>NC_089731.1:2085000-3538750 GCF_035083965.1 Branchiostoma lanceolatum | reverse complement strand
GGGCTGCCAGATCAAACGAGAGGGGGAAATTGTTAAACTAGGTAAAGATCACGACTCACACACGTATAAGAACTCACGTGTTGTATTGACAGAACTCAGAACTTTCTGTCCAGAGAAGAAAGCTGCATCAGGGGTCCTGGCCCCTGGTACTTAGTGCGCAGGTGCGAGATACTAAAGGCGGGAAAACTACTAGATAAACAGAAATCCGGTTTGACAAAGAATTGACTGTTTAAATCAACCTGTAATAGCTTAGACCAGCTTCATCGTAGAACAACTTCACTTTTGAATTTTGATAATGCTGTTTATGATAAGTTTGATGCCATGCATGGTTCACCGGTCACCACAGGAGCTATCACCAGTTAAAAAATACACCCTTTTGAAAATGAAAAGAATAGATTATCACACGATTTGTAAAGGGTATGATTATAATGATAATTCTTTATTCAATTTTAAGATTTCAAGATTATGCCAACGTTATGAAAATACCTATAGGCAACCGGTGCAATGGCCGAGTGGGTAGAGTGGTTAGAGTGCTCGCCTTGCATACGGTAGGTCGTGAGGTCGAACCTCGGCCGGGTCATACCAAAGACTTTAAAAATGGCCCATACTGCTTTCTCTGCTTAGCACTCAGCATTTGGGAAAGAGTATGGACGTTAAACCCACATCACTACCATCGGACTAGCCCCCTGCGTAGAGACTTGCACAAAGTTGTGTGGCCCAAGGGTTGCGAATCGGAGATGGGCGCCGCCATATGTTCCACGAAGTGACGTGGGAGGACTTTAACTTTTATAGGCATAGACAAACATATGAAGAAACAAACATACACAGATCATTGCTGAAAGAGATAGGCACAACTTTGCTGACCCAGGTGTAGTCCTTGTATAGGACGGCGTTCCTCTTGTGCAGATGGTGAGTTGCCTCTCCCGCCTGTGGGAGACAAAATAGTAACACCCCGACCAATCAAACCACGTGAATCGCATTGAAACTCAGATTTGTATCAGCCATTTCCCGACAAATCCCTTTCTAACTTGCGTTAACGACTACATCTGACAAAACAAACTCGCCAGTGAGATGGTGGAAGGTGTCAGCTTTCAAAAGACGTTTTCAGATTGACAATTTTGGCACTTTGGAAGTGATTGAAAGTGACCGCGATTTAACGTTTCGAGAAAAGTAGTAGAAACAATTTTTTCAAACGTTGAATCGCGGTCGCTTTCAATCACTTCCAAAGTGCTAAAATTGTCAATCTAGAAACATTTTTGGAAAGCTGACACCCTCCACCATCTCACTGGCGAGTTTGTTTTGTCAGATGTAGTCGTTAACGCAAGTTAGAAAGGGATTTGTCGGGAAATGGCTGATACAAATCTGAGTTTCAATGCGATTCACGTGGTTTGATTGGTCGAGGTGAGTAAGGATGTGGCGAGAACTTGGCTATACATACTTTTTTATTATTTTTTATTCCAACATCCAAAAAAATACACAGTGATGCCACACTCAAGCAAACATGTGCGAGGTATGGTATGGGAACAATGCAGGAAGGGAGGGCAAAACAGGTGCTTTTAAGCACCTTTCCAAGCACCCCCATAAAGTTATCAGTATTTCTCATATTGTAAACCATGCAGCAATTCAGCACTGGCTGCCATTGCACGGGTAATTTCTGACCAATAAACCATTATTATAGAATTGCATCTCACCGGCATTCGGATGTCTCCCTCCACCAGATTCAACCGTTCCATTGCTCCTGTATTGGAAATAAACATCGGCGAATATAGATTGATTTATTTGATTTGCAGTATAATTATACCATATTCTTGCTAAAAGTTTATAGTAAGATTACCGGGCTTGCACAAACCAAGTGAAAAGTAAGAAAACTGAATTTCAAGTTACATGTACAAATGTTGTAAATTTGACTGCAGTTTACCTAAACGCATGTAAGATATGATAACATTAAACGCAACAAACCTTCATTTGCGGCGAAGATGTCTGACATGGCGTTTTCCCGCTCTGGGAGGCGAAGCACAGCTCCTGTGGAAAAGATGTCGGTAAGTAACACAAAACTTTATTAAAGAAACTAAACGCTTTTCATTCCTTTTGAGCAGTGCAGATTATTAAGTCCAGTAAGGTGGTCTCCACCGGGCCTTCCTAGGGGCGTATGGATCGTACAATAAGGCTGAAAAGGAACTAATTAGCCAGTAGAGTCAGTCCACGGTGAAGATCATATTTCGCCCCGCGAGGCAAAGGAAACCCTGCCAAATATTTTAATATTTTATACATTAAAATATTCTCCCTATACCTATACCCGGCGTAGTTAGTCTGGTAGAGACTACCAATAGGGGGTAGGTGGATTGAACTTGTTGAGATACAAGCGCTTCACAGTTTGTCATACTGAATTAAAGCTGAAGCTTGATATGCGGAATCGTGCCATTTGTACAGATGCCCGGTAGTTATTGCAACATCAACGTTATACTTTATTATTGCTTTATTGTTATATCTTTGACTGACGATGCGCAACGTATTTATCAACAGGTACGGACGAAGCACAATCACAGGACACAAAAATCTAAACTAATTATGTTGTTGGCCAAAGGTCCAAAAGGTGAAACAAACAAACACTTAGGAGATTAGTTACTACGGGTCCAAAGGTTCGACAATATGTTTTGCACGTTTTACTGTAAACTCTATTCTCGTTTTGCACGTTCTAATCTTTATTGCACGTTCTAGTCTTACCACTTTAGAAATGCTATGGCATATATCGGGGATCTGACACCGCAGACAGAACATGCATGAAACGGAAAAACAACTTTGTAACTATTGAAGGTCATAGCTAGTGGAAATGACCTCGTAACTCTAAACCTAACTCTCATTGAGAAATCGCCTCGTGTCCAGTGAACTGACATGTAGGCTAGCCTGGAATCCATACCCTCGGTGCCTCCCCGATATCTCTACGGCACTGTGAGTGACCCTCACCCGCCCAGACAGCTTAGTCCGCTCGGGGTGTTGTTTACGGCCTTGGATTAATTAGTTCGGCACCTAGGGCGGCGGAAAAGTAGGAAGGCAGCGGAGTAGGGTGTAGCGGAAGTAGGATGGCAGCCAGAGGTAGAAAGGCCATCAGAAACTGACTGGCCCGGTAAAACACCACTAAGCCGACCCTAGAGACTGGGACCAGGCTACATGTTGGCCCGCTTCTAATACACCTTTGGCAACTTGGCCAAGCGAGGAAATGATCTGGTGAACTGTTTATCGTCTTTGCTACTGCTGAGCATCTTGTTTTGAGATTATCATTACCAGCCTGTGCATGCGGTCTTTATTACAAGTGACCGTCACAAATTAACACGTGGAAAACAAAGGATAATACGATAAGGGAAACATATTAGGCAAATTAGTTTGTGTTTGCGAAGGACGAGACAGGTGAATTTGATGTGTTTAATTTTCCCTCCTTTGTGCCACAGATCCCTTTAGTTGTATACTGAGCAATCCACAATAATATTATCTCAAACAAGTATCCCTGATAAAAGCTGTTGATAAGCCCGTTATAATATAATATTTATTTTTCGGTGTGATTTGCATATTCATCTTGTATGTCGTGTTCCATTGTTCGTCGTAGCTCATTGTACTTGTAGAAAAGAGCAGGGGTAATTTCCCCTGTAAAATGGACCTGCAAATACTGTACATGTTACTCTCCAAGTAGAGGAGGGGTTTCGGCTGGTTTTTGACGTGTTTCTAGGCGTTTTTGTCGGGCTTTCTACTTTGTCAGTTTTTTTTTTTTTTGGTAGAGCCAACCCACACTGCTATACAAAAGAAAAACGTGACAAAGTAGAAAGCCCGACAAAAACGCCTAGAAACACGTCAAAAACCAGCCGAGACCCCTCCGGAGCTTGGAGAGTAGTACATGTTTCGTCACGACTAGTGGCTCAGTCTTATGAACTTAACTGGTTCGATCAGTCTCACCAAGTTACTATATACATGTATGATTTGTAGACTGTCTCTAGTTGCCAGCAAATCACTGCATTTCGCTGCCCAGATTGCTATATAGCTGAACTCTTATCACCGTGATAAAAGCTGGCCTTGTAGACTTACCTGATAACGAGAATGCCCTCCCCGAAACAGCCGCGCTTACAGCTAGTAAAATCGCCGCCACAATCACGAGACACTTTTCCATCTTAGCGCCGAGAAGATGTTCTCTAATGACTTTAACTTAACGGCGACTTCCTGTCAACGAGATCAAAGTTTTGTGCCGTCTTGAAACGCGATTTAAACGGATTTTGTGCCCTCGTTGTATACCATGTGGCGTCTATCTCGACTGTAATCAGTATAAACTCAATAACAGACTGTCCCATTGTGGGGTGGGGGTGTTACTTCATTCTTTTAGATAAGACATCAAATATATGTATCTTAAGATCAGTTTGGATTTATTTTCAGTATTTCCTTGTTTATTCGGGCAAGAAACCAACTAGAGACACATACTGCGGCTGTACTTATCTTGCAGGTTGCATCTTATTTGTCTGTTGCTTTGTGTACCCAACCTGTTTATCATAAACAAACAAGATTATTTGTAAGAGGGATTATTTGATACCAATAGTCGCTGAAATAATAGCAGCACAGATATATTTTGCATTTTCAGCTGTATAAAGTGCCCGATACTTGGAACTTGCCAGCTTGCGGTATCCGGTTGTTAGTGAGATCACTTCCACATGGGTTCGTGGAAGGTAAAAGGAAGTGAACACACTCTTGTCGACTAGCCTTGTGGCTTGGAGTTTACCCACTTGCATTTGCCCCGGTGATCCTGGGTCAGGGCGCTGACTGGAGGCTGCACTTCATCTCTATCTCGCTAGAGGTCCTATCTGCACTGTGCAGTTCAGATGGTACTACTATCGATAGTCCCGGTTAGATCATACACAATAGGTTCGTTGCATACTTTTAGTATTTGTGACCCATCTGGCCGAGTGACGTTGCTATTTACAACGAAAACGTATTGATAAACTGTTACCAAACACGCCTGAGCTGTATTAGAACATGCCCTGTCCTATGCTTCTTTCTGTGCTAACTTCTCATGATAACAAGCCAAAGCTTCTTGAAGTTTACTAACAACTTATGGAAGCTTCTACGATGCACACAGTAGGGCATGTTGTTGATACTTCAGTAACCCCCCCCCCCCCCCCACCTCCAGCCTCCAGTGACGTCAGAGCCCTGGCTGCTGTACTGCTACAGTCAAATGTGTGTATGTGGTTTTAGGCTTAGAATTACTCGTTGTACTCTTATGGGTTGTTCCCTTTAATCGTATGTTACGGTCGAGATTGTATTGTTAGAGATTTCAAGATCTTTGCTTTAACTTAGTATCACCAAAATGTATTCGCGGAGGTATGTGGTCGTCGAACTCTAGCTACAGAACTTTCTAGTGCGTATAACATATACACAACAGACATATCACACCGACCTCCTATACAAATACGTCCGACTTAACTTCTTTGTGTATTGGCAACTGTCCACCAACGATAAATTCAACTGTATTCAGATTTGTACTAAACTAGCTGGATCGGTGACAACCTCAAACACTTCATGGACCACGTTCTTGAAAAAAAAGTCTTACAAACCTGCGTTGTTGTAGTGGGAGTTATCACATCAGTGAGTACTACAGGAATGTACGCGGAGTAATTTCATAACTGCACATCCTGGTAACTTGCCGTTGCCACGTTTTCATTTTCTAGTTTAATATAGAAGTTGCCACGTCGTCACACACTGATCATGGCTCATTTAGCACTTCTAGTACTCTGCGTGGCCCTCGCCTTCCCTGGCCAGTGTTTGGCCCAGGGAGAAGAAGCGGCAGCAGCTGCCCCTAAACAACCTCCAGAGGGTCAATGTTGCTACTTTAAATGGGGCGGCAAGAGTGGACTCCACTACTACATCTGCTGCAACAACTGTGATGAGAATAACGGGCAACCTGTCTGCGACGGGGTGAGTAGTTGTTTTTTTCATGTGCGGGACGACTGGTTCTTTTTGTGTCCCAGAGGACTTGGCTGGAATAGATAAAGTATTCAAGTAAAGTATCCAAGTAAGAAATGGACAAAGCCAACAGATGTATGATGCGGGATGTTATATGCGTCCTTTTTTGGAATTTAGTTTCAGTTATGTACCTTTCAAAGGTACATAACTGAATATTCTTCTCCTAAAGACGCGGGCCACACCAGAGCTAGGCCTCAAAAAACTAAAAACTTTAGTAAAACACTGAGCCAAACCCAATATTTGCTTTGAGATCATAGACAACTGCCTCATAGTACGAAATTTTGAGGGGGAATAATCCAATTTGTATATTTGAGTTCGCAAAATGTGCTCGGTGTCACTCGTATAGAAAACTTTTACCACCACTGCCAAAAGTAGGAAGAACCAAGAGAAATTCTATAAATACTGACACACATGTCTTGCAAGCTAAAATATCTAGAACAAAGGGGAACACTAGTTTTCGATTATTTTGAAGGGACAAAATGACTTTACAGCAACATTTTCCTTTTTTCCCAACAGACCACGTACGATGGAGCCAGTGATGGAGACTACTGCGGTCACTGTGGAGTAGACAAGGGCAACGCGAAGAAAAAAATCAGCACGTTCGACTGTGGAGGCTGTGACGGCCAGACTAAAGTGAAGAAGGCGTGAGTGATATAAAAGAAAATAGTTGTCTACAATCAGCCTCTAGCAGGCTCCACAGGTCGCTGGAAAAATAGTAGAAATTGGCCAAATAGACGGATAACATGCCAGAGGAGTTGGTCCGCCAAAGAAGTTCCAATTTGCGACTGATTTATACTATTTTTCCAGTGACCTGTGAAGCCTGGTAAAGGCTAGTTTACAATAGCGGATATTGGAACGCTTTTTACAGCATATATATATATACAACGCTGTACACGTATACACACACGGAAAACGGAACTTGTGCGAGTCAAAATATTTTGACTCAACATCAGCAGTTTGTTTAAAGTATTTACTAAAACCAAAAAAGGCAAGCAAGTATCGTATTCAATACGGTGGCGATGTGTGAGTATACAAAACGTGCGACATTTTCATAAGCCTCTTGTCAGACTTTTTCTTTCTTCATATCTCCATTAGAGTATAGTTTTCACAACAAAATCAACTACAAGAACAAAACTGACACCATTTTGAAATATTGAAATAAACAAAATTAAAATATAATTTATAAACTCAAAAGTAAGCGCGAAAGGTCAGAGGTCGACTGAAATAATGGAAACATGATTTGGGTATTGTGTGCAAAAAACAGAAGTAATAGCGATTGACAATGATGTGAATAGCTGAGCATAAACGTTTACAGAAGAAACATAAAACGTGATATAATAACTTAAACATACTGATTATTTATAAAATTACCACCATGTGTCAAGACGCATGTGCCTATTCTTTTTACTCCATACCTTGATATGTTTAAATATGCGTGTGTTTCCAGATGTGATGCCAAACGTTACTGTGTCTACGTTAGTCTCATAAGCAGAGAAGGGCTTTTGGGGGGCTTATGATATTTTTTTTTTCTGATGCCTTTTTTCCTGATGGCATATTAGTTCTAGCGTATTCGGTTTCGAGGCTGCTAGCTGCTCACAATAGACTGAGTGCAGTAGTCATCATGACAAAAGCACATTATAAGCTAGCCTCCTTCGATGACGTCTAGGAGAGCTGGTGTTTATTTTTGGATGGAGTATTGATTTGCGATTTTCAATATGGACCAGGTTCTCTAATGCTGGGGGGGGGGGGCATAAACGATCTCCCTCTGCATTAGAGAACCTTAGTCTCTACCAGACTAACCGCTTCGGTTGTAGAGAGAACATTTGCCTGGGGACTTTGGCCATGGAGAATAACATTCCCATCCGCAGGGTTGCAATATTTGACCCTATCTCCATAGCCGACTCCCTTCATACAGTTGACTCTTTTTGGCCAATTTCTACTATTTTCCCAGCGACCCGTGGAGACTGGTAGAGTCTAAGAGAACCTGGCCCATGTTGAAAATCGCGAATAAGCGCTCCCGGCGAAAAAATAACGCCAGCGCTCCTAGACGTCTGCGAATGAGGCTAATCATAAGCCCCCAAAAGCCTAGCCTCCATAGCAGGCTCTGAACCGGCCTTTTGGGGGGCTAAATAATACACCTTTTGCAGCCAGCCCGTAACCATCAGCCACCCCCGTAACCATGTTGCCGGCAAAATGGTTACGGGCTGACTGATGGTTACAGGCTGGCTGCAAAATGTGTATTATTTAGCTCCCCCAAAAGGCCGGTTCAGAGCCTGCTATGGAGGCTACAAAAAGCCCGCCTCGTAGAGCCTGTCAATGGGACTGGTCTCGGTTATGATCTAAACTTTGTGTCCATAACATCTGTTTCATTCACACCAACAGGTGCGACAAGAAGCACAAGAACCTCATTCCCGGGTTTTGCTGGAAGTACAGCGACTGCTTCGAAAAGGGCTGTAAGAACTTACTAAAGGCCATTGGCAAGTAAGAGACACGCATCAAGTTCAATACTTCGTCTTTCTTGTTAGTATTTCTAGATTATGAATAAAATCCAACTATAAAGTGATGTAAACTATATGATATGAAAACGTTAACTTTCGTTCTGGTAGAAATATTTGTGATCGCAGCACTAAATGTATGACCTGTAAAACAGAATCCGAGCTTGAGTAGCGGAACTTTCCACAACCACACTCATACAGTAGTCTCTACCAGACTAACCGCGCCGGCTATAGGGAGAACATTTGCCGGGGGCTTTGGCCATAGAGGGTAACACTGGCATATTTGACCCTCTCTCCGTAGCCGACTCCCTTCATACAATTGACTCTATTTGGCCAATTTCTACTATTTTCCCAGCGACCCTCGGAGGCTGGTAGAGCCTACTCATATAGCGAGACAAGTTGCATGCAGTTTTTTGAATGATTATGTTTTTTTCGGCTTTATTATCCCTTGACAGCAATTCTACTATCGATGACATGGATTATGAGCCTTTCTGCGGAGACGGCCGCTGTGGTTCGGAGGAAGACCATAACAGCTGTCCGTACGACTGTTGCTCCACGTACAACCAGGATGACTGCAGGCCCCACTGCGACTTGTGTCCACCCGAATGCTGTGGCGAACCGGGCTGTTGTAAGAACTGAGGCGGTGCGAGTCACTCCGTAGGGTCACGCAAATGCAATCTTGGTTGCTGTACAGTTGCTCAGTGATCGCAGTCTACTGGAAAGGTGGCCTAACACTAAACATTTGCAGAAAAATAGATTTATATAGGAACCTACTTGGATAGATAGACTACCATAACTACATAGGAGAATTCTACACAAACCACTATATGCACAGTAACTAAATAGAATTAGCGTTAGCTTTACAAAATATACAGGGAAACTTTGTTGCTTTGTTACACAAGAGTTCTGTACATAATTTGTTCATTGAAGACGACATTTGATGCGGTCTAACAAAATTCAGTAGCTACTCTTAAAAATAGTCGCTGGAAATATTTCGCTGAGCTTGAAAAACTATACAGGAAGCTGAAACGACTGCTTCAAACTTTCAGGCTATGAAAAGTCCTTTTGCCGGTCGGATACGGTCTTTGCCACCGTTAGATCTGCTTGGAGATTAACTCACTCGCACGATGGGCCCCGAGAAGCCAGAAATATAAACAGAAGCCTTACTGTCACTTTGTAAGCCAAACACTAACGAGGCTTATATTTCTGTTATTCTTGATGCTAAGGAATTAATTCTTTTATAATTCCAACGTTTCTGACCATTTGCCGATAGCTTCCTTGAAAACATTCTATGCAACAATGAAAGCAACAACGTTCAGTACTAGTTACTCACCAATCAATCCTATTTAGAATCAAATGCAACGTACATATTCAATATGCAATACTGAGGTTGAATCGGAATAACCAAAAGATGATTCTCATAATTTTTCCAAGCAGCAACAATGTTAGGAATCGGCTTCAAACGACAGTTTCAAAGACCAGATTTTATTTAATGTCCAGATTTAAAAGCTTAAATCTATTTATTTACATTGATGGTGATCCTCTGCGCCTATTGTATTAAATATTGACATGGCTTCAATGTGCTGTTCTTGTTTTGGTCCAGGTTCAGTTTGGCTTTATATCTTCTACCCTGAATATCAATATAAAACTGTACCCTTCCGCTTTATTAATTGATATCCATACATGCGTTCCTCGACCACTGGCATTAAAAAAAAAACCGGTAGCGATCATAAATCTCTTATACAATCATAAAACAGAACTTGATAAGCCAAAGTCCAAAGCCCAGTCAATTCTAAGAGACTATTTATTTCAAACATAGCACAAATCGTTCGCAACAACTTTAAATGGCTACATACTGGTAGGGAAACACTAATAACTAAGTAACACAGACCCCCTGCCAGCCCGGCTAAATCGCCCCTTCGGGAAACAACATAAATCTCCCGTATAATTGACCCGTCCGAGTGAAAGGTGGTGATTTACAAGTGACCATCGGTTGACCCCCTGTCTTTTTTTGTAATCTCCAAGCGCTGATTCGCGATTTTCAACATATGGGTCAGGTTCCTTTTCTTTTTAATTAGTCAACTGAAGAATACACAGGACACTAGGTGGTGCACTCTAGCAAGTAGCTAATATCAAACATCAAAATTACAACTGACATAGACAAATACAATGACAATAAGTAACAGTATTTTGGCAGTCCAATGCAAACAAGCAATATGATGAACAAAGTCATACTAAGTTTTGAAACGTTTGCTAACTACAATGTAAGCCTGGGTCAAGCCCAAAATTTCAAAGCCCAAAATTTCACTATCACATTGAGAAGACACTAAGGATGAACCCCTTAGTAGCAAATAAGTGCGAGCTTGATCAGATGGACTGTTAAAATCAAGAATGGGGCCTAATAGGTTCTGTAGATTGCAGAGGAGGGGTTAGTCTTTGCTGATTGTAGTATCCAGGTTCTAATGCCAGCAAGGCCGTGTCTGCGTCCGCTAGAGGGCGCTCCTTCCAACAATTAAAGCCAGCGCTTGTGGAAGGCCGCCAAGGAGGGTAATATGTGCTTGGACGTTATTCTCCAAGCACAGGTTTTCATCGGGGGGCTAGTAGTGGCCGCTTTTTTTTAACGCTGCTCTCACTCTAGCCTCTACCAGGCTCCGCAGGTCGCTGGAAAAATCGTAGAAATTGGCCAAATAGACGGATAACATACCAGAGAAGTTAGTCCGCTATAGAAATTACTGTTTGCGACCTCTAGACCCGTTGATGGCAAAGTGGACCCTCTATCCGTAGCCGATCACTTAGCATACTATTCACTCTATTTGGCGAATTTCTACTATTTTTCCAGCCATCCGCGGGGCCTGGTAGAGGCTACCCGCACTCCACAGCGTTGAAAATTGCGGCCACTACTAGCCAAACCTCTGCTTGCCAAACCTCTGCTTGCCAAACCTCTGCTTGCCAAACCTCTGCTTGGAGAATACTTGGACGTTATGGCAGCCTACAGCGTGAACAAAGCGCCCGTTCCACCGGTGATATATGGTCCGTTTTCCGGAGTCCATAAACTTCGCCTCCCGCCCTCCTGACAACAGGGAAGGCCGTAAAGTCATCACCGTCCCGCTGGGGTATAAATCAACACCAAGGCTAGCGCTGTAAATCAATCATCTTCAAGCAGATGTAGGGTGAAGATCGAAACTTTACGTGCCGGTGTTGCGTCAAATTTTTGCCCCGCCAGATGTTTGTTCCTTTAATTTGGGTAGTGTGCGTACGCGCGCGTGGACTTAATGCTAGAGTTTATGGTAACGGTTAGAGTAGGATTAGGGTTATAAGTCAGATCAGCCAAAGTCACTGGGTCACTGGGACCTAAAACCACTTCACAGGAAGACAAATAAAGTATCGATTGAGTGTCCACATAAACCCCATGAAGTTTCGTGGCAAATACTTGGCAGGGGCAAAAATATGACTTGACACTGGGATTCTTTTTTTCCTGATATACATCCGCATTTAGTCACCTTGTAATCTCCAAGCAGATGTAAGGATCCGCCTAATTTTCAGTTTTCTACCCGTGTTTTGCAACAAAGCACTATTTTCTTGTATTGCACTTTTTAAAGGTTCGCCTCTTCCTAGTTTTTCCCTTTTCCATCATCCTCGGTCCGCACACACTGCTGACTGGAGTTTCGCTCGTTCTAACTCATTACCGTCCACTCCATCTAACCTTCAGAAACAACCCTAATCATTACCCCCCACTCCACCCAGCCTTCAGAACCCTAATGACCCGTTCCACGTGCCATTTGTCACTGTCCCTGTCCACAGTTGTAACAGTTTCCCAAGAGGACAATAACGCATTCTCCTCGTCGCTGGCTGTGGGGAAAATACTTTTGCCAGTAGCTAGGGTAGTTTGGCCACCGAAGAGTTTCATTCTCCAGTAAGAGGGGGAATTCGCGAAATGCTAACTTTTTCTGTTCCACCTTCTAATTCTTAAACATCTGCCCCCTAAACGAAATCTAGAAAGTCCATTGAAATCTTGTCCTTCTAACATCAGGAGGAAGTCTTGTCAAAAGATTTAGCAAAAAACAGAGAAACGGAGGGAGAGAAACTGACACGTTTATTGGAGGGACTAATTTCAAAAACTTGCGCTGTGAGTGTGACACTTTCTCTCCTAAGTTTACAGTGGCTTTGTTGTATTCAGACGGTGTGACATACATGTACCCTTTCGTTGGCTGATACAAGATGGTTATACCATACTCTAAAGTGCTTATTGCCGGTGTTCAGGAATTATCGGTCCCCCCGGGAAAATCGGTCCCCCTCCTGCCATTGGTCCACATTTGAGACTGGTGGGCGTGGCCTAAAAGTACGAAGGCCCACAACAACATAGGCTGTAACATAACAATTCTACACTGTCGACATTGTCGCCAAATAATGTATCCTCATAGGAAAGTTGAAACAATCTTCCTCTGGTCTACTTCGGACCCTAATTTTCAACTTAAAGACGATTCTATGAAAAGGGTTTTGGCCATTGTGGGATTTCATCTGAAGGGGACACATTTTCCCGGGATAGCCGGGATTTTCGGTCCCCTCATTTGAAAGTCACCAACGTCTCTTCTGATGTATTTGGAAACCTCTTTTTCAACTTGAAGACGCTTCTCTGAAGACCTAACACAACCATAAACGTTTCAGATGCAGAAAGTCTCAGTATTTGGCCATTGAGGGGATTTCAGGTAAAGGGGACACATTTTCCCGGGCCGGGGTTAAGCCGGGATTTTCGGTCCCCTGGTTCATAGGAAAGTCAACAACGTCTCTTCTGATGCAATTGGAAACCTGTTTGTCAACTTGAAGACGCTTCTCTGAAGACCTAACACAACTATAAACGTTCCAAAGGCAAAAAGTCTCAGCATATGGCCATTGAGGGGATTTCAGGTAAAGGGGGCACATTTTCCCGGGCCGGGGTTAAGCCGGGATTTTCGGTCCCCTAGTTCATAGGAAAGTCAACAACGTCTCTTCTGATGCAATTGGAAAGGGGACCGAAAATCCCGGCTTAACACCGGCCCGGGAAAATGTGTCCCCTTTACCCGAAATTCTCTCAATGGACAAATGCTGAGACTTTCTGCTTTTCAAATGTCTATAGTTGTGTCATATCTTCATAGAAGCGTCTTCCTGTTGAAAAACAGGCTTCCAAGTCCATCAGAAGAGACGTTGTTGACTTTCTCATTAGGGGACCGAAAATCCCGGCTTAACCCCGGCCCGGGAAAATGTGTCCCCTTTACCTGAAATCCCCTCAATGGCCAAATCCTGAGACTTTTTTACTTTTGAAACGTTTATAGTTGTGTTAAGTCTTCAGAGAAGCGTCTTTAAGTATAAAAACAGGTTTCCAAATGTATCATAAGAAGCGTTGTTGACTTTCCTATGAGGGGACCGAAAATCCCGGCTACCCCGGGAAAATGTGTCCCCCTCCCCCTTAATTGACAAATCTGGAGACTTTTGCTTTTGAAAAGTTTATAGTTTATTTCCCCTGAAATCCCCTCAATGGCCAAGTTCTGAAACTTTTTGCTTTGAAACCTTTATAGTTGTGTTAAGTCTTCAGAGAAGCGTCTCTTAGTATAAAAACAGGATTCCAAATGGATCAGGAGAAGCGTTGTTGACTTTCCTATGAGAGGACCGAAAATCCTGGGTACCCCGGGAAAATGTGTCCCCTTCCCTTGAAATCCCCTCAATGGCCAAATCCTAAGACATTATGCTTTTGAAACGTTTATAGTTGTGTTAAGTCTTCGGGGAAGTTGAAAAACAATTTCCAAGTCCGTCATAAGAAGCGTTGTTGACTTTGCTATGAGGGGACCGAAAATCCCGGCCAGATCTCCCCGGGGAAAATGTGTCCCCTTACCCTGAAATCCCCTCAATGGCCAAGTTCTGAAACTTTTTGCTTTGAAACCTTTATAGTTGTGTTAAATCTTCAGATAAGCGCCTTGAAGTTGACAAAGAACCTTCCAAGTTCATCAGAAGAAGCGTTGTTGACTTTTCTATGAGGGGACCGAAAATCCCGGCTAGATCTACCCCGGGAAAATGAGTCCCGTTCCCCTGAATTCCCTCAATGGACAAATGCAGAGACTGTTGCCCTTGAAACCTTTATATTTTTGTGTTAAGAGCATCAACTCAGGTTAAAGTAATTTGAAAATAAAGTATTTTTCCAAATGCATCACTACTAGGAGAAGAGTTTTTGACTTTCCTATGAGGGGACCGGAAATCCTGGCTACCCCGGGAAAATGTGTCCCTGCAATGGCCAAAAACTGATACTTTTTGTTGATGAAACGTTCATATTTGTGTTTGTGGACAATGTCCGTCCCACCTTCTTACAATTCATACATTTGGCATTAAGTATTCAATTCAAAGACAGTGTTTGTGGATGATATCTATGTCTTTGGCCCTGTGGGCCTTCGTACTTTTTAGGCCACGCCCACCATGGATTGGGGACCGATTTTCCTGGGGGACCGATAATTCCTGAACACCGGCATAGAGCTGTTACTAAACATGGAGCCACCACTGCTATCACTACGCCGTTATTCTAATGGATTTTATTAAAATGTCCAGGTGGAGTTTTCCTCTGTTTGAGTCTGCAGAGACTTTCCATCACGTCTATACGTTGGTAAAGGGGTGTATTTCTACTGCTAATATACGTAGTAAGCTAGATAACTTAAAGATTTACTTCAACATAGGCGACTGGCATTAGTCGTCTGATGACCTAAAAAGATATGAAAAAAAGTTACTGAAGTATACTGAAAGCACCGATCGGACGAGGGTACCTCTGCAAATAAAATTACATGCCTATGCTTGAAAACAGTCTTGATAGTCCAAGCCAGCAATACTGTAGCAGATAGGATATTAGACCACATAGTGAGTAGGACATCTGTGCCTGATTAGTGATCAATAAAGGCAGGAGCCCACGTGCTCCTACATTCATTCCTGACTTGGAAACCAGAGTGTGCGCATCTATCCTTTCCTACACTGGCGGCAGCGGTGTGTTGCCGCTTTCGAGCGGCCGAACCTGCGCTAAGACGCCATCCTTAAGCCTTGGCCTACCCAAAACGTCCACAAATGTTACGCATACTGATGTGTTTTGTTCCTGAGGTGTATATTCTCCGCTGTGCTTTTGTCATTGTTTGGTTACCTTGATAACATTTGGCGAGCATCACTATACACTTTAATTATAAGGAGGATTAACTCCTTTTGACCCTACTGTTTATAAGGATTAAAGGATCAGGCGGTTGTTGACGTTTCCGTGTTGAATCGGCGCCCCCCCCCCCCCCCCCCTCTGCAGGTGCACCGGCGGCCAGTTTGTTTCAGGCTCTCGCACGGTTGTACAAACTGTCCCATCACGTCGTCTGGTTTATCTGTCAATCAAACAAAATCTCCACGTACGTCATGACAGAATGTGTTCACTGTAGGTGTCGTGTGTGCGTGAGTGAGTGTGTGAGTGAGTGAGTGAGTGAGTGAGTGAGTGAGTGAGTGAGTAACAAATGTAGCATGCGGTTTGTTTTCCAAGCAGATATTCTGAGGGAAGATCACAACGTTCTCTCCCCTAGCTTCACGGTTACGTGACAGGCGCCCCACCTGCGTACAGAATGGTTTGATCCCACATCAAACATTGAACAGTCCACAATCAGTGTCCGATCGGGCCGAGCGGGTTTGTGGACTTTTCCCACGGTCGGAACAGTTTACTCTCCGCCACGCGCCTGACGACCACGCCGCCACACAGCCCCAAACACAAGCAAACAGAGCACCTAGGCCAGGCCCCGAGACACGCACAGACACACCGCCACACAGCCCCAAACACAAGCAAACAGAGCACCTAGGCCAGGCCCCGAGACACGCACAGACACACCGCCACACCGCCCAAAACACAAGCAAACAGTACCGAGAACCAAGGCTTGCCTCAGAGACACGCCTGCATGCAACCACCAGTACGCAAATACAGCTCGAGCCTGCTACTTCCAAATTACTCCACAGGTTAGGTAAGTTAGTCTCCAACGGGCTCATTCCTACGGCCTCACAAAGTGCCTGGGCATCAGACACTCCTGTAGCACCCGTGCACAAATTCAGCTCGGGCCCGCTTCTCTACAGGTTAGGACAGTTAACTTAGTCTCCAACAAACACCGTCTTACGATCTCAAACACTGTCAAGCACTGACAAAGTGACTGGGCCCGGGACTTGCCTGCAGCCACCGTTGTGCAAACACAGCTCGGGTCGGCTACACCACTGCCTAGGTTAGGTTAGCTCTCTCCCGGTACATCGAGAGTACGCACAGACTCAATGTGCTCTCCTAGAAACACTTCCAGCAGCACGCAAGCACAAGCCACCAAGAGTTAAACACCTAGAGAGACATTAGCCTCGTATCTGAACCAAGCGCAACACAGCACCAAGAGACCACGTCTAGCGATAAACAAGGACAACAACAACATTAGGTTAGGTTAGATTAGGTTAGGTTAGAACAGTTAGTCTCTGCCAGGCTTTGTCGTACGGCTCCAAAATACAAAGAGAGTACCGGTACCTGGGCCTGGACCAGAGACACGCATGTAACCACCGGTGCGCAATTACAGCTCGCAGGTCGGGCCTGCTGCTCGACAAATCACGCAACAGGCGGTGTTTACTTAATATCCAAGCAGATGTAAGAATCCGGCTCATTCCCAGTGTTTTACGTCTGGTTTTGCACATTCAGTACTGCACTTTCTTAACTATTCGCCTCCTCCTACTGTACTTGAAAAGAGTATTAACTGTCTATTTTATAACTGTTTTATACTAACTGTTGCAAGCAACCTCTGCTTTTTTTTTAATCAATTCGACAGCCTGGTGTTGTCATCGATTCCACGAAGATAAGCGGCTCATACATCATAAGCATAATACACAAAAGAGAGTCACATCACAATCTTGCCTCGAATTTACATTTTGTCATCCGCTGTAACATTACCTCAAATTCAATATTATCATTATCATCATCATCACAATATCATAATGTTACAGTATACAACAATAAGTGCCATTATTATAGGATAAGCTATAAGGGGTTTAAGAGAACTCTGTTTACTGCAGTCTGCTTGGAGCGTGACATATGTTTCGCCACAGTCTGACTTCCATTGCTTCACTTCACTTTATTCGTATCTTAAATTCTTGTCACATTCCGTTTAAAACTTTTACAACATTTATGGGCTGTAAACTCATAATTGGCCAATAATGTACCATTATATGACATTTAGCCTTCGTAATTGATTAGTTTCCAAACAGTTCACTGCATTCGGGTAACGCATTTCTGGCGATGTTTCTGTGAACATCAGTTAGATGTGAAGGGTTGAGTCTTTCGTTTGACTTTTTGTTCCACTGACAACAAAATCAGAACGATTTTATCTTGAAATCTGTTGTGACAGCGAGAATTGACCTCGTATCAGTTAATGAATGTTGACAGCGCAGCTCGATTAGGCGACCAATCAAATCATTCCGCTCGAAAGCCCGGAGTCACCGACCTTTCCGCGGCGGTGAAGGTCCCAGGTAGCCTGGGGAAATGACGTCATTATCAAACGACTCCCGCCACCTGTTACAACATTGTCGTCTGGCCTGTCTTGCCCGTAAGCGATTCCTTCTGTGTGTCTTAAGAATCAACTGTGTCTAGTTTCCAGTTCCTTAGAGATTCAAAAAGAGTGCCCAACCGTCTGATGAGTCTACTAGTTGATTGATGTTTTAGAGGTCAAAGGTCACCACTTATGACAATGAGTCTACTAGTTGATTGATGTGTTTCTTTTGCACGTTTTGTGTTTTTACATTGACCAGATTTTGCTGTTTCCCTAGCTGGAGTGAAAGTCAATACGGATGGTTTAACAATAACAGTTCATGATGTATCAAAGTTAAACTACAATTTCCAACACAAGAATTTGGACTTAACCCAAATTTTCGACTGATCAACTCTAGTTCTTATCAAGAAATGAGCAATCCACAGTCTCTGTGACGTCACGTTATGCAAATAGGACACATGACTCGGTAAACACGTAAGTCCAAATTCTTGTGTTAAAAATTGTAGTTTAACTTTGGTACAGAATGACTTCTGCCAACACAGATAAACTTTCAAGTGAACAGTTCATGATGGTGCATACCTTCTATTCAACAAGGCTAACGAAAATATACCCCCAGGGGATCCCCTTCAGTTATATTTCATTCTCTTACATAACGATGTTTGACATCTCTCCAGACCCTCGTTATTTGATTACTTATGCCACACCAGACATGTTTTAAAAAACGTAATTCTGTGGATTACTTGAAATTTAGTGCTGACTCTTGGTCTCTAAGTCCTTGTATATTTTTCACATCATTCTTGCAAAACGAGTCGAATCCTTGTATCTGCTTGGAGACCATAAGACTTCCTTAATCGCCAAGCAGATGTAAGGATTTTGACTCTCCCTGATAAGCTTCAAGCAGATGTAGGGAGGTAAAATCGTTACGTTTTCGTGAGTCACCTTTTTCTGTCAGAACCCGTTGGAGAAACATGCTTGGCCACGATTCCATTCGTCTGCCTCTTGGGGAAAAACAGAACAGAAATTGTGGCCACTAATTGTGACCGAAACCTCTGCTTGGAGAATAGGTCAGCTATGAAAACGTTGTCACCCAACGCCTGCCTGAAGATTAACCGCCCGCCCCCCCCCCCCTCCCACACGCGCACAGACGTGTGTGCGTCCCCGTCCGTCCCACCGCATGGCGTCTGCCTCGCGTCCAACGTCCGTCCGGACGCGTCAGACCCGTACACAACAATGGCGGGTCGGCATTATCTCGAGCCGAGCCACGAGTCTAGCTCTAGAGATAAACTGCATGAAAAACGAGTCGCACCCCTCACGTCTGCTTGGAGACAACCTAGCCTCCAAAGCAGGTTTCTTGGGGACTTTTTTCCTTGCTTTCTATCTCTAATTGTTTGCTTTATTAATACGGCTGGGGACTATGAAACGATTTGTCCTCCCCTAGTCATCTTCTTGGATGATTGCCTCCAGTGCTACGCGCGCGCAAGTGTGCGTAAGGGGCTTCCGTGACGGTGTGACGTCCGCCTCACGTCCAGCATCCGTCCGAACACGTCCCAGACGTCAGCCCACGTGTACACCGACAACGGCGGGCCGGCATTATCTCAAGCCGTGCCACGAGTCCAGTTCTCATTGTAAAACATGCAAAACGAGCCGACGACTCACGTCTGCTTGGAGACGAGGTAGCCTATGGCTTCGTCTCGTTTGGTATATCATAAACGGCCGTCATTGCTAATCTCCAAGCAGATGTTGGGAGGCTAAAACGTGTCACAGAAAAGGGCAGCTTTAGTAGGAAAACGCAACGGTTTTTCCTCCCATCATCTGCTTGGATGATGATCCTCCTGCCACGGGCGCGCAAGTGTGCGTCTCCCGGCCTTCCGTGACGATGGGCTTCCGTGACGGTGTGACGTCCGCCTCACGTCCAGCGTCCGTCCGGACACGTCCCAGACGTCAACCCCCGTGTACACAACAAAGGCGGACCGGCATTATCTCAAGCCGTACCACGAGTCCAGTTCTCATGGTAAAACGTGCAAAACGAGCCGACGACTCACGTCTGCTTGGAGACGATCTAGCCTATGGCTTCGTCTCGTTTGGTATATCATAGACGGCCCTCATGTCTAATCTCCAAGCAGATGTTGGGAGACTAAAACGTGTCACAGAAAAGGGCAGATTCGGAAAACGCAACGATTTTTTCTCCCATCATCTGCTTGGATGATGATCCCCTTGCCACGCGCGCGCAAGTGTGCGTCTCCCGGCCCGTAAGGGGTTCCGTGACGGTGCGACGCTCGCCTCATGTCCAACGTCCGTCCGGACACGTCCCCCACGTCCGCTCCCGTGTACACAACGGCAAAGGCGGGTCGGCATTATCTCAAGCCGTGCCACGAGTCCCTCCGTTCTCACGACCTCGCTGACCCCCGATAATTACTGAAGCATTCGGCGGCTTCGGTCGCCTTTGTCTCCGCTCGTGGGAACCGCGAAGTTAATGTTTCTGCGCAAATCACGCGAACAAAGGAACGCCAGAAGGCCCGGTGATATTTAACAAGATAAATACATTCCTATGAACCCTGCCCTAAACGGCAGTCGCGCCCTCCTCTATCACTTGTCTGTGCTCACTCAGCTAAGTGACGCCCAAACACCGCGAGATTTTACGTGACCATAAGAGGAGAAAATTGCAGCCCCGGGGGGTAACCGACGGTAAAATTTATTTCTTGAAGTAAACGCGGCCATAAAATGTACTAAAAGTTCATAAATGGTTCTTATTGAAGTCATTGGGGGATAACAGTTATTAGTGTAATCAACTAAGAAATAAGACATACCAAGGACATTATATAGTTTGGACATACTACATGTAGTAATACTTTCTGTTCGTTTAGGAGTACAAATCGCAATGTTGGTCATGGACGTGACGAAAATTGTTTTGTAAACGTTTTTTTGTGTATCATTTTGGGGATGTATGTTTATACCTTTACTTCTTTACTTTGCTTTAGCTCTTCACATTCTAAGTATTACAATGCCGGCTTCCATATTCAACTGACAGAGAATGGACCACGCACGCATGCCGGGTGCACCCTAGCCTATCAATTACAAATTAACAGGTACCTGTCCCAATTTTAAGCTGACTAACCGGCTAATTTAATCAAGAAATTTTTGACGTCTTGCTTTGTGAAACTCCTTGCAAAGAAGTAAGTGTCTGAAAGTGCTGTTGAAAGGCCGTTCGCGAAGCTACGTTTGATTCTCTTCCCTACAAGATATAACATTTAGACCTGCGAAAGGTCACGAATTTGGGAGTTTGCCAAAAATTCACACCTGTGAAGTATCATTAACCTCTAGGTCACCCTCGCCTTCCACACTAGTCCTAGCCTCTACCAGGATACAGGTCGCTGGAAAAATCGGAGAAATCGACCAAAGAGACGGAAAACATGCCAGAGAAGTTAGCCCGCTATAGAAGTTACAGTTTGCGACCTCTAGATGGATGGCAAATGGTCCCTACTCCGTAGCCGACTCCCTTAGCAAAGTATTCGCTCTATTTGGCCGATTTCTACTATTTTGCCAGCCATCCACGGGGCCTGGTAGAGGCTACATGAGTCCTAGTCAGAGCGAAGAAAGAAACTCAGAGGACAAAGAAGTATCTGATGATTGTGCTGAATATTGCGCGTGATTTCTTTCCTGATATGGTTCACAGTTGGCACCAGAAAGGTCGAAAACGTTGATGTTATAATGTACAATGACAATGAGTACAAATTTCAACGCGAAGACTATCGAAGAATTTATCATAAAACGCAAATAAAGACTTCATGACAAGGATTTGAAAATGTTTGTCATTATGTGCTATTTTCTGACTGTGTTTACACCTTTGTTCGTTTGCCTGTTTGTGTTGCATATCCGGTAAACCGCCTCAGTTTGTACAATCACGTGGGCATCGTGTGGCGCAATTGGTAGGGTCCCGGGTTCGACACCGCCGATATGCCCCGATGTTGTGCCCTTGGGAAAGGCACTAAAGACGGCTTTCCTTACTTCACTCAGGTGAAAATGAGTACCTAGCTTCGGTTAGGGACGTCCCTCGGAAAAGACGTTAAATGGAGGCCCGGTGTTTGAGGAGAGCCACACCTCCTGCACGTTAAAGAACCCACCGCACTTATCGAAAAGAGTAGGGGTCCTTCCCGATGTGAGTGGTTCATATAATTCGTCCGGATATACAGATTCTACTCTTCAGCACAAACCTGGTGTGTTACGCCATGAGGCAGTTTACCGGGTATGCAATACAAACAAGAAGGAATCTACATATCTCGATATATTTATTTGATCCACTCGAGCTCACCCCTACTCTTTTCTATAAGTGTGGTGGGTTCTTTTGCGTGCACAAAGTGTGGCTCTCCTCAGACACAGGACCTTAATTTTATCCCTGAGGCGTCCCTAACCGAAGCTAGCTACTCATTTTCACCTGAGTGAAGTGAGGAGTCCTTACAGTCCGTCGCTCAAAATAGATCAGGTCGTTACCAGATGCCGGTTGCGTCGCGGTGGCGAAGTGGAACTTGGCCTAGAACCCAGAGGTCCTGTGTTCGAATCCGGGGTCCTCTGATTTGTCTCGTTGACGTTGTGCCCTTTATGCACTTGGCACGATTTCCCTCACTTCACTCGGGTGAAAATAGGACCTAGCTTTGATTACGGACGTCCTACGGATAGGATGTTAGATAGATGTCCCGTGTTTGAGGAGAGCCACACCTCGAGCACGTTAGAGACCCCGACACACTTACAAAAAGGAGTAGGGGTCCTGCCCGGTGTGAATGGATCAAATAAATCTGTCCGAATATGCACCTTGTACTGTTCAGTCCAAACCTGGTGTGTTACGCCATGAGGCGGTTTACCGCGTATGCAATACAAACGAACATAATTAAGGCGATGGAAGGTCACGGTGTTTCTTTGGAAAGAACACGACCTTCTGACTAAAACTAGCTACATTGTGTCTACTTCTTCCACAAAGCGAACATTAAATCAATTACTGCTGGTTTATTTAGAGGAAACGAAAGAAAGGACTGAAAGACGCTTCATTTCGAAATTCTAAAACTAGAATACAGGACACAGACTTGAGAAATTAGTTTGACTAAATTCAATTGAGACAGAAGTAAACGACGTTGTGCCCTGAATAAGGTGACAAGGTTGAATGATTGGATCACAAAGAAACCCCAGTTACTCACCTGTAACTTTGACTAACGAAATGACAAGTAGAAAAAGAGTTAGTCTGCTAAAAATAGATACTTGGCGTTCTACTCTGTCTCTTAAATACAGGAATTCATTAGCAAACACAAACCATTTTATCTTTTTCTATCTCATGTGTCGTGTTTCGTCTAACTATTTATCATTATTCGTTTATTCTTTCCTATGCGTATGTTATTTCAGAAATGTGGGATTACACGTCCATCTTTCTCTCACAGGTAGTCATCTCCTCCGAGTACAAATGTTGGGTGAAAGATCGTAACGTTTTCTTAAATCATACCTGGCCGTTTGATACTACGTATGGTATTCCGGATCGGTCCGTATTTAGGTATCACATAATCTTCTACTTGTATCACACAACTGCCTCCTTTTCAGGCTGTCTCGGCGGTGGCGGCGGCGGCGGCGGCGGCGTTTATTCTAAGGGGGAGAGCTGATTCACGATTTTCAACATATCAGGGATTACGATTTCTCTAGCAAAAGAACCTGGCTCCGATATGTTAAAAACCGCAAATCAGCAATCAATCATTCGCAGGCATCAGTGTCTGATGCATGGCGGCTGCAGACATGCATAGGGCTCGCCAGGCTGGTGTCAGGCCAGGCAAATCAGCCCTCCCCACGAAAATAAACGCCGCCACCGCCAGGAAAGCCTGCAAAGGAGACTTCGTGTACATCACACGGTATCAAACGGGCTTATACTTGTGTCACACGGGCTTCCATAGAAGCGTTAAAACGCGCCTCTCTAACACTGGGCGACATCTGTATAATCTCCAAGCAGATCTAATGGTTGCGAAGACCGCATCCAACTGGCAGAAGAAGTTTTTATTGCAACCTAAGGTTAACATCTGTAGTCAGTTGACGGACAGGGAAGCCCGGCCATTCAGAAGACATTAGGATCTTCCACACCAACATCTGCTTGGAGATTGTACTTCCTTCAGTACAGCGACAGTCATTACCTTGTTTACACGTTACGAAGAGTGGAGGGGGGACACAAAAGTTTTTGTTCCCGCCCCGTTGTCATGATAACGCGTACGTCAAACGTTCGAAACGCTAAATATTGACTCTTTTCGGCCTGCAATAAATTGTATGGTCAGACTAGGTGTGTTGTGTTACAATGGGCGACTGTTGCGGTGTTTTGAGTGCGCCCTTTATTTCTCAGGGAGCGTCACTTGGACAGTATTTACTTCCGTGACCCCTCGTTAACTACGTCAACATGTCATGTGTGATCAAGTGTGTTCGGGGAAATACAGGAAATATGATAAAGCCAAACCCGTAGCCTCTACCAGGCTCCACAGGTCGCTTTACAAATCGTAGAAATTGGCCAAATAGACGAATAACATGGCAGAGAAAACAACCCGCTATAGACGTTACAGTTTGCGCCCTCTAGCCCGTGGATGGCATATTGGACCCTCTCTCCGTAGCCGACTCCCTTAGCATACTATTCACTCTATTTAGCCAATTTCTCAGTTACTATTTTCCCAGCCATCCGCGGGGCCTGGTAGAGGCTATGAGACCCGTCCTAGTGATCATGGCTACCACATGGCCATTGTGGCCACATTTTGGTGGCCTTTTAGATGGTATTTCCAAATTGATACAGCCCTTAAGATACCATCTTTAGTAACAGCCTGTCCACTGTGGCCATTTTAATCAATTCCTTGAGTGGTCTGTATAAAGGGTTGACAGTACTGTTTGCGTGTGTAGTAGCTGAATTCGAGTTACGTTTCTTGAAGCGCCTTTGTAAATGTCTGTATCCTAGAATGTTCTACTAACGTCTATCAAAAGATACCATTGACAAAATACAATGAGAAGCCGCATAACGTTTGATGACATTTATTCGCCCCTCGGGGTAAGGAAAATTGCAACACACACTTGTTCAAGTACACATAATCCTTGATTAAACGGTACAAAAAATAACATATTTCTTCAGTTTCGTCAGCCACTGGTTCGAATTCACAACATTATGATTACATGTTGCACACACACAAAAAGCATATCTCTCCAGTAGTATTTACATTCTATACAACTTTACAACTTGATTCATACATTTTAAAAAAAGGATATGTCAACGCTCAAAATGTCACAACAAATTTTATCACCAAGGTCTCCACATTTTCTCCGGCTCCTGGAGTTGGACGGGTGGCGGTTGCTGGTTGGCGGACCTCGCGGTCGATTGGGCCGACGACGCCATGGACAAGGGCACGGGGAGGGCCTGCGTCACTACCGGCGCGGCGCTGGTCGGTAGACCCATAATGTTCATAGCCGGAGGGATGCTAGACACGGTGGGATCCTGTACGGACGGTTGCACGTGACCGTTCTGCGGTAGAAGTCCTGCTGGCGGGGCATAGCTGGCCCCGGTAAGCACTGTCGGGTTGGTGTATACCGGGATCAGGTGGCTAGGCATCTGTCCGCCGGAGAACACCTGGCTGGGCAGGAGAACCGCCACCGGCTCGGCGCCGCCGATCTGCCCGGACACAAGCGGGATCCCGCCGTACACTTTGGCCTGGAGAGGCTGCGAGCAGGACGCCTCCGGAGGGGATAGCTGGAGGTTGGGTCTCGGGAGGTTAACGGCGCTGGCGGCCACGGGGAGGGCTGTCGTAGACGCCGCGGCGGGCACCTGGACCTGGACGGGCCGACCGTGCGCCATGGCCGAGGCGGACGCCGCGGGCAGCACGGTGGGGTTGGTGTAAGTAGACGTTACCGGGCTGACGCTGTGACAGCAGCCCGCCAGGTGGTTTAGCAGTCTCTGGTGGACTTCCGTCTCCACGGTACTGGCCGACCCGAGGAAACTGCTCACCTCCGTCATACACTCGTTAAACCCCGCGCGGTACTGGCCCAGAACATTCGGGTCCGTGCTCACAGCCGCTGTAACAATAGACCGCAAAAAGAGCAACATAAGTATTGATAAACAGTCTCAGATATTAAACAACGTGTAGCATTTTTGCATTTGTGTTGACATGTAGCAAATGTCATTTCGTCGTGACCTAAACAAATAACAGCCAACAAGTCGAGAAGCAGAGATTGTACAAGTGCTGACGGCTTTAACAAAAGACAGCAAAAAGAGCAATGTAAGTATCTATAAGCAGTCTCAGATACCATACAGTGTGTAGTAGTTTTTGTATTTGTTTTTCTGTTGACATTTAGCAAATGTCATATCGTCTTGACATACTAGGCAAATAGCAGCCAACAAGCTTAAGTCGTTAATCAGAGATCGTACAAGTGCTCACAGCCGCTATACTAAAAAAGACCGCAAAAAAGAGCAATATAAAAGTATCGATAAACAATCTCGAATGCCAAACAGCGTGTAGCAGTTTTTGTATTTGTTTTTCTGTTGACATTCACCATATGTCATATCGTCTTGACATACTAGACAAATAGCAGCCAGCACGTCGATAAGCAGAGACCGTACAATGGTCCCGGCGCAATTATAGGTACACCGGACAGATCCCAGTAATGACAACACAGAGCTGATAACATGTGTTAGACAGTCGGTATCCATGGCGACTTGGGACACATTAAATCGGTCACAGGCGCCAATTTGTCTACTAGACAACTTCCCAAAGCCTTTGAAAATAATGGAGAAGTTGTTAAAGACAAAATGTACACTACATGTCGGGCCGTCGTCGCACTGATATTTACAGATATTCTTTTATCTCCTGGGGGGCCTCTACTGCATAGTATGGCTTACGTAAGATATATTAGTGACATGAAATATAACCTACCAGCCACATGTTGTCGCTGCATGTTCCGAAGATGTTTGACGGTCATCTCCAAGATGTCTGCCTTCTCCAGCTTGGAATGCCGCGAGCTCTGAGAAGTCAACAGGAAATAGAACATGTCTTCAGTACGTCTCTTTATAGCATTAAGGTCGCGACGCCTACACAACCACCTGTTAATGTAGTAGTAGCAATAGTAGTAGCAAACTAATGGCAAAGTAAAACTGTTTCTCGGATTGATACAGACAAGTGTCGGTCGGAGGTTATCGCATCACTATGGTTCTGTCACTCACATAGTAAACAGACGTGCGTTTAAACAGACTTCCGTTCCGACGCTTTTAAGTACAGGTACGCGCCAGTCTAGCTAGCAGTAAGAGCTATCGTTAACTTTGTCAAAAAGCGTATAATGTGTTTGATAGTAAGTCTATGAATTGTCAAACATTTCGTTGGTGATATCGATAGATCGATAAGGACACACAGACTACCTACGTCTTTCTTAAGCGCGTCCAAAATGAGCGTCTTCAGCTGGTTCAAGCTGTCGTTGATACGAGCTCGTCGTCGCTTTTCCATAATCGGCTTGGAAGACTGCGAATGGAACAAGAACATGTTAAACCATGCCTGCACTGTTGGTCTCAATATGTTTATACCCTATTTCGGCTCGGCACACGTTTCACACGCGACGTGGTGAGAACCTACCTGTAAAATATCCCTGCAACCGACCTGCATTAGCATTTACTCTAGTTCTAATGTTGACAAAAAAAGTTCTGAAGTAGTTCCTCACCTTGCGTCCTTCGCTTGGTCTCGAGTCCTTTTGCTTTTCCATGTCGGAAGTTTGTTGGTGTTTTGAGTAGTGGAACGTGGCGTGTGGGGGAATGGCGGCGGGAGGGTCGGACGGCCGGCCGTCGGTCGCGCTGTCGTACCGTCCGCGGGAGTGTGGGAATGCAGATGACGAGTGTTTGTATTTAGTATTCTGTTCGGCTCGTGTGAACGCCGCTGACAGGCTTTTCCCACAAGGCATTCCTTCACTCTCCCTCCCTCCAATCACGGCAGCCGGCACACCTCCGACCACGTCTGTGACCTTCCCTCCCATTGGTCGAAGTCACCGATGGTTCGACGGCTCTCGCGCCCGATTGGTCGGCTGGTGGATCCAGGCAACTAGCCATGCGCAATCAGTGCTGACAAGTGACATCTGCAGTCGTGCTATTACAAAGTGGCAGGTCAATTATCCCACGTAAGCACGTGCCAAGCCCTTTGTCCACGGCGTGTGGACGGGCAGAGCAGAGTGTGGGAAAACCACGCCCCCAATTGCTTGTCCCGACTATTCTCTAAACAAATGTTGAAAAAGGTAAACAAGGGCAGTGATAAGTTCAGGGATGACAGGTAACGGCCCCATAGCGTCCTCCGAGTTTCCGTGATGATCAGCTGTAACTACCTGTTGGCTGCCTACGGGGTCGTGGAACAGATAGAACCTAGAAATATTATCCGTGTTACGTTCAATTAACGTTCCATCTTCAGAGTATGTAAATACAAACATGCTTCGTCAGTTCGTGTTCATAAGAACCACTTTTGATATGCTAAATTTGCAAGAAAGATTATCATACATATATACATAGCTAAGAGCCAACGTTGATATTCTAGACGTGCAAGACAGATTAGTATATATACAATAGCTAAGGTGGACTTTGGACGACGGAAAAGTTGAAATATCACGTTCTAGCGGGCGGCACCGTCTGAGAAAACCAACATTGACTTCAACGTCTACTTCAACACTATGTTGATATATGCCAAGAATACTTAAGGGGCAGCACATACGTCTATGTTTCGACGAAAAATAGACAAACATTTTCACATTTGATTAAGGTACTGGGGTTCCTGTTCACAACACGTAAGTGTAATCAACACGCACGTTTGCCGCATGATCCTCTCTAACACACTCCGGAAGCGGAGCCATATAGGTGACACGTCGATGAAGGTTAGTCATCCAGGTAGAACATTACGTCATCCAACATGAATCAGCCAACTTACTGCATAGATTCCCAACAGAGCCTTAGAAAATGTATCCAGTTGATTTATTTATTTTGTATTATAAGATTTAATTGAATATTGGTTTGGTTAGACACCCAGGTATAACATTACACAATTCAGCATGAATCAGGCAACTGCTTAGATTGTCAACAGAGCCTTTAGACTAGCTATCCAATAGACTATTGGTTTACATGTATTCATTTTGTACTGTACAATTTAGTCGAAGGACAGAACATTGACGGTTTACAAACTTTTAAACCGTAGGCGGGGATACAACAGTTTTGATATCGTTATCGATAATTAAGAATTATTGGCTTAGTCGTAAGTGGCGAGATCATCCCGCCCTTATCATCCTGACGCCAGCCGGACGTTTAAGTCGCGTGTCGGGTCCGAGGGTCGGTCTGTTGTCCGCGCGTCGTCATGTCCTGCAAGCCAGTACCGCCCTGGCCTCTACCTTCTCTCTAAAGCAGACATTGAGTTGGGAGATTGTAACTTTGTATCTGTATCTTTATTTTTATTTCACTTATGTCCGTTTTCTGACAGCTGGCCGTTGCCAGAAAACGGGGCATATGACAAGAAAGTTAGAATCTCCCAACTCAACCTTTGCTTAGAAAGTAGCCTCCACCGGGGGTTATGGGTAGTGGAATTCGGGAATAAGGGTGGATAATTGAGCCAGAATGGTTGCCAATTTCAAACTTCCTTGGCAGATTAGTCTCCCTATTTAGTTGATTCAAGGACATTATATAGAGATCCTATATAATGTTCATGGTTAATTTTACTATATTTCAGCCAGCGTTGAAAGTCTGGTGGACACAAGTCCGTCGCGTATCGACCCTGAGAACTCGTCTGTTGTACGCATCTTTGTCACACTGACCCAGTCCAATTTGTACGGCATGTAGTCATGTCGTACACGGCGGCAAAGTGTGTCGGGCTGTAGGTTCGTCTCCTATCCGCGCGTTGTTACGCTGTGCAAGTCGGTACGTTCTACCCTGGGCCCGTCGCGTGTCCGACCTCTAATAATCCCATACAAACCGGTACCATCTACGGTGGGTCTGTCGCGTGTCGGGCCCGTAGCCATGCCGTACAAGCCGATCCCGTTTGTCGTGTGTCGGGTCCAACGGTTCGTCTGTTACCCGCCCACCGACACGCCATGCTAGCCGGCACCGTCCGGCACGTGTCGGGCCGAAGTCACACCGAACAAGGCGGTACGTTGTACCGTGGGTCGGTCGCGTGTTGCGGCCGGAAGGCTAGCCTATTGCCCGCCCGCCGTCACGCCATGCAAGCCGGTACCATCAGGCGCGTGGCGGGCCGTAGTCATGCCGCTCCGTCCGTCCGCCGGCGCACGGCCCGTCCTGCTTCCGAGCGTCCGGCGCGCGTTGACACACGGATCGAGTTTCCGCCTTGTGTGCGTCGTGCGCGCCACCACCGGCACACACACTCTCCCCACTCTCCACCCAGGTCTCCAACAGAACCACTAGGTACCTGAAAATATAGTATAGATTTGCCAACTAGGCAGCATAATTTGCCGACCATAGAGATTGCGACACATTTAGTCTTCTTGTGGTTCCAGAAGTCCAAATTATTACGCCTATTTGTACTATTTTTCTTGCGACCTAAGGAGTCTAATAGAGACTAAAACATAGTAGCTATATAGGCCCTTCCGTCAACGTTTTCATCTTCATATATCTGACTATGAGTGGTCTACGCAAAATAGTGTAAATCCTGATAATTGTTTATTTGTTAATCAATTACAATTTACCACAAAATGAGAGGAAGGGCAAAACAAAAACAGGTTTCCCTCCCACATAGTAAAACAACAACATAGCACGAAATATACGAAATACGGCTGTGCACAAGCTATCAGCAAATTTACAAATAACTACGTTATCAAATGTATACATTGACTTTAGAGAATAAATAGATCAATCAATAACTTCAATTGATTATTTCAGTACCAGGTCACCAGAGGTCGTGTATTGTAATCATAATCAATATCAATATATATCATCGATAACCACGTAGTCCTTGATCTTTTAAGTATTTGTCTGAGATAGCCAGAGATTTATACTTGATATATTCAATTAGGATAACCAGCCATTAAGATGACATTCCAAAGAAAACAGATGTGCATTTAATGATAATAGTAATAATAAGCCACGTAAAACTAAAAGAATACTTTCAGTGTAAACAGGGTGTAAACATAGTACTTAGACTTAGTATATGTCTGAGATAGTCAGATATTTAAACGTGATATATTGAATTGGGATAACCAGCCATTAAGATACCATTCCAACGAAAACAGGGGTGCCTTTTATGATAATGGTAATGAACATAGTAATAATAAGCCACGTAAAAGAATGCTTTCATTGTAAACAGGGTGTAAACATAGTACTTAGACACTGCAGCTCTGTTGAGTCCGCTCAGAAAAATACCATGTTTTACGATCGGATGGTGTCCTTTACAGTAAATGATACAGTAGGACTCGATACACAATTTTCTGAACGTTCGTCGCCATTTTTCCTGGTTGTGAGTCGGCCCCTCGCGTCGTACAACAGGCATTTTTATGGCCCGCACGTCCTCGTCGTGCGTATACGTTACATCCAGGGAGAACGAACGTCGTTGTCGTACGGGCCATGAAATATCCTGTATTCTGGCCTAGCTAGTAATTCACAGTAGGGGGTCTTGACTATACAGGGGTGGTTACTCAGAAATGTGGACACCGGTCATAAATTAATGTGATTTGTTTGACATGAGATGCCAGCTATCACTGGGACCTTTGTTTATTCTTTAAGTAGATGTTGGGAAAACGGATTGCGACGTTGCCCTACATCGCCCGATCTTTTACCTGAATGTTCAATGTGAACAAAATTAAAAGGTTATATTCAGAACAATAAAATCCTCTAGACTTATTTTGACGTTTGCATTCAAATTTAGCGCCTGACTACTATGATACACACACGCACAGAAAGAAAGCTACACAGTATCAACACATGAATTAGGTATTGCTTGAATAACAAGATATCATTCCTCTGCAGAAGTTGACATCTTTCGAATCATCTCGATTTATTGAGCTCTATCAAAATGTCCATGTCAGCGAATAACTGGGGCAAGCTCGAACAGGTGGTTTGAGTCATGTATATAGGCATTCAACACACATTACAACGCCCCCTGTATTCATAAAATCTCTGTTGTCATGTTGTTGGCATCACAAAAGAAAGGGGACCGTAAAGCAACAAAGACCGACCGAGACGGACTGAAAACAGCCATAACAGTAAAACGGCTGTTTGACGGAACCTGTCTCCGGGGGCCATGATGGATGCGGGGTCAAAGGTCGGCTGTGTTTGTGGGTCCTTACACGCCGGGTTGTGGTTCGGAGCAAACTTTGCATCGGTCCAGCTCGGCGACCTCGTTTGTCTTTTCTATTTGTCCGACTTGTCGAGAATGTTGACTTTTCCCACGGTGGGCACGCGGGTCAGAGCGTCGTGTGGGTCCGCCCGTACGGAGTGATTAAGGAGGGTGGGGAGGGGGGCGACGTCAGGTGTGACCTTGACGAGATCGAACGTGATTGAACAACGGTTTAAGAACTTGTAAGCTTTCCACTTCAAGTCACTGAGGTGTTGCTGTGAAGAAAGATTTTCTTCGTTTTTCCTGACTGTCAAAGTGTCATTTGAATCCAGGGGTGTATGACATGTTGAGTATTCATACGGAATTCGTACGAGTTTTTCGATATTCATACGATTCACTACTAAGGGAAATGTGTCCTTACTATAAGTAAAAATAATATTCACGTATGTTTCTTTAAATTCTTAGGAGTGGATTCCATAATGCTCGTGTGAATTCCGTACAATTCGTATGAATACTTAACGTTACATGACTTAAGCACCCCTGAAATCTCTGGACGCAAAAGAGCCCAGCACATTTATTTAGACGAGCAGCGGTGACCCGGTGTCCTTGGCTGAAATATTTGGTGCTGTATTGCACTACGACTACATGTAGGTAGTTGAAAAAAGCATAATGCTTCACCGTGAGTGAGCATGACTGCAATTTGTCTCTAAAAGATGGAGGTAACCCACGCACTTGTGGGTATGTCCTGAGTACAATTCAGTAAATCACGTTTCCGCTCTTAAGTAGTAACAGAGTATTTCACAGCTCGATGTCATCCGATAACAAAATATGTGGCCCTCATTCCAACGTGTACATGTGTATCTGCCACCTGTTTCCTGCAAATTGATAAATGTGTAGATGTTATAATTATACACTGTAGTGTATAGTTAATTTAACCTCACATTATGATACGTATACATACATATATCGTAACGTGCAAATGTGTAACGTTGTGATTTTTAAGTGTGCTTACATCTACTTTTGTCCCTATGACCTCTTTGTTCAGTCTGTCCACAATCCTAGAAAACTAATCTACCCTACCTACAGAAGGCTCTACATGGGATGAGACTATATCCTTGCTTTTGTGCTTCTTACAGTACTTCTATACTTAACTCTCAGTCTGATGGAATTTCTTTAGTTTCTTATGTACTGTCCTATGTTACAATGCAGGGATTATCAATTGTCAGGATACAGTTGGTTTTCGTCTTTTTATCCTTTGAGCTAAATTCCGGCAGTGTGTCATATGTTCCAAGCTTGTGAACTGACTGGGATGTTTCGATGTAATGTTTGTTTTCATAAGATACTGTAGTGACTATGAGATAAAGTCATTTGATTCCAGTCGGGGGATGTAGTTAGTCCTTCTCTGGTTACCAAATAACTCCTCTGTCGAACTGTCGAATATTATGTACATGTATGATATAATATGATAATAATGTTTCTGTTTATGTTAATTGAATGAGGATAATGATGAATTGATTGATTGACGTTATGAGTAATTTAATGTATTGTAAAATATGATAAGGTTAAGAACGTTAATGATTGATTTATGTTAGTTGTCTGATCAACATTATCTGTATAATTTGTTGTTATGTATTTTATTCGATTGTGTGTAGAGGACTCCAGGAAGAATAGTTCAATGTAACTAATGGAGATTCCTAATAAACAAACAAACAAACAAACAAACTAACATCTGCTTTGGCTATTTTTTTCTACCTTGTATTCAGTCCTATACACTGTCTTGTTGGAGACTAGGTCGAAGTTGTGGCACGTCTATTTGCATGACAAGCCTATCAGGAAATCTGATACCTGTGTCAGTCGTCTTCATTGTAAGATTACCCTGGACGCCTGAGCCCCTCCTGACAAAACTCCCGTCCTGTGGGCGCTGGGGAGATTTTGGGCCGGCTTGGCGTTTTTTTGTCCCAGTTGATCCAGATTTTCTCGCGTCGATAAGAGAGATTAGACAGGATCTGTGAACAATCGGGACGGCACAATGATAGTATCACTGGAGAGCGCTGAGAATGGAGAGAGAGGCAGCTTTTGGGTGCTTAAGAAGACAAGGTTCTGCAGTATGTCAAGACAAAAAATAAAGACAGTCAATTTCATTGTGAGGAAGCCTTTTGGAGAGCTAAGAAGGGAGGAAAGGACAGCTTTTGGTTTCTTAAAGAAGACATTGAACGGATCTTCGCATTTCTAGAAAATAGTATTTACAAGGACAAGGTTTTGCAGCACGTCAAGACCAAAAATAAAGGAAAGACTCTATGGCCGGTTACGATAAAAAAAATATGCGTTGAACATCTAAGATAAAGGTAAAGGTAGTCTCTTGACCTTTTTGAGACCATAGGGACAGTGGGTTGCCATATACTATGTCTTGGGCACGGTATTGAAAGGCAGAGCCCATCCCTCTCCTTCCACTGCCTTTTACCTCCCCAACCGAAGTCAGGTACCCATTTTTACACCTGGATCATGTTAGATCTAAGTGCCTTTCCCAAGGACACAACGTCTAGCCAGGAACGTCAGGAAACGAACCCGGGACCTCTCCATATCAGATCTCAGTGCTTGCCTAGCCACTTTGTCATTCGACGCATTGTTCATATACTTATCTTAATTACTGCAACCTCCTTCCTTCACATCATCACATGTCTGCATCATCATTTTATCATCGCCATTAGCATTATCAGAAAAATGTGTTTGTCATCAAGCGACACATCTTGTCGTCTATTTGTAATTGTATGTCTTCTTGCAGTTGTTACTAAACACATACAATTGTTACTGAACAAACAGCGAAAGAAATACCGCCTAATACATGTATGCAACGTATTCGGCGACGAACATTATAATGAAGTGAGGCTTGTAGGATCGAACATTATAATGAAGTGAGGCTTGGAGGATTAAGTATCACCCCTCTTATGCATACAGACAACTGTAGCATTTTATATGTTCAAAACGCCTTGCCTTCACACACACACACACACACACACACACACACACACACACACACACACACACACACACACACACACACACACACACACATACACACACACACACAGACACACCCACACACACAAACACACACTTAGCAATATGTTGTCTCTAAAATACTCCTTTCTGCTCTGAATTGTAGCCGATATTGTCCATATTAAGGTCTGGTCTGTACTTACTGGAAGGGTAAGCTAGACAGAGAATGTATGCTTGGTCCAGTGGGAACTTCTGTGGCTGGCTAACTACTCTGCCAGATTACCAACTCCACTTTGGCCAATTTGTACAGATTATTCGGCCCCAAGAGGCCTGGGAAAATTGGAGCCGTGTCTGTGTACTGGGTGTATACAGGTTAGTGCAGGTAGAATGGGAGCTGTGTCGGTATTTCTGATGTCTACCTGTGCCTGACCTGCACTGGTCCATGTACTATCATCTTTGAAGTACTGAATAAAGAGTTGCAATGGTTTTGAGTTTGATCCATACCTCCTGAAGTATGCTTTAGCAGAGAGGTGCAGGTGAATGTTACCTGGGCTGTAGGAATTCAGGAGAAAAAAGGATTTTGGGACCTGTTTTACCTTTTTTCACATCCCTATGAAACAGTCAAGGATTTTCCAAAATCTTGTTTTCAATTCTTTTTCTGTGATTTTTTTGTTTGTTTGTTCGATACCTGTAGCCTGAGTACCATCCTCCATAGTAACCGCTGGCTCAATGCTTTTCGCTTTCCACTACTCAGGCTGCGATACCTGTTGAAGGTCATTGCAACACCCTGGACCCCTGTCCTCGGTTTTCAGCCGCGGTGCGTGGGGGAATGTATGCAGACAGGCATTGAAGCCTAAATCTGTGGGGCCATGAATTCAGGAAACAAAGTATTTCGACACCTGTTTTTACCTTTTCACATTCCATTTTTTTACAGTCAGAAAACTTCTTTTCAGCTTCCCCCCCTGAATTTATCTAGGGGGTGTTCGGTATTCTCCAAGCAAAGGCTTCGATCGAGAGGGCTAGTTTTGTCCGGGATTTTTTACGTCCCTCTCCCGGACAAAACTACCCCTCTCGATCGAAGCCTCTGCTTGGAGAATAGGTGTTCAGGTCATGTTGAAGGTCAGTGCATCTAAATCCCTGTCCTTAGTTTTCAGCCGCGGTGTCAAGTCAGCGTGTATGGGAATGTTTGCAGACAGGTAAATCTGCGGGGCCATGCCGGGGCACGCGCGGGCACGAGTTCCTCCCCGTCCAGGTACCCCGCACAGGTGCGCCGGCGGCCCGCATTGTCCTACCTGTGCAAACATTTACACTCAGCTGTCTGTGTGAGTCAGCTCGCGGGGAGGCAGCGGCCTGGAAACAGCGTGGGAAAGTGGTGCCCTCTGATTCCGGGGTCTGATTAGCGGCCCTGCCCCGCGGCCATGCCGGCGGCGCGGGTTTGGAGCCCGCGTCCAACGCACGACCGTACCACAGCGAGAGTGTAGGAGGGGGCGTCGTGTCAAGCTCTATTACTGTAAATGTATTTAATAAGTTCGCGTGGTTTTTATTCCGTGCTAAGGCGAAGATGTATTGTGTATTGAAGATGTGCGGTGGTTTTAAGTTCGCGGCAGTGCTATATACTGCTATAATATTGGGCAAAAATGTTCGCGGTGGTTTTAAGTTCGCGGTAAAACGGTCGCCGCTAAAACCGCGAACACAAAACCATCGCGAACATTTCTGCATTTACAGTATTACCTCTTCCCGCCTAGTGTAAGAAAAGGTTCAAATTCTTCAGAGATTCTAAGATTAGAGAGCTCAAAATAATCGACAGAGCTCTAAATGAACTAGCCTGGGTGCCATCCTAATTTCTACCCGGTAGAAATTAGGATGTCACCCAGGCTATAAATGAACCACGGAGCTCTGGATAATCCACATAAACCTGAGATGACAGTGAACTGAAGTAAAGATCAGCTCAAACTGGAACTCCTTGAGTTCCTACCTGAACAAAAAGGTATGACTTCAGTACGACCGTACCACAGCGAGAGTGTGGGAGGGGGGCGTCGTTTCAAGCTCTATCATTACCTCTCACTATCCACTGTAAGAAAAGGTCTGAATTCTTCAGAGATTCTAAGATTAGAAAGCTCTGGATAATCTACAGAGCTCTAAATAAACCACAGAGCTCTGGATAATCCACATAAACCTGACATGACAGTGAAGTGAACTAAATATCAGCTCAAACTGGACTCCTTGAGTTCCTACCTGAAGTAAAAATGTATGACTTTAGTACGACCGTACCACAGCGAGAGTGTAGGAGGGGGCGTCGTGTCGAACTCTGTGATTATCTGGGCATATCAACTGTAAGAAAAGGTTCGAATTCTTCAGAGATTCTAAGATTAGAGGTTATTGGAATATCGGAAATCGCGGATTTAGACTGTCACTGATGCACGTCGCCCTAACTTTGAAGTTATCATGGTCTAATCGACCTTCACGCAGAGAACGCAGTCAGCGTTTCCAACTTGACAGCAGGCTACATTGAGCACCAGATATTCTGGACATTTTCACGTGTTTACGCACGAAGAGCGAAGAATGTTTAATAGCATTCCGCCGTCGCGATGCAAGCCAGCGATCAGCTGGTGTGTACTCATGCGCACGCGTCGGTAACGAACGAACATCAAAGAAACTCTGCACTGACGATTTTTTTCGTCCTGAAGGACTGTTTGTTTTATGCGCAGGTAAGTCACAATGTGAGGTGCCTCTAGTTTCACGGTTCATTCGGCAGTTATGCGGCCCCAGGGTTCGAACCGAGCGTGGTTTGGAATAAAGACTGCTGTTTAGGCTCGAGTCACAGACTTAAGTAGCCTCTACCAGGCTCCACAGGGCGCTGGAAAAATGGTAGAAATTGGCCAAATAGACAGATAACATGCTAGAAAAGTTGGTCCGCCATAGAAATTACAGTTTGCGAGCTATAGGCACTATTTTTCCAGCCGAACCTGGAGCCTGGTAGAGGCTAAGCCTTCAGGTGCTTAAAGCCCCCGTCACAAATCAAGAAATTAGCTCGGCCGACTTGTCGGCGAGCTCCAAATGGCGATTTTCGGGCGAAGTACGACCGACGTCCTGCCGATTCTACGGGCTTCGGGCGAATTTTCGGAGCTCGGCCGACGTTCGCGGGGCACTGGAAGCTGCGCTTAAATTCAGCGAGGCCTCGGCGACGATTTTTGAACTCGCACAGCTCGTCAACAGTTTGCCCGTAGCTCGCCCGAGCAACGCCCAGCGCTCGGCCAATATTCGGGCGGGCATCCGAGGATTTAGACCCGATTTTTGGTCGGTCGGAGGTCGCCCGAACTCTTCGGCCTCGTGCGAGCCTCGCACGGGCCTTGAACAATAATCGGACGACCGTCGTCAGTGTTCCGGCCGACTCATGAAAAGTAAGACGTGCTTCGGGCGAGCGTTGTGCAGGTGTTGATGGGAGCTTGGACGGGCCTCGGCCGAACTCCTTCTTGTTTATAGATAAAAGGAAACGACAGTTTGGTTTATAACATAAGATGATAAATGATACTGTAATATTAACTAATACTAATTTCAACTTGTCGAGGAATGCTGCCAAACTTTTCTAATGAAAGACAATTCAATTGCAAAGTTAAATTTTCATTCAAAAAAAAATTATAAATAAAATGTTGACACCGAAGACAATGCTTCTTGTTTCTATTTTGGTATTGGTTTGGATGTTTCAATTTGTATATTAATGAACTGGGGCTTGACTTTTGAGGTTTGACTTCACTTCCTGAGTTTTTTCTCCACAAAATGACTAGTTGAAAGTCCACTGAGTCATTATAGATCTATGTTTGTCTGCCGAGGCACGCCCAGGCGTCGGCAGGGCGTCGATAGGCTTGTCAACGGTCGGTCGAAGCTCGGACGGCGTTCGCCCGAGCTTCGGTCGATTTCTATTTGGTGAAAATTTTTGGATTGGGGTTAAACGACTGATCTGTTGACTTTGTGGCTCCTGCACTTGTATTTTGATTGGTCTATGACAAAATTCCTCTTTATGTGATTATTTTCAGTGTGCCCACCTACTTCACTTGTGCCCTACAGATTTGCCACAACTCAGAAAGTAAAGTTGGTCCAAATTTGAGATTGTTACCAGGCCATTTGATTCTTACTTCGTCCGTGTCCAAGAGATGGTACCGTCTTTTGTGGGATTTATGATTATTAGCGTTCGACGGACGTCGCCCGAGCTCTGTTCAATTTGTGACGGGGCAGGTTTTCAGTGAAAAATACGGTCGACGCTCGGGCGAATTTGAAATTCGGCGAGCTTCCGGCGATCTACAAAATCGGCCGATGCTCGCATGAATTGTGACGCCGGCTTAAGGGACCTTGATATATGTTACTAGCGGTCATATAGGGGCAGGGGGCAACCGTAATCGCGTTGATTGTGAACAAACACGCATGGACACACAAACACACAAACACAAACATACATACACACACAAACATACATACATACACTCGCGCGCGCACACGTACACAAACACGGACGCGCACACACGTACATACATACACACATACACGCACGCAAAAACTCTCTCACAAACACGCACACACACACGCACACACACACACACATACACACACACACATACACATACACACACATACACACACACACTGTAGCAAATACATATACGCCCAAACACACACGTACACACACGTTCTCTTGGATCGTATTCAATTAGTGAATATAGATTTGTTAAAGGCACAAACAATTAATACAACGAATTGGCGCAATGCCCAGAGGGATTATTCTTCTTTTCCACAACTGTACCAGTAATCTGGCAATGAGAATTACATACTAAGCTAGATGTAGCAATGAGGTCTAAACCTCCTTGGTTGTAGGCAGTAATTTAGATTGAAGGTTTCCCGTTCATGTGTGCCCCAAATTACAACGGTTTTATAACAATGGAAGGTATGACTTTGGTTGGACGAGTGGGCGGTAGTATGAAACCTTTGATGACAAAACCATCACACAAAATCATCCCACAGTAGCGAGAAGAAGCCAAACCCACTAGATTATAGTATTTACACTATCTTGTGTAGTTGTATATGTGATTTTACATTTTTCTTCTTTTGTGACCTGTACTTAGCCCAGTGAGGCACATATGCGTGCTAAAGGTTTTGATTTAGGTTGTGACAGAAACGGACCATGCCCGCATCCGACTTTGCCTGTCGTGAGGTAAAAGTTAAAACGAGATATCGACGCCGGAAGTTCCGTTGCAGTACTGCAAAAAGCCGCTAGCAGGCCCATTATCGAATTTGACCTTCGCTTTCCTGACCCCTACCCACTTACCAAATATCATAAGGATCCATCCACAGCTTTCAATTTGTGATTTTCACGGACAGACAAACGGCACCGAAACACGACTATCTTAAACACCCATTCTACCAGGGTGGCGACATCGATGCAATCTCGCAAAATTTCACAGATCGCTCAACCAATTTCATAGATAAGAACGTTTTTTACGCTTTGTACTTTCTGTTGTCTTTTCAGTCATACTTTCAGATTTCACATGACATCTCTATCATGAAAAGGGTCAAACAAATCCAATTCAAGTCACGGCGAGGTCGCAGCCGGATCGCCGTCTAGTGGAATGAAGGTCTTATACATAAGTAGTTATAGGAGCCTGTACGAAAGTCACTGGACTTTTGAACACGGGCTATCCAGTGGATTCTAACAATGCTTGTTAACTGTCTAATCATACACATCTCCCCGCTATTTTGTGTGGCTATTACTATAATTTGCGGTAATACCAGATGAAACAGCCCCATTGTGCCACACTGATAACAGAGCTCCGAGAAACCCCTGAGAGACCCCCCAGCCCGACGTCCAAGTGGACAACACTCGAGGAAATAACTGGAAATGTTTATCATTACGTACTAACAATATTGTACATAGCCCATAGACATGGTGATCATGTCAAATAGCTTTAAGACAACTTTCTAACGCTTTTCATCACATCACTGCACAGACATTACGCTTGTAAGGTTAGCAACCCATGCAGTCTTCGTTTTGCATAATTTGTACAACCTACGTAAAGACTATATATAACTTCGTACCTACGACTTGTGCTTTGTAAACACCTTAATATGTGCCTCATAACGACTTGTATATTGTACATTGTTACGTTACAAGGGCTAGCCCTTTGTAATAGCCTTCGTCTGTATGTTTTTATATAGCTCAAATCAAATCACGTAAATATATAAATATACGAATCAATACCCAAATATTTGAGTAAACCGACATACACTAACACACACTAGCATGAAAGTTAATCTGTGTCGGGGGATAGCATTCAACTATTCAAGAAAATAGATATTGGATTCATCGAATTTGGATCGTCAGGTGTCCTGAAAATACCAAATGATTGGTTGAAAAATCTTTAAGTCCTTGCCTTTTTTGAAAATAGCTAGATTTTTTCAAAACATACAAATGTGTTTTGTATATCTTAATTTAGTGATTTTGCTGCCAGTTGTTTTGAAGTATGTCATATGACTGTATTTGTTGTGATTTTACTACGTATGACGCGTCAGTTTCAAAACTAAATTTTGTTTGTTCACCATAGGTAAGGTATTTGGTATGACAGTTCCCCAGAAAGAACTGTAGAAAGCGTGTTAACGTTACCTACGGACAAAATGTACGTTCAGCACATCCGGAAATACGCTCACTACTTTCGACTTCTACATCTGATTGAAGATGAAGCAAATCTAGTCTCCACCAGACTGACCATGCCGGCTATAGGGAGTATATTTGCCGGTGGAGTTTGGCCACCTAAGGGTTTTCATTTGCAGACTTACTTGGCTAATTTTTTTTTTTTTTTGACGAATTCTACGGCCCATATTCCCCCGTAGTACTCCCCAAGAAGAGGAGTGGGTTAAGGCGTTTTTGTCGGGCTTTCTACTTTGTCATTTTTTTGTTGTCTCTGGTGGGTTATAGAGAAGAGGAAAAAATGACAAAGTAGCAAGCCTGACAAAAACGCCTAAAACGTCAAAAACCAGCCAGACCCACTCCTCCGCTTGGAGAGTACCTCCGTATGAAGGCTTGGTGGGGGCTAGAGGAAATCCTAGACGGCGACAGAAATCCTCCAGTGACGCCTAAATTACAGCTCTGCCCCAGGAGACACTAACCAGACCCCAACCTGTTATCGTGATTGACAGCTGTCGTACGGAACACGGACAGGTCTCCGCACGTAATTGTGCACCGGTGCGGCCGTATGAAAGGCCCGGGCCCGACCGGCGGCACGTTCTGAGCCGTGTCGGCATCGGGAAATCAGAGGGTAGGTATCCGGTCCTACAGGGGCATGCACCTGTTAACATACCTACCGTCATTGGTGCCTATTTTAAGCACAGTTTCTTCATCAAGAACATACAGGAATTTGTGAACCAAAAGCAGGACTAGCAACATAAAAGACACAGCGGCATATGAAGAAAATAGACTGTCCTGTTTTTATCAAAATATACTTATATTAGTTAGACATCCTTCGATTTACTATTATTCACTGCTTACCGTCTCTGCCTCCTTTTTTAAGTTAATATGATCATGTGAACATCATATCCATGTAAATCTTTTTATTCTTCCGATTATGGTGTCTTAAGCCGATATGGGCTGGGCGACTTTGACGCACGACACAACAATAGGGATAACCAGGCTTAGATGTATAGAGACTACATATTTGACCGCTTAGATTAAGCCTTATTTGCTCCTCGATTCATGATTTCACAAATAGATATATTAGCAAAAGTATAGTTTGCATATTCAGGCAGTGAATATATGCCCCTTTTTCGTTGGAATCGAAATGTGAATGAATGAATGAATGGTTTTATTTGATCATTGTGATCGGAAAATATGAAGTACCTCGCAGCCATAGGCTGAATTGCGTACTTTTCACATCATTTTTAAAAACTAATGACTTTAGGCACTATGTATGTGGTCGTACACATTGAGATTAAAGACAAACGTCGAATATAGTTGACACGAGTCCTTGATCATTGTTTGTTAGGGGTCACTATAGACTAAACAAAGGCAACAGATAAGCAAGGAAACAAATTATTTATGCGGGTATCAACGTCATACATATATTGCCAGAAACTAGCAAAACATTGACTTGTTTTGTATATTCTAATGGTGAAATAATGGTGAATTAAGATCATTTTTGATCACTAACTTTACCCATGTGTAGTTTCGATGCATGAAACCAGGCAAAGGCAAATGTTTTTTGTATCTTGTTGTCATCACGCATGTGGCACTGAGCTATAGAATTTTCCCAGCCCTAGCCCGGTTTCGCCACCTCGCAGCTGAAGGCCTGGCCACGGCATTTGTTGTATGGTTGGTTAAGCGACAGCGAATCTAGAGCATACTTGTGACAATCGTGGATGTACAAACTCACCGATCACCTGACGAAAAAAGTTGTCGTAGATCCTTGTCGATGGTTGATTCTGTCACAGCCTGGCTTAAAATGCTTCGACAAAATTAAAACGCACAAGAAATGTGGCCGCGTATGCGCTGGAGCAGCGTTTAAAGCGACGAGTTTAATTTCAGATTGGGCTATAGACGGTAATCAATATTGGCCAAATGATAACGAATTAGGAGTTTACTCGAAAGACTATCAATTTATACTTTCTGTTACCTTTTTGTGGATTATCTAAGTGTTTTTGTTCTTGATAAATGCTCAAGATCGCTGTCCAGAGAGCCTTAGTGGTTTCACAAAAATATGGATATAGAACGAGACGAAAACATTGAAAACATGAACTTATATGGTCTTAATTCATTCATGATAATAACTGAATTTTATTAGTTGCCAGAGGGCTAATTGCAACATGAAGCAATGCATAGAAAAAGACAAAGTATACAAATAGTGCAAGTTAACAATAGTGACAAGTGGAACGAGTGACTATTCTGAAAACTACTACTGAATACAATGTAAGCTTTTTTGGGTTTGAATTCATAATTATAATATCGATATTCTACATCGCAATTTAAAGATTTCGATTTCATTTTTTTAAAAGAAAGAAGTCAAGCCCAATAAGTTAGAATTGAGTGTCAGTAGTTCGACTAGAGTAGTCACATGCTATACTGTTCATCATTGTCTGTCCGTCATTTTTCGCGTTACATGCACTCGCAGTTAGCCTACGGGTAAAAACTTGCAGTAAAACCTTATCATAAAAGCTGTTAAAAGCTTTTTAAGTTGGACCCTACGTTTGCTCGAAGATTAGCACAAGTCGTAACCCACGCGGCCCACGCTCCATATTTCCGTCTCCTACGTGATTCCCATCCTAAAGGTCCACCGCAGCTGCTGTTGGTGACAAAACTCCGCCAGACAGACCAACACGTTTGTTCCTTCTCTATAGAGCCAGCTGGACTTTAAAGGGAGATTCGTTCCGTCTCGTTCATAAGGCGGACGGGTCGGTATTGTGCCGCACAGAGAGGCGGACAAGGCCCGGTATGGTCCGGTATTGTATCACATGCGGGCAGGGCCGGGTCTATGAGGAGAATGGTGAGGTAAAACCATGTTGATTATATGGATGACATCCTCTAGGAAACCCAAAACTGATGGGAGCGTGCGAATAAAAAAAAAAGGTTTGGCAAAAAAAAAGTTGCCTTCATTATGAAATCTATATATGCTACGTGGTCAGGAACTTAGCACACAGAGTATGGTATACCGGATAATAGATTCATTGTTTGTTCTTTCACATATGCTTCTTTGACTTTGGAAGTGATTTTGGCATTCTAAATTAGTATCAGTTTTTCCGAAATATCTTTTCTGCAATTCACAGCATATATTTTCTCATTTTGCAGCTGCTTTATATTAATTACAGTATATTGTTCTTGTTTTGTATGTTGTGACAGGTCGTTCGGCGTAATATAACCAGCTGCTACCGCGCCGCGTGCCTGCGAAGCTGGTGTGTTACGCCGAATGGCGGTTATGCCGGCTATATAGATACAGATACAGAGTATGGCCGAATTTTGCATTTCTTTTCGGAGACGAACGAAAATTTATGCGCGCGTGGATGTCATCCATATAATCAAATCAACATGGCCTATTGTACCGTACGGACAGCCGGACAGGCTCGGGCCTGTATTTGTTTAACCCCCGGCAGCTGCGCACGGCAGTGTCCCGGCCGGCGTGTCCGATCGGGTTCCTGTCACCATCCATCCGTCCCCTTTAAAGTCACCACAGACTCCAGCCTAGCCTCTGCCAGACTCCACAGTAGTCTCCAAGCAGACCTACGGGTTGGCAAAGACCGTATCCAACAGGCAGAAGGAGTTTTTATAGCCAACCCAAGTCTCATAGCCAACCCAAACTATGAGACTTGGGTTGGCTATAAAAACTCCTTCTGCCTGTTGGATACGGTCTTTGCCAACCCGTAGGTCTGCTTGGAGACTAACTCCACAGGTCGCTGGAAAAAATGGTAAAAATTGGCCAAATGAACGGATAACATGCCAGAGGAGTTGGTTCGCCAAAGAAGTTTAATAGTGGAGGAAAACTTTGACGGACCAACTCCTCTGGCATGTTATCCGTTCATTTGGCCAATTTTTTTACCATCTTTTCCAGGGACCTATGCCTGTGGAGCCTGGCTTGGTAGAGGCTAGCAGTGTCCCTGCCGGCATGTCCGATCGGGTTCCTGTCACCATCCATCCGTCCCCTTTAAAGTCACCACAGACTCCGCTGTCCAGTCAAAGACACTTTTGTTGTGTTTTGTTGTGCTTCGTGTTTGCGGGATCAGATACAATCAAACGTTAGTCTCCGCCAGACTATGGAAAGTGACGGAGAAATGCTAGAAATTGGACAAGTATGCCAATGAATACTTTGCCATCCCAGACTCACTCCTGAAACAAATTATTCAGCTTTGTTGGCCAATTTTTAGTATTTTTTACAAACATAAAGCCTTAGATTAGCTATGGTGGCAAGTTACATTGTAGACACGACTTGGCAGAAAAAAATCACGACATATTGTAGGCTATGTTAAAAGATTTGTGGGCTATGTATGTAGACTTAGTCTTTGTACCTAGGCACGGATTGGAATATAATTTAGTGTCATCGTTATTTGCTATCTGTAAACAAGTACAATGTAGGTAATCATACAAATGTCCTTTTCTCATATCAATAAAATTACATACATCCTTTGCCTGTAGAGGCGTTCCATACGCTTGCTGTTGTAAGAAGTCGAAACCTTTGTGTTTTCCTTAAATCCAATAACTTTTCTTGTCAGAAAAAATATATCGCGTCTGCGTTAATACCCGTGACGACCATTATGGCCCAGGGCGTGACGACATGACGTCAGTATGCCATGCGCGTGCGAATCCCGACAACCATTGTGACTTTATCCTTCGAACCCCTCTTTGAGAAATGAGAACATATGATTTAAAGCCCCACGGATGTCCCCTTAAACTCGCACCTAGCAGGCACCAGTTGTTCCGTTCGTTGCCATTATCACAGCGATTAAAGTCATCAACAATTTGCCACACCTTTTTCCGACTGGCCGAACTTCTGAGCAGTGATTTCAACCACAGATGCGGGCGTGAATTATTACATACACGGGTTGACTAGCCTCGTTGCGGGCTTCTTGAATGGTCTTTGCGTGTGTGTGTGTTGCACGGTGGGGGGAGTGTCATGTCTGGTTTTCTTCTAGTTCTATACCAAGACTGATATACAACCATAAAAGAGCACATAACAATAGCGGCTAAACTTACACTACTTTTTCCTGACATCAAATGCTATCTGCCACAAAAATAGATCGCTACCCACCAACCAAATATATCACAGTCCATCCAAAGCTTCTTAAGTTAGATACAGACCGACCAACAGGCACACCGAAAACAATACCTCCATTTTGACGGAGGTAAGAAGCCCAACCAACAAGCCTGCCATGGAGGCTATACTCTGGCCGTGTCCCAATAAAAGCTTTGAAGTCGACTCCGCGGCGTGAATGCCGAGTCCAGCCGCAGTCCTTTTGTCCCATGCGTCCCCCAGCCGGACCACCTAGCCGGTACATTGTGCCGCGTGCCGATACACCCGTCTGCGGGCAGGTGCGACGCGTGGGAACGGCGGAGGACGTTTGTAAGGACGCATTCTAATGCACCGCTTGACTTTTGACCCACCAATGACCTTGTAGAAGTCCTTTGTAGTGTAACGTGTTCTAAGGAAACTGTCAAGGACGCGTCCTAAGATACAAATCAGTCGGTATTTTGAGATCTTGACGATGTTTAAGAACTGAAATAACGTCGTCCTTTTTGCGTACGACCTTGACTTTCGGCCCGGTTGGTCTTGAGATGAAGTTTGGATGACAGTCGTCAGCAGGAGGCGTGGTTTTCCCACACTTCCCGCACAAAGCCTGTTGCAAGCGTACAAAAGGCGTGCCGAGAAGCGCCACGCGCTCTACATGGATAATTGGGCCCGTCGGCCCGGCCCTGCGCAGGACCAGATGGCTCGTGTCAAAGGTCGGAAAAGCGCGCGGAACTACTCTCCAAGCAGAGGAATGGCTCCGGCTGGTTTTGTGACATGTTTTGTGGCGTTTTCGTCGGGCTTTGTGTTATCTACCGTTTTCTTTATGTCTCCAGGCCAAATTTAAACTTGCACTGGTCTGAACACTGTGGTCTGAGAATCGGTGTCGTTTTAAGGCGCAGTAGAATGGTTTAAAAGATATAGGCTGAAGTAGTATTTCCGTTCAGTTCTGTATGTCTGTCCAGACTTTCCGAAAGAGTTGGCTGTCAGAAAACGGGTACCGATCAGAAAAGAAGCATCGATCTACTCCTTCAACATCTGCTTGGAGAGCAATATAACTCATATAGCTACAGCTCACGTGATTGGTCCAAAGTTATGTTGCGTTTGACCAATGGCGTTGGGCGATCGTCGGCCAAGCGCCATTTTGAAGCTCTGGCTTGTACAGAACAAATAACAAACATTTTAGGAGTAAGGAAAAATATCTCAAGAAAATCTGAAGGATTAATGTCGAACGAATGAATTCATTACCTTCTAATCTAGACACTTCAAGACGTTTGAAAACTTAGTTCGTAACGTATTTTGTATGTCGTCACCCTGTGGCATTGTGACTTTAAAGATAAGAGGCAACTATTATTAGTTCTTTCTTCTCTCTTTCTCAAAACCTTCATTTCATGTGTCCCTCCCCTCAATTCACTACGTGCCCGTTCAACAGCCCTGCTACCCATACGGGACGACTAATGAACACACACGCAGGTATGTGCACAGTACACAGCGGTGTCATTGGGTTTTAAACAACTGAATGTTTCTTCAAATCAACACCACAGAGTTTAGTAATTATTCTGTTTGTCTGGTCGCACCTGTGAACACACACGCATGTGGAGAAGTCGGAAACAAGAGATGATTGTTCCTACTGCTCCCTTTCTACAGTACACGACTGAGCGACCCAACTAGGATGTGTGTTATCGAGGACATTATATTACCATAATGCACTTGGCCTTGGCGTTGTCCTTGATTGCATAATTGAAATATGATTCAAGATGTAAAGGTATGATTTGAAAGACAACAAAACACACAAAACGTTTTTTTAAACCGTTCTTTGTCCAAGTAACTCGTCAGCGATTTGTCAAACATTCAAAGATTTGTCAGCTCGTCGGTCTAGCCTCCATGGGGAAGAGGATGTCACACGGATAAGTGTGTGTGGTTGGTGAACACACACTTATTCATTTATTTATTTAGATTTACCACATGTGTGGAAGGATTGACATAACAGGTGACTATCACCTTTTCAAGATGTCAACTCACACCAGACTGTAAGGTTTGGACCATCGCACACCGGGGCATGCCCCTACTCTTTTTCGAAAGGTGTTGTGGGTTCTTTAACGTGTGCAGGTTGTGGCTCTCCCCAAATACGGGGCCTCCATTTAACGTCCTATCCGAGGGACGTCCCTAACCGAAGCTAGGTACTCATTTACACCTGAGTGAAGTGAAAAATTTGTGTTAAGTGCCTTTCCCAAGGGCACAACGTCCGGGCGCGAGTGTGAGTCTATCAGAATAACTGGCATCAAAAGTTTCCTACCTCAGGTACACCTGTGAACACACGCGCCTGTTTAAAAACATCAAAGTAAGACACAAGCGTCGATTGTTTCTTCCCAGCCTCCCTGCTTCTTTAAGTGTGTGTGGTTCGTGACTGTGGGACCTCCGGGAGTACATCTGGGGCCGGACTGCCGTCGGACGTTTGTAAGCTCAGGTGCGCGGTGTCTATTGTGATCAATAAAGTGCCCAGTAAAGGGTTAAAGATCGGAGTCTTTGCGGGAGACAGGGTCTTTAAGGTGGAGCCTTGGAGACAGGTGTGGTTAGCTAGGTAAATCTATAGTCTCAGACTCTCTCAGAAGTCAGCAGGAAAAATGAGTAGTACTTGTTTTTGTTTGTTTGTTGGTCATGCATACCCGGTAAACCGCCTTATGGCTTAACACGCCAGGTTTGTACTGAAGAGAACAAGCTGCATATCCGGGCAGATTTATTTGATCCACTCATATACCGGGATGGACCCCTACTCTTTTCGATAAGTGTGGTGGGTTCTTTAGCGTGCTCGATGTGTGTCTCTCCTTATTCATAAACACTGAGCCTCCATTCAACGTCCTATCCGAAGGACGCCCCTAACCGAGCTGGGAGTGTAGTGAGGAAATTGGTAGTAAACGGGTGTTTGTTGATTCTCCTTGTCTTGTCGTTTTATTTACTTATTTATTTATTCATATATATTTACGGAGGAGTGAACAGGAAGCGGCGTGTACTTATACAAACCCTCTCGAGCGCATCTACACGTTATTTATTGAACACTGAATCATAGTAAACTCTAACTTAAGCTCTAATACAAACAAGACAAATTTCTGGTGCATAATCATCTACAAAGGGCTACCTGTGTAATTTTGACATGAACAGTATAGGGTACTTTTAAATTTTCGTCTCATAAATTGTTGTCAAGTATCAGACGTTGCCATACGCTGTATCTTGTACAATTATTTACCCTATTCGCCTACGCACAATAAGTTTATCATATCTTGTTGTAACATGGAAGCTCGTCTGTATTGGTAGTTATCATATGCTACACTTTCTTCCAACACTAAGCTATTCACGGATCAACTTTCAACGACCGGGTACCACTGTCGCCTTATTCACTTTAGCATTGTATTATATCTTGCTATAGGTAGTTTGATAAATGCACTGTGATAGTATTTGCCTTTTAGATTAACAAAGAGCTCTATTGGGAGGCTACGCAGTGTCACTCAAGGGCACGGGGAGCCTAAGGTCTATAGTAACGTAGTATCAGTCCAAACGCCGAGTCGGATATGAGATTGGGACTTCTCAATGACTGGCTCTCTTGTTTGCACATATGGACCTCCTCCTTGTTTTGACAACTTGTTATTTGCCCTCTTCACCTACGTACACACGTGAGCCATAGCAACCGGGGCGAAAGATAATAAAACCATAAGATATGATGTGGTGGTAGTTCATTGTTTTCGCTCATAGTTGTTGTTTGTCAAGTGTTGTTATCTTTATCCAGACTCCAGAGCACTGCAACCAGTCATTTTGACAGAGTCGACGACTTCTCTGTTGACTTGGTGTCGCTAAGGCATCTGCTGGAGTTTTTAATAAAAGCTTTATTACAAATCCGTGTCCAGGGGGCTGAATGTACAAGTATGACGTATGTAGGAAACAAATAAAAGGTTCTATTGGCATGCAGGTCACACTAGTCCATCAGAAGTATGTACTAGTGGTCGTTATTTATGTTCACAGGTTTAAATGATACAGATTTCACTCAACGAACCAATGACTTTTAAATACTAGATTATCTTATAGTTTTAGTTACTTATGTTCACCGCTTTGGATAATACAGATATTGTTTAGCAAACGATTGGCTATATTCAATACTATATTTTCTTTACGTTTCTCAGTTTGATGTACCGATCCAAGTCAACATACTTACTTGTAAAAGGGTATATTTCAAAACCCAAAAGACGAATGTCACAAGAAGCCTTAAATTTGCTGTCGCAATCCTATTCTACGACAAAGCCGTCGGCAGCTATTTGTTATTTGTCGGTCGCACGACGAATTTAACCAGACCCTTCGACAAACGGACCCCATCTCAACAAAATCTCGTCTTTGCGCGCTATTTTCTCACTGCTTACAATCCGTTTGTTAGATATACGGTCCTCGGAATGCTACAACGTATCGTGCAAATCAAAAACACAACAGAACGTAATGTTGAATAGAGAACGGAGTGCAGTTACGATACAGAATTGTCTCGTTTATTAAGCTAGTGGTGACACATGGATCATCATTGTGAGACTTAAGCACCCAGGGCGGCTAGAACTTAATCAAAACTTGCGTATTAGCGTCATTTATCTTAGATAAAGGGCAGTTTTCGGACGTAGAATCACAGTCGATCCATTTAGAACAGACTTTTCTAAGTTGGGTCCGAACAAGGCCCCGTTTATACACTACGGACTGATGGTGTTTATGTTTGCTGTATCCATACACACGTCGCGTTTGTCTTAATTTTCCTTGCCGCAATGGAGTTCCTTAATACATCTTAAGCACAAAGAGTCGACGTTGTCACTTTTCAGAAAAGCTATCCTGCGAGAAAAAGATGAAAGGAGAGATCGATATCGTTACCTTGTTCTGATTGCCCCGCGTGCAACAAGGGCCGACTAGTCGACTGTAACATTTACGATTTCTATTGCCAACCTCTGCTCGGAGAGTAGGTTTTCTGTAGTCTCCAACAAGACCCAACGGATTGCAAAGACCGTATCCAACTGGAAGAAGGAGCTTGGAATGCAAAACGTACTTCCTCTGCCAGTTTGATACGGTCTTTATGCAACCTATAGATCTGCTTGGAGATAAGGTTTTCTGCCTTCTCTGTCCGATTTCTGCTTTGCTGCCGTAAAGAAACGTTTAGGGCTTTGGCAACTGGATATTTCTATTTCACTTTATTATCTCAAGTGCTAGGACCCATATTAATGAAAATGACATAGACAAATAAAATATACATATACACAGAAACAATAATCTGATCTGAAACATATACATATCATATATATTTTCGAGGCAGCTAGGTATTCGTGTGTCGGCAATAGTCAGATTACAGTACACGTGCACATTGCATAAATGACATACGGGCAGCGAGTGTTGAGTGTATTTTGAAGTAAAGAAACGTCGACACAGAAGATAAACGTCAAGATATGCAACGACGACAGCTATTTCCAGATTCGTTTTAAAGAAAACGTAAAATAATACTTGTCTTGTTTCAATGAACGAAGAAGACATAGTGCTTCGTGTCTTGAAAGAGCTTTTAATACAGATTTATCTGAAGATCCTAGGTGTCGTCTAGTCGTTTAACTCACAATCTAAACAGCTATGTTTCAGCTTCAAATGTTTGACAAAGCCACGGGTCAAGAAAACTTTAGCTACGAGCTAAAAAGAAGCAAGATTCGCATCAACATCTGTTTCTTAAGGAGGCCGCCAAAGCTATTGTCTTTTAAGACGAATTTGAGTCATTAAGCCAGACATGCTACATATGACAAGAGAAGACATGTTTTAGCTTCAAACACCGAACTAGGAAATATTTGAGACCATTTGACAAAGCCGGGTTAGGAAAAACGTTTCCTACGAGCAGCTGCATCCAAGTCATTACATACATGTCACCGGGAGGGGAAAAACGACAAACCACAGAGTTCAAAAGGTGAGAAAAGGGAACAGATGTACATTTCAAACCTCTCCTCGAGCTATTTTCTCCCAGAAGTTGTTAGAAGATCGGCCAAGAAAAGTAATCAGCGCAACCTCAACACGCTACCGAGTCATCTGTCACTAGCGGCGTGACGGGCACAACAAAGGCACTAATCTCGCCGCGCAGCAGGGGGCGCTGCCGAAACAAAGATGGCCGCCACACAAGTGGGGGGGTGGTGTCAGAAAAGGGCGTTTGAAATGAGTAATTTATGGGCGTTTTGGTTGATGAATCGTGTTTCTTTTTTTGAAAACCAGTTTCTCGTGAAGACTGAGAACACTTATTAGTGAACACCTGGTGTGTGGATGAGAATATATCTGTCATTAGAAACAACAAAGAACAAAGCAGCCTTGTTGTAACACCCACACGAAAATGTGTAGCTTATTTTTCATTCAAAAGATGTCAAAACATTTTCGTTGAAATGTAAGATCAGTGAGATGAAAAATCAACTGATATCAAAGTAATTGTAAGTTGCTATGCATTAATGAAAAATAGATTGACCAAAACACACATGTACAGCAGCAACAGGGAAATAGCTTAAAGTTACGAAAAAAATGGAACATTTGATATTCTTCCACAACTCTCGTTTCGTTTCTTCCGTCTCACACATTTTCTAGGTCATACATTGTTATTTTTGTTAGCTATTTACAATGAAAACGATACATTTTCTCTACTGTACTCATTCCCTGAAAACGAAACAAACAAAAACGTAAAAGATTTGATTTTGCAGATCAGAAATGATCTGCGGGTTGTAAAATGTAAGTTAGTATCTTTCTACGAAAACTGCTGAACAATCGGTCGCCTTGCTCCCCTGGCAAATAATATAGCTGCAGCCAGCATAGTTAGTCTGGTAGAGACTACCTTCTCTCACCGGGCACTACTTTCCAAGGGTCACCATTCTTCCAAGACTAAGGGTCAATATGGACTTACAGTTGGTCCCTTTATATTTTGAGATTAACTCTGAAAAGTGATATTGGATAAAACAAACATGCGTCTAATGAATTACGCATAACATGATGTTTGGGGCATTCATTCAAAAAGTTATATTCATCCTCTGCCAATTCTACACACCATATAAGGCATATCCAGTATTCACCCACCCAAACAAGGATATACACATTTGAAGCATTGAATACAGAACAAATATAAAAGATGCACCTGATACATAAGCTATTGGATAGGAAAGCTATAGTTCTTAAGATTTAAAATGAAATAAGAATTGATCTTGTTATATTCTTATACATCTAAATATGTCATAGTGCATTCATACTATGCCGATGTTGTATCGTAACACAAGAGTAGCCTGCTAAATGCAAGCTAAAAGTTGTTGAAAATAAACACAACAGTACATATACTGTTTTGTTATCATGTATGTATATGCAAGGAGGTTTTATTTTTATTGCTCATTGTAAATTAACAATTAACCTGTGAGCATGTGTTTACAATGAAGTCATCATTATTTACGTCAAGCTAAATTTGTATCAAAATAAACTCAACCTCATCTGTACGTATCACCCAGTAACCTTTCACCCTTAAGACTAATTCCCACTTCCTTCCGCACCTTATAGTAAGATCGGTTCAAATAGAGGCCAGTCGTGTTTTACGTGACTACCGGGTGTAGAGGAATGCCTGCGTGGTTCCCCGGACAGAAGAATGTCAGTCCCCTACGAAGCCTTGAGTGTTTTGACGCGTGGTTATCATGCTTGGCATCTTGACGGTTTTATCTGGCATCTTGACAATGTTTTAAGTACTCTTGAGAGCGCATTGAGTTGATTTAGGGCCTGTGTTATTTGATAAAAGTCGAATAAACGTAGACAAAATGTCTCTCACAAGGGTTCTATATTGTAATATTGATATCCATGAAGAGATCTGATGTCTATATTTGATGGTCATCGTGGCAAGCGCTGTAATTTCCATCGCCCCCGTACCGGACACATTACATGTACTTCATTCACATGTCGCCAGGTGGTGCGCATAATCGGGAAGAAATTACATCACTACAGCTGTCCGGTAATAAAATTAGGCTCTACCAGCCTCCGCTGGTCGCTGGGAAAATAGTAGAAATCGGCTAAATAGAGTCAATTGTATGAAGGGAGTCGGCTACGGAGATCTAGAGAGGGTCAAATAGACAATCCTAGACTGCTCCTGCGAATGTTACCCTCCATGGCCAAAGTCCCCCGGCAAATATTCTCCCTATAGCCGGCGCGATTAGTCTGGTAAAGACTATAATAAAATCAAGTCAGTGTGGCCAAAGAAGAAAAGAATTTCTCCTGGTCTTCCTTCTGATTAAAACTTCCATATTCAATGTAAAAAAGAGCAAAACGCAGAAATGAAATGATACACACGCATTTTTCAAATAATCTGTCTTTATAAGCATGTCGATTCGCAAAAAACTAATAGCTTTATTCTCATAGGAAACAATAGTCACGTATTTCTTCAAACATTGTCAATGGTAAAATAGTGAAAACTCTCTATTGGAAGACTATGAAAGAACAGTACGCACGTAGAGATACAGGTTTTCTAAATCATCTTGAACAACATGTACACGGCACACACAATCAAACAAGCACAGCAAACGTACACAGCAGATAGAGAAATACGGAAACTTTGAGCATGTAACTTCCAGTGGCAGTGCTACAGACCGTTCATAAACTATGGAGTTCTGTCTTTTAAAATGTTTAATTCTGTAAGTTATGAAAAGTGGTATGGAGATATGCTGCCAGAGATGAGCCTGATGTCAGGGTGGGAAAAGCTGTTTTAGCGCAAAGCAGGTAAAGTATGATCATAATACGTTATTTTCCTCAATTCTTGTCAGGCAGTTAATAAACTTAAACATCTCCAACTTTGCATGTAGTTTAATACGATCTGAACTGGTTCATCCCACAGCAAATAAACACACTTCAAATACCCAAATATATCGAACACTCTGAGATACATATAATCACATCATATTATTTGATAAAGAAGAACTAGAACAAAAATACTTTCTTTAAGATCATCAAATCATGAGGTAGGGAGAATTTTTCAAAGCAACAAAAATATCTACGTCAGCAACTTTGTGTAATCATTTTGATGACGCCATCAGTTCCAGAATTCTGATGACGTCATCAGTTCCAGAATTTTAATGACGTCATCAGTTCTAGAAATTCAATGACGTCATCAGTTCTAGAAATTCAATGACGTCATCAGTTTTAGAATTTTGATGACGTCATCAGTTTTAGAATTTTGATGACGTCATCAGTTCCAGAATTTTGATGATGTTATCAGGTCCAGATTTCAATGACGTCATCAGTACCCGAAATTTGATTACGTCATCTGTTCCAGAATTTTGATGCCGTCATCAATTCCAGAATCATCTCGCGGTGATTGGTCAGGAGCTCTAGTTCACAGGAGGATAGGTTCAGGCATGCGCAGTCGCGTCCATCTTGCCCTGGGGTCCGCTGTAGGGGGGCAGATCCACGTCGGCGCCGAAGTTGTCCCTGGGGGTGATCCGGATCTCGCGGATCCGGGTCTTGCCGCTGGAGATCTTCACCGCGATCACGATCGACACGCCGATGATCAGAGCCGCCCCAAGCACACCTGCGTAGTCATGGCAATGAGAAATACAAGGTATGATTGGAAGTTGACATCGTTTTGTGCGAGAATAGTTTCATCAGTGCCGATTGAATGATCAATGTACTATTATATTGGATTTCGGACCACGGTTTAACGTCCTGCCCTAAGGACTGCAACCCTTCCCAGTAGCGTGCAAATCGCGTGAGCGATTCAACCGGCTCTCGACGGCTAGGTCTAGAGGCCGAGTTACTGAAAACGATTGCAGGCGTTTTGAAAAAGGAAAGACAATTTGAAGCCATCCTCACCCCCAACGATGGCGCCGATCATGGCTGCGCTGGGCCCGGAGCCGCCATCTGACCCCTCCCCGTAGCTGTCCTGGTAGTCAAACGTCACCGACACGAAGTTGGAGGCTCCTCCGGTGTTCCCGCTGGCATCTTGAGCACTGAACGTAGGAACATGCATTAATCATGCTAGAGATTAAAAGATAACACTTGCGGTAGCTTGACCAAAGATTCAGGGTTCGAATCTCTGTCAGGCCCCAAATCTATGTCGTTCAGCAAATTTCACCATTTTCCTCACTTCACTCTTTACACTGAAATTTTAAGATCACTTGCTCAAAAGGCCCTCAAAAGGAGCGACTTCGAATTCATCGAAGAAGAGGCCAACAGTTAAACACACCCTTGCGAAAACACAGAGAATTGCAGGAAGCTAAGGAACTCTACAGAGCTGCAGGAACCTACGTGACGGCGAAGACGACGGTCTTGTCGTCCGAGAGCGGCACCAGGACCTGGATGTACTCGTGGAAGCCGGCGGGGACCGGGTTGCTGAGGCTGCCGCTGGTCAGCATGGAGCCGTTCACGGGGGTGGCGCGGTCGAACCCGGAGCGCAGGGAGCGGGTGTCACGGCTCATGCGCACATCGTACTGAGTTGCTGCTCAGACAGAAAATGAATCTTGGTCAAACCATCTTAAAGAAACAAAACGATTCAAACCCTTTGATCGACCCTTTGGTCGTCTTCAGGAATGAAGACCCATTCAAGCATGGCACATGATCTTTCAGAAATATGACGTCAGCAATTTCAGCTAGCTTTCTATCCGTGCTCCGTCATGGTTGTCTTTGCAAAATTTTGATTAGGCACCCCTGCACTGTTGATCGACGGCTAGTTCAAATGAGCATTTTGCACACCAAGCGGATGTGAGGTTGGAAGATCTAACGTTTTCTGACGGCTAAGTCTCTCTGACAGCTACTCATCCAAACTGTGAGAGAATCCCAGTAGTCACAAAACGTTACAGCTACGTAGTATACAATATTCCGCCCTAACATTTTCTTAAATCTGAATAAATGAAACGAAAGACCTTTACTGTACATTAATGCCTCAAAGTGCTAGATCTACTGGTCGTCTACAACACCGTAGCGTTCCTACCTCGTCCTTAGTCATAGTCGTCTCCGGGTGCCGTCCAGCGCAGCAGCACGGTCCAGTCGGTGTAGGAGACCTTCACGACCTAACTAAACCGGTCGGAGTAGGACTCTTTCACGACTTCGACTGTATCCTGAAAACACCGTAGCGTTCTTACCTTGTCCTTGGTCATAGTCGTCTTCGGGTGCCGTCCAGCGGAGCAGCACGGTCCGGTCAGAGTAGGAGACCTGGATGACCTCAACTAACCCCACCCAACCCCCATAAAACACCGTCGTGTTCCTACCTTGTCCTTGGTCCTAGTCGTCTCCTGGCGCCGTCCAGCGCAGCAGCACGGTCCGGTCGGAGTAGGACTCCTTCACGACCTCAACTAAACCGGTCGGAGTAGGACTCTTTCACGACCTCGGCTGAATCCTGAAAACACCGTAGCGTTCTTACCTTGCCCTTGGTCATAGTCGTCTCCTGGCGCCGTCCAGCGCAGCAGCACGGTCCGGTCGGAGTAGGAGACCTACCCTACCGTATTCAGTCTAGCATTTTACCAGTCTGTTAGAGACAAGTTTAAACACCGAAGTGTACTAACCTTGTCCTTGGTCATAGTCGTCTCCGGGCGCCGTCCAGCGCAGTAGCACGGTCCGGTCGGAGTAGGAGACCTTGACGACCTCCAGGTCGGTGATGCGGGACGGGGGGAAGCCGTCCCCGGGCTTGTAGTCCAGCAGCTGGAACACTCCCGCAGCCGACTGCCGCTCAAACGTCTCTACAGGCTGGTACGACGTGGTGGAGGTCGGCATCTTTGCTGTAAGAGGAATATAACACAAGGGAATTAGTGATGGAAGACCTGCTTGTAGTCCAGCAGCTGGAACACTCCCGCAGCCGACTGCCGCTCGAACGTTTCCACAGGCTGGTACGACGTGGTGGAGACCGGCATCTTTGCTGCAAGAGGAATATAACACAAGGGAATTAGTGATGAAATTCTACTTTTTTTACGTCTTTCTGGAGCGCTTTGTACTCTTCTCAATGGCTGCCCTTTTTTGTGGTTCAACAGAGAAATACCACACAACACTTGAAAGAAGACATTGACTTAGCTCTTGAAGACGCAGAGGTGGTGGCGAAGGACCGTCCTAGTTGGCAAGCCGCATAAGGGAGCAAGGGCCAGCTCCAGGCCCTACCACGTAGGTAGATACGTAGAAGTGCTTCAAACATGGCACAAAACATACAAAAACAAGCCAAATTTGTACATCTTTTTGAAGACTAGACGGAAACGCTATTCTCCAAGCAGAGACTTCGATCGATAGGGGTAGTTTTGTCCGGGATTTCTAACGAGGAGAGGAACGTTAGAAATCCCGGACAAAACTACTCCTCTCGATCGAAGCTTCTGCTTGGAGAATAGGAAACGCAACCTACATGGGTCCTGGAACGGCGCCGCAGAACCGGCGATGCTGGTCTTGAGCTGCGCCGTCCCGTCCGGGTTGGTGACGGCGGCAGACACGGAGTAGCGCCCGGTGCCGGTGAACTGGGTGAAGTAGGCGGAGTACGTGCCGTCGTTCTTCGTCAGGTCCGCTCCTGAAGACGATAGAAAGAATTAGGCGATTATACTGGCTATACAGATACAGATTAGGCGTATTGTTAGTGCAATACAGTAGGTATATTTTGCAAGATAGAAGCCTGCAGCTGTTTCCAGTTGAAAAAAAAAAATTAAAAAACATGACTACAACTGCCAGGTTGAGGTCTTCAACTTTTTTTCTGAGTAGTATCATAGAGCCAAACTTCTTGTCACCAAGCAAAGTAGGAAAATCCTCACTATATTATATATATATAGAGAGAGGACAATGCACATGCGTACACGAAATTCCGAGTGGGCTTATATATATTGCGTAAAGTGTTACCTGCGCCGTCGTCCCTAAGCTGGAGCGTATAGGAGTTCTGTTGGTTGTCGGGACCCTGCACGGTGGCCACCACGTGAGCTCCGATGATCGGGGACAGGCCCTGCGTCACTTCCGCGTACACCACGGCCCTGGGCGGCCACACCTGCGTGACGTCATCAAGAGTTCGATAGGACATCACTTGATTTATGATAAACCTACATTACCATAAACATGTACACTAGCAAAGACTAATTAGAGAATCGTATGTAAGGTAGTAGGGAAGGGAGTCTCGGGACATTTAAGGTGTTTCAAAATTGTAATGCAATGATTTATGCAAAGTTCTATGACGTCACAATGGTGTTGAACAGATAATCGATAATCTGAATGCCATTTTTTGCAGGATACTGTGAGGGGTTACAGTCCTTCGTAGGTGACGATAAGCGAGGGTCTTCAAGGAGAGCCACAAAACCGAGCACGTCAGAGAACCCACCACACTTATCGATGAAATGATGGTTATGCCCTGAGATTGCTCAAAAACACCAGTTCATTGCACTGCATGTACTTAATGATAACTTTTGCTGGTTATACGCTAAAAACAAAAACAAACAAACAAACAAACACACACCTGCAGGTCCGAGTTGCTGAGCCAGGCGTTGGCCGTGATGGGCGGTTCGGCGGTGGACGGGCGGGAGTTCACGGTGAGGACCACGCGCTGGGCGCTGGCGTTAGGCGGGTTCTGCACATGGATCACCCAGCTTCCAACCTACACAACATGGAGATGGCAAGTTAACGTATGAAAGGGTGCACTCTACTTTGCTCTTTTGCGCAATTTTTCTTACATCGTACTCTACTTGTACTACATTTTTTGCACTATGTTAACATAATGAATGTTGTTTTTTATTTGTATTCTATGTGGGCAACAGGCTAATCTGGGTGCTAGATTTAACCTATGACAATATGTGTCTTTTTTAATTTACGTTCATGGCAGTAATCATAACGAACCTCTGCCTAGCCATGTATCTTCATAATTGCTATTTGAATGTACAGTCTAAAATTGTGCATTGGACCAAAATTGTACTAAACAAACCTCCGCCTTGCCCGCCAGCTTGACAGTCGCTATCTTGGCCTGGTGGTTGTAGGACACCTCGGCGGATGAGTTGGTGTAGACGGCTCCACTCGGGCTCGTCACCGACCACTCCACGCCTGTCTCGTCGGTCCAGCCGAAGCTGAACTCCGTGTTCTCCCCGACGGTCGAGTCGAGAAGGACCGTAGCGTTGAAGGTCGCTCCAACTTCAAGCTTCACGGCATTGCTGTACAGCTGTGAGGAATTAATGAAGACCTTTATTGTAACTTTGTGACCTGGCGGGCTATAGGTACAAGTCGTCTTGAACTAGACGCAATAGGTACATGTACAGGATCTGTTCATAAACATTTCGCATCACCCATTTCTGGTTATCGTACAAAGCTGAAACTGCACATGTATGATAATACATCAACTACATAGATCACATGTTATTTTTCTTCTTCATGTCTAAACATTTCACAGTTTCTCCTTCACAGCTGCTAGAGAGTAGAATTCAGAGCGGTCATTGGGGTCAATTTACGTTTATTCAGTTTAACTTTTCTTAATCTAAGATAAAAGAAAATTGGCACACTTATTGGTTATTAAAGACTAATAGATTAATAAGTGTGCCAAATTTCGTTCCTCCTAAGCTAACCTGCAGCGAGCTGGCCCTGGCCGCGGCGCTGTTCTGCACCCTGACGGCCTCCCTCAGTCCCTCCTCCAGGGAGTTGGAGTTGGACGCCCCGGAGAAGAAGAACGCCCTGCCGTGCGTGGAGGCGGCCACTTCCTCCATCCTGCTGTCTGCGGCACTGGAGTACGTCACACTAGGGAAGGGGAGAGAGTAAGAAAAGCCATCAGAGGAAAGCTTGGAGTCTGACAAGGGAGGGGTTCCTCCAAAAGAGTGATAACACCCTGGAATGATGATGATGGTCTACCCTGACCTGCACTGGAGTACGTCACACTAGGGAAGGTGGGAAAGTAAAAACAGTCATAAGCAGGGGTGTGGCCTCGTGATTAGGGTAGTTGACTCAGAGGTTCTGAGTTCGAATCCCAAACTGGTCCCGATATTGTGCCCTTGAGAAAGGTACTTCAATTTTACTCACTCGACTCACTTAGGTGAAATGAGCACCTAACTTCAGCCGGGATGTTAAGGCCTTGAGGTTAGCCACACCTTGGGCATGTTGAAGAACCCACCACACTGATCCTTCCCGGTGTGAGTGGATCGAACCTTACGCATTCACACGCACGCACGCACGCACGCACTTACACACACACACACAAGCAAACAAACAAACGGAGCCAAAAACTATGCCTCCATTTCACAAACCTGTGTACGGTGACGCCAGCGTCGACCAGCTGCGCAGTGGCCTGGGTCAAGTTCGGGGTCACGCCTGCGCTCTCGTCACCGTCGCTAAGGATGATCACTATGCCTCCAGCGGGGTCCGCACCATTCATGCTCAGGATCTAAAAAAAAATAGCCAAATTGTGGAGGTCAAACCACAAAAAGTCTCAATACACAAAGTAAAATCAACGCGGGACCCAGTAAGAAATAGACGCCGTGAGCTAATCGTGCGAGCACCGGAAGGTACCCCCCCCCCCCCCCCTCCCCGTACCCGGGACAAATTTTTGGTTTCGAGACCCGGCCGGGACTATAAGGAACTACGGGCACCGGTGCAATTGGGACCTAAGCTTAAGTGTCACTGTCACCACGGATCACTGGCTACTTGCTATTCCGACAAACGTAATGATTACCTCCAGCGCTTCCACCAGTCCACAGCCGATACAGGTACCGCCGGAGGCCTCGTTCGGCACGGTGTCCGCCAGCTCCTGCCGGTCTGCTTCGGTCAGGATCTCGGTCAGGTCCGTCAGGCGCTCCGCCCAGCTGTGGAACTTCGCCATGCCGACGTGCGACCCGTCGGGGATCCCCTCACGGACCAGCTTGTACACCGTCTGGTGCAGCAGCGAGCGCCGGGGGGTGTTGATGGTGGGGTCGTCGATCTTTGAGGGGAAAGATAACATTAATGATTATTCACTGTCTAGGGAGGGAATTCAGGGATATGAGAGAGAGGGAGAGAGAGTAGGAGAGAGAGGGGGAGAGCTTGTACACCGTCTGGTGAAGCAGCGAGCGCCGGGGGGGGGGGGGTGTTGATGGTGGGGTCGTCAATCTGAGAGAAGGAGATAACCATGCTGTTTACTCAACTCACTGTCTAGAGAGGAGAGTCAGGAACACAGCTACGGAGAGAAGGAGAGAGAGGGGTAGAGAGGAACACCGTCTGATGAAGCAGCGAGCGCCGGGGGTGTCAGTGATGGTGGAGTCGTCAATCTATGAGGGGAAAGATAACCATACTGTTTATTCACTGTCTAGGGAGGAGATTCAGAGCCAGAGAGGGGGGGAGCGAGGGGGATAGCTTGTACACCGTCTGGTGAAGCGCCGGGAGGTGTTGATGGTGGGGTCGTCAAGAGAGAGAGAAAAGGGGAGAGAGAGGGGGAAGAGGGAGAGAGATTGTGTACATACTGGCGGAGATGTCGAACACCAGGACGTACCGCGGCTAAAGAGAGAGGGGCCCGGGGAGAGTGGGAGGGGTGTAGGTGTGTGTGGGGAGCGGGGTATACTGACCGAGTCCATACTGCCGGAGATGTCGAACACCAGCACGTACCGCGGCTTGCGCGCCTTCACGATCCGGAATGTCGGTTCCGTGGAGGCCACGTCGCGAGCGGTGTTTATCGGCGTACCTGCAGACATAAACGTTTTCATATTCACGTTACATGCACTACAAGTACCACAGTACGTATTTGTGTGTGTGCGTTGGGGGGGTGGGCGGTTCTAGGTTGTGTGTGTGTGTGCGGTCAATATGTGCTTGTGCCATCAAAGATTTTATTGGGATTTTCGTAGATTATGCCACTTCCTCGTATCAATATCATTTTATGGATATATAGAGGAATGGCTTATATAGGCACTCGTTGGCGTTGCTTTCTTCCCAGTCCTAAATAGATATAAGTAAATGAAACATAAATGGTATCAATGTTTTTAGAAAAGTTACCGTCCGGTGCCTTGAAGTCCTGCGTGTTGGTGATGACGTCCCAGGTGCTGCGCCCGTCACACACGCGGTTCTGTTTGTTGGGCGCGTCCGCGTTGTGCCCGTGGTCGCCTTCAGAGTCGTCACAGAAATGGTCCACCTGGATAAGGAAAGAAGAACTTTATTGTGTGTTTGTTTGTTTGTTTGTTTGTTTGTTTGTTTCTTTGTGCCGTTGGTCGCTACTCCTTGAGGCAAGGAAAGGAAAAGGAAAGGAAAGTGATCTCGAACCAGTTTAGCTCAAATGAACTCAATGAACAGATGAGCTACTCTTCCACTGGTCGTGACAGAGAAGACAGACGCTATGTACGATATTTACAGGTTCATTGTACACATTGTACCGGGGAAATTCCCCTAGCTCTTTTCGACAAGCACAATGAACAGTGGACCACGGCTTAACGTCCCGTCCTAAGGACTGCGATCTTTAACGGTAGCGTGCATGTCGGGTGAGCGACACAGCCGGGATCGAACCCGGGGCTTCTAGTTCCAGAGGCAAGATCGCTAACCACTGGACTACGCACGCTACTGCTAAGGAGCTTTTGCACGGTGTTCAGGACCAAGGACAGGGATAGTTACATACGTAACGATGGTGTATAGCGTTGACTAGGGTCATGTCAGTAGTCAAACATATCTTACATACCTAGAAAATATCGAGATGGATAAGTATCATGCTGTAATTATAATATAATCCGTAATTGTATGAATATTCTGTAAAACTTACGATGAGGAACTGTCCATTCTGTGGTGCAATCTCAGTTTGTAGGGGTGAATGGTGAACGGGCAATGAAGATGAATGCCATCTTGCGGAATTTTAATGTATTTCAACCAATTTTGTTAACAAAATTTTGTCTCCATTGTAAAATGTGTCATTTTGTCTAGAATTTCCACATTATGAACGACGAAAAGAAGAGTGAAAAGGCATCAGATATAAACTTGAGTTACGTAGAATTACAATATTTGTCTGTCTAATAGTAAAGACCCTAGCCAGTTGCTATCAACGACCATTACATAACGAACAAACCCTGCAGATAACTTTTCAACAGTTACACCATTAATGCTTCTTGGATTTTCTGCATGATTTAGTTCTTTAACTCTTCATGCAGCTATTTGTTAAATTTTCATGTACAGAAATACTGTACGGTTAGAGATTTTGCCCAACTTCCAGTTACCACGGTCAAATCTGCTAAGTCAGCCAATTCAGCACGTTTTAAAGAGTCATGCTGACGACTATTGGGATTTAAGTGCTTTAAATTCCCCGTCAGTCCAACCTATTAAGTTGTCATAAATGACTCCTCGAGGAGACCAATAATCCGGTGATCGTTTCAGGCGAACGAGAGGTCGACGACCCCTTGAAAAAACTCTGTCATCGCGTCCGTTAACCAGAGACCAGCCGCCAACCTTCCGTCCAGGCCAGTTGTCCGAGCTTCAGGCATTTTAATCCTTCTCTAAACACATTATTCACAGCATTGTTGGCGCTCACAAACCCTTGTGACACCATTCCCACCTGCTTTTCCCCCCTCTTACGTACATTGTCAGAATTCACAACGTAGACGACGTTGTTACTAGCGTTTCCAAATCCTGTCGGCACTATTCCTGCTAGTTTTTTTCCCTTAACTTACGTAAATTGTCAGTATTCACAATTATAGCTTCCAAATCCTGCATGGTGACACTATTCCCGTCAGTTTACTTTCTTCACTTACGTAAATTGTCAGCATTTACAACGTTGTTAGCGTGAACTGTAACTACATGTAGTCAGGTCGTTACCAGCGTTTCCAAATCCTGTCGGCACTATTCCAGCATTTTTCTTTCTTCTCTAACGTAAACTAGCAGACCGTTTGTCAACACCTCCTCCTCACGTACCTGCCATGGGCACGATTATAGAGGAGATAACGATATTGTCTTATCAAAATGCGTGACATGTAAGACGAAACACCGACACACGAATCCAAACTTACAACTAAATCGACCGCAAACAGACGCAATCCCACTATAATAGACTCACCCTGCCTCAAAAGGTCGGAATAGTTATGAGGATAGTGAGTCACTTTTGTCCATTGACCCATGTTTGCAAAACGAATTGTCATATTTGTCCGATAGGCGACTTTGAACTCGAGAAACTAATCCTATCATTGTGAAGACCGATATTCAATAGACAGAGGGTGTGGCGTTTCAGAAATGGAATGAATGATAATTGATCTATAAGACAAACAGACGGTCAAAAGTGAGGGTTCCTTCATCTTGTGGTTTGACAGTTTTTACATGTTTTTACAAACACGACATGACAGTTTTACAAACGGTTCCACACAAGTCCTTAACGATCTAAAGAATCGCGAACTGCTGACATGAATTGCCACACACACACACACAAGTCGCCACGGATAGGTAATGGACATTTAAAGAAATGACTTATAAAACTATACATTTTCAACGACTAGAGGAATATAAATGATTCTCTTCTACCTTCTCCTCACTGACACGGGACCTTTATCTAACGGCTCATCCGCGGGATGTTCCTAACCGAAGCTAGGCACTCATTTTCACCTTGAAAGTTCGTAAAGTGAGGAACGTAGTGTTAAGTACCTTTCCTAAGGACACAACGTCGGGGCATGTCAGGGGATCCGAACCCAGGATCTCTGGGTTATGGGCCAAACACCCTACCACTCGATGGCGGAGTAAAGCGTAGGACCAAAGGAACAAACAGATATCCACCCACCGGAGTGAGGAACTGCATGTACATGACGGACCCGTGGCCGGAGCCCTGCGTGTTCAGGTACGGGAAGAACTGGCACTCCTCGTCGGGCAGACCCGTCGCCCTGTCCGTGCTGCACCGCCCGTTCGTACGGTAGTTCCGGCTGTACCCCGGCGTGTTGATCTTACAGCCTGGAGGGAACGAAAAAATAATTCATTTCTAACGTTATTGATATATCTGTAGTTATATAGCGGTAAACATATAAATATATATTTTATATACTCGTATAACGGTATACATATACAGATATATTTGTACAAGGTAATACATATATCTATGCATCTTTATAATGGCAAACATAATACAGATATGCTTGTGTAATGTTTACTTACATGAATATATTTCTATAAGGGTGTACATATACATTTGAATGAAATTACATCTACATCGATATATTTAAATATCTACATCTCGTCTATCCTTTCTTTTTTTTTCTCCCCCTTCCTCCTCCATTTGCTGCTCTCCCTCTATTCACCAGTTTATCTATCTACATTATGGTCACATCAAAATGTAACAGATTCGTGCCCCTCCAAACGTCAAAAACATTGGAAACTGCTTTTAATAAAGCGCTTGTCTGTCCTACTTCTGGGCATTCAGAATGATTGTGTTGACTTAACTGCACAACAAAATTGTATACGGTACAACTTATGGCACATTCTGTTACTTAAAACAATTCTAAGAATTCAAACTAATGTGCTCAAAAAGAGACTATTTTGAAGTATGGGATGAGGTTTGTACAGTTTTTGGAGGAATTTCTCACGCCTAGGCAGTTTCGTACAATGTATGTACTGTCCCATATGTATAACTTATGTACTGTCCTATATGTACAATGTATGTACTGTATCACATGACAATATATAGTTAGATTTCATTCATTGCTGTTTGATAACTCTAGAATTCTTTCTTCTTTTTCATTGCAATTTCCATCGTTTTATCTCATCCACTTTGAAGACAATATTGTGTAACGGACGACACATATTGTGTAATAAATCATTCAGATTCAGATCAACCAGTTGCCATGGCAACAGCATCCGTTGTTTGTCGTGGTTGACAGAAGTTGACAGAACCAATAAGGAAAGAATTCCGTCAACAGCAACACCGGGCGACAAACAAACACTTTCCCCCTTCCCGAGTGGACACGTCCCGATAAATGTGACGAACACCCTCTGACCTTTTGACCCCAACATTTATTCATAGATAAGAATTGATGACAGGGCGGGGCTATGACGTACATATAACACTGGACCAGGCATCAAAGTGCAACGTTCAACATAAGGTTATCAAAAGTACAGCAAAATCCAATTATACCTTCCCTTTCTGTAAACAAAGGTCGATGAACAAACATGATATTGACCCAGCAGAAATCAATAATGAATTGACAAATTTAGGACGAAAAATTACCCAAATGGTGGATAGTTAATAGTGTTAATTTTACGATAATGCTCAAGTCATGCTCGATATATCTTCTTCAACCTTACAAAAGACGGAAGACAACCATCTCTGAGTGGTTCATCATTTCAAGTTGTCTCATTTAAAACTTGTGGTCAACGTCAAACCATATCAGACCCCCTGACGAGTGTCATGACCCCCGCGGGATATTTGTCCACCTGTGCACGAGGGGCGGATTATTGCCCGGCTACATGATTCGCCAGAAAAGCGCCAGATAAGAACACAGTGTGTGGGCCGGTCTACATAGTCTACTTCAGACTTCTTTCTACCGACCTGATTACTTTTTGGTGCCTAGTATTGCCCCTTGCTCCTCTTATCTTGGAGACAGACATAACTGAAATTTTGGGTCATAACTACAACGTATAAAGTGTTTTTATCAGTGTCCTCCAAACTTCAAATCATTTTGCTTTTCATTTCATCGCATACGACGTCCATGTGAAATTCAGTAACGTTTCGGGCTAAAGCAACACAGTAGATCTTGACCAAATACAGTAGTATGAATAATTTGCCAAAGCAGTTAGCCCGCCAGAGCCTAATGTACGAACACATATCATTGTCAACATGCTCGATGAATAATCTCTTCGTATTTCAAACGGATGGAAGTGTGTAGGTGACTTTAAGCAGAGCAAGGAGGTTTAAATATTTAAACCTCCTTGAGCAGAGCAATGATAGCCTTAGAACACGTGTTGATTCGCAAACCGCAGGTATCAGCTCATTTGCCCATATGTCTTTCTCTCCAAGCAAACGTTTCTAAATTTCTCAAGGGCGTCTGCTGGAGACTATGCCTACACGGCGCCGTGTGGACGGTCTCTCGGGGGGTCTCGTGTTGACTTTACCATATTCTTTACCCGGCGGAGTGATCTCAATGGGAATGTTACTTCTTTGGTTCTGAATACAGTAAACAGTCTGTCCGGGTGATACAAGAACGCGGGAGACGCAGTGTCGCCTTCCAAATCTTCCTTATGAAAGGGAAACATTGAACATTCATATATCGTTGTCTAGTTGCGAATGGTTACAGATGTATTAGATAAGTGTACACATCTAGGTTTTGTTCACAAGATCCGAACATGTCCCGACTAAAGCCGCATCTTAACTTGAATAATGGCTCGTGGCAAGTCTTATGGCAGTCGCAGGGATTTAAACTTGTTACTTGCGGATAAATTGATAACGAAAACAAATAAAACAAACATGTAATGAGCCTTAAACCGTCCAACAAACGACTAAAGAAATTCTTTACCCAAAAGCCATGACATAGTCGGTCATTTGACAGCCTTCTTATATTCACATGCATTGGGGATTTAGAGGGAAGGGAGGAAGGAATGGGTGGGAAGGTCAAAATGTTGGTGTCATTTTTTGTTAGGTGAACTATTCTTGTATAATTTTGTGGCCCTTGTTCCCTTCGTATTCCCTTGTTTAATTAGATGTACATGCACAATCTTCAATTACAGTAGACCTGGCAATTGACCACCTCAGTTTAAGGCACTGGGCCATAGTGACTACTTCTTGATGATTCTTTTATTACCCTCCATCAACCCTATCATTAAATCCTGCCTGTACATGTCTACCGTGATCAATTTCTTCATTCTGTTTAGTAGTCCCTATTGACAGTTTGAACCTAGAAGTCTTTCCTGGTCTCTTGATTATGGCGAGAGGATACCAATGTACCTGTGACGGTGATGCGGCCATTCTCGTTGAAGTAGAAGTTCGGGTATCCTTCCGCCGGGATTCCGTACTCGTCAAACACGCCGTAGCGAAGATGGCTCCACTCGTGGATAAACACACGGCCTGGACAGACAAACAAACAAACAAATAAATGAATAAATAAATGAATAAATAAATAAATAAATAAATAAATAAATAAATAAATAAATAAGAATAAATAATCGATAGATAGATAATCGCATCGGACGAGGTCCTTTAGGGAGAAAAGATGCTGCTTCAATCATTTTTATGTAGCCTTGAAGTGGGCTTTGGGTCTTGTTTTGGTCCCCATTCTACTAGAAGGCGGCCTCGCTGCGATCTTGCTGCATGCGACCTTAATTGGACTTGTGTAACCCTTGATTTCATAATTGAAATCATGCAACATGTAAAAGTATGACTGAAAAGACAACGTGTGGCAGCGCGGTCACCGCCTTAGTTTGGTGGTGATAAACAAAAATTGCCCTGGTCTCAACTGTTATGAACAACCTCTCGTCGTTTACCTGAAGGTCTAGATAACCTTGACCTTTTTCTAGGCCGTATAGGCCCATCATGGAACCTGTGCGTGTTCTACCTGCATTTGAACTTTACCAAACATTTTGAACATTACCAGACATTACCAATTAACTAAGAGATTATCCGTCACTCAAAAACGGTAGGAACAAAAAAACCTAAGATAACCCCACAGCCCTTCAGATTGGACATTGAAAAGTTCGTGTATTTTAGTGGTCAATAACAGAGAGCAAGATAACAGTGTATTGGCGTCGGCAACAAGTGGTTGGCACGGATTTTAAAAGTGCTGGCGCTTTAATTTTTGTTGCACGATTTTTGTTGTGGTAGGTCTACCTTTCAGTGAGGCTGGGAGAACCAAAAATCAACAGAGGACCCGGTACCACGACAACCTTTTTCGTCAGAAGAAAGTTTAAATGTGGGCAAACTACAACACATCCGCAACTGTCCCAAGCATGCCCTGATTTGTACTGTTTACACCCTAATGCACTAGGACGGCGATCTCGCTGTGACTGCGCTGCGACCGAGTGATTTATTTGAGATTCAAACAAACTTGGAACGAATTTCATTCTTAAAAAACGAAACATTTCACACATTGTGTGTTTTGTTGTTTTTTCAGTCATACTTTTGCATTTTGTATTATATTCCAATTATGAAATAAGTGGTCGCGATGAGGTTATGTGTTTTATTGGTTGTTATGCATTTTATCTGTCGTGCGAAAGAAGTGAGGAAAACTTGACGCCTTCACGTGTGTAAAACTAACGTCACACTAAATCACAGCCCCCTGACATTCCTGAGAAGGAAGTGTACCAAACCACGCTGTTTGTGCCCGCCGTTTTGCGATAAGCACGCCATTAGTAGCGACCAAACAACCCTGAAGGATTGACACGGCGGGACCCCCACTACAGGCCGGGGGCATAAACAACTGCTACACGTATACCTCAAAACAGTCTGGTGCTGTCCAGAGATAACTACGTGAACTTTTGTACAATCTTCTTTCTTTTGTAGTTGATCAATATGGGGATTAGTTGTGTCAAATTGTTTCCCAACATACAGTCTTTAAATCGATAGTCGCCCCCCCCCCCACGCCCCACTACAGACCAGGGACAAAAACAACTTCTACACGAACCCAATAGTCAGTCTAGTACTCCAGAGATAACTACGTGAACTTTTGTACAATCTTCTATCTTTTGCAGTTGATGTGCAGATTAGATGTGTCAAATGCTTTCGTAAAATACACGCTGTATACTAATAGTAGTCGCCCCCACTACAGGACATCGGCATAAACATCTTCTACACGTACCCAAAACCCGGCTAGTCCTGTAGAGATAACTACGTGAACTTTTGTACAATCTTCTTTCTTTTGTAGTTGATCAATACGGGGATTAGTTGTGTCAAATTGTTTCCCAAAATACACGGTTTATATCGATAGTCGCCCCCCACTACAGGCCAGGGACAAAAACAACTTCTGCACGAGCCCAATAGTCAGTCTGGTACTCCAGAGATAACTACGTGAACTTTTGTACGATCTTCTATCGTTTGTAGCTGATCAATGCGGGGATTATGCATACATATATATGTGTCCCAAATACACGCTGTATACTAAGTATTGATAGTCGTCCCCCAGTATAGGACATGGACATAAACAATGTCTACACGTACCAAAAAAACAACAGTCTAGTACTTCAGAGATAACTACGTGAACGTCGAACTTTTCTAAAATTTTCTATCTTTCGAGTTGATCAATGTTGGGATTAAGTATGTCAAATCGTTACCCAAAATACACGCTGATTATTGATAGTCGATCCCCCTAACTACAGGCCAGGGACATAAACAACTTCTACACGAACCCAATAACCCGTCTGGTGCTCCAGAGATAACTACGAGAATTTTTGAACAATCTTTTATCTCTTGTCGTTGATGGGGTGTCAAATGCGTTCGTAAAATACACGCTATATATTGATAGTCGCCCCCCCTCCCACTACAGGACATCTTCTACACGAACCGAAAAACCTAGTACTTCAGAGATAACTACGTGAACTTTTGTATGATCTTTTATCTTTTGCGGTTGATCAATGCGGGGATTAGGTCTGTCAAAACGTTTCCCAAAATACACGCTGTTTATTGATAGTCACCCCCCTCCCACCCTCCCCCCCCCCTAACTGCAGGACAGAGACAAAAACAACTTCTGCACGAACCCAATAGTCAGTCTGGTACTCGAGAGATAACTACGTGAACTTTTGTACGATCTTCTATATTGTGTCGTTGATGCGGTGATTAGATGTGTCAAATGCTTTCGTAAAATGCACGCTGTATACTTATGATAGTCGTCGTCGCCCCACTACAGGACATGGACATAAACAACTTCTACACGTACCCAGAAAACAGTCCAGCACTCCAGAGATAACGACGTGAACTTCTGTACAATCTTCTATCTTTTATTTGTAGTTGACGGAGGGATAAGTATAAATAAACGCTGTATATCATGAATAGTCCTCCAGAACAGGCCAGAGGCAATAACAACTTCTACACACACCCAAGAACCCGTCTCCTTCTCCAAAGATAACTACGTGAACTTTTGTACGATCTTCTATCTTTTGTCGTTGATGCAGAGACCAAATAGATGTATCAAATGCTTTCGTAAAATACACGCTGTATACTAATAGTCGTCGCCCCCACTTCAGGCCATAAGCATAAACAACTTCTACACGTACCCAATACGCTCGTTCTCATTTAAATGTACACATTTTGTAACCTCCGTTACCGCTTGAAGTAAGACGTTCTTGACATTAAGATTTGCCACATATAAGGTGCCAAACTGTCGTTTTTATGACGACGTAAAACTTTTCTGGCTTTTCAAAACGAAAGTTTGGCACCTTATATGTGGCATATCTTAATGTCAGAAACGTCGTACTTCAAACGGTAACGGAAGTTACAAATTGTGTACATTTAAATGAGAACGAGCGAATAACGCGTCTAGTACTCCAGAGATAACTACGTGAACTTTTGTACAATTTTCTATCTTTTGTACTTGATGTGGAGATTAGGTGTGTCAAATGCTTTCGTAAAATACACGCTGTATACTAATAGTCGTCGCCCCCACTAGTCAGGCCAGAGACATAAACAACTTGTACACGAACCCAATAGTCAGTCTGGTACTTCAGAGATAACTACGTGAACCTTTGTACAATCTTCTATCTTTTGTAGTTGATGTGCATATTAGGTGTGTCAAATGCTTTCGTAAAATACACGCTGTGTATTGATAGTCGCCCCCACTACAGGACAGAGACAAAAACAACTTCTGCACGAACTCAATAGTCAATCTGGTACTCCAGAGATAACTAGGTGAACTTTTGTACGATCTTCTATCTTTCATTTACAGTTGGAGAGGGGATAAGTTTGTCAAATCGGTTCGTAAAATACACGCTGTATACTTATAGTCGTCGCCCCCGGCCCCACTACAGGACATGGACATAAACAACTGCTACACGTAGGTACGTACGCTCCAGAGATAACTACGTGAACTTTTGTTCAATCTTTTATCTTTTGCAGTTGATCAATGCGGGGATTAGGTATGTCAAATCGTTTCCCCAACTACACGCTGTTTATTGATAGTAGACCCCCCTCTAACTACAGGCCGTAGACAATAACAACTTCTACACGAACCCAGTCAGTGAGTCTAGAGAGATAACTAAGTGAACCTTTGTACCAATTTTGTTACAATCTTCTATCTCTTGCAGTTGATCAATGCGGGGATTAGGTGTGTCAAAACGTTTCCAAAAATACATGCTGTTTAAACAGTTTTTGTCGTGTGACTGCTGAGTTGCTATGTTGCATTGAGGGGCGAATATACCGGCTGACTTGTATAGATTCAAGTGCATCTATAAGCAGCGACACCAGTACTGTAGCACAATATGAACCAGTTAGACTTGCCCTGAAGAAGGTGACAGAAGGTCACTGAAACGTCGGTGTAAATAAAATAAGAACCTTTTTATTCTGTAGTTTATAAAGGATTCTGCCGGCCTGTAAAGGGGAAACTGTTAGGACTTCAAAGCTGCAAATACTCATGTGACCTATAGACATATGTATGGTCATACACGTGCAATTCGAGCCTCCTAATATGATTGGATGTAGGTGATAATGTCGTTGATTAACAGCTCTCGTACAAGACGTCACATGGAAGAAAGACATTTGTCAAGTTGCAATTATGTCTGCTATAAATGCGTCATAAAATATGTCATTGCCGGTCAAGCCCTCGTTTCCTCCCTTGTTGGCCTATAGTCTCAACTCTCGTCTTCTATAAAAAGCGGATCCTATTAGATACGTAAGTAAAATATTACAAAACCTCTTTATCCAACACGATGGTTGTTAGTACGACTAGCCCTTAGTCAATACTTAAGTCAAGTAACACCCATATCCCTGTGTTGGGTTAACCTGGTTTTTGACAGTCGTTTGGCCAGTGGTGGTGGTCTTGTCGCGTCACCACTTGTAATATACCAACACTCACTTCACATGGTAAACTGAAGGCGTCTAGCCGGTTTCGAGAAGAAGAAAAGATCCGAATCCAAGATATAAGCACGTCTTTCTCGGCCCAACCATTCACAATATTCTAGATACTTTATTTAGATAGTAATGGACTTTCTTGGCTAAGAAATAAACAAACGTCAGATGTAAAGACAGATGATATGAAAACATAACATCCAAAGAACAACCGTCAAAATTATTCAGAACTGACCAACGGCACCTGGTCCTAACAAAACAAAACAAAAAACTAACTAACAAACAAACAAACAAAGAAACAAATTGTAGCGACAGCATGATATATTAAGAACCCTTGTCTCACCTGTCAGCACCACAGGTATGCAGTACTGCCCAGCGGTACCTCGTACAAACAAATAAGGAGACAGACAAACAGACAGACAGACAGACAATAATCTAAAGAACCTCACCTGACGGCCCCCACAGGTACTCGGTACTTCCCAGCGGCACTTCATCCAGGATATAGGCGGGGGTGAGGTGCATGTACTCCCCCTTCTCCCCGCACCCGGAGAACGTGCGCACAGATAGACAAAGAGACAGACAGACAGACGAACAGACGGACGGACGGACAGACAATAATCTTCAGAACCTCACCTGACGGCCCCCACAGGTAGTCGGTACTTCCCAGCGGCACCTCATCCAGGATGTAGGCCGGGGTGAGGTGCATGTACTCCCCCTTCTCCCCGCACCCGGAGAACGTGCGCACGTACGGGTTGTGGTCGAACTCGGGGTTGGGCGCGGCGACGCGCACGTCGGACGTGTCGTAGGTCTCCCAGGTAGCGGCCTCGTACTCGGGGCGGTCCTGCCAGGTCTCCGGGACCAGGACGGACACCCCGCCGAAGAACGCGCGCTGCCGGGTCGTGATGTGGAGGTACTCCGACGCGTCCGTCACGATGGTCTACAGAAATAAAATAATAACTTTATTCGCCAACTAGCAGTTACTCAAGCAATGGATATGATTTTGGAAACTGTCAGACGTTTCCAGTAGCATCCACTTCTTTTTGTCAGTGACACTGTAACATTCATTGAGGATAACTTTATTGCTCCACAATTTTATATGATACAACGTATGGCAAAAAGGCGTAGGGACTACCTTTGCCTTATCAAGATTATTGGTCTGGAAAATGTAATGAAGACTTTTATTACACATTTTTGCCACACTGGGTTAAGTACAGGTCACAACAAAACAAAGCATATTGAACAGATACATTTAACAGGTACAAAATCAAACTACATGTATATATCATTATATGAAAAATTCAGTTCAGTTATAGTGATGATGATGTTCGTTATAGTAGAGCTAGGAGAAAAGATATGTTTCTCAGTGGAAGGTTTTGTCTAGTTGTTCTACCGTACTTAGTGTATGAAATAGAAAAAAAATGATAACTTGATTGTTCAACAACTCTATATGATAAAACGCATGGCAACTTGTGCAACAATATACTCTACAAATGCCTACGTATTTGGGGATGAAACTAAGCATTTGTGCAATCTCTGGGGTATCGATTTGCATTTCTAATGAAAACTAAATGTATGAATGCACAAATAAAGGAATGGATTGTTAAGAATGTACCTTTTCAATAAAGTTTAGGTTTCATACGTATGACTGTGTATTCAACCTTTTCTTGATGATGTGTACCTTTGGGGATCACAGTTGACTGCTACACCTCAGCTAACTTATTATACTTGTACACCTTTAGATGGTTCCTAAGATATCAATGTAGCGAGAACATACTATACACGTGTTTACAATAAACATGATTAAAGTATGTTTCAAAGAAAGCTACGCCCAGCCAAAAGAGAACTCTTTTGTCGTCAGAACTAAAGAAGCAATAAAGCCAGGTGATAAGACTAACACCTGGCCTGGAAACGTCCCCTGTCTGAGAACATTTAACACACAGGGGACAAAGACACACTCAATTTACGACACGCCTTTGAATACAAAGCTATTGACTCGGTGATTACGTCCCGTGTTACAAGTGTGACAGTGGAATTTTCTCCATCAAACCGAGTTGATAGAACTGGACTAGAATTACAGCCCGCAAAACTGTCCCTTGTTCTTGTGACGTTGTAAGACATTTCTCGCTTTGTCTCAAGGCTATTTATAACTCGTTAAACGTTTCTAGGCAACAATAACGCTATTCTGCCCCCCTGAGTGACAACACTAATTGATATGATAACATATTAGGCGGTATCGTGTTGGAGAAGTCATCAGATTCTGTATCGAACGCCGCCGTTATCTGATTGATAAGTCGTCATGGCGGAAACCGTTTCTTGGTTACCCTCGCTTCGGTAACTATGCGAAACGACTCGTGGGAATGAGGCATGGGAACTAGAACTGAGAATAAAAATGGATCTTGCAAATTTAAGTACTTTTGGTCAATAATCTAAGTAATTTCTTCATTTCGAAGTCTCTCTGTTTAGCTCTGTCTATGTTTTCGCTTATCCGTGACCGACTGGACATATTGATTAATATTGAAAAGATCAACAATAATATACTTTTTTTCTTGGTTTTATTTGTCATAAGAATTCAAGTTGAGTCTTGAATATTTTCTAGAGATGTTGGATAACATTTTGGAAGGGGTAGTGACACAAAGACGTTATGGAATATACTAATAAAGATTTCTGAGGAAATATGAGATCGCAGGAAACTTCTGTCACCTGAGCAACGCCATTTTTACCTTTATTCAAGCTCATCGCGTTTGTTGGTATGAACTTTCATGTCCTTTTCTAAAATTCTTTCTTTGGGTGGAAACCAAGAAATGCAGACATTTTGGGGTCAAAAACCTTATGTCCACCAGTCAATACGTTATATGGCTTAACGGTTTGTCCTAGAATGGGATATAGTCTATAGAATGTTTGTGCGTCATCCCTTAACATTGCTTCACAACTAACCTATTCTAACACATGTAAGACTCGAAACGCTGCTGCGAATATTTCGGTCGCTAGAAGGTTAATTCCCTGTGCTACGTTTGCCAAAACTATCATTGGTCGTTATTTTAATTAATTCCAACACCACTTGATTCCTGTGTCCATACCTACACCACATGCAGCACATATGTGAGGACAACTGAATGGACGGATTTGGAAAGGAATTTTTCAATGGCTGCGGTCCCAGAATTTCCAAACTCACATCCGTGTATAAATTGAAAATAAATCTACTGACCATTGTTCAGTCAGACCGAAGATTACCAAGTTTTAAATTAAAACGGCGCGTTTGAAGAACAGATCTTGTACAGGTTCAATCTAAACCTCGCTCTTAGTCGTAATGTTCATATTATAACAACCGAACTGCGTAAGTCCGAGTGTTCAGTACAACGCAATTTCTTTTGAAGTTTTGCCACGCAGGGGAAGATTGTTGCTGTAATACGGAGGCTCGTTGATCCATACCGACAGACAAACAGATATTCTCAGATTGGACTATGTTTGAAGTTAGCAAGAGTTTAACGTCAACTTCAAAGTGCTCGAAGCTATTAATTAAGAGTGATCGAAGCAAGGAGGTGAATTGAACCTCTCTTGTATTGAATTGATGCATTTGAAAACGCCACGAATTTGCTCTAAATAAAAACAAAGGTCTTTTCAATATAAACATCCTGGACTTTGTCTTTCTTTTTTTAATCATTTCAGTACTTGAATACTTTTCGTTTGGACCAATTCAGACGTTTTGAAGTACCAAACATTCAACGTCAAACTGATACGTTTCTTCTGTACAGTTAGAATGGCACATTTTATAGGATTTATACGCATCGTACATTAACGTATCTTGACACTAGGATTATTCCATTATATGTACGAATTCCACCGCCAGACACAACATTACGTGAACATGACTTTTCTGTACACCAGGCGATTACAGCAGCTAAAATGTGTCGGTCAGGAACGGGGTAATCTTTTGAGCCAACTTTGCAACAGCCATACTTCATCGGCATTTTAATAACACTCCACACTTAAACCCCATTTAAATCAACCTTAGAAACCCCTGAATGGAGGGATTTGTAAGCGAACTATTTACACGATGTTGGCCTTCTCACCCCTTTTGTTACATCCGTGTTGAAATTAAAAAACAAGTCTCAGATTGGCACGAATCTGTGTAGAGCGGTGCGCGCGAGGCAAACACTCTACCACTGCTAATTAAAATCACGTTCTCAATACATACTAAGCCGAATATATATATACGTTTCACATTTGAACTGGTTCTATTTTGTGATGGGACAAGGTGAATGCTCTATGTTAAATGATCACTCAAAACGAATCCCTATTCACTTGTTGACTTTAGCTTTCTAAACTGACAGACACGTTATGTTATTGTATTAGCACCGTTTAGCGTCGGCTACTTGTGCTGTTGAATAGAATGTCCTTTGTATGATTCAATGGAGTATATCTAGAGCAGCAATAGAGGGAGTTGTCAATAAGTGTTGCTAAGCACAAAAGTTGCCCTGATTGTCATTATCATTATTGTAATTATCAAAATATGGTTTCTACAAAGACGAGAATGAAACGTGGGAATATCTAGCGATTTTTCGTTCAAACATTTTAGGGCATTTTTGAGACAGTTCTGGAGGTGTTGTTGTTGCTTGCCATGATAAAAAAATCGTACAAAGTGTATCACGTCATCTCCAATCAGATGTAAGAATCCGGTTCATTCACGGTGTTTTACGCCTGTTGTTGCAACATTTAGTAAATTTTTCTTTATCACTTTGACAGACTCTTGTCTGATATTGTATCGGTACGACATACAGCGGGCCAAAAGTTGCAAAAACTGGCGTTATACACTGAGAACGAGCCCCATCCTTACATCTGCTTGGAGATCAAATATGTGGCCGAGCCTCGACTCGAACTGAGGCGTGTGGTAACACGTTAGTTTAATCACACGTCAGTGCAATCAGTAACTCCATTTGTAAGGTTTAAACGCCCTTTGTACCGGCAAATTTACCTGCCTGCTTGTTGTATCCGAGGATAGCAACGCTGCGTTCCCGAGCAAATATTAAAGTCCAAGCAGATGTAAGGATCCGATACAGTCTCAGTTTTCTAAGCGTGCTTTTGCAACATTTAGTGAGCTTTGTTTTATTACTTTGACAGAAAAGGACAATGTGGCGCTGCGGTCAAGTTTTATAACTTATTTCAACAGTGCCATATACAGAGAACATTAAGCTTGATAAGGTCAAGGTAGTCCCACATGCGTTTCTGGGGCCATAGGGGCAGTGGGTTGTTATCCTTACAATGCCTTTTACACCTGAATGGAGTGAAAAAAGTCGTGTTAAGTGCCTTTCGCAAGGACACAACATCGGTGGCGTCAGGGGATTCGAACCCGGGACCGTTGGGTTCTGGGCTAAACACCGTGTCGTTACGCCGCACGACCCCACATAGTATGTATTTCTGACTGTTGACTTATTTTACTTCTCGCCTCTACCTACTAGTCAGAGGATAGTCACAAGAAAGCCGATGAAACGCAAGAAAAGCCGCAAGAGAACCACCGACCGATTGCTATACTTGGAGACTAGAAATACTACAGCACATTGGGCGTTGCCGCATTCTGTGACAACCATCGTTCGACCTTACATTCAACAGGCCTTCTAGAGAGGCAATGGTAATCCCATGATAAACATAATATTACTGGCAATAATAGAAACGTCAAAGATATTACGCCAGAGAAATCTCAATTGCAAGCTTGACAACTTAGAAGTCGTTTCGTACGTCCGCCCTTCTATTCTATAGGCCTTCTGGAGTGGCAATGTTAATCTCTTTATAAATATGATATCGCCAGAAACGTCCGCGACATTGCGGCCGTTGAAATTTCAATTGCGAGCTTGACAACCAAGAGGTCGCTTCGTACGTCCGCCCTTCCATTCTATAGGCCTTCTGGAGTGGCATTGTTAATCTCTTTATAAATATAATATCACCAGAAGCGTCAGCGACATTGCGGACGTTGAAATCTCAATTGCAAACTTGACAACTTAGAGGTCGCTACGTACGTACACTTACATTCTATAGGCCTTCCAGAGTGGCAACGTTAATCTCTTTATAAATATGATATCGCCAGAAACGTCCGCGATATCATGGCCGCTGGAATGCCAATTGCAAGCTTGACAACTTAGCCGAGGTTGCTTCGTACAAAGCATGGCATTAATGTCTCCTTTTCAAGCCGCACCCAAACCTATTAGGCGGTCAAAGTTGCCTTTTCATGCGCAAGTCATACCGAACAAACAAAGAGTCATACTGAATAATCCCCCTGTCACACTTGTGCGTATAAGCAATGAGTTGCGTATTAACATGTTTTGGTTTAGGTTAAGTTTGCAGCCGAAGAAGTGATTTCTTAGGTTCGATTACCAGGCTGCACAACGGTGGATCAAAGTAGAAAACAACTTACTCCCCGAAAAATTTACTTAAACTAAAAAAAAATGTTACTGCGGAACTCACGCGCACTTGAATATACGCACAAGTGTGACAGGGCCCTAAGATCACGTCTTTCCCGTTGTGTAAAAGTCAAACACCTTTCTTGTGGTTTATTAAAACCGTTTGCGCCGTGCTCGAGTGACGGAGAATAATGGGGAAAGTTGGTTAAAACAGAACAACAAAAGAAAGCCGAATGTCCATATTTGGTTCCTTATCTGGTGAATACAACGGCATCGTGCAGCAACAGTTCTGACCCTCTAGTCGTTCTATAGAACCTTTATTTCAAATCGTGAAAAAAACAAGCTTTTACCTTCTTTGAATCAAGTGTAGTAAAAGAAAATCGATGTAGATTGTCAGAAAGATCAACAAGAATGACTCGGTAAATAACCCACATAACATAGTTTACTAATATACTCGACAATGTTGGTAAATGTCCGTGAAGCTAGTTGTATATTTTACCCCTATGGTCTTATTTCTCTATTCTATTGTTTTCTCCTGATAAAATGCCTTTTAAGCTGCTTTTCAATCACGATATATTACTTTAACGAAAACTACAAAGGCAATCCGACATCGTCCAGTTGAGGTGCAAACATAAACCATTGTATAAACCAGTCGCTCAAACAGCTTTCAAAAGTTGTGGACGGACGTTCTGCCCAAACAGATCGAAGAGTAGAATTCTAAACATTGCAATGTAAAATCTTAGATGCGGTCCACAAAGTAAATGATTTTTCCTGATATACAAAGTGAGTAAATCCTTCTTTTCCCCAGGGGAACCAGTGGTTAAATACAGCCATGTACTGGATGAAGATCAAACGGTCATTTATACAAACGGGCAACAAATACCTGCCAACGTTTTGGTAATTCGTCTTACTCAGAAAGGGCAATAACGATCTGTCCTCTGCAGATCTGGTTGAGTGTGAAGAATTTTCGTATTTGTTGATTTGCCAATCTGATGAAACTAATTACGGACTATCAAAAATCTTATCCAGTTGCTAGAGTAACTTTCTTTTATTGCGTGTCTAATTACGTCGATACATGCACTTAATTTTCATTTCAAAGTTTTTTCATGCTCTATTGGCCCTGATAAAAAAGACAGCCAGTATAGCAAGTCGTGAACTAAGTACGACAAATGATTAGATAATAACCATGAGGAAAAACGATACAGGGTGGCACTAGAATTGTGTAAAGTTTTTTACCGCGTGCTCTGAGACACTAGAAGAATCTAGAAGACACTATAAAATAACGTACCTTAATGCGGTCAATGATGTCGGGGTTCTCGGGCACATCGGGGTGTATAGCGATGACCAGGTCGGAGTAGACGTTGTTGTCGAACGTGACCCGTGTGTGAGTGTTGGCGGCGCACATGGAGACGAGCACCGCCGCCACCGTCAAACTCGTCAGGGGGGCAGCGCGAGACATGGCTGCGTCTGGACCTGTGGACACCGCGTGGGGAAATAGTCACTGTTCTACTGTGCACACAGGGTATGTATGACTATTCATAGTGACGTCACGTTGTTTGCTTTCTTAACGCACGCTTTCTACTAGACGGCGATCACGCTGCGCTCTCGCTGCGACCTAGATTGAAATTGTCAAATCCTTTATCTAAGTATGGCTGAAAAGATAACAAAGCACACACAATGTGAAAAGATTCGCTTTTTATCTATGGAATTCGTTGATCGCTCTGTTAAATTTTAGCTATAGATCGCAGAGAGAGCGCAGCGAGAACGCCGTCCTAGTGGAATGGGCGTATTAGGCCCCTTTTCTTCTTGATGGCGATTGCTGAGCGAGCGTACAGCGACCAAAATTGGATAGAGGCTTTATTTAAGATACGTGTGCGCCCAGTGAAGCGTTCACAATGATTTGACAAAAACGAGAACGGTCACTTACTATATTTACATGGAACAATTGACCCACCCTACAGTATATTTGACCACAAGTCGGACACTGATCTGACCCAACTAGTCCTGTGTGCGTAAAAGTACAGCCTGTCCAGGTAGTTACTCATGCCGCGGCTGAGTGTTTGCTTTAGCGCGTTTAGAGTGAGCAATCTTTAACTCCAGCTTTGTGCTGTATGCAGTTCGGCAAATGTAGCCACCGCAGTCCGCAAATACTTCAAGTCGCGTCTTTTTAATCGATCGTTAAAGGAATGAAATCGCTGAAGACGTCACAAATTCATCAGAATTTACAACTATAACCGGTGGATACAAAAATAAACTTTTGTACATTGTTGTCGTTCGTTTCCCTTCAATGTACACATTCAGGTGCCAACGTGGTCTTTTTAACCCTTGTCCTGCTGGATATCCAGAGCAAAACTATACCACCACTAATGAAGTGCCCAGACACATTTGAAACAAATGGTACTACAGGTAGTTTGATAGTGCTCATTTTAGGTTACTTCGCTTTACAGCAACCGCGCGGGTACAACGTACGCATTCTAGAAATACCCTCAACCATACAGAACAAGCATGTGCAAACCGACAATTGTCGGGCTCAGCAGGACTAGGGTTTAAAAAGACCAAGAAGATCGACTTGACACTAGAGTGCGTCTCTAAGTATAGTGGAACTTATATGGACAAACATTTTGCTGAGTAAGAACCTTATCTCCAAAGTACCCGATACGAAAACAGTCTTATCGCAATTCCCGTTTGGCAAACATCCACGCTAATCATTAGTTCAATGATTCTGTGTAAAAATGACGTAGAAAAACTTCACGCAGTTCCGATCATTCGTGAATACGCCGATAGGGAAGGACTGGTAAAATCACGACATCCTGGAGTTTAAGAGAGAGAAAGAATATAGTTCTAAGAGAGAGGAATGATTCGTGGTTGATCTACGCGGTGATAGATTCAGGTCGAGAGGACAAACATCACCGAACTTTAACTGGCTCAGATTTGGGGCAGATTCTGTGAGGGCGAACTCACTCATAGCTTTATGACCTCCTTGCTTATAGTCGGTACACTACAAGACTATATCAACGATTTTTCACATCTTAAAGATGACTTCAGAATCTGGCTGCACTAGCATCGGACAAGCTTCTCCGTTAGTATGATCCTTAAAATTGAAGCGTACGACGTTTGGCAGTGTTGTACTCTGACCGATCTTATCCTCTGACTCTAAAGAGTTCGCGACAGAGAAAACACATTACGTACTTTACATAACTTTGGGCAAAGATTAAAATAGATGCAAGATAAACTATAACATGCTGCCTTTGTGTTCTAAACTTAAGTCCACGACCCTGACATTGACACACGGCCACTTGTCTGGTCTTTGATGTTCTAATCTTCCCTCCATCGATGTTAAAATCCACACTCACTTCTTGGCGCCATCGTTGCTTTGTTACACATTTATGCCAATGTTTAGTGGTTGCATGTATGATAAAATACACTATCCTATCCCCTACAATTTGCTTTGTAATCTAGCGAAAAACTGAGCGTAACGTTTCGTCATTACTAGGACGAATAAGACAAAAAAGTATTGGGAAGAAATACTTCTATGCCACATAAAGAAATCTACAAGTGTTCAAATCTTATCACTGTCATGTTTAACACCAAGTAGACATTTGAGCCACCCAACAAGATACATCAATACTTTATCTCTACACATACAAAACCTGGGCGGTAACTTGTCGAAAGGTTTTCGCGACATGACAAAAACTTGTAAATATCGATCTTAACGTGTGACCAAAGACCCCGGTAGGTCGCACAACTTTCAAAAGTATAGTTCAACACAACTAATTAAGTCAACTTACCGAAAACAACTTGGCTGTGTAGTAGCACTCCGTATGCCTCAGAAACGAAGCTGTAGCGTTGTATTCAACGACTGAATTGCTGAGAACGCGGGAGTTAATGGTAAGAGTATGTGAGGATCACAGTGAGCGGCCCCCCGCGGTAGTTGTTTGTCCATCAATGACCCCTGGTCCACCAACAACACGCACGTAGACACCCGTTGCTGGGTTACGTTCGAAATTACGTAATATCGCGGTAAAGACAGTCCAAACTTTAGTATTAGGATCTAGATTAAACGCATTCACCACTTCAATGGTGTAGAGAATTGTGTAAAGAAAAGAAAAGGGCACAACGTTTGAATAGTGGGAAAATATTTTCGTCCCTTGCTGTGTATATGTATGTGGGTGGGGTTGTGTCCGACGGACGCGTTGTTTTGCCAAGCTAACATTTGTCGTTTCCGCACCACGCGACAAAACAGTTCGATAAATGTGGTCTCTAATAGTAGGCAACGGCAAGTAAATTTATGGATGACATCGGCGCACTCATTTATTTTCGCCTGATTTGGAAAAAAACAATAAATGGTTAACACGACAAGAAAGTACCAAAAATGGGAAATATGTCGTGCAGTAGCCTTGAGTGTTCTTGTAGAAGTGACACTAGTGAGAGAGCCATGAGTGTTGTAGAAGTGACACTAGTAAGGGAGCCATGAGTGTAGTTGTAGACGTAAAACTAGTTTGGTAGTTGTAGAAGTGACACTAGTGACTACCAGACTACCACACTGTTGTCACTTTGTGCACTACTATGTTTTGTCGCTTTAATTCTTGTTACAACGTTTATGGTGTCTGTCTTGAGAATTTAGGCATCTCGTTTTTTTTACCCATATTGTTTTCGTTTCGCATTAAATCTGGAGTCTGCAATGGATGTCATCCATAAAATTTACTTGCTATGGCTTCAACAGAATTTTCCCGTTGCGTGTACCATCCCTGACGCCATCATTCCGACGCCAAACATCATGGCCATCGAGTCGCTTTTAACGATAATTCGCGTCTCTAGCATTCCCAAAGTCTTGAACACACACTCTAGTATCATAACCACGACCCGCAAACCTTAAATAACTCATATCGCAACCCGTATCCCCGTAATGACGATTTAAACAGCCCTTCCGATAGCGGCTCTCCCGATCGCATAACTGCGTATCCCACCACAGAAAAATGCATCGGCAAACTTTAGGTGTGGCCCAAGCCAACGCCTTAGTCATAACACAATGGTCACCAGTTCTCTGAAACACCCAAACATGTGTGCTACCCTTTCTTGTCGTCTGTCTACCGCAAAACTGCTGTTAACAATCCAACAAGTGGCTAAGAAAGAAAATGCTGGCTACTTGGTTAAAGATAGCTGCATATTTCCTTGAGTTCGCAAGGCGGTGTTCACGTTTGTACAGTTAATATAACAATCTTTATTGACACAACAAAAGTACAACGACTTTCGTACGGTCTTCTACAACTATACATGCAAACAATGGGATACACAATAATTAACCTACGTACAAGTATATAGATAATTCAACATGACGAGTTTAACCTATCACACTAAGATTTAAACTTTCTTTGATATATTTACCTATTTGTATCAAGCCACGATTCCAGATTAACTTTTGTTAACCTTTATCGTTTAAAAAGTACAATTCTACGATTTCTTTGGTATCTCTAATTTGTACTTGACCGTATGTAGGTAAGAAAGTGGCTGTCCTTTTTGTCGCGTCAGTAGAGCTTCATATTTCTATGAGTCAGCGTATCCGGTTCGGTACTGACGGCGTGCACAGAGTAAGACAAGCTGTTCGGACACCGGCTCCGTTCTTGGAATGTGTTTAATGGAAAACACACAGATGATTGTTGCCAAGATCAACCCTGAACACACACATCTTTATTGGTTCCAGATGGACTGAATAAATGATTAATGCGAACCATGATTGAGGCATTGATAAACTTAACACAAAAACTTCGCAAACTCAACGTTGACTTTTATCTCTGTTTATTGATTGTATCGTACATGTATCATTGGAAATATTATTCATTTCCATTTACAATGATATCAGTTTGCGTGGTTTTTATTTCCCGCTAAAGGGAAAATGGAGTGTGCACGTTGGTTTAAGTTCTCGGCAGTGCTATTAAGTCACAAACTGCTACAGTATAGGACAAAAATGTTCGCTATGGTTTTAAGTTAATGGTCAAACGGTCACCGCGAAAACCGCGAACATAAAACCACCGTGAACACCTCTGCATTTACAGTATCATTGCTGAGGTCAGTATACAAGCTTTTTTTAGTGATCTGCAATATAAAATGTCTGATAGATTGATGCAGGATCGACAGTGGCTGTGACCATTTCTCTATTTCTATACTCAGTCTGGTTAAAATGAGGGTATAGTCTGTCCAGAGAGCTTCCAGGGAGCTTAATCATTAGTTTTGGGTATACTGGTAACAGGGCTGTCTTCAGTTTTAAATTTTGTTCCGTCCCACTCACTTAGGTCGGGAGCCTATGTTGTTGGTTTGTGTTGTTAATGACATTTAAATTTTTTTGACTAAATGGGTGAAATATTTTTCTGTCGGAACAAGCAAGGGAATAGAGGGATGGGTCGTGGAGACTGCCCTGACTGGTAAGCTAAAATACACACACATACACACATACATCTACAGTGTCTATAACTGTAGCTTTTCCATGTCTTTCACAGTTATATCTTCCTCTATTTGGCCTCCTGTGGCTCCTTCTAACAAAGCTGAATCATTGTCTGTGCCTGCGACCGTTTCTCTACTGTCTGTAGTTCCTGTACTGTGAGCGGTGACAGGTTTACTGAGCTGGTCGTGTCGCTTGAGCTTACAGGCGTGCTGGTAGGGTGGGGAGATGGGCCCCTGGGTGGGGGGCAGCTGGACATATGCCTCTCCCTGGGGAAGCTGAAAAAAAGGGTGGAAACATGGCAAAATTAAAAAGAGACACCCAGCAAGGTATGAAGGAACTGCAGGAGTAGAAAGTTACTGAACAAATCCTTCTCATTCAGCAAGTTGGAAAATGTGGGAAGCACTCTAACTTTTTACTGCACTAGACCGAGGAAATCTTGGTTTTAAGTTCACATGTGTCAAAGTGTGTGGCCTGGCCAGCGTGAACCCAATGGACAGAACTGCTTGCAAGCGCGGTGTGAAGACTAGCCGACTGCTGCCCACCTGTGTCAGGGACCCCCGCAGCAGTGTAATCAAATGCTGGACACTACAAAAAAAAATCTGTACTTACTAAGTTACTATCAATACTAATATGAACCTGCATGACAGATATGAGAAGATTATAATTACCTGTAGTGGATACGTTATGTCAGCATCATAACCATCTATAAACTATTGTATAAAAAATTAATGATCTAAAGTAGCATCTACAGCATCTATAATGGTATCTGCGGCGGTCTATGACAGATATGAGAAGTTTACCTGTAGAGGATACGTCATGTCGGCATCATAACCACTGAGATCCCCACAGGCCAGGAACGGAACAATCACCCGGTTCACTCCAGCAAGACTGTTGAAGTCAACATCTGGACAAACAACAACAACCCACCATTTTTCGTTTGTGCATCTCTTTCTTCTCAACATTTTGATAATGAGCAATCTTCAATTTTATATTGTTTAGATGGGATTCCTTGACACATAGACTCTCTTTAACATAAGTTTATTCTGTTGTATATAACCTGAATTACAGTCATTCATGGGGCTTTAAAAGATGGTTACAATAGACAGGTGGCCACTGTAGACAGGATTCATAAAAGGAAAATTATCTAATGGACCACCAAAACGACACCACAATGGACAGATAGTCATTAAGCCAACATCACAAAGCAGGACAATAGCTCACAATTGCCTGACAAATCTGGCTGTGAGCTGTCAATGACATTTTTGGCAGCAGTGTGCTCTCGATCACTGCATGATTTTCAGATCAGCTGATGTTTTCAAGTTACCGAGCCCAGCCCTATGTGATAGGTTTAAGATTATCAGGTGAAAATACTTCTACAGGTACAGGTATTGACAGACTTGTACAGGTTTACTAAACTACTACAATTCTTTGTCAGAGGAATACCTACCATAATGATGGTCCAGTAGAGGGTTCATCATGTTGGGAACATATCCTTCAGGTGGGGCGTAGCCTCGACATACAACAAACGACTCTGGAAATAAAACATTGAAGAGAACAGTCACTATTCATCTCTAAAAAAACTTAAGGCTATAAATACTCAAGCTTCTTAATGTGTAAAGCTATGAAAGGTGTATGAATGAGTGAGTGAATGAATGAATGAATAAATGAAGATTGGGTGAATAAATGAATGAGTTGAATTGTATATGCTAGCATTGGGTGTGAGTCAATACAAAAGCTTTATGCCCTATTTAAATCATATACAAGATTACAATATCACATTATCACTTGTACCTGACTATCAGCAAGCATACCCTTGGAAATACATGCAAAAGATGCTCTTTATAAATAGATTTTATGAAAGAAGATATATGGCATTAAAATCTCATCCGAAGGGAAACAGCACTGAGTTCTACTGACCTATGCTTGAGTTGCGACTGCTCCGAGGTTTAGCGACCGTCACGTCTGGGAAGAAAATCTTCAGCTGGGAATAGAGAAGTGTGATGTCCTTGCCTCGGAATATCTGGCAGTGTGAAAAGTTTTGGATTGTATCAATTAGAAGTTTTTAAAACAGTTGATTGCATGAAAATTACCGTCTTTTAAAGTTACCATCTTTCAAAATAACATCCAAGAAATGGAAGTTCTTCTTCAGGCTTTTGTGTGTTTATAACACAACTTTACCTTTGCAACAAAACCACCTCCTTTCTTCAGCACATGAGTTGTGATGTTGAGAGCCTGATGGAAAAAAGTGCAACATGTGTTAGCTGATAAAATTGAACAAATATATTAAGTCCAAAAGGTTCAAGTTTAGGCTAACAAGTGTTGCATTTTTTGCAGTCAGTCTGGGCACATTAGTGCATGTACTGTGTTAAATGTTGAGAAGAAAACTGCTCACTCACAGCCAGTAGAAGTTGTGCCTGGATGTACTCATCAATGTCATGTAGACCAGTTACTGGAGAAACAACAACCAACCGTTATCATCATCATTCGAGAACGATTCAGCAACTATTACTGCCAAATCCTGTCAGTTTTAGTCTTGGCACCTACATTTTGCAGCACAGAAAAATGGGAGTTTGCTGTATCTTGGTGTTTGCCGCCAAAACAAAAGTAGCAGTTACGCCAAAATAATTACTCAAGCAACTGGATAAAATTTTGAAAATTTTATCCAGTTGCTTGAGTAATTCTTTTGGCATATCTTACTACCTGGATGTCTAACTTTCATCAACGTAAAAGTAGCAGTTATTCAGTTAATGTATATACTGTATGTCCTTTACTTACTCTGTCTATTATGTAATTTTATATTATGTACTAGTACTACGTCATCATTTCAGGGACCAGAGGGTGAATAGCTAGCAGAAATGTCAAGCCAACAGTACATCCAAATAAAGTCAAAGTCAAAAGCAACACAGTGGAAGAAGAGGGAGAATGTTTGTAGATGATAAGTAACTACAAAAACTGCAAATTGAAAAATACAGTAATAGTTTCAAGATTTAGAGTCTGTTTGTCTGTACTGACCGTCCGGAGCGCCGTCACACACCACCAGGTCAGCCTGTTCACCGGAGAAATGGCCGATGATCTCCTGAGCAGTGGACACCTGTGGGTACAGGGGTGGGAGGCAGGAAGGGTCATCAATCTATCAATCGATCAATCAATTTAATATATATATCAATCAGTAAATAAAACACTCAATCAATCAATCTCTATTTCTCTAAAAATTGTCTGGACTGAGGTGGAGTGAGGGAGTGTAGGGAGAAGAAGTCTGATCATGTGTAAACATTTCTGAGATCGACAGTCAAGACAGATTTGACTTTTGCCATTCTACATTTCTAATGTTTTTTGTAAATCTTCAGCAAGATTTTTTCCTTTTCTCATTTCCTCCCTCTATTTTTTTCGTTTTTCTTCCCTCCCTCCATTTGACCTTGATGACTGACCTTGGTGATGTCCCCCTGGATCTGTATGACCCCTGGGATGGGAGCCATGGCCTGAAGGTCGACTGCCACGATCTTCACATTGTCCCTCTTCTGTTTCCCTTCTCCTCTGAATTATCAGGGCAACAATTAACAAAACATTATGATTTGTTTTTGGTTAGCACAAAACAGAGCTGTGCACATCCTTAGGGTATGAGGATGTTTCTGCACCTTAACAGTTCAGCCCCTAACAATCAGCACAGTTTGGCACCAGGCTTAGAATGACTGGTGTTATGGTGATGAGTCAGGGCTAGAATTTCGGGTTAAGTTAGAATTAGGGTTAGCGAGGTTAGGGTTAGGGACTTACTAGTAATAAAGGCACAAACAAACAAAGGTGTCACCTTGAAGAAATGACAGTGCCACAGTCCTGAATTGTCCTGACAAGCTTGGGGCTGAACTGTCCAGATGCTAACATTTCATCCTTGGCACCATTGCAATAATACTAATAGGCATTTCACTATCAGAGCTAGAAATCTTTTCTTTCTTCACAATCACATGCAACATCAAATTAGAAATCTTACCTTCAGTACACAGACATAAAGGGCTTATTCTTTTGCATGCAATTGTAACTAATCTCCAAGCAGATGTTGGGGGTGGAAGATCCTAATAATTTGAGTTTTTTGAACACCAGGCTAAAACCCTAGTCCAGGAACATTTTCTCTCACCTGAGTCGTTTGCTGAGCACCTGGCTCCAGCTACCTGGGGCAGCACAAAGGTCAACGACCTTCTGCACACCTGGAGAGGAACAAGATAACGTCTCATCAAATTTTGTCAATGATCAATATGCTAGATTCTAGACAGTACAACTGAGCTCATCTTTTTAAGTCAAAGTATGGTACTTTTATGAAAAGAATGTTCTGGTGGCAACATAAACAAAATATGCAATATCTTTTCTTGTGATATCATATTTCATAATCTTTGTTCGAACCTATGACTTATGCATGTTCTTGTGACCATGTCTGTCATTCTTTTATTGTCTGCATAGGGACCACCTGGTCATTGATTTGTGGCCACTTTTTAGTGGTTCCTTACATAATTTTTCCCATTGACCCAAGTATCAAGAATCCTACATCTATAGTGACCACCTGTTTATTGTCAACATATCTTCAAGTCCCTTCAGTGATCACAATAGACAGGGAACTTTAAGTGTACATGTATTTGTAAACCTTTCCGTACCCGACAGGACGCTGAACTCCTCGTCTATCTGCATGAGTTTGAAGGCGCTGCGGGCGCGCCAGCCCTCCTCTTTCGCCTTCCGGTAGTAGATGTCCCGCTTGTCCTTAGACGACCTTCCCATGGCTGACACGACAAATACCAGTACTGTGTCCACACGACAAGAAAGAGCACGGGGAATTCGCCAGGTCTTTACAACTACAAACAGGTAAGTAGAACGACACAACTTGAACTGAGCTTGGGGAGGGGGGCAGGCGATAGCGATGTCGACTTTACACAAAATCCATGGCTTTTGTGACTTAAAATCAGATGTTTTCAAGTTAATATCACCGGTCAGTTTTTTCGTGTGGCTACACTTACCTTGTATAGAAAATTCACAGGTTGGAAAGGCGGAACTTCAGCACAAACTTCGCAACTTCAGCACAAAAACGCAACACTGGCGGCCATATGCTGAGGTCAAAGGTCAAGCTTTACTGGGATTTCTGTTGCAGTTCTGAAGTAAATCGCTTGAGGCCCCCCAAAAGACCACCAGAGTTTCATGCTGCAGTTCTTCTTAAAACTGCTAGAGGCCCCCAAAGACGGTCTATTTTCAATGCCTAAGCGGGTTGTGGCTGTGACCAAAACCCGTCTAGCAATGTAGGCACATATATACTATTTTCTTAGTAGCAATACGTATATCTATAAAGAAAATCCACAAATCAATTACTCAATAAGCTTCTACATCTTTTATTAGAAATGGATACAGCAAATATGTACAAATGCTCAAAATACTTATTCACAACATTTACAAGTGTCATTATCATCATTGATCAGATTTCATACAATGATTATAAATGTGATAATTCAGTCACTCAATTTGATTGCCAATGATTCTCTCAAAATTCTCTCAGTATCTTATTTTAGTTCTTTCCAAACTGGCTAAAATGTTACCTGTTACCATAATTTTTTAAATAGACTGCCTTCGAGATAAAATTTAATTTCATCATGAAATGCAAGGCCTGCCTTAAGTTCTTTGCTATTCCTAACACCAACAATAAATAAAGGTGCATAAAAGTTGTGAAAACATTTTGCAGACAATTCTGATTGTAAGATAGCTTCAAAAACTTTTTAAAAAGTGCTGTAGAATTCCTTCTGATGTATGGATGCAAAATGCATTTGTCATTTCTGTGATTTTTGCCAAGTTAACATTTCAAAGTCCACGATATTGCATTGTAATGAAATGCATACTTTTATTGAGAGTAAAATGTGCCTAAAATAAGTCATCAATACATAATATGCAAGCACATCAGGAAGCCTATTGTCGATTATCTTGACTGGTTCTATCCTCGAAAGTATATACACATGAAATTTCAACTATTCATGATTCTATTGGGAAGTTCAATTTGTGTTTTCTCATGATTAGACATCAGTTTTGGTCTCCATGGTAATGGATTGTTCAGTCTGCATCTGCGTCCTCCTGGTCATCTATCACTTCCTCTGCACCCTGGACGGACAGAGAGAAAAAAGTTAGTTTGACCATACTTCAATATGTGACCAATATAATGATGTAGAACATTATGATAAAATAACAACACAATCGTGACTTTGTCCTCATGTGGGATACGTGTATTTCTCAGCAATAAATTCATGAGGAAATCTTCTTCAATGCACTGATTATGAATCCGTGATTGGTCCATCCTTAGCAGTCCATAATACTCCCCAACTTTGGAAGGCTGTGATTGGTCCTTCCCTAGCAGTCCATAATATTCCTCAACTTTACAGAGCCATGATAGGTCTAGCCCTGTTAGTCTATAAAACTTAGTACTCCTCAACTTCATAGACTTGTGATTGGTTCAGCCCTAGCAGCCAATAATGTCCCCAAATTTACAGAACCGTGACTGATCCATCCCTAGCAGCACATGACATTCCACAACTTGACACAGCACAGCCATGATTGGTCCATCCCTTACACCCCCAACTGTACAGAGCTGTGATTGGTCCATCCTACAACTCCCCAACTTAACAGAGCCCTGATTGGTCGGTACCTCTGGAGGCTGCTCCTCTTGTCTCCTTTGCTCGAAGATCTCCTCGGCCTCCTGCCGCTCGTCCTCCGTGTACTCGTCCTTGTCCAGCCGCTCGATTCTGCGCAGAGCGATCAGGACCTCTATACGGTAGTCATCCTCCTCGGTCACCGGGCATTCTGTAAGAAGGGCAATGTTTATGTCATTGAAGGTCAACTAGAAAATCAATCTTGATTATACAACATTGTAACTTTGTACATATTCACAAAGCAGTGGGTGAAAAACTGTGAAATTTACAGTGACCATCCATCTGCAACATGTGAAAATGATAGCCAGACTTTCTCTAAATACATCTAAAAAACTGTTACATGCATGGTATTTCTTGAAATAATATGACCATGAGTGCAGAAATAGTATCATTTCCATGCACTGTACTTCAGTCACATTCTAGTTTTGTGATGGGTGCTTTCAAATTCGAACAGCTTCATATCAAACCAACAAAATCATTTTTGTTGAATCCTATTCTGAGCCATAAAAAGGGATTTTTCTTCCTTTGTGTTTATCTTTGGCATTCTAATTGCTGTAACATTACGAAAACTACCCAGGAAAATTGTTGATCAACAAACTTGGGCTTATTGCTCTCTTACTGGCTTATATCAACTGTTTTGATGTGGCAAACTTACCCAGGAAGACAAGAGCTCTGAGCATGGGCAGGACGGTCAGCTTCTTCACCTCCTTCACACTCGTCATGTTGTTCCCTCTGTGTGAAAGAGGAGGAAAGTGATGTCATGATAACTCAAAATGTAACCATTTGAAAATACTTGCTATCATACTATATTGATAAGAACAAATCAAGGAACTGGATAGATTCTCCAAATAGTCAAGCATTTCAGATAGCATCCACTATTTTTCAGCAGTGCTGAGAATGAAGAATGAGTAATGCTACCATATTTTCGTTCAGAAAAGTCAACTGTTGAGCAAAGATATCATTAATGTATCAAATTTGAGAGAATTAGATGTTATAGAATGACAATAACTGCTTTATGAAACTAAATACCATGTAAAATAGATGCTTTGTCACATAACAACCAAATATGGGAGTAGGTAAGCAACAGGTGGTTGCAGCGCCCCCTACCTGAGGTTGATGTACTGCAGGGACTTCATGGACTCTGCAAACCCGTCCAGCATGTCGATCTGGTTGTCACGGAGATGGAGTGTGGTCAGCTTCTCCAGCCGCTCCAGGCCCTCCACTCGCTTGATCATGTTCGCCCCCTAGCAGGACAGAGTGGTATTGCATGAGGTGAAGCCATATTACACATTGTCAAATTTCCTCACTTCACTCAGGCAGAAATGAGTACTCAGCTTCAGCTAGGAACTCTTGGATGAGACGTCAAATGGAGGTAACATTTGAAGATAGTTAGACCTCTAGCACGTAAGAGAACCCACCACACTTATTGATAAGTAAAAAGTAGAGGTTGAGTCCTAGTATGAGAGGATCAAACCTTACAGTCTGGTCACACAACAACAAAACTGCGGATTTACTCTCTTAATATCTTATGGGATAAAAAGTAAACCACAAAAAGCTTCTTACGGTTGGGCTGATAGATTGTGTTGGCGGACTTAGGCTGGTTAGGATTAAGGTTAACAAGTTAATGGTTAGTGGTATGTTAACACTTGGTTAGTGATAAGTTAATGAAAAGTTAATACAAACCAGGAAGAAGTTCTTGAGGTTGGGGCGTTAGATCCCACTGGTTAATGGGTTAATGGCAAGTTAATGATTAATTAGTGTTAGATTAAAACTAACCAGGAAGAGGTTCTTGAGGTTGGGGAGGTAGATCCCGTTAGTGGACTCCAGTCGGTTCCCTCTCAGCTCCAGAGTGTGCAGGTTGCGCAGCTTCCCGGGGTCCAGCCCGCTAACGATCTTTATCTCATTATCTGTGGGGGAACAAACGAAAAAGTGGTCAATTAGATATCAGTTAACTTTGATTAATAACAAGCTATAGAGTACTACGGTTCCAGTGCAAAGAACATTTGACAAATGTAGACAAAAGGTATTAGGGCTGCTGAAAGTAAAACTTGGAAAATCACAGAAAATTACCAAAAACTCAGGACAAGACTTCATAATCTGTATTGTATCGCTAGTTGATTGATAGATAGATAGATTGATTGATTGTTTGAATGACTGATTCTTCTTTATTTTCAAACAAAATATAAAATAAAACATTATGACATAGAAAACTCTTCAGGACCAACAATAGCTGACAAAATGTTTCTCTTTGTAAAAAAGCGACCAGGCGAACAAAAGATTACTCTCATCATCATCATATCGGGCGGCTTGCCCGGACAAAGGTTGCTCTCTCCCTCCAGGCGTCACGGTCCGCCATTAGTTGGTCTAGATCTTCAGACCTCACCCCTACATCCCCAGCAAGTTGGTCTATGCAGGTCTGTCTGGGTCGCCCGACACAGGAGTGCCCATGATAACATTCTAATAAAACTTACATGAGAGCACGAGCGTCTCCAGCAGCGGGTGGTTGATGCCTGCCGTCGTGTTGATCTTGTTGTTAGTGAAACTGGCCATCTGGAGGTACGGCAGCTCGTCAAGCGTCGCCGACTTCAGCAGGTTTCTGTCGGCCTTCAGCGTCAGGAGGTGGGTGAGCGAGTTCAGCGCCGAGACGTCGCGGAGAAGGTTGGCGGAGACGTCGACGTAACGCAGGTGGATGAAGGACTTCAGGATACTGATGTCGGTAATTTCTCTGTTTGGGAATGAGGGGACATACATTAGAATGGAAAAAGGAAATTTCTCTTAAGGCCCCATCAATTTAATTTCTTGGTTAACGGATTTTTATTTTAAAAAAAAAACACCAAAAAAAACAGAAGGTTGGCCCAGCCTTCTGTTTTCATGAATTTTTTTTTCTAAAATTTTTTTTTTTGGAAAATAAAAATCCGTTAACCAAGAAATTAAATTGGTGTGGCCTAAGTAATGAAATTATCATGAAATTCATATATCATATATGCTAAAACAAACTCTAGCACTTTAGCAGTCACAGCCACTACAGGCTTTAAGGATAAGGGGTTTCAAGATACTGGTGTCGGTGATTTCTCTGTTTGGTTAAGAAGATGGATATTGTAACTTTCTGGAAATAGAATATCTTAGTTTGAAAGAACAAGGAAGAAGACACTTGGAAGACATTCATCTAAAGTAGGTGGATAATTTTCAAAGAACTTTAAGATACAGATGTCGGTATTTTCTCTGATGAAAAAGAAAGGAAATTCTTTATTCCACTTTTAAAGCATTGATAAATGGAAAACTTTTACAAGTAGGATTTCCTTTATCTGTTGGTAGTTGAAATAAAAGCATTTTGTGGTTAATTGGTATCCTGAATGGCACACTACAAGGAAAATTGTTTGATCTTTTTATTTTTTCAAATAAAAAGAAAATGAAGGAGCAAATTCAAGAAATTGAATTGGTGTTGCCCAAGATGTTTTTTTCCACACATCACAATGCCTCAATGTCACAGTTGACGTCATCAACTCTTTAATCACTTAAGAGTCGGACAAGAGGGTGAAGGTGACATACTTTAAAGCTTTAAAACAACAGTATTAGGAACAATTCAAGGAAAATCCATAGATAAAGTTCACAAATAGACACTTTCAACAATTCTTAGTTTATTTAGTATATAATTCTTAGTTTGATACCTGGCTATTTAAGAAATTGGCTATTTTTGGTCCGACTTTCAATTTTTACAGTAGAATTTTCCCCAATTTATTCTGAGAAAACTATTATCTATTACGAGGAAACTGTCTAAGGCAATATATCAACCTTTGTCTATCCTGGTTACAGGTGCGTCCACGGTGACCTTGTGTGAGGACACTCGTGCCTCGGGGGACAGAAAATTACTGTAAGCACTGTTTGTTGTATGAGAATACAGCTATTATTGTCCAGGACCAGATCAATATTCATGAAAACCACTGAATTATAAATTCATATTTCATGAATACACCTACCAGAAAAGTGACAGGCTGAATTGAACAATGATCCATATATTTTCCTTTTAAGCAAAAATTAGATTATACATCTATTGAGCTAAAAAAATCTGAAGCACCTTTCTTTATCTATAAAAATATCTAAGCGATTTTGTTTTGACACATTGGATTTTATTTGCTCCACTGAAAATGATCTACATTTTTTTCCACCACACTGACTGTGACAACATGTCTAATGTTTTTCCAGGCCCTCTTGCAAATCTACTTTTATAAGTTGAAAGGGAAACACAGTTGTCTTGTGATGAAATAAACATATGAGGACAATGACAAAAAAAATATAATTATAATTCTTAGATCATCATCATCATCTTCCTTACTGCTGAGCCCGCCATATGGCGGATTACTAGCAGCTGCGCTATATGTGAGTAACAGGTGCAAACAAGGGGTAAAAAGGGGGGGGGGGTAGGCAAGGACATGTGCACAGAACTGGACAAGTGAAATTTAGATTAATAACATATTCCTATTTCTTATCAAATACCATTTCAGAAAGACGGAAAAGCAGCATATCTCACCTTTCGTGTATGTCTAGTCTGACGTAAGCGTGTGCCAGCCCGTTCCCAGTCTTACACAGGAGGGACAGACAGTCTCCCAACATCTCCTCTGTCAGGGGGTGCTCCGGAAGTTTCTGCATAAAAATCAATATTTCAAAGAATTTTCCTATAACTACTTCTTGACATATATATATATATAGCAGAGTCTAAGTATCAAAGAATAGCAAGTATGTACGTGTCCAGGGACACCTGACAAGTGTGATTTTCCCTGGTAAAATAAATAAAACGAAAATGAATGACCAGCCTTTAATACTTTGACGGAAAAAAAAATCTTGTGATTTGCTTTCAATGATTACTGTCAACTTATTACAAGAGATCATAGAGGTCTAATCAAGATTCACTTGCATTACATAACTCAAGGACATTATATAGATAATGTCCTTGCATAACTGTAAAACTGCTCATCACCTTCTATGTTTCATACAGAGTGAACTCAGAGGGGCTAAGTAGCAGTCAGACATATCAAATATGTAACTTAAATTTTCAGTGTGTTCTAGAATGACATAATCTAAGTCCAAGGAGCTTATTTTTGACCTCCTTGTTTAGTCTTATGCTTCTTCTTTATTAGTTATAGATTGGCCCAAGTCATGTTCTTCAAGTCGTTAATTTTAGTGAAGAAACAAAGTTAACTTTGCCAAGACCATCCACACTGTTGGCTTGATATCCGCTTAGATTACAAACAGGTGCTCGTGACAGTCTGGTCTTTAAACAACTACAGAGTTTGCCAAACTGTGGTTTGTTTGTCTTTCTTTTATTGACACACCACTTTAATTTCATGGTCTTCTAATTTGCCAGACATTGAAGAAATTTACTTACTGTAACTTTGGTCCTATCTAACAAAGTGTTTGCTTATAAAAATATTATTTCTATATTCATTAACTTTGGAAATTAACTGAAACTGACTACAATTTTATCGTCTTATTTTTGATTTGGAAAAACAAAATTTAAAGAAAACAGTTGAATCAGTCCAACAATGGTAAAATAATAACAAAGGTAAAAATAACAAATCCATGCCCACTCGCAAATGACTCATTTTCCTGTGTTTATTCAAGCTTATACAAACAATTACTAGGTTTTCTAAAGAAAACAGTTACAGGTCCTTTAAATTTGCAAATCATCGCTGTTTCTTTAAATTATCAAAACAGGTAGATTATGCAACAAAGTGAGGTGTCAGTCTGTTTTCAGCCATCCTGAATGCCGGCTGACAGTCCTGCAAAGGTAATTCATCTTCTCCGCCGCCGATCTTTTGTTACCTTGTCGGCCAGGTAAATTTACCATAAGAATGCTGAAAGAGTCACGAATATGCCCAAAAGCGCTATACAGTTTCACACGTTTTCAATACCCCCATTCAAAACGGGGCTCGCCTGAATGGAAACATTATGCAAATATTGAACCTTGTCCCCAGTTGCCATGGATACGTGGAAACCTATCAAACCCCAGTGTTTACTGTCTCAGGTGTGTGGCGGCTGTTGCCATGGAAACTGCAACTCAGCACCACCCACCCAGGTTTTACTGCTTTTCTGTCGGAAACGTAACAAAGGTTGTCTGGTGGCCAGGCAGGGACTTTCAGGGAAAGGTGAGTTCTTTCCACTCACTTCATTCTCAAGATCTTAACACAACATTACATTGATTCTTACTTATAACAGCTTATGGTTATCTGTGTAACACTGGATGTTACAAATTTTGGTAACTTAGGAAGGAATAATTTTCCTTGCAGCAAAATGTAGAAAAAATTGACCTTTGAGCATGGGTGGTTACATATTAATGTGTGAAACAATGGTTCATAAAATTAGTGCAGGTCTAATCTAATATACAGTATTGAAGCGTCCTTATTGGCAATAAACTGGTGATAAGTAAGAACAGATAATCAAAACTAGAATGGAAATTAAACTGTAAAAAATGCTGGAGATTTTATGTAAGAATTATCATTTTCTAGATTGTTTTCTAGACATATTTAACATTGCATGTTTATTATTTTTTTAAAGTAATAACCTGTCTTAGAAATGTCTAAATGACTGTAATTTTCCACAGTGTTTAAATTGGTTTCTATGGCAAAATATAGCTCATAGCAACCCCTGGATAAATGCATACTCAGGCTGTGCCTACACACATTGCTTCTGACAGATGCATTATTTAATGGTGAATTATATTCTCCTCAGTATTTATTGTAACATTGTGGTCGCCTAGGCAACAGGAATAGGGTTGGGCAGTTGTTATTCAACCGTAATATTTGCCATGTTCTGCTCTGTAAAACGCATAATCACTCTGAAGGTGAGAAGCTTAGTGCAGGACGAGAAGTAAGAAATGAATGCTAGACTTAGACTTAGCTAATAGTATGTTTATAAGAAAGGATCAGACCACTGACCTGTTAGAGTAAAGATTATGCAACTGACAGCGCAAACAAATTAGCGGCTCAAAGTCTCCATAAATTATCGCAGAATAGTGCAGATGTTTATGTTACCAAAAAAACTGTCTTTTTCATTAGGGAACAAAGGTAGTAAATTTGAATCCATGCAAACGTAACGTTACACATCTAACTCTAATTCTAAAATTTTATCATATTCATAGTCATGTCGATGGGAGAAATTTTGTCCTAGCGATAACGTTTTCATTACTGTCAGACTGCTAACTACTCGAGCACTTTGTGGCTTTTCTATCATCTAGTTTTTATTCCCTGTCGTCCATCGCTTCCACCTAAGCTCCCTGAAGAAGTAAAAGTTATTATTTTTGAGGTACCTCCTCTTCTTCCTGTTGTCCGTCTTCGACTTCTTCCTTTTCAACATCTTCGTCGTCGTCTTGCGCGGCGTCGCCTTCCTCCCCGGACTCCATTGGGGGCTCCTCTCCCCCCTCTTCCCCTTCGAAATCAGAAGCGTCCGACATTTTTTACCCAAAAGACGCCGAAATTGTCAAAATTACACAACAAAAACGAAAGATAAACGTTGTTGATTTTCACCGGCTGTTGTTTCAAGATGGCGGCCGTTGTCAGGGTGATCGCGGTGCATGGCGGGTAGTCACGTGGTCTTCGAAAGTTTCCCGCGCTTTTTTTGCGGCCTGTAGGAACAGGTGAACACGAGGTGAACATGTGGTGTCTGGTGGTCACCAAACGCCAAGTGCACTTGTTGTCTAGCATTCTTTGTCACATAGAATAAGTTAACTACCAAACGGTATTAAAGCGATGGGAGAATATACAAAATGATATGCAGAGTATAACTCCAAAATAAATCCGGTTCAAAAATGTATCATATTGTGCTATTTGGCTACAATATTTCCTTTGTTGATTATATTGAAGATCATATGAGAAAAATATTCCGAATAGCAGAAAAGTATCGAGGGTCTAGTCAAACAAAATGCTAAAGTAGGTGTATCGAATTATACAGTCAGATGTACTTTTTTTTGCCTCTTTGTATTACTTCTTTCGTATCGACCCTTTTTTCCAATATTTTCAAGACCATCTTAAATTCAGCTGAACGACGTTTTCACATGCGTCCTTATAGATTTTATGCGTCTGATGCAACTGTACCAAAATCTGGTTTAAAAATCGACCATAACGGGCCTCGATTGGAATGAAATAATGTAATAGTCCTGTTCAAACTACCGTAACCATTAATGAAGTCACAAATGCGAGTTGTTGTAGCAAAATGCATAACATTTTATAGGTTTATCAGGAAAATGTAGAATACATGAATTTTTTTTCTTCTTTTTTTTTTGCAGAATGGTTATTCTTGTTTGTTATTAAGATTATAGACAGACTATAATCGTCGGATCTACATATTCAGCGCTTATGGCGCGACAGTTCTAGTAAGACCTTATTCCGTTTCTCCATTTTTGTCGTCCTCCCGCGATTAGGTGTATTTTTGGTCATTTCAGAAGACGACACGCTTCAAATTAGTCATTCCGTGGCCTGAGTTCGGACTTTGGCAAATGCCAGGAATCCCGAATATTTTTCACTACGATGATTAGCGAGAGATCGTGTGCGCCCTCGTGCTAAACCAAACTCTACAGACACAATTTTGGAGACTACATCAGACCCAACCGCGACAAGTATTTCGGCATTCCTCGTCCCCGAATGTTTAATGTATAAGTACGAAACGGGCCAATGTCGCTAGATTGAAGAGGAGAAGACTGGGGGTGAGTGTCACCTCTGTCCTGGACCGTTGCCTAGTTTATACAGACCAGTATGGGTGTTGATATTAATCAATCGTTGCCCTCGCCGTTTATATGCACTTTCCAGGCCTGGTGGGGCGCACAAAATTCGCCAGTTCCGACCCTTCAAAATTGTGTTCCAAATTAAAGCGAACTGAGGGCGGTCGATGTCTGCACTGAGATGTCAAAAATTTGATCAATCTGAGTACAAAGTAATCAGGCCTCGGATTACGTTACGGTTTTCAAATAGTTTATGGGGCATAATCTGCCAACTTTGTTATTTTGGGGTATTTCAATAGAAACCTAATATGACCCCGGCTGCGACCCGTGGATTTAATTCTGCGAGCGTCTTTGCTTTCAATCATGGAGACACGGGCGAGCATGTCATCCCCTAAAACCCCTTCTCATTTACGTCTTCGCAGAATTACAGCCTTTCTATTCCCAGGAAAAATAAACGCCGTTTTTTTGTGTAGTTTTATGTCCGCACGTCTGTGAGAAAATGTGTAATTTGAGCCTCGCTGACGATAAATCTATTGACTTTAGTGACAGATTGGGAACAGAAATGTGGGCATGCGATCTGACCACGCCGTGCAGAACACTAAAAAAGTGTCGCGGCGCTCAAATTCCACCTTTGTTTACTTTTTCCGACTATGCAAAGAAATAGGGGTGTCTCAAAAGTTCTAAGTACAATGAGGTAATAATTCTGTTCCACCGTAAATGTGACACTTTCGGCCCGACATTAACCGAAAATCAGACGATCGATAATATCACAGACGCCCGGGGACGGGCAAACAAAAAAGGAGTGAATATTCACCAAACATGTGACATCGGGGGCAAAACTGACGCGTTTTAATCTTTGTACCCCGATATCCAATTAATTTGATCGCGAGATCCCAAGAGCTGACGGTCAAATGTTAGACTTCGCTCCTTTTTAATCAAAAACATGTCTGCCCCTTTCCTAAGCCCTGCAAAAAATGCCCAACTAATCAGGATACAGAGTGACCCCTAATATCACAGGGGCATGTTTTTATAATCCATGCATGTCCGGAATTTCCTGAAAGCGGCGGAAACCCGATATTTTGCACGTTTTCCCAAAATTTCTAATTTCTTAGTCAAACACACTTCTACCCCTCTTGAAAGCCCGGCAAACACCCCGAAATGATAAGATTTTGTAGATTATACAATGCCGACGGACACCCCATTGAGCAAACCAGATATAAAACGTGTTACCCAAATCCATTGAAAGTGGGAGAAACCCTCTATTCTAGCATATTTCTACCCAAAATTTCCCTCTTTCGTGCCTCCCTTGTATGTCTAATGTTTCCCCAAGACGTGAAAATACCACTGTCCGGTCTAAGACATGGACCTAGGAGACTTGACGGCCCCTGTTATGCAAATGTCTTTTCTTTGTGAATTTTCGTCTATTTGGCACAACCGCTAAAAATAGTCAAATTATACACGTTGCTAGTGCGCATGACCAAAATGCAGGATTTTTGAGGGCGAACGGAGTTCGGCCATGAGCGTGTTCGGAACAGGTAAAAATATCCGTTTTCTGCCGTTTCTTACTTATGTCTTAAGTAGCTAGCGAGACTCGAAGGAGTCTTGAGTTGGCGGGATCCTAAGGGGACGTTTGGGAAAGCGCAGTGGAAAGTTTGGGGGGAAGATTTCGGGCGTAGTCCTATTTCCGGCACGGCGCTGTCTATCTGTCGCCATCTGAAACTCTGGGAAGACACCCAAATTTGCCCCCGAAAATTGGCGATTTTATTCCGCCCTCGCAGGGTTGTTTGTGACGGGATCGTGCGATATTTCGGTACGTGGGGCTAGTGGGACGTTGGTTGTGAGAACTCGTGCTCGCTACGTGTATATTCTGGGACATTTGGGACGCCGGCACGGCGCGTGAGAAAAAGGGGGCGGAAAAAAGTGTGTTTTTAGCCAAACATGGGTTGGGGGAGTTAAGTGTTTGATCAGTGGAATGTTTATGCCCCCAGGCGATATTATCCTTGAATGGTAAATAACTGCGGTCATAATTTATTCTGTCGTCTTTGTGTTGCAACATTAGAAACTAGTAAGGTGGGTATTTTTCTGCTTGAGTGCGTGTTCTTGACGATTGTACCCCTGCTTGAAGGGGGTGTGCCCTCTCTGAATTCTCCCCACCTCACTGGCTTAGAATAACCCAAAATGAGAGCAAACTCAACATGGCAGCTTATCAGTAATTTTCTTGATTTTGGCTGACACGGGGTGCCATTATTCCTAGATTGATGTCGTGCTCTGGTAAAATTTTAACCATTTCGGTCCGTGAGAAGTTGCTTCCATGGAAATTAAAGGGGCAATTTGTGCTGGTGGCATGTTTTGACTGAAAATTTTAAATTGTTTGAAAGAGGGGTCCGGCAGACTGTTTTTTGTTTGCCTTGTATCATGCCTGGCTGGGAATTTGCATGGTAGCTTGCCACTTAATACTTTTCTATGCCATTTCGGTTTGTTTGGCGTTTTAGTTGTGCAGTTGGCATGGTAACTCATTATAGATATCTTGGCCCTTTATTTTCTTTCAGGCGCCAACAAAAGGTCTTTTATTTGCCTAGTAACAGAGTGATTTTTCATTCTATTATATTACCAGGTTGAACGTTTGAAAGAAATATGAGCTGGGAGTTGGAATACCATGGTAACGTAACTAAAGAATGCACATATTGATTACATTAGCTAATTGTGTGTCCGCCTCTTTTAAAAGAATGCGTACAATTTGTTGGCTGGAAATTGCACTTAGCTATAAAAATCAGCTGGATGCTAGCGTTATACATTCCTCACGGTGGAATTAAGTGCAGTTTCATGTCTTTTCTCATTTTGGGTTACGCTGGTTCGATCCCGATATGTTCTCATCCCCAGTAAAGGAGTCGAGCCAATCAAAGTGTCAAACCTGATCAAATGCTTTACAGCAATGTCATCTTGGGGTGAAGTTTTTTAGGGCGAGAATAAAATGTTTACAGATGCTGTCGGCTTTTAAACATTTCACCACGGTTTTTACAGGCAGTCTGCACAAAAGGCCACGGAAGGGGATTTTAGACGGTTGGGAAATTCCAGCCTAATTCCATAACAGTTTACCTACGAATGGCTTCGGGATGAAAAAATTGTTTTTAAAAGATGCGGCACAGAATTATGTAGTCACTCTGTTGTTGATGATGGAATTTGACAGGTAAAAAGGGGAGGATTTTAGGCAGTTGGAAAATTCCAGCCTAATTCGATAACAGTTTACTAACGAATGGCTTCAGGATTTAAAAAAAAATTGTTTTTAAAAAGATGCGGCACGGAATTATGCAGTCACTCTGTTGTTGACGATGAAATTTGACAGGTAAAAAGGGTGGATCCGGCGGTTAAAAAGGACGGATCTAACGGCACTTAAATAAGCCTCCTTCTGGCTGCATAATCCGCAAAATGCAGGAAACGCGGAGAAAATTAGAAGTCATGTGCGCGCATGGTAACGTAGCATTCAGTATGCCTCCCATGGCACTCCTAATCATTCTTTCTAATGGACTGCATTGAAAATCACTCTTCTGATCAGCCTAAATCTTTCGACTTTCTGCTCGGTATAACCGAGTTGCCATGGTTACGCTATTGGAGTATTATATTGAATGCCACGTCGGGATGAGATGGCAGTTGGGATAGATTGGATGTATGGGTGCTTTTCATGCTGCCACCGGAGGTGAATTGAAGCCCTCATCTATGGGGAAATAAGATGTTCCATTTCAAAGGCGAAATGGCAAAGGCAGAATTACAAAGAAATCTATACAAATCTATGGCAGAATGGAGATACATATGTACCCATAAAAAATGGTTTGAGGGATATTGATTCGAAGCAGATTTTAATAGGAAGAGGCTTTTAGCTGGTGAGCGAGTTTTGTGTCTTTTGATCAACGATGTGATAACATTTTTGATGGAACCAAGAGAAAACGCTGTCATAATGTATTTCCATCCACTCTGTGTATTATGAAAACTTAGTTAGTGCATAAAATTAATCACGGGTTTCGCTCATACATTTTTGCACACATTTTGTGTAGTCTGTGCTAGCCTGCCAGTTTAAAAAAAAAAATGTTTTGATTCCTGTTTCCTTTTCCTGTCTTTGTAGTAGTCAAGAAATAGTGGATCACTTAGCTGTTTTCCTGTTGTGTATGTACATAGAATTTTAGATGATTTTTTTCTGGTGACTTTTTGCACATATGTATTTGTTCAGTTGGTGCTAGCTCGTCAATTTGTAAATGTTTTGATTTCTGTTGTCTTCATTTGTTGTGCTTGTAGTCAAGAAATAGTTGATCACAGCTGTTTTCCTGTTATCCTGAAGTTTACGATTCTCCCTCAAATATAGATATTTCAGCTGTTTTCCTGAATTTTTCTTCTTTTGGCATGTAACTTCTAATTCGCACATTTGTACAGTCAGTGCTGGCTCAAAACAATTTTCTAATGTTTTGATTTCTGCTTCAATGATCAAATGTCGTAGTCAAGAGATAGTAGATCACTTTGTTGTTTTCCTCTTGTGTATTAACCAAGGATTTTGAATGATTCTTTTCAAAATCACTTTCACCCCTCTGTTGGAATGTGCTGTTCTCCCTGAAGACACACCAATTGCTTGTGGTGAAAGTTGTTGGGAACTAGGCAGGACCACACCATTGCTGCTCCCAGGGGGGTGATTTTCTGGAACGTTAGGTCTCCCCCTAGGTCAAAGCTAATCGTCAAGTGGGGAATGACAAATCCCACCACCAACACTCTCACCTTGCTTGGAGGGGAGTTTTTTGTAGCAGGGCTCCCCTAGAAATTTAGAACAAGGTAGTACTGTAGCTTTAGGGAAGGTGAAACCTGCCCTAAAACAAGCAAATTTTGATAACTTTTAAGTTTATTATCTAGTACAAGCAAAATTGCTTACTTACTTGAAAATCCTTGTCTTTCTAAACCGAAATTCCTTGTTGTTGCAGTATTCCATTGATCAATCAATGCATCAAAAATCAAATTCATTGTTCGAAACCATCAAAAATCCGAAAACAAAGAAATGACATTTGTATGGCCAAAGCAAATGTTTTCAAGAGTGATGTTTTAAAAAAAAACAATGTCGGGCAAAACATTGCTTAGACAACATCTTGTGTTGTTATGGGGACAAGTGATTCCTGGTTTGGACTGGAGATGGTTTGAATAAATGTTTTTCCAGGCCATCTGGATTTTCAGTGGGAAAATATCTTCCAGGTTTCCCTGTTTGGATTATGAGCACAAAAACATCTGTTTTTATCAATTTTTGTGTAAAATTAACTCTAAAAGCTTAGATTATAGGATTGTGTGTAAAAAAACAACCTTCAAAAGCCATTACATTCTAAAAGATCAAAGCAAACATGTTTTTCTTCATCTTGCTCAAGTTTTTGGCTGTTGTTTTTTCTCGTATTTGTATCGCGAGTACTTGAGAGAGGCTGAAGAAATTTTACATTTCTTATTTTGGAATTGGAGTTTCAAATGTTTATTTTTTTTAGACAGTGGTACATTTGTAAGGTAATGTGTTCATTGTAGGGATCTTAAGTCCAATATTTAGATCTTTATTGATTTCGTTTTTTAAAGGAGAATGTATATTTTTGTATAATGGAATGACAGCATTCTATTATTGATACAAGTTTGCATTATGATAATGACACTATTAATATTCTATACAATAGCCTCCCTCCAGCATGTTGGCTTGTAAAATGAAATCTTAAACTTGACAACGCAGTTCCTAGACCCTAGTAATATGTTGTAACTTTTAGAACATACTATTTGAGCTGAAGTCTTCAGTATTGTGTATGTGGTGCCCACAAGCAAAATTTTGTATATTACTGGTATGTTATTTTATTCAAATTCTACAGTATCCTTTAGCAGAAATACTGTGAAAGGAGACAATAAGTTTTTCTTCTTTTGTTTGGTTGTCTTGTTTGAATTGCTAAAACACATCACCAGCATACAAAAACAATGTATGGGAAAATGTTGCAGAAATTGAGCAATGCTAATCTCATTTCAAGGACTTTTTGTAATTACTACTCATAAGTCAATTGTGTGAGATTTCCCTTTGGCTCATTTTGTCAAAACTTGCCGGCTTTAGGATTTGATATAACTACATAGGCTCGGGTACTTTATGGGAAACTCATTTTGGCCATACTAATATTAAAATGTGAAAATAAGAATACCATATCATCCATATAGTCTATAACTTAATAGTATGACAGACCAGAAAATCACATGCAGATTTCACCGCATATCTGTGTTTATTACTTATTGGAATTTAGCTTTTACACAGCTGGCTGCTTGATGCTCAAATTAGAAACAGCGATTTTTAAATGACTAAAACCGTAATTTCAACCTTAAAGGTTCAACCTGGCATGAATTAAAAGAAAAATACACATTATTCTTCATTTCCATTAAGTGTTTTCTTCCAAGCTTCTCATTTTTTTCATGACCCAGATGTTAAATATATAGTTGAACATCAAGAGAAAAACACATGTCTTGTACTGGTAAGAACATCATTTCCTACATAACCACAAACCCATACCTTCACCCTGTTTTCCCCATATAACTACACATTACCGCTATTCTGGGCAAACTGGCCAAATTTCTCCTATCCCAAGAATGCTTGAGATTTTGGTGGGTCACAATTTGCCAAGTAAGCCAAGGCTGCTAATTTTAGACCCTTCATCCGAGTGGGAGGCCCCCATTTTTGGTGGTGTCATTTCGTGCGATTTGACTATTTTTGTGTGCATAGGCTAGTGCCATTTTAGGAGGGGTCATGATAGACCGATAAAACCCTAGGCAGTGCATACTGGCTTAGTATTTATTCAGCCAGCTGCTATCTATAATATCAATATCAGCTCATCATAACTTGGATCAGTTGTCTGTCATTATTTCGGTGCAAATATGTCTGCAGTCTCACGAAAAAACGGCATTCGCACTTTCAAGTACGAATAGTTTCCAGCTTAAAATGGTTCGTACAAGTTATGGCCTTATTCGTTTCCAAATTGTAGCCATTTAGATCAAAACTGTAACAGATATGGAAGGCCGCACCAATTTCTTTCCTCAGTTCTCTGATATTTTGATGAAAAAAAATAAGAAAAAGGTCAAAATGAAAACAGAAAGCTGGGAGGAAAACTAAGTTTAATCCGACCATATTCACTCCCAGAATGTGACTTTCTCCTTACACTGTTTTCTCATGTTAATCTTGATGTTCAGCATTTTTAAAAGATCATTAAATCTAGATATGAAGTCGATGTCGCCTATAAACTGCAAAACATGATTTCCAGTGAAAATTTCTGTATGCAACCTGCAGGGTTATACTATGTAAATTTTGGAAGGTTTGTGTGAAGGACAGAGATGGTGTGATTAGAGGCTAGTTGCACTGATGGCTAGATACATATTAATCAAGCGTGCCTGCGCAAATTACCACTGACATATCTTGGAACTGCCTGTCATACACCCTATAATGAAGTTAACTGCTTGATATATCTGTCGGAGGGAACTGGAGATGTTAAGATGGTGTTTTTTTAGACTTTTGTGCCGTAACAGTTGTCCCGTTTCAGTTTCATTTCTGTTACGAGATTAGGATCCAAGAAAATGTCTTGACATCACCTCGTTAGAAAACATGTACATGTTGGGCAATACTCAGGGCTTCCCCCAGGACCTGTCCCTCCATCCCAGGACCTTTTTTGCTCCTTGGGATGGAAAAAAATGTCACCGTCCGTCCTCAAAATGGGAACTTCATGACATGAAATTGAAGAAAATGCAAACGAAAATCAAAATATTGGCTCTCAAACAATAAGGGGACGGAAAAAAATTAAAAGCTCGAGACAGCTCTGGCCACACTAATTTGATGGTTCCCAGACACTTTATTTCATGAGGGCCTGCATGGGGGGGTCCCGACAAGGCTCTACGCTAAATTCGGAGGGCCGGCTACGTAATACGCTAAATTCAGAAAGCCTCCCTACGCTCTACGATAAATTCAGAAAAGCCTCCCTACGCTCTACGCTAAATTATGGAGTGGTCGGCAACGCTCTACGTAAAATTAAAACGGCTGATTACGCTCTACGTAAAAGGGCATGCAGCCCCCCTTTCATGTGATTCTTTCATCATGCTAAAATGACTACCTGTTCATTGGAGAAAGAAAATCAATCAGTATAGAAGTACGTAGTTTTTCACATTCGAGGTGTGTCACGCTTAGAAATGATGACTAATTAGTACTTTGACTTAAAAAATAAGTTGAGTAATGAGTACTAAATAAGGAGTAATGAGTACTAAATAATTAGGTCTACTAGGCCCTAGTATAACCAATAATTGCTTTAAAAATGTCATAGTCTTTGACCTGAAATAAGGCTAAATAAGTGACGTCAAAAAGTTTTTCTTGCTCAAACAACATGTGCTTAAAGGGCTTAGTAGTGATTTGGAGGCATTTTTGTTGTACCCAAATCTTATGGGTGGGTAGTCTGTAGTACTCTGAACAGCACTGAAAATTGTGTTTAACAAGCTAGAATGTTTTTCTACAAATACAAACATACATCAATGAAGGTTAGACATCCAGGTAATAAGATATGCCACAAGCTGTTTTTCGACAAATACAAACATATATATATAGATGAAGGTTAGACATCCAGGTAATAAGATATGCCAAATAGCAGTTACTCAAGCAACTGGATATGATTTGCCAGTGTCACTGACAAAAAGTAGTGGATGCTACTTGAAAATATTTGACAATTTCCAAAATCATATCCAGTTACTTCAGTAACTGTTATTTGGCGCAAAGACAAACATAGTTAGAAACTCTTTTGGTTAAGATACATTGTTCGAAAAGTTTGCCAAGCACATATTCATTTTGATATCTATCAAAACCCATAAATGATTGCTTAAATTCATGCAAATTTGGGCAGCAAACGTATGTACAGATTTACTTGAGCTCCTCACTGCCTCAGAAATAACCCCCCAGGAAGAATGTGACCTTTGACCCCACTGGTCTACCTGGCATGTTGGTGTGTTGATGTGCCAATATGTAGAAAAAATGTAGAGGTCAGAGGTCACTTCTATAGCATGTATGCATCTGGTTGATCTTTAGTTTTTCAGTCAAGGTGTGGTTTTGATTATATCTAGAAGTAATTTACATGTGGCTACATGCAGTCCTGACTCTATATCTTTGAGCTTTTCTCCATCCCACTTATTGTTTGGAGCCCATGTCGTTATTTTTTGTTAATTTTTGTTGTCAAATTTTTCATTCTAAGCTTAGAAAAGTATGTTTTTATCATTTTTTTGTCATGAAGTTCAGATGTTTTTGATGGACAGGGTGATTTTTTTTTCTGTCCCAACAACCAAATTTAATTCCCAGGATGGATGGAAGGACAGGTCCTGGAGACAGCACTGCCGCATACTCATAGGGACACAAACAGCTATTTGCATGGCAATGAAACACTGCTAAAGGGTTTTCAGACACCTAGAGATCTTCTGACCCTCTCAGATAACCTCTGTTAAGTGTGCATAACTCACAGAAGAGAATTACCATATGAGACTACATAAAAACTTGCCTTCACTTGAAAGTTCATCTGTGTCAACTTCGAGGTAGAAGTCATGCATTCTTAATCAAAGTTGAACTGCAATTGCCAATTTTTGCAAAAATTGGACTTACTCAAATTTTCGACATGTTAAAAATCAGCAGTGGATTGCCCATTCCTTGTTTTTGTGTAACGTGGCAATTGCAGTTCAACTTTGATTCAGAGTAAAAATTTGCCGAGAAAGTTTTAAAAATGTTCCCTCGAGCTGTCTTTTTCAACAGTAAGGACACAAGGCAACTTATTTCCCTAGCATACCTGGGCCTAGACTCCACCAGGCCCTCCTACGGGCGTATGGATCGTAGAATTTGGCAGAAGAAGGAAAAATTAGTCAGTAGAGTCAGTCCATGGTGAAGATCACATTTCGTCTGCAAATGACACCCTGGCAAATAATATTCTCCCAATAGCTGGCGTAGTTAGTCTCGACTGGTAGAGACTAACCTGGGCCTACTTACGTGACTGTACATACAGTCTGACTGCACAGACTTTAGCCACCTGCTGGTTTGCAGATAATGTTGTCAGCTTTATGATTGAAAAAATATATAATACATTAGTTTTGTCATTTGTATGCATGATGGTGAACTGGATATCCACCATTATTGTATAATTCTGATGTCTTTATTCTACCTGTGGCAATGTCTGATAGACATGTACAAGGGTAAAAATTATGTAAAAAAAAACTACAGCAAAACTGGTAGTTTCAAGGCTGGTTTCAAGCCCCTTTGAATACCTTTTAATATCGTTTTTTTATGCACTAATTCACGACTCATACAAATTTTAACAAAAACTTGGACGTTGCATTGAATAATTCATGTTTTCATGTTTTGCAGTAACTGTTCATTGTCACAATTCCGCTTTTGAAGTTACGTATTTGTTACTAAGTTACTGCATTAGTCATTGTGGTTACATTTGGTCCAAGTGGGAAGGTGGAAATTTTACCTGCACTAAGCTGCATTTACAGGACTCCTTTATTGATCTCTTTCCTAGAAAACACTCAGTCTTTCCAAGAAAAAAATCGTTTTTACTACAAAAAGAATTGTTATGGGAAGGTGTTCCACGGTAGGTAAATATTGTCAAATCTTATTTGCATTAAGCCCTAATGAGTGGATGTCATTACAAACAGACGAAAACCCGATCCTTATCAAGATGATTCCATTCTCCGCTGGCTAGTATTTTTTTATTATGCCGAGTTGTCATGACAATGGAAATGTCAATAGTGTAGCTGCGTGTGTGAGCGCCACAATCCCTTTTATGTCGGTCCATTTCAAGGACAATTACCCCCGCCTTCTCCCATGCCGGCCGGGCGCTGCTTTGTGCGGATAAACCGTCCACGTATTGATTAATAAATGTTGATGTATGATCAATCGTTTACCTGGTATGTGTACTTCAGGGGAATGATAGATACGTCCGTTTAGCGCCGATGACAGCCAGCGTTCAACTTGGGATCAATACGGCTTCTTTTTTGTTGGCCCAGGTGGAATTGGATTTTGAAGCAGTAGAACACTGACAAATTAAATTCTGAGGGTTATTTTTTACAAACCCTTTTGTAAAACATTGGTTGCAAGCTCCCATGTCATTAAATGCTACTTTTCTAAACAAATATGAAATAAGAGATCTATAAGAACAGGTCAACCTTTTTTAACCTGGGCATCTCTCTACTGTGGTTGCTTTGAAGCAGCAATTCGCAAATGGTTTCGTAGTAAGGTAGCTGGGAGAAGGTTAAATGACAGTTGTGTTACATGTGTAATTTGTAAAGTGTTCATGTTCATTACCTTCAAGTTCAAGTAGGGGCTTTAAACATGAGGCCATACCAAATTCATTTGCATTTTCTCAGATTTTAAAGGATAATGCTGGATTGCAATATGAAAATGGAAACAAAATCTGAGGGTAAAACCTGCACCTTTGCACTCACAGTTTCTGGGCTCAGTTACCGTATTGATATTATGGTATGATGCTAGTTTTCCCACCAGTCCTCTGTTTTTGTCTTGGCTCTTGTTAGGTTGCTTGAAACTGTTAAGAATCAACGAAATAAACTGGCATGGCCTTAATAATTACTAAAAGAAAACTCTGCATATGGATTACTCCTAAGATGAGCACCATGGAAACAAATTGGTGTGGCCTTATGATAAGACATGATTGTGTGCGTGTGGATGCTCTCATCAAGCAATATGGCCCCACCTGATTCTGTGTTCACCTGTAGAAGTGCACGCAATTACCAGGTTTTAATTACCAAACCCACAGCATCAGGTAATGAGCGGGCCCATGGGTTATAATGAGATGGTCAGGCCATTCTACTGTTTCTAGGCACTGTCATGTACAGTCAAACCTGTCCTGTAGAATCTAAGGGTCCAGAAAATGGTCACAGTAGTCAGGTGGCCACTATGGACAGGATTCTTGATGTTTGTGTCAATGAAATAAAATAATCTAAAACTGAAAAAAAGACCTGATCCTTCTCTCCCAGGATCAAATTTTGCTGCAGAGAGCAGACAAACTTCCAAATCAGTACTTGTCAGTCCCCCTTGAAACGAATGTACAGAAATAAACACTTTTGACATATCCAACATTGCCACAAAACTTTCAAGATAAAGCCAGAATGAAGATGAATTGAAATGTACTCGTCAAAATGTGGAAAGTAGCATTTCGTTAATACAGCAAGAAAATATTATAAGTCTTAAATTTCCAGGAAATTATGGAAAGTCTCTGGGTTACTGTGACATGGATACCATAAGTTTGTAACAGTACCGATCGATAATAAATCAACCTACATAATATTATGTTGCTACCCCTGCTGAAATATCTCATCTTATAAAATAAATCACATTATCTAAACCATAAATTTTTCACTTGAGATCCAAACCTTGCATGGATGGGACCGTATTTGCTGGCTTAGACGAAATATTTTAGAGGCCCAAAAATGGTAATCACACAAATGGCCAAAAGGGATCCCAGACTACATATAGATTATCGGGCCACATCATGTTTCATACATTTCATGCATTATGCCAGTGTTTTTCTCATATGGCACCAATATGTTTAAAGACTCAAAGCTTTAGGACTTTGGAAAATTTAACATTTGGATAGAAATAAGTCCAGAGACTGGCAAATTTGATTTAGATTTTAGAAGCACAAAGCTGTGAAATCTGGATAGGTCAAATTCTTCCTTCATCTTCAATTAGTAACTTGAAGTTAGTCCCTGTCAAGTAAGGAATGCTGAAACGATTTGTGTCCGATTTGACTGCAAGTTTTAGGCAATGCTATATGTACAAGTGTAGGTTGTGGTCACATACTACAATGAACTTTTAGTTTCAGCAATACTTTAAACTTTCAAATCCATGAGGCATGAACTGACAACTACCATTGATATTGGTGTGTGGTCTTACAATACATTTCAAAATTATGGGGAAGAAATGGGCCAGACCTTCATTATGATATTTATGTGTGTAAAAGAATGTGAGCAGAGCAGATTTTCAGGTCTATTTTTAAGCCCTGAGGCCCAGATTTCTGTGCTATCAAAAATTCCCAGACCTTAGGTTTCCCCGCTTTACCCAAATGTGGGAGGCAAATATTTCTGCAATTTTGCCTTTAGTTTTGTTTGAAACTCAGAATGGATGTATTAGAGGAATGAAAAGGTTATGATCTTAGCCAATTTTAACAAACAGAAACATAACGAACAGATTCTAATATACATGTATACAGTACATGAATGTACATGTACAAGTTCAATGACATGTAGTTTAATAATGTACTAGGCATACAAGTGTACATAAAAGTAAGTAACCAAACTTTTACCAATGAAATTTAATGGAAGAACTATTTCATACAGTCAAACCTGCCTAGGCGACCACCTTTTCACCGCGACCACCTGGCCATGGCGACCGCTTTTTCTCGGTCCCAAAAATTTTCCCCATAGGCACAAGCATTAAGCTGCCTGCCCAAGGCGACCACCCGTCCAACGCGACCGCGACCGCCACGAATTGGGACCGCACAGAGCACGATCCCTGCCCATGGCGGCCGCCTAATTTTCAAGCGTGTGGTGACATCGGATCATTTTGCTGTCGGATTTCACGGAAATGTTTTCAAGACTTTGAAGGACAAAAATAAGGACAAAAAGATATGGAATAGCAATGTTATAGCATCGATTCCTCCATGAAGTGTTTTGATAAAACGTTCCCTCTATAAACATTGTAAAGACAAATGTTTGTTATGTTGTTGTGCCTATCGTAATCTTATAGTTTACCGCAAACTCAGTTCGGTTTAAACTCAATTTTCAAAACGAATACGTAGTGCATGGCGTCAAAAAGTCAGATTTCACAGAAGTTACTATCTATTTCTTGTATTTTCAACAAAAATGTGTCTGTGTCTTACTAAATTCCGCCGGAAAATTACTTCGCGGCGGGCAAAACATCGGGCGAGAAATGTTGTTCCTTGGTCCCGACGCCATCTTGGATTTGGCGCGCCCCGGATTTGGCGTACCGCTGACCTTTCTAAAACACGATGCTTTTGTGTATGAACATTTACGAATACTCTAGTTATTGATGAAAATTAATATTCTTATTTTCTTTTTATTTCCATGAATCTCAAAAACCTTTATAGGACGCTGTGCGTTCTGCTGCACTGACTAATACCTTTCGATGCGGTCGCACGGAGCTTGGCCGCGCGGCGCGACGAAATCTCACCGTTCCGTTTCATCTTTAGTTGTCAGATCGAAAACTTTTTGCCCCTTTTATCCAGCGGTCGGCGCCCCAAAAAAGGCTGGGGCCAGCAGGTGTTTTCTAGGGATTTGTCTTAGGCCTTAAAACTTCGATGATGTGCGTGTGTGTCTGTACTATTTAACATGTTTAATGTAACGTGTGAATGCGGGAGGGCGCTGCAATTGTTTTGTAGTCAAAATTATGACGAAAATTTGTACACGATGTTGTTAGCGGTATACAACGATAACGGAAAATGTAATTTTTGTAGGATCTTTCTAAATTCTGTCTAATAGATGCTGTCTAAATTCACATAATTTTCCATCCATTTACGTACTGTATTTGAAAACCTCGACCTGGAAACATGTGAGTGGAATCCTCTTCATGGCGACCACCTGTCCATCGCGACCGATTTTGCTCGGTCCGCCGGGTGGTCGCCTTGGGCAGGTTTGACTGTATTGGGAAAATTAGACCTTCATTACCTTGAAGAAACATTTAACATACCGGTATACAGTTCAGAACCTGTTTAGGGGACCCAAACCCTGTCATGTACTGTATGTTCTGACGATAGTGTGGCGAAAAAGTTAATCTATTCTATAGAGAGTGTATAGTCAACGATTGAGCCTATTGGTTCAACTTAACTTAATCTTCTCCCTGCTGCCTAACCCCACAACCAATACAAGTTAAGTGCCAAACAGCTATTGAAGCCATGAAGGTTGTATTAAGCAGAGTGTAACAAATAGCCTTGATTCAGACCAAGGTTAACTCTACCATAAACACTGCTTCAGACCTGACCTTTGACCCGCCCTTTGACCTGCCCGGCCAGCTGACTATCGCCATGGGGATGTCAGTAGTTGATGGTTCTATTGCTGACATGGGGCTATGGTTTTGATGGAGTACAGCTAGATAACTGGTCTGCCCCCAGAATAAACTATAGCTGATAACCTTTAGCCTCTGGCAGGGTGGACATTTATTACCTTTGGCAAGGGGGCTGAGGTCTGTCTGAAAAAAAGATAGTTTGGTGATAAGGATATGTGAAGAAGTTACATAACCAAGGATATCAATGATTTAAGTTCCTAGATTTGTAGTACTTTAATTTGTAGGTTGTCCTTAGCCAAAGGTAGAGCTACATATGTAGCCTGTGAATATTTTTTTTATCCTTGTGAAATGCTTTTTATATCGATAGTCACTCTCTGGATGCCTTGAAAAGACATCTGATACTTTCTACATGCACTTGAGCTTGACTGGTAACCCTGCTGGGAGCTCAGGCAACGTGTCTCATACAAAATGATAATATGAGATTATAGATTCGAGAGCTACATTTGTATAACTTCATGTACATGTAGTCACTTCACATTAAAGTTAAACAGTACAGTATATAGACTTTATGTCATGCCTGGGCCTGATACGGGTGTTCCGGACCGTGTGATAACTATCCGGATCACACAGGGTTCGGGAGTGTTATCACACAGGCTTCCATAGAATATTTCGAACGCATTTCGAGCGCGCCGGTTGCGCAGCCGTCGGAAATTCGAATACCGGATTCGGAGATTGGAATCAATGTTGCTACAGTTTCTTGTTCGAGGACACAAAACTCCTTCAACTTCTGGCGCATTACGCATTGAAATGTGTGTGGGTATTCTCGGGTGGGTATGACCAAGGTATGACATAAATAAAATACAACACGTTGTATTCCGCATCACCCTCGGTCCCAGCCCTCCCGCGGGTCGGATCTCCCTCCGGCCTACGGCCGTCGGGCGATCCGACCCGCGGTCGGGCTGGTACCTCGGGTGATACGGAATACCCCGTGTTGTATTCTATATTTATAGTACATGCATAATATGTACATGATTGTGTTCAACTTGAAGACTACTCTACATTGCACATCTAGTTCTAAACAAACAAGAAGGTACATGTGTACTCAGGTCACATGTTACATGTATTCACAGAGCTATGGGTCTTACTGAATATACAGCAATTACATTCTCTCTCAGTTCATAATCATAACTTAAATTCTGCGTGTTTCTCATTCTTTCCAAGTACCGGGGAAACAAAGCGCCGAAATATGAGCCGAAAGTATCAGTCATGTTGGGCTAAATTACGATTCTTCTGCGCCAACATTGTACCGAAAAGAAAATTACATTCCACCCCAGGGAGGGTGCTTAATTGAGGAATATTTTGCAGATAATGGTAAACTGGCCGTGTTGTAATCATGTTTTTGTCTGCCGCGCCCCACTGTCCTTGGAGAACATGCAAGATAATACTAATGAAAGCAGCCATTTATGACATTTTATCCCCGAAGGTTGCGTTGCCATGGTATTGAAAACGATTTTTGCCCAAATTTGATGCTTTTTTGGTCACGCTGCCAGCTTAGAGATTATATGCATTGCATAGAGATTAGATATCCTTTTCTCAATCAGTAATATAAAAAGAGGGTAGATTGTAAAAGGCGGAGTATTTGATCATGATGTTTTGTTATTTATTTATTCTATCTTGAGGGTACATGTATTCTTCCATCCTACTGATTTCCAAGGGGACTAGGGACGTAAAATTCAATCCATGTAAAAGTAGCCAGATAGAAGGATCAAAGCCAGATAGGATGGAACAACATTTACTGTCTGTAAACATGAATACCTCGCAGTCAAAATAAGATCCTACACTTAAACTGTACTGAAAGGAAAGTACAGATGTATAGGAAGGATGATGGCAAGAGAGACAAGCCAAGATGATACACTTAAACCATGTTCTACACTACAGTCTTTGTTAAGGCCACACCAATTCAATTTCTTGGTTAAACAGATTTTTATTTTCAAATTTAGAAGGAAAAAAATCATGAAGCCCAGCCTTCTGTTTTCATGATTTTTGTTTTTTCTAAAAAAATTTTTGGGGAAAATAAAAATCCGTTAACCAAGAAATTAGATCTTGGTGTGGCCTAATCAGTTAAAGGAAAATTACTAAATATTACCTCAACTAGATAGAAGTTGGATTATAAGTCAATGTAATTATATTTTACATACGATATGAATTCGTGATGAAGGGTCTGAAGTTTCATGATTTAGCTCATCGCAAAATCTTATTTGAATTTTGGTAGAAATTTGCCTTTTAGTTTTATACAAAGTTTATTAGCTTAATGCGTTGACAACAAACCTGGCTATTGCACCCATATACATTTATGTATCGTAGGCCCAGATGTTATATAAGACAGCTCATGGCATGTTATTGCTTCAAAGCCATTGGTTAATGCTAAGAGAAGCCGGTTCGATTTACACATTTCAGACTGTGTAAAGTGCCTTTCGAGCAGGCTTTTAGTACTAGTGACTGTACTCAACGTGTAGAAGGCCATCGTCTGAACTCTGCTGTATGTACTTGTTTGAAAACATGTTTAAGTACCTAGAGAAATTGATAATAATATGAAACAGAATTCTGTCTTGTATATGGATACACAAAAAAAGGCTTTGAACAAATATAATAAGAAGAAATTGTCAACATTTAGCCATTTTGGAGATTTATAGCAAGACAAAGTAGAGTCATATACATACAATGTAGTTCCATCATTGCATCCAATATAGGGCGTTGCCCAATTTTTACATGTAAACTATAGCACTGAATAGAAATCAAGGTTGTGACAGTATCATGTGATTTTATTGTTTTGAACAACCTCTAGAAAGAACTAATCTCAGCTATATAATGAGGTTGTTAGTAGTTGAATGATTGTATTTCCCAAACATGACATTCATCTGTAGGGTTATGTAAGAAGCACAAAACATGATAAGTATACCTTCAGCGGTGTCTAAATCATTACAAAGAGAACGATCCAACGATATTTAGTAGTATTGATACTTGACATCATGTGGTAGGACAGGTCCCCGGCATAACTGTTTCATCACACTTATTGGAAAGTCATCACGATGATATATGAAATATGAGTGAAGTGAGGAGAATACAAATTTTTCACTATCCCCCCTCCCCCCATCTAGAGTTCTAATCTGACCCATAAGATGCCCATAACTAGGAGCTGCCAAATCAATACTTGCTGCTGTTGAGACCTTTCAAAATCATTTATGACATGTACATGTATGGGCAGTCTGAAAGGGATGGCTATGAATTATGTAAGTTGGCCTGACTTTGGAGTATATTTTGATGGGTATATAGCCCATGACATGGTAAATATTTACTCCTTTTAGTAATATATCTGTTACCATAGTAATACAGGAAAGACATTTTAACGTCATATGTGACATGTACATTTTTTTTGTTATTTACTAAAGATCTACCTGTTTCCTTGTTTTTTTGTTTATGTACATGTATCTGTAGGTAGTCACACAAAAATGGCCTTTGAAAATCAATCATAATATGTATGTATGTAAGCAGTCTGAAAACACATTTGTGTCTATGAATTCTGAAAGTTGTAAGTTAACCAGTTTTACTTTACTTATTCTTTTGACAATTGTATATCACATTTGACTGAAGATTAACTAGTGCTCCTTTTTCCTTCCCATGTTCGCCCAGGTAACTTAAGAAAGTTCTAGACATGTCTGCCAAGAAGCGGAAGGGAGGCCTGGCCTTAGACGCCATCTGTGCGAAGCTCAAGACCCAGCGTCTTCAGGTAGACGATTCTCCAGAAGAAGCCGCAAGTCCGGAAGACACGATCGATGTTGCACCTCAGGTTTCGGAAGAGGACGTTCATGTAAACGGCGTGGCTTCTCCGATTCCCCTAGTAGATCAGGACACATGCCAAGATGATAACAATGAGGAATCAAACAGTAGAACAGACGATTCGCTTGACCATAGACAGTCAAGTTTAGATAGTCAACAAGATTGTGCAATGCAAGATAGCAAAGACGATAACCTGCCATTAGGGAATGACTCTGTTCCAGAGCCAGAGCTTGCATCGCCAAGCGATGATGTGGCGCTCCCACAAGACGAACAGCCAGAGGACTTGTCAGTTACAAACGACCAAAAACTAGACTTAGCTAATGATAAGAACGAGCAAAGGCCGGAGGAATTCTCGAGACGAAAAAGGACGCCCAACAAAATCACGCACTTTCAGATGGAGGAGGAACTTTCAGACGACTGCATCGACGGTGACGTCGTAATCGTTCAGCCAACGGGATGTAGCGACAGCGAAGACGAAATAGACGAAACCACCGAGTTCGAAAATCCTTTCAATCAGAGTGACAATGAAGATCAAGATGACGAGGACTACGATCCAGAAAAGGACAATATAAACAAGAGGGCAAGCAGTACGGCTCGCCCCGAGCCACAGGTAGCTAACCCTGTGGCTAACACTAATCATAAGGCAACTGTAGAGAGCAAACCCGAGCAAACTCCTCCGTCAGAACCTCATGTGAGTCAGGGAGACGCGTCCACGTTGCGGGATTACGCAGAGAGCACGATGAACGAACTGATCGGGATGTTCGGATACGACTCCAGCGACCACGACCTCAAAGCACTGCCCTTACAAACGTTTTCCTCGGGCAAGATTCTGGAGATGCAGATCAAAGAGCGGCAGGGAAATGGGCTCCAGAACGAGGCTCTTGCCCTCGTACAGGGGTTAACGGGAGCAACCATCGACGGGCGGGGGTCCAAATATGACTTTTTTATACAGAAGCTCAAGTCGGGAGAAAACTTCGCCGACCCAAATGACACCATCACGGCCGGCACGATATCTCCCCGCCGCTCTTCCAAATTCGATCCGGAACGGATCAAGTACCTTCAGCCTCAGGACATTTCCCCCATCCTCGCCAACCTCAACGAACCCTTGAAGAAGGGGGGTCGACCGCTGAAGTACGACGTACGGAACTTTCAGGGCTTCAACGCCAACGCCAGCCCGCAAACAGTGACTACCGCCATGACTACCTCAGACCTTCAACACTCAAACAACAACAGCGGCGACGCCGACCTGTTTGATGGTGAGCTTGCCCGCACGGCGAACGCCAGCACAGACTACATCAAGGCTTGCTTCTCCGAGAACGGCAAGCCGGACGTGGAAGAGATGCTGAGGAACAACGAGATGAACATCTTTCAGAAGTATATCGCAAAGTAAGTCACGGGGTGGAAGATGGTATTGTTTGGAAGGTAGAAATACGTTGCAGACATACACGTACTTTACATTAATTAGGGCTCTGTCTAAAGCCTAGGTTACACATAGCCGAACATGGCTCCCGAACGCTAGCCGACTCAGGTCGGCGGTAGTTCGGGAGCATTCTGACCAGTATTGGGCCACGCCTATCTTTGGCGCCGAACATGCGCCGAAGATGCGCCGATCATCTCCTAACCAGTACACGAATTACTCCCGAATGGGCCCCGAATGCTTTCTAGCTTACCCCCAACCATCCCGACCTCTAGCCGCAGACTGCCGAATCTCCCCTGACTAAACCCTGACCGATTGCAGACCCTCTCACGAATTGAAATGGACATATTCAGCGACTTTCAAAAGAGGGGTCATTTTCGGTTTTAATCAAAATAATCCATTCTGTTATGTTGTAAACATCACCGAGAGATCGAATTCGGATCATGGCTAGCTTTAATACTGCTTTTAGTGTTCTTCTTTGTTTTTGGTCGTGTGAAGGTCGGGGGTGATTCGCCCACGTTCCGATAGTAGTCACTTGGTTGAGAATTAGTTAGCAGAGTTTTGTCTACGGCCTTGGGGTGAGTTATGGGTAGGTTGGAAACTAGTTGGGAGTAAGTCAGTAGTGTTTCTGGCGTGGTTAAGGTTCTAATTTTACTACTTACTCAATCTCGAATGCCAGCCGAGCACTAGCCGACCGCGCCGAACACCAGCCGAACACCAGCCGACCCATTTCAGACCCTCCGTCCAGAGCCGAATGTTTTGAAATTTTCAAAACATTCGGCTGGCGCAGCCGAACACCAGCCGACTCAGCAGAACGCCAGCCGACTCGGCCGAACGCCAACCGAGCAAGCTCCCGAATCACTCCCGAATCACTCCAACCATGGTCGGGGGAGAGTCGGGAGGCCATGTTCGGCTATGTGTAACCTAGGCTTAAAGAGAGTTACCTTAGGGCCCTGACCATGCGTCCTGTCCCTGAGGTGCAGATCATCTGACAAAGAATGAAATTCTGAGGGATGCTACTTTCAGAAGTAAGAGGGAAGTAGCCTGGTTTCAACCAAGCCCCGTGTCCGCCCGCCGCCTGTAACGGCTATCCACCCACAGAGCTTGGTGGGAAGCGCCGGTAACACGGGAGAAGCCCACAGAGCTGCCTGCCTAGGCCAGACTCTAGTTGCTAAGGATGATTATTGCTGTTGCTATCCAGTGATTGACAGCTGCAGATGTCTGATCTGCAGGTGGTAGGAATAGAGTTTCACAGGCCGTTTCTCTGTACTTTGAACACTTTTCGGCAGTCAAGTCTTTTCTTGTTGGATTTTCAAACTTGGTTTTTGATGTGGGAGAAACTGACATTGTCTGCCTCTAAAGGAACAGATAAACTAAGTACTAGGTTTAAAATCCCTTTAACCGGCTTGGATACATCTCATTTCTCACCCTCCCAACATCTGGATCTCATTTCCCATCCCTTTCTCCCCGTCTGCCTGTGTGACAGCTAACAGACAGGATAACAAGGTGGTTTCTATGGCAATGGGAGCCTAGCTGAAATCCTGCCCTGTGATTGGTGTTACCATTTTTGATAACGGCTCCCCAGCCTTAGAGAGAGCCGCGCACAAACTCCGCGGGGAGGGGAGAGAAACCCCCGGACAGCTGGAGTTTGCGTGATACAGACTAAGAGGGAAGATGGTAATGGTAGGAAGGTAGACATACATTGGGGCATTGTCTAAAGAGAGTAACAGGAGAGCTGGGCCCCCTACCCTGACCATGTGCCCTGGGGAGTAGACCCTCTGACAAGCATGAAATTCTGATTGACCAGGGATGCTACTGGGTCACATGTGGCCACAGTCTTCAACAGTCAGTGTCACCTGTCTGACAGTAATTTTCCCCTCAGGAAGCCCTTTTTTTACTCTCCAAGCAGAGCTAGGGTTTCAGCTGGTTTTTAACGTGTTTTTAGGCGTTTTTGTCATGCCTTCTACTTTGTCATCGTTTTTGTTGTGTCGCAAACCCAAGCTCTGCAGGCAGACGGAAGCTTCAATGCCTAATAAACCTAATCACTCCAACACATAACAAGCGTTTCACAAGTTAGTGCGAAGCGTGCCCGGATTCCCTCCCCACGCACCACAGAATTTCCGGCCCAGTTTCACCATGGACATAATCCTCGGTCTATCGGTCGTGGCCATGTTTTCATGCCATGTTCTTACGCTTCCCCTACTCCTTGGCTAGCTGCAATTACTTTCGTATGAAAATAATAGCTCAACGTGCAACCAAAGACATCTGGAGTTTACAAAGTCTCCACGATACTCAACTACGATCCAGGCCATTTGGGCCGTCGTACCAGAAGACGATGTACAGCCCGAAATAGCCATAGATTCTCTCATTTTTAATCCCCACTGCGGAAATGTCATGCTGTAGTGGGAGGATATCGTTGAATCTCAAAAAGTCTCTAAACTACTACCCACAAATAACGTTACATACAAAACCGAATCAGGACGCCATGTTGGAAAGTCGCTTCATGTCCGTCAGCAAATGACTTGCCTATCGTGACCGCACTTCATTTACACCATCCAAAAACCATCAAAGAACAAAGCACACAGAAATTTGTACAATCCTCTGGTGTCGTGGGGATTTTTTAGTCTCTGTTGGTAGCGCTCCGTCGCCAATTTCGCTGGTGTTGTTGAAAAGTTCCGTCCAATCTGAACACAGCGAGCGGCGGCATTGGTAACCGCATGTAACGTAAACAAGGCACGTGTTCCCGTTCATAATCCATTTAACGATGCCTGAGATAATGATAATAATAATTACTAGTAATGCAGTTCAAGTTAATACGTAATACATATTTATTTTATATGTCTTGTTCATGCATCATTGTATTTTTCTTGTGAGGTTTCCAATGGAAATGTACGTTATGATGCTATCAATGATCATGCCGGCGTGAGATCGTGGACACCAGCCTGTCGCATGAATAGGGCAGTCAGCGGGGGACCGGCGCGGCCTGGTGAATGCCGCTCAACATTTGCCGGATGTGTGATAATCCGGGGCAGTAAAATTGTTACCACTAATGATTATCTAATGGTTCTCGGGGAGGAGTACTGTCACCTTTTTTCAATGGAAGTAAATAGGTTTGCCCCGCCCCGAGGTCAGTGCCGGCAGAGCTTGGGTTTGCGAGACAAAAAAAAAATGACAAAGTAGAAAGCACGACAATAACGCCTAAAAACACGTCAAAAACCAGCCGAAACCCATGCTCTGCTTGGAGAGTACCCTTTTTTAACTTATTAATGATAAGATTCTCTAAAACTCCACTCCATCCCTTGGTCGCTTTGCTCCCTTGCAATGCTCCCCGTTTTAATTTTTTCCTAGAAAAAAAAAACCCTGATACATTTATACAGTGCTCAAAGTTCCCACCTGTTCAACTGCACCTGCAATAGATTGTTAGTTGCTCAGGACTGGTATAATTTATGGGGGTTGTGGTCAAATTTCCTTGGGGGCACCTTGGCCATGGAGCCAAGGAACTGGCCTGTTTAGGTCCTGGAAACAGTCTGGCACTGGCATATACAAGTAGGCTAACTTGTAATTTGCTGATACAATTTTGAGACTGCAGGAAAATATTAACACCTTGCAATTTAGCAAGCTAAAATAACATTCATACTTGATATTATGAACAAAGTAAATTGCAAGAATAGAAGTAAATTGTTTTACATGTTGATGTATGGTTTGGTGGCTAATAAATTTGATGTGTTACAAATGACAGAAACAATTACAAACCCAAACATTATAGTACCATTGTGCATTTTAATAATTCATAAATTCATATGCTCATGTATTGTATGAGCGTGAAAAATGGAATAATCTCATATATTTGGCCTTTGAATATTGCTGGCTCAATCAAAATGTGTTCTATCTGAAATGTTATTAGTCTGTTTGTCATGTTAAAGCTTTGAAGAACACTGTAACTGTATCTTCCTGATTATTCGAAGTTCTTTGAAAATGACAGGACTGAGAGCCTGAGACAGAATTCGACCGGTTTCGACTTTATTCATCTTTATCAAGAATGACAGAAATCGAATCACTCCTCCTTTTATACTTTTTCTGTGCCTTCCTAGTGCAGGGCGCTCTGTATCTTCCTGATTAATCATCAAAGGACAGTTCCAAGTATTTAATCCTAACCTTGGTTTCTCAGAAGTCTCTGCCTTATTTTTAGTGACATAACAATTGCAAAACAGTTTTGACACGCATGTTAAGTGGGCAATTATTCCTGAGCTTTTAAGTCCCTTGCTAAGCTTAATCTTGTTTACGTAACATGTACATCAGTTACTTAGTTCATTCTGTGAATTCTTTTATTTTCATGGGGACTTAAGTTCACTCTAGACCGGAAAAGGAGTTTTTTTCTTAAGTTTGGTGTTGAAACAATCCTATAACACAGTTAGTAATACTTCGGAACCAGAAAAATAATGCACAGTGCAAGCATTTTCAAGATTTACCGTACTACTACTATACACATGTACCCGTTCTTTTGTACTTTGCATGTTTTTAAACTGTTGTGATTTGCTAAAGGGTAGTTTTACCAGCTTTCTCCACAGATACGGAATGAAGGGCTCGAGATACTGGCCGGGTGCATGTGCACTTTTGTGAAAAGCAATGTAACCTTATTGTTTGCTATATATAAAATACTTTGATTGATGTATAAGACTTGTTTAGAATTATGAAGCTGGCTGTAGAATTTCAGATTGAAGTTCTTAAGATAGAGGTCAGTAGGGTTTCTGAATAAGTTTTACTCACATTCAACTTCATTTTATGTTGTGCGCAAAAAATTATTCCTGTGCACCTAAATTTCTCTTGGTTAGGTGCACCAGTATACCTATTCCCAAAAATGAATTTCGAGCCATGATGTTTGTTTTTGCTATATTTGATCTTAGAACTAGTGGTGTAAGTGATACGTTAAACTCAACATGTTGAAGTATTCATATACTTGTACTTAGGTTAATCATTTTGTATACCACTGTTTGTTGTTTGCATGTATAGTTGTAGAAGACCTTACAAAAGTAAATGAGTTGTCTATCCAGACCACTAAAATCTATCCGAATTTCTCTAAGCTTACGGACAAAGAAAAGACTATTCTTCTTTTAACTACCAAAAACCCACAAATTATAGAAAAGGTGGGACATTACGTCTTCCACTGCTTACAAAAGAGAAGTCAAACCCTTCCCTTAAGTTATAGACAATTACGTTGTATAATTTAGATAAGCAGCTTTTATACCTATTTTGTACACTGTCTTTTATGTATGTTATTTGCATTTAGCCTTCGGGCATGAATTTGCAATAAACTTGTTAATAAAGATTTCTGTCTAATTGCAGGTTCTCAGCTAACGTACACTGTGGCCACCTCCACTGCATGTACCAGTACAAGGAGCACTTCCACTGCCTGGACACCGAGTGTAATTATCAGGTAGGTGGACCCCCTCAGGACAGCGATATAATCCCTTTGTTGTGCCCAGCATGGGGTGGATTAATACTAACTAGATCAGAGCCCAGGCACTAATGATCATGATATGATGACATTATACAGTAGTAATACTTTGGAAACGCAAAAATAACACCATCCAAGATTTACTGTAAGTTACAGTTATTACAATTTTTTTAATACTTTGCTAAATTGTAGACTAGCAAAATAGTTTACTTGTATCACATGGATGCCTTATGTTTCACTTTATGTTTGTGGACCTTCATTGTTGTCAACTTGCAATAAGCCTACAGGCATGAATTTGCAATAAACTAGTTAATATTATTATTATGTACATCTGATGTCAGAACTTCTAACATTTAGTTCCTTTGAAACTGAGAAAAAAGAAAAGAAAAACACCCTCAGGACATGGATATAATCCCTTTGTTATGCCCAGCATGAGTTAGATTAACACTGAACTGTTTAAGAAGATCAGAGCCCAGGCACTAATGATCATTATATGATGACGTAATGTACATGTTTGTCATCTGATGTGACACAGAACTATCATTTAGTTCCTTTGAAACTGAGAATAAAAGAGAAAACTATCAAAAACTATCCGCGGGCATCATCTGCTATTATACATGGTGGCTGTAGACCTCTCTCCAGAATGTTGTAAATTACCTAATGTCAACGGTTTTTTAGTAACATACTGTGTGTAAGAATAATACGCCTATGGCTGCGATGTACTTTTCATATCCGATCAAAATGATCAAATAAACAATTCATTCATTCATTCATGTTCTTTTGGGTTACCCAATGACTCATTAGGTTTGCCAAAGTGGTAGCTTTTCCTTTCATAGTGGCAATGAATGTAGTCAGATTTAAATCTTTCTGCCAACCTTTGGGTTAGATGTTTTCAAAATTTGATGTCTTATTAGTTTAGTTGAGAATGTCAGAGAACCCACCTGAAGACAATAACTACCGTAAAATTCCTATTTACGTACGCACCCCTCCTAACGTATGCACCCCCGATTTGGGGACGATTGCGGGCCTGACTCAGTGAGTTGAAACGTTCAGGGGAAAAACCCTCCTAACGTACGCACCCCCTCTCCAGCATTTCGGTGGATAGTTAGAGGTTGACATGATCATCCTTCCGATGATGTTTACCGACTAAAGCGTTACTGAGAGAATGTTTCCGGGTAGAAAATATAAAACAATTTAAATATATGTATTATCTATTCTTTATTACTGATTGATTGTGTGGTAGTATTCCGCACTTCATTTGCATGAAGATGAACCGTACTCTCAAGCTGATATGCGATTTTTCCGAGGAAGAACCCTCCTAACGTACGCACCCCGTCTTTGGCGTCGGCCTGGACCACCTGCTTGCGACTTGAAAAATTTAAAAAGTGCGTACGTAAATAGGGATTTTACGGTAATGGTGTGACTTGAAGCTCTGTCCTTTTCTTCTCCTAATGATTATGAGTGAGTCATATTGAAGTTTTTCCCAACCCTCTGTTTTCATCTTTAACATCTTGCTAATAAGTTGTACAAGTTCCTTAAAAATGTCTGATGTTGTGATCTAAAGCTTTTGTCCTCTTTGAAACTTTGAAACTTTATTCAATGTTTACAACATCGCAGGCTGAGACAGCCTGAATTGCGTTGCAATTCACAATTCTTACAGCAACAACACGTCATCATTTCATAATAAGATTAAATGTTAAAATTACACAGTATCACAGAGCGAAGGTACAAATGACACGAATCATCTCAAATCTGCTACCAATCTAAGAGAACATCGTATACATATTAAGACAAAACATTAAGAATACAGTATTGAAGGTCATTAGTGTCCGCTTTTGCTCTTCCTTCGTTCTTCAGCGGTTCACCAATAAGCAGGACGTTATTCGCCACTACAACATGCACAAGAAGAAGGATAACTCCCTCCAACATGGCTTCATGCGCTTCAGCCCGCTGGACGACTGCAGTGTGTACTACTCCGGCTGCTCCCTCAACCTCAAACACACTCACTACCACTGTATGCAGGTGGGCAGTTTGTTTGTTTGTTTGAAGTGCATACCCGGTAAACGGCCTCATAGCGTAGAACACCCACTACTACTGTATGCAGGTAGGCAGTTTGTTTGTTTGTTTGTTTGAAGTGCATACCCGGTAAACGGCCTCATTAAGCGTAGAACACCCACTACTACTGTATGCAGGTAGGCAGTTTGTTTGTTTGTTTGTTTGAAGTGCATACCCGGTAAACGGCCTCATAGCGTACATGTAGAACACCCACTACTACTGTATGCAGGTAGGCAGTTTGTTTGTTTGTTTGTTTGAAGTGCATACCCGGTAAACGGCCTCATAGCGTACATGTAGAACACCCACTACTACTGTATGCAGGTAGGCAGTTTGTTTGTTTGTTTGTTTGAAGTGCATACCCGGTAAACGGCCTCATAGCGTAGAACACCCACTACTACTGTATGCAGGTGGGCAAGTTTGTTTTTTGTTTGTTTGAATTGCATACCCGGTAAACTCCCTTATGGCATAGCACACCAGGTTTGTTGATGAAGGTTAGACATCCAGGTAGTAAGATACGCCAAAAATAGTTACTCAAGCAACTGGACAAGATTTTATCCAACTATTTTTGGCACACCAGGTTTGTATTGAAGAGTACAAGCTGCATACCCAGATAGATTAATTTGATCCACTCACACTGGGAAGGACCCCAGGCCTACCCTTTTTTATAAGTGTAGTTGCTTCTTTTTACATGCTTGAGGTGTGGCTCTCCTCAAACATGGGAACTCCGTTTAACGTCCTATCTGTGAGATGTCCCTAACCGAAGTTAGGTACTCATTTTCACCCCAGTGAAGTGAGAAAAGCCCTAGGGCACAACGTAAATAGGACAAAAATAGGGGACCCCGGATTCAAACCTAGAACCTCTGGGTTCCATGCCAACCACCCAGCACCGCCGCAACACCACTTATGGTTTCATTATTTTCGTTAATTCTTGTGTAACTAGATATGGTCTGTTCCATGTAAGTGCCTTTCAGACTAGCAGGTATGTCGAGACAGCAGCTGGTAACATCCTGCAGATGGAGTCCTGACGTCCCGCACTTATTTTAAACCATCTCGTCTACATAGTTGCTTTTGATGCTGTCACGTTCAGTAGAAAAACAAGTTTTTAAAACCTTGATTACTTCACTTTAACCCAAGCATCAGCTGGCAATATTATACTGAAGGACATGTGACCAGTGTGAACCATCTGATGAAGTCTCTGCTATTTGTATTGCTGAAAAGTACTTATAAATGGTTCTACTGAAAAACAGGTTTCTGAACACCTTTGTTAGTTCTGTGTGTGTGTGCGTCTGTGTGTCTGTGTGTGTCTGTGTGTCAGTCTGTGTCCGTTTGTGTGTCTGTATGTGTGTCTATGTGTGTCTGTGTGTCTGTCTGTGTGTGTGTCTGTCTCTGTGTGTGTCTGTGTGTCTGAGTGTGTTGTTCTGATTCCCAATGTACACCTTGTAGCAGGTGTAACAGCCTCAGTGATGTAATTTTTGTCTGTAGACTAAACGGATCATAAAGCAGTTTAGGTTAGGGGGTGAAGTCTGCTATCTCTGACTGCCTCAATGATGATTCAGAACCTTGATAACTTAACTAAAACTTATAACTCGTAGTTTGTTCATTCATTTGGTTTGTTTTAAACTTTGTTCATTCCCAAGAAACTCAAATCGGCCTGCAGGCCACTAAAATCAGCCTTCATTACGTATCATAGAGTTCACATCAAAGCAGGAGGTCTGCCACTTAGTACTAGTAATGGTATAGACAGTGGCATATGTCAGGAATGCTGCTGAGAATGCCAGAATTCGATGTAACCTGTGCTCAAAATGTGGTGAAGCGCGAGTGGGGGTAAACCTGTTAAAGGCTCCAGGTGTGAACCACCAAGATCCAGTTTCTCCACGAGTACTAGACATGTGCACCAGACCCCTTTTAAGGCCACACCAATTTAATTTCTTGTATCCAGGAGTTAGAGAAATAGTTTTAGATTGGAGTATTAACATGAGAACAGAGTATTAACATGAGAACTGAGAGGAAAGTCTGTTACTGTACTTTCAATGGCGCACAGAGTTTCAGGGAGTGAATATTTGAGTATTTCTCCCAGCCTTCCGTTGTCATGTCCTCTCGCTGAAATTTTAATTTGATTTAGTTGTCTACAAACCAACAAGTAGTGGCCTCAACAAATGATAAAATTTGCTTCTATCCAATTTATATTCTACTCTGTGACCTTCAATCTTACTCTTGTAAATGTGACAAAAGCTAAACGACCCCAGGGTACATTTGACACTTTTTCTAAGTTGAAGCTGTTCAACTGTCCTTCACGGCAGTTTTGAATGATCAAAAGGCCGATATTTCCATTTTTATTCTCTGTCTTGTACTCCATAAATATCGTAGACATTCACAACAGGCCTTTAGACACTACAATCCTATTAGTGATTGCACGAACCAGACTGAAAACTTCTGAAAGCCTCAGCGTCCATTGTTATTTGCCTATTTCCAGTTGGCTGCACCTGTGGCCAAACCTTTTTACTTTTATTGCCTTCACCAAAAAGGCTATGTTTTGATGCTTGTTCATTCTGTTATCGTGAAAAAAAGCCAGCTTCACAAAAAATATCACAAAAATTTAGGTATTATGTATATAGTGACACTAAAGGGATATAGAGATTTCAGGCAAGGATGTTTCTCTGTGCTGATCTAAAATGGCAAGAATCTAACTGCGACTTGTCTCCACACTCTTCCACTTATAAGAGACCTTCAGGAAGCTTTACAGATACCTTTTCCTACTTGAAATCTGCTTATGAAGTGTGCAAGAGCTCTGTTTGTAACCCGTTTCCCTCTATCACAACGTTGTGTGGCATGGCATGTGCTTTGGTATGACACGAAATGGGAGAACTTCAGAGGAATAAAAACAGGACATGACACTGAATGAACAAAGTGTGACAAATGATAGCACAAAAGATAATTATAGGATGGAGCTAAGTCCTCTGAGATGTCATGGTCATGGGATTTGAGCTAACCAAATTGTGATGCTTGATGGTGATATCAGTGACTCCAGCAGGGCTGGAAATACACAGACTACAATTTGCAAAAAATTGTAAGCTGACTCACAAATTAACCAAGTTCACTCATCTAGGAGTTGTTCAGTACTGTTAGTGTCAGTACACAACACGTTTGTTTCATTGCTTCACTGACATTTTGAAGATTTATTTTAGCAAGAGGATATTGTGAAACCAGTGCAAGGAAAACTGCAACTGCAATTATTAGATTGATTTTGCAGATAATGATTCCAGTTGTAACCTCACAAGTAATATATTATTATAACTTATTATAACTTTATAAGGATCTAAGGATCAATAATCGCAAAGTGAGAAAGAATTTAAAGATTTTAGATCCTTATAAAGTTCCAGTGAAAAAATGCAATCACAAATTGAAGGAAACAGATTCAAGGGTCAATAATATCCTTTCCCCATGCAATCGCATATTGTATAATAAGTAGCTTGCTGACATTGCCTTAAAAGTAGATTATTCACATTCAGAGAAAGTAGCCATAGCGTTTGCACATGTATGATTTATACAGAAAACACCAGGCTGTTGAGATGTTCATGATTGTGTAATAATTATTGGCTACAGGAGAAATCAGCAGTAATCTCCTATGTAGATATTGGAAACAGATAACACTGTATAGATAGTAGAACTCAATGGAAAAATTATGCAAATTTTTTCATACTAAATCAGATACAAATGTTGCTTTTCATGTTTTAATCAAGACTTTTTTATTGGCAGAATTAGTCCTGATTTGGTACTAGACAGTTTCTGATACCTTTGTGTAATCATCTGTCTCTCCAAAGAGTTAACTTTTGTTACAGATGAACATTAAGATGTGAATATAAATGAGAATTTAAAAGTTATGTTGAGTGCCCCCCACCCAATTGTCATCCCAGATCCAATCCACATGCAAAGCAGCCTGCCCCAAATTCAATTTCATCCCTTCCTTCCCCCGGTTTTTCTGGGCCAGTCTCCCTAATCTGACCCCAGTGTCTGTTTAAACACCCCAGTGAAGTAACATACCTGCCCATTCGGCTGGCCATAAATTACCCTAAAGATTATCGATCACTCTCGCTGAAGGACTCCTGCCCAGCCAGCCAGGCCCTGCTCAGAAATTGGAAGTGTGCTGTCCCCTGTTTCTCTATTGATCCCAGTTTGGGAACTCCGGCCCTGACCGGTGCAGTGCTGACCCTATACATTTACTTAATTTATTGGCAACATGCAGCAGATTTGGCTACACTGAACTTATTTCACGTTCCATTAGCCTCTAGCCCCCCACTTAATTGACTTTTGCCTTTTGGCTGGAATATTATGCTTCAGCTTTTCCCAGCGGATGCCTCAAAACTGCAGTAATGGCCCCAAAAATGACCGTTTGCCGGGAATTGGGAGAATTGGGATGGATTTTTCGCAGGTGGACAGGTTTTATCTGTACGTTGGATGGGTTGGGAAATATCGGTCCGGGAGGTCAGGGTATTGACTACCTCCTTACTTAGGGATGGCATAAATCCATAAAAGTAGGCATAAATCTATAGGCATTATGTCCAAGATTTTTTTTCTTCAGTTTTACTGAATTCTAGAGCATATTGTGCCTGCATGCCTATGCGCTGCATTGCACTAAAACGCTAACGAAAAAGGTCATGCTTCGTCCTCAGTCCAATGTTCATTGTGCTTGTCCAAAAGAGCCATAGCTATAGGGGAATTTCCCTGGTACAATGAAAGACCAGTGGAAGATTGCTAAATTGGATTGAGATCACTTTCTTTCCTTTCCTCAGTCTGAGGTTCGACCGCTTTTTTTCTTGTGTTCCTTTTGTCTCAACAAGCTCCAATCGAGTAAGTAATTATGTATTTATGTGGTTCTTTTGGTTGGGTCAGAGATCAGAAGACACATCAAAGGAAAAAAAAAGCATGCTTGAATACACATGTATGTCTGACAAACACATCATATGGATTAATAACGGCAGGTTCCAAGACCATGTCTAAAGAGCAACATAACATCTGGAAAATAGTTGTCCAACCCAAAGACAGTTGAATTTTTTTGAGAAATATATAAAGAGACAACACAAAAACATTACCACACTTCGTATTAAGGCTTGGATCAGATTCACTCTCATTATTCAAACATTCGAAAATATTGAAAGAGATAATGGTACTGTCGATCATGTTCAAGCATTTACATAGGGTGTAGTGCTCCCAACATCTTTATGGAGAGTTATTTGCAAAAACAGTGACTGTGAAAAACAAGCTATGGAAGCGAGCAATAGAGCAATATTAAGAGTGATTGGCATTCGTTCCAAGCCCTCCGCGCAATTTAGATATTTTGTAATAATTCTGTTATGGATTTTGCGCAGCCCTTATATTTTATGCTGCCTTTCAAATTCACCATTACTTGGTATTTGCAAATTGCAGTTTCCAAGGAGTCTTTTCTTCATTTTTCATTTCTAAACAAAGGATGGATGTTCAAGTCTCCTATTTTGAAATTAGACACTACTGATTTGAGAAAATATTGTATCATCCAAATGCAAAGACATTGTACATTCTGACTGACATTGTGTTGTTGAAACTTCCATCGATTATTACATTAGGCCACACCAATTTAATTTCTTGGTTAACTGATTTTTTTAAAAACTGTCAAATTCCAAAATCAACATGAAAACAGAATCTCAGAGGAAAGTCAGTACTTTGGTGCACACAGTTTCAGGGCGTGAACAGGGTCAGGTGCAAGTTTTCACCCCAGCATTCTGTTTTTGTGATTTTTGTTGTTGTTTAAACTAAAACAAAAACTGTTAACCAAGAAATTAAATTGGTTAGACACTACTGAATTGAGAAAATATGATATCATCCAAAGACATCGTACATTCTGCCTGACATTGCTGTGTTCCATCGATTATTACATTAACATACTAAACGAGGCACCTAGAATGCCGTGCCCTTGAATAGCTCAGTCCCTTGGACACCGAATTACCCCGGCATGTCATGCCTTGCATGAGTTGTCAAAAGGAATTTGATATACCGTGCATAAATGTGCTCATTTGTGATCATCTCTGAAAGTGGGTTCCAATTTGAAAGCAAATTAGACCAAAGTAGTTGCTTTTACTGAGCTCTTTTATGCTGGCGGGCGTAGCAGTAGAATAGGAATGACAGGCGTGCGTTGAGGGATCAAGCATTAAGCCCCGGGCCCTTGTTGAATAAACAGTGTATACTAGTATGGAAACTCCTATCAATATCGTATACCTATCTTCTTTGGAAATCTATACAAGAATATAAGAAATGCGTGATATTAATCCTTTCGGCAGGAAATTTTGCTGCAGTGTGAGCGAAAATGATGAATGTAATGTTCTTCTGAACAAATTGAATTCCTCGTTGATAACATTTTATGTCTTTGTCATTCTGTAGGTAAGTAATTAATGAAGCGAAGTAGAATTTATTACTGGTAGAATACATCACTTGATGATTAATGTCGGTGTAAGGGCGGGATTCTATGTGCTTGATGTTAGATTTATGGTCTTTTCTATCACGTGCAGCACAAATGTTGTGAACAACTAGAGCAGTGAGAATATTACCTGGTCTTTTATAATCATTCCTGCCAAGCAAATATGACAAATGCATCATATATAAAACACCAGTGCTGTATATATTCTCCTGTTAATAGTCTGCTACAAAATTTCACCAACTTGAAGGTATTTTCCACTGCAGTATAATAATTATTGACTGAAGGCCAAAGTGGTAAAACACAGTTCGATGATTATTTGATATTTTCGTGGATCAAGTTTTATATTCTGAGCATTTTAACTGAATTACTTCAATGAATATTTCATCTAATTTATGATAATTCAGTTTAATATTCATTTGTAGTACTTTAGGTTATAATTATGTTGGAGTGGTACATCGTTCCTCTGTTGGGATTATATAATCTATTTCTCACGATTCAGGTTATGTTTGTATAGTGCCTGTAGTAAATACTAGTAGTCCCTTTAGTTGTGCAGATTTCAAACCATGAATTTGTCATAGTTGTTGATTTGGGTAGAATTCAAACAGAAAGCTGCCTAGTACATATGCAATGTACATGTATATTATATTACGGTACTAACTCTCTGACTCAACACATGAGTCTAAATCATCAATGAAATTATTAGTTTTTGTAATTGTTTGTTATTTTAGATCTTTACAAAATTATGTTTTGCGAGTAAGAATTGTACTACAGGTAGACATAAATTGTCTTCAATAACTAAAGAAAAAAAACAACACATTTTTCTTCCTTTCAGGTTGGAGGCAACATGTGCTCTTGTTTTTCCCCTAATGTATTTTGATATTTCTTATTATAATAAAGCGAAACAAATAAATAAACTATGAGTCACAAAAGTAGGTAGACCAGAATTAATTTTGTCATCAGTAACTGAATAACAACACTTTTTTTCTTCAGGTTGGATGCAACAAAGTGTTTTTTTCTATATTTTGATATTTTTAGCGATAACAAGCCAATGATTAGAGATTGAGTCACAGTTGTCCAGGTAGACCAGAAATCATTCTGTCATCAAATCAATAACGAAAAATAAAACATTCTTGTTTGTTATGCGTTTCCAGAAATTCCTGTTAGGTATACATGCCAAAGCCTCAAACGATGGTGTCAGAGGAGAAATGGGAACTTTCCCAACGATGATGGACGCAGTAATGCAACTTGTAAAATACTGGCACCGCTTAGTTCATTTACCCGAAGATACCTTACTTCGGGAGGCATACAATACTGTTCTTTTAGGAGAACATGATTGGGTTGTCCACGTGAAAAATATCCTCAACTACCACGGTTTTGGACATATATGGCTGAACCCGAAGTCATACCATATAGATATAATCAACACTCAGCTACGACAACGTCTACAAGATGTTTATATACAAAATTGGCATTGCGCTATTCGAAACAATTCCAAACTTTCCTTTCTTTCTACCTTAAACAAGATTTATAAGCAAGAAAACTACCTTTCAAACATTAAGAGCCTCGACGTACGTAGAGCAATCACAAAACTCAGAATTGGCTGCCATAAATTAAGTATAGAAACGGGAAGATTTCAAAAACTCCCTATAGACCAGAGGGTTTGTCCATTTTGTCCAGAGGTAGTTGAAGACGAATATCACTTTTTGATTGTATGTCCCAAATATTTTGATTTACGTAATTCACTATACTCAATGCTATCGTTGGACTTACCAGGATTTATCTCAATGGACTTAAATAGCAAATTTAAGTACATAATGACATGTGACAACCCATGCATGGTATACATTGGAAAATATATCAAAGAATGTCTAGACGTAAGAAACTCCTCCAATAATTGTAAAATCCCATTGTCATCCCATACCACTACACCATATTGTATAAGATAGACTAGTACATCATATTGTATAAGATAGACGGATTAGCCTAGTAGAATGTTATCTATGTACCAGTGAATGCCATACTCTGTACCTTGTACAATTGTTGTGCAATAAAGTTATTATGTTTTCTTCGGGTTGGGTGCAACAAGGTGTTTTTTTCTATATATATGTTAATCAGCAGAAACAAATAAATGATTTTTAAAAGGCCTGCTGTCCTCGTAGAACAGGAATACTTCTGTCATCAATAACTGAAAAACATTTAACCTATTTTTCGTCAGGTCGGATGCAGCAAGGTGTTTTTCTATGTACTATATTTTGATATTTTAGCAAAAACAGAAAAAAGATTTAGAAAATCACAGTTGTCCTGGTACCGGTAGAACAAACCATGATTTTGTCATTAAAGACTTAAAAACAAATTAAACATTTGTTGTTGTTTTCTTCAGGTTGGATGCAATAAAGTTTACACCAGTACGTCGGACGTCATGACCCACGAGAACTTTCACAAGAAGAACGCAGCGTTCATCAGCGAAGGCTTCCAGCGTTTCCGGGCGACGGAGGACTGCGGGATCATCACCTGCTCCTTCTACGGACAGAAGACGACCCACTTCCACTGCCGACGGCCCAACTGTAACTTCTCCTTCAAGAACAAGTGTGACATCGAGAAGCACAAGGCGTATCACGTAAAGGATGACATGTACACCAAGGAGGGGTTCAAGAAGTTCTACAAGTACGAGGAGTGTCGCTTTGACGGCTGTGTCTACTCCAAGGTTAGTATATGTTTTAAAATATTTATTGTTGGTAAAGTTTGAATGCTGAATGTTTTTTAAACCTGTGACCTACTGTAATAATTTGCAGAAAGGTTCGCAGTGGTTTCCGCGTGAACTCTTTACCATGAACTTAAGACCGTTCCATTGTGTGACTGTAGCGCTACTATTGTTTCAAATGCGAACTCAAGAACACTCATTTTCTCACTACCGCGAAATTAAATCCTCATGAACATTTCTGCATTTACAGTATATGTGCACATGTACATGACCGCAATTCAGCCTGGTGTTGCTAAGATTGTTTTTTCATAATAACCATTATCTTTCTCTCCATCTCTCTCTCCTAGGCGTCGAATCACTTTCACTGCATCCGGCCTGGCTGTGGCTTCACTTTTACCTCCACGGGGCAGATGCACTCTCACCGCCGCAAACACGAGAGACGGGAGCTGCGAAACCTCCGTGACAACAAGTACACGCCGGGGGTGCACCGCATGAAGCTGAACCAACTCATCCAGCAGCAGCAACAGCTCCAACTGCTGCAACAACAGCAGCAGCAGCAGCTGCAACAACAAACACTGCCCATACAGATCCAAGTCCCGCAGGCTGCCCCTGCCCCCGTGTCTTTACCACCCCCCACCCCCCTCATCACCACCACTGCTGCTACCGACCCCTCCCCCGCTGCACTCCAGGCTGCTAAACTCGCCAAGATGCCGGAAGCGACGGACGTACAAGAGGCAAAGTCCGGCCCCGTCATTTCCGCATCGCTCGCGCGAATGGCGGCAGCTGCCCTCAGTCCCAGCAGCAAGCTGGCCGCCGCGTCCCCAACTCCTTCCAACTCCTTACCTCAGTTCACCGTCCCAAGCGAAGAAGTCTTAGGGCAGGTCAGTATCAAGAAAGAGAAAGAGAGCGAAGAAGACGAGTGTGAAAGCTCGGGAGGGTCCCTGAAACTTCATATCAAGCAGGAAGACACGAGTTCCCAGCTGATGTCCATGGATGGGGTAGACCTGAGCGACTCTCTCAACCTGACTGCCAACTTTGCCACCCTGGCTAACCCCCGAGCTTCAGCTGCTCCGGAGATGGACCTGGGAAGCTCCTTGAACTTGAACCTGCCAGGGGTGGAGGAAGGAGACAACGCAAGGAGCTCGGACACTTGGGAGAAATTTCTTAAGAGGTAGGCTCTTGCTTACAATTACATGCTGAGATGATAGCTGCATGCAGTTAGAACATGTGATGCCACCTATTGGTTGATTTCAATACTGCAGTAACTGTTGTCAGTGTTTCCATACATGTACAGTCAAACCTGCCCAAGGCGACCACCCAGGGGACCGAGCAAAAACGGTCGCGATGGACAGGTGGTCGCCATGAAGAGGATTCCACTCACAACATGTTTCCAGGTTGAGGTGTTCAAATACAGTGTACTACGTAGATGGATGGAAAATTATGTGATTTTAGACAGTATGAACCCCACCAGGTTCAATTGTCATACACAAAAAGATCCTACAAAAATTATATTTTCCGTTATCGTTGTAATGTTTGTAACGTTATATAGTTAACGTTACATCGTTTACAAATTTTCGTCATAATGTTGACAACAAAACAATGTTTGCCACATGATCTCGCAGTGCCCTCCCGCACATTCAATCGAAGTTTTAAGGCCTTCGATAAATCCCTTGAAAACACCTGCTGACCCCAGCCTTTTTTGGGCGCCGACCGCTGGATAAAAGGGGCAAAAGGTTTTTGATCTGACAACTGAAGATGAACACGAAACGGTGTGATTTCGTCGCGCCGCGCCACACCACCAAGCTCTGTGCGACCGCATCGAAAGGTAAGTCAGTGCACAACAGAACGCAAAGCGTCCAATAAAGTACATAAAGGTTTGTGAGATTCATGGAAATAAAAAGAAAATAAGAATATTAATTTTCATCAATAACGAAATGTTCATACACAGAAGCGTCGTGTTTTACAAAGGTCAGCGGTACGCCAATAAATGCAATCTGGGCCGTGCCAAAACCAAGATGGCGTCGGGACCAAGAAACAACATGTTTCGCCCGATGCTTTGCCCGCCGCAAATTCATTTTTCGGCGGAATTTAGTAAGATACAGACACATCTTTGTTGAAAATACAAGAAATGGCTAGTAATTTCTGTGAGATCTGACTTTTTGACGCCATGCACTACGTACGTAATCGTTTTGAAAATTGAGTTTAAACCGAACCGAGCTTGCGGTAAACTATAAGATTACGATGGGCACACCAACATCGATATTAGAGTATTCACAAACATTTGTATTTACAATGTTTATAGTGGGAAAGTTTTATTAAATCACTCAATGGAGGAATCGATGCTAGTCCATATATTTTTGTCCGTCAAGGTCTTAAAATCATTTCCGCGAAATCCGACAGCAAAATGATCTGATGTCACCACACGCTTGGAAATGAGGCGGCCGCCATGGGCAGGGATTGTGCTCTTTGCGGTCCCAATTCGTGGCGGTCGCGGTCGCGTTGGACGGGTGGTCGCCTTGGGCAGGCAGCTTAATGCTTGTGCCTATGGGGAAAATTTTCGGGACCGAGAAAAAGCGGTCGCCATGGCCAGGTGGTCGCGTTGAAAAGGTGGTCGCCTAGGCAGGTTTGACTGTATGTCAACAGTCCAGACATGTCAACCTGTCAGTCTTGTGAGATGCTGAATGGATGCACTGGTTAAGTTCAATGATGCCACCTATCTGTTGAGATCAGTACTGCAACATTTGGCATTAGGTCCAGGTTTTGTAGAGTACTCTTGGTTTTAATGTATCCATGACAGTCAGACATTATGGATACAAAATGTAAGCATTCATATTCATAAGATCCTGTTTATTTGCCTTTAAGTTATTAAAGCTGTTATAACCAAAACCTTTGATTATTACCACTGTTTGGTGTTATTTATTGGATGCTGTTTATGTGCATATAATGCTGTCAGTAACTATTAACTTCAAGTCCGTTTGATGACATTGTTTCCAGGTACACTGCCAATGACCCCTGTGACCCCCGCTGTGAGTTCCTGTATAAGGACCATTACCACTGTGTGGTGGAGGGGTGCGGGGCCATCTTCAGGTCGAAGGAGGGAGTCAACAAACATGCCAAGTGAGTACCTGTCGCTATGGAGGACTCCACCATTCAAAATATGCGGATTGTTAGTCAGGAAATTATTCCTAATGAAAGAGTAACAGTAAGAAATATTTAGATAATGTCAGATGTGTGATTATCTTTACATATAGCTATGTATGTTTCAATAGACAACATACTGATTTATCTGTTGAGTTTCTCTTTTGTTTTTCTCTTTAATTTTCCTCAGTCTTAAATTTTTATAAAGGATTTTAATTATCTAATTACATTCTTCTGTTTTGCTAGTTAGGCGTGGTAACACACAAAATAATTCTCACAATGCATACAAGAGTGTAGCCTGATTTAATCACGCTTATAGCAGCCGCCGGTAACCAGTCAGCGGGGAGGGGCCATTACAGCCCCGGACAGCTGGAGTTTGGGTTATACAGACTAACAAGAGTGATTTATAAACCCTTGCAAATACATTGTACTTGTGGTTGCAGATACCACCGGCTGAGTGAAGGGATGATACAGAACGGGTTCGAGCGGTTCAGCCAATCACAGGACTGCCAGAAGTACGACCCCAACTGTCAGCTCAGGCTGAAGGAGTCCCACTATCACTGCACATGGGTCAGTCGGGTTCACTGTTCTCATTCTTCATTCTGTGGCGTCTGTGTGGCACAGTGGCAGAGCATCCGGCTATGAACCAATAAGACCCAGGTTCAATCCCCAGTGGAGTACCCAGACATGTCCGGACATGCACCCAGACGCTGTGCCCTTGGGAAAGGCACTTATCACATATTTCCCATATCCTAAGCCCAGCAATAGGGTTTGGGTTGGCGTTAGGAAGGGCATCCAGCTGTAAAAACTCTTGCTACAAAAAAAGACTTGCACTTGATGAAGAGTTCTGGGGCTCCCCCATCAATGTGTAAGCACGTCTAACCCCCAGATGATGGGGAACAAAAAACGTAAAACTGGATAGAGAGAGAGAGAGAGAGAGAGAGAGAGAGAGAGAGAGAGATTCCTCAGTTTTTCCTGATGATGACCTTGTGGTTAGGATTGCTGACTCAGACTGTAATTGTAAGGCCCTGGGTTCAAATCACTATCGCTGCATTGCAGGTCCCAATTTTGTGCTCTTTGAGAAAGGCTGACTTTTGCATCAGATTCTTCAGAATGTATTTCCCTTATTCAACTATGAGTAATAATAGATGAAAGTAGGTTGGGCTAGGGACTTGTTCTCGGATAGGAGGTTGTGTTATTTTAGGAAAGCCTCAACTTGACCATGTTACCATGAAACACTCAGTTTCTGAAAGTTGATACAGGCATATTCAAGCTTTCCCCCGAAGCCCGAATCATCTTGAACTTTTGCAGAATTTTTGCCAAAAATATTCAAAAAAACAGACTGATTGAATACTGTACAATGTTTCTCATCATTTACATGTACATCACCTTCTTCCATCCCCTTCCAGCCCGGCTGTACCCATGCGGTACAGATGCTGACACCCAACAACCAGCACTACGAGCAGCACAAAATGATGATCACCCCTCCGTCCGAGATCAAGCCTGTACCGGGGAGCAGTCTGTCCTCCCTACCGTCAGGTAGCCAGGTGGACGGCATACCTGGGATGAGAAGGTTCACTTTACAGGGTAGGTCTTTAGTTTATACTTTCCTTATAATAAATGCATCTTGTAGGGCTGGAAAGACCACCAGTCCTGTATATACAGGTTAAGTGCAGGTAGAATTGGAGCTGTGCTTTTCCTGATATCTACCTGCATTCCTGAGCTGAGAAGGTTCACTTTACAGGGTAGGACTTTAGTTTATCCTTCTCTAATATAATGAAATATGCATCTTTCAGTTGGTGTCTTTGTACTGTCCTAATACAATCACTTTCCTGTATATACTGACCTATTAAGGGACTTGGAAAAACGCTAAAAAAGTGGCCACAATGGCCAGGTGGTCCTTATGCAGAGGTGGTCACTAGTTCAGGTTTGACTATAAATGAGTAACTATGCATCTTAGTAATCTCTGAAACCAGGGTTTTTTGCAGGTCTGATATTTCCTTTCATGTGAGTTTTGTTTCAAGCGATTTAAAATCAAGCATGTCTGTATTTCTGGGCAATGCTAAGCAGAGAAGCATTATGTAACATGATTTTTTTTTTTTTAAGTTTATGGTATGATTTGTTTTCGGCTATCAAACCTGCGACTTTGAAGTTAACGCAAGCAAACTGAAAGCTAGGCTTCATTTCTGCAGAGACTCAATTGTTGTCTGACTCATTGTTTTGTCTGTCCTGTGCAGAAAACTGTGGGTACCCCGAGTGCTACTACTCCATGAAGTCCAGTCACTACCACTGTACGAAGGACGGCTGCCTGCTGGCGTACGTCCAGGCTCACGCTGCTGCTAACCACCCCAACATGCACGACAACTCCAACAGCCCCATCAGGTATGGAACACCTCAGTCAATTGTTCAGTACTTAAAAGCTACGCCAAATATTTTTTTTGTGTCCTCGGGTTTTAAAAGATAGTGCCAAACTAGACAATTACTGAAAACAGAAACAGAGTCTGAGGGGAAAGTCTTTACATTGGCACATACAGTTTTAGGGAGTGAACAGTCAGATTTAAATTTTCCTCCCAGCCCTATATGTTGTATACTCTCATCTCCCAAATAAACGTACCGGTACGTTTATTTTTTTCAGCCTAAAAATCCACCCAGTACGTTCTTATTTTGGACGGTACGTTTATTGTTTTTTTGAAAATCCATCGGGGCTTTGCTTACCAGAGATCCCCCTTATATCAAAAGTTAAGTTTTCTTTCCATATTTCCCCGATATTTTTGCTCCTAATTCGCTATTTTTCGACCAAATGACGTGGATTTCCCCGCCGCTACAATGACCCGGCATTTGTGAAATACTGGCGGTACTAACATATCGGTCAATCTCGCTACAAAGTAAACGTTGTAATAAGGAGAAAATAAGACGGCACACTGAAGTTTTGAAATGTATCTTTCGTACAACTTTGAAAGTCTCTGTTTACATCGTAAACCAAAGCACGCTGATCAGAAAACAAATTACATGTATATGCCAGCGGCACACGGTGTTTCAAGTAACGTTACACATGTAAAATTACTTACGTGAGATAACAGCCTTTCCCAAAAACTTTGAAAATCTAAAAACAACACCACGTAAAAATTGTGTCTTAGCATTAGAAACTGTATAATCACTTTCAAAATGTACCAAAACGCTTCAATCCTACCACAAACATAAACATTTAGTCCTTCGAAAATCGCCACAGTAAAGACGCATGGCAGTGATAGTCCGTGGGAAAGGCTCTCATGCATGGAAGAGCTCACCTCGAAGAAGGGGAAACAATTTTTTTTGATCTATAAATAAAACCCATTTGCCTTAGTCAGAAATGTGCATGGTAATTTAACAAAAAGAATTTTATATAGTAAAGTCTATACACAAAATTAGATTGCAATGTAGTCACCGTTATTATCACATAAAAATGCTTTAAAAAAGATCACTCCTCTACAGAAAGAATGCCGGAGCTTTCCAAGAAATTTGCGTGTAAGCCCCGCCCCTTACTGTGTTGGTGCCGCTACCATGACTACTGTCTGGCTCACCCTTTCAAAGGCCCTTTGATGTGTAACATGAGAACCCTGTGGTTTGTTGTCAACAAACCTCCATGTTGCAACATTGTACAAGCCTTAGGCATCTAAACAAATTTGTTGACAATTTAGTCTCTCAAAATGAAAGTTTTTTTCTACATACAAGGGTAATTTTTGGATTTGAAATTGTTTGGATTGCAACAACACTGAACCAAGGACAATATATGATAATGTCCTTAACATTATATAATAATGTGATTTTGTTTTATATGCAATGCATAACACGATAAATGGCAAGTTCATCCTTTTCTATATGGCTTTTACAAATAAGTAATACTTTCACTGAGCATATATTCAGGATATTGTAATTTCTGTTCAAGTTCTAGATGTTGATACATATATGAAAAAAGAGTAGACGTGTGAAAGAGTGAAGGTGTGAAGTGAACTGAGAAGTTTGGCGACTTAACTTGTGGTTGATGATGTCACTTTATACAATTTTCCTTGATCACTTGCTTTAAGTTCCAAGTAGAAAATGCATGTATCATGAACATTTTCACTTGTTGAATTTGAAGCACCGTTGGCCCCCGGTTAGGGGTCATAGCGGGGAACCTATGCCCAATTTTTGCAAAAAATTGTGGATACTATACATTAAAGTGTTACAAAGAGTAGGGGTCCTTCCCAGTGTGAGTGGATCAAACCTTACAGTCTGGTCAGGGTTGACATCTTGAAAACGTGATTGTCACCTGTTATGTCAATCTTTCCACAAATGTGGTAAATCTCAAAAAGTAAATCAGGCTTAAACGAATAAAAAGAACCTACCTGCTTATTATCTCCTTTCCCTAGGACAGAAGTAGCATAGACACAGATTATGTGTCAATTTGGTCATTTTCCGGGGGGTATGTTTATTCCGGGGGGTACGTTTATTGCATTTTGAAGATTTGTCCGGGGGGTATGTTTATTCCGGAGGGTATGTTTATTTGGGAGATGAGAGTATTCATTTTTTTTCATGAACTCTTTCAAAATCTGTCCATAATGTTAAAGAAAACGAGTAGGAAATGAAATAATCAAGATATAAAAAAACAGACCTTCATCAACATGTCTAATTTGGTTATGTTCTCTTGCAGTGAGCACAGCCTTACCCCCAGTCCCGAGGGTCTCCAGTTCTTCAACAAGTACCACAATGCAAAGGACTTCTTCTGCTACTACGGCATCAAGCGTCTGTGTCCAGACCAGCAGTGCGAGTACCGTCTGCGCGGACACTACCACTGCAACAAGCCGGGCTGTCACTTCACCACCGTCGGCACCTCAAAGCTCCCCTGGCATCTGAAGAAACACGACAAGGCAGAACAGAGGGAGGCGCAGGGATATAAGTTCTTCACCAAGAGGGAAAGTTGTGGGAGACTTGGGTGTAAATACAGCCTGAAGAGCAGCCACTTCCACTGCATCCGGCCGGGGTGTAAGTTCAACTTCCAGTTCAAGCACCAGATGGTCACGCACAGTCGGAAACACATGCGGCGCCTCTTTGGGCGGAACTTCGAGCAAGTCCTGAAGGCAAACGGCGAAGCTGCTATGGAGTCTGTCATCTCGAACACGCCTCCGGGCCAACCGCCGCAAAACGCCGTCTCGTCCCTCATACTAAAGAAGCCGCTTCTTCAGAGCAGTGCGAGTAGTTCTGCCGCCACGCCGGTGCCGATCCTGCCCATGACGTCCCTCCCGCAGACCATCCTCCTCAGTCCTCCTGCGAACCCTATGCAGGTTGCACTCACCTCTCCTCCTCATGTCCTCACAACCGGCGCAGCCGCCCAGATGGCTTTCCCTGTGAACTTGACCGTCAACACGCCCAACATCACGCAAGCGGCGGCCGCTTCACCTACTATTTCGACTCAGGCAGGGGAAGCCATACCCATGGCCAGCACACCGCTGGCTATACCCCAGCTTGCGATCATATCGCAAGCGCCGAGTCTTGCCGGAACCAGCCTGCCGACGCTCATGGTGACCCAGCCGACCACGACGCTAGCGGGACTGGGACAGCCGCAGCTGCTTTCCCAGGTGCAGCAGACACAGCAGATGCAGGTGAGACATTGTACACATACTGTAAATGCAAAAATGTTTGCCATGGTTTTATGTTCACCGATTTCAAGGTGAACTCTTCAGCCACCTATGACATAAACCCTCCGCGAACACCCCATTTTCTCCCTACCGCGAAACGAAAACCATGCGAACTTAAAAAGAAATACATTTACAATACTGTGGACCTAAATTGATCTGTTTTAATGACCAGTTTAAAGTGTATTTGATAGTGTTTTAGAGTCACAACACAATAAACCTTTCATTTCATATTTCAGGTGGCTCACGCCCTGCAGTTGGCCCAACAGATTCAGAAGGCAGGCTTAGTCACGCCCACGCTGCTCGCCCAACAAGTCCAGACTGTCGCACAGCCGACTCTAACCTCGCCAAACTCCATGTCCCCGTCTCCGCTGTTCTCGAGTTTCTCGGTCCCGCTCACGCCGCTTGATTCGGAGTCGTCGCAACCCCCAAGCGCGCCCAACACCCCGGGGGGCAGCAACGACTCGACCAGTAACGATTCAGGGACTCTGCACCAGCTGCCAACCAATAGGAACCCTTTCTCGTCGTTCGAATTCCGCGTGAAGAAGCGGCGGTCTAGAATGATCGACGACGGCACGATGCTGGAAGGATTCGCGCGATACGACCTCTATGAGGACTGTAAGGATCCAAAGTGTCAGTTCAGTATGAGGGTCACTCACTACCACTGCACCCGCCCCAACTGTGGGTACAAGTTCTGCGGGCGCACGCACATGTACAAACACTCGCAGCACCACGACCGCGTGGACAGCCTGGTCCTGGACGACTTCCAGCGCTACAAGTCTTCGGTGAGCTGCGGCCGCGACAGCTGCCTGTTCTCCGAAAAGAGCACGCACTTCCACTGCCTACGCTGCAACTTCCAGTGCACGGACAGCACGAAGGTGACGGCGCACCGGAAACACCACTCCAAGAGCGACACGGTCCAGGCCGCGGGGTTCAGGCAGTTCGGGTCGGGGGTCAGCTGCGAACAGGACGGGTGCAGATACAACATGAAGTGCTCTCACTTCCACTGCATGCACGACGGCTGCAGGCACGTGGTGGTCGGCATGTCGCAGATGGAGTCACACAAGCGGAAGCACACCAAACACAGCCTGTCCATGGCTGTCCCTGCTACGGTTTAGACTCTTCTTAGGGCCCCCTCACACTTGTGCGTATATTCGAGTGCGTATGAGTTGTGCATTAACATTTTTTGGGTTTAAGTAAAGTTTGCGGGGAAGAAGTTGTTTTCTACCTTGAGTCACCATTGTGCAACCTAGTTATCGAACCACAGAAATGACTTCTTCGGCTGCAAACTTAAACTAAAACCAAAAACATGTTGATATTCAACTCGTACGGACTTGCATATATGCACAAGTGTGACGGGGGTTTTATCAAGTACCAACTTCAGGTCTGAAGATCAAAACAAACAAGAATCAAGCATCTTCGCATGCTTCAGCAAAAAAACCTCAACATTTTCTGATCAAGCAGAGTGTCCTCAGGAGTCAAAAGCGAAGTTGTCCTTTAGAAGATGAAAAAGAAGATTTTTGTGGAGATATTTTAAAGTGCACATGAGTGCCATCCAGTTGCATGAAGAATGATGATTGAATGTGTAAAACTATGGTTAGTTTTAAGTAGATGTATACCTGCATACAAACAAATGTTACAAGAACTGACAATTTCACATTTCTTAAGATGCAGTTTTCTAGGTTACTGGTCGGTTTTAAATAGTAATGTAATTTGTAAATAAGATTTAATGTGTGCAAATTGTGTATTGAAATTGAGTAGTGTTACATACACAGTGGTTATATGGTAACTTATTAAAGCATAAATGTGTAAGAACTAAACGTAATTGTTCTGGTATATTGATGAGAATTTGATGCATGTGTTTTGCTGCTGCTTGCACAATCCTGCTGTATAGGGTGCTACCTTGTATCTTTAAGTGAACATAACATAATTGTAAGTACCTATGGAAGCACAGAAAAAGACTCAACTTTAAAATTCACTTTTACATGTTTTGTGATATGGAGAGTGTGTTCCTACAATTCAGTAAATAACCCATAAAACATCATGTTGATCCTTAACTGTGACAGCCAATGTTTAGTTTTATCTGGTTCAATGTGTAGAATCTGATAGTCCCACTGTCTTTCCTCTGCCTACCACTAACAGAAAATGTAGTCTCTACCGATATACCACACTCCATGGGTTCCTGGTAAAAATTCAGGCAAAATAGACTGAAATGTTTTGCCAGAGAAGTGAGACATGCAAGGAGTTATGATTTGTAAGACAACTTGGTCTGGTAGAGACGACAGGAAATGTAGAAGTGGTCTGAAATTCATATCCTTTGGAAGTACATTGTACCAGCATCTCTAAGACTGTACTTTCTAGTGAGTGTTCAACGATGATGACACCATGATATACTTACTAATAGTACTTTCACATCCACGATGAAATCTGTCCCAGCCGTGATTCTTTCCAAGCACAACTTTTACTGAGATATCAATTTATCAGATATCTCGGTGTCCCTTTTAATATAATAACAGATAGTTCAATCAATGAGACAAGGATTGTTCACAGTATGTAGATAGGCAGTCACAGCACATTTTGGCATGGTTCAAATTTTATATTGATAAACAACCAGAGTGCTGTTGTCATTACTGAAACAAAATGAGTTGACTCAAGTAGATGAAAATTCAGGGTAAAATCTACAGTAATCGACTGTTTCTGAATCAATAATGTTTAGTATGTATAGAGAAATGATATACTAATACAGTAAATTTACTTCTTCCTTTTATTGTGAAGTACAATGTGGCAAACTGCTTGTTTCAAAATGGTGGGACACTTTATAGCCTGTATGGCGAGCAGTTGTCGATTTCATACTTATAAGTCACAAAAACAGTTGTAAGACTTCAGAAGTCTCTGGGTAAAGGAACACGGATTTAACAGATCGTTTTGAAATCAACCATTCTTACTTTGTCAGTACATGTAAGTACAGTTGTCCATTTTATACTTAGAAGTAAAATAGAAACTGGTAAGACTTTAAAGTCTCTGGAAAATGAACAGACTTTTGTTTTGAAATAAACTTATTTTGTTAGTTAGACCTGTAATTATTGTAATTATTAATCTTATTTGTTGTGAGGTTGCCACACTGACAGCTTGCAACACTTGTCATAATCTGTTACATTTCTTCAGAATGTATAAAAACATCTTTGAAGAAACATTCTCTACTCATGTCGTTTCTTTTATAATGAAGTGGTGTGAATGCATCGTTTGGTGTCTGTGTTGTGAGCATGTCAGAAATATCAACAGGAGAAAAATAATGGTGGAGAAGGGTTCAAAAAAAATTATTGCTAGACCCAGTAATACAGTCAAATTGAATGTATGATTTGCCTGAGGATAAGTTGTACACATCATAATGGGCTGGATAAAAAAAAAAGTTAGCTGGTCACATCTGGAGTTCAGCAGTTGATGGCAATCATTCACAGCCTTGGGATGAATTTTATTTTTTCAAGCAAAGGAGATCTTGTACAAATGTAGTACTACAGGTATAACAATAATAACCATTCAATTAGCTGTAACAAGTGTCTGCGTATACAGGAGAAAATTATTGGCAATATGAGACAAGGTACAGACAAATTTCTTTATTGGTTTTTCAGCAACATTTTGCTCAACACTTAGATACTAGACAGTAGTTCTTACTTGTACATTGCATGTATCTTTTAAAAAAACTTGAGTATAGGGTTGAAAGGTACAAAACGTATACATACAAGTAATTGCACAATCATACAGCCAAATGATGTTTCAGTTCTAAGATTCCAATGATCAAGGTAGCTTTCAATATGATATCAAATAATTCTGGGTGTTGAGCTGAGATGTTTTGCTAAAGTTTGCCAACACCTTTGCATTTTATACATGATACAGGTTGGAATCAATGCAACCAAACAACCAATTTCATTGTCTGATAAATTCCCAGAAACAAGGGAAAGAACTGATGTAGTCTGATCAAATATATTGCTCACGAAAGTCTGATTGTTTTCAATAGAGTCAGATATTTATAATAGCAGCATCCTCTGGCAGGACAGTAGTGCCCCCTAGCAGATTAAAACAAAATTGCAGTAAATAGGATAGTTAGGCTTTTCAAAGACTGCCGGCCTTTCAGATATATGGGGTTTACAAAATCTAAAATCAACTTAATCTTTTTATAAATTCTAATGCAAATTTAACAATGAGAATGGAGAAGATTTCTATGGGGAATATGTCTTGAAGCAAGCTCATCAAGAAAAAACATTCAATAGTCATTAAAAATATGAAAATGTACATTGAATAGAAAAAAGCACAAGGTGTATACAAATTACTCCCTTTTGACACAAAGACTGCTTTTCATTCTTTAATCATTTGAATACCTGAAATGGTGCAGGTAGATATCAGAAATACACAGCTTCAATATTACCTTCACATTCAGGTGGTATAATTTCAAGCCATGCCTAATGAATGATTTGTTTCCAGTACGTGAATAACATGCGGGATCAGACATCACTTCATCAGCACAACGCTAAACTTGCTTCATTTCAGTTTCTTCCACATTGTCTTCCTCCCCCTGATTGACCTCTGCTGTGTCCTCTTCCTCTTGAACTTTGCCCTCCAGCTGACCTTTGGCCTCCATCTCCTCCCCACTGGACAGTTCGTCCAGCGGGTTGCTGACGTGAACGATACTCGAGCTTGTGTCTTCGCTACTCTCGGACGTGGAAACAGTTTTCCCATTCTGAGAAACGTCCAGATTTTCTAGCTCGCTGTTTGAGTCAGCGTCTTTGACAGGAGACACGGTTTCTGCTGGGGAGACTTCGCTGCTGGTTGAATGAATAAATAAATGACTGGTTTATTTCAGTAATAAAATCACAATAAAGCCACACAATCATTAACTAGTTATTGCAGCTACAAGAGCGATGAATTAAGCCACTGCCTCAAAAGAAGAAGTCAAACCCCCCAGTAATGTTGCATGTAGAAATATTAGTTAGATGCATAGAATAGACACTTGTTACCATTGTTACCCTTGCAATTATCCTATGGGCATGAATTTGCAAACAAAACAAAGGCATGATTTACAGTTACAACATTTCTTATGTACAGTAAGCAAACAAGATCAGTTATTTGGTAACTGGACAAGAAACGGTTCCTAAACCCAGAGGTTCCGCATATGGAATTGAGAGATTTTGTCTTTGGACCTCGGTGCTTTACCATGAACATCCTCATGCAAAAGAAGGCGACCAGCTAGCTACCAGGTAAGAAATGGACAAGAAATAGTCATCCTTTAAGTACCAGAGTTATCAACCAAGGATTGATATGTTTAAAAATTTGTATTTTCCGAGAAGCATAGTATAGAATAGAACTCTGACATCAAGTACTGAAGGAGCATCCTCACTAAATAGCTTTAAAGAACGGTTGCAGTCAAGTTTTCAACAACTAGGTGTGACAGGCCGTTCAGTGTAATACTCTTATGACCAGCTGCTTCCGCACCATGTGCCTGCGAAGCTGGTGTTACACCGAAGGGCAGATATACCGGCTATATAGACACAGATACAGATACATGAGTGGTTAAGATTGATACCTGGTTGTGGTGACCTTGCCGCTCAAGGACGAGGCGGCGTCGACGGTCTCCATCTGCCAGGAGGGGATGATGGGAGTTGGAGAGGGAGTCGGGGGGAACTGGTGTCTGAGGAGAAAAGGTAAAAAATAAAAATTATAAGCATTAAGCATAAACTCTGTTACACACAACTTGCCAGGACTGAGTTCATTGTACTCTCAGACTGGAAGAAGTTAGTAATACACAATCATTTTGGTTGTCGTCCTTGAATTGTCTCTGGTACTTAATTTTTGCTGGCCATTCAACATATCATAACAGACATCCAGTGCATAGGATCTGTTTGAAACACAGTTGCTGTAATGAACGATAGGAAAGTGTTTTGTATATAATGTCCTGGAAAGCTTTGAGCTCAACAGGGGTTTAATAACAATATCCCTTAGCTTCTGCCTAGTTCTTCTTTCTTATACAAATCCAAACAAAATACCCATAAATACAGGTCCTGGAGTTATTCCGGGCTGACGTTTGTTTGTTTGTTTGTTTGTTTGTTTGAACCTTTGTTTATTCATGATAAGCTCAAATCGGCACGCATACCGCTTTTCATTGAGGTCATGAGGGAAGAGGTAAGGGTCAGATACAATATAACAGAGATACACAGTCATTTGAGTCCTAATAACTCGATCAACATAAATCATTACATGTTTATGGTACAGCAATATACAATTTCTACAACATACAACATAAAGTAGGGCGAAAGCTAGTTCATGGTCCGTGTCCGTTCGTTTAGTTCATTTCCGTTACTTCAAGAGTCTCTTAAAGGAAGTCAGACGTACCTACTGAGTAGCAGTCCCTTAAGGGAGGTGATCTCAGCCTTCAGCTCACTCACACTCTGGCTCTCAAACACTCGCGCGGTGGACTGGGGAATAAAAACTTCGCAATCAGAGATGAGAATACGACACAGTCAAGGAGTTGGACATAAGTACAGGGGACCTTTCTCCTCTCAACTCAGTACCACTCGGAACATACAGTCAGGGCAAGATATGATGTGTCAGATTTCTAGTATGTATCACTGCAATGCCACACCAATCTTGATGTCTATTACTGATATTCTCCAAGCAGCCCCTCAAGGGAGATAAACGTTAAAAATCCCAGACGCTCCTAGTCCTAGCCCATCCGACTGAACCTCTGCTTGGAGAACATACATATATTCCTGATACTGTACATGTGTTTCCCTACCTTCCCTGCAGTCAGGTCCATGGAGATCTCCTGCACCCTGTCCCCCTGCTTAGTCAGGGTCTGTTGTACCACACCCACGGAGGTCTGTAACTCCCCAACTACAGCAGGGACACAGTAATACATGGCATCAGTAATGAACAATTATGCAGGCTCTCTTGTACACTTGTAAAAGTATTATACTACTGTTGCTTCTAGCCATAGTCTTATATATACTTATTGTTATAGGGCAGCAAAGAATTCTTATTTTCCTTTAAAAAATGTAATTGTCACTGACAAGTATAAAAGCTGTTGTGCGATTTTGCCATGGTCAATAGATAGTGACCGACTGAGGCCATACATTTGTATATGAGGGTCCTCTCACATTGACTTAATTTTTTGCAATATCACAGATCTTTCAATTCCAACCAATGGAAACACATTAAAACACAAATCGCCGGCAAGAGACAACTTGTAGTTTTATCCTGACCTGTTTTGTTAACAGAAGCGCTGAGCTCAGTCACAGCAGTCTCTATCCTCTCCAGTCTCTGTCTCTCTTCATGGCTGCTCTTCCACAGTGGTACCAAGTATGCCTGCAACAGTCAACATCAGCAGCGATAACTTTCACTCTAATATCAAGATAGATAAAGCATATGTTTTAAACTTATGTAAATGTTGGTATATCTCTGACGTGTCCCTGTGGCGTCCTTTTAGATGAGGATGTAAAGCAGACATCAGGGAACTTCAGGCATCACACCTCTGCATGTTAAAGAACCCAGCACACTTATGGATAAGGTGATCCTGTATGCTTGTTTGAAAATGCAAGCTGAAACAAAGCTGTACTCACCACTACTAGCTACTTGCAAAAGCATCATGCTTCACTTTAGTTGAGGATAACAGGTTTACCTCTGGGCTAAATCTCTACTATCATTAATCTTCAACTTCTAAAGACATTGGAAACATTTATCCAATTTAACATTCCAAAGGAACAGTAAGAAAGAGACAGACATACCTGGAAGAGTCTGTACAGGCCATACAGCGCCCCTCCCACCAACACGATAACAGCTCCCATGTCCCGCCATTTGGACCATGGAGAAACTGGAACTACTGTGAAGAGTGTGAAACCACAACTTGTTTGTTATCTGTATCTGGACTGAAATATGGTTGAATTGTAAAGAATTTCTCGGGGGATCTTTATAGAGACAGAAATAATACGACTGTCTATTTAGTAGGCACCCTTCTGTGAAACAAAACATAAAACCACCACAAATATTTTATGATTTACAGTACTGTAATTCTTGATTTGTCAACTGTAAGTTAATTTTAGCTGATTTAACGATCACTAGTCAACCGCTAAAATTTCATCATCTCTAATATTTGATCACTAGTATTTGAGATAGTAATGTTTGTTCAAACCGTTAAAATGAAGTGCCGTGACCTACTCCATTTTCCCCAAAATCGCTATATTTTCCTGCCGCTATATTAAAGTGATTTACCGTACTTACTAACAGGTGGTTGTAAAGCTACAGGGGCTGTGGACTGTACCACTTGTGCAGGAGGTGGGGGCGGAGGGTTGGTCTCATCTGCAGCTGTCCCTGACTTCTCTATTGCCAACTGGATTTCTTCATTTGTCAACCCTGGAAAAGTATTTAAATGATTAACATTAACTATCAATGACAATAGCATGCCTTAGACATGTCTTATGTTGTTTCTAATACCTTACATACTACACATGGATCTCTGTAAACAAGGAGGTTTTATATATATATTATAAAACCTCCTTGCTGTAAATGAGTGTGTTTTTTTTGTGAGCTAATCTGTAGCACCCCCTGTAGATCATTTTGGGAACTGCAGCTCATACAATTCAACAACTAAGGCATTCAGAGATGTCAGACTTCACCTTTATCCATACTGTTTTGTGGTCCTTCCAGTCCAACAGGCAAAATCAGATATGGCAAACTTCATCCCCTTTCCCCTTTAGAAACACATGCACATAAACAGACACACGCATATAAACACACAAACACGCAAACACACACACACACACACACACACAGACACACACACATGTACACACAGACATGGCAAAAGCAATCCTTGGGGTGAAAAAATAACAAACACCCTTTGTTCTAGAAGTTGCTTATGATATTTTAGTTGTGTTGCCAATGAAACACCAACCTTTTTTCTGTAAGAACGCTCTCCTCTGTGTGAATGCACTCTGTCTGACTCTGGGGTTCTGTAGAAATTTCACTGCAGTCTCAATCTGTAACAAGGAGAGGATCAGGAACGTTAAAACATGGTCTGCATAAGTAGAGTGGATTTATTTCTCAGCTCACTGACATCTTTATTTTGCACTGAAGTCATCGCTCAGTAAGATATCTGAAGCCGCATAGTTCCTGTTTAGAACTTTAATTCAGCCTGTCACACTGTTATAGTTAAGACATGGTCTGGATCATGAGAACTGAAAATACAATTGCATATCTAGCTAAAGTAAACAACGTTTTGCAGAGTTCTTGGCATTCTGGTAGCTTTAGCTCTCCTTATTATACAATGGACATTTTCAACTGTGTCGATGGCATTCAGTATAGTTTTTTGTCAGAATATCAACAAGCAACGCAAAAGTTGCAAAATGTCCCGAAGTTCCATTTCTTTCCAGTTTAAATTTGACTTTGAAAGTATGGAAAAATAAAGTTCCAAAAGGGTAAAAAGTCCTAAATTTCTACTAAATTTCCACTTGTCATAAATATCCATTCACAGCATCCTGGGTTAAGCTGTCCACAAATAAACGCACCCAATCACAAACAGCAACAAAATCATTGCCTTCCACCATGCGAAGTAAAAATAGCATTTGTAAGGTTTCAAAATTCCAAATTGTCTGATTACGTCAGGTTGATACACACCATCTGCTGTCTTGGCTCAGGGTTCAGGGGTGCCTCCGAGGGAGAACCCTGTTGAAAGACAGGAAAAACAACAACTGTTTCACGTTGCTACTGTAAATGCATTTAAGTTCACAGTGGTTTGATGTTAATCTCCAAGCAGATCTAACAGTTGCAAAGACCGTATCCACCTGGCAAAAGGAGTTTTTATTGCAACCCGGGTTGCCAGTTGGATACATTCTTTGCAACCGTAAGCGTTAGATCTGCTTGAAGATTAGTTTAAATCAAAGTTTGCTGTTTTTGCAGTAACCCTTTCACTATAAACTGAAAACCACCACGAAAATGCTCGGGGACCGCCTCCCACAAAGATGATAAAGTTAGCAGTACACTGCCGGGAGTTTGGTTAGAGTCACAGCAGCCGACCATTGCAGCTTTTAACTACGTAGCCTTCGTTATACTTACAGTAGTGTCGGGTTAGACTAGAATCAGTAACCATCAACTGCAGCTTGAATCTGTACAGGTATCTGTATCCCTTTTTCTTAGGTCTCATTACTGACTATATTTCTTGAACTAGAGGTTGACATGACTTGTACATCATCGTCTGCAGTGATAAATGTCACATCAAATGGTAAACTGAAACTCGCCTTGACTTAGTCGGTGAGAGCTTCTCGTAACAATAATTATGCCATTTCAGTGCTGAAAGGTTGTAAGCTACTTAGAAAACACCAAGACAACCAGTCCTAAGCAAGATCAGATTGTTACAATAACAACATACTGTCGATAGGGTTGAAACGTAGTGATGTCAGAACATATAGGGCTCTGTGTGTGTGTGTGTGTGTGTGTGTGTGTGTGTGTGTGTGTGTGTGTGTGTGTGTGTCTGTGGGTGTTTTTATAACGGTTTAATATGTTCTGCAACATGTCACAGTGCAGCCTCAGTCTGAACTATGGCCAGAGGGGGTGAAGTCTGCCATCGCCTTTTTCTGACATTGAAAATATATTCAAAGAAAGAGATTTTGTAGCTTGAAAGAGTGACGAAATTTTGTTGGAAAGGGACACAACTAAGGTTGACCTATGACCCACTAAGTTGTTTATTTCATAAACTTCATGTGGACCATGCAAAGTGGGCGTCGCCACGTGCGTTTAGTGATCATCTTATGACTATGAGAGCCTAAGAGCAAATGTGCTTCTGATGACTTTCTTTTCTTTCCAACGTGCCCCACTGCCTTGAACAGTGTGATCGATCGACGGTCCTTGTTTTTCACGCTCGCAGTAGCATATTTCGCGGCCGAACCACCAAACTTACACTCAACATAAGCATTCATCACTTCGGCTACTTCCTTAGAAGGTAGATATGAACATGTAAATTTAATGCATGGGGCGACATTCCCTGTTTTCTGTTGTTTTTCACGGTTCAAATCTAACGAAACTAACCTCGTCTTTTGGCGAACTTTTCGACTCCGGGGCTGCCATCTTGGAAATTGCATGCTGGGATCAACAAACATTGTAATCCCGCCTCTGATTGGTCAGTGTGTACACGTTCAACCAATCAAAGCGGAGTTTATAATGTATGCCCGTATGTCACTTCCGGGTTGGAGCCTTCCCGCTGGAGCTGTTCCTCACGCGACTTGAATATCTGGCGCTTTGCCCTCGGTTGAACCAGGCAAACTGTACCCCGCCAGGGCGCCAGCGAGATGTACGCGGCACAGGGGAAGGCCTTCCGTGTGTGGGACGGTGAGAGGAAAGTCAAGGTCGGCGTGGTCGCCAGGTCGCTTCACGAGCTCAAGAGCAAAGGTAAGCACCGCCACCTCGCGCTGAAATCCGTGTAACAAAAGGCACGGCCATGGCACGGTTAGATCATCTGGCGACAGACGCTTTCCGAGGAGGGGAGGTTATTGACCCCACGCGCTGAGGTTGTTCACCCCGCAGTCGCGCTAGTCGATAACAAAATCCTTCCCTCCTCTAGTTCAGCTACGCAGTGTAGATATAGGGGAAATGTAGCTACGCGACGCCGGGGAGATATCTAACATATGTGTACGAACAGCCTGTGGCTGTGGCTGTGGATGTTGTTTGTTTCTCTGTCGTCTGCGTGAATCGTATTTTCACGCAGTACGGCACGCAGCACCGTGCAGTCAACAGCACAGCAGGAAATAAAAATATGGCAACGGCGGATTCAGGATTTTCTGGCGATACGCCAGGGAATGGAACCGAAAAATTCTACTTCATTTGCTTCCCTAATATGCCGACAGTTAACCTCGCTGATGAACATAATGTACAAATTGTATTAACGCGGCTCGAAACGCCACCTGTGTATGCAGAAAACTGGAGCTTTGTTGTTTGATAGTACTGTACCTGCACCGAACCCTTCACTGGTTCATAACGATCCGTTCATAACAATGAGTTTTAACTGTCCAAAACCTCCTTTTTCATAATAAAACCATGCACTGAAACTAGGGTCACATTTTGTACGTCTGGTGGTCGTCCTTTTGGACTGGTTCTCTCAAGGCCATATAATATTATACAACATCCTGGGTTCAAAATATTTTTTTTAAATCATACAACATATAACAAACCCAAAATGGTGCCACTAGAAACATTTTCAAAACATGTTTTTAGATGGACTGAATGTCAAAGAAAATGAGAGTGGTGCAGATAAAACTTGTGTGGTGCAGGAATTGGGCAGGTACACAGAAAAAATTGTATTTTGAGCCCCGAATATGACCTGTTGTTTGTCCCAGGAACTGGGCATGTTTACACATGGCACACATTGTTTCGCATCATCCGCGCTGTTGACTGAATCTCTCTGTGATTGTCTACAGGAAATTTGTAAGATAATGGCAGCTTTCTTGTCGATTTTTGTACCCTTTTGTCAAAACATGTTACATATGGTGATGACCATATGTAACATGTTTTGACAAAAGGGTACAAAAATCGACTGATGTCGTGTGATGACACTCCTTTTGTATGAAAGCCTGAGGAGGCAGGCAGATTTTTCTTTAAATACTTTCCAGTCAGAGGTTGGGCTCCGGCTGTTTTTTTACATGTTTTAGGCGTTTTTATCAAGTTTTTTTTCTTTTCATTTTGTTCCGTTTTCTTGATGTCAGCAAGCCAAACATATATAGAAAACGGGACGAAATATATAGCCCGCCTCTACTTGGAGAGTAAATTTTCTTTAATCTCCAAGCAGATCTCCACGGTACTAGAATCGTACAAGCTAGCCAGAGAAGCTGCAGTCAGCCAGGGAAGTTGTCAGGCACCCTGTTGCTATAAAAATTCTGCCAGTTGGATACGGTCTATGCAACCATTGGAGACAAATTTTTCTTAGCCTCAGCAAGCCTGTAGGTCTTGGGGCTGCTTAGGAACTAGAATTGGCAATACATTACACATAGCTATTATTGAACCAAACAAGATTTGATAGCAGAGGTTGCAAGGGAAGATTGTGATGTTCCAAAACAGCCTAGTTTTGTTGGTCAGAAGAATTGTGTTTGGAGCATGACCTCGTTGAAAGGTAGCCTCCACCAGGTCTTCCTAAGGTAGTGAGGCCTTCCTAGGGAGAATAATTTGCCAGGAGAGTCAGTCTGCAGGAAACACCCCCCCCCCCCCCCCCCACTGGCTTAGGAACCCTATGGTGGCGAAACTCCCCTGGCAAATTAAAGTAGCCAGCGTAGTTAGACTATTGAAAAGTGCCATACAGCTGAACAAGCCCCTACCGACAAATAAAGATGTTCACTTGACTTGAGAATGTTACAATCTTCTAGTATAACAACATCTGCTTAATTTGTATATGCGTGGTGGGAAAAATTCTGCTAGCCCTCCTCGGTGTAAATGTGGATGCATTAAACATATCTTTACTCAACAATTTTGCCTCCCGGAATGCGGGAAACAGCAAAATATCACTGCGAATGGCAGTCAGTCTGGCGGAAACACTGGTCTTACCATCATCCGTAGAAAAGATCGAGCCTATGGTAACCAGGTTACTGCGAAGGATGGCACCCAGGTTATGTCCAAAATAAGCAGGTAGATAAGTGCTTTTCACAATTTCTCAGCTTTAATTACAATGATCAAAAAGGGTAGGAAAGGCAACCAGTCCTGCTGAAAGAGAAAAAAAAAATATTTAAGTTTAAGTCTACTGGTAGTTAGAATCCTGTGCTGAGTGAAGAAAAAGCAGTATGTTCCAGTTTTTTTATAAATTACTAGTATTCTTTTGTATCTTGGTTGGGGCCGCACCTTCTTTTGGAAGGGATGTATAAATACTATAATGGAGGTCCTGTGTTTGAGGAGATGCCTTGAGCTTAAAAGGGGAAGGGCTAGCAACCCCTCTCTGTAAAAGTATGCCCTGCTACTGAAAGTGAAACAGCAAGGAACCTTGCTGCCTTATATGTATGTGCTACCAGGCATTAATACAAGGGCATGAACTAACGAACGATGACCAGACCCAACCGGGCTTTGAACCCGTGACCTCCGGATCTGCAGACAAACACTCTACCCCCTAGGTATTTGTACCAGGCATTTGTCCATGTTTTAACTGACTGAAAAAGGATACATGCATCTTCCGATCATTGTTCTGATATATATATGTACATCATGTAGAATCTACTAAAGGCGTTCTATATTGGCTGTGTGAAAGTTCAGACTACTTCTACTTAATTTCATGTTTAGAGGGGAGAGCAGGCATTTACAGTGTTTTGAGGTACAGGTTTGTGTGGACACAACTGTGCAGTAAGATAATGAATGAATGAATGAATGAAAGACCTTTATTGTGCATTCATGCCTGGAGGGGCTAGATAATAGACGACCAAGGAATTCAAAGGAAGACAGAGCACATGTTCGTGGGGTGATGAGTTCACAGTGAGAGCTCACCACTATAGCCAAGAACATAAAACCACTGGGACTATTTCACAATTTACAGCGCTGTGTAGTGTAAAGACATATCTAGGCTAATTACAGAGAGTGTCATAGAGGGATGGGTTCAGGAAAAGAGGTCAAAGCCCTCCCCAGGCCTTGGTTAAAAGTTATCTTACAAACATGACACAGATTCCAGCCATAATTCCTGTCCAAGGACATGACCCAGTAGTGTTACTAGCTCAAGCAGAAGTTAGTATAGCAGGTCTCTGCTTGTTTGTCGCTTTCTTCATCGGCAGCTTTTTTGTAGGGTTTAGAATCTGTTGGTTGCTTCATTTGCAACCTGCCTTGGAGCTGTCTGAGTTTTTCCCTACAAATTGTAGGTTTCAGATGACTATTTCCGGTTCTGACACCCTTCAGGTGGTGAACCAGCATACCAGTATGATGATCTGACCCTTGTTCTAGTTCGGTACTACAGTAGTACAGTACTAGCCTGAGTACATACATGTACATATACTAAACCACAACAAGGGTGATGATACTAACTGGTACCACACATGTACGTGTAGCGATGTACATACTGAACCAGCACCAAACTAGCCTGAGTACCATCTTCAGTAGTGACCACTGGCGCAATGCTTTTTGCTTGCTAACCACGGACCATCCTCCGTAGTGACCGCTGGCTTAGTGCTTTTCGCTTGCTTAACCATGGCGAAAAGGCATTGAGCCAGCAGTCACTACGGAGGATGTTGTATTCAGGCTAGTTTGGTGCTGGTTCAGTATGTACATCGCTACATGTACATGTGTGGTACCAGTTAGTATCATCACCCTTGTTGTGGTTTAGTATGTGTACATGTATGTCTGGTATGACATAAATGGTTATTTCAACTTCAACTTACAATGGGTTTGCCCTCAGATAACCCTGTCACTAGTCTAGTATCAGGGACAAAGTAGGGGGAGAGAGGAGGTCTAAGGCCTCTGCTCTGTTACAATAGAAAAAGTGATATAAAATAATAAAGACTGTCCCTTTTATTTTCACACCCTGTAGATATGTAATACATATGTAATGCTGCCAGCCGAAATCTAAAAACAGAAAAAAGTCCTATAGTATTAGTAGTAATAGTATATACTAAATACCAACCTTTTTTTCCAGCCTGTAATTTGAAACACAACAATTATTTTGCAAGGCCTTATCAACACTGGTATTTCACATGGCCTAATTGTTTTCTGTTTATACACGCGTAGAAAAAATAAGGCATGTTGAGGCCTGGAACATTTTACTAGTATGTGCAGAGCTTTGTTAGGCCCAATTTATACAGAGTTTTTTCAGATATCTAAAAATCCGCCGACATCTGAGCCTTAGATATCTGGACACATTTATACACACCGACAGGAAGTACCGCAGGACTCACGCAGCGCGCTGATTGCACTCGTGACCCTATTTAACCTTTAGCACGCGTATCAAAATGGCGTCAAAATGATGAATATGGTATTCTTTCTTTATCTGACTCGCGTGTGGCTAAACATGAGGCAGCAAGCAAGGGTTATGCGTAAGAGGCGTTTGAAATACCGGGGAAGACGACAGTGACCGGTCAGAATCAACGCTGCGTTCCTACTCGCTGCCCTTGTCGTGGCGGAGGGGGGAGGGCCGATCCACCGAACGATCTGGCATCACGAAAGAAGTCCGTCGTCCGTTTGAGAACAAATGATCCTTGATGCTAAGAAGTTTTCCCGCTTTATCGCCCGCCAAATATGCAAACTAGCGTGAACCCCGACCTCCAGATGTCTACTACGCGACACATTCTGTTTAGACGTCCGGCTGGAGCGGTCGGGGACTCCCGCTGAGTTGTCGGGCGAATGCTTCAGAGTGGCATGGTCGGCTGAAATTTTCCCGACATCTAAAAAAACCCTCATTAAAGTAAGACCATAAAATTCCTGTTTAGACACAGAAAAAAGCTGTCGCCTGGCAGATATCTGCAGTCCAGATATCTAGACAAGCTGTGTGTAAATTGGCCCTTAGTCATCAGTGGCACTCAAAGTTTGAACAATAGATACATGTACATGACCCACTTTTACTTCAATCAATCATCCACCCACTCACTCATCAACTAGAGTGTCCCAGGACCAATATTACCAACTTGATCTGCCTATTCGTTCTGCAAGGTTAGCCTCCACCAGGCCTTCCTACATGGGTATAGATTGTAGAATTTGGCAAAAAAACTATGAATTGGCCAGCAGAGCCAGTCCACGGTTAAGTTTGTTAATTCCCCCAAACTGCGCCTGCAAATGAAGCCCTATGGTGGCCCAACTTCCCTGACAAAAATATTATCCCTATAGCTCCTGGCGTAGTTAGTCTGATAGAGACTACTGCAAGGACCCATGTCTTGGTCGACTATGATGCTGTGTTTCAATGAGCATAGGGGTGTTTCTTTCTGGGAAGAACCTTCATAAATCTTATAAAAAGTTCATATTTGGCTTTAGAATGAGGATGTGACAGAGGAAAAGCTTAACTTCACAAAATGTATCCCTCAAAATGCAGGAACTAGTGTTTTATTTTGGCTATGAATTTCAATATTTTGTGAAAGATGCCAGACTCCCAACCGTTATCATGTCTTTGGCACTCCATGAGTGACTTGCGCCGCACAAAGTTGGTCTTCTGTACCTGACCCCTACGCTGTGAAAAATTCCTGGTGAGAACACTGATTTCCCTACACAAGGATGATCACTTTTGATCTCCATGACTATATCACTCTCAGGTGTAAATAGAATAGTCTAAAATCTAACAAAAAACTACAAAGTTGTTGTCAACAGTTCTAAGTTGTCTGACAAAGAAACATGGTCTCTATTGATGATATATCTACTCTAGATAAACTGGCACCTCAAAGCACACTAACCATAAAATAAGCTATTTACTGGTGACAACAGGTTTTTACCGCTTAATCCATCAGTGCTATTTTGTTTCTATGGTCACTACCCTCTGTGTTTTTGCTATGTTTTATGTTTTTTTGTTCAGATCTTGAGCATGGTGTTGGGCCATGTTGTCAGATTTGCCATGGGCCAAGTTGGTGATGGTCTGAGTAATGCTCAGATTCAGACAATAATAACATTTTGCTTGGCAGCTGTAGACATCTCTCTGGACAGGATGTTCTATTGTCGTCATGTTTACTTCATTGATACAAAATGTGCATGTGAAACCTGGAAACGTTTGTGTTAATGTCCTCTATGATTTCATTTCTGTTTTACACCTAATTCACCAAGGTTAAGGTATTGTCTAAGGGTGGCTGAGGAATTTTGGGATGTATTTGAAAAAACCCTTTCTTAAGCTTTATAAACCTTCCTCAACCTTAATTTTTTTTTCAGGTAGTACCTTATAGCAAAGTGATAATTTATGCAAATTAGTATGATGCCAAGATTACGTCATCAAGATTTATAAGGCCTTTTTTTTTAGAAAAAACGCTCTCCTTGGCTTATGCTTCGATGTTCATCAATATAACTTTGCAGGAATGTACATGATAGTAATACTTAAAGAATGACGCGTGCCTACATGAATATTTTGAAATATAGATTTTTTCGATTTTTTTTTGTTATCAAACAATACCTTAATAGTACTATGTAAAAATAGATAAATAGATAAACTCAGCACAGTTGAAACTGCCCAAGAAGACCACTCGTTGGGGAACCAATAAAATCACTTAAGAGTAGACTTGTCTTGTGGGGTGGACAGGGTTTTCACTATGGACAGAATTCTTAATTCTTGTGTCATTGGGAAACATTATCTGGGGGACCAGCAAAAAGTGGTCACGTTGGCCTGATGGTTTTTACAATATGCAGGTCTGACTGTAAATGACACCATGCAGCAAACTATGCACTAGAGACATCCTTGGTGCATGTGAAACCTGAAGCCTGGAAACATTCATTTCATCATAAGTGTTTGTTCTCTTTGCTTCCATTCCGGTTTTACACCAAGGTTAAGTAGTGCTATATATGTAAACTCAGTAACTCACAGTATGTACCGGCACTGGTTCAAGTTAGCAGAGTACAGAGTACATGTAAGCACCTGACCAGTAAAAAATATCAACATAAAACAGTTGTATGGGGAAAGTCTGTACCTGGACACACTGTGTTTTTGGGAGTGAGTTTTTTCTCCCAGCCCTCTGTTTAAACAATGATGTCCTCTTGCTATATAAATTACATGAAAATGTCTGAGAAGCAAGGATATAAATTGGCACAGCCTTACCCCTAAACAGCTAAACCCCTGATAGACCAAGTAATAAAGACAAGCCTAGGCATATTCACATTTATCTCCTGGTCCTCCATTTTACCAATGTCTTCGTGCAAGGTATCTGAGCCAACCCCTAGCTACAGTACATGTACGTCATGTACATGTGCAATTCCCTGATCCAGCATGTACTTGAACACAGGCAGGCATATGCAAATTTTCCTGCCAATCCTCTGTTTTTCACAATGTCTTCTCACAAAATATCTGAAAACCAAGGAAATAATCTGTGTGACATTGGCCCTGAACAGCCAAACCCTACCCTAGATGTACAATGTACGATCCCCGCCCTCCTGAAGGCTGAACCATTCCAGTCAAACGCCCTGGAGTAACCCCCAGCGGATATCGATTGGTTTTATTTATATGCGCAGGGACCCTGTTAAGTTCATGGGCAGACTGTAACATGAGCTGTGCCTGTTTGACTTTGACAAGCGGGGGTTATCAGAGTTCAGGTCAGGTCAGGCCAAATGTAAAGTCACTACATGTCAAACTTGGGTGAGATGTAATTTTAAGGATTAGTACTGGTGGTACATGTAATGTTAGAATCTAAGATCAATATTACAGTCGTACAAATGTACTAAGGCCAGAACAATTCAGTTTCTTGGTTCTGGGTTTCGCTCACTCATTTTTTCCTGATTTTAGAAAATGTCATGCTTATTGGCAATTGGCAAATGGTTTTAACAAAAAAAATTCACATTTTGCTTCCATGTTGTTGAAGGCCAATTTTCATTGATCTATTTCAGCACTCCACTGCATCTTGTGCTATGCAAAATTTGGCGTCTGTACCTAACCCCCAATGCTACGAAAAATTTTGATGATGTTAGTATTGAATGTCACCCTGAGTTATAGTGTTAAAAAGCACAGAGTTGTGAACAAAGGGCCATGTTCAGCCATGCAGCTGCAGCTGTTACTCACTGGGCTGAATCCCAGTAAACATGAAATAAGTCTGTCAGTTCCTGCTGGTGACAGATTTAGAGGCTTCCTGGTATTGACTTCCTTGGTTCTGAGCCAGCAGGAGGACAGACATGACAGATGAGATAGGGTCATGGGGAAGTAGGTTTCTCTGTTAACATGGAAGCCAACTTTGTAAAAAGTCAATCAGGTTGGTTTTGTAAACCAGTTAACTGCCTCAAGGCTTACAGGATGTACAACAGATTTATACAGCTCAGTTACAAGCTGCATGCATAAGACTGGACTTGCAGGTTTGATCTACATGTACTCATACTATCATAGTAATACAGGGAATCGAAGCACCCCTACTAGTACTCTTACGTGGTAGGTTCTTTAATATGCTCAAGGGGCGGCTGTCATGAAAAATAGGATCTCTGACTGTAACTGCCTTGCCACCGATAGATCTGCTTCGAAGTTGGAGATTATGATTAATACATGTAATTTCAGAACAGAACTACCGTATACACGAGCAGGGCTCGAAATAGTGGGTGCATGTGCACCCTTGTGCACCCAAAATTGGAGCTGTGCACCTAATTTTTTGGGTTGGGTGCACCAGTGCACCTATTTGCAAAAATGGATTTCAAGCCCTGACGAGTCTACTTCCATTCTAAGGTTGAAGTGTACATGTTCTCTGACGGTCGGAAGACTTGTGACTTGTGTATACCTTGATACCACTTGCATGATAGAAGGCGTCTGCCTGTTGTGTTCTGATCTTGTCTCTTTCATACTGCGTACTTGCGCTCTTCCCACTGCTCATCTAGCCTGGTAGTATAAGGTAGTAATCTGTGTAATCCAGTATTGTGTAATCCAATACCGTGTCTACTAGGCTTCCAGTGGCCTATTGGATACCAGTTGGCCCTTTGGACACTGCCTTGCCACTGATAGATCTGCTTGGAGATTATTGATAAGTCGATATGTATACACAACAGCCGATACACAAGCCTTTAGCAAAGATTTCGTAGGGAGTCCACATATGCTTGTTACCCTTTTTAAGTACCATCTTCTGATTAATAATGCTCTTCCAGCAGACAACACCTGAACCTGCCCAGAGAGGGCGACTTGACTGTTATGAAAGCTTCTAGTCGATACTATTAACTTTACACACTGTGGTTGTTTCCCTTGTTTCTAAGTTCCATCTCCCTTATTTTGTTTTCCAGACAGACAACATTTGAACCAGCCCAAGGAGAAAGACTTGAGATCAGTTCTGTTCTGAAAGCGATTGATAAGTCAATATACACAGTGGTTGTTTCCCTAATTTTTTAGTTTTGAGATTTGAAGTTCATCTCCTTTATTTTGCTCCCCAGTCAGACAACATTCGAACCAGCCTGAGAAGGAAGACTTGACTTGTCTTTAGTATAATGACGTTCTGTTCTGAAAGCAACTACAATAGTTGATGTAAGTTGTTTACACGGTGGTTGTTGCTTGTTTGTAAGTCAACACTCTTTGTTATTTTGCAGGCAGACAACATCTGAACCTTCCAGAGGAGGAAGACCTGAGCATAGTTCTGGAGGAGGATGGCACGGTCGTGGCCGATAACGAGTTTTTCCAGTTCATCCCGGACCAGACGGTGGTACAGCTGCTGACGGAAGGACAGGAGTGGAGACCGGAAGTACCAGACGGTAAGCACAAAAATTTGCTCCCGTGGATGGCTAACTCCTGTTTGGCAAATTTTTAATTTGAATCATTATGAATTAATGAATGACTAAGTGAATTGTTCATTAAATTTTTCTTACTTTGTGCACAGATGTCACTCAGACAGACGGTACTGACGAGGCTGACACGGCTGGGCCGATCGTCGACCTCTCCACGGACAACGAAGTTCGGCAGCTCTGCAGGAAGCTGCGCCAGGACATCGCCGCCATCGTGTCATTCACGCCATTTCAGCTGGAGGTTGGTGTTTCAGCAATCCTTTTATAAGGAGCCCAAACTGATTTCTGTGCGCTCAAAGTCAGATTTTCAATTTTCTAGTCTTTCTGTAGTACGGTACATAGTAAGTTTGAAATTGAATAACACTATCGCAATGCCATGTCGTTGTGTGGTAAGAACTCATTGAAAATGGCAAAACCTTGTGATTGGTCGTACTGAGACAGGTGACCAAAACAAAGAGTGTGCTTGGGTGACCTAGGTCAGTTGAACAAGATGGCGGGTAACACAAAACAGTCTAAGTGTAACTGGCAAGTCTTGCACAACATGAATGGGTTCATTGGAGCAGAAACATCATGGAGCACTTGATATTCGCCAATGTGCTCCACCCATTTGTAACGAATTGCCTAAGGGGTTTTCCATGAACAAAGACTATGTAAGAAGGTCAAGGAAACACATTATATGCCAGACTTCACTGTCTAGGGGATCTCATTTAAATGTACACAATAGAACACCCAGAAAGTACATGATTGTATGCCCCACTTTGGCCATACTTCGTTAATTTGTTGGGTTTTAAACATATTTGTGTAATGCCTTACATTTAGTTACAAGAGGCGCAACTCTCGTTCACTTTTAGTTCATTACATTTGATTTTGTTTTTATGTTTAGCCATACCTAATATGGCTGAACATATTGTTTTTACTCAGGTTTCTTCTCCTCCTTCTTCTTCTCCTGTCAAATCTTCAAATCGATTCATCTCTGTCATTTTTTGACCAAATGACCTGAAATTAGTACAAAGGTAGTGTTGGCAAATACCCCCAGCCGTTTTTTTCATTTTTTCGATATTGACCTTGAAAGTGATTTTATTGAGGTTTTGCTGACCAAAAACGTACATTTCGGCCTCCTGTGCTCTGGAAATACATCCAAATGACTTGAAATTTGCTATGGGGGTACATTGAACAAATAGTCAAAGAACCCCATTCCCACTTTTGGCATACATCACTTCAAAGTACGATTTTGCAGGGTGTTTTTGGGAGAACATTGGGTATTTTCCTCATATGACCTAAAGGTCAGTGACCCCAACCGCACCTGGCCTGCCTGTGACCCTTGCAACCACATGATTGGCCAATTGAGTTAATCAAGTTATCTTGCATTCCTGGCGCAGGTGTGCTGGTATTCATACCAAATTTGGTATTGGAATGCATAGGATATGTGCTTACATGGCTTTGTTCACTTTTTTTTAAACAAATATACACCTCTCCAGTTCCTATGTATTATGGAGAGAGTAATTATTTTTAAACTCAATTTTGGACTGGGGCGATCCATTTTTTTAGTGGAAGTATTTTAGAATGGTCCATTGTTATTTGGGGACAGTCCATTTTTGGCATGGCGAGGAGTACGGCTAAACATGCTGTATTTGCTCGCAAATGTTGCCTTTCTAGTTGTTATTTAGATTTCATTTGATTTATTATGTAAGTGGACTCCAGGCAGAATAGTGTTTCTATTATGTTATGCAACACTAATGGAGATCTCAATAGAACAAAACAAAAAACAGACATCACCAAAACAGCGGGCTGAGGTGACAACGTACATCTGAATCGTGTGCACTAAAGCACAGAGTGACACATATGTATAGTTTCTATGGAACATATTTGTAGGCCCTGGTCATGCTTTTTTTTCTTCTTTTTTATATGAGGCATCAAATATGCAGAATGCCAATTTTTACCTTCACTACTGGTTAGCATGACTAAATCGCACATTGTAGCAGACAGCCCGACAGTTACCGGCCCCAGAAGGGGAGGGGGTCATTAACTCCAGTGTAAACACGGGCTACACTACCTGTAATCTGTATATGCAAGTGGTATTGCGAGCCCTGATATTTATCAATATCATGGCTATTATTGCTTTTTACCTCGGAGTCCCTAATATTGGATGTATTGTTTTCGGTCTGTGTGTTTGATTGTCCTGGTAGTTATTTGAATATAGTAGAGTGACAGGATGTGTGGTGAACCTGGAGACTGACTGACAGGATGTGAAGGCTAATGGGCTTCTTGAATCCTAAACAAAGAAGTGATTTCACCTGTGCTATAGTCTTGATGTTCATTATAACATTTCTTGTTCTTTGCTTCAGCTCCTGTATGATGTTGGTGTGGAAAAGTCGACATCCCATGGCAGTAAAGTAGTGACTTAACCTAGAAGTGATTTAACCTGCGCTCTTAGTGTTTATTGTAACATTTTTCGTTTTGTTCTTTCCCTCAGCTCCTGTCTGATGCAGAATTGGAGGGGCTGACGTCCCAGTAAAGAAGTGACTTAACCTAGAAGTGATTTAACCTGCGCTGTTAGTGTGTATTGTAACATTTTAATTTTTTTCTTTCCCTCAGCTCCTGTCTGACGCTGATGTGGAGGAGCTGACATCCCAGCTGGAGCTGGATAAAGGCTCAACAAAGAACCCAAAACAAAGATGAAGTGACTTCAGGTTTTATTTTGATCCCTGGGCCATGGTATTTATTATGTTTTGTTCTTTCCCTCAGCTCCTGTCTGATGCTGATGTGGAGGAGCTGACATCCCAGCTGGAGCTGGATAAAACTCAACAAAGAATCCTAAACAAAGATGAAGTGACTTCAGGTTTTATTTTGATCCCTGGTATTTATTATGTTTTTTTTCCCTCAGCTCCTGTCCGATGTAGATGTGGAGAAGCTGACATCCCAGTAAGGAAGTGATTTAACCTGTTCGTGTTTATTGTAACTTTTTTCATTTTCATCTTTCCCTCAGCTCGTCTGATGCTGATGTGGAAGAGCTGACGTCCCAGTTAGAGCTGGATAAAGGCTCAACAAAGAACCCAAAACAAAGATGAAGTGACTTCAGGATTTATTTTTGATCCCCGGTATTTATTATGTTTTGTTCTTTCCCTCAGCTCCTGTCTGATGCAGATGTGGAGGAGCTGACATCCCAGCTGGAGCTGGATAAAGGCTCGGTGGAGCAGCTTCAGGAGGCGTGTCAGCAGAGGGTGCTGGACAGGCGGAGAACTCAGGAGGCTGTGGAGCTGCTGCAGCTCTTACGGGAGGCACCAGAAGGTAAGGGGTTTGTTTACTTCTTTTCTACTGATCTGCTGACTCTTTATTTCAGCTGGGGGTAAAGGCCAGGATGTGACAGCTGCCCTGATGTCAGTCGGAATGGACGGCAAGTTACATCATTAACTACACACATTCCCTACACTGTCTACTTTTCCAGAAAATTCCAAGGCAGCCTCTGTTTCTAAATGCTGACTCTTTATTTCATTTGACTGTTTCTATGTCTTTCTGTCAGCTGAGGGTAATGGCCAGGATGCGACTGACGCCCAATGTCAGTCAGAAGAGACTGCGACCAACAACTTCATTAACTACACACATTCCCTACCCTTTCTACTCTTTCAAAAATGTTTGGAACAGCCAATGTTTCTGCATCTTCTTTATTAATCCAGCGGCCAGAATGCGTTCGATGCCCCGATGTCGGTCGCCGCCTCGGAAGGGTCCACAAGTAACAAGTCCATTAACTACACATATTCCCTCTGCTGTCTACCATTTGGAGCAGCTACTGTTTCTGTGTCTTCTATACTAATTTGGTGACTCTACATTCTAGCCGGGGGTAACGGCCAGGATGTGACAGACGCCCTGATGTCAGTCGTTGCCTCGGAAGTGAACATAAATAACAACAGTATGCGTTCCCTCCACTATCGACAGTATCCTTTCACAAACATTTGAAGCAGCTACTGTTTCTGTGACTTCTATGCTAATCTTGCGACTCTGTATTCTAGCTGGAGGTAACGGCCAGGATGCAACGGATGCTCCGATGTCAGTCGTTGCCTCGGAAGGGACCACGAGTAACAACTCCATTAACAGCACACATTCTCTGCACTGTCTGCACTTTCAGAAACATTTGAAACAGCTACTGTTTCTGTGTCTTCTTTACTGATCTGCTGACTTTTTATTTCAGCTGGGGGTAACGGCCAGGATGCAACGGATGCGCCGATGTCAGTCGTTGCCTCGGAAGGGACCACGAGTAACAACTCCACACAGCTGGTGGAACAGGTCAGAGCAGAGACCAGGAGAAGACAACACCAACACAAACGACAGAAGACAGCCAGAGAGGCGGCCGCCCAGAACCTTTGATACTTCGTTACTCACAAAAACCTACTTACTAATGGATAATTATCATAGTTCAAACTACAGGAATAGTTTCATCAGGTTGGTTAATAAATGGGATATGAAGTTCTTTGGTGCAAAATCTAGAGGAATATGCCTGTCAGCATAAAACCAGATTGAAAACCTACTCCAGTCATGAACAGTGAAGAGGGGGATGCAAATTTAGTCAGGTTTAGGACCGTATGCTTCCCACTGCAGCGCCACCTAGCAGTGGGAAGTATATTGCAGCCATTCAGTGTGGTATCACACAAGTTCCTTTTGGTTTTGTATCAAAGAATTTTCTTACCCCAATAGAGAGTATTACATACTAAACTGTAAGAAAGGAATTGTGTGCTCCCTTAGTTTGTTTATATATAGCTCTTGCAGTTTCAGCTTATTTTGTTTATTTTTGTATATATATAACGTTATATATAACATGCAAGACGGTAGGCAAGTTCAGAAGGGGGAGGGGGGCAGTTCAGTATTCAAAATCCCAATTACTGTTAGTTACAATGGCTCCTGAAAAAGTAAACTTTTCAGTGCCTGTGAGGGACAAGCAGATTGAATTTTTTGCAAACTGTGCTAGGCAAATAACAGATGGGATAAAGTCCATTTTGATTGAAACCTCCCAAAAAAGACAATGTAACAAAATATTCCTTGTTTTTTGTATTTGCTGGCATTTGTCCTAAGATGTTAACAATTTTGTGGCGTTTGAGAGTGTTTACTCAAAATGAGTATTCCTAATATCAACAAGTGATTTTTACTTTGACTCCTTTCATATCCAAAAGCAGACAACAATGCACTACAGGCCACTAATGTAATGGCAATTTTTTTTTTCATGTTTTGACCATTTGTAATGAATAAAAGTGTTTAAAACAACAACAAGTACAAGTTTGAGCTTAAAGTTTTCATGAAATAATTTGCTTGTAAGAAAAGCATAGGAAATACTTGCTTAGGTGTTGTTTTTTCAGGTTGTTGTAGTTTGTTAAATCTGTAGAAAGTTATCATGTACCATTTTTGTCAAAAAGTTTGGTAGGGTTTTACCACAATTTCATATTTACTGTGTGCTTTTGTGAAAATTCATTAAAGCACTAGATTGTTCTAAATGTTGTCAACATTGTTACAAAAGTTGTATCTTAGTCTCGACATTTTGCACTGCCATGTTGGTAGCGTTAACTCTTGTAGTCAGGCCAGAAACCCGAAGACCACCACGTTGCAAAATGGTGTTCTCAAAACAAGCACCTAGATACCTGAAGTGTAGCCTCTACCAGGCCCCGTCCTATCGCTGGGAAAATAGTAGAAATACAGGGTAGTCTGCTATACAGTGAAGCTCCATTATCGATAGTGGACTACCCTGTATAGCGGACTACCTCGGCTGATTTCTACTATTTTCCCAGCGATAGGACAGGGCCTGGTAGATGCTACTTGAAGTGTGCATGCCTTGTGGATTACTGATGTTGCTGCATTTAGATCTCTTCAGACTCACCCTTTTTCAATACAGAAGTATTTGGGTACAAATTTTATCCCACAGCCTTTTTGAGGCCGTAGGGGCAGTGGGTTCATAATCTACTGTGCCTACTGGACATGGTATTGGAAGGCGGAGCCCATACTCCTCCTTCTATTACCTTTTACCCCCCCAACCGAAGTCAGGTACCCATTTTTACACTTGGATGGAGTAAAGAAAGTCGTGTTAAGTGCCTTTCCCAAGGACACAACGTGATGCCTGCAATGGAACACGTGACATTTCGATCTTCAGCCAAGCCACTTGGCTATTCAATGCCACTAACTTAAAGGCTTTAGGGTTCCCGGCAGAATTATAAGAGTTGACGTTATGACACCATCCAATCTTCAGCATGATTCAAGTCAGCCATTCAGCCTCAGCTCTCCTGTTAATGTCATGGTGTAATATGATATCGGTATCAAATGTCAAATTTTTTGACCAAGTGAAATCTTCTGTGAATAGTTTCATCATGTTGGTAAATAAGTTACATAATAGAGTTCTTTGTAGCCAACATCTTGTAAGTCGTTCTGATACCTTCCTCAAGACATTGATTGCTAAGTCACGTTTGGGACACATTCTTTACAAAGAAACCAGAATTTAATCCAGTTTTTGCCCGGAGGAGGTAACAGGACTAACAAAACGTTGGCAGTCAAAATTGTGCTACAGAAAGCTCTATTGTCCACTAAGTAAATGCTATGTATGATTGATGTTACTTACACCAGCCAACTCTCTTCCTGTCTTGCATTTTGTGTAAGGATATAATCAGAATCTTTGTTTCAAAATTGTCATATTATAATGATCTTATGTTACGTACTTTAACAATGTACTGTTAGCTATAATGATAGCTAGATGGATGCAAGGAAGGCAATAATAAAGATGATAGGCCACATGGACTTGATTTCATGAATGACATCCCCTGGATACCCAAAATGTGAGCATGCAAAGAAAAACAAAATTGGAGAAGGGCTGAAAAAGATGCATACATTTTGAATTAAACACGATCACATATAACATGATATTGTGTAACAAATAATAAATCCTTTATTCTTTCGGAATGTATGTGGTCTTGCTTGTTGCTTACTAGTAACTGTACATTCAACAGAAGTTTTTGTTTTAAGATTAGGCAGTGAAAGGGATGTTTGTAATGTAGACCAGGACTTTTCTGTGACAGAATTTAAGTTTTTAAATCCCAGGAATGTAAAGGTTATATGTTGTAGCTTTAGAATTCATCTATGTTGGTTAAACTCATTGTGATGAAGGATCTTTAGTTGAAGTTTAAAGTGTCTACCAGCCATCTTGGTAGGCCAAGGAGGGTTTATATAAAACCTCCTTGGGTGGACTAAAAGAAAAAAAAGAAGTAGAAATTGGGGAAGAGATTTGTCCATTGGTTGAATGACTCACCCTTCAGGTTCAACCTATTTGGCCAATTTCTACTACAGTTTGTTTCTCCAACCCGGTGAGAGAAAGTCTGGTAGAGACTAGTTAAACAAAGTTTGATGTTCATTTAGACTGTTCATAGCTGTAACCACAGTGGAGGCTGGAGAAGTATTTGTAACTCTACAAGCAGAGATTAGGCTCCCACATGTTTTTGACTTTTTTTTTTGCGTTTTTGTCGGGCTTTCTATTTTGTCAGTCAAACCTCTGCCGGTTCTTACCATGGGGTGAGTTGGCAGACGAAAAGAAAAAGTTGACTGAAAATTAAAATAAAAAAACACGACAAAAACAGCAATAAGCCAGAGCCTAACCTCTGCTTGGAGAGTATTTGTAATTATCAAAGGTTCACTCTAGATCTGAAAGTCTGACATTTTCCAGAACTGCGCGCTGTTTTACATCAACCTTGTACAACTTGCAGGCAAACAAAAAAGTATATTATAAGGAGTAGCAATTACAATACCGTAAACATTTCTAGAACTTGTATGAAGGGCTCTCTTTGTACTGTTGTATCAAAAGTAACCACTATTTCAATGCCTTCTATGAAAGATATATTGAACAATAAACTTGAATAACCCCAGAATATTTTTCACATTGAAAAAAAAACATGCCTGTTGAACTGTACAGGGTGCCTACTTATGAAACTTTCAGAGCCTTGAAAGGCAGTCTAGCAAACATAATGAAAACTTGAAAAAGGGTCCCAAATATTGTTTTGCTTTTTAGTTCAAAAGACTCAGAATATTGGGGAATATTGTACTTACAATGACCATTTAGAAAAATGTCATGAATTACTAACAAGTTAAGTTGGGAATTTCTAGTTTTCGAGAATTAAAAGCTGCTTAATTTTTTCAAGGAAAAATCTTGCAAAGAGAGCCTTTGAGTTTTTCAGTATTTGACATGATATAGCCCAAAACACATTCTGTATATTGTTCTGTACATTTCTTGATATGGAATACAAGCAAAGATTGAAAAAAAAAATAATAATTTCTTACTGCTATATTTCTCTAAAGCTTACATCGCGGACGGATTCGATCACTTCCAAAGTGGCAAAATTGTCAATCTGAAAACATCTTTTTGAAGCTGACACCTTCCACCATCTCACTGGCAAGTTTGTTTGGTCAGATGTAGTCGTTAACGCAAGTTAGAAAGTGATTTGTCGGGTCATGGCTGATACGAATCTAAGTTTCAATGCGTTTCACGTGGTTTGATTGGTCGGGGTGTGTTCTCCAACTCAAAAAGTTTCGACTGACTCACTCATTCTTCTTCTGCTGTCCGACCCCATTGCTGAGGACACATGACTTACTGCACATGTGATACTAGTATCAGCAAGGGGTCAAAGGTTGTCAATGCAAACTAGTTCGCATCACACAGAGCACACATTCCAATTAATCAATAAATGGATGGAGAACTACGGTTGTCCAGCAGGGATATATATCTTTTCTGTTTGATTGTGTGTATTTCATGTATTCAGTACAACTAGTTATGAATTAAATCTTTCTGCATCCACACTTCGCCTTTACCATTTTTTTGTTGTTATTGGACTCAAATATTGGCATCACAGTGATATCTTAAGATACAATGCTGAAGGCAGGACTAGTACTGCAAAATCAGGCTTCATACACAAAATCACCACTGCACAATATAATAAGCCATTTTTTAAGCTTCAATCCCCCATAGGAGGAAAGCCTTGAGTACTACATACCATCACAATTGTTAAGATGTCCAGAGCCAAGCTCTTCAGCTGTTAATTCATCATTGTCAGTGTTTCGTAAACTCCAATTTTGGAAATTGGTTTTAATTTGCAGAACACCTCAGTGTTGTTTTCCGCTCAAATTGCTAAAAGGTTCACAATTGTTGAGAAATCCAGAGCAGAGCTCTATAGTTGTTTATACATTATAGCAATGTTAAGCTCCATTCATTATTCTCAGGATTTCATATACTACAAGTCTTGTAGGTATCGGTTTTGAATTGCAGAACACCCCAGAAAGTGTTGTTTTCCACTCCTATTGTGAAAAAAGTTCCCAATTGTTCAGAAGTCCAGAGCAGAGTTCTACAGTAATGTTGTTAATTCATCAGCATGTTAAGTTTCATTTATTATCGTAAAGTTTTTGTACGTGTAGTTCCAAATCTTTAAGGCATACGTCCTAATTTGTAGAACAACTCAAAGTGTTGTTTTCCACTCCTTTCGTGAAAAAAGTTCCCAATAGTTCAAAAGTCCAGAGCCTTTTGTTTAAAAAGTTCAGAAGTCCATATCAGAGTTCTACAGTTGTCTATTCTTCGTCTGCCTCTCCTCTCTTCAGTTTGCCGATAACCTCCCGCAGCATCTGGTTGCAGAGGGCAGCGTAAGGATTCATGGCAACGACTTGCGTCTTGGCAAACTCACTCCCCAAGCAAGCAGCTTTCTTAAAGTCTTCCAGGGCTTCCTCATCCTTGCCCTCCAACCTGAAAAAGGGATGAGCAAATTTTTTTCAAGACTTCATTTCCATAAATGTGATCTGGAATCCAAATTCGTCAGCAAAACCTGCTCAGTGAACATGCTTTAACCTTCTCCCTGCTGCCTATCTCTGTAACCAATAGAGAATGGGGTGTCAAATGGCTACTTCAGTGTGGTAAAGGTTAGCAAATACCACACTAATTTATGTCCTTGTTTCTATGACATTCTAGGGACACATTTCTTATGAAGAGGACAGAGAAAATCCAAGAACCAACCAATTAAATTGCTGTGGCCAAAGCTATCTTGGCAATATAAAAACAATATAAAAACATTTCCTCTACCCCTACTGGGAAAACAACTAATATATGTATATGGTCTTTACCTGTTGATAAGACCCCTCTGCGTGAATGCCTGGCATGCTGCTTTCCCCTTTCCCTGGCTCAGGTTGATGGCTTTGTTCAAATCATCCAGGGCACCTGTAACAAAAAAATTCAGTTTGTTGGTTTGATAGTTAATTTAGTTCAGATCTAAAACAATTCCAGCATTCCTGTACCCACCCATAATCAGTCTTCCTCAGACCTATATACATGCAATGACTGATTCTCAGAGCTTAAATATCTAAACAGGGGCACAGCATGCCCTGACCATGCACCCTCTTAACTGAGTCTTACATGTAATTACCAGGGGAGCAGCTCCTCTGACAAGCTTAAAATTCTGATTGACCAGGGATGCTACTACATCTGTAGGTCACAGTCTTCAACTTATTAATTTGAGATGTCTGACAGTAATCTTCCCCCTCAGGAAGCCTTTAGATTGCCCCATTTTAACGAAAAATTCTCTAAAACCCACTTCCACACCACCCCCCTGCTTGGTTGCCCCACTAAATTGCAAATTTTTCCCAGAAAAAAACTCCCACTGCTAAGTCACGGGCTGCCAACCTGACCAAACTACTAGTATTCACAGGGAAACGGTGAGTCACCTAATACATCGCCCTTCAGTCTGAGTGCCTGTGCTCTGTTGTTGTACCCTGAAGCCCAGTCCGGCGCCACCACCACTGCCTGGTTAAACAGGTCCAGTGCCTGGTCGATATCTCCATTTTCTGCGCACTGCACGGCAAGAAGCTCCAACCTCTTTGCCTCTTTGACTGCTTCGTTCTCTTCTGTTCCTGCAAATGTGAACAGTGTTGATGAGACCAAGTGGATATTATCTGTAGAGCATAATTTTATCTTCTGATGCTACATGTACAAAAATGCATCGCCCATGTATTTTGATGTGAGTTTCTTTTTAATAGTAATTAGTATGTATGTCTAAGGTTATGGATTTTTATGGACGTCAATAAATGTAATCATTCTGTCTCTTTGTTCTTTTGGTCAAGGAGGTGTATTTTCTAGTGGTCCTATGTGGAGGTGAAGAGATAAAAAGTAGAGAGTATAGAAAGTACAAACAAAATACTGAAAAAGGCATAAAACACTGAGCCCAAGTATCCAAGTCCGATCCTACTTGGATCTGCTTGGAGAATACCTAATTCCTCCATGCACAACTACTAACTTGCTGCCTGCATACCTTCAATACCAGTATTAAAGATTAATTTGAATATAAATTAGTAAATGATCTGCTAATTTAAATGATAATCAGTTATCTTCTGCCTACCAGTCAACTCCTGATCACTAGATATCCCAGATTTAAACAGAAACAGCTATCGCTCATATACATTTGCAAACAAACAGAGCGGGTTGGGGTTTTGTGCGCGTGAGAAATTTGCGCGTGAAAAACTTGCGCGTGAAAAATTTGCGCGTGAAAAAATAAAGTTCAAGCAATGTGTCAGGAAATGTGCACTACAAAATTCTTAGTCAGAAAATTGTTACCACATGATATGATTTTGCATCTGTTTCCTGAATTTTGGGTTTGAATTTTAGGTCCCTTGGGAATATCTAAGCTGACTCCCAAGGGTTTTAAAACCTTTTTTGAGGTTTTAAGCTTAAAACTTGAAATAAGATGACCCACAATGGAATTAAGTATCTTATTGCTGCATTCTACAGTTCAAAATGTTGTTCTTTCAATCTTCAAGTGATTTTTAAGTGATTTTCAAATGTTAAGTTTTCACGCGCAAAAAAGTTTGAAATTTGCGCGTGAAAGAATCTGCTTGAGAAAAGATTAATTTAGGCTAATAGAATGGAGAAAAGCTTCAAATAGTTACATTTTACAATACAAAACCTTATATAAGTAAGTTGACTATGTATTTCTTAAAGATTCAAGTGATTTTCAAATGTTTAGGTTTCAAGCCCCCAAAAGTTTAATTATTCCCAAGGGACCTATTCCCAAGGGACTAAAAAATCAAAAGTTTTAAAACCATAAATTCAGGTGTCAGATGAAAAATTGTATCATGGGATCACATTTTCCTGTCTAAGAAAATTATACTGCACATTTTCTGACACATTTTAAAGAAATTAATTTTTTCACGCGCAAATTCTTCACGCGCAAATTTTCACGCGCAAATTTTTCACGCGCAGAAAACCCGTTCCCAACAGAGCGATCTAGTAGCAAGCATGATGAAGTGTATACATATGTGCTTGAACTCTGAAGGCGTTCATAGCAGCCCGATGAAACATTCCTACTTTCATTCCTTTCATTATTGATCCTGAAGGAGGTGACTGTGGTTGTTGAAAATCTTATCTGTGAATACCCTAGCGTTGGATAAAAGTTCAGCATTGTATTATTCCTTTCTACTAATACTATTCTAGTCAAACAAGTTCGATTTTATATGAATTTTGTATTTGATAATAAACTGGATGAATGAATAAAGAATTGTCAATTGCTTCATGCATTATGATTTTGGGGATCTACATATACAGATCACATTCCAGTTCCCACTTATACATGACGTCTTTGTTTTGTACCCTACACGTGTATGTTGTTGTTGTTGTTGTTGTTGCTGTGTTCCTTTTGCAGTCGATGTCCTTGCCCCCTATCCTTGGAAATTGAATGGAAGTCGAACAGGCTGCCCCAGAGGCAACTAGAGTTATTTCTATATCAATATTCGCTTGGGCCAGCAACTCCTCAAAACCTCTAAATCTTGCAGCAGAAAAACACAAGGAAACTTCGTTACGTGCCACAATGCACGACAGCACACCGGACAGCAACCAGACCCTTTTTTTATAATTTGTAGGAGCCCCCCTCCCCCAACCAACCCGACCTCTACCGCTCCCTGCCCAAATGTCCCTATAACGTTACCTTCTCGCTCCTCGTTTTCTTCTTCGTCTTCTACGACGTCTCCGAATGGTAGATTTGGGTTAAAGATGGAGTTGAGGACGCGCTTGTCGTGTGCAGTTGCCATGATGATGTGACCATCAAACTTCCACTGTGCACTGTGTCGTCTGCAGAAATTTGTCGGATCAAACCAAGTGCGCAGAGGTTACAAATATTGTTAAATAAAAATAAAATATTTAAAATAAACAAAATAAGAAGCCCTTATTCTATGTAAAACCCCAAGTATTATCCTTTTCAATAGTGTATTATAATTATAATATATAATTGTATGTACAAATACTTTCAGGTTGTCAAATTTATGATTATAAACGTATATTTAATATTTATAGGTTATCATAATACAAGTGAACTCTTCTATTGACCTCACGAACGCTTTTGAGGGCGACAAAACATCAATAATTTCTAAAGCTATTTGATGTTGGTAACTAATAAGCTATTCAGCACAATCATATAGAAATGTAATACCAATAGTATAATTATGCGTTTTTAGGTTGTGTAGTTTGCCGTAGTCTTCATTTTGTACGGTGTTTGCTATCATGTTTACAATCTGGGTTCTGTCGCCCTCATACTGCTGACCTGAGAAAGGCCACGTCGGAAGCTGTACTTCCGCATTCTTAGACTTCCAGATTAAAAACTGTCCAATATGTAGAGTTTCTCATGGCGATGTGTTGATTAGAAGGTTTTAACTAAGAGATGGGACGTTCAATTCATACTGCAAAGCGAATTTTTACTTCAAGTTGACGTCGGAGTTTATCCAGATGGAGTTTGCGGAAGAGCTCGATCTGAAAGGAAAAGGGCCAAGAGACCCGCTGCTTTTGCCAGAAGACGGTGATGGAGATGTCGTAGACCATCTTAAGACTCGAGATGGGGATCTTAAGACTCGAAGACGGAAGCCCTTTCTCAGTAGGTGCCATAAAACGTTACAACCATTCAATAAGTTGCACACATGCAAGTTAGTGTTGCATGTTGTGTTAGTGTTTGTTATTTTTTGGCGACGACTAAGGAGCGCAGACATATTATTGGTGTGTGTGAGTGAGAGTGGATGTCTGAGTGAGAGAGTACGTGGGTGGGTGAGTGGGTGAGTGAGCTTCAAGTTACATTTCCAATTAAGAATAAGGGGCCAAAGGAATTTTTTTATATCAGTCATCTACCGCATATATGCAACACTGATATACCTTTTTAACTGATGCCGTGTTGGCGCAATGTTTAGGCTGTTAGGGTGTTTGGCCCAGAACCTAGGTCGAAGACGAAAGCCCTGCCCTGACATGCCACCGATGTTGTGCCCTTGGGAGGATAATAAACACGACTTTACTCACTCCTCCCAGGTGTAAAGTTGGGTACCAAACTTTGGATGGGGACATAAAAGATATTGGAAGGAGACAGATTTGCTTCCCCTTCCAATACCATGCCCTAGAATAGCAAATTAACACCCTCTATAGCCTCAAAAAGACTATGGGACTTACCTTTACGTTCCTTTGTACCTTTTACTAAGATCCCCCTTTCTTCCACTCCCAGCCCGCAGAGTTCGCTGGCAGGTGGCCATTTTCTGCTGCCTGTTCCTAGCCTACTTCAGTATCATCCTGTGCAGGGTGGGCACGGAGGTCTCTCTCGCAGCTATGACTGACGACAAGGAACTAGAATTCACAAAGGTATGTGGCCTAGTATAGATCTAGAATATATCTGACTTTGTTAGTTTATGTTGGTTATTTTGTACATGTCTGAATGTGTTTGCTAGTGAATATGCTGTAGATCTTTCCAATTCAAAATCATGACATCATGAATAGCTGTCTTGTGATGAAATAGATAAATAGATGAATAACAATTTTATTACTACAGAAACTGTATATTAAACTGTACTATATATAGAATTGTTTTAGTCGAAAACCTCTTCCTCCCTGCTGCAAAAAGAATTAATTTACCTTATTTGGGTTCATTAGCATACAATGGAAGATTCCATGGAAGATTCCATAGTCACCACCTTTAAGTTACATAAATAGCCACCTTCTTGACTGGTCACTAACAGCTGTTACTTAGCTACTAGTAATAGATTCAATCATAATTGTAAAATCACATTCTCATCCCATATCATAAAATGGTTTAACTTACTAGTATTGTTTTGAAACAGAAGATGCCATACATTGTATCTTGTTCAATTGTTGTGCAATAAATTTTATAATCTATTGGCAATTGCAGTTTGATGCCGGGACTGTCCTGGCCTATGGCAACGGTGCCTACATTGTGGGTAAACTGCTGTCTGGGGCGATAGCTGACACGTTTGGAGGTCGGAAGGTCATGATCTCTGCCCTGACCGCTGTGGTCTTCTTCACCTCTCTGTTTGCCAATGTCTACACCAAGCTGTTCTTCATCGCAATATTCATGGTCAACAAAATATGTATGGTAAGTTTGGATTCTTCTGGAATCATGTGTCTAAGTCCTGATCAAGGGAATGAATGAACAAATGTAGTTGTAGCAATAGTACAAAAAAAGTAGCAGTAGTTGAATCCAGTATTTGATTAAACTGCTGCTATGGTCACTGACTCAGGAGTGGTCAACACGGTCAGCTAGTCTTCACACCATGTTTCCGCAGGATCAGATAAGCAAATATGAATTTCATGCAAGAAGTGAAAGAACTGATCTTGAAAGTACAGTCAAAACTGTACATGTACTACTAAGTAGTTACCACCCCTGCATAGTGGCCATTGATACTTAATTTCAGGCACAGCCTAACCCATATTAAAAACATAAAACATCAACAATATCATATACATATTACTGGACAAGTACAACATTTCCAAGGACTTCGGTGCTCCCTTTCTTGATTGGTTACACAAGGCAAGTTTGACTACTGTATAAAGACAATTAAAGTTTGTTTTTGCTATTTGTTGAATGCAGAGCAGCGGCTGGCCTGCCCTGACCAAGCTGGTTTGTATCTGGTTTGATGAGGAGCATTATGGGAAGGTGTTCAGCGGCATGTCCATCGCCAGTAGGTCTGGAGGGCTGGCGTCAACTTTCGTACTTGGAGGGCTTCTCTCCGCAGGTCTGTTTTCATACATCAATCTTTGCACAAAAATAATTGTACATGTCTGTTTAGGTCATTTATTTTCTTGGTTTTCAGATATAAATGACCTAATTGAATTTTAGTGCAGCACTAAAATTCAATTAGTTCATTTATATTGTTGCCATACATTGTACCATGTACAATTGTGGATCACTGTGCTCCACAATTGTACATGGTACAATGTATGGCAACAATGACAAGGCACTCAGTACAATGAGTACAAAACTAGTCTATTCTATTCTGAAAACTATAACTACAAGAATATGAACATATATGAGAAAGTGAAAGATTAGCAAGAGGTAAAGATGAAATCAAAAGCTTTTAATTTGAACCTGGCTATATTAACTCGGAGGGCTTCTCTCCGCAGGTAAGTCTTCAAACATGAAACTTTGCAAAAGTGTATGTCTGTTTGGGTCAAACTAATTATCTTCTTGTTTTCTAGGTATCAAAAAGTGAAAAAAATAAACAAGAGGAAAAAAATGTAAACAAAAGCTTTAGAGAAAAAACTTGAATCAGACTTTTTTGGAAATCACAGTGTTGCCACTGAATTAAATTGTACAAACATATCAATGATCAATCAATCAACAACTTTGTATTGACGGCGCAATACTGCCTGATATAATACGTACATAAGACCTTGAAACTGACATTTTAAGATAAGTAGGACATGCAGCTAATAGTACTTAAAATCAGTGTACAACAGGTTGAACACATTTGCAGGAAAACTTGTCAGACTGTTTGTCCCTTCTGTATCTGTATCTACATAGCCGGTATAACTGCCATTAGGCGTAACACACCAGCTTCGCAGGCACGCGACATGGCAGCAGCTGGTTATATTACACCAAATGGTCTGTTACACCTAGTCTTTGCATATCTGACTGCAACCGTTCTTTAAAGCTATTTAGTGAAGATGCTCCTACAGTACTTATGACAATGATTTCCATTCTACTATGGTTCTTGGAAAATACGAATCTTTGAACACATCAATCCTTGGCTGATAACTCTGGTACTTAAAAGCATGACTATCTCTAGTCCTCTTCTGAGCTGGTATTAGATACTTATCAGTCAGTACATCCACAAGTTTGTTGGTCATTTTGTACATCATGCAAAGTCTGGACTTTGTTCTTCTGTCTTCAAGTGACCTCCATTGCAGATCTGCTTACTTTCCCTTTCACACAGGTCTTCACTGGAGAATCATTCTCTTTGTGGCAGCCACAGTGGCATTCAGCATGATGATCATGAGTGCCTGCATCCTGCGGGAGTCGCCGGGCGACCTCGGCCTTCAGACTTCAATCAAGAAGCCAAAAGATGACTTCAAAGGCGGAAACGGCCATCCACTGGAAAAAGCCAAACTCAATGAAGCATTGTTGTATTTTGCCAGAAGTCCGGCGTTTTGGTGTCTGGGGACTGCCAATCTATTTATGACAGGTATGTTAAAACTTTAAAATGCAAACATTGCAACATACATCCACAGAATCAAATGAAACACCTCTCAGAACTGATGGAGTCTGAATTGTCTGTCAACATTTTTTATGGAGGAATTTTTAGATTATCAAACTTCTTTCTCTTTAAATAGCCTAGTTCTCACTTTGCATACAGTTGGTCACACCTCGATTCCCCAACCGTGGCGTACTAAGTATTGTGGACCGAGTTGGACACAGATATATTTAAGAATGGTACATATTTCTTATCTGCACTCAGTACTTATAGCAAAAAGTATGGTACTTGGTAGTTGAACACACACCACTACCTGTACGACTATTGGTTTAGTATTATTGGTTATTACTAGCCCCCTGATGTAATGCTTGCACAACTGTATGGCCCAAGAGCTTAAGGAAACAGTTTGGGCCACTGCCCCATATCTTGCAGATAACACTTTTAACTCTTCCAATGTTGTTTGACAGGGTCTATGGAAATGCAGAGCATCCCGCCCCTGTACTTCAAAAGTGCTGTTCCCTGCTGTTGTACATGTATTATCTCTGCTTGTACAGTAGTGTGGCCCAAGGGTTAAGAAAATGGGGATGTGCACTGTCATATGGCTTTATCTCTTGACTTACAAGATGTATGGAAAAGCAGACCGAAGATATTAGACCACCATTTAACTCTCTTTCAAGTTGCAATTGATTTACAAGAAATATGGAAAAGGAGACTGAGCATCATGAGTAGTTAGTATCAACTGGTCAAAGTTCTATGTAAACAGATAGTAGGCCACTGCATATGTAAGGACTTTAATGTTTAACAGCCCTGCAATGTTGATTGACAGGGTGTATGGAAATGCAGAGCATCCTGCCCCTGTACATAGTGATACGTTGTGTGTCAGTGCTTACAAAGCAGTGTAGCCCCAAATCTGAAAAACTTAGACCAGGTGTGGGACGAACTTCTTAACTTTTAACTCTCTTTTAATTATTCAAGGCAATTCTGACCGGTTCACATAGCAATGCAGCACAGGTGTTGCTGCTTATACATAATAATGAGATTCATTCCCAAATGCAAAGTATTTACAACGTACAATCACATGAATCATATGTACCAACCTGATGAAACTATTCACGGATGTCAACTCTCTTGCCATTGATTAACAGGGTGTATGGAAATGCAGAGCATCCTGCCGCTGTAATTCAAGGACATTAACTTTTAAGTAGTAGTAGAAGTAGTAGTATCCAGTATTCCTCGACACGGGTGGACAGCAGTCGGCTAGTCTTCACACCATGCTTCCAAGCAGCTCTATCCAGTCAGTCCACACAGTCACTGGTGAGGCCACACAAAATGAACTCACAAAATCAATTAACTCTCTTGCAATGTTGATTCACAGGGTGTATGGAAATGCAGAGCATCCTGCCCCTGTACTTCAAGGACAGCCTGCACCTGTCCCCCGGCCACGCGACCCTGGTAGCCTCCTCCTTCCAGGCCGGAGCGGTCGCCTCCCTTATGATCGGTGGGATTGTTTACGACCACATCGGACCCCGCGCCCGCTTTCTCTTCATCACATCCCTCCTGGGGGTATCAACAGGATGTCTCATCGTTTTATGGACGGTACCGGACATCACCATTCCACTGGCGGGGGTCGTTGTGTTCGTCTTAGGAGCGACGATCTCCACCCCGTACTACATTCCTGTCTGTGTCTTCTCCATGTCGTTTGGAGGGGAGAAGTACTGCTCAACCCTGAGCAGTATTCTGGACGTGTTCGGCTACTGCGCTTCCATCGCGATGGACGGCATCATGGGGGCCATGTCCTGGCATGACCTCTTCACCGCGCAGGTGGTGAGCTGTGTCATGGCTCTGCTGTTTCTCGGGATTTTCATGTGCACCAAAGCTGCTCGATGAAAAAGTGAAAAATTAGAAGAAGGATAGCAACACAGCTGAAAAAGGCAGTCATTACAATTAACGGACTAAAAACGTTTTTTTTGACATGTTTGAGGGGGAGGACCTAGGTGGTTACTGGAGTCTTTATGCCTCTATTAACGTTTTAAGAAGAAGAAGAAAAAGTGAAAATGAAGGTGATCTTATTCTGGTTTAGCTTGCTGAAGGGATATTCTTCCATTGGCTGTGACTGAGGGGACAGACACATAAGTACAGTCACTATATACAGGTGCATTGAACCAGGGAATTCCACTTGAATTTCGACAAGAACAGTAAACAGTGGACCACAGCTTAACATCCCATCCTGTGGACTGCAACCCTTTCTAATAGCATACATGCCGGGAGAGTGACAACATGGATTTGAACTTAAGATTCAGAGGCAAGGTCATGATCACTGGACATCGCTGGACACTGCATGAGCTATACATACCTCAGAAAGCTTTTCTGTAATCAAATGTAGGATGATGATTGTATGAACTGTTAGGTAACAAAGATACCTCAAGTTACCCCAAAAATAGTTACTCAAACTATTTTTGGCATCTCATCTCATCAGTTGACGTGCTTTCGCTACGACGGGGTTATACCGCCCCTTACGGGGTGATATACCCTTTCACTGGCTGTCATACAAGACGGATGCGCCAGTTCTCCCGTCCGGGTGAATGGTGTAAATCACTGTATGGTTGATACGAGACGGAGGTTCGCCAGGCCTCTGTCTGGGTGATTTGTAGTGAATCACCAACTCCAGACAGAAGGATCTTACTACCTGGATGTCTAACCTTCATCAACATACCTCAAAGTAGGTCATTAGACGGCTAGAAATGCTTTTTTTTCTATTGACTGCAATATTTCAAGTTATCAGAAGTTTTACTTGAAATCTGGTTAAACTTTGTGCAAATGATACTCTGAAGCCATTGCTTCTACTGACTGTGATATAAGGTTTAAATCAGATTAAGATAAGTTAGAGTTAGTTGTGATTCATGATTCAAAGCTTGAAATTCTTCAAGTTTTTGTATATATTCACCTGCATTCCATAATCAAGCGTTACAAAATTGTAAGTTGTAGGTGGGTCTTTTGAGGCCGCTAGACCTGTGTAAGGTGCCATCATGTCGTGTAATCAGAACTACCTCATAATTATATGTTTTTTTTAATTTTCCACAGTAACCTCTTGTTGGCAATGGCGGGGTGAGGCATGTGCAATACAGGAGATACGTGTAACTATTAAATGAACTATGATCAAACATAAAAGTCTTTGTGACTTTGATATTTGAATTATCTTATATCAAACATAAAGAAAAAGAAATGTACAAAAATTCCATGAAGATGGGGATGAATTATATAAAGTGCATAAAAAAGGAGCATTACATATTTAAACTTTGTCTTTAAAACATCAAGTAAGTAATGGTACTTAAGATACTATCATGGGCAAGAATATTAAACTAAGGCGATACCAGTTCGAATTGTTGGGTCTTGCTTTTGCTGGAAATCAGTACTAGCGAAATGGGCATGCAAACTAAAAATGGAAATAAAAACCTACATTGTAGCATCCAATATGACCTTGACATTAGAATTTTTGAAGGCCAGAGGATGAAGCTTAAGACTCATCTTCATCTCGGCCTCGCAGTCAAATCAGGAAATCAGTATAAAGTGACTTTCCCAAGGACACAACATTGGGGTCTGCTAGGGATTTGAACCCAAAACCTTTAGATTTCAACAGTAGCCTCAAGGAGTGAAAACAACAATAAAAAAACTCTGTCTGTTCAAGTGATGACATCTGAGATCATTCCGAGTTCATATGAAGTTGAGGACGTTCAGTTTGAATCCAAGTCTTTTACAGACTGGCTACAATGTCGTTTTTGTAACTTTTGTTTATCAGCCATTTTGAGCTGATACATAATTGTGTATTCAGCATTATATAACTTATGAAAATTCAACATGTGAAACCAGCAGGCCTGAAACATACACGTAATTTAGTGATAGAAGGGGAAAGGACCTGTTTTAACTTTGCGGTTTAAAATAAAATAAAACAAATCTGTTCATGTAGTAGGATTGCGATACATTGGGAACCTATATCTGCCGTGTAATTCCTCAAATAGCTATAGAAACAAAGATGAGCTTGTATGTGAACTCCTACTCTGGACACCAACTCATGGACACTCCAGTGTCGGGCGACCCCGACGGACCTACATTGACCAACTTGCTGGGGACGTAGGGGTGAGGGCCGAAGATCTAGAGCACTTAATGGCGGACCGTAGCGACTGGAGGAAGAGGGCTGACTTAGTCCGGGCAACCCGCCCGACATGATGATGATGATGAATTCCTCAAAACCACCACAACCATTTCAAGAATAACTATAAGATGCATGAGAATGTCAGCTGACTTGCTTCACAATATGCTATCACTTATCATTTTCATAAATGACTAATGTGTTCCTCTAATTCTTCCAAAGTGGTTCCTCTAACTCAAAGGCACTCACTCAAGATATTATATACCAGCATCCAACAGGTGGCCTGACTATTGGCCTTCAGGGCAATCACCCGGTGTATAAAGGTACGGTTTCAAAGTGCTCAAGTCATGCATACTCAAAGAAATCCCACCGAGCCACATACCGGTGCTCCTTTTTCTAAGGCACTGTTAAGACAGTAGATTTTGTAAGGTTTGTTGGGGTGTTATTTTCACGAAATCATGACAATGCGAATATGTCTTATTGCTGTTGCTTTTTCAAATATAAAATCCCTGATTCGCCTATTGAGTCAGGTAATTGAGCTTGTCTAAGTTTAATGTTTCTGACTTAGAGGGGGAAAGAGGCTGCTTCAGTGAGCATTTAGATAGTTCAGTGCCCAGAAGTGGTTCATGTGGCCTTGCACTGACCAAACTCGTTAAAAACAACAAAAAAACACTTCGATCCCTGTAAAGCCCTCCTTTCCACTCCTACTGCAAAATAAGATCCTTGCAAAAATAATTTTGCAGACAGTACAATTCATCTAGCACATAAGCCATGGCCCAACAGCTTTTATTTTTGGTGGCCTTCAGGTCACAGGTGCATATATAAACTAAGGTACCTTCAAATTCATGCATATTCAAAGAAATCCCTCACAATTACTTTGTATATACCAGTTTTCAAGGATTAGTCTGCTATAATCCTTTGTATGATGTTACATCACCAGTGTGAACACAGTGTATACATTTGGTCATGCATTTATTGATGTGCTTCAGAATTAGTCTCCTTCTATCTTTTCTTTTATGTACCGAAGTGAAGTTTTGTTTTGTTTTATTCTGTCCTCGAGTGGGCGTAACGTTACAGTGTTTCTCTGAGGTTTGCAGTATTTCTGCTGACGTGACTAACAGCAACTCTTACGACCCAGTGCCATTTTGCCATCTGTAAAATCCATCTCACCGAAGACAGATATCAAGCTCTGCAATTTGCTTAAAAGGTAAGGTGGTCAATCAATACATTACTTATATATTGTGATAAAACGCTTTATTTGTTTGTTTATGAATAGATGAATGCATTATTAGATACAATAGTCCTATATTCTATCAAATGTGTCCATTTATCATTATGGGTTTAGATTACCCAAAATATACGTCCACTCTAGACCTACCACCTGCATATTCAGCATTAGTGCTGGTGAAATTAAGCTGTACAGGCATATTTGTGATGTCTAGCTGCACCTAACATCCACCAGCCCTGTTCTTTATTATCTCCATGAAAAATAGAGATATTGTTATGGATGTGTGTGCCTGTGTGTTTGTGTTTCCGGATTGTTGTAGTCAGCATAACTCAAGAACCTCTTGATGGATTGCGATGGTTTTTGGTATGTGGGTAACATGTGGTCCCCTAGTATGTGACCTTGGTACTGCGGCAAAACGTTTTTCAAATCTTTTGACCTGGATGTGCTATGGTCGCCATCTTTTGGTGGCTTGTGATGTAAGGAAGGCGTGGTGTAGGTTTGAACCCTCTAGCAGCTTGCTCTGGAACTGCAGGGACATTCTTTGTCAAAATTTTCCAAGGAGAATAACTAAACAAAGGAATGACGGATTTCCATGATATTTATTATGCAGGTAGCTTGGACAAAGATGTACATAATGAAGTGCAAATTATCCAAATTGGGACTTGATTTGCATAATTAATTAGGAAATTCTATTTTTGCAGTGTTTTCCATTATAGGGCTCAAATGCATGTAACATATGTAGTTTATGGCAGATGGAGCATTAACAGATACCAATCATTCAAATAGATTCCTAAGTTGCCTAATTAATTCAAAAGTGCCATAATTCTTCTAAGAGATAATTAGTAAATGATTGGACTGTCAACATTGTGACCTGTGTAAGTCAGTTCAAGGTGTACATGACCAAGCATAGATCATGCAAATGTAAAAGCCGTTTGCATAATCAAAATATTCCATGGAGATATGAGGTCTCCGAATTCTTTTTTTGTATGTAAATGTAGGATTGTGTATCTTTACCTCCATGAAAATGGAGGTATTGTTTTGGGTGTGTCTGTTTACATTTCCATATATTCATGGTCAGCAGAACTTAAAAGAAGATCTTAAAGGATGATGTAATGATATTTGGTAAGTGGGTAGATCTTCCGAAGGCAAAGGCCAAGTTCGATTTTGGCACCCCTGGTGGCTTTACCGGTACTGCAGCAGAACTACCCGTTTTTGTATTTTTTTGTCCTGGACATGGTATGTCTTGATTTTCCCGTGGCAGATAGCTTTTGCTGCCAGAAACAAGGGATGCACATGTACATGTTCATTTAGGTCCGTATAAGTAGCTTGCTCTGGAACTGTAGTATCATTTTTGTCTAGATCTTTTAGGATAACTGAACAAAGGAACATTGTTACAGTGGATTTCCATGATGCATACTTCAGCAAATTTATCTACCTTCAGGAATTCCCCCCAAAAAATTCGATCAAAACCTCCTTCACCTCTTCCCAATAGTTATATCAACTCGTTTTTGTTGTTGATGTTGATGGAAGCAGAAAATTGGAATTACATGCAAAGTGGTAGCCGCATCAGCAAAACAGTACTATGAAGAAGTGGATGGCATTGAGCTTCTGGCTACGACTTGCCGCATCCAAGGAAACACCTCCAAGCCATGCCGCAGAAATGGAGATGAGCGATGCAAGGCTGCCTGCAAAAGGGGAGGATGATGAAGATGCAGATGGTGGAAATATCCCACCGCCGTTGCCACCAAGGAAACAGCCACCAAGGAAAAAGTACGAAGACGTGGATCCGCATGGTGAAAGTATCTTTGCATCGAGATCTGGGCCGGGAACACACCGAGAAAACGTAAATGGTAGAAGTGTCCCGCCACCGCTGCCGCCAAGAGATCTGCCTCCAAAAAAGGGCAACGACGTGGACCCGCATGTTCAAAGTATCTTTGCGAGTTCTGGGCCAAAAAAACGATGCGATGGAGATGTGGACGGTAGAAATGTCCCACCGCCACTGCCGCCAAAAGACCTGCTGCAAAAAAAGTACGAAGACGTGGATCCACACGGTGACAGCATATTTTCATTGAGTTATGAGCAAGAAGTACAATGCGACAAAGACGTGGATGGTAGCAACGCCCCTCCACCATTGCCGCTAAAAAAGTACGAAGAAGTGAATCTACAGTCCAGTGGTGTAGACGTGATTCTGGGATCCAACTTGAAGCGTTCTGTGCCCGATCTACCGCCTCCTCGCAAACTCAACAACGAAGACAAAGCGCCATCTAAGCGGAAGAAAGAACTTCGAGATGAAGCGGAGGAAGTCATTAGCCAAGAGCATGGTGATCATAATCTGACGTCCACTCGCCATCTTGACATGGAAGAAAAAGTGATATCTATACGGAAAAAAGAAGACGAATTGGATAAAGTCATTGGCCTAGACATTGGTGATGAAAATCTGCCCTCGGCCCCTCGCCATCTTGACATGGGAGATCATGTGGTAGTGTGGCCAGAGAACAGTGGCAATCCATACCCCGATGCATGCTACACATCGGATGATATGTACAGAGATGATCTTGAAGATTGCGGGGCACCTTGCTCATTGCCCAATGACACCACTCCTCACAATCCTACAGACACAGAGGTACACCTTGCAATCCAGGCTCAGAAAGAAAAAGCTGATTTCGATGCCCCAAAATCAATCTATAACCTGAAAGGGCGACAAGCAGATGAAGACTTGAAAAGGCAGTATGAAGACGTGGATCCAGCTGGAGACAGTATATTTGTTCTGGATTCTGGGTTGAAACGCACTGCGCCCAATATGAGCTCTCCTCACCATCTTGACACGGGGCACAAAGAGAAGGAGCAACTAGACGGAAGAAATGAAGAATTAGAAAACGTATACGAAGACACGGACCCGGCTGGTTACAGTGTCTTTGCCTCAAGTTCTGAACTGAAACACGCTTCATGCAAAGAACGCCCAACCCGTCATCTTGCAGAAAAGAAGGGTAGCAATGCAGAGCAGTCACCAAATGAAGAGTCTGAACAAGTGGATAGAAGATACCTTGATCAAGAGCATGGAGATGGCGACGCCCCCACTCCTCCTCCCAAACCTGACTTGGGAGACCACACAGTGGTGCTGCCTTGCGATGAGGATCCATACTCCGATAAAAACAACACGTCAAAGGATACTTGTGGAGATGAAGAGCGTGTAGCGCCTGGCTTTTGCTGCAATGATGGAGGTATGTCCAGTCAAACGTCATAAATAAAAACTGCATACATATGGATTAATGCATGATATTTCAAGGCAGTGAAGTATCAATATCTTTAGCTTGCCTGTGTGTTTGAGTGTGTGTGTGTGTGTGTGTGTGTGTGTGTGTGTGTGTGTGAGAGTGTGTTCTCGTGTGTGGTTGGTTGGTTGGTTGGTTGGTTGGTTGGTTGGTTGGTTGGTTGGTTGGTTGGTTGGTTGGTTGGTTGTGAACTAGATGTATGCACAGGTTAATGCAGGTTCAATCGGAATGGTGCATAGCTATTTCGGATGTTAACTGGGATCTGATATACCCTGCATTATTTTATTCATAATTATACACATGCAGGTACACCTGGTAAAATTGGATTTGTGCAGCTATTTGTTATGAGTACCTGGACTTAAACTGCATCATTTTTATGTTATATTTATTATCTCCATGAAAATGGAGATATTGTTTTGGGTGTGTCTGTTTGTCTGTTTGTGTTTCCGCACCACTCCAGTCAGCATAACTCAAGAGCCTCTTGATGGATTACGATGATATTTGGTACGTGGGCGGGTGTTGTGAAGCCGAAGGTCAAGGTCGATTTTGGGCCCCCTGGTATGTGACCTTGGTACTGCAGCAGAACTTCAATTTTTGTATCTTTTGACCTGGACATGCTGTGGTCTTGATTTTTGGGTGGCAGATAGCTTGTGATGTAATAAAGAAGTGGTGTAGGATTGGGCCCTCTAGCAGCTTCCTCTGGAACTGCAGGGGCGTTTTTGTGAAAATCTCTAAGGGCAATAACTGAACAAAGGAACAACGGATTTTCATGACATTTAGTGTGCAGGTAGCTTAAACAGAGATGTACACAATGAAGTTCAAATTATGCTAATTGGGACTTAATTTGCATAGTTAATGAGGAAAACCTATATTTGCAGTGTTTTCCATTATCATACTCCAATACATGTAACGTATGTAGTTTATGGAAAGCGGATCATCAACAGATACCAATTATGCAAATAAGTTCATAATTTGCATAATTAATGCAAAACACCATATCTCATCCAAGTGGAAAATTATAGGACTGTCAATATGGTGCTTAGTATGCAGGTTACTTAGACAGAGATATACAGAATGAAGTGCAAATTATGCTAATTGTCACTTAATTTGCATAAGTAATGAGGAAAATCTATATTTGCAGCGTTTTCCATTATCATACTCAAAATACATGTAACGTATGTAGTTTATGGCAAGTGGAGCATCAACAGATACCAATTATGCAAATAAATTCCTAATTTGCATAATTAATGCAAAAACACCATAATTAATATAATTGGAAATATAGGACTGTCAATATTGCTACATTTGTACGTTAGATAAAGGTGTTTATGACCAAGCATATATTATGCAAATGTGTAAGTCATTTGCATGAATAGAATTGTTCATGGAGATATGAGGTCGTGGAACTCTTGTTACCTTTGCGTTGGTAAATGACAAAACTTTCAAAGCACAAATGTTTTTCCCAGGGTGTCATTCGGAATAGACCTGATACGAAATGTCAATTTTGTGCAGAATCTGACTTGGGGGTAATTTTTCAAGGTTACACCCCTATTTTCCAATGTTCTGACACCCCTATGTTTAAAAACCTCCTAACCATCACCCTAGCCCTAACATAGAGGTGTTGATGGGGTGCCGGAATATAGGGGTGTCAAAACATAGGGCTGACCCCAGTTTTAAATGGTCAATTTTTACAGTCAGTCTTTGCACGGGAAAGGATGATAGAGATATCCTTCATTTGCTCCCAAATGTCCATAATTGCCGATTCCTCAGCAGATCGACATTATGGAAGAAGAAGAAATGTTGCCTTTCCAGTAAATGATGCCTGCCTTCACTTTGATCATATTCTAGACCGCACCAATGAAGTGTGGAACAGGATGAAGTCTATCAGTGCTAGCGAAATACTCCGCAAGCTGAAATCTACTAAGAAAAGTTGCTGGATTGCACTAGTTTGTGGACTCCTAGTGGTAGCAGCCGTCGTCACCGCTGCGATCCTGACGCCCCGTCTTGTATCTGGAGGTGTCAAGGTAGACCAAGGAACTTCTTCAGAAGTTGACACCTAAATTTGATTTCATGATTCTTGACCTTTTGAGAAAAATGAAGTAGAAATGGAAAATCAACATGAAAACAGACTCTGAAGGATGCTTTTCGGATATCAAATATTAATGGAGAGCCTAAGGGAAAATACTGTACCGTGAAAATATACTCACAGTTTCTGGGCTTCAGTGAATACAGGCATATATCATTCAAATTTTCCTACTGCAGTCCTCTGATTTTATGATACCCTCTTGCTGCAAAATTAAGATGCCTGAGAAACAAGGAAATGAAGTTGCCTGGCCTCAGTTGTCATTACTTCAAGTTAATACACGTAGATACACGACGCGTCATGTACTAGGAATCTCTGTTTGGGTACATGTAGATTCTTTTGAACTGCCAACATCTGCTGACTACAGCTATAGTCACATATATGTGACTTTTCCCTTTGTGAAGAGGCCGTTCTTTTTCGTTAAAGTACAGACATGTTTTTTATATGGTGTACACCTGCTTGTAGGAGGCTCCTGATTCGAAGAACCAAGATGGCGTGGTATTCTTGACATACCCTGAGATGTCAAGTACTCCTTGGTGGACGACATCCTACAACGAAAACGCATCGACCATCGCCCATCCATCTCTTCCATTGCCTTCACCAAAGCTAACAAAGCTTCAAACTTCACGGGGTACATCACTCTCCAAGGATAACATCCATTTGACACTCAAGGAGCCGTCTGCAAGTGCAGGCCTGAGCACAGGGAATTCACCTACGGCTGTGGGCATTGGTAAGCAGTTATGAATCCTTTAAGTTAGAAATCTGTAATTGGAGGGTATAGAGGATCTTCAGTGTTATCTCCACAATCGTAGATGTTTTTAAAGGCATTTTTTTTCTCATGACCATGTCATTGATCATCCCCTTGAATCTTGGTTGACTGTCCAGCATGATTTCCTCAATCTCATTATCACATAGCCCTAGATGAATGCACTAGGAAACCGTGCTAACATGTACATGGAACCTGTGTGAACAAAGACGAAGGCTACAAAATGTTACTAGTTTCCCATTAGTCCAGCTGCAAACGTGCACCCATTACATTACATGTCTTTCTTTATCACACAGAAATCAATGAGTGTACCAGGAAACCATGCCAACACGGACGCTGTGTAAACAAAGATGGCGGCTACAAATGTGTCTGCTCACCTGGATGGATAGGACAGAACTGTCAGCAAGGTGAGTTCTTACATATTTTCTTGTAAAACACTCAGCATTTACGAGTAGAGTCCATTATGCTCTAAGGAAGGAATCTGAAGAGTTTTGGATGAAAGAACTCAATATACATTAATAGGTGCTGCAGAGGATGGGACATTCCTTTTGTAAGCTAGCTGCAATATCATTTCCTTCTGTTGTTGCACAGACATAGATGAGTGTTTGAGGAGACCATGCGGACATGGAACTTGTGTGAACACAGATGGCGACTTCCGCTGCACCTGCTCACCTGGATGGACTGGACAGAACTGTCAGCAAGGTGAGTTCCATCCGTTGTTTCGCAATTTCCTAGTTATCTTCGCCGAGTATTAGTACTCGGGGAAGATTATGTTTTCGGTTGAAAAATCTGTTGGGTGGGTCTGTATGTATGTCAGGAGCATAACTCAAGAAAACTTAAATGAATCTTTATGATTTTTGGTAGGTGTGTAGTGGTTGTGCAAAGGAAGGTCAAGTTCGAAAATGGTTCACCTTGCGTTTTTCAACAGTACTGCAGCGGACTTTGAATTTTTTGTGTTTGTATGAAGGCCAAAAAAAAGTGACGGAAACGTTGATGGATCTTCATGATTTTTTGCAGGTGTGTAGATGTTGTAGAAACGGAGGTCAAGTTCAAAAATGGTTCCCCTGGCATTTTCCGTCGGTACTGCAGCGGGCTTTGTGTGTATGTGTATTTGTATGTCGCCAACATAACTCGAGAAGCTGTCGATGGTTCTGCATGATACTTAGTGGGTGGGTAAGGTTTACAGAAAGGAAGGTCAAGTTCGATAATGGGCCTTCTAGCGGGTATCTAAAGTATTGCAGCGGAGCTTCAAAGTTTGGGGTGAAATTTTCTCGAGGCGCCAGGTTCATGATTTTTTTATAGTGGATGGGTCTTGGGGCAGGGAACAAGTGGTGTAAGTTTGGGCCTCTTGACGACTTGTTTTGAGCTGCAGTGGGCCTTTATGTATGAAACTTTGGAGGAGGATAACTCATGCAGGGTTCGGTGTATCTTTATTGCTTTTGGTACGCAGGTACCTTAGGTGATGATTAACATAATGAAATATATAGTATGCAAATTGGGACTTCATTTACATAATTAAAGAGAGTAATGTATAATCCCATTGAAAGCTGTTACTCGACCTCAATTCAGGGACACTTGGAGGAATGCCTGGCTTGGGATTTAGGTCACCCAGCTGTGTGCCAGCTGTGCGCCCTTCATTTGGTAATAACTCAAGAAGGGGTCAATGGATCATCATGATTTTTGGTTTGTTAATAGCTTAAGTTATAATTTGATTTAGATAGATGGTAATTATGCATATGGGAGCCAATATGCATAATTGATGAGGAAAAACCATAATTCCATAGTGATCAATGGCAGGAATTCGATACTTGTAGCATCTGAAAGTTCATTAAACTTGTTACATATATCAGCACACTCTACACATATACTAGTCCTGTACCACCAAATGATTTTAACACTTTCTTGACTGGACTCATTCCCCCTCCCCCAGCATAACTTCCAAATGGTATGGTGCATGATCAAATTTGCAGCGGGTGATAAGCATGTAAATATTAATCACTCTCCATAATAAGCCTTGATTATTTGGCGAAGATAAAGTGTTCGTGGAACTCTAGTTTCTTAATGTCATGATTTCTTGACTTTATCAACAGGGAAACAAAGTCCGAAGAAAAATGCTATACCTTGGTACATGAATTCAGTTTCTGAGCGGGAATAATGCCTTTTTTTTTCATTGGGCTTTATGCAGAATTTTTGTTAAAACATGTCCGAGAACAATTCAGAAAAAGTGGTGTGGTCAAGCTCATGTTTATCAACGTTTCCCTGCTGCTGAACTACATGTAGCATTTTTGTTTATTGTCTATTTGCACATAAAAAACAAATACATTTAGTTGCGAACAGTAAAAGAGAAACAGGCAGGGGTAACCTGAAACCTCCAACGTCTTTCAAGGGTTTCTTCTTAACTGCGATTAATTACTTATTGTTATGATAATTTGTTATCATTTTATGATATATAGATAAGTAAATAAGATCAAACCTTTTGACCTCAAAGTTTTATTAGTCACAGGGTTAGGCAGCAAGGGGAAGAATATTTACAATGTATTGCTCCGGAAAGTTGCTGCAAGCAATCTGAAACCAGGTTTTTACAAATTTTCATGATAACAAGATTTGTCAAGAACCAAGTTTCTCCAGAAAGTCAATGCCGACCCCTTTGACATCATGTAAGTAAAGCATTGTTTGTTACAGCCAAGCGATGCCAAAGTGGATGGCGGGAACACAACAATCACTGCTACAAGTTGATGGGAGACATAACCAGCTTTTTGAGAGCGCACAAACGGTGTCAAGATCGGCGCGCAAATCTTGCTTCTATTCATAACAAGACCGAGAACGACTTCATCAAAGATCTCGTCACTTCTGGTGGGTATAATATAATATGTTTTCTGTTTTTGATTAGGTCTTTAGAGCCCAGGGTACACATAACCGAACATGGCATCTCGACCACTAGGCAGCCAGCTAAGGTTGGCGTTAGATCGATAGCAGTCTGACCAGTTTAGGCTACTCCGATCTTTAAGTACCAACCAGTAAATGACTTACTCCCAACCGAGCCTTTCTAACCTAACCCCAACCATCCCGCCCTCTACTTGAAGACTGCCGAATCTCTCTTAACTGATTCTCAAACTGATTGCCAACCCACTCCACGAATTAAAGAAGCACAACCAGCAATTTTCAAAAGAGCGGTCAGATGATTTTCGTTTTTAATCAAAATGGTCCGCACTCCTATGTTGCGAACATCACCGAAAGATACAAATAGGATCACAGGTACATTAATTTTGTGGCTTCAATACGGCCTCTATGGCTCTTCAGTCTCTTTGGTTGCCTGAGGGTTGGAGTGGTTTGTACACATTCTGATAGTACATAGTCATGCATAGGTATGTATCAGTCCATGTTCCGCTATGTGTAACAGAGACTCAACGCCTCACCAACTTAGTTCCTTAGCTCTTTGGAATTTCTAAATCATTTTTTAGCAGGGCATCTTAAAAACAGAGGACTTAGAGGAAAACATACCTGAGTGTATTCACTTCCAGAAACTGTGTGTACCAAGGCAAGACTCGCACAGACTCTATGTTCATGTAATAGTTGATCTTCCAGTTAAGCATAAAGTGGCAAGGTGGTTAGGTTTGTTGACTTACAAATTATAATGTTCTGGGTTCAAATCCCTTGTTGTGCCCTTGGCATTTTGATACCAATTTCTTCACTCCAATCCGGTGAAATGAGTACACCCCAGCTCAAATGGGACGTAAAGTTGGTGATCCAGTGTTTGAGGAGATCTAGAGCATCTTGAGCACGTTAAAAATCCCACGTGATTTATCGAAAAGAGTAGGGGCTCATCGCGGTGTGAGTGGCCGAAACCTTACACTGTTACAGTCCAGTCTTATGCTGCTCGTACAAGACTGATTTATTATACATACCGACAGTATACTACTTATGCGAAAAAAGCATTTTCTAAAAGTCTATTAGATGTATATTAGGTCTGAAATTAGTTTTTTATATGGCATCCTTTTTACTGATAAAAATTGACAATATGAGATTTTTTTTTACTACAGTGCCTTTCCTAAGGGCACACCATCGGGATCTGTTGGGTTTGAACCCAGAACCTTTTGATTCTGGACCACATTTCCACCTTAACAATTAAAAGCCACACGATCACAACACGTTTTTCTTCGATCTCAGCCCCGGAGGGGGATCAACCAATCGTCTACATTGGACTGAAGTGGAACGGCGGACGATGGGGGTGGTCAGATGGGTCCCCACTTTCCTACAGCAACTGGGCTCCAGGAGAACCCAACAGACAATCGTACTTGTCTCTCTCGCCCGAATGCGCTGCTATATCCTCAAAGGTGTATGCTTCTGTGTTCTTTAAAGTAAATCCTGTTAATTTAGTACTTTCATTTGAAATCACACCAGCCGGATTTCTGCTGACCAATTAGAACACCTTTCAGGAGGTGACAAAATTGAATATTTACTCAGAAAGGAAATAGATCTAAATGATTTTAGAAAAGATATTGTTGCACCATGATTTTTGTGATGAAACTGACCATTCATTTTATTTGTATAGACCAAGTGTTGTTTTTTTAAAACCTTTTTCCATCATTTACCACATGGGACTAAGTAATGGATTCCGAAATTGATGTTTTTTTGTTCTTTCGTGTACATGAGAATTCTATTGAAATTCGGACCTAAAACCAGCTTGATGAAATCGTTGAAAAGGGCCTCTTAGTAATGCCATTTCAATAAGTCACAATAAAGAGAAAGTGTCAGCTTTAGTATATTGTCATATTCTGTATATTGATAGCCATTACATTGTACATGTAGGTGGGTAGAATGCTCGCTTTGCATACGGTTGCTACTGATTACAAGTTTCATTCCACAACCAATCCATACCAAAGATGTTGAAAATGGTACAAACGGCTTCTCTGCTCAGCACTTAGCAATTATGGAAAAGAGTATAGAAGCTAAACACACACCGATACCAGAACACTAGGCCCCTGCTGTACAGTAGTGTTATCTCTTGAAATCGGTATTGCCCTATACACCATATTGTATGGGAAGGACTTTAACTTTGTTATATATGCTAAGGGTAGATATTGCAATCTGGCGAATTAAGCGCTTCTGCTAGTAGAAATCCTTTATTGGAGTCTGTGAATTTTTCTGTGCATGAATATTCGCTTAAAAAATACACTCTGCAATTCCATTCATATCACTGTAGATGAATGCATTGATAAAAGAGTAATCACTGTCCACAGCGACTCCAATCGAGATTTCTACCAATAGAATCGGCGATTCTACCAGATCACATGCACAATTCCTGCAATCATTTGGTATATAATATCATGTATCATTTTCAACAGACCGGCAAACAGTGGCTTTGGGGAAATTACAGACATAAAGGAGAGTGGACAGACCAACGATGCACCGGTAACTATGCGTACATTTGCAAGGCTCCAAAATAAGTGAGGAAATGATAATTCATGTATTGAATTTTTTTAAAACCCAAAACATGAAAGAAAGAATTATGATTGATAGTGGTTTATTAAAGTTAACTATCTCCAAATTGTAATTGAAAAAGGAAGGAGGGAAGGAGGGAACAAGTGAATTACTGACTAATAATCTGAGTAAAATAATGCAGCGTTGTATTCCTAAAAAGGAAGGAAGGAAGGAAGGAGGGAAGGAAGAACAAAAAGAATGATAGTGACTTAATCTTAATAAGATATTGCAGCCTCTATCACCAAATTTGAAAAAATGAGAGGAAGAAGGAAAGTATAACAAAGAAATATAAAGAAAATAAAGAAAGGAAGAACAGAACGCACATTGTACTGAAGGTTGGTGGATGATACCAAAGATCAGTGTCAAGATGAGATTTAGTACCACAGTGACATCGTCGTTCATCTGAAAACCGTGAAGTTACTGCTTTGTCTTACTGTAACAATGCACCGTTTTGTTGCATAAAAATTGGTATCAATCAATTACTGATGGATTGATGGATATTACTTGGCTTGTCATGTACATTTAGCATGTAAAGGAATAGCTCATAGCAGTGTTTTAATTCCTGTGGTACACAGGAACACATACGGCACACAGGGCAACTTAACGAAACAGAACTACCGTATTCTACGCTCATTTGCTTTGTAGGCTTTTAGAAGGATTTAGAAAAGATTTACGTAATGCTAACTTGTCAAATCTGTTAATACATTTTAATGGGCAGAATTAAATAGCAGCAGGTCAAAAATGTATCAAACAAACAATACTTTTCCCAATGACAATGCTACACAGCTCAATGTCACTAGAGCCACACCCGTACTAATTTGCATGAAATAGAAGTTGCCATTCATAATTGAAAAAGGAGATGCTATAATGGTGTATAGAAGTATAATGGAATGTAGTATTTATGTTGATTGTTTGTATCATTACACTGTGAAGTGAAGTTAAGTTAAGTGAAGTAAAGTAATTTTTTATCAATGTGTCATGTGAAACACCCAACTTATATGTGGGCCTAGGCTACACCAACAATATACATGTTGTTTCTCGTTGTGACTCGTACAAAAAGTGACCAATGTTCTCAATGTGCTTGAAGATCAATATAGTCTGTTATAAATGTTATACCAGTCCTATAATCTAAATCAGGATCATGGAAAAGAAATGAAAAGTTGCTTACTTATGTATGAAATATCATGTCTTATACTGAAACGACGTTCATACCTGTTTAATCACAAACTATTATGGTTGCATTGAGAAAGTCTAGAATCTAGACAGTGCAAATAACTGTTAATTCAATATGATATTGTTTAGTATGATGTTATTTATTGTTGTTCAGACCGCATCGATTCAATCTACTGGTTTCGACTTGAAAAAATAAATTTCTGAACTCTGGAAGATCAACTTGAAAATCTGTACGGAAAGTCTGTACCTTGGCACACTCAGTTTCTGTGAGTAAAATTTAAGACAGACATATTCAGGTTTTTCTCAGTCTGATGTCACTGAAAATAAAAGAATTACATTGAAATGTCCAAAAACCAAGGAAAAATTGGTGTGGCCTTAATAACCTATTGTAAATGGCAATTGCCCGTACTTTCTGTGATGTTGACAGTTGGAAAAGATTGTAGTCACTCAAACTCAAGCTGTTGTATTGTGTAAAATGGTTTCGAACATTCAAGTCAAGCGGAAAACATAATGAACAAGTTGATCACTGAACAAGATATAAGTACACAGCCATCAATTGACTCTGTCCTTTATTGTCAACGACAAGGTACTGCTAATGATAATAATAACTGTTCTTAGTTAAATCGATACATCTATGATATGACTACAATTTAATCAAATCAGTGCACGTCTTGAGCAGAGTACATCTTTAACCATTCTTGTTTGTTAGCTGCTCTTTTCCGGAGATATTTCAACACAAGGGGTCTCCATACTTATGTTTATATTCAGATACAGTTTACAGTCGTCTATAAGGCTACTTAGGAGCCCCTCGCGGGCCTCCCTTGTCTTGGTCTGAGTTTTTTTCCTGAAGGCAATGTTAAGAGCTTTCTGTGGCGGAGTGTTTTGTGGCATACGGAGGATGTGGCCAAATAGAGACCAGCTACGACAAGGTACTGCTAGGCTTTACATGGTTGAGTTTTTGTGTAGCAACTTTCGTTGTCGCCCTGTAGTTGGGGTTGTTAAATTAGAACTTGAAGGTTCTGGGTTCGAATCGCTCACAGGTCCCACTGGTGTGTCCCTGGAAAACCTTTTATTTATTTATTCTGTCATATTTATCCAGGGTTATGTCATATTTATTCAGTGTTAGAGAATGCAACCTATCAGCATGGTATTTCACAGCCTGTTCACTTAACATAAGAAACAATGTTTGATACGTATCAAGCCAAATAACAACAGGCTCAGTTTGCATGGTCCTATATATAGCCTCCGTTGTAAGTTTTCCCACTAGCGACTTTTTCAACTTATTGGGTCCAGGTTCTTGGGGGGCCGTATCTGCTTGAGGCCCCTTATCTGCTTGGGATCCCGTAATCGCTGTGATCCTGTAGGTACGGTCCCCAAGCAAATACGGCCCCCCAATCAAAGAATCTGGCACCGATAAGTTGACAAACCGCCGCGGGGAAGCCTGCAACAAAGGCTAGGTCCTACAATGAAATATTAAAAGTTGCGGGGAGTATAGGGGACCAGATTTTAGAAAAAGAAGCCCTCTTACAGATTTTCTCATAATTTTGAAAGGTCATATATATGAATAGTCAAGACGGTTTGAGCAATAGCAGCAATCAAATCAAACACGTCTGGGGGTGATGAAAGCAAAGTAATGATTTCATAAAACTGCTCGGGTTGAATCAAATTTCCATATGAAAAATACTGCATCGTGTTTTTTTTACTGATAAGTCTCTTGCAATTCTCAGAGAGCTTGCAATGTTCGTTGCTGACTTCATTTTGATTTGTTTTTGTTCATCAGGAAATACTGAAGACTACCAAACATGAGTCATAGCATTTAGACATTGATCTATAGTCTGCTTGGAATTTGCACCCAGAACCTTTAGATTTCAATAGTCAATAACCCTCACCTAAAGGCCGCCGTACCACAGTAACATCGACTGAGTGAAAACAACAATTAAATTAAAACTCTGTTCAAGATGATAGTGACAACAGCTGAGTTCATATGAAGGATGTTCAGTTTGAATCCAAGTCTATTACAGTCTGGCTACATGGTCGTTTTTGTTCAGCTTTGTCGACATTTTTTAGCTGATACCCATTATGTATTTAGCATTATATAACCTATGAAAATAATTAATTCAACATATGAAACCTGCTTGCAGACCTGAAACATGCATATACTTATAATTTCGCAACAGACAGGGAAATGAGCCTTTCGTATTGTCCCTCCAATTCTCCCAAAGTTGTCCCTCCTAATCTAACTTAGTCAAGGCACTTCAAATATCTGAAATGAGGCCTCCCTACCGGCCTTCAGAGCATTCACCTGGTGTATTAAGGTACGGTTTCAAAGTACATATTGCATACTCAAGGAAATCCTACACAATTACATATCGGTGCTTCTTGCTCTAAGGCAATTTTCATACTGTAGATCTGTACTGAAAGAATAATCACGATGGGAATATGACTGTTTTTGTGCTACTGTATTTTCTTTTCAATTACAAAACCCCCTGCTGCGCCCATTGAGTCACTCAGTCGAGATTGTCTAAGCTTAACGACTTAGGGGGAAAAGAAACTGCTTCGCTTAGGGTTCGTTCAATGTGGCCTTGTATTGATCAAACTTGATGGAAAAATGAAAAAATAGAATAAAAACTCCGAACACTGCTAAAACCTTCTTAACACTCCTACCATAAAATCAGATCCATGCGAAAATATTTTACAGTACAATTTATCATCTAGCACACTAGCTCTCACCCACGACCACCGGGTTTTATTTTCGCGGGCCTTCAGGTGTATAAAGCGAAGACTTCAAAGTGCACAAGTCATGCATATTGACAGAAATCCCACACGATTACATTGTACATGCAAGAATTCAGAATTGAATTCCTTTTGTAAGAGTGTGTGATAGGAGTGGTCTGGTATAAAACTGTATGGTGTTACATTACCAGTGTGAACACTGCGTGTACATACATTTATTGATGGTCTTTCAGAATTAGTCTCCCGCTGCCTTTTCTTTTACCGAAGTGAGTTTTTTTTTTCGTTCTGTCCTCAAGTGGGTATACGATGTTTATCTGAGGTTTACATCTCACTGGCGTGACTCAAAGCAACTGTTATGATCCAGCGCCATTTGACCATCCGTAAAATCCATGACACTGGAGACAGACGTCAAGATCTGCAATTCGCTTAAAGGGTAGGGGCACTACATTACTAGATACAGTAGTCAAAGATTCTGGCAAATTCACCCTCTTGGGTTAGATTACCCAAAATGACCCCACTTTAGATATACCACAGGCATATTTCAGGATCAGTGTAGTTCCACTCTGGATGTACCACCAGCATTTTCAGGATTAGTGCTGGTGAAATTAAGTGGCTGTACAGATATTTGTGATGTCTAGCTGTACCTTACATGTACCAGCCCTGTTCTTTATTTTGTGTGTAAGTTTATGATTGTGGACATGTTTTTTTTACCTCGTGGTCCATGAAAATGGGAGGTTATGTTTTGGGTGTGTCTGTTTGCGTTTCCGTATATTCGTGGTCAGCAGAGCTTAATATTATTTTTCACAAGACGTTCTTGATGGATACTGTGATGATACAGTATTTGGAATCTTGGGAAGACATAGGTCAAGGTCGATTTTGGCATCCCTAGCGGCTTTACTGATAATGCAGCAGAGTTTTGGTATCTTCTGTCCTGGACATGATACGGTCTTGATTTTTTCGGTGGCAAATAGCCTCAGATGTCAGGAACAAGTGGTTTGGGCCCTCAATAGCTTGCTCACAGAATAACCGAACAAAGGAACGTCGTTTTTTTTTATATTCTGCATGCAGTAAGCTTAAAGATCAAAAGTAACGTTGGGTAACCTAAATTCGGGATTTTTCCGATAATGGTTGACTGAAATCAATCTAGCAGAACAATAAACCATCCTTTTTTTCTATAATTCTGTCAGTATCATGTACTATCTTTGCACTAATCATATATATGGTAGATTTTGTCTCTAGTCGTGCTGACACCATAATATTTCAACTTGAAACTACCGTCCGCCGCACGCACAATGACAGTGTTGTCGGACAGGGGGGCACATTAATTCGGGAGAGAAGATTCGTCTTGAATATCTTACCGCTAATTACATTTTATACAGCAGCTATTCGTTCCATCCTTGGCTTGAGGAGAGTGCTATGGATATAGACGTGTCCAAGTAAAAAAAAATACACGAAAAAACGGCCGTACCGCACACATCAGGCCAGTTCGGGAACAACCCGTGTGTTGAGTCGGTAGAACTTCACTCAAAGTCGGCCCATCGTCATCATCGGGCAACGTGTAACGTTACATTATTCATGGTAAGTTAGCTGGATGCCGTAGCAATGGTAATACTACTATGTCCATGTGTTCCTTGTTGTGTTAGGAGCAAACTTTGAGGAAAATATCTTCCTCAGTCCACTATCACACGCAGCATTTGGACAAAAAAGTGTTCCTCACAAACCTTTGCCGTCTGCTTGACAACAGGATTCTGGTTAACAATATGGCGGCGGGAAAATACACGTGCCGTAGGTTGTAGCAACAGAGAGGAGTTTTGATGATTGATCACACTTAGAGTCCAGTTGTAGGTTAGCAAAAGAGATTCTAATTAGTTGTCTTGTAAATAATTGTGTTTAGCAGGCAGGAGATGTGACATTTGTCTTATAAACCAGCGAACAACCGTGCAGTGTGAGTCTCCCACGAAGCCCCCAGACTCTGTCAATAAGGGACGGAGAGGTTTTGGCGTCGCCAACTTCTAATGCATGGTTATGGAAGCTTTTCAGACAGTGTTCTGAATGCGTTAGTCTGTCAAGTTTGCATTTCTAGCGGTATTACTGATGTTGCATCTAGCACATATCCCTAAATACCCCGTTTTCGAAAAATCCCGACTTTAAGTACCCCACGAATTTAGGTTACCCAACGTTACACAAGAGACCGCTTCAGTCCAATTAAGGCGGCCATTTTGAATTTCCCGGGGTCAGCAACAGAGGTATTCCATCTTTTGTGGTAAATTTCGTCCCTTTAGGTAAAATACTGCGGTACATATGCCTTTCATGTGTATAAGATATTGTTTTGGACAGTTGGAGTTGATTTTGGCTAAATGTTTACTAATTTTTCACACTTATTAACGGGTGACGTGAGAACATCTAGCGTCAGTGTTTATGAGCCCATTCGTATATTCGAGTACACATGTGCAGTGTCAAATGTGAGACGTAAACAAAACCTGTCTGGGCATTGTTATGTAATCGAAACTGTTTACAAGTCATGGGCCTTCACCTTTGACACTGCACATGCGTACTCGATAATACGAATGGCTTATACCCTCTATTTGTACCGGTTGGACCGCGTCAAACCCCACAAAATACGTGCGCTGATATCTGGCTGATTTCCTTTTGGGTAGAAATTAAATTTTTGGCAGTTGTTCTGAAGATTTCATGGGCCTAACGTACTTCTATAATCTGTGACTGAGCGGGTGGCGATGCGGTTTCTGTATGTATTGCGCTCGAGACCGCTCTTTGTCCCCTGCAATAAAACCGCATGCATTCTGTGGAATTTCTACCTACCCAATCGCAAAAGCTCTGGTAAGTATCTACAGAGGTTGGCTCAACTATCATGTTAACGTTTTAGTGGGAATTTAACCCACTTGAACGCAGAACTATGGGGCAAACTGATAAAAAACTACCAACATAGTTTGGCACCCTCCCCCCCCCCGAGGCCCCACTGATGAAAGCACTTAATATCGATGCAAAATAGGAATTTATTTTTCCTAATGAATGAGGAACTTCTATAACTAATGTGACTTTCAGGTTTGGACTTCAATACATGCAATACATGTAAAACATTTTTAGATACCAATTATGAATGTGCTATAATTCCTTGCTGACAAATGTGTGTGTGTGTGTCCATACATAGATTATGTAAATATTGAAGTCATCTGCAAAATTCACGATGAAAATGTAAATACATGTATGGAGTTCTGATAATTGAAAGGAAAGCACCATCTTTGAAGATATCTTATGCTGATTACAGCCTTATTTGAATAATGAAGGTCTCCAAATTGTTGGTGCATGTTTACTGTAATGGTCATACCAGCCTACAAGTGCTGAGGATGGAATTGGTTGCTAAGCAGTTTGCAATTCAACGCATGCTTCATAAAATCTACCTTTGCAACGGTAAAGGTATTCATAAAGATTAATTTCAATCAAAAACTCTTTCTTGTCTTCCTGATGGTTAAATAGACTATGAGTGTTTTTGTTGTTAGAAGCAGGAATATGGATGTACACAAAGTAAACTGACAGCACAAAAAAAGCAGTATGAAGAAGTGGATGGCATTGAGCTTCTGGCTTCGACTTGCCGCATCCAAGGAAACACCTCCTTGCCATGCCGCAGAAATGGAGTTGAGTGATGCAAGGCTGCCTGCAAAAAGACAGGATGCTGAAGATGTAGATGGTGGAAATGCCCCACCGCCGTTGCCGCCAAGAAAACAGCCTAAAAAGTACGAAGACGTGGATCCGCATGGTGAAAGTATCTTTGCTTCGAATTCTGGGCCGGAGACACAAGATTTCGACGGTAAAGATGTGCCGCCGCCGTTGCCGCCAAGAAACCTGCCTCCAAAAAAGGGCAAAGATGTGGACCCGCATGGTCAAAGTATCTTTGCGATTTCTGGGCCAGAAAAAACATCCGATGAAGATGTGGATGGTAGAAATGTCCCACCGCCACTGCCACCAAAAGACCTGCTGCAAAAAAAGTACGAAGACGTGGATCCACACGGTGACAGCATCTTTGCATTGGGTTCTGAGCCAGAAAAAACTTGCGATGAAGATGTGAATGATAAAAATGTCCCTTCGCCATTGCCACCAAGAAAGTATGAAGATGTGAATCTAGAATCCAGCGGTGTAGAAGTGATTCTCGGATCCGGCTTGAAGCGCTCTGTGCCCGACGTACCGCCTCCTCGCAAACTAAACATGGAAGGCAAAGTATTATCTAACCGGAAGAGAGAAGTTCGAGATGAAGCGAAGGAAGTCGCTGGCCAAGAGGTCGGTGACCAAAATATGCCAGCCCCTCGCCATATTGACATGGGAGACAAAGTGTCCAAACGGAAGATAGAAGACGAATTGGAGGAAGTCATTCGTCTAGAGTTTGGTGATCAAGATCTGCCCTCCCCTTGCCATATTGACATACGAGACAGAGCGTTTAAACGGAAGGAAGAGGACGAATTGGAGGGAGGTCTAGAATTTAGTGATGAAAATCTGCCAGCCCCTCGCCATCCTGACATGGGAGAAAAAGTAATATCTAAAGAGAAGAAAGACGACGAATTGGAGGAAGTCACTGGTCTAGAGTTTGGTGATCAAAATCTACCACCCCCTCGCCATATTGACCTAGGAGAAAAGGCGTTTAAACGGGAGAAACAAGACGAATTAGATGACGTCACTGGCTTAGAGAATATCGATCACAATGTGACCTCCTCTTGCCATCTTGACATGGGGGATCATGTGGTGGTGTGGCCAGAAAACAATGACAGTCTACAATCTGATGTATATTACACATCGAATGACACTTACAGAGATGATCTTGAAGATTTCGAGGAAGCTTTCTCATTGTGCAATGAAATCCCTCCTCACATGTCTGCAGAAATAGACGTACGCTTTTCAATCCAGGAACAGAACGAAAGAGATGATCTCGATTCCCCCAATTCAACCTATAACTTGAAAAGGAGACAGGCAGATGACGGGAATGAAAACTTGGAAAGGCCGTATGAAGACGTGGATCCAGCTGGAGACAGTATCTTGGTACTGGGTTCTGGGTTGAAACGCACTGCGCCCAATTTACCTTCGAGCTCTCCTCACCATCTTGACAAGAGACCCAACGAGAAGGGACAACTAGACGGAAGGAATGAAGAATCGGAAAATGTATACGAAGACACAGATCCAGCTGGTTACAGTGTCTTTGTCTCGAGTTCTGAACTGAAAAACGCTTCGTGCAAAGAATCCCCACCTTGCATTCTCACAGAAAAGAAGGATAGAAATGCAAAGCAGTTGTCAAAGGAAGAGTTTGAACAAGCGGACAGAAAGTATGAAGACATGGATCTAGAGCATGGTGGTGTAAATCTGGTACTGGGCTCTGGGTTAAAACGCACTGTGCCAAATGAACCCCCACCTCGCCATCTTGCAGAAAGGAAAGGAAACAATACACATCCAGTCAAAGAACAGTCACCAAATGAAGAGTCTGAAGAATGGGACACAAATTGCAGAGACATTAATGAAGAGCATGGCGGTGCAAATGGCGATGCCTCGAATGCACAAAAGAATGACAGCAATGCAGAGCAGTCACCAAATGAAGAGTCTGAAGAGACGGACAAAACGTGCAAATACATTGATCAAGAGCATGGCAATGCCCCCACTCCTCCTCCCAAACTTGACCTGGGAGACCATACGGTGGTGTGGCCTTGCGATGAGGATCCATACTCTGATGAGTACTACACATCAAGGGATACCTATGGAGTTGAAGACTGTGTGGCGCCTGGCTTTTGCTGCAAAGTTAGAGGTATGTCCAGACAAATTTCATAAATTCAATTAACAACTACATACAGTGTGATATTTCAAGGCAGTGAATTATTGATATCTTTCTTTAGCTTTCCTGTGTTCTCATTCATATGTGTGTGTGTGTCTATCTTTGTGTATGTGTGTGTATGTGTGCGTGTGCGTGTGCTTGAGTGCTTTGGTGTGAAATACATTATGCATGCACAGGTTAATGCAGGTTCACTTGAAGAGGTGCACATGTATTTTTTATGTTTATCTGGACCTAACCTGCATTATTTAAATACTGTACATTTGTATTTATTCATTTATGATTATATATATGCGGGTAAGTACACCTGGTACTATTTACAGTGAAAGACTGTACAACTACAACTTTGCACCGAGAAAATGGTTGGATATGAAAGAGACACCCTGCCTTTGCTGATACTGATGTTGCCTTTCTAGTTAAGATGCTGCCTTTGATATCCTATTCTAGACCGCACCAAGGAAATGTGGAACAGGATGAAATGTATCAGTGCTAGTGAAGTGCTCTGTAAGATGAAATCTGCCAAGGATATTTGCTGCGACAAGATGAAATCATTAAGTCCCAGTGCAATGCTCCACAAGGTGAAATCTACTAAGAAAACTTGCTGGATTGCATTGGTTTGTGGACTCCTGGTGGTAGCAGCCGTCGTCACCGCTGCGATCCTGACGTCCCGTCTCGCATCTGGAGGAGTCAAGGTAGGCCAAGGGACACAGTTCATACCTGTAGCAGTTCACACCTTTGCTTTCTTGGTTCTTGACTTTTAAGAAAAATGAAGCAGAAATGGAGAATCAACATGCGTCTGAGGGTTGCCTCTCGGATTTCAAAGACTAAAGCAAAACCACGAGGTTAACATTGAAAGGGAGTCTACGGAAACGTCTGTACCATTGTACCCACAGTTTCTGGCAGTGAATTCAGGGATATTAAAGTTTGCCCTCCAGTGTTTTTCTGATGTACTCTTGCTAAAAAAAAAGGAGGAACAAGCTAGGACGTAAATTGGCCTGGCCTCAGTTTTCAGTATCTTCAAGTTAATAATAGATACACAGTATCAAGTAGAAATCTCTTAGGTTTTGTGAGTACCTTTCTTTCTACACATACTATAACCTTTCTTTGATGTCACGACTTTCCTTTGCCTTAAAATACAGGCATGCTTTTTACAAATATACACCTGCTTGTAGGAGTCTCCTGATTCGAAGAATCAAGATGGCGTGGTATTCTTGCAATACCCTGAGATGTCAAGTACTCCTTGGTGGACGGCATCCTACAAGGAAAACATCTCGACGGTTTTCCGCCCATCTCCTCTCTTGCCTTCAGTGAAGCTAACAAAGCTTCCAACTTCAATCCCGAAGGAAAAAACCTCGGCCACTGTCCAGTTGACTACACTGGACCCAGAACCCACAGAGCCGTTTGCAAGTACCGGTGTCAATACAAGGAATTCACTTGTGACTGCGGTAGTCACAACTCTGCCAGGCATTGGTAAGCAGCTATAAACTCCTTATAAATCTGTAATGAGAGGGTATAGGGCAGCTTCCTTTTGCTATCCATCAGTTTATTTCCAGGATCACACAGCAAACATATCTTTGCTGTTTTCTTCTCATGAAAAATGCATTCTTGTTTGACTGCCCAACATAATTTCCCCAATCTCATTATCACATAGCACTAGATGAGTGCACATGCCAACATGGCACCTGTACGAACAAAGATGGTGGATACAAATGTACCTGCTCACCTGGTTGGACTGGACAGAACTGTCAGCAAGGCGAGTTAATATTTCCATCCATCCATCCATCCCTTCGTCCCCATAGACTTTTTAATTTGAATCTATTTCTTGATAATGGGTTTCACTTATGAATTATGTTTATTTTTTCATCCCACAGACGATGATGAGTGTACCGCCAACCCATGCCAACATGGATTCTGTATGAACAGAGCTGGTGGATACAAATGCACCTGCTCGCCTGGATGGACTGGGCAGAACTGTCAGCAAGGTGAGTTCCTATTTTCATCCCTTCCTTCGCTCTTTCTTTCTTTCTTTCTTTCTCCTTTACTTTAAAACTTTTTTTTCTTGATAATGGGCATGTCTATGTATGATTATCTAATTCTTTATCACACAGACATCAATGAGTGCACCAGAAACCAATGCCAACATGGACGCTGTGTGAACAAAGATGGCGGCTACAAATGTACCTGCTCACCTGGATGGACTGGGCAGAACTGTCAGCAAGGTGAGTTCCTATTTTCATCCCTTCCTTCACTCTTTCTTTCTTTCTTTCTCCTTTACTTTAAAACTTTTTTTTCTTGATAATGGGCATGTCTATGTATGATTATCTAATTCTTCATCACACAGACATCAATGAGTGCACCAGAAACCAATGCCAACATGGACGCTGTGTGAACAAATATGGCGGATACAAATGTGCCTGCTCTCCTGGATGGACTGGGCAGAACTGTCAGCAAGGCGAGTTGTTTTCCAGTTACTAGTTTACAATCAGCAAAGCTGCAAAAATGCACCTGTAACATTACATGTCTTTCTTTATCACACAGACATCAATGAGTGTACTGGGAATCCATGCCACAATGGACGATGTCTGAACAAAAATGGTGGCTACACATGTACCTGCTCACCTGGATGGACAGGACAGAGCTGTCAGCAAGGTGGAAAATTTTGTGTGCTTCCTCTTCTCTATCCACAAATAAACTAATGTCTTTCAAGATAGCATAATGTACTTTAAAGTCACATTAACTCTAAAAGATTAGTGCTGCTATAGTTGAGTTTACAGCGGAAAATGGTGCAGAAACTATCATGTCTGTTGCGACACAGACATCAATGAGTGTACCAGGAGACGATGTCTACATGGAAGCTGTGTGAACACATATGGTGGATTCAAATGTACCTGCTTGCCTGGATGGACTGGGAAGAACTGTCAGCTAGGTGAGTTGCTACGTCCATCTTTTTTTTCTCCATTTCTATTTTCTTTCTTTCCCTCTACTTTCTCTCCCTTTCTTGATAATGGACAATAACTTATATCTATGTATGATGTTTATATGGTAACTAAGTTGGCGGCTACAAATGCATCTGCTCACCTGGATGGAATGGGCAGAACTGTCAGCAAAGTTTTTTGTGTAGACCTAAGGCATGAAAGTATGTGTTGTTTATTTTCAAGCAGTTCAACTACAATTGCTCCGCATTCTTTTTCATGCAGACATAAATGAGTGTGTCACGAAGCCATGCCAGCATGGACGCTGTTATAACAATGTTGGCGGCTACAGATGCACCTGCTCACTTGGATGGACTGGAAAGAACTGTCAGCAAGGTGATGTCATGAATGTTTTCTTGTGGGGAATCTCAGAGTTTAGTAGTAGAGCCCATTATGCTCGAAGTAATGAAGCTGAAGAGTTTGGTTTCTGGTGATAAAACTCAATATACCATACATATACAGTACTGTAGAGGATGGAACACTCCATTTATAACACAGCGACAATATAATTTTACATATGTTCTTGCACATTTTAGGATTTTTCATCCTTTAATTTTTCTTTCTTTGCATGTTCTCTTCCTTGATAATGGACATGCATGTACCTATCATGTATGCTATTTATGGTATTTCTTTCTTAATCACACAGACATAGATGAGTGTACCAGCAACCCATGCCAACATGGACGCTGTATGAACAGAGCTGGTGGATACAAATGTACCTGCTCACCTGGATGGACTGGACAGAACTGTCAGCATCGTGAGTTCCTATCTTCATCCATCCATCCATCCAGCCATTCTTTCTTTCTTTCTTTCTTTCTTTCTTTCTTTCTTTCTTTCTTTCTTTCTTTCTTTCTTTCTTTCTTTCTTTCTTTCTTTCTTTCTTTCTTTCTTTCTTTCTTTCTTTCTTTCTTTCTTTCTTCTCTTCACTGTCTCGTTCTTTCTTTTTATATGTGCCTCTGCATTGTATGTATAAAGCCAGTAAAACCGCCTTTTGGCATAACACACCAGCCTCGCTTGCACACGGTTGGACCCGAAGATAAGTGAGGAACGAGTAAACGAGGGCTAACTCAGCGTAAAAGAGTGCTGACTGGGGCTTATTTGGAGCGCGATGGGTTCCAATTAGTGGGTGCTTCGGTCGCTTTCCTCAACAAAATTCAGAGGTCTTATCGCCCATGTTTACGTCTTACCTTTGCAGGGAGTTGTAAGCTTTGTTTTGAATTATCTAATTATTATGTCCCCACTGTACTTGGTGTTAACGAGTTCCACTCTGTGATAATTCAAGGAAAAATCTGTTTTTTCTTACACCTCCATTATTGGTTGATAACACTGGTACTCGGTGAAGGAATTGTGGTTCTTGTTCTCTTCTCAGCTGGTATACTAATATAATAATATATTAGGTACTTTTTGTTGGTACGTCCATGACTTTATAAGTCATTTTGTACATCATGAATAGCCTGGACGTTCTAGGAAAGCTGCTGTAGATTTTCTTTAATTTTGTTGACATTCGAATTAGCACACCCCTTTTGTAATTGTTGCTACAGAATCAGTTCTGTACCTATTTATTTGAATATGAATCCCATACCATTGTAGAACATTTTAGGTTTGGTCTTACTGGTGATATGCACATCATATTTCTTGGCTTTCTTACACAGCCATCGATGAGTGCGCTGGCAGGCCTTGTCAACATGGAACCTGTGTGGACAATGTTGGTAGCTACACATGTACCTGCCACTCTGGATGGACTGGAAAGAACTGTCGGCAAGGTGAGTACTTCTCATATTATTAGTGATGTTATTCATATTCTCTAATATTCATATAAAACAATTATACAATTTTCTAATCATCTCCCCCCTGCTATTGGTTTTTCACCCTACCCTGCTGCAGCAGCCTGCGTTTCGTGTGTCTTGCTGTGTTAGCGCTGGCCAGTGGTTAACAGCCAATCACGTTGCCACATACGGTCAAGAGGCAATGTGATTTGCTGGTAACTTTCCTTCCAAAACAAGTTGGGAGTATCTGATTGGTTGAAAGCTGGCAGGTACTAACGTAGCGAGAAAGACAGATCACTGGCCGGTGCACCAGGGTTGTTGCTTGACTCAAACAAGTGGCGTCCTTGCATGAGAGGATGCGTGAACAAAAGCGGGGGAAGTTTATCAGAACAAGGTCGGACCAATTCAATTTGTAGGTTTTAATAGAATGCTGAATTGGAAGATCAACAAGAGAACATGGTCGGAAGGAAATGTGTATACATTGGTATATTCAGTTTCTGGAAGTGGATACGACCAGATTAATTTCTTACATAGTCCTTGTGCTACATGTCCGAGAACCAATGAAAAAAATGGTGAGACGATATTCATTTCATCAGCGTTTGAAATTCCCCTGCTGCTGACGAACATGTAGCATTTTGGCAATCTCCAAGCAGATCCAACGGTTGCAAAGACCATATCCAACTGGCAGAGGAAGTTTTTTTATTGCAAACTGTATTGGGGGGAGATTGAAGCTTGAAGCTCAAGGCTCCAGAAAGCTATTATAAACAATTTGAAACCCGGATTATCAAGAAGTCAATGCCAACCCTTTTGATGCATTCAAGGAAAGCATTGTTTGTTACAGCCAAGCGATGCCGAAGTGGATGGCGGGAACACAATAACCACTGTTATAAGTTGGTGGAAGACAAAACCACCCATGGGACGGCTAGTAAACTCTGTAAAGATCTGGGTGCAAATCTTGCTTCTATTCATAACAAGGCCGAGAACGACTTCATGAAACGTTTCGTCGCAAACGGTGGGTTACAAACAGTTCCTTGTTGTCAATGGCATGTAAGGCACAAATCTATATAATTCCATTTAGATAGATATTGGAAATTTCTATCTATTGTCTATGTATTGCCATATGGACACTCCCCCCAAAAGGTTTTTGATCATACTGTCATCATCATCATTCTTCCGGATTTACTCCGGTGAGGTACAATCAATAAAAATTTTCCAGTATGATCTGTCCTTCATGGCGGATATCAATGCAGAACCTGTGAGTCCAGTGTCTCTTTCAATCAATGTCAATACTGTAAATCATAAAAAGCAAATATGTAAATCATATAAAGCAGCTGCATAATTTGTATTTGTATCTATTGACAATGAAGACAAATATATGCTGTAAATTGCAAAAAGCATATAACTTTTGGGAAACAAATCCTAACATCCTAGAATTCAAAAGTCAAAGAAGAAGATGTAAAAGAATAGAAATGAAGAACCCATTATTCGGTAAACCATTGTCTGTATGTTTAGTTTTGTTCATCCTTCTTGACCACATAGATTTCATAATGAATACAATTGTTTTGCCTACCTTTTTTTATTCGCTCGCATCAGTTTTGGGGTCCCCAGATAATGTAATCCATTCAATCAAATCAACATGGCCTTATGTCTATCTAAGATGTGAGATTAGATTTCAATATGATACTCGACCTAAGAGTCACACTATCTATTTAAAGCCACACAATGCCATGATATGGATTTAAAGAACAGACGTCACAAAAACTTTTGTTTTCAAACTCAGCCCCTTGGGCGGAGCAGCCTGCTGTCTGGTTTGGACTGCACTGGGAGGATGGGCATTGGAAGTGGACAGATGGATCCACACTTTCCTACAACAACTGGGCTTCAGGAGAACCCGACAGCAAAGCCCTCTTTAGTTTATCACCCTCATGTGCCGCTATATCCTCAAAGGTGGGTGTTTCTCTTTTCTTTCAAATGACTATTACTGAGTACTGATGACAAAATTGACTTTTTTACACCTATTTGTAAGTGATATCTACCGTTTCTCAATGGAAAAGGTACTATTGTGCAATATTCTGCCTACAGAAATTCACCATTCGTTTGTTCATTTTTTGCTCGTCAACTTCTTTCTGTACATATAGAAATAGAAATTCGGACCTTCAAAACAGATGAATTGACACATCAGAAATTGCATTGCCGATGGTTACAGTATAAAGACTAGCCATATTCAATATGACAATCATTGCATTAAATTTTTTGCTCACTTTGTATCATGTATGCGGTAGGTTAATTCCAGAACCAAACCAAGCCATACCAAGTACTTACAAAATAGTGTATGCTGCTTCTCTGCTTAGCACTTAGCACTTATGTGACAAAGTGTAGAAGTTGAATACATAATGCCAACAGAAGACTAGCCCCCAACTGTAGTATTATATCATGTTGCTTATCTGTGTGGCTCAAGCACTAAGGATATGGAGATGTGTTCAACCCAATACAACATATGATGTGGGAAGGGCTTTAACATTTGTGTATAACGTTATATTGTTTTCAACAGAATGCCAAGCAGTGGTTCTGGGGAGTTTACAGGGAAACGGGAGACTGGACAGACCAACGGTGTGCTAGTTACTTTCCATACGTTTGCAAGATTCAGAAATAAGACTGGAAATCGTAGTAACTCAATCCATCTATGTGAAAAATTTGTGTTTTTTTTATCCCCAAATACCAAAGAAATTATTACAATTCAATCTATCTACTAGTAGGTATAGTTTCCCTATGTAGAAATGGAAGAAAATAAAAAAGGAAGTAATGCATAACCAAGGAATTAATCTACATAGAATAATCCAGCCAAAAGGAGAAAGAGAGAAAGATGAAAAGAAGAAAAAGATTTAAGAATGATTATCATGATAGATACTTAATCTTAGTAAATTGGTGCAGCCTCTGTCACCAATTCAGAACATATAAACGGAAGAACGAAAAAGCGAAGAAAAAAAAGAAAGGACGGAAGAATTACAGAAAGCAAATTGGATAAAAGGTTAAGGATAAAAGATTAAGGATTAAGATTAAGGTCAATTTAAGGATGATAACAAAGACCACTGTCATGATGAGATTTAGTATCACAGTGACAGCGTCATTCATCTGGCAAGCATGAAGTTACTGTATCATCCTACTGGAACAATGTGCATTTTGTTACTTGAAAAAGTAGTGGGTAAATCAATTACTGATGGATATTGCTGTGTCAGTCTTGTACATGTAGCATGTAAAGGAGTTTATAGTTCATAGAAGGGTTTTGATTCCTGTGGTATGCAGGAAGCACCCACAGTACACAGGGCTGTTAGCAACTTAGCAAAAGAGAATTACCGTATTCCATATGCTCCTTTACTTTATAGACTTACTTAATAGAAGGGTTTAGAAAGGATTTTCGTAAATGCTAGGTTGTCAAACCTTACTAATCAGGATTACATTATAATGTGCAGAATTAAGTAGCAGCAGGTTTTTACGAATAATAATCTTACCAATGACCAATTTTACACACTTCAATGGTACTAGAACTGCATCCTGTGCATTCATAATACATTGTATAGATGCTATAATGGTGTATAGAAGTACAATGGCATGTAGTATCTATGCTGATTGTATGTATCATTACAGTGAAGTGATGTAAAGTAAGGTTTCTATCAATGTGTCATGAGAAACACCCACCTTATATGTGTGGGCCTAGGATTCACCAATTCAATATGTTGGTTCTTGAATTCTTAAAAAAGATGTGCATAACTGGAAAAACATATCAATGGAAACAAAGCCTTATAGCCTTATATAGAACAAGGTTTATATATTTATGCACTCGCCTTACTGTAACAATACATCATGTTTCCTGAGAAAGTAGTGAGTGACTCAATTACTAATGGACACTACCATGCTTGTCATGTACATGTAGCCTGTAAAAGTATAGTCCATACCAGGGTTTTAATTCCTGTGGCATACATGAAGCACTTAAATTACACTGCAGGACAGCTTTGCATTACAGAACTGCCGCATTCTACTCTCTTTACTTAAGAGAATTTTAGAAAAATTCAGAAAAATGTAAACACGAAATCTTTACTGACACAACAGAACTACAGCGACTTTAAATAGAAAAATTAAGAACTATAGATTCAAATTGGTGTGATTTACAAAATATTGTAACATATGTTCCATTTTAGCCCTTAAAAAAATAATGGACAATATCATTTTAGAATGCATTAACAATGAAGGCACCCAATTGTAGAAAAACTCACTATGTCCCTTTGCTTTGCACAAAAAGTGACTCATCTCAATGTGATTGGAGATCACTCTAATCTGATATCAATGTTATAACAGTCCACATCAGGAGCGTGGAAAAGAAAGGAAAAGTCGCTTACTTGTGTATGAAACATCACGTCTGTAGCATGATATATACCTGTTTAATTGCAACTTATCATACTTGCATTGTGAAAATCTTTTTTAGAATCTGGACAGTACAAATGACTGTTGATGCAATATGTTATTGTCAGTGTAGTATCATGTTACAAATAGTTGATTAGGCCGCACCAATTCAATTTGCTGATTTTGTGTTTGTGTTTGCTGAATTTGAAGATCAACTTGAAAGTTTGCATGAAAAGTCTGTACCTTGGTATACAGAATTTCTCTGAGTGAATACAGGCATATCCATTTTTTTCAGTCAGTTTCCACACTATCCTCAATTAGCAAGAATTACGTTAAAATGTCTGCGAACTGAGGAAATTATGTTGGTGTGGCCTTAGTCAAAAATCGTAGCTGCTGATACTTTCTTTTAGTAGTTGGGAAAGGTTTAAGTCACTCAAGTTCAAAAGCTGTGGAATTAAGTTGAATGTACTCGGACACTCATGTCAACTGGAAAACACCATGCACAAGGTACTTATTACTGAACAAGATATACGTACACAGCCATCAATTGTCTCTGTCCTTTATTGTCAATGACAAGGTACTGCTAGGCGTGACATAATTGAGTTTTTATGTAGCGACATTCATGGTAGCATGGTGATCGGGGCTGTTAAATTCAGAGGTCCTGAGTTCGAATCCCTAGCAGGTCCCAATGCAGTTCCTTTGGAAAACCTTTGCAGTCTTAGAGGATCAAACCTATCAGCCTGATGTTACTCAGCCATTACGTATAAGGCCAAATAGTACAAACCATTCAACAAAATGTCCAGCGAGATGCCAAATAAATAGGAGTAGGCCTACAATGAAATAACAAAAGTTGCGGGGGAGTAGAGGAGACCAGATTGTACAAAAACAAGCCCTTTTGAGGATTATATTTTCTCAAAAAATTAAAAGGTCACATTTATGAATAATCAAGACGGATTGAACGATGGCAGCAATCAAATCAAACACGTCTGGGAGTGATGAAAGCAGAGCAATTATTTCATAAGACTGCTCGGTTTGAATCAAAGCTTTATTTCCATATGAAGAAGTCTGCATCGTGTTTTCTACTGACGAGTTTCAAAGAGTAAATCTATTCTCAATGAACATGCAATATTCTTTGCTGGCTTAATTTGATTTTTTTTGTTTACCAGGAAAAACCTTTCACAGTAAAAACAAGCAAATATTAGACATAGCATACATTATTAATAGATGTACAATCTGGTATAATGCACATTGCACAGTATAACCAACCTGTAGAATTAGGTGTAGAAATGAAGTATCATATTTCCTAAATGACTGATAAGAGCTACATATCTCAATGTGGTTGGAGTATTGAATACAAAAAAAGGTCCCGTGAGATGTAAAATATGTTGGCGTGGCCTTGCAATGAAAATCAAAAGTTGCGGGGGAGTGCAGGAGACCAGATTTTACAAAAGCAATCCCTCTCTAGGATTACATATTTTCTCATAATTCTGAAAGGTCACAAATAAGAATAATCAAGACGGATTGAACAATAGCATCAATCAAATCAAGCATGTCTGGGGGGTGATGAAAGCAAAGCAATGATTTCATAAAACTGCTCGGTTTTAATCAAAGCTTCATTTCCATATGAAGAAGTCTGCATCGTGTTTTCTACTGACGAGTTTCAAAGAGTAAATCTATTCTCAAAGAACATGCAATATTCGTTGCTGGCTTAATTTCTTTTATTACCAGGAAAACTGTTCACAGTAAAAACAATCAAACATGTGTCAAAGCATCCATTATACTTAGATCTACAATCTGGTATAAGTGACATGATGGTCTTAGTTGGGGTTGTAAAATGATAAGCTAAAGGTTCTGGGTTCGAACCCCTAGCAGGTACCAATGCTGCAACCTTTGGAATCTTTTTCAGTGGGAGAGGACCAAATCTATCAGCCAAATTTATGGCAAATAAGTTGGCGTGGCCTTACAATGAATATTAAAAGTTGCGGGGGAGTGCAGGAGACCCGATTTTACGAAAACAAGCCCTCCTGAGGATTATATATTTTCTCATAATTCTGAAAGGTCACAAATATGAATAATCAAGACGGATTGAACAATAGCAGCAATCAAATCAAACATGTCTAGGGTTGAGTGATGAAAGCAGAGCAGTGAATTCATAAAACTTCTCGTTTTGAAACAAAGCTTCATTTACATTTTAAGAGGAATTCTGCATCGTGTTTTCTGCTGATTAGTCTGTGAGAGTCGATCTTTTCTCAAATAGCATGCAATATTTTCGTTGCTAGCTTAATTTTGATTTTTTTTTGGTTTACCAGGAAAAACCTTTCACAGTGAAAACAAGCAAACATGAGTCATAGAATACATTATTCATAGATGTGCACTCGGGTATGCTGTGCATTAGACGGGTTTAGCATCCTGTAGTTTTAGAAATGAAGTATCATATTCCCTGAATGACGGATTAAAGAAAGGCCCCGTGAGATGGCAAATAGGTTGGCGTGGCCCCACAGCTTTATTTCTGTAAGAAGCATGCTGCATCGTGTTTTCTACTAATAAGTCAGTCTTTTCGCAAAGGCGATGCAATATTGTTTTCTTGGCCTCGGTTTAAGTTGCTTGTTGTTAACCAGGAAAACGTTTCACAATAAAAACAACCAAACATGAGTAATATCATACATTATTCACAGATCTATAGTCTGGTATGATGTACTGTAGAATCATTCTTAGAAATGAAGTACGCTATTCCATTACTGACTAAATGGAAGAAATATATCTTATGCCTTAAGCATACTGTTAGAAATTTTGTAGTCTTTACGGTGAAATGAAATGCTACATTTTTTCTCGAATAATCCCAGTTCTCGGCTTCTAGGCATGCGGCCTTGAGAACCGTAGCCCATATTGAACATGGCAAATCATCACTCCCCCTAGAATGTCTGCGCAAGAGGCCTATGAGCTGCTATGATGCGCGTTGTTAATTCATTCTGACCCTTAGTAGTGCCTTAAGTAGCACATAGGGCAACAAGTTTCCTTGTAGCGTAACTATTTACAGGGAGAGGCTGCTAGCTCTTTCCTTTTTACCTGCCCAAGGCACCTCCTCGAACACACGATCCACATTTAACATCCCTTCTGTTTTCATGTTATCCTCTTGCAACTGTTTTTGCTAAAAATGTTGAAAAATTGAAAAATAGATAGATGGGGTGGCCCTACCACCCACACAAAAAAAGGTGGACGTTTAAGTCTTTTCCCAGAATTCAATTTACACTACTATGTAGCCATGGTGACCCATGATTGGTCGGGCAAGCATTGTAACTGCCTGCATGTTATTACAGCATTTGAGCGGTGAAAAAAACAAAACAGAATCCAAATCATGTTTCTCTGTTGTACATTTCTCTGTATTTAACACTAGATTTATAACAGTTTGATGTTCTCAAGATCTATATCTGATAAAGGAATGTGTACTAAAAATATACCTTTCTGTTCAGTTTATCAATATATTTGCTTGTACAATGTATGTTTGTTTTGAGTGCAATAGAGTGTTGAGAATATCAGTATTTTGATGCGTTCCAGTTTTACATCGTTTGATCACTTGGGCCTAAATCAAACAAGAAAAGAGATTTGATTTATCTTGTTATCGTTTGAATGATAGTATGCGTTAGTATCAGTTTCATCTATCCACGTGTTTTGAGTCGTACGGTTCTGTTTATTCAACAGGCTTGCGACACCAGTTTTGATTTGTCTCCCAATACATGTATCTACAAATAAAAACAGCAGTGATCGTTTTTTTGTTGTTGCAATATTCCCTCATGGCTTTACTAGATGTGTTGGCTGCTGGCATGGACATGGATGCAAACTAAGGTATTTTTTGCAGCTCTTGATTTCTTTCACAGAAATTATCATTTTGCCTCAGTCACTGTTTTCACTTAGAAATGCCTTTCAACAAAGGTGAACTAATCCAGCACCATTTATTAGTGCATGAACCTACAAATGATATGTCAAGTCAAGCAAGCTTGTACCCCAGGTAATCATTCAATGTTAAATCCATGTAGAAGTTAGTCCACACCGATTTATTTTGTTGGTTCTTTTATATTTTCTGGAAAATTTCTCATTCAATGTAAACCCAAAATACAGTCTCACTCAATGTAAACTCAAACGTTACACCCCATCGATTTCATTTTGGGTTCTCAGACCTTTTGCAGTAAACAGTAAGCAGCAGATCCTAGTAAAACAGATGGCGATGAGGAATACGTCCTTCATGCGCTGTTCATTCCTTAAAAACTGTGTGCACCAAGGCTTAGCCTTTTCTCACAGACCCTGCTTTTATGTTGATATTTAGATCAACAATATCTAATACTAGTAATACCCAAGAGCTAATGAATTAGATTTGTGTGGCCTTAGGTTTTCCATTTTTTTGTAGGAGAGGTGAAAATATCAAATGGTAACATCTTCTTATTAATTCAACATTATCTAATAATACCCAAGAGTTCATAAGTTAAATTTGTGTGGCGTTTAAAAAAAATATTGTAGGAGAGGTGGAAATATCAAATGATGACATTTTCTTATTACTCTACCAACCAGAATGGCAGAGCCTGACATAAAGCTCCCGCCAGGACAAGAGCACGAAGACATGGAGGGTGCTACAAAGTTGAGCTCAGATGCGGAGGATACAAAACAAGAAGACGTGGACGCCACAAACGTATGCTCGGGACACCGTGGCTTGTCGTCCTCTAGCGACAAGACTGACCAGGAATCTGGCACGGCTGATCCCACTTATCTTCACTTGGGAGACCACGTAGTGTACGTGGGGCAGGAATCAGAAGATACCGATGATACCTATAAATACAAAGAGCCAGTGGATGTAAACTTTGCTCACAAAGCTAAAGGTATGTCGGTTCAACTTTTGTTTCTCTGATTTTAGAAAAATTACTCTGAATGAAATAGTCTTAGTATGTTGTTTTATTAGCTTGATAAATATTTGTCATGTCATGGGTGTTTGTCCCTTTTGCTTTAAACTTTATTGTTTATTCTGTGCAGAAAGTACAGGTACAGCCAGTGACTGCTAACTTTGAAATCTGTTCAATGGATATACAATCATCCACAGTTTCTTCATATGTTTCTTAATACTCATTCAGACATAAGTTATGGTGACTATATCAATACGACTCGTTCTATATGCAAACTTACATATGGTGTTTTCCCCGGCAGTATCAGTTAATTACTGTATCAAAATTGTTATGCATTGGAAAGTACTCGTCAACTTTTCGCAATTTGTACACTCAAAACGTTCTATTTATTCAACGGAATCACAGACGGTGCATTCATTGTTTGCTGCTATTCGATGTTTGCATAAACTGATCCTTGTAATATTTATATTGTGTAAAATCGCCAATTGTAATGATCGCAGATTTGGTTCTTTAGTATTCGAAACAGGAGATTCCCATATGGATTTCCACGGGTTAACTGGGAAATCAAAATGTGGAAGGCGTATCTCCCAAAAGCTTTGAGAAATGGGTTTTGGCTGTTTTTTCTATCAAATTGATATATCTTAAAAGTAACTACATATTTTCCAAGAAGCTTGATTTCATGTAATTCATCAAAATTGAATTTTGCTCTCCATCTAGATGGAATAGCATTCACAAGAGCGTTGTACTGGAAAATTAAATGCTTGTAATTCCCTACAGTATTCTTATACGTAATAACATAATTCAGAGATATAACATGGCAGCTAATTACATCCTTGGCATACAAAATATATCTATTAATCCAATTACGGTGATATAACATATTTTGTTTACTTCATACGTAAAACACAATATTCAACAAGAGTTTCGATGCTATATCAGATACATTTTCTATTTCTTCCACTGGCTGTACCGTGTTCTACACAGAAATCATTTTCTTGCAGGAATCGTGTAGCGACTGTATTTGCGCTGTATTTGAGACATCGTACGGTTAAACAGTTAAATTTAAAGATAGTTAGATCGGGTCCAAAGGTATCTGAATAGCAGGGTTTTTTTCCAAGTAGTGTATCGAGATAAAGTAATTTCTTAACCCATTCTAACAGCCAGCTTGCATGGATGATTTATATTTCTATCAAGTTTAGACCACCTGCTTCATGTTCTTGAATAATGACATTACGTTTGAATTTTTTTTCATAGAAATTTAAAGAACAGAGAATTTGCCTTATTGAGAAATGTGAGTAGAGGTACTAATATAAGAAAGTTGAGATACAACTAAACCTTTGAGAACCAATATTTTACTCAAGAAAGCTAGATATCAAAGGTCCCAAGAAGACAAAATCTTTTTCATTTTACAAAATTTGTTCTTCCAGCCTTTTATTTTAGACGCAGAGAATGTGGATTGATCGATGACACCTTAATATTTTGCCCTTGAGGTCCATTTGAGTCCATATTTCAAAACTGTATGCCCAAGAGCCTAGCCACATGCCTTCAGTTGTCTTGATTCAAAAATGAACCAGAAGATGTAGAAAACTGTTCAATGATGTCTAAACTTCTAATAATAGTGGCCTTGTCTGACAAGACCAGCTCTGCATCGTCTGCGTACTGAAAGATTCGAATTTGTGCTTCTACAGACGAAAACAAATTTCTTTGATCTCAGTAGATTGGCGGGTGCTCAGGGAAATAATCTCTGGTGCTAAGATAAAGAGGAGGGTAGATAGGGGGAACCCTGCCGCACCCCTTTCAAGGTCAAGCCAATCCGACAGGTGCCCACCATGACTGAGACAGCTTTGTCCATTCTTTGTGTAAACTGTAACCCAGTTAAGAAAGTCAGGATTTACAATGTAGATTGTATTTTTCCAAAGCTTTTCGAATACAATCTTTGGAGATGGTGTCAAAGGCTTTACTGCCATCTAAGAACAAGACAGCCCCTGATACTTTACGGTCTTTGGTAAAACGCATTACATCATCAAAGGCACGGATATTGTTTAGAATAGATCAGCCCTTGATATAACCTGCTTCTTCTTCATCGACAATAACAGTGATAATCTTAAGTAGTCTATTTGCTAGTCCTTTAGCACATATCGTCTAATCGTTGTATGTTAAGGAGATTGGTCTCCAATTTGACAGCTGGTCTCTACTCCCAATCTATTCAAAACTTCATCTATCCCATTATCAACCCATGAAACGAAATATCAGCTCTTGAAAATATCAATACATTATCTACGTGAGTCTTTATAATTCCAACACTCTACCTAGACAACATAGATCAGAAAAAAATTAATTGTCCAAAAGTAGCTCCAAATAAATGATAATAAAGTCTCTCTTTATGACCCTCCGCTTGCTTGTAGCGGTTGAGGAAATGTTATAAGAGCATGACATCAATGTTTTGATGCGCGTAAACGTAGCGTCAGTTCTTTTAAATGAAGCTTTTAATGACTGTCATGCGAGTTAGAAAAAATTGAATTAATTGAAATACGTTGTATTGGATTACATATAGAATCGTATTGGATTACATATAGAATCGTCATGAATCAGACCCTTCCAGGTAACTTGTTTTAATGGCTTCAGGAGCTTATTCTGTAACAGCTGTGTTGCTGGATGCAATTTCATTTCATTGCTTTGTGTAAGGAGGCCATACTCTGCTTTGTGAAAAGGAGAGTCCTGACTAAGGATCGTACTTATGACGTTCTTTATTGGTTATGAGAAAATACAATTGCATAATGCACCTCGACATGTCGATAATAGGTACTGCATAATATCTGGTACCACTAAGTTACAATTGCTGAGCAATTAAGTTACAGTTATTTCTATTTTCCCATGGAAGACCACGGAGCGTATGTGGGGAAGGAATCGGAAGATACTGAGAGTCCCTACGGATACAACAAGCCTGAGGATGTAAGCTTCGCTCACAAAGCTAAAGGTACGGTCATAAAAACATCTTAAAGTTTATTGTCTAGTACTTACCTGGCTGAGATGTTACGCTGAAAAGTATCAATCGAAGCCAGGTAGAGTGGTGCGCAGTATCGTTTGGTGTACCCTTTGGGGTCAACTATTACCTATGGTACCCTTCGGGGTCAACTAATTTTGAACGGTCTATCTTTAGCATTAAAAAAGGTTATAAGGCCACATTAAAGTTAATCTCGGAAAATCAACATGAAAACAGTCAGAGGGAAAATTCTGTATCCAAGGTACACACATTTATAGTTTATGGATACCATTTATATCGTAGTAAATTGTACAATTTTGCTGACTTGATGACATTTTTTTCTTTTCATTTTATATATATCTTAGATCGTGTCACTGACCTGTTCAATGGGGTGAAATCTAGCTATAAGGGCGCTTGCTGGATTGCGCTGGGTTGTGGGCTCTTGGTGGTAGCCGCGGTGTCGGCCGCCATCCTGGCAACTCATTTTGCACCTGGAAATAAGGTAGGCAGCCTTTCTAAACTAAGAATATTTACATGCACAATCAGTGCTCGTAATAGGTATTATTGCGTACCTGTACTGTATTGCTCCTGCTGGTTGTTTTAATAATAGAATTAAATTTACATCATGCAGAATAACCCGCAACAGACACTTCTGTATGCACAACTCTACCAGAAAGGTAGATTGACTGTATGAGCTTAAACTAAAAAAGATAGAAAATATTGCAATTCTATTAAGTGGTAGACCGAAATACTATTACTGAAGCTACAACATCAATACGCATATACCAGACTGGATAACATATCAAATAATGAAGTTTCAAGTATCATTGTAATTTATATAAGCTGGAAAAGCTGTACGAACAGTAGTGGGATGACAAGGACCGTCTTCTATTATTGGTGCCAAATAATGGGCATTGGGTTTGATTCATACCTTGAATGATACGTGTGATATTTTTGCAACTAAAAACATAAAGCAGCAGATCTGAAAACAAAAATTGAATTGATGCATCATTCTACAGACGTTATAAACGTGTGCACCTACAATATATTTACAGGAGGCCTACAACTCAAACATTCAATTCCAGCTGATGAATTCAAGCACTCCATGGCAGACGACTTTCTACAAGAACACCTCGACCGGCATGTACTCGACCTTGCCTTCTACACCATCAGGACTGGAACTGAAAGAAACATCCACCGATCTTCAGGCCAGATCTTCGGAACCGATAACTCTCATATCTCTAACAACCACTGGTAGGAAATTGCAGTTTGTAAGTTCATCTGTACAATGTAATATTTGAGAAAGAAATCCCAAAGTTTTCCAGTCACAGGAAACTGATTCAGCCATATGAAATGACAATTTGTAGATTGTTTGAAGTTGTTTTTGAAATGCGATGTCTCGAAATGTTCCTCTATCACAGACAAGGACGAGTGTGTACAGAAGCCTTGCCAGTATGGGACCTGTGAGAGTAAAGACACTGGTTACACATGCACCTGCTCACCTGGATGGACTGGACAACACTGCCAGCAAGGTGGGTGATGTGAATATCTTATCATTTAATCTCTTCTCCAATTTCCTTTACTTTCTAATTTCTAAGACATAGATTTCCCTCCATGCAATTAAAACGTCAAAGATTAGACCAGCTACCCAAGTCGTCTACCAACTCCAATGATTATTTTGTACATTTCTTATGTCTAATAATTCCATTTCCCTAACACTTAACTTTTGCTATAAATGCACCTGCTCACCTGGATGGACTGGACAGAACTGTCAGCAAGGTGATTTCTATTGGGGTAAACTAAGGCATAAAAGTATGTGTGGTCAGTGTTTTTTCAATCAGTTCAGCTATCAAAACTGTTGTACATTTCTACCATACAGACATAGATGAATGTACGAGAAACCCATGCAAACATGGACGTTGTGTGAACAAAGATGGTGGATACAAATGCACCTGCTCACCCGGATGGACTGGGCAGAACTGTCAGGAAGGTGAGTTACGATTTCCGTCCATTCCTCCACCTTTCCTTTCTTTTTACTTCAATTCCTTCTATTCATTGATAATGGGAATGTCTGTGTATGACATTTATTATGGGCATGTATAACTATATAATTCTTTATCACACAGATATCAACGAGTGTACGAGCGACCCATGCCAACATGGACGTTGTGCGAACGAAGCTGGCGGCTACAAATGTACCTGCTCACCCGGATGGACTGGGCAGAAATGTCAGCAAGGTGATTTGTTTTGGGATAGACTAAGACATAAAAGTATGTGTTGTCAGTGTGTTTTCAATCAGCTCATCTTTTATAACTGTTGCACATTGCTTCCATACACGAAAAACTACGATAAAGTTGTCAGAATCCTGACAAACGACATATAGATATATCGATATTTTGAAATAGCAACCCGTTACCAGACGTAACCGCTGGACTGTCCGCACATGTGCCTTGCTGGATGCTGATTGGTTGGTTCGAGAACTTGATCCCTGTGTGTTCGCTAGGCCAAGCCAAATTATACCAGCCGCCTCGTCCGGTCTAAATTTCTATTAACAACACTGGTGGATATACATGTACTTACTCACCTGGATGGACCGGGCGACACTACCTGCAAGGTAAACGTTAGGGATTCCTATTGTGTTGGAAAATAATCCGTTATTCCATGTCATATTGAAAGTCATAGCGGAGTCTGGTGCAAAAACTATTTCTTCTGCCACACAGATATCAATGAGTGTACCAGCAGCAGGGCATTGGGCAGCTGGATAATGTACTTCAATTCCATTTAACCTCATGCTTTCTTCTTTATCACATAGACATCAACGAGTGTACCAAGAAACCATGCCAACATGGACGCTGTGTGAACAAAGATGGTGGATACAAATGTACCTGCTCACCCGGATGGACTGGACAGAACTGTCAGCAAGGTGAGTTACCATTTCCGTCCATCCCTCAACCTTTCCTTTCTTGTTCTTTTAGTTTAATTCTCTCTATTCGTTGATAATGGGAATGTCTATGTATGACATTGATTATGGGCATGTCTATCTATCTAATTCTTCATCACACAGACACCAACGAGTGTGCGAAAAACCCATGCCAACATGGGACCTGTGTGAACGAAGCTGGCGGCTACAGATGTACTTGCTCACCTGGATGGACTGGACAGTACTGTCAGCAAGGTGATTTATTTTGGTATAAACTAAGCCATAAAAGTATGCGTGGTCAGTGCTTTTTCAATCAGTTCAGCTATCATAACTGTTGTACATTTCTATCATACAGACATTGATGAGTGTACCAGAAACCCATGTCAACGTGGAACCTGTGTGAACAAAGCTGGTGGGTACAAATTACAATTTCCTTGTAAAAAAGACTAAAACTTTTATTTTTAGAGTCCATTATGCTCTAAGGGAGGAAGCTGAAGAGTTTTCATTTCAGCTGAAAAACTCAATATACAATGGTGCTGTAGAGGATGGGACCTTCCATTTATAACCTAGCCACAATATCATTTCTTCGCCAAGAAAGTTATGTTTTCGTTGAATCCAACTGAAAAATGTTTTTCTTTGTCATGCAGACATCAATGAGTGTACGAAAAACCCATGCCAACATGGAACCTGTGTGAACAGAGGTGGCGGATATTCATGTACATGCTCACCTGGATGGACTGGAAAGAACTGTCTGCAAGGTGGAAAATTTTGCCTGTTTCCTTTAAGTGTTTTCTTTATCCCAAAAAGTCCTAATATTTTTCCAGATGGCTTAGTACACTGAAGTCACTTTAGCTATAATCACCCGATGTTTCAAAAGATTTTATAATTTAAAGTGACATTAGGTCTAAAAGTGCACAACGAGTTTGTGCCATAGTTGGGTTCAATGAGTTTACAAGTTGTTTCGGGGTAGACTAAGGCATAAAAGTATGCAGCAGGTACAACAATGAGTTTTGGAGTTGGTGGCCATGTTTGTGTACGTGTACGTACACGGCTTCGATGTGCATAGGTTAACGATTGGACGATGTCCTGAATGTGGCTGTTTTCAACTAGTTTACATATTGATAAGCGATGTGTTGGGTAACAATTGACGAGAAATATTTGTCAATTTATGTACAGGTCACAGTCTGAAGATTTCAATTAATGATGGAAAGTGGTCTGCGACTTCTGATTCGTTGACAGTGGAAATCTTCTCTGACGTTTGTGTTGATGTCTGTGCGAGAGCGACGGTATCCGGACTCACAGTTGATGGGTAAGTACAATAATTGTTGTAGCAGAATTTAGGTGGAATAACAAAGAGAAAAATTGACTGTATTGGCAAGCTGCTAGGTCCCCAAAACCCACGCCACTTCTTCCTTACATCACAAAATATCTTTCACCAAAAAATCCCAGGACCATGGCACGTCCAGGTACAAAAAAATACAAAAAAGGAAACTTTGCCCTTTGACTTCCCAAGACCTGCCCACAAACCAAATATCATTGTAATCAATTTAGATGTTCTTGAGTTATGCTGACCACAAACTCCGAAAACACATAAACGCACACACACACACACACACACACACACACACACACACACACACATACACACACACACACACACACACTCACACACACTCACACACACACACACCCAAAACTATGCCTACATTTTTCATAGAGATAATGAATCCTGGAAACCATGCGTAGGGGAAATAGTTACATATATTTCCAATACACTATACATTAGTACTGCGTCCCTTAAAGTTTTTATATTACACATATAAGTAGGCCAGTTCCTGCTTAGCTTACACCTACTTTGCTGCAAAGTGTTTTCGTCGATTAAGTGATCCATGGTTGCGTTTTTCCACATGATCAACACCACAGGGCTGAGTACATTCGAGCCTTTACCTCTTCCAACTTTGGTGATCCTACAAGGCTCCGACTTACTACTTCAGGGGACGAAATGCTGAGACTAGACTGGGTAAGTTATGATGATATAACTACTGTAAGTATTGAGGACATGTTCATTTACCTTGAAACAACTTCAGATGATGTTGATTGACACTTCTTCTTTCCAGATTGACGTCTTCAATGCTTACACCGGGCGCCACTATCGTTGTACCTGTCCCGTTAACGGCTGCCGGTTATCCACCGATCCCTCGGAGGGTAGCAGACAACTGGAACTGGATGTTGATGGTTAGTACTTAACGTGTATGTGTGTGCATTTATCTTGAAGTTAATATCGGACAACTAGCCGTTAAAGCTTGGCTTTGTAGTCGGTGCGCTGTCGATGTTATGTAAACTACGACATTGATTATGTCTATCTATCTCATTCTTCATCACGCAGAGAACAACGAGTGTGTGAAAAACCCATGCCAACATGGCACCTGTGTGAACAATAATGGCGGCTACAAATGCAACTGCTCACCTGGATGGACTGGACAGAACTGTCAGCGTGGTGAGTTGGGATAGACTAAGACATAAAAGTATGTGTTGTCAGTGTGTTTTCAATCAGCTCATCTTTTATAACAGTTGCACATTGCTTTCATACACACTGCGTTAACAACACTGGTGGATACACATGTACCTACTCACCTGAATGGACCGGGCGACACTGCCTGCAAGGTAAAACGTTAGGGATTCCTATTGTGTTGGAAAATAATCCTTTATTCCATGTCATATTGAACGTCATAGCAGTCTGGTGAAAAAACATTTCATTTGCCACACAGATACCAATGAGTGTACCAGCAACAGGGCACTGGGCAGCTGGGTAATGTATTTCAATTCCATTTAACCTCATGCTTTCTTCTTTATCACAAAGACATCAATGAGTGTACCAAGAAACCATGCCAACATGGACGCTGTGTGAACAAATATGGTGGATACAGATGTACCTGCTCACCTGGATGGACTGGACAGAATTGTCAGCAAGGTGTTTTTCTAATGTATGATAAAATCAACTAATGTTGCAAATTACATGCCAAACTTCCCTGCAGAAATCATAATCTCTTTGACGTCAATGCCCTGTCTTTCTTTCTTTCTTTCTTTCTCTCACAGATATTGACGAGTGTACAAAGCACCCTTGCCGACATGGAACCTGTGTGAACAAAGATGGCGGATACAAATGTACCTGCTACCTTGGATGGACTGGACAGAACTGTCAGCAAGGTGAGTTGCTTTCCAGTTACAAATTTACAATAAGTCCAGCTACAACGTGGAAGTGCAGCGTTTCATGTCTTCCTTTATCACACAGACCTAAATGAATGTACCAGACGTCCGTGCCACCGTGGAACCTGTGTGAACAAATACGGCGGATACAAATGTATCTGTTCTCCGGGATGGACTGGAAAGATCTGTCAGCAAGGTGAGCACTACTTATATCATTAGTTATTTTATTCATTTTTATGTTTCTGGATTTTGGGCATCGTGATTGACTGGTAACTTTTCCTCCAACGACATGAGGGAGAAGGGCAGTACCTGATCGGCTGACAGCTGGCAGTCACTAACGTAGCTAGAAAGACAGATCTCAGGCATGTTTGACTTTTACAAGCGGTTACCCTTACATAAGAGTATTTGTGAACCAAACTGGGGGAAGTTTATCAGGAAAAGGACACACCAATGTAACTGAGATGTTTTCTAGGTTAGACAAATACCGAAGGAAAGTCTGTACCTTGGTACATACAGTTTTTGGGAGTGAATATGACAAAATTCATTCTTGTATTAGGTCTTTCGCAGAATTTTTGTTAAAACATGTCCGAGAACCAATGAAAATATTCGGTGTGGCCATACTCATGTTATTAACGTTTCCTTGCTACTGAAGTACATGTATCACTTTCCACCACATTTTGCATTGGTTACGGGGTTAGGAAGCAGAGGGGAAATTGAAGCTTTACAATTTGTAGCTCATACAAGGCTTCAGAAAGGTGTTATAAGCAATTTGAAACCAGGAAGTCAATGTTAACCCTATTGCCATTATTCAAGTAACGTATCGTTTGTTACAGCCAAGCGATGCCAAAGTGGATGGCGGGAACACGATAACCACTGCTACAAGTTGGTGGAAGACAAAACCGTCTATTGGACGGCTAGTAAAGGCTGTAAAGATCGGGGTGCAAATCTTGCTTCTATTCATAACAAGGCCGAAAACGACTTCATGAAACATTTCGTCGCCAACGGTGGGTCGTAAGCAGTTCCTTGTTGTCAATGGCATGTAAGGCCAAATCTATATAATTCCATTTGGATAGATATTGGAAATTTCTATTTATTGTCTATGTATTGCCATATTGACACTCCCCCGAAAAGGTTTTTGATTATACTGTCATCATCGTCATCATTCTTCCGGATTTTCTCCGGTGAGGTACAATCATTAAAAAATGTCCAGTACGATCTGTCCTTCATGGCGGATATCAATGCAGAACCTGTGAGTCCAGTGTCTCTTTCAATCAACGTCAATACTGTAAATCATACAAAGCAAATATGTAAATCATATAAAGCAGCTGCAGAATTTGTATTTGTATTTGTATTTATTGACAATGAAGACAAATATATTCAGTAAATTGCAAAAAGTATATAACTTTTGGAACACAAATCCTAATATCCTAGAATTCAAAAGTCAAAGAAGAAGATGTTAAAGAATAGAACAGAAGCAGGTAAACCATAGTCTGTGTGTTTAGTTTTGTTCATCCTTCCTGACCAGGTAGATTTCAGAATGAAGACAATTGTTTTTGCCGACCTTTTTTTATTCGCTCGCATCAGTTTTGGGGTCCCCAGATAATGTAATCCATTTAATCAAATCAACATGGCCTTATGTCTATCTAAGACCTGAGATTAGATTTCAATATAATACTCGACCTAAGAGTCACACTATCTATTTAAAGCCACATAATGCCATGATATAGGTTTAAAGAACAGACGTCACAAAAACTTTTGTCTCCAAACTCAGCCCCTTGGGCGGAGCAGCCTGTTGTCTGGTTTGGACTGCACTGGGAGGATGGGCGGTGGAAGTGGACAGATGGATCCACACTTTCCTACAACAACTGGGCTTCAGGAGAACCCGACAACAAAGCCCTCTTGAGTTCCCACCCCTCATGTGCCGCTATATCCTCAAAGGTGGGTGTTTCTGTTTTCTTTCAAATGAATATTACTCAATACTACTCATGGGATCTTTTCTTTTCATTTGAAGTCATAACGTTATTGCTGATCAATTAGAACATCTTTAGGTGACAAAATTGACTTTTTTACACCTATTTGTAAGTGATATTCACCATTTCTCAATAGTAAAGGTACTATTTTGCCATGTTCTGCCTACAGAAATTTGAAAAAGATTCCTTTGAAAATAAGTTGTTTTCAAGCAATTTTTGCTCGCCAACTTCTTTTCTGTACATATAGAATTAGAAATTCTAAACAGATGAATTGACAACATGCAGCCTTTAAAAAGAAACATCAGCAATGGCATTGCCGAAAGTTACAATAGAAAGACTAGCCATATTCAATATGACAGTCATTTCATTAAATTTGTTGCTCACTTTTTATGCGGTAAGTTGTGGTTTAATTCCACAACCAAGCCATACCAAGTACTTACAAAATGGCGCATGCTGCTTCTCTGCTTTGCACTTAGCACTTATGTAAAAGAGTGTATAAGTTGAATACTTAATGCCAACAGAAGACTAGCCCCAACTGTGGTATTATATCATCTTGCTTATCTGTGTGGCTCAAGCACTAAGGATATGGAGATGTGTTCAACCCAATACACCATATGATGTGGGGAGGGCTTTAACATTTGTGTATAACGTTATATTGTTTACAACAGAATGCCAAGCAGTGGTTCTGGGGAGTTTACAGGGAAACGGGAGACTGGACAGACCAACGGTGTGCTGGTTTCTATCCATACGTTTGCAAGGTTCCAAAATAAGAATGGAAATCATTGTAAATCAATCAATCTATGTGAAACATTTGTTTTTTTATCCCCAAATACCAAAGAAATTATTACAATTCAATTCATCTAGGTATAGTATCCCTATGTAGAAATGGAAGAAGATAAAAAATGAAGTAATGCATAACCAATGAATTAATCTACATAGAATAATCCAGCCAAAATGAGAAAGAGAGAAAGATGAAAAGAAGAAAAAGATGTAAGAATGATTATCATGATAGATGCTTAATCTTAGTGAATTGGTGCAGCCTCTGTCACCAATTCAGAACATATGAACGGAAGAACGAAAAAGCGAAGAAACAAAAAAAAGAAAGGAAGGAAGAATTAAAGAAAGCAAATTGGATAAAAGATTAAGGATAAAGATTAAGGATGATAACAAAGACCACTGTCATGATGAGATTTAGTATCACAGTGACAGTGTCATTCATCTGGCAAGCATGAAGTTACTGTATCATCCTACTGGAACAATGTGCCGTTTTGTTACTTGAAAAAGTAGTGGGTAAATTGATTACTGATGGATATTGCTGTGTTTGTCATGTACATGTAGCCTGTAAAGGAGTTTATAGTTCATAGAAGGGTTTTTATTCCTGTGGTATGCAGGAAGCAACCACAGTACACAGGGCTGTTAGCAACTTAGCAAAACAGAATTGCCGTATTCTATATGCCGTATTCTATATGCTCCTTTACTTAACTTAGAAGGGTTTAGAAAGGATTTTCGTAAATGCTAGGTTGTCAGGATTACATTATAATGGGCAGAATTAAATAGCAGCAGGTTCAAATGTGATGACAAATAATAATCTTACCAATGACCAATTTTACATACTTCAATGGCACTAGAACTGCATCCTATACATTCATCATATAGATGCTATAATGGTGTATAGAGGTACAATGGCATGTGGTATCTATACTGATTCTATGTATTATTACAGTGAAGTGAAGTGAAGTAAAGTAAGCTTTCTATCAATATGTCATGTGAAACACCCACCTTATGTGTGTGGGCCTAGGATTCACCAATTTAATATGTTGGTTCTTGAATTCTTAAAAAAGATGTGCATAACTGGAAAAACATATCAATGGAAACAAAGCCTTATATAGAACAAGGTTTATATATTGATGCACTCGCCTTACTGTAACAATACATCATGTTTCCTGAAAAAAGTAGCGAGTGAATGAATTACTGATGGATACTACTATGCTTGTCATGTACATGTAGCCTGTAATGGAATTGTCCATACCAGGGTTTTAATTCCTGTGGCATACATGAAGCACTTAAATTACACTGCAGGGCAACATAGCAGAACAGAACTGGCGCACTCTACTCTCCTTTACTTTATAGAATTTTAGAAGAATTCATAAAAATATAAACACACAATCTTTATTGACACAACAGAACTACAGCGACTTAAAATGGAAAAATTAAGAACTATAGATTCAAATTGATGTGATTTACAACATATTGTAACATATGTACCTTTTTAGCCCTTGAAAAAATAATGCACAATATCATTTCAGAATGAATTAACAATGAAGACATCAAATTGTAGAAAAAAATCACTTTGTCCCTTTGCTTTGCACAAAAGGTGACTCATCTCAATGTGCTTGGAGATCACTATAATCTGATATCAATGTTATAACAATCCACATCAGGAGCGTGGAAAAGAAAGGAAAAGTCGCTTACTTGTGTATGAAACATCATGTCTGTAGCATGATATATACCTGTTTGATTGCAACTTATTATAGTTACATTGTGAATTTTTTTTAGAATCTGGACAGTGCAAAATAACTGTTGATGCAATATGACATTGTCAGTGTAGTATCATGTTACAAATTGTTGATTAGGCCACACCAATTCAATTTGCTGATTTTGTGTTTGTGTTTGAACAAGTTATGCTGAATTTGAAGATCAACTTGATAATCTGCATGAAAAGTCTGTACTTTGGTATACAGAATTTCTCTGAGTGAATACAGGCATATCCTTTTTCAGTCAGTTTTCACAATATCCGAAATTATCAAGAATTACGTTAAAATGTCTGAGAACTGAGGAAATTATGTTGGTGTGGCCTTAGTCATAAATGGTAGCTGCTGATACTTTCTTTCAGTAGTTGGGAAAGGTTTAAGTCACTGAAGGTTAAAAGCTGTGGAATTAAGTTGAATGTACTCGGACACTCATGTCAACTGGAAAACACCATGCACAAGGTACTTATTATTACTGAACAAGATATACGTACACAGCCATCAATTGTCTCTGTCCTTTATTGTCAATGACAAGATACTGCTAGGCGTTACATAATTGAGTTTTTATGTAGCAACATTCATGGTAGCATGGTGATCGGGGCTGTTAAATTCAGAGGTCCTGAGTTCGAATCCCTAGCAGGTCCCAATGCAGTTCCTTTGGAAAACCTTTGCAGTCTTAGAGGATCAAACCTATCAGCCTGATGTTACTCAGCCATTACGTATAAGGCCAAAAAGTACAAACCATTCAACGAAAGGTCCAGCGAGATGGCAGATAAATTGGCGTAGCCCTACAATGAAATAACAAAAGTTGCGGGGGAGTAGAGGAGACCAGATTGTACAAAAACAAGCCCTTTTGAGGATTATATTTTCTCAAAAAATTAAAAAGACACATTTATGAATAATCAAGACGGATTGAACGATGGCAGCAATCAAATCAAACACGTTTGGGAGTGATGAAAGCAGAGCAATTATTTCATAAGACTGCTCGGTTTGAATCAAAGCTTTATTTCCATATGAAGAAGCATCGTGTTTTCTACTGATCAGTTTCAAAGAGTAAATCTATTCTCAATGAACATGCAATATTCTTTGCTGGCTTAATTTGATTTTTTTTTGTTTACCAGGAAAAACCTTTCACAGTAAAAACAAGCAAATATCAGTCATAGCATACATTATTTATAGATGTACAATCTGGTATAATGCACATTGCACAGTTTTACCAACCTGTTGAATTAGGTGTAGAAATGAAGTATCATATTCCCTAAATGACTGATAAGAGCTACATATTTCAATGTGATTGGAGTATTGAATACCCAAAAAAGGTCCCGTGAGATGTAAAATCTGTTGGCGTGGCCTTGCAATGAAAATCAAAAGTTGCGGGGGAGTGCAGGAGACCAGATTTTACAAAAGCAAGCCCTCTCAAGGATTACATATTTTCTCATACTTTTGAAAGGTCATAAATATGAATAATCAAGACGAATTGAACAATAGCAGCAATCAAATTAAACATGTCTGGGGGGTGATGAAAGCAAAGCAGTGAATTCATAAAACTTCTCGTTTTGAAACAAAGCTTTATTTACACATTAAGAGGAATGCTGCATCGTGTTTTCTGCTGATTAGTCTGTGAGAGTCGATCTTTTCTCAAAGAGAATGCAATATTTTCGTTGCTAGCTTAATTTTGATTTTTTTTTTTTTTTGGTTTACCAGGAAAAACCTTTCACAGTGAAAAGAAGCAAACATAAGTCAAAGAATGCATTATTCATAGATGTACACTCGGGTATAATGTGCATTAGACGGGTTTACCATCCTGTAGTTTTAGAGATGAAGTATCATATTCCCTAAATGACGGATTAAAGAATTGTCACAAGTGACTCATCTCAATGTGCTTGGAGTATGAAATACAAAGAAAGGCCCCGTGAGATGGCAAATATGTTGGCGTGGCCCTAATTTGAAATATAGTTTGAATCAAAGCTTTATTTCTGTAAGAAGCATGCTGCATCGTGTTTTCTACTAACAAGTCAGTCTTTTCGCAAAGACGATGCAATATTGTTTTCTTGGCCTCGGTTTAAGTTGCTTGTTGTTAACCAGGAAAACACTCACAATAAAGACAACCAAACATGAGTCATATCATACATTATTCACAGATATACAGTCTGGTATGATGTACTGTAGAATCAGTTTTAGAAATTAAGTACGCTATTCCATAAATGACTAAATGGAAGAAATATATTTTATGCCTCAAGCATACCGTTAGAAATTTGGTAGTATTTACGGTGAAATAAAATGCTACATTTTTTCTCTTATAATGACGGTTCTCGGCTTCTAGACATGCGGCCTTGAAAACCGTAGCCCATATTGAACATGGCAAATCATCACTCCCCCTAGAATGTCTGCGCAGGAGGCCTATGAGCTGCTATGATGCACGTTGTTAATTCATTCTGACCCTTAGTAGTGCCTTACGTAGCACATAGGGCAACAAGTTTCCTTGCAGCGTATATATTTACAGGGAGAGGCTGCTAGCTCTTTCCTTTTTACCTGCCCAAGGCACCTCCTCGAACACACGATCCACATTTTACATCCCTTCTGTTTTCATGTTATCCTCTTGCAACTGTTTTTGCTAAAAATGTCAAAAAAATAGAAAAATAGATAAATGGGGTGGCCCTACCACCCACACAAAAATGTGGACGTTTAAGCATTTTCCCCAGAATTCAATTTACACTATTATGTAGCCATGGTGACCCATGATTGGTCGGGCAAGCATTGTAACTGTCTGCATGTTATTACAGCATTTGAGCGGTGAAAAAAACAAAACAGAATCCAAGTCATGTTTCTCTGTTGTACATTTCTCTGTATTTAACACTAGATTTATAACAGTTTAATGTTCTCAAGATCTATATCTGATAAAGGAATGTGTACAAAAAATATACCTTTCTGTTCAGTTTATCAATATATTTGCTTGTACAATGTATGTTTGTTTTGAGTGCAATAGAGTGTTGAGAAAATCAGTATTTTGATGCGTTCCAGTTTTACATGGTTGATCACTTGGGCCTAAATCAAACAAGAAAAGAGATCTGATTTATCACGTTATCGTTTGAATGATAGTATGCGTTAGTATCAGTTTCATCTTTCCACGTGTTTTGAGTCGTACGGTTCTGTTTATTCAACAGGCTTGCGACACCAGTTTTGATTTGTCTCCCAATACATGTATCTACAAATAAAAACAGCAGTGATCGTTTTTTTGTTGTTGCAATATTCCCTCATGGCTTTACTAGATGTGTTGGCTGCTGGCATGGACATGGATGCAAACTAAGGTATTTTTTGCAGCTCTTGATTTCTTTCACAGAAATTATCATTTTGCCCCAGTCACTTTTTTCACTTAGAAATGCCTTTCAACAAAGGTGAACTAATCCAGCAACATTTACTAGTGCACGAGCCTACAAATAATATGTCAAGTCAAATAAGCTTGTACCCCAGGTAATTATTGCATGTGAAATCCATGGACAAGTTAGTCCACAACAATTTATTTTGTTGGTTCTTTGATATTTGCTGGAAAATTTCTCATTCAATGTAAACCCAAAATACAGTCTCACTCAATGCAACCCCAAACGTTACACCCCATCGATTTCATTTTGGGTTCTCAGACCTTTTACAGTAAACAGTAAGCAGCAGATCCTAGTAAAACAGATGGCGATAAGGAATACGTCCTTCATGCGCTGTTCATTCCTTAAAAACTGTGTGCACCAAGGCTTAGCCTTTTCTCACAGACCCTGCTTTTATGTTGATATTTCAATCAACATTATCTAATACTAGTAATACCCAAGAGCTAATAAATTAGATTTGTGTGGCCTTAGGTTTTCCATTTTTTTGTAGGAGAGGTGAAAATATCAAATGGTAACATCTTCTTATTAATCCAATATTATCTAATAATACCCAAGAGTTAATAAGTTAAATTTGTGTGGCATTTAACAAAAAAAATATTGTAGGAGAGGTGGAAATATCAAATGATAACATTTTCTTATCACTCTACCAGCCAGAATGGCAGAGCCTGACATAAAGCTCCCGCCAGGACAAGAGCACAAAGACATGGAGGGTGCTACAAAGTTGAGCTCAGATGCGGAGGATACAAAACAAGAAGACGTGGACGCCACAAACGTATGCTCGGGACACCGGGGCTCGTCGTCCTCTAGCAACAAGACTGATCAGGTCCCTGTCACGGTCGATCCCACTTATCTTCACTTGGGAGACCACGTTGTGTACGTGGGGTAGGAATCAGAAGATACCGATGATACCTATAAATACAAAGAGCCAGTGGATGTAAACTTTGCTCACAAAGCTAAAGGTATGTCGGTTCAACTTTTGTTTCTCTGATTTTAGAAAAAATACTCTGAATGAAATAGTCTTAGTGTGTTGTTTTATTAGCTTGATAAATATTAGTCATGTCATGGGTGTTTGTCCCTTTTGCTTTAAACTTTATTGTTCATTCTGTGCAGAAAGTACAGGTACAGTCAGTGACTGCTAACTTTGAAATCTGTTCAATGGATATACAATCATCCACAGTTTCTTCATATGTTTCTTAATACTCATTCAGACCTAAGTTAGTGTGACAATATCACTACTACTCGTTCCATATTTAAACTTACATATGGTGTTTTCCCCGGTAGTATCAGTTAGTTACTGTATTGAAATTGTTCTACATTGGAAATAGAACGCTAGGATTACATCTTGTGTGGTTAAAGATAATGTATATTCAGATCAAAAAAGAAAGTAATCGTCAACTTCTCGCCATTTGTACACTCAAAAAACCGTTCTATTTATTCAACGGAATCACAGACGGTACATTTATTGTTTGTTGCTATTCCATGTTTGTAACATCTATATTGTGTAAAATCACCCAATGTAATGATCGCAGATTTGGTTCTTTAGTATTCGAAACGGGGGATTCCCTTATGGATTTCCACGGGTTAACTTGGAAATGAAAATGACGAAGGCGTATCTCCGGATCCAAGAGCTTTGAATAATGGGTTTTGGCTGTTTTTTCTATCAAATTGATATATTTCAAAAGTAACTCACATATTTTCCAAGAAGCTTGATTTGATGTAATTCATCAAAATGACATTTTACTATCCATCTAGATGGAATAGCGTTCACAAGAGCGTTGTACTGGAAAATGAAATTCTGGTAATTCCCTACAGTATTCGTTTATGCCTACCTACCTACATGCAATGGCCCCTTGCTTTCCAGGTTATTCGTTTATGTAATAACATAATTCAGAGATATAACATGACAACTAATTACATCCTTGGCATACAAAATATTTTTGTTAACCCAATTACGGTAAAATAACATATTTTGTTTACTTTATACGTAAAACACAATATTCAACAAGAGTTTCAATGCTATATCAGATACATTTTCTATTTCTTCCACTGGCTGTATCTTGTTCTACACAGAAATCACAGAAAGGAATCGGGTAGCGACTGTATTTGCGCTGTATTGGAGACATCTTACGGTTAAACAGTTAAATTTAAAGATAGTTAGATTGGGTCGAAAGGTATCTAAATGGCTGAGTTGGTTTTTTTTCCAAGTAGGAATTTGTGTATCTAGATAAAGTAATTTGTTAACCCTTTCTGACATACAGCTTGTATTGATAATTTTTACTTATATCAAGTTTAGACCACCTGTTTCATGTTCTTGAATAATGACATTATGTTTGACTCTTTTTTATTCCATATAAATCTAGAGAACAAAGAATTTACCTAATTGAGAAATTTGTGTAGAGGTACTAATGTAAGAAAAGTTGAGATACAACTAAACCTTTGAGAACCAATATTTTACCCAAGAAAGCTAGATATCAAAGGTCCCAAGAAGACAAAATCTTTTTCATTTAAAAAAATTTGTTCTTCAAGCCTTTTATTTTAGACGCAGAGAATGTGGATTGATCGATGACACCTTAATATTTTGCCCTTGAGGTCCATTTGAGTCCATATTTCAAAACTGTATGCCCAAGAGCCTAGCCACATGCCTTCAGTTGTCTTGATTCAAAAATGAACCAGAAGATGTAGAAAACTGTTCAATGATGTCTAAACTTCTAATAATTGTCTGACAAGACCAGCTCTGCATCGTCTGCGTACTGAAAGATTCGAATTCGTGCTTCTACAGACGAAAACAAATTTCTTTGATCTCAGTAGATTGGCGGGTGCTCAGGGAAATAATCTCTGGTGCTAAGATAAAGAGGAGGGTAGATAGGGGGAACCCTGCCGCACCCCTTTCAAGGTCAAGCCAATCCGACAGGTGCCCACCATGATTGAGACAGCTTTGTCCATTCTTTGTGTAAACTGTAACCCAGTTAAGAAAGTCAGGATTTACAATGTAGATTTTTGAATACAATCTTTGGAGATGGTGTCAAAGGCTTTACTGCCATCGAACAAGACAGCCCCTGATAATTTACGGTCTTTGGTAAAACGCCTTACATCATCAAAGGCACGGATATTGTTTAGAATAGATCAGCCCTTGATATAACCTGCTTCTTCTTCATCGACAATAACAGTGATAATCTTAAGTAGTCGATTTGCTAGTCCTTTAGCACATATCGTCTAATCGTTGTATGATAAGGAGATTGGTCTCCAATTTGACAGCTGGTCTCTACTCCCAATCTATTCAAAACTTCATCTATCCCATTATCAACCCATGAAACGAAATATCAGCTCTTGAAAATATCAATACATTATCTACGTGAGTCTTTATAATTCCAGCACTCTACCTAGTCAACATAGATCAGACAAAATTAATTGTCCAAAAGTAGCTCCAAATAAATGATAATAAAGTCATTATTTATGACCCTCCGCTTGCTTGTAGCGGTTGAGGAAATGTTATAAGAGCATGACATCAATGTTTTGATGCGCGTAAACGTAGCGTCAGTTCTTTTAAATGAAGCTTTTAATGACTGTCATGCGAGTTAGAAAAAAATGAATTAATTGAAATACGTTGTATTGGATTACATATAGAATCGTATTGGATTACATATAGAATCGTCATGAATCAGACCCTTCCAGGTAACTTGTTTTAATGGCTTTAGGAGCTTATTCTGTAACAGCTGTGTTGCTGGATGCAATTCCATTTTATTGCTTTGTGTAAAGAGGCCATACTCTGCGTTGTGTAAAGGAGAGTCCTGACTAAGGATCGTACTTATGACGTTGTTTATTGGTTATGAGAAAATACAATTGCATAATACACCTCGACATGTCGATAATAGGTACTGCATAATATCTGGTACCACTGAGTTACAATTGTTGAGCAATTAAGTTACAGTTTTATCTATTTTCCCATGGAAGACCACGGAGCGTATGTGGGGAAGGGATCGGAAGATACTGAGAGTCCCTACGGATACAACAAGCCTGAGGATGTAAGCTTCACTCACAAAGCTAAAGGTACGGTCATAAAAACATCTTAAAGTTTATTGTCTAGTACTTACCTGGCTGAGATGTTACGCTGAAAAGTATCCATCGAAGCCAGGTAGAGTGGTGCGCAGTATCGTTTGGTGTACCCTTTGGGGTCAACTATTACCTATGGTACCCTTCGGGGTCAACTAATTTTGAACGGTCTATCTTTAGCATTAAAAAAGGTTATAAGGCCACATTAAAGTTAATCTCGGAGAATCAACATGAAAACAGTCAGAGGGAAAATTCTGTATCCAAGGTACACACATTTATAGTTTATGGATACCATTTATATCGTAGTAAATTGTACACTTTTGCTGACTTGATGAAATTTTTTTCTTTTCATTTTATATATATCTTAGATCGTGTCACTGACCTGTTCAATGGGGTGAAATCTAGCTATAAGGGCGCTTGCTGGATTGCGCTGGGTTGTGGGCTCTTGGTGGTAGCCGCGGTGTCGGCCGCCATCCTGGCAACTCATTTTGCACCTGGAAATAAGGTAGGCAGCCTTTTTAAACTAAGAATATTTACATGCACAATCAGTGCTCGTAATAGGTATTATTGCGTACCTGTACTGTATTGCTTCTGCTGGTTGTTTTAACAATAGAATTGAATTTACATTATGCAGAATAACCCGCAACAGACACTTCTGTATGCAAAACTCTACCAGAAAGGTAGATTGACTGTATGAGCTTAAACTAAAAAAGATATAGAACATTGCAATTCTATTAAGTGGTAGACCGAAATACTATTACTGAAGCTACAACATCAATACGCATATACCAGACTGGATAACATATCAAATAATGAAGTTTCAAGTATCATTGTAAATTCATATTAGCTGGAAAAGCTATACGAACAGTAGTGGGATGACAAGGACCGTCTTCTATTATTGGTGCCAAATAATGGGCATTGGGTTTCATTCATACCTTGAATGATACGTGTGATATTTTTGCAACTAAAAACATAAAGCAGCAGATCTGACAAACAAAAATTGAATTGATGCATCATTCTACAGACGTTTCAAACGTGTGCACCTTCAATATATTTACAGGAGGCCTACAACTCAAACATTCAAGTCCAGCTGATGAATTCAAGCACTCCATGGCAGACGACTTTCTACAAGAACACCTCGACCGGCATGTACTCGACCTTGCCTTCTACACCATCGGGACTGGAACTGAAAGAAACATCCACCGATCTTCAGGCCAACGCCGACTCGGAACCGATAACTCTCACATCTCTAACAACCACTGGTAGGAAATAGCAGTTTGTAAGTTCATCTGTACAATGTAATATTTGAGAAAGAAATCCCAAAGTTTTCCAGTCACAGGAAACTGATTCAGCCATATGAAATGACAATTTGTAGATTGTTTGAAGTTGTTTTTGAAATGCGATGTCTCGAAATGTTCCTCCATCACAGACAATGACGAGTGTGTACAGAAGCCTTGCCAGTATGGGACCTGTGAGAGTAAAGACACTGGTTACACATGCACCTGCTTACCTGGATGGACTGGACAACACTGCCAGCAAGGTGGGTGATGTGAATATCTTATCATTTAATCTCTTCTCTAATTTCCTTTACTTTCTAATTTCTAAGACATAGATTTCCCTCCATGCAATTAAAACGTCAAAGATTAGACCAGCTACCCAAGTCGTCTACCAACTCCAATGATTATTTTGTACATTTCTTATGTCTAATAAATCCATTTCCCTAACACTTAACTTTTGCTATAAATGCACCTGCTCACCTGGATGGACTGGACAGAACTGTCAGCAAGGTGATTTCTATTGGGGTAGACTAAGGCATAAATGTATGTGTGGTCAGTGTTTTTTTCAATCAGTTCAGCTATCAAAACTGTTGTACATTTCTACCATACAGACATAGATGAATGTACGAGAAACCCATGTCAACGTGGACGCTGTGTGAACAAAGTTGGTGGCTATGGATGTACCTGCTCACCTGGATGGACTGGACAGAACTGTCGGCAAGGTGAGTTACCATTTCGGTCCATTCCTCCACCTTTCCTTTCTTTTTACTTCAATTCCTTCTATTCATTGATAATGGGAATGTCTGTGTATGACATTGATTATGGGCATGTATAACTATATAATTCTTTATCACACAGATATCAACGAGTGTACGAGCGACCCATGCCAACATGGACGTTGTGCGAACGAAGCTGGCGGCTACAAATGTACCTGCTCACCCGGATGGACTGGGCAGAAATGTCAGCAAGGTGATTTGTTTTGGGATAGACTAAGACATAAAAGTATGTGTTGTCAGTGTGTTTTCAATCAGCTCATCTTTTATAACTGTTGCACATTGCTTCCATACACGAAAAACTACGATAAAGTTGTCAGAATCCTGACAAACGACATATAGATATATCGATATTTTGAAATAGCAACCCGTTACCAGACGTAACCGCTGGACTGTCCGCACATGTGCCTTGCTGGATGCTGATTGGTTGGTTCGAGAACTTGATCCCTGTGTGTTCGCTAGGCCAAGCCAAATTATACCAGCCGCCTCGTCCGGCCTAAATTTCTATTAACAACACTGGTGGATATACATGTACTTACTCACCTGGATGGACCGGGCGACACTACCTGCAAGGTAAACGTTAGGGATTCCTATTGTGTTGGAAAATAATCCGTTATTCCATGTCATATTGAAAGTCATAGCGGAGTCTGGTGCAAAAACTATTTCTTCTGCCACACAGATATCAATGAGTGTACCAGCAGCAGGGCATTGGGCAGCTGGATAATGTACTTCAATTCCATTTAACCTCATGCTTTCTTCTTTATCACATAGACATCAACGAGTGTACCAAGAAACCATGCCAACATGGACGCTGTGTGAACAAAGATGGTGGATACAAATGTACCTGCTCACCCGGATGGACTGGACAGAACTGTCAGCAAGGTGAGTTACCATTTCCGTCCATCCCTCAACCTTTCCTTTCTTGTTCTTTTAGTTTAATTCTCTCTATTCGTTGATAATGGGAATGTCTATGTATGACATTGATTATGGGCATGTCTATCTATCTAATTCTTCATCACACAGACACCAACGAGTGTGCGAAAAACCCATGCCAACATGGGACCTGTGTGAACGAAGCTGGCGGCTACAGATGTACTTGCTCACCTGGATGGACTGGACAGTACTGTCAGCAAGGTGATTTATTTTGGTATAAACTAAGCCATAAAAGTATGCGTGGTCAGTGTGTTTTCAATCAGTTCAGCTATCATAACTGTTGTACATTTCTATCATACAGACATTGATGAGTGTACCAGAAACCCATGTCAACGTGGAACCTGTGTGAACAAAGCTGGTGGGTACAAATTACAATTTCCTTGTAAAAAAGACTAAAACTTTTATTTTTAGAGTCCATTATGCTCTAAGGGAGGAAGCTGAAGAGTTTTCATTTCAGCTGAAAAACTCAATATACGATGGTGCTGTAGAGGATGGGACCTTCCATTTATAACCTAGCCACAATATCATTTCTTCGCCAAGAAAGTTATGTTTTCGTTGAATCCAACTGAAAAATGTTTTTCTTTGTCATGCAGACATCAATGAGTGTACTGGGAACCCATGTCAACATGGAACCTGTGTGAACAAAACTGGTGGATATTCATGTACATGCTCACCCGGATGGACCGGAAAGAACTGTCAGCAAGGTGGAAAATTTTGCCTGTTTCCTTTAAGTGTTTTCTTCTTTTCTATCCCAAAAAGTCCTAATATTTTTCCAGATGACTTAGTACACTGAAGTCACTTTAGCTATAATCACCCGATGTTTCAAAAGATTTTATAATTTAAAGTGACATTAGGTCTAAAAGTGCACAACGAGTTTGTGCCATAGTTGGGTTCAATGAGTTTACAAGTTGTTTCGGGGTAGACTAAGGCATAAAAGTATGCAGCAGGTACAACAATGAGTTTTGGAGTTGGTGGCCATTTTTGTGTACGTGTACGTACACGGCTTCGATGTGCATAGGTTAACGATTGGACGATGTCCTGAATGTGGCTGTTATCAACTAGTTTACATTTGATAAGCGATGTGTTGGGTAACAATTGACGAGAAATATTTGTCGATTCATATACAGGTCACAGTCTGAAGATTTCAATTAATGATGCAAAGTGGTCAGCGACTTCTGATTCGTTGACAGTGGAAATCTTCTCTGACGTTTGTGTTGATGTCTGTGCGAGAGCGACGGTATCCGGACTCACAGTTGATGGGTAAGTACAATAATTGTTGTAGCAGACTTTAGGTGGAATAACAAAGAGAGAAATTAACTGTATTGGCAAGCTGCTAGGTCCCCAAAACCCACGCCACTTCTTCCTTACATCACAAAATATCTTTCACCAAAAAAACCAAGACCATGGCACGTCCAGGTACAAAAAAAATACAAAAAATGAAAGTTCTACCACATTGCAAAGGTTACATACCAGGTTCCCAACTTTGCCCTTTGACTTCCCAAGACCTGCCCACAAACCAAATATCATTGTAATCAATTTAGATATGCTTGAGTTATGCTGACCACAAACTCCGAAAACACATAAACGCGCGCGCGCGCGCACACACACACACACACACACACACACACACACACACACACACACACACACACACACACACACACACACACACACCAAAACTATGTCTGCATTTTTCATAGAGATAATGAATCCTAGAAACCATGCGTAGGGGAAATAGTTACATATATTTCCAATACACTATACATTAGTACTGCGTCCCTTAAAGTTTTTATATTACACATATAAGTTGGCCAGTTCCTGCTTAGCTTACACCTACTTTGCTGCAAAGTGTTTTCGTCGATTAAGTGATCCATGGTTGCGTTTTTCCACATGATCAACACCACAGGGCTGAGTACATTCGAGCCTTTACCTCTTCCAACTTTGGTGATCCTACGAGGCTCCGACTTACTACTTCAGGGGAAGAAATGCTGAGACTAGACTGGGTAAGTTATTATGATAACTACTGGACGTATTGAGGACACTCATGTTCATTTACCTTGAAACAACTTCAGATGATGTTGATTGACACTTCTTCTTTCCAGATTGACGTCTTCAATGCTTACACTGGGCGCCACTATCGTTGTACCTGTCCCGTTAACGGCTGCCGGTTATCCACCGATCCCTCGGAGGGTAGCAGACAGTTGGAACTGGATGTTGATGGTTAGTACTTAACGTGTATGTGTGTGCATTTATCTTGAAGTTGATATCGGACAACTAGCCGTTTAAGCTTGGCTTTGTAATCGGTGTGCTGTCTTTATGTAAACTACCACGTTGATTATGGTCATGTCTATCTATCTAATTCTTTATCACACAGACACCAACGAGTACGCGAAAAACCCATGCCAACATGGGACCTGTGTGAACAAAGATGGTGGCTACAAATGTACTTGCTCACCTGGATGGACAGGACAGAACTGTCAGCAAGGTGAGTGTTTTGGGATAGACATAAAAGTATGTGTTATCAGTGTGTTTTCAATCAGCTCATCATCTTTTATAACTGTTGTACATTGCTTCCATACACACTGCGTTAACAACACTGGTGGATACACATGCACCTACTCACCTGAATGGACCGGGCGACACTGCCTGTAAGATAAAACGTTAGGGATTCCTATTGTGTTGGAAAATAATCCTTTATTCCATGTCATATTGAACGTCATAGCAGTCTGGTGCAAAAACATTTCATTTGCCACACAGATACCAATGAGTGTACCAGCAACAGGGCACTGGGCAGCTGGGTAATGTATTTCAATTCCATTTAACCTCATGCTTTCTTCTTTATCACAAAGACATCAATGAGTGTACCAAGAAACCATGACAACATGGACGCTGTGTGAACAAATATGGTGGATACAGATGTACCTGCTCACCTGGCTGGACTGGACAGAATTGTCAGCAAGGTGTTTTTCTAATGTATGATAAAATCAACTAATGTTGCAAATTACATGCCAAACTTCCCTGCAGAAATCATAATCTTTTTGTCGTCAATGCCCTGTCTTCCTTTCTTTCTTTCTCTCACAGATATTGACGAGTGTACAAAGCACCCTTGCCAACATGGAACCTGTGTGAACAAAGATGGCGGATACAAATGTACCTGCTCACATAGATGGATTGGACAGAACTGTCAGCAAGGTGAGCACTTCTTGTGTCTCAATGCGGTCAATCACATGACATGGGGGTCTAACATGTACTTTTATGACTCCTTTTTACCTTCGCCGAGAAGGTTATGCAGAGGGTAGCGTTTGTCTGTCTGTTTGTAGTGGCACAGGATAACTCGAGAATGCCTTGATGGATTGTCTTGGTATTTGGTACGTTGGTAGGTTTTGATGAGACCTAAAAACGATGAGATTTTGCCCCCCCCCCCCCCCCTAGCGGCTTCTTACGGTACTGCAGCGGAACTTCCTGTTTTGATATCTTGTGTTCTGGACATGCTATGGAACTTATTTTTGAGTGGTAGATAGATCTTTCGACAGAGAGTAAATGGTGTGGGTTTGGGCCCCCTAGCGTTTTTTTTTGGAACTGCAGGAGCAGGTTTTGCGTCTGACTTTGAAAGGGAATAACTCAAGAAGGGCTTGATGGATGGTAATGATGTTTGGTAGGTAGATAGCTTGAGTGATGATGTACATGATTAGATACTTCTTATTCAAATCAGTATCTAATTTGCATAATTAATGATGAAAGTTTATACATCCGCCAAATTCCATGATAGGACTCTGAAACATGTGACATATGTACCTGAGGAAGAGAGAAATATTAATTGATATGAACTATGCAAATGAAGACCTCATTTGCATAATTAATGAGAAAATTCTATAACATAATGGCCTTGATGGATGGGCATGGTTTTTGGTATGTGGATAGCTTGTGTGATGCTTAGTATGATTGGACGATAATTATGCAAATCAGATTCTAATTTGCATAATTAATAAGGCAACTTTAAAAATCCGCTTTGTTCCATGATATGACAATTCAAATTGTAACTGAGGAAGAGAGGACTGTTGATAGATAGAAAATATGCAAATGTGGGCCTTGTTTGCATACTTAATTAGTAACTTATATTATTCCACACTGGCAAATGACGGCAATTTCATACATTTAATCCTTCTTTGTGGCATCGGGACGTTATGTGAATGTGAACATCGTTGAATCAAATTATGCTAATAATGGCCTCCTTTGCATAATTAATGATAAATTTGTTAAGCTCATACTTTGGACATTATATTTTAAGACAATCAACTGGTATGATTTATGATTGATGAGAAACACTCCTAATACGTCAGTCATAAAGGTTAAAATCATTTGGCGAAGGTATGAGGTCGTGGAACTCTAGTTTAGAAATATAATGGATTTATTTATGAAAGCTTTTTCTCCCTTCATTCCACAGACGTCAATGAGTGCATCAGAAATCCTTGCAAACATGGACGCTGTGTGAACAGAGCTGGCGGATACAAATGTACCTGCTACCTTGGATGGACTGGACAGAACTGTCAGCAAGGTGATTTGTTTTCCAGTTACAAGTTTACAATCAGTCCAGCTGCAACGTGGAAGTGTATCGTTGCACGTCTTCCTTTATCACACAGTACTAAATGAATGTACCAGGAAACCATGCCAGCATGGAACTTGTGTGAACAAATAACGTTCATAAGCTAGCCACAATATTGTTTCCATTTGTTGTTGCACATTTTAGTAACGGATTTTTCGTCTTTTCATTTTCTTTTCTTGCATGCTCTTTTCGTTGATCATGGGTATGCATGCACATATTATGTATGATATTTATTTCTTAATCACACAGTCATAGATGAGTGTACTAGGAGACCATGTCAACATGGACGCTGTATGAACGGAGCTGGCGGATACAAATGTATCTGTTCACCGGGATGGACTGGACAGAACTGTCAGCAAGGTGAGTACGACTAATATTATTAGTTATGTTATTCATTTTTATGTTTCTCGCATTAATATAAGGGCTAGTCAGTGGTTGCCAGCCAATCACGTTGCCTCTTACGTTCAGGAGGCATCGTGATTGGCTGGTAACTTTTCCTCCAACGACAGGAGGCAGAAGGTATCTGATTGGTTGACAGATGGCAGTTACTAACGTAGCGAGAAAGACAGATCTCAGGCATGTTTGACTTTTACAAGCGGTTACCCTTACATAAGAGTATTTGTGAACCAAACTGGGGGACGTTTATTAGGAAAAGGACACACCAATGTAACTAAGAGGTTTTCTAGTTTAAACAAATACCGAAGGAAAGTCTGTACCTTGGTACATACAGTTTTTGGGAGTGAATATGACCAAATTCATTTTTGTACTAGGTCTTTCGCAGAATATTTGTTAAAACATGTCCGAGAACGAATGAAAAGAGTCGGTGTGGCCATACTCATGTTATTAACGTTTCCTTGCTACTGAAGGACATGTATCACTTTCCACCACATTTTGCATTGGTCCCGGGGCTAGGAAGCAGAGGGGAAATTGAAGCTTTACAATTTGTAGCTCATACAAGGCTTCAGAAAGGTTATAAGCAATTTGAAACCAGAAAGTCAATGCCAACCCCTTTGACATCATTAAAGTAAAGCATTGTTTGTTACAGCCAAGCGATGCCAAAGTGGATGGCGGGAACACAAGAACCACTGCTACATGTTGTATAAAGACAAAGCCACCTTTCCGACAGCTCAAAAACATTGTCAAGATCGGGGTGCAAATCTTGCTTCTATTCATAACAAGGCCGAGGACGACTTCATGAAACATTTCATCGCCAACGGTGGGTCATAAACAGTTCCTTGTTGTCAATGGCCCGTAAGTCACCCATCAATATAATTCTATTCAGATAGATCTCGGAAATTCCTATTCATTGTCTAGCTAGACAACATAATAAAAAAAGAAATTCCCTTCATTCAGAAGCGAAAACTGAATCTACAGATTATCCACTCAGATTCAGTTTTCATTACTGTCTCCATTACTCTTTTTGGATACCGTAGTGTTTAGTCTTAAGTTTTGTAGAATTCATTAGCATTGTTAAATAAGCAAAGACATGATTATATGTCTTGATATTTTGTACTACCTACGAACTTGCCATACATTTTACATGTTACATTTGTTGCGCAATAAAGTTTTGATTGATTGATTTGATTGTAACAGTTGACCCTACGGTTAGCACGAGGTGGCAAGGTGCCTTGTGGTTAGTATTGTTGACTTAAGGTTCTGGGTTTGTCTGTTTGTATTGCAAAACCAGTAAACAATCTATTGGCATAACACATCAGGTCTGTACTGAATAGTGCAAGCTGCCGGTTCCGACAGATTTATCTTAACCACTCCATTAATTTGGACCCTTTACTCTTACTCATAAATGTGGTGGATTCTTTAACATGCTCGGGGTGTGGCTCTCCTCAAACATGGGACCTTCATTTAACGTCCGAGGGACAGACGCTACGTACTCATTTTCACCTCTTGTAAGTGAAGTAAAGAAATTAATAGGTAAGGTGCCTTTCCCAAGAACAAAACATCAGCAAGCCATTGCGGTGATTTAAACCCAGATCCTCTGGGTTCTGGGCCAGACAACCTGCCATTTTGCCACTGTGAAACCACAATTTCGGTTCAAATTCCTAGCAAGCCCCAATGTTGCGCCCTTTGAAAAGGCCTCTTACACCCATTCCCTTGCTCAGGATACCTAGCTTAGGTTAATTTATTCCCTCTAGTGGAAAGTAAAGCCGGAGGTCCCGTGTTTGAGCAGAGCCACACCTCGAGATCCCACCGCACTTAAAGAAAAGATTAGGGTCCATCCCGCTGTGAGTGGATCAAACATTACAGTCCGGTCGTATACAGCTTATTATTACAGTACAGAACTGAAGTGTTAGTTACGTAATTGGCAATATGTAACTAATAGACAAACTATCATTAAAAAAGATTTTTAGGCCATGTTGATTGGATTTTATAGATGACATCCTCTGGGGGCCCCAAAACTGATGCCAGAGTACGAAAAGAAAGGTTGGCAAAAATAGTTGCCTTCTTTATAAAAACTACAGAAAGTTCAAGAGGGATGAACAAAACTAATTATGAAAGCTACAGAAAGATCAGGAAGGATGAACAAAACTAGACACACAGAATATACTATACCGAATAATGGATCCTTCATGTTTGTTCTCTCACATATTCTTCTTTAAATTTGGAATTGACTAGGACATTAGAATCTGTTTTCCGAAATATTCATTTTTTGGAATTTACTGCATATATTTGCTCATTATGCATCTGCTTTGTATGCTTTACAATATGGTAGAAAAATTGATTCATGCGCGATTGTCATTCATGACAATTAAACCAACATGGCCTGATGTCTATCTAAGGTCTGAGAATAGATTTTAGTATGATACTCGACCTAACAGTCACTATATTCATTAGCCACACAATGCCATGAAATGTGTTTAAAGAACAGACGTCACGAAAACGTTTTCCCTCAAACTCAGCCCCTTGGGGAGAGCAGCCGGCTGTCTGGTTTGGACTGTTCTGGGGGGATGGGCGGTGGAAGTGGACAGACGGGTCCCCACTTTCCTACAACAACTGGGCTCCAGGAGAACCCAACAGAAAAGCCCTCTGGAGTCCAAACCCGTTATGTGCCGCGAAATCCTCAAGGGTGGGTGCTTCTATTTTCTTTAAATGAGTATTACTAAGTACTACTCATGGGATCTTTTCATTTAAATTCATAACGTTATTGCTGATCAATGAGAACATCTTAAAGGAAAAAATGACTTTTTTACTCTTATCTATAAGTGATATTTACCGTTTCTCAATAGAAAAGGTACTATTGTACTGTGCCATGTTCTACCTACAGAAATTCACCATTCGTTTGTTTGAAAATTGTTTTCAAGTTGTTTTCAGTATATATAGACCTTGACGGCTTGACAACATGTATTGCCGAAAGTGACAGTAGAATGACTAGCATATTCTATTTGACAATCATAATATCAAATTTGTTTGCGTCTAGAGTGCTCAATTGTATGCGGTAAGTTGTGGTTTAATTCCACAACCAAGCCATACCAGATGCTTACAAAATGGCGCATGCTGCTTCTCTGCTTAGCACTCAGCACTTATGGGAAACTGTAGAAGTTGAACACGTGATGCTAACAGAGGACTAGCCCCCGTCTGTAGTATTATATCATCTTGCTTATCTGTGTGGCCCAACGGCTAAGGAAATACAGATGTGTTCAACCCTATACACCATATGATGTGGGAAGGGCTTTAACATTTGTGTATAACATTATATTGTTTTCAACAGACTGCCAAGCAGCGGTTCTGGGGAGTTCACAGGGAAACGGGAGACTGGACAGACCAGCGGTGTGCTGCCCGCTTTTCATACGTTTGCAAGGTTCAGAAATAAGACTGGAAATCAAAGTAACTCAATCAACCATATGTAAAAATAAAGATTTTTTTATCCCTAAATACTAAACAAATTTTTACAATTCATAGGGATTTGTCTTGGTATAGTTTCCCTTAAATAACAATGGAAGAAAAAGGAAAGAGGGGATAATTATTGCCTTAATCTATGATAAAGCAGTTTTGTATTTCCAAGTAAGGAGAAAAAGGACAGACAGAATTATATTGATTTTAGTAGGATGGTGCTGCCTGTATCACTAATTAAGAACATATGAAAGGAAGAAAGAAAGAATTGAGCAAAGAAGGAAAAAAATTAAAGAAGATATGGCACAGAAAGCTGAGGTATGATATCAAAGACTACTGTCTAGTTTGAGATTTATGATCATATATAGTGACATGGTTATTAATTTGACAATCATTAATTTAAGTTACTGTAACAGTTACTGTGTATTTTTGCTATAACTGTGAAATGCAATGTTGCCTGAGAAAGTAGTGAGAAAATCCGTTACTGATGCTTGTCATGTCATGTCATGTAAGAAATTGGGCCAATAGGCCCTGAATTGAGCGGACTGGTGCCACTTTGTGAATTCCTGGTGTCAAGTGAGATACCCGCTTATAGTATGCAGGAAGCATCTACAGTATACTTGACAAATTAGCCAGACAGAACTGTTGCTTTCTACGTTCTTGACTTAAGACACTTTAATAATGCCTGACTGATCAGGATTGCATTGTGATGGGCAGATTTATGTAGTGGCATGTCCAAATGTATGAAATACAGTAGTATTCTGTGCAGACTTTGCAAAAAAATGATTTGCAAGTCATAATGTACATGCTAAAATGCTGTATAGAAGTACAACAGCATGTAGTATTTACTTTGATTGTACGTATCATTACAGTAAAGTAAATTTTAAAGTAAAGTAAATTTCCATCAATGTCTCATTTGAAACATATGTGGGCCTATCTAACAAATGACAAAATGTAGACCTTTAAAAGAATCAAAGGTGAATATATAATATAAGGCTTGGGCAATCAAGACAGACAATAGTATCACGAAAAGTCATGACTTGTGATTGTATGTATCTGGTTTGCACAAAAGTGACTTATAATAACTAGCTTACAGATCAATAAGGTCTGTGACCAATGCTATACCATTCTTATGATACAGATTTGGATCATTTCCTGTATGAAATGAAAAGTTACTAACTTATAAAATGTCATGTCTTGTACATCACATATTTGTAATTCCAAATTGTCATGTTCTTTTAAAGAATAAGTATGGTTACATCGAGAAAATCTTGAATCTAGACAATGCGAAACAGTTGATTAGGCCATACCAATTCATTTGACTGGTTTCGGATTTGAAAAATATGCTAAACCGGAATATCAACGTGAAAATCAGTATGGAAAGTCTGTACCTTGGTACGGTCAGTTTCTGTAAGTAAATACAGGCATTTTTAAGTTTTTATCCTGAAGCACTAAAAATAAAAGAATTATATTAACATGTCAAAGAAGCAAGGAAACAAATTGGTGTGGCCTTAACAATCGACAGTGAATGGCAGTTGCCCATACATTTTAAGTAGTTGTTTTGGATGAAATGTAATGTGTTTCGGCAATTCAGCCTCACAGTTGCTAATGAGATCATTTAAAATAAACAAGTCTTATTATCATCATTTTTGTAATGTTAGTAGTTGCAAAATGATTAAGTCACTCAACTTTACAAGCTGTGCAATTGTGTTGAATGGTCTCGCGAACATTCATGTCAAAACATAATGGACAAGTTGATTACTGAACAAGATATACGTACACAGCAAACAATAGACTCTGTCCTTTATTGTCAACGAAAAGGTACTGCTAGGCCTTTCTCAGTTGCAACATTAGTTTGGTTTGTTGAATTTAAATGTTCTGGATTCGAGCCCGTGGCAGGTCCGAATAAGAGAGAATCAAACCTGATGTTACATAGTTTGTTTACGTAACATACGAAACAGTATTTGTTACGTATCATGCAAAAATAAAATTAACAACGAAAGGTCCTGTGAGATGGCAAACAAGTTGAATATGAAAAGTTGCGAGGGAGTGTAGGAGACCAGATTGTACAAAAACAAGCCCATCCAAAGATTACATATTTTGTCCGACTTCTGAAAGAACATAGATATGAATGATCAAAAAGGATTGAACAATAGCAGCAATCAAATCACGTCTGGGGGTGATGAAAGCAAAGCAATTATTTCATAAAACTACTCGTTTTGAATCAAAGCTTTATTTCCATACGAAAAAATGTTGCATCGTGTTTTCTGTTGATAAGTCTGTGCTCTCAAAGAGCATGAAATTTAAGCTAGCTTAATTCTGATTTTCTATTAACAGGAAAAACCTTAAATTTCACAGTGAAAACAAGCAAACATAAGCCATAGCATACATCATACATAGATTTACAATCTGGTATAATGTACATTACACGGGTTTACGATACTGTAGAATCATTTTTAGAAAAGAAGTATCATATTCCCTAAATGACTGATTAAAAAAAATTCATCAGTGACTCATCTCAAGGCAAGGAGTGCGAATTACAACGAAAGATACAGTGAGATGGCAAATAGGTTGGCGTGGCTCTACATTGAAATATAAAGGTTTCGAGGAAGCATAGGAAGCATAGGAGACCAGTTTTGTTTTTTTACCCCCCAAAAAAACAAGCCCTCTCAAGGATTACATATAAATATTTCTGAAAGGTCATAGATATGAATAATGAACAATGTTTGCTACGTATCAAGCCAAAAAGTCCAGTAAGATGACAAATAAGTTTGAGTGGCCCTACAGTTGAATATTAAAAGTTGCGGGGGAGTATTGGGGACCAGATTTTAGAAAGAGAAGCCCTCTTACAGATTTTCTCATAATTTTGAAAGGTCATAGAAATGAATAATCAAGAAGGATCAAACGATAGCAGCAATCAAATCAAACACGTCTGGGTGTGATGAAAGCAAAGCAGTGCTTTCATAAAACTTTTCGTTTTGAATCAAAGCTTTATTTCCATAAGATGAATACTTCATCGTGTTTTCTGCTGATAGAGTCGGTAAGAGTTAATCTTTTCTCAAAGAGCATGCAATATTGGTTGCTCGTATTCAGTTTGATTTTTTGTTGTTTACCACCAGGAAAACCCTTTCAAGAGAAACAATAAAGCATGAGTCATAGCTTACGTTATACCATCCTGTAGAATTAGGTTTAGAAAAGAAGTATCATATTCCCTAAATGACTGAATATTTGTCACTATAGTGCTTGGGGTATGAAATACAACGAAAGGTCCCGTGAAATGGCAAAATAGGTTGGCGTGGCCCAACAATGAAATATATGTTGACTAGCCTTAGAATGAACATCAAAAAAGTTGCAGGGGAGTGTAGGAGACATGATTTTTCAAAAGCGATTCCTCTTGAGGATCACATATTTTCTCATAATTCTGAAAGGTCATAGATATGAATAATCAAGACGTATTGAACAATAGCAGCAATCAAATTAAACATGTCTGGGCAGTTTGGATCAAAGCGTTATCTCCATAAGAGGAATTCTGCATCGTGTTTTCTGCTGATAATTCACATGCAGACCCGAGAACTGGAGTGGCCTTGGAAAAGATCTTGTTGGTCACATCAGTTTTATTTGTTGATTCTTGGAAAACTGGTGGTTCGTTCATTTGTTTAGTCCCTTGTAGGGCACGCAGGCCAGAAAGTTTACAAGGAGGGGTTGCTCTGCTAGCCCTTCCCCTTTAGCCTGCTAAAGGCACCTCGAACCCAGGGCCCCACTTTACATATCCTTTCCGTGCAGCTTCAACCGAGATTTCCTCTGCTTTTGCAACATCCTTGGCCCATACAAATACATTTATATTTCTCAAGAAAATTTTGTTTAGCTTGGTGCACTAAGTTTTAGAGAGTGACTATGGTCAGATGCAAGTTTTACTCCCAGCCCCCTGTTTTTATGTTATCCTCTTGTGTTTTGTTAAGAAATGTCAAAGAACCAGGACAATAGATAATGCATGGGGTAGCCCAACCACCCAAGCATAAAGGTGGGCGGGAAAGACCTTCTTGTAATTTGCAAGAGTCTCTTTGTTATACTAGTATGCAATCGCGATGGTCCAGGATTGGTCTGGAATACGTTTGCAATGCTTGTATGTTATCACAGTATCTAAGAGGGTGGCTATGTTTTCTGCATTAGGGAGGCTATTTGTATGCCCTTATATGGAATCATTTCTCTGGATGTTGTTTAGAATCTAATTTGTCTGCTTATTGTTTGAATGGTGCCCTGGTGATAGTATGAGTAAGAAAATACGTGGGTAGATGTTACATCTGGTCACGTGTTTTGTTTAGTCAACAGGCTTGTCACACCAGTTTTAATTTGGTTCCCAGTGCTTAGTTTACGTAACTAAAAATCAAAACATCAGTGATCGTTATTTTGTGACTCACAGACTTGGCTACATGTGTTGGCTGCTGAGATGGATGCAAACTAAGGTATTTTTGTAGTTTTCCTAATTTCGTCCAAACAACCATTATTTTTCTGTACTTGCTATCTCCACTTACATTGTATATATACACCATGCAACAAAACAATACATTTACATCCCAATTGCCAAATCATTAAATCAAGCAAGCACATACAATGGCCATTAACTCATTTCTATGTTCCTTAGTCATTGGCGGGTCCTACATACATTATTTCATTCGCATCTACTTCTAGAGGATTGAGCAAAGGCAACATAACCTGTCCAGGCCCTCTTCTCTTACATACATGATACAACTGAAATGAACAAAAAAACAAGTCAGTAACAACTAGTAATTTAGACAAACAAAGCTGGTACACAAGATCTCAAGCTAACTGCATGCGTACCGATAGTCTAAAAGTATCTATAATTATATATGCCTGTGGCCAGACTAGAAGGACCTCTCTGTCAAATTTGTGACCACCCAGACTTACTGAATTTCTGGAATTTGCTAAGAATATTTCATTATCTAGTTGCTTACGAATTCTCATAAAACAGGAGGAATCGATAAATTAGATATTTCATTGTGTGGAAATCCAACATTCTGATGATCAGATGGTAAAGTTATATTTGCTTCTTTAATCAAACAGCAGAAATGGCAGAAAACGACGCAAAGCCAGGACAAGAGCGCGAAGAAACGGAGGACCACGCAAAGTTGAGCTCAGATGAGGACGATGCAAAAGAAGAGGACCCGGAATTAACAAACGTAAGCTCGGGACGCCAGCGCTCTGTGCCCAACGAATACACGCCGGTGCCAATAAAGGGCAAAAACACCAAACAACTGAAGGAAAAAGTATCCTCCACTCCTAGAAAAGTGTACGAGAAACACCTCAAAGGTCTGCGCAAGGCTACCGGTCGCAATAAACATTCCTACGACGACACATTCGTGAAGAATCAGACGGCTGATGGCCCCTATGGTTCTGCTTCTAGCAACTCCGACTATCAGGAACCCTGTCCAGTCGATCCTACTTACCTGCACATGGGAGACCACGTAGTAGCGTACATGAGACAGGATAAAGAAGATACTGAGGGCCCTTACGACTACAAAGAGCCGGAAGATGTAAGCTATTTTCACAGAGCTAAAGGTACGTCAATTTCCTATTCAAACCCAAGCAATACAAAATAACACGCACACAACCCATCCATTTGAACAATGTATTACGTAAGTCTAAAGAGTAAGTATAAAGCATGGTGTTTGTAGAAAATGAGAGGATACCTATAGATACAAAGAGCCAGAGAATGTAAGGTTTTCTCACAGAGCCAAAGGTACTATTATTTCAAATTTTCATTCAAAACCCAAGCAATACAAAAGAACCCCCACACAACCCATCCATTTAGGCAATGCATTACGTAACTCTAGAAAGCAGATATAAAGCATGGTACATTGCAGATTTTATGGCAGAGAAACAATGTAATACTGAAGTCTGAAAAACAAGTTTAAAGTGTTACAGTGTAGGTGGAATGAAAATCAGAAGAAGACTATCTACGAATACGAAGGGGTGGAGGATGGACATGTACTAATCTTTGCTCACAAGATATGTCCATCATGACACATTGGTTTGTTGGTACTCGGATTTTAAAGGAGAATACTTAACTGGAAGATCAACACAAAAACAGTCTGTGTGGAAAGTCTATATTTTAGTTGGCACACAATAGCCTTCACCAGGCCTTCATACGGCTGTATGGATCGTAGAATTCGGCAAAAAAGGGAATATTTGGCCAGTAGGGTCACTGTGAGGGTCAATAGTTCGTCCGCGCTTGCAAATGACACCCTATGGTTCTTAAACTTCCCTGGTAAATATTCTCCCTATAGCTGGCATAGTTATATTCTGATAGAGACTAGGCACACACAATCACAGTGAATATGGTCCGATTCAATTTTTCTTCCCAACCCTCGGGTTAAATTAAGCTTAGACACGTCTGAAAACCAAAAAAATAGATTGGTCTGGCCTAGTCTTTAGAATATTTGTTATTGGTTTGATACATTTTACCTGTTATGTCAAGGGGTTTGTCTATTTTGTTCACAAATGGTAGCTGATGAATATGATACATGCACATAATTCTTTAATTTTGCAACTGAATGGCCTGATAATTATGATATCCCGGATACATTATCTTCATGATTGTCGCTTTCTACACCGTTATCTATCACAGTTGGAAATTGTTCGAGTTTATGCATCTTAAATATAGGATAGTGCATACAAAAGAAGATTGCTCCTAGGACATGTACATGTTGCTAAGATATTAGAAATTCTAGTACCCAAGAATGTACTAGTACTAGTACATGCGTCCTTCCATCCTGGGAAATGATCATGGTAACGGGAGTCGCCCAAACACGTGACGTTTTTTTTTACGCGCTCGAACTCACGGCGCTCCATTGCTGGTTGCCAGAGAATTGTCATGTTTTAATGAATGAATTTTGAACACATTCATCTAAAGAACATACTTGGACAAGAAATATATTCATACTGTTCATGGACCCTTCACGCTCCGCGTTAGAAGCGGCAAACGCTGTTAGACGATTTCACGAATGTACCTTCTGATTTAGTGCTACGCCAGATAGTGTGCCTAACTTATTACGCTTTGGTAATTTTGCTCTCTTCGGAAGTTGGTGATGAAGTTTGGGAAATGTAAATACGGCTTGAAGTCTGCTATATTCTAGCTTTCTTTTGACCGGAAATTTTAACTGTGTGCACTTCTCACGTCATGTGAGAAGGGCTATATCCAGCGCATCCCAGCTCATATTTTCACGGGAAATAGGCTACTACGAAGTGTGCCCGCAGCCCGACGTACGTCTTGCATGCGACCCGACTTACAAAATCATTACGAAAAACGACACCACTTACATCAACAATACTCCGTCTACTTATTGGGAAATATATTCGCCATCTCTGTATTCAGTTTCCCTTTCATAGACAGTACCAATCACATGTTAGAGCGTTACAAAGATGTGCGTTGAATTGCCGTCCGCCACCATCGCGGCCCAAAAAAATGGCGGGAAAATAACGTGGCCAGACGGCGGCGATGTTTACGTTGTTTTCTTTGGTCGGTTTTCTTCTCAACAAACACTTAAAGACCGATTTTTTGTTTTGTTTTATGAAGTTATATTTCTTATGTGTATGATAGTTGTGTATCTGCTTGGTACAGGTCGTATATTTAGGTGCCGGGCCGTCTAGCTACGCAGTGACCCTCTACTCGGCGTTGCCATCATTATTGTCAAAATACTATTCTCGACAAAACAAGAAATAAATATGTACAGATATGTTTTGAATGCAAATAACAATCATGTGCATGAACTTGGTGTATTTACCTTCCTTATGAGCATAGTCAGTGGACACAAACACGGCGTACTTATGCATAAAAAGATCACTAAAAAATCCGTCACGTGTTGGGGCGCGTCATGAGTTAGGGCAACCCCCGTTAGTAGCCCTCTGGTTCCATTCAAGTATAATCTATTACTGTTATGCTATGCTGTATTGTTTGCACATAGATTTGTAGACTAGAATGTTTGCCATTGTATCATATACAATTGTCAAGCAATTAAGTTATACGCCAAAAATGATTACTCAAGTAACTGGATAAGATTTTGACCAGTTGCTTGAGTAATTATTTTTGGCGTATCTTATTACCTGGATGTCTAACCTCCATCAACGTATCAATGAAGTTATAGTTAGCATTTCTGTATGATAGAGCGTGGCACCGACGTGTGGAATTGGATGAAATCTAGCTACAAGAATGCTTTCTGGATCGCGTTGGGTTGCGGGCTCTTGGTTATAGCAGCGGTTTCCGCCGCCATACTGGCAACTCATTTTGCACCTGGAAAAAAGGTAGGCTGTCTGTTTAGTATATTTGCTTGAGCATCCAAGGCTCGAACTGTTTTCAGGGTACCTGTTCTGTTACATTTTGTATCTAGTATCAGGTTCTACCTGCATAACTCACCTAACAGAAAAGTAGATTTTGTAAAGTTTGAAAACTAAAAACTGTTGGAAAACCATCTGAACCAGCTAAACAAAGCATGATTTTACATTTGGTAGCAATCAGCAAGCTAAAATCCACAAATGCTTTGTACGTTTTTCCATTTATGGATACATGTTAGGTACAGATAGACAATTAGAAATACCAGAGTGCACAACCGAGATTTTACCTGAAACTGAAAATAACGTGCTTTGATTTCCTTTTCAGTTGCTTTATGACCTACTGCATGTGATTGTATAGAGTATATACATATAGAGTATTGCTATATAAGGCTACACTAGTTTAGTTTTTTGATTTGCAGAATTTGCAGGACATTTATGAAGAAGTGTACAAATAAAACATTAGAAAGAAAATGACAACAGGCATGGGGAAAAACACTCCCTTAGCTGTTGAATATTACAATTTATTATAAACATATAAATTGTAATTTGATACATGGAAGAGCTGTAAAGAAATGGGGTGCCAAAACATGAGCATCTCAGTGTTGCTTTATATCTTGATTTTGTGTGATGGTTTGAAGGAGGAAATTCGAGAATCAATAAATACAATGTACAATGTATTTGCAGGAAATCTTCGATTCAATGGATCAAGACAACATGGTGATGATGGATTCCCTGATGGACTCCAGCACTTCCTGGAGGGAATATGTCTACAAGAAGAACATCTCGACCGCTGTCTACTCGACTCTGCCCCCATCTGGACGGGAACTGAAAGAAACATCCACAGACCATCATACCATGACAGAGACCACACCGATTACTCTCACACCTCTGTCAACCACAGGTAAGCAAGTCGAGCTTGTTCATCTGTGGTTGACAGGTAAGATTCATATTGAAGCAGTATTCAACTGCCATTCCAACCCTTTTGAAAAATGGTCCACTGCTATTGGACTTGAATTGGACAAAAATTCCTTTACAAAGGCTGGTGCTATACAGTCGACATTTGTTTTGCCCACATTTGACAAAGACTGGTTCTACAAATACAATCAATAATTTGTATTTAACAAGGACAGGTGGTGGTGAACAGTGGGCCTGCCCAAATGTCTTGTGAACTGTTTTCATTTGTTTGTGTTGGAAATCACAACTATTACATCTGTAAGGGTTTTTAAATTATGTGCATTGTTTAGGTATGACTGCAAAGCCGGTGTATTATGCCAAAGGGCAGTTATACTATTTTACCCATTCAGATTCAGTCCTGATCCTGATCCTTGTACACGTCATGTACTTATTCAAAAAGGTAGAAAGCTCAAATATGTTAGTCACAGTGAATTCTACAGATTGTTTTGTATTCAGCTGTGTTAAAACATTCCAAATTGTAGATAATTTTAAAGTTCCTTTCAATATCAGGTGTTGTGGATTTTTTCTCCAACACAGGCATGGGCGAGTGTGTGAGGAAGACTTGCCAGTATGGGACCTGTGAGAGTAAAGACACTGGTTACACCTGCACCTGCTTACCTGGATGGACTGGACAACACTGCCAGCAAGGTGAGTGATGTGAATTACTTTCTAGTCTTGTTATATTTACCTTCCTGGAAGGGAAACATGATAATTATTATATTTGTCAAGTTTCTTCCTCTTGTTCCTCTTCTCCTTCTGCCTTTCCAAACAAATGAGGTCAATAGAGTGGGCCAAATGGATGCCACTTTGGTTACTGGTAAAGTAGTAGACGCCCGGTTACACTTTGTGGCAAGTGGCAGGACAGAGCTGGAGGGATTGGTCATGAATGTATTTGAGAGCGAATAAACAAAGTTAATAGTTTATCAGGCTTGGTCATGTAAAGGTGAACATGTTATTGCTTAGAAATGGTTCCTTTATATTTTTTATTCGTCTTTTTAACAGAGTTCTTAATCTTGTATAATCAAACCATATTTGGAATAAGACCAGCTTTTATTGGAATAAAACCAGCTATTCCAAATCATGTATCAATTAAGCGTGTCTTGCTCGTTTCTTTGAAATCTCTAACATTTACCTTACCTTAGGTATTTTGTACCTAATGACCAATCCCATTTTCCGATATCGCACATTCAGACATAAATGAGTGTCGCGAGAAACCATGCCTACATGGGAAGTGCGTGAACAAGGACGGCGGACACACCTGTACCTGCTCACCTGGATGGACTGGACAGAATTGTCAGCAAGGTGAGCTGTTTTGGGGGGATAGCCAAGATTTCAAACTATACACAATATAATGTATCTACATGTAAGTAGTGTATCCAACTGAGTATGGATTTTTGCTAAGAGCACTTGCTTAAGCCATTCCTTTTACAAACACTTGACATTGACATTGGCTGAATACCAAGCAACAATGTGATGCTGCAATTCAATTTCATTTACCCACATGATTTCTGTCTGTTATCACACAGACGTCAATGAGTGTACCATGAAACGATGCCACCATGGACGATGTGTGAACAAAGATGGTGGATACAAATGTACCTGCTCATCTGGATGGACTGGTCAGAACTGTCAGAATGGTGAGTTGTCTAGATCCCTTCGTTGTTTTATCAGCTTTTTCATATTTAGATTCTACAGGACTATAAGCATTCTGCTGCTACATCTTAATGAAGAAGCTTAAAGTTATTCATTTATGTATACAAATGTATTTATTACGCAGACATTAATGAGTGTAGCAGGAAGCCTTGCAAGAATGGACGCTGTGTGAACAAAGATGGTGGATACAACTGCACCTGCTTACCTGGATGGACTGGAAAGAACTGCCAGAATGGTGAGTGTTTTTGTTGTTTTGGTTGAGCTTCAATGTAGAATGTGTATGACCTATATTTGAATAGAATATCTCCCCAGAGTGCACTGTTTTGTTTTCTATCTTCTTATAAAAGTAACTTTATTTCAGTTGCTTTCTCATCAACTTTAAACTGTGCCAGATATTTCAATACTGCAGGACGGTTTTCTCTTTTGAAAGTTGTCTACTAATAAGTATTTCCTTTCGCATGAACTTGCCCTTATTGGCTGTTGCACTGGGCGGCTTGAATTCCATTTAACCTCATACTTTCCTCTTTATGACACAGATATCAATGAATGTTCCAAGAAACCATGCCAACATGGAGCCTGTGTGAACAATGCTGGTGGATACAAATGTATATGCTCCCATGGATGGACTGGACAGAATTGTCAGCAAGGTGAGTTTTTTGGTAGCCAAGATTTCAAACTACACACTCAATATCCTGTTCTTAAGCAGTATATCCACCTGAGTATGAATTTTTGTAAATAGTACTTTCTTTTAAAGCCTGCCTTAGTCGTTCCTTCCACATAACTTCGATCTTGTCTGAAAACCAATCAACGGGATAATGCAGTTCATTGAACTGCACTATTTCTTTTTGTTATCACACAGACATCAATGAGTGTGCAGGAAACCCATGCCAACATGGAACCTGTGTAAACCAAGATGGTGGCTACAAATGTACCTGCTCACGTGGATGGACTGGACAGAACTGTCAGCGAGGCGAGTTATTTGGTTTCTTATTGGGTCTCCAAGGTTTCACACTCTATCATTTGTTTCAGTACTACAGTAAGCATTTTTCCATCCTCTTTTAAAAGTTGCTTACTCATACATTTTATTTTTCATCAAGGGCTAGGGACAGGACTTCTTGGAGGATCCACCGCAAAGTAAGGGGCCAGTTTCTGGCCTGTGCATGTAGGCAGGCAGGCATCTTGACCCTTATTTGACCAATGGACGTGGATGATGCATTTCAATTCCGTTTAACACGGACGGGCTGTTGCTGTTTGATTTCATTTAACAGCTTTCTTTCTTTCTATTATCACACAGATATCAATGAGTGTGTCAGGAACCCTTGCCAACATGGACACTGTGAGGACAAAGATGGCGGATACAAATGTACCTGCTCAGCTGGATGGACTGGACAGAACTGTAAGCAAGGTGAGTCGTTTTTGAATTTGTTATCGGGTCTGCAGGGTTCTCCGATGTACCATCTATTTCAGTACTACAGTGGGGAGTTGTTGTTGTTGTTGTTGGGTAGCCGATGTTTCAATCTAGATTACAATGTCACCAATTAAAGTAAAGTATCCATTTCACTTAGATTTCAAGTTTTTGAATATTATCTTCTTGAACCTAATATTTATATACAGTAATTCCTTCCACATCATATTGACTGATTGCCCAGCAATAGAATGTTTTCATTCAGCCACTGGCACTATTTTCTTTCATTGTCCCACAGACATCAATGAGTGTAACAAGAAACCGTGCCAACATGGGACCTGTGTGAACCGAGATGATGGATACAAATGCACTTGTTCACTGGGATGGACTGGAAAGAAATGTCAGCAAGGTAAATATGTTCTAATTTGTTATTGGGCAACACAGTCTGCCTCTCAAAGATTGGACTGTATAGACACAGCAGACGCTGCGGACAACCCACAGACTGACCAGGATGCGACGCCATAGTCTTGCGAGACTGACGGCTGCCAACCCTGTTATTGGGTCTGCGATGTTTTCAACTGTATCGTTTATTTCAGTACTACAGCTATACTGTACTGTTACTGTAAAGATTTCCCCATGTTCTATCAAAAGTTGCTTACAAGTAAGTCTTACCTTTCTCATCAACTTGACCTAAGTCTTGGCTAATGCACTGGGCAGTGGAATGATGCAGTTCAATTCCATTCAACAACATGTTTTTTTGCCATTATCACAGACATCAATGAGTGTACCAGGAACCCTTGCCAACATGGGACCTGTGTGAACAAAGGTGGTGGCTACAAATGTACCTGCTCATCTAGATGGACTGGAAAGAAATGTCAGCAAGGTGAGTTATTTGAAAATTTGCTATTGAATTTGCAAGGATTCAAACTGTGCCATGTATTTCAATACTGCAGGACATATTTCTCTCATCTCCTTTTAAAAGTTGGTTATTACTAATGTATATTTCATTTCTCATCAGCTTGCCCTTATTGGCTGATGTACTGGTTAGCCGGATGATTAGTTCAATTGCAATTAACCTCATGATTTCTTCTTTATCACACAGACGTCAATGAGTGTACCAAGATACCATGCAAACATGGAACCTGTCTGAACAAAGATGGCGGCTACAAATGTACCTGCTACCCTGGATGGACTGGACACATCTGTCAGCAAGGTGAGTTTTTTGTTCAAATTTTCTATCTGATTTGCAAAAATTTAAACTGTGCCGTATAGTTCAATACTGCCGGGGGGATTTCTCTTTAAAAAGTTGTCTACTAATTAGTCTTTCCTTTCGCATCAACTCGCCCTTATTGGCTGATGCACTGGGCGGCTTGAATTCCATTTAACCTCATACTTTCTTCCTTATGACACAGATATCAATGAGTGTACCAAGAAACCATGCCAACATGGAGGCTGTGTGAACAATGCTGGCGGATACAAATGTATCTGCTCCCCTGGATGGACTGGACAGAACTGTCAGAAAGGTGAGTTGTTTGGTAGCCAAGATTTCAAACTACACACTCAATATCCTGTTCTTAAGCAGTATATCCACCTGAGTATGGATTTTTGTTAATAGTACTTTCTTTTAAATCCTGCCTTAGTCGTTCCTTCCACATAACTTCGATCTTGTCTGAAAACCAATCAACGGGATAATGCAGTTCATTGAACTGCACTATTTCTTTTTGTTATCACACAGACATCAATGAGTGTGCAGGAAACCCATGCCAACATGGAACCTGTGTAAACCAAGATGGTGGCTACAAATGTACCTGCTCACGTGGATGGACTGGACAGAACTGTCAGCGAGGCGAGTTATTTGGTTTCTTATTGGGTCTCCAAGGTTTCACACTCTATCATTTGTTTCAGTACTACAGTAAGCATTTTTCCATCCTCTTTTAAAAGTTGCTTACTCATACATTTTATTTTTCATCAAGGGCTAGGGACAGGACTTCTTGGAGGATCCACCGCAAAGTAAGGGGCCAGTTTCTGGCCTGTGCATGTAGGCAGGCAGGCATCTTGACCCTTATTTGACCAATGGACGTGGATGATGCACTTCAATATCGTTTAACACGGACGGGCTGTTGCTGTTTGATTTCATTTAACAGTTTTCTTTCTTTCTATTATCACACAGATATCAATGAGTGTGTCAGGAACCCTTGCCAACATGGACACTGTGAGGACAAAGATGGCGGATACAAATGTACCTGCTCAGCTGGATGGACTGGACAGAACTGTAAGCAAGGTGAGTCGTTTTTGAATTTGTTATCGGGTCTGCAGGGTTTTCCGATGTACCATCTATTTCAGTACTACAGTGGGGAGTTGTTGTTATCTCCATGAAAAAGGCTTTTTCATGGAGATACTGTTTTGCGTGCTTTTGGTGTTTGTGTGTATGTTTGTGTCACCGGATGCTTAAAGTCAGCATAACTGTAGAACATGTACATGGCTTGTAATGATATTTGGTATGTGGGTAGGTGTTAGGAGGAGGAAGGTCAAGGTCGTTTTTTGGCCCCCTGGTATGTGTCACTGGAACTGCAATGGCGTATTTGCAAAAATCTTCTAAGGGGAAAAACTGAAGAAAGGATCGACAGATTGTCATGTTATTTGGTTCACAGGTAGGTTGGACAGAGATGTACACACTCAAGTGCAAATTATGCAAATGACACTGAATTTGCATAAGTAAGGAGGAAAATCGTTTGCATGCGTGTCGCTGGATGCTTAAAGTCAGCATAACTGTAGAACGTGTAAATGGATTGTAATGATAGTTGGTATGTGGGTATGTGCCGGGAGGAGAAAGGTCAAGGTCGATTTTGGGCCCCCTGGTATGTGTCACTGGAACTGCAATGGCCTATTTGTAAAAATGTTCTAAAGGAGAATAACTGAAGAAAGGAACAACAGATTTTCATGTTATTTGGTACGCAGGTATGTTGGACAGAGATGTACACACTGAAGTGAAAATCATGCAAAGTTAGAGTGTTTGCGTGTGTGTGCGCGTGTGTGCATGTTTGTGTCACCGTGTCTGTATGTTTGTGTCACCGGATGCGTAAAGTCAGCATAACTGTAGAACGTGTAGATGGATTGTACTGATTTGGTATGTGGGTAGGTGTCGGAAGGAGAAAGGTCAAGGTCGATTTTGGGCCCCCTGGTATGTGTCACTGGAACTGCAATGGCGTATTTGTCAAAATCTTTTAAGGAGAAAAACTGAAGAAAGGAGCGACAGATTTTCATGTTATTTACTATGCAGGTAGCTTAGACAGAGATGTATACAATGAACTGCAAATTATGCAAATTGGACTGAATTTGCATAAGTAATGACGAAAATCTATTTTTGCAGTGTTGTCCATTGCATATTGTGAAACCCCCACCTGTCAATAGCTATTTATAGCGAAAGTGGGTCACTTCTAACCTTGCCCGACAGTGTGGGTCATACCACTGAGCGATGTAGATTGGGGGGAACTGGTTTAATAAAAAAACAAGTTTCATGGAGATTTTGGGTCCTAAGACTCTTGTTGTTGTTGTTGTTGGGTAGCCGAGGTTTCAATCTAGATTACAATGTCACCAATTAAAGTAAAATATCCATTTCACTGAGATTTCATATTTTTGAATATTATCTTCTTGAACCTAATTTTTATATACAGTAATTCCTTCCACATCATATTGACTGATTGCCCAGCAATAGTATGTTTTCATTCAGCCAATGGCACTATTTTTCTTTCATTGTCCAACAGACATCAATGAGTGTAACAAGAAACCATGCCGACATGGGACCTGTGTGAACCGAGATGGTGGATACAAATGTACCTGTTCACTGGGATGGACTGGACAGAACTGTCAGCAAGGTGAGTTTTTGCATACACTTAGGTATATCAAAGACTAGTTTGTTGTTGTTTTTGTTGGTGACATAATGAAAGTAATACCTATTTCTTTTTCCCTTTATTTCAAATATCATAGTCTAGAATCCATTTGATGAATTATATTTTGTTGATAGTCCTTGCCAATAAGCCCAGCTGCTATGCGCAAGTACATGACTTTTTTCTATCGCACAGACATCAATGAGTGTAACAAGAAACCATGCCAAAATGGACGCTGTGTGAACAATGTTGGCGGCTACAAATGTACCTGCTCACATGGATGGACTGGGCAGAACTGTCAGACTGGTAAGCTCTTTTTGTGTCTCAGTGTTGCCATTCACATTATGGGTCTAAAATGTACTTTCATGGCTTCTTTTTTCAGAAATACAATGAATCTTATTCATGAATGATATTTCTTTCTTTACCCCACAGACATCAATGAGTGTACCAGGAAACCATGCCAACGTGGACGCTGCTTTAACAAAAATGGTGGATACAAATGCAACTGCCCACCTGGGTGGATTGGACAGAACTGTCAGCAAGGTGAGTGTTTTTATCTGTAGCTACCATTGTCTTTGCATACATTATTTTTTTTCAATGGCCATCGGTTTTCCGTTCAACTTCTTCCTTTATTCTTTCTTGGTGACGGTTTTTATTAACGAATGATAATGATTTCTTTATCAGACATAGATGAGTGTGCCAGGAAACCATGCAAACATGGGACCTGTGTAAACAAAGATGGCGGCTACAAATGTACCTGCTCACGTGGATGGACTGGACAGAGCTGTCAGCAAGGTGAGCAAGCAGTCAAGCAGTTAAAAACCTTAAATACTTTTCCATATGTATTTAGGAGGAACCTAATCCTGTCTTGATTGCATCCTATTTTCGTTTATTGCTTCCTTTTCTTTTTTTTTTAGCAACATTCTTTACCTGGACTTGAACAAGTTTATCTACCGAGTATTTAGGTGGTATGAGTCAGTGTCTAATGACAATGAACTTATTGTCACATCTAATCTTACTGACTATATTCGTTCCAAGAGGTTTCAATAGGGCATGCGCAAATAGTCTGGATGGCTTCTGCTTTTTCTTGCTGAATTGTACTGTTTCTACTGAAACATGAGGCCCATTACCCATTGTTATTATGAGTTACAGTCTGTAAATACTCAAAGAAGTGGAGTTAACCGAAGAACCACTGTTACATTTGGACGATAATTTAGAGAGACAAAGCCTGCTGGCAAAAACTCTCACTTTAAGCATGGAAACCTCTTTGGTGTTAGCCTAATGTACTTGCTGTTATATTGTTACAGCCAAACCATGTCAGCATGGATGGAGTGGATACAACAACAACTGCTACAAGTTTGTGAGAGACAAAGTCGAATGGACCACAGCAAACTCACGTTGTCATGGACAACGTGCACACCTCGCCTCCATCACAAGCCGTGCGGAGAACAACTTCGTTGCAGGCCTCATCACGAATGGTGGGTAATGATGATTATCGCAGGTCCAACAAAACTGCGAAATGGAAAGGAAATAGACAAATGATCAGAAATACACATTCATGAGACCACATCAATTTTCGTTGTGCGATCTCGGATTGGAATATATGCTTGTTCTCAATGAAATGTGCAAAATAGCGATTTTTAGGTTCGAAAATTGATCAGCTCATTATCCAAGTGAACCTTACCAGTTTTTAGGTAAACATCTCCTTTTCTGATGCCCAAAATATGACAGTTAATTTATCACGGTAAGTAACCGAAAATTAGCTTTGATTAGATGTTTGGAGTTGAACAAGATTTCTATGAAAAATTTAGTGCAGTGTTGACGATCATAACTGTTTCATTTAGGTATGAGATTGTCTGGAATTGTTTTTGCATTTCGACTTGTTTGAGCAATTTACCAGAGACGGAATCTGATAGTTCTTGCAAAAGTTCCATCCATCGTTGATTCGAATGATTTACCTCTTACAACATCTATAACATATTTGATGCTGCGAGCTAATACTGCTTAGGAGCGGTAAAGTATTTGGAACGGAGGAGGGATCCATATAAATCATGCCTTAATTCTCTGCAATTATACAGGTAACAATAAATTGTGTTTTTGCCAACAACAGCCCCTAAAGGGAGAAAACGATATCTGGTGTGGTTTGGACTGAATCGTCGAGATGGAGGTTGGAAGTGGAGCCAGGGATTGCGTCTTACATACCAAAACTGGGCTCCGAAGGAACCTGACAACAAGCTTAGTGGAGTCATATCAGGATTGTGGTCAAAGGGCAAAGGAGAGCAGTGTGGTGCTTTATACGCCAGGGTAAGGTCCATTGTTATACAAATTTTAAATTTTGTTTTGTGTGAGTGTGTGTGTGTGTGTGTGTGTGTTTATGTGTTTGCTCGTGTGTGTTTGTGTGTTTGTGTGTGTGTGTATGCGTGTGATTGTGTAACTTATTTCTGCTTCATAAATCAACTGAAGGTCTTGGGGGTTCCTGGTTGGATCCTCATTTAAAATTGTCACAATAGGCCATACAGATTCATTTCTTGGTTCTTGTATTTTGTTAATGAGTAAAGACCTAGAAAGAGGTCAAGGTGAAACAGGAGGTTGGGAGGAAAACATGACATAAAAACTGTATTCAGCCAGGAAACAGAATTTTACTTGTATCTCTGTTTTCGTGGGGTTCTTTATTTTTTTCCTAAATACGAGAACAAATGAAACTGGCATGGCCTTACGTGACACCGTGTAACTTATTGATCTGTTTGATTTGAAAATTTTTCAACAGGAAGACAGCAGCTGGACGTTAAAATCAAGCGGAAAGAAAGGACAGTGGGCCGACAACATTTGCAACACCGGCCTTTCCTACATTTGCAAGAAGCCAAAATGATATAGTATCAATACCCGATCTACGGACCAAAAAAAATTATGACCTCTACCCCACCCCGAGTTGGATCAAGTGACGATTTTTCTTATGTTTTCCGAAGCAGAATTCAAAATGATACAGGATTCAGTTCCAGTGCTAGCAAGTAACCACCGCTAGTTACATGTGATGTTACTCGCACATCGAAAGTTGCTGACAGAAGAAGATTCTTGTGCCCTACACTATTTGTTCAAGACAGTAAAATACTTGGATCTCGGATATTGTATACTATTAGTAAAGACATAGAAGAGGTCAAGATGAAAACAGAAACTTGAGAAAAATATGAATCTGAATATATTTACTCCCTGATGCCTGTCCCGCTAAGCATCAAAATTATTGTTTTAAGTCTGAGAATCAACAGATCAAATTGTCGTGGCCCTTGTGCATAAATGTATATGAATGATATTGTGTCAAATAAAGGGTTAAACTACTATTCATACTAGTTTCTTAGATCTAAACGTCTCTAAATTTATTCAGCGTCAGTCAAATCTGCCCAAGAAGAATACCAGAAAATCTTGTCTGTGTTGACAGGTGATCGCTATAAAAATTCTTAATAGTTGACAATGTCAATGGGAAAAATTATATAGGGGACCACCAAATCGTGGTTATATGTAGGCCAGGTGTTCCTTTAATGTAGATGTTGTAATTTTCATAAGTTTGACAGTCTTTGCACACTGTAAAGATTAAAATGATTTTGAACTGATGTATTAGAATGAAAAGTTGAAGAATTATTACATTTACTTGAAGCTTTTATCACTTTGACAACAACTTATTGTTAATGATCCATAATATAGTGTGACACTATAATATTCATTGTCAGTCACATTTGAACAGAAATATATAGTCATCATGTGATGGAATTTTTAAGACAGAAGCTTATACTTGTGGCTAATAATCAAGTGTCATGCCTTTATCACACACACAAAAATTCAACTTGGCCTAGAAACGTTTTGAGTCATATCACTATAATCAACATGATAACACGATGTTTTATTTTCTCATTATTGCAGTGCAGTTAGACTGATGAATTCGTTTTTCTGTTCAAGCAACATTATGTTTATTTCCTTTGTTACAGAATGTAGAGAGGTTATGGATTATTCATGTGGCCTAACAAAAATATCTCTAGGAACTTTAACTTGTAGTCTCTCACTGTCTCTGCTAGAGGTAGCAGGCCATTACTGTGAAGAAAGCCAGTGGTACACCTAATGGTTTTAATGGAAAGTGACTCTCCAAGATTTGATGCAGACAATATACAGTACAGATGTAATAGAGAATATTCGCCTTGCATTTGGCAGGTCGTGAGTTCGAAACCTGAACGAGTCATACCAAAATAATTTAAATGGTATCATGACACATATACGTACTGCTTTCTGTGCCTAACACTCAGTACTAAAGTTAAAAGGGTATGGTCTTTCAACGCACACAATTTGCAGTGGACTAGCCCCCTGATGTACACTCGCAGTGGTGGCACAGAGTGTGGCCGGAGAGCTTTGAATTGGAAATGGGGACCGCCATGTGCTTGGTGTGGGATGACTTTTTCTACTGTACAATGTTTCATCTGATTATTTTCTACTTAGTGCTTTATTCTAACTTTCTCCCTGCTGCCTAACTCTGAAACCAATAGAGAATTGGGTGCCAAATTGCTACTTGTGCTAAAGGTGTTAAAAGTTTGTAATGATTAATTCAGCTCTGAAATGCAGACTTGGCACTTTGTAAACCAGCGAGTTTAAAGCTGATGGGGCCAGTCGGAAAATTCAAAAGATAGAATACGAAAACAAAATCAGTTACACAGCAGGATAAAGAAATGTTAGATCTTGAAATGTAGGACTGTGAAATTGCCTTGCATGATTTATTACAAGCTAAATCTGATAACAACTTAGGGCAGGTAGCAGTATACAGACTGCAAACGCACTGTGTACCATTTCTGATACACATTACGCTGTGATTTTAATTCACTCGTGTATGTTTTCAAGTCAAAACAAGATGCATCCACTAACGTCATATCAAAGTGACAAATTTTGATGAAGCCAATGCCTATTCATCTTTTTGTCCCTTTTACGGCACACCAATTTGTTTTTTGGACTTTTTGACAAATTATTTTCAGCAACAGGACATTATAAAAACAGAAAAAAGCTTGCGGAAACTGTGTACATTGAGGTACAGAATTTCCATTTAGCCAATGTTTTTATTTCAATTTTTCATAGATTTCTTTTTAAATCCGAGAACAAACACGTTAAATTAGTGTGACCTAGAGCTTGGAAAACCTATGCCTTTATTATATATCTTGCTTATCTGTGAAGGACAGTGAGTGTTTTCTCAAATGCGCTGCCAAGAAGTTCAGGGACATTATAAGGGTCCAGATGGTTATTTTCATTGCGTAAGAATTATTTCCAACTGTATGATAAATGATAGTATGTTAAGACTTTTTCAAAGTATCTTAAGATTTTTATAAAGCATCTTAAGATTGTTTAAAACATCTCAAGATTAATATCCCATGTGAAGAGAGGAAACTGAATCTTCATAGCCTGAGTGTTGACTACTTTACAACATTAATGCAAGCTATTCTGGCATTACTATGATCTCAGTAATAGCTTTCCAACACTAATCATATCTAGCGATAGACATGTACTCTTCATTATACGATTTTGCACAAGGCTGCATTAACATGTACAATCTCCACCTATTATTGACAATAGCCCATGAGAGAGGCAGATGACATTTGTGATTATGAGAGCTAACCTAACAGAAGGCAGGCAACAGTTCACTCGCTCGCAATCCGATTTTTTCACTGTTGTTTTGAGGGTTGGACATAATTTCTGACACTATCGAATGGTAGTTGAACTGACGTAGCCAAGGATGTATGAAGACACCTGAGACATTTTGATAGTCTATTATGAACCTACTAGTACATACATGTACCAAACCCTCATTTATTTACTTGAAATGTTCACCACCAATATAGATTCATTGAGGCACGCAAGCGTACTTCCATTCTAGACCGTTTTGAGAATAGAGAATAGAGCATTCTATTTTTACATGAATAAACATTAACAAACCGTCATACGAATTGATAATCATAGTCTACAGCATTTTGTGGTAGTGACGCCATTTTGCAATCAAAGGCTCTTGCAGGCGGGGGATTATATACGCGTTGGCTGTTGACATACGAGTAAACTGAAAGGTACAATCCTTTTTGGAATGTCTACTCCACCTCTAAATCACAATCGTTGTTTATTTGCGATCGTACTCTTGGGTCTAGTCATACTAAGAAATGATCTAAACATAGTACGTACTTCTTCTTCGACATTTTGATATGGCAGACTTAGAAAAAGAACGAGAATACGGAAGAAATGAAGAATTACAAAAATACATTGAATCATCAACAAACTATGTAACGTTACAAGGAAAATAGATACAACTCACAGCAGATTGCAGTTTTACATGTTGAGCCCACGCGGTAGGATTAGGTAACAGTGCATGCATATTGAAGAGATTACTACCACCAATTGCGATCGTACTCCTAAATCCTGGGTCTAGTCATACTAAGAAATACTTGAAACATAGCACGTACTGCTTCTTCGACATTTTGATATGGCAGACAAAGAAAAGGAACGAGAAGACGTAAGAAATGAAGAATTGGCGAGAAAGTATGAAGACGTGGATCCGGCTGGTGAAAGTATCTTTGCACTGAGTTCTGGGCCGAAGAAACAGGATGGTGAAGATGGCAGAAATGTTCCACCGCCTTTGCCGCCAAGAAAAAACGAAGACGTGGATCCACATGGGGACAGAATCTTTGTACAAAGTTCTAAACCCCCGTCTCGCCATCTTGCAGAAATGGAGGTGGGTGATTCAAGGTTACCGCCAAAAAAGCAGTATGCTGAAGATGTCCCGCCGCCGTTGCCTATCAAAAAGCTCACCACTCGCCATCTTGACACGGGAGCCAAGAAAAAGGAAAAGGTAGACGGAAGGAATGACGAAACGGACAGAAAAAACGAAGACGTGGATCCGCATGGTGATAGTATCTTTGCATTTGCGCCTGGGCCAAAGAAGCAGGACGATAAAGATGTCGATTGTAGAAACGCCACGCCGCCTTTGCCGGCAAGAGACCCTCGCCATCTTGACATGAAAGAGCAGGAAGATGCCAACAGAATGTATGAGGATGTGGACCCCGCTGGATACAGTGTCTTTGAAGATTCGAAACAAATGTGTCGAAAGATCAAAAGCTTGAATCTAGTGTCTGGCTGTGAAAATGTGATCCTGAACTCTAGTTTGAAACGTGCTGTGCCCGAACTACCCCCTACTCGAAAACTTGACATGGGAGACCACGTAGTGGTATGGCCAGAAGAGAAGGAAGACCCGTCCTCAGATCCGTACTACAAAAAGGAGGACAGAACTGGACATAAAGCTGGAGGTATGTCCACTTTCAATAAAAATTCAACATATAGCCAACCGTTTTTGGTTACAATTGAAACGTAAGACGTAAACTAACGTAGCATACCTCCATCAATTATACAAATAATGCCCTGGCCAATAATCATGATTCGGAGTTACAACTTTTGTTTTCCCTTTTATTTACATATGCCAGAAATGACATCAAATCCTTGTATATCTTGGCTTGTATGGTGTATTATTAGTTTGAACTATAGGTGGGTCTTCAGTTTTCGTACGCGTGATGGTTTAAAACAATGATGTTATGTCCTAATTCTCGAAATAAGAATTTTTTGATGTGGAACTTTTGCCTCTGCCTATTGTAAGGTATTAGGATTAGAAAAGGAAATATTTTCCAAAACAAAACTTTGCCTAATGTTTCCATTCATAACAAGTGCTATGACACATTTTTGAAATCCTATCACATTGTACGCCCAAAAGGTGAGCAGTATCATGTACATGTGTTGAAGTTGTCCGGTACTCTGGACCAAAACAAAGCCAATTTGCACGATTTCCACGAACGTCCCAGACTCCAAGGCTTTCAGAGAATACCGTTTATATCTAGCACAAACCTGAAAATATCATCAGCCAATGTACATGTAATAACGGTAGATTGATATTGTCACCATTGCTGAAAGCAACTTCTCACAATTGTATTCAGCTATGTCCTATCGATCATGATCTAAAATTACAATTTTTTTGGTACTTTTAGTTATATTGGCCATAAATGATATCAAACCCTTGTACATGTGCGTAAGATGCATCTTTGGCATATATGATATCATAGTAATGTGGGCGTTCATTTTCAATATGCATATGGTTTGCAACAATGATGATATTTTCTTGCTTTAGATTAGTCTGGTGTTGTTTTTGCCATCGACCATTTATTTGTGTGGTATCCTTGCCGTCTACTGGAAGCCTATTACATTTATTGTAAGCTGTTTGCACCACAAATCCCCAAACGTTCCCCAAACGAAAATTTAGTAATGTTTTTCATTCATAACTGCTTCTTTCACATGGTTTTGTTATTCTATCACACATCAAGTGTTCATATGCGTCCAAAAGGCAAGCAGTACATTTTGCATCTGTGTTGAACTTATATAGTACACTGGACAAAAACAAAATCAATTCATGAATTAACTCCATGTTTTTAATACGTTCTTACTGGTCACCAGTGGCTCATTTGGATTCTGTGAACATTGACAGGAAATATCAATGCAATAATGTAGATTCGTCTCATCACCTTTACCGAGGAGAATAATATATTTAGGTGACGTACGGGACCTTGTTTCTTTTAGGACAGCATTAGTTAAAATGCATATTTATTTATTTATTTATTGTACTTCTCCATAAAAATGGAAGGCATGACGGGTCAGGGGTCACCTTTTCAAGGCCGCCATGCCGAAACATACAAAGTTATCCACAAAATCAAAACATAATAATACAATAAAAATAACCAATATCAATAAATCGACATAGAATTCAACTTAAGTCAACATATACAATACAATGGTAGAGATGAATTAAAGAAACAGCACAAGATTCAAAATGAGGTAGTGACTTGAACGTTACAAATTAGCGAGGCCTGGTAGCAAAGCAAGTTGCATATAGCCCACCATTTCTGTTGAAATTGAAACGCAAGACCCAAAAAGACGCAACATGCCGTCATCGATGATGCAAATAATGCCCGAATAATCGTGATTTTGAGTTACAATTTTCTTTTCTTTATATCTACGTATGTCATAAATCCTAGTATGATACGACTTGCATGATATATTATTGGTTTAAACTATAGATGGGTGTTCTCTTTTCGTAGGCATGGCGATTTGAAATAATGATGTTATGTCCTTGCTCGAAATTAGTCTGGTATTGTTTACGCTATATCCTATATAGGTTCTTTGACATGTTTTTGTTATTCTATCACACATCCAGCGTTTATCTGTGGCCAAAAAGCCATCTGTACATTTTGTACCTGTGTTAAACATGTTTAGTGCCCTGGACACTAGCGTTGCATTAGTATTCTGGGATTATCGACAGGCAATATAAATGCGATAATGTCTACTAGCTTCGTCTTATTACCTTCACCACCAAGAAGGGTAATATACATCGGTTACGTTTCGTTTGTTCACGTAAAGCATATCTCGATAAGGTATGAATGGATCAATGTGTTTTAGCACAATGGTGTATGCAGGGAAATTTCAAAATAAATGACAGTTTGGTTATGCCCTCTAGCGACTTTCGTTGGTACTGCAGCAGAATTTCTTGTCTTCTGTATCTCAGGACACGTCTTTAGTTCTGTGAAGAAATGACCAAAACGTTGACTTTCGTTTCGATCCTACAGTAGGGCCGGAAGAAGTGGGCAGAAAATATGAAGACGTGGGGTTCGGCGGTGTAGATGTGAAATTAAACTCCGGTTTGAAACGTGCTGTGCCCGATCTACCACCTCCTCGCAAACTGGACATGGGAGATCACGTAGTCGTGTATCCAGAACAGAAGGAAGAGTCGTGCTCAGATCAGTACTACAAACCAGAGAAGACTGATGAAGATGAAAAGCTGGAGGAAAAAAGCTTTCATCTTCCTCAAGTGTTGATACAAAATATACGAAAACCGAGACATTCAAACTGTTGTTGCCTCACCAACATCCCCACCTGTTTGCAGATTGAGAATCAAGATGACGTGGTTACCTGGGCAAACGTTACAAATTACAGCTCATTGGTTTTCTACCAAGATAACACCTCTGCCCTTGTCAACACGACTCCACAATCCCCACCACTTATGCTAATGAAGCCTGCTAGTCCAATGATGACGACGTTCTTCAAGGAAAACCTCTCGGCCGTTGTCAACACGACTCCTCTTTCCCCAACATCGATGCTAAAGAAGTCTGCTACTCCAATGATGACGATGGTCTTTAAGAATAACACCTCGGCCCTTGTCAACACGACTCCATTCTCCCCATCGAAGCTAAGGAAGTCTGCTACTCCAATGATGACGACGTTCTTCAAGGAAGGCAAGTCGGCCGTTGTCAACACGACTTCACTCTCCCCACCATCGACACTAAGGAAGTCTGCCTCTTCAAGTCTTACGACGTTCTACGAGGAGAAGATTTCTGCTGTTTCCTATTCGACTTCGCTCATTTTGCCTTCCGGACGGGAGACAACTGAGTCATTTACAAATGCCAGCAGTTTGCGCCCTGGAACCCAACCAACCACTGTTATATCTCTATCAACGTTCACAGCGGGTAAGCGATGCCATTTTTATCCCCTTTTCTATTACAACAGCAATACAAAGAATGATTCTATAAAGTTTTATCACTCAGATGTTGGATCGACAATGTTATCAATGATATTTGCCAGCGGTCGACTACAAAAAAGGCTCGGGCTATCAGGTTTAGCCAGGGTTGGTCGGGTAACTCCAACCACAACGTATTTCCTTGGCCTGACATTTTGCGCCGAAGTTTTAGCACCGTACATATGTTAACCACCAAAACAGATAAACATTTATGTCACAGCTATCTGATTTCTTGTAAAATTAATGCTGAGGTGAAAGATCAACATGAAAACAGAGTCTGGGGTCGGGATGTTGTACACATTGCCTCTGTAAGTTAATAATTTGAATAATTCAAATTTAAGCACATTCAAGCTTTCCTGCGATATTGTCAAGAAGGTTCCAGTATGTTTCATGTCTTACTCTGAGCAAAAGAAGCTTACCTCACAATCTGTAACTGTTAATTGTGCTCAGGTATTGACATCGTAGACAAGTGCATCAGGGATCCTTGCAAATATAAACACTGCGTGAACAAAGATGTCGGATACGAATGTACCTGCTCACCTGGATGGACTGGACAGAAGTGTCAGCAAGGTGAGTTATTTCTGGCCTATCACGAATATTCAAGTGTTTCTGTGGTAGAGTCAATTTCTTCTTTCTTGTCCTTCAAGCGCGTTTTGAAAATGAATTAATATTTGAAAAAAAATGTTTTGACAAGTAATGAGCTTCACAGAAAAAAAGGCAGTTTGTTCTTAAATCGTACAGACCTGGATGAGTGTGTTGACAAACCATGCCGACATGGCACCTGTGTGAACAAAGATGGTGGATATAAATGCATCTGCTCACGTGGATGGACTGGACAGAATTGTGAGCAAGGTGAGTTTTTTCCTAAACTTTCCCCTATGGTACTGAAAGGAATTTTAATTAGGTACTCAGATCGTTGCTGTTTACATAAATAATGATAGAAGTTCGTTTGCTACTCCATTCACTGCCTGGAGCAGTTTTATAGTTACTAGTTTCTAATAGGTCAAAGTGAAGCTGTAACGGTACATGTCTTTCTTTAACACACAGACATCAATGAATGTACCAGGAACCCATGCCAACATGCACGCTGTGTGAACAAAGATGGCGGCTACAAATGTACCTGCACACCTGGATGGATAGGACAGAACTGTCAGCAAGGTGCTTCTTTCAAATTATTTTGTTACCAAACTTTCAGCATCAAACATCTCATATTAAGGCACTGTCCTTGAGCTAACAATCCTACCGTTAATGTTACTGTTATTACCATTGATGTTATTACACAGACATCAATGAGTGTACCAGGACCCCTTGCAAACATGGACGCTGTGTGAACAGAGATGGCGGCTACAAATGTACCTGCTCACCTGGATGGACGGGGGAGAGCTGTCAGCAAGGTGAATTCTTTTTGTTCTGTCTCAAAATTTCGAATTCTTGTGCGTGTTAGAGTCATTATTATATGTCACCGTGTTGTGGTGAACAATTGGGCTAGTTTATGTTTAAAAAATTGTTTCGGCAATTTGAATTGGAGCCGCATTTCATATTATCTTACAGACATCAATGAGTGTACCAGGAAACCATGCCAACATGGACGCTGCGTGAACAAAGATGGTGGATACAAATGTACCTGCACACTTGGATGGACTGGGGAGAACTGTCAGCAAGGTGAGTTCTTTTTGTTCTGTCTCAAATATTCAAATTCTTGTGTGTGGTAGAGTCATTATTTTATGTTACCGCGTTGTGGTGAACAATTGGGCTAGTTTATGTTTAAAAGATTGTTTCGGCAATTTGAATTTGAGCCGCATTTTGTATTATCTTACAGACATCAATGAGTGTACCAGGAAACCATGCCAACATGGAACCTGCGTGAACAAAGATGGTGGATACAAATGTACCTGCACACTTGGATGGACTGGGGAGAACTGTCAGCAAGGTGAGTTCTTTTTGTTCTCTCTCAAATATTCAAATTCTTGTGTCTGGTAGAGTCATTATCTTTTGTCACCGTGTTGTGGTTAACAACTGGGCTAGTTTATGTTTAAAAGATTGTTTCGGCAATTTGAATTTGAGCCGCATTTTGTATCATCTTACAGACATCAATGAGTGTACCAGGAACCCATGCCAACATGGACGCTGTGTGAACAAAGCTGGCGGATATAAATGTAGCTGCTCACCTGGATGGAACGGGGAGACCTGTCAGCAAGGTGAATTCTTTTTGTTCTGTCTCAAATATTCAAATTCTTGTGTGTGGTGGAGTCATTATTATATGTCACCGTGTTGTGGTGAACAACTGGGCTAGTTTATGTTTGAAAAATTGTTTCGGCAATTTGAATTTGAGCCGCATTTTGTATTATCTTACAGACATTAATGAGTGTACCAGGAAACCGTGCCAACATGGACGCTGTGTGAACATAAATGGCGGATACAAATGTACCTGCACACTGGGATGGACTGGACAGAACTGTCAGCTAGGTAAGTTGTTTAAAGTAGTCGAAAAATGTAAAGTTTCCAGTGCTAAATGACAGAATTATCTTTGCCCTAATGGGAATGTTTTGTTTAAATGACTGCTATCACATCTGTTGGCTGTTTTGACCAATGAAGCTTTACTTCAAGCCATAGACAAGACCAGAGGAGAGTGTTCTGGTTCGGCTGATAATATTCTTCTGAATCCAAGAACGTAATTGTATTGGTAACTTGACCTTGAACCTGGACTAGGCAGCAGTTGCATTATACAGCATCGACATCCTGATAACCCCCAGGAGTACCTTTCAGATCAATTACAGCCAGGTGTAACATGTTATATCGCGAACAAGCATTGGACAAACTTCAAGTTGGCGGCTCTTAAGAAACCTTGGGTTTAGCTTAAAAATTGTCTTTTTTTGCAATTTGTTTCTGGATACTTGTTTGTCAACTTACAGCCTTATTAACTGACTACAAGAAAGTCTGACACTTTTTGTGTTAGATCACTGCACTAACCTTTTAACCACTAACAGCCAAATGATGCAAACGATAAAACTTTTAAACGTAGATGGAAGGAACGCAACAACCAATGCTTTACATGTACATTCGTGAGAGACAAAGACAGTTAGACTACAGCAAGTCAAGCAACACACTGTCAAGAACAGTACACTGCGAAATGTTCTTGAGAGACAACATTTAGCTGAAGTATACCGCACTTACTATCTGTTACAGCCACACCATGCCAAAATGGATGGAAGGAATACAGCAACCACTGCTACAAGTTGATCACAGACAAAGTCACCTGGTCTACAGCAGACTCAGATTGTAGAAAATATGGTGCATATTTGGCCACTATCACAAGCAAGGCGGAGAACAGCTTCATTACAAGGTTCATCGGGAAAGGTGGGTAATAAACAACCGTTACTTCTTGTTGATGTCGTAGTGACCTCAGTGATTAGCATACCGACACAGACCTGATACATTGTATGCCATGAGGTACTCAGCAACTGAGCAATTGAAAGAAACTTCCTTGTAAAATGTAATACACAGTTGAACATGAGAGGTGCTCATGAGACGATTCGTAAATATGCACTTCTAGGCCATATATATGTCACAGTAGAGATGGCGATTCAGGACAATCGGCGATTGTCCTAGGACAGATCGCGATCACCATTTGTCCTAGGACAGACTGCGATCGCGATCTGTCCTAGGACAATCGCCGATTCTACTAGTAGAGATTGTGATCGCAATCTGTCATAGGACAAACGGCGATTCTACTTGGACAAATTCTGCGATCGCGATCTGTTCTAGGACAATCGCCGATTCTACTAGTAGAGATTGCGATCGCAATCTGCCCTAGGACAAACGGTGATTCTACTTGGACAAATTGTGATTAGATGGAAATGCTTTGGAAAATAGAATGAATCATTGCATTACATTTCAATCATGTTTAACATGCTACCTACATTTCACAATTATTAACTATTTTAGGTGAATTAGTTCATATTAGTTCAGAACCCCGGAATCGAACTCAGTACCTCTGGGTTCTGGGGCAAAACACTCTGCCACTGAGCCACCACGACGCCAAATCTTGATCTTGCTTGCTTGCAGCCCCTGAGTTGAGGACCTGGATTGCGGAACGATATTCAAGGTTGTAATGCTGTTCTTTTTTAGATATCATTTATCAAAAGGCCTTGTTCTTTTGCTTGCTTGCAGCCCCTGAGTCGGAGGTCTGGATTGGACTTCGTAAAACTGATTCTGGTTGGTTTTGGAGTGATGGGTCACGAGCTGCCTATACCAACTGGGACTCCGGTGAGCCTAACAACCACGAAGGCTGGATCTGTGGTGCTGAGAAGTGCGGTCTCATTTACTCTAAGGTGCGTGTACCTTTTGTCCCAATGTATTCTCTTACAGGAGTCCTAAACTCCAGAATGCGGTGTTATTTTCCACTAGATTATGTATCAATCAATACATAATCAGCCGACTTTGTACAGAATTCCGCTTGTGGTGAATTACACAAGGTGTGTTTTTTAAAACAATATGATACTCACTAAACCCCTGCAGACCCTACCAGTGCATTCCCTATGCGTTAACATACATTTTTAAACGCGGATATTTTCGGCGTAAATGAGGGTGGTTAAGCACAATAAGAAGGCCAATTGTTAATAAGATATAAAAGAACACATAGCAAGACGGGTTTTTCTTAACCACCCTGACATTCTTTTTGTAATCTAAATTTTGTCAGGCATTGTCAGGCACATTGTAAAAAACACATAGGCTGAGGGTCACCTGGGGAATTTGGTAGAATACTGAATGCTTTTGGATGCACACGGGACTAGTGAGTACTTTATCGTATACTGTAAAAATATTCATTTCTACTTCCTTGAATTACCATCCATTGGAAAATAACTCCCCCTTCTGGGCTTTAGGACTCCTTTAAAGCAATACATTTTTTTGGCGGTATGTAATCGAATGCAAGCAACGTTCCGAACATTTGATTTTAATCTAGAGAACAGCAGTGAAATCATAAGGGAATCAATGCAGTTTTTTTAATTGTAACTTTTATTCACTTATCTAGAAATCTCATTTCTTTGCCAAGTGAAATACAAAGATTGTGTATTCCTAAAATTACATGCATTTACCATTCATTATTTCCTTCTTTGACAAGTAACATTGTTGAATAGAATAGAAGTCAATGCTGAAAGGAATGTAACCATCTTCTGTCTGTAACATTTCCCACAGAACGGCGCAAATTGGGCAAATATTAAGAGGACACGGGGAAAATGGAATGACAAACGATGCTGGAAGAAATATCCTTACCTCTGCGAGAAGCCTTAGAAATGACACCCTATTGGGATAATTTAAAGCTTTAACCCGACACAAAAATTGACTCACCATGAAATTTCGGTTGGACCTCCAACCTTCATCAGATGTACGATCCACTGCGTTGAATGCTGGGAAGTCGGAGACGTGATGACGTCAGCAGTGAATCGAAAGCAGCATGCAGGCGGAATCTTCCACCGTCACTGTTCAGGGTGGGTTGATATCTTCGCAGTGGATCGAATATCTGATGAAGGTTGGAGGTCCAACCGAAATTTCATGGTGAGTCCATTTTTGTGTTGGATTAAAGCTTCAAATTATCCCAATATGTACTCTACCAACACAGATGAGCTGTCATGCGAAAATGACATCCTATTGCATGTAAACAATTCATACTGGTACAACAGCAGCGAATCACTCATCGATCGAGGCGAATCAGGAAGAGTTGCTGTAAGATAATAATTTGTGTCTTCTTTTCTTTTACTAAGATCTCCACTAGTGTCTAACTTTGACGAATTCCACACTATTCTACCTGTATTCTGCTTACACATTTAATACATCGAATGAAGTTAAATGAAATGTGATGCAGCCATACAGTGGAACACTAAGACAATGCAACCAAAATACCTGCGTAGATCGATTCGCATTCGTCCTGGAAAATGGTCCAAGGTTAATGTCAGGTCACTTCAATGTCTGTATATTTGGCAATCAAGAAGTATTTTCTTACTTTCCAATACATGATAATGTTGTTTGAAAAAGACAGTGAACAAAAACAAAACAAAAAAATACAGGATTTGATAATAAGTCATAGTAGGTTTATATATTTGCTGCATTGAAAAAAATCACTTCTGCACACTGTATCTCAGACTGGTCAACGTAGAAAGTTTAGGTCAGTTTGTAAACACTTGCTGAAAGCAGCTTCCACCTTCTTGGGAGCAATTGTTTACCAAACACCCAATAATGGACACTGTAATGAACTTATCAAAATACATTTATGTATTATGCATCACTGCATAAATAAGTGGAAACTTACGTCAAATATTATTGGTAAAACGAACTCTTTATTATCATCAACATCATTGACACTGTAGAGATGTGTTTGAAAAAACATGTTTTGTAGAAGGTTGAGTAAACAGTGTCGCTAAAATCAAATAGATGATAAAAAGTATCATATGAATGGAAAGAAGGCCAAGCCAATTCTTAAGTCAGATTGTGTGAAATGGGACTTTATATAATTATAATATAAACACTATAGGTTCTAGCATAACTAATATCTCAACAATCGATGGTGTACATTGCACGTCTTTGCAAGTGACAGCGCAGCAGACGATAAATGTTCAGTGTGAATGAGTCAGACATACAATGTGTACCAAGTACCAAGACCAAAGAAATTAAGCTTTTGGTGGCATATAAGAACCTTTTACTAGAACTATTTAGAACTACATCATGCTGTAATACTGTATAGGAAAGCAGACAAGTAAAGAAAAATGTAAATTTCATGTCTCAGATCCTTTAGCTCATACTTTAATAATGCACTGGAGAGGGTGGGGGGGCTACATTCAGCAAATCACCAATCGTTAATAATGGTAGTGACCTAGAAGAAACGGGGCAGCCTTCATATAGAAACTTAGTGCATCATACGTTCTGTGTATGGTTGTTTATGTTACGTCGAAGGGCGGTTATACCGGCTATATAGATACAAATTCAAATACGAAAGAAAGACCTGGGTCGATGTAATACATGTGATATGTGTATTCGAAAGTGGCTGGAGTAGAATAAATTTTTTTGTAAGTTTAAGTAAACCTCATAATCAAAAAGAGAAGTTGCCAAACTACTTTTGTGATATCATTAGCTTAAATGGCATTCATTTTGTAAAGTGTAGAAGTTGTACAATTATAGAGCTATGATCTAAAGGCATACTCGACTCCAGAGGAGAGAGTTATTTTCTAAAAGACCTTATCTTTATGAAAACGAAATTTGAAAAAAAATAGTGACTGATGAACTAATAAATGAACCATCTTTAATCCGGGGTTTGAGTTGTGTCCCTCAATTCAGGTGATGCATGATGGGAATGATGTCTTATACTTAAAAGTATTGGTTCCTTTGCCATAATTACTGATGGTCAAATTGGTAAAACTTGGTAAAAAATGTTCACAAACACGCTACAAACATTATTTTCAAGATCGGGCCTCGATTTCCTGAGAGCGCCTCATTTTTCTGAGGGCTTTTTAAAAATTTCAATCATGGGTTTCAATGGGATGACTAACAAAGATCAAAGCCAATTTATGACACAGAGAAAGTGGAAAATGAAGTTACTGAGCCCCTAAGTTGACAAACAAGTACACAGAAACTGATTCCAAAGTAATTTTTGAACTCAACCCTAGAATTTTTTAGAAGCGCCCCAGTTGAAGTTTCTCAAATGTTTGTTTGCGATATGATAAGTTACACAAGGCTATGACAATATTAATGTTAGATAATGCAGCTGCTTCCTAGTCCAAGTTCAAAGTCAAGTTACAATTACGTTTAGGGATTCAGAAAAAAATACTATTAGCAGAACCAGAACACTCCAGAGCTTTGGAGTTGAGTATGCCTTTAGCATCAAACCTAAGATCCATGTATACATTTATTGTTAAAAAAGTCACTCAAGCATTAATAATTTGCTCAAATGCCATCTGAGATTGGCTTGATGTAAGCATCTTGCGTCTTGTATTCTTTGGTGATTCGCGTTTAAGTTGTTGTACGACAAAAGCACCATTGTTGTTAAAAAAGAAACAAAGAAAATAAAAAAAGAACAGCAATTAACGTGCCCACGTGGATCCATACAGTCTAGATTGACAAACAAGCCCTGAGCAGACCAATATCAAAGATAGAGAAAATTATAAAAACAATGAATGAAGGTTGTAACTGAGGAAATTCGACAGCCTAAATTTAGAAAACTAAGTGCACTAAACGCTCGGCTAAAAAAAAAAATAGAATCATTGGCATTCTTTGATTGAAGTATGCTCCAGGAAACAAATTAAAACTTAATGCAGTAGTTAAAAATAAGCACTATAGGTCACTGTGCGTAACATTTGACATTGACATTATGATGATACGCATAATAATCTTTATCATACATTCATGCCTTATTTGGGCTAAGTACAGGCATGAAAATACAAGTAGCAGTAGTGAAACAACTTCCAAAACTGATCCAAAACATGGGTTCTAAAACTACTCTAATAACCCCAATCGGCAAACGAGACTACGAACACCACCCGTAGTGTAAGTAGTTCAATCGATTTTCGCTTTGATTCTAGATCCTGCCTCTTTAGGTATCTTACCCCTTCCCATGATTTTCATTTTTTTCTGACTGCCTCCCTCTATAACTACGATGTAAGGAGCGGTGACTTAGAGGGTCTTTGCAGACGAATTACTAGAATTGATATTGTACACAAAGAGCTTTTTGAAACCTTTAAAGTTAATTACATTTCTCACTGCCTTTTAACAGAAGAAATTTTCTGCAGTGTGGTCTCTTATCATAATTTACGTTATGAACACTTTCCAAATGAGTCTGGCAGAAAACGTCAGTCGGCCTGGGGGCCGGTCTTGTTTTTCTAGTCCTACGTTGTTGACAGGGTTCTCCCTGACAGCATCGTTATCTGTCACGTCGCATCAAGTCACCATCAAAAACTGTAAATTCCAGCGGAAAACTATCAGCCTAGCAAAAAAAACATTGAAAGAAAATATGCAGACGGCATACGAGAAACAAGTACCAGATGTGCAACATGACAACAGGGACTGTGAGCTAGAACCTACCGAGATGCCCCTCCCTCCGAACTACCTTTATGGTAGAGGAGCTGAAGCAGCCGGTGAGGAAGCATGTGCAAGGGTGCTGTACGGGGACAAAACAGACAATAAGGAATCAGTTCCACATGACGACACAGGTCAAGAAAGATCTACTGAGACTTGGTCGCAGCTCTATTCAGTCAAAACGGAGTCGGGGTATGAGACTTGCCAGTCGGCGCTGCCTTCTGAACAAAATTCAACCTGTCAGTTTGATGACGTGAACCAAACTGAAGCTAGTACTCCTGAACAAGCTAAAGGTAAGATGCTGATGTACTTTTATGGAAAGTAATAGACATGCAATGAGGGAAATTCAACAAATTGTTCAATCTACTAAAGAAGGCAGTCGGGTTGTTTTGACAACGCAGCATCTTTTCGTTTTGTTCTCTGTCTATGTTGCACATAGAATAGGGTACAGTAAGAAATACAGTAATAAAGGACAAATGTGTGGGAGAGAAAGGTCCCTTCCCTCTGACATGATGTTCACATAATATCAATAGTAACTGTCATATATTGTATTCTAGTTGTATTCAAAGTTTATTGCAAATACATGCCCAAGGGCTAATTTTTTATTTATTTATTCATTTATTTATTAATCTTTAGGGTAGTCCCTTCAGTTAGTATGGTAACTGATTTCCAAGGGAGCCCTACGTAACATGACAAATCATAACAAATCAGGATACAACAGAAATAACTTAACATAAACTTCATCAGTGATCAATTACACAATCATATAACATAGGCAGGAATGATCAAACAGAGGAGTAATAAATCAAACAACTCAAATAATTCAAAACAATAATAACTCAAAATCGCAAAGATCATACAACGGAGGGTCAGAGGTCAGATGTCAAAAGTCAAGAGATTTGTATGTTTACCAGAGCCTGTTTAAATCTGGCGATTGATGACGCTTGTTTGATACATGGATTTAACTTGTTGTAACTAGTAGCAGCCCTGTATGCAAATGTGCGCTGTCCAGATCTAGTAGTGTACTTAGGTGGGTGTAGTGAATTAGCCTGCCTAGTACCATAGCTGTGGATCTGTCTGTTGTAGTTGAAAGTGTCCAGGAGGTAACTTGGGGTAAGGTCATGTAGACATGTGTAGACCATGATGCATAGGTGTTGAGTTCTTCTTTCCTGGAGGAATTTCCAGCCAAGTGCCTGGTGTAGTTGCTTTACGTTGGCTCTGTTGTCACGTGACAGGATGATTCTGGCTGCTCTGTTTTGGAGTACTTGAGTCGCTGTTTCAGTGACACATTGCAGTTTTCCCAAATAATATCACAATAGTCAAATAGGGGTAAGACCATAGCATTATACAACATATTAGAAACTCTAGAACAGAGATAAGGTCTAATGCGTCTTAACAAGCCCAGACGCTGAGATACCTTACTGCACAAAGTGTCAAGGTGCTCTTCATAACTTAAATTACAATTGCAAGTACAAACAACACAAATATTGATGAAAAATACAATACTAAGACTACGTCTAATGTTATGCTACATTCTAAAATATATATGCTAGTTTTGTTTGGTTTGACTTCTTTAGAGGCAGTGGAAGACGAATTTACCCGCTTCTTTTATAATTTCCCACAAATTACAATGATTTTGAGGGGCAATATTTACAAATCCTCTCCGACACATGTAGTTTCATATATCGGCCTTTTCCATTTCTAGGGGGTGGACAATTAATTATTCTAATATTACTTGTAGCGGAGCGCTGCTCAAAGTCACAACGTTCGAGATATTTCTCTACACAGTATTCGGCTTTACATTTTCTAATAAATCTCAGCTTGCTACTATCAATAGACAAATCATGGAAACAGCTTGAAGGTACATATCTGAAATCCTTTTCCTTAATAACTTACCCATGTGTTGAAGGTCACAGTTTGTACTATCAATATGCAATAGGTAGATCGTAAAATGCATTGATACCTGAGTTAACTACGAGAGCAATAGCTTGCAATATTTTAAAATGGAGTTAAGTTTGCAATGTTGTTGAGGATTCGTACTGTTTAAAGCCAGACACAATGTGACCAATCTCCACGCAAGTGTATTGTGTGTTTCAGATGTTTGTGTTCAACGTAATGTGCTGCATGACATGTTTATGAATTATTATATCTCGCGGGCTCGTTACTAATCGTTGATGCAAACCAATGACGTTTCAATCTGATTGAGACATCCGATGATTGTGCAAACATTTATACACGTGCATTTATCAAATGTCATAAAAGGAAGAAACATGTCATCGTGAAAGTAATCTGCAAACCTGATCCTGCCTAGTAACCAAAATGTGCGTAGAGGTTTTACCGGTCAGTGAAGCATTTTTCCTTTTCTGGCCTCTTATTTTTCTGACGGTTGACTTTTATAATGATTATTATAGCCTTGTCCGTTGTGAGCTGAGGATAAACTGAATCCTAACCTGTAAAAAATCCCCGATGTGTACTAAATGACCTGCGACAACACTCCTAGTACTGAGGAGTTCCTGGGAAGCGCACGAGGGTATAGTTACTAAGCAAACCTGGTCTAATCTAACTGGCAAATCTGCTCCTGATCATTGAAGTAACTCAGACGGTCACGATAACTAAAAAAATTCCTGGATGGATTGTCTCCATGCATGGTGTGTGAGTAGGTCTCGAAATGATTAGATTTTGGGCCCCCTAGTGGCTTGCTATGGTACTATATCTCGTGTTCGTGGTCATGAGTTTTGAGTGGTAGATAACTCTTGGGAGGGATAGTAAGTTGTAAGGTTTGGGTCGGATTTTTTAAACTGCAGGAGCCGATTTCGTTTCAAAGTTTGAAAGGGAATAACTCAAGAAGGGGTTGACGGATCGTAGATAGCTTGAGTGATAATCAACAAGTTCGTATGCCTATCAGGAAAATCAGGAACTAATTTGCATGATTAATGAAGAAAGTTTATAAATCCGCTGCATTCCATTACATGTACAGTAGGTAGAGCTTTTTATTTGCACCTGAGATCATATTGCTTACAAGTTCCATCCTAGGTCGCTTTGAACTGTCACGCCGGCGATTTTGGTGGACGGTTTCCAGAACTTGACCTACAAGGCCAGGGTGAGCGGTTGCGATAGTGGGGGAAATTTTGCAAAGCAGACGTGAATCACTTTGCATGGATGTGATTAGAATTAGGTGACAAATAAACCTATCAATAATAGCACCCCAATAGGCATACAGCAGGTATACTCACGAGGTCGAGATCGATGCTAAGTTCTTCAGTTCATTTCAGATACGAGTTATGACCATCCCCTAGCTTGTCAAGAAAAGACAGACGCTCCTGACACTGACATGGCGGCACCACCCGAAGCTATATACGAGGATGTCGATGGAGGTACATCCCATTATCCACCACTACCGTGTATGACACCAGTAGCTCACGATTTACTGTTTACACATACTGCACAAACAGATGTCCTTAGAGTTCAACTGTTAGCAGCCTCACAGTTGAGCACGTGGTTCCAATTAGTTGGTAAGTGAGAAACCCCAATTCAATCCTTTGCAGGACATTTCGGTTTGGGGCTGCATCCGTCTTTCGGAAAGGACGTGAAATATGGTTACGTGTTCGAGGAGGCGCCTTGATCAAGTTAAAGGGGAAGGGCTGTCTAATTGTAATTATATACCCTGCTATTGAAACAGCAGGGAACATAGCTGCCCTATTTGCCGCTAGCCACTAGAGAAGAATCTGAAGGTTCGAACGAACAAACATAATTTAGTAATCCTGTAATCTGTTGGAATTTTGTCATTGATCTAGTTGTATAATCGGTTTTAACTGCACACGCGCAAAGTCAAGGGTTGGCCTCTACCTTGTATACAGTTCTTGTCTACATCATGCTTGATACATTTCAGGACGCGTTATTTCTATGTCTCAAGGCCTTCAACTTTCAGATATTACCCACAATTCTCCACACTGCACATGCGCCGTTATAACTGTAAACCAGCTTATCAACCGTATTAAACTAGTATAGTCTAGGCGATTGGCGCGAAACATAGCTAGAATTGTCCAATTTGTGGTAAAAGCATGAAACTTGGTCTGGTGAACCCTGAGTATTTTCAAGGGTCGCAAATTAAAGCAACTTAAGGCAAAATGCAGACACTGGCTCTGTAAAGCACGCGTTGCCAAGAAAAAAAATTGCCTAGCAACAGTTGCTATGTAAGAGCCGGTTTCTAATGGCTCCACCCCTAGACTTGTTTCTATCAATATATAGAACACATATGCGAAGTTTCACGCTTTAACCATAATTTGAACAATTTTTGCACCAATCGCCTAACTAGTATATCCTTCATGCTATTTTGTTATTCATCAAACTATTCAGTCAACGCACTTCCTCCCCCCCCCCCCGACGTACCTTTTGGAATTTGTGTACTTAATGCATCTTCACAGAACATAACTTTTACTTCAGATGGAGGAACAATAACTGATGACGCTGATAACAATGGCGACCCCGACAATCATATGTACGACTACCCTAAAACTAGTGGTCCATCGCGACAGCCTAAAGACGGAGGTATGTTGTCATGTCGCCTTCTCTAAGGCTATGTTTCCGGTAGCATGTAAATGCTATGACTTGGGTGGCGCGTGTATTCCTTCATATGTAGTTTAAATGACTTTTTGGTTTTCTTTGTTATTGATTTAACGGCATAAACCAATATGGATTGTTGTGATATTTGGGATGTGGGTAGGTCTGAAGAAAATGAAGTTAGAATTGGATTATGAAAATTTGGACTTAGATTTCATAACAGGACTTTGATGCATGCAGCATATGTGATTAATAGTATAGATTACACAGATCCATTAAGTGGTAACTGATCGGCATTCTATACTTCTGACATGTGTAAATTTGTTAAAGGTGTACATCACTATTGTGTAAGTTGTGTAATTGTGGAGGTCATTTGCATAATTGAGATGTATCCTAAAGGGATGAGGTCTGCGAACTGTCGCTCTGCCAGTGTTTCGTACACTTGAGCTAGTACTTATGTTGTAATTTCTTCCCAGGTACAACGCCCATGCAGCCACCTAGCACTAACTGGAAGACACAAGCAGACAGGGCTGCGTCTATACCCAATCCTCTGTACCGTAAGACCGGAGCAGATAAGACAGGAGAAGGTAAGACAGTTTTATATTTCAATCCGTACCACAGGCGTAGGATGTCTTAACGTTTCTTTTCATTCTTCTTCTTCTCCTCCTCCTGCCATTTGGTCTGAAAGTTGTAGAATGACATGAAATTTGTCAAGGAGGTAGAGTGGCCGGGTACCCCCAGACGCCTTTTTGTATTCAATGTTATATATAGGCCTTTGAAATCATCTTTTTTGTGTGACTATCTATCAAAATTGCTTATCTTCTTTATATTGAGACCATGTGCCTGGTATTGCAACCAAACTAGATTTACACCTCACACCTTCGCCAAGTAATTTTGTGTTATTGCAATATTGTTGGTTGCTATCGAGATCACCTAATTTGCACGATATATGACTTATAATGCTCGTTTCTACATAACTTATGCCACAAATATGAAAATCACCATTCTCCAATTCAGCCTATGCTCATTGTAGATGTACAAAGAATTCTCTTTTTAGCAACTATTCAAATCAGGGCCTAATTCTACTACTTGATGAGAAAATGCTTTAATACATGTACTTTAGTGGTTTCATAGTAGGAATCATGACACACGTAGAAAATATGAATTTTTCTTTAACTCAGATGACTCTGAGGAGGCAAACATGTGTGGGTTTGCTAAAAGCTGCAAGATGAAGTTTCACAGTTCCCGTCTTCTCCGTGTTATCGCCATCGCTGTTGCAGTAGGAGTCTTGCTTGGTGCTGGAATGTGCGTTACCATGTACCTCACTGTTCCATCGGAAAACAAAGCAGACATCCACCCGGTCAGTACCTTATGTAGACAGACATGGCCTTTATTCTCCTTTAACACACTCACAATTGGGATTTCATTTTCACATCTCCACAGTGGCAATATCCATTCTAGACACATCCTGCATGTATATTTTCAAGCTTAAGAAGGCAACGAAAACATAAGAAATATGCTATGATAAGTGTGCTCTTGTCTTCAGTTAGAAATATGAAACTTTTTTTTGAAAGAAATTATCTGATTAGATATCAAATGCATTCTATGCCGTTCCACGTTTTTCACAACGCAACCAAATTTCTCCTGTATTTAACAAATAGCCTATTCAGTCGAAAGGCCTGGACATCTCATCAACTTCGTTCATATGGAAGACTGCACCGTGCACCAAGTCGTCTGCACCCGAGTTACTTCTGCAAACGGACTTCTCTACGCCATCGACTAGACCAGGCGTAACAACTGTGCTGAAATCAAGTACCACGTCCACACTACCAGTTATGACACCCGTACCGTCAGGGGTGAGTAGTCCATCCTACTTTTTTTTATCTCCATGTCAAACCGTGCGTTCTTTTTATCTCCATGTCAAATCGTGCATGAAGGAATAGAATTGGTATTTTGTGCTCTTGAATCATCTCAAATACATAAAAGTGAATGTATAACAATCATCCTCAATTGACGCATGACGCTTTTTGAGGTAGAATAGCTGGTAGTAGCGCAATGCGGCTTCACTGTTAATCACAACAGGTCACTCCTGTAGTTCTGGATAAGTCTGTCGGGTTCTTAAACGAGCAGGGGTTTGAGGCTTGAGGCGAGGTAGTCAAATTTGTGTTCCCCATCCCTCACAATCGTTACCAAGCTGAAAAATGTACCCTTATTATTTTTCTCTAGCCTTTCCGATTCCATACAGAAGAGATGAGATGGAACAAGATCCAAATGACTAAAAGGCACGAATCTACGACAACGCGGAAAGGTAGGAGTCACAAGATATCGTTTCCTTTACCTCAGCTAGTTACGAGGGTACCATAGGCGGTAGGCCGAGGAATTGTTTCTGAATCGCCCTTGCTGAACTTCCCGGGAAGATGCCAAAGTGACCCAAAATGAAGTATTCGGGTATCACTTTGGTATCACCCGAGCGCCGGGTGCGTGTTCCGAGCGAAGGCAAAGAGTCGAGCGGGTTCGCGAGAAAACCGTCGGCGAAATTGACAAACGAGTAGCCTCCGTTGCAGTCCTTCCCACAAGCGATTTTTTCCCCAACTTTAATTAATATCGGGTCCAGGTTATTGGGGGGGGGGGGGGGGGTCGTATCTGCTTGAGCCCCCGTATCTGCTTGGGATCGTGGAACCGCGGTGAGCTTGTAACCGCTGTTACAAACGAGCTCCTCACGCAAGGAGGGCTTAAACTCAGCCTCAGTCCCAGCGCTGACGGGGGTGTTTCCGGCGCACAACGAGATTCCTTTATTGTGTGGCACGGTTCCTTATTCAACAACAATGACCATACTAATTACAACAGCATTTACATGTCTTACATGAACCGAATCGACTGAACGGATAAAATCAATATGAGTTATATTCTATGACATGCATGTATGTGTGCAGCCATGAACGATACAAAACGACACGGAAGGGTGACAAAACGCTATAAAACACGGACAAAACTACCATGGTCTAGTTACGCTATTGCAGACACAGTTTAGTGTTGTAATATGTTGTTTTGTCCGATTGGCCTCAATTAACTCTTAGATCGCAAAGATCCCAGTTTCATGTGAACTAAAGGTCTTGGCTTAGCTGAGGAAACCATTTCTACCGTTTTCTATTCAACTTCACTTAAACTTGTTTTGCCCTTAGGAGGGGAGTCAACTGAGGCCCTTGCAAATGTCAGCTCTCATCCTGGAATCCATCCGAAGACCGTCACATCTCTGTCAACAACAGGTAAGGCAACACACAACAAACAAATGATTTAGTAGTAAATACAAGCATATTTCTCTTACCTTTCGTCTGATCTTGCTCAACATTTGGCTGCTCTTCATTTAACCCCATTATTTTCATCTACTGTTCCACAGACATCAATAAGTGCATAAGAAAACCATGCCAACATGGCCGCTGTCTGAACAAAGCTGGAGGATACAAATGTGCCTGCTCACCTGGATGGACTGGACGGAACTGTCGGCAAGGTGAGGTCTTTTTATGTTGAGCCCGTAGGTATGGGCTTAACATATTGCCTTTGTCAGGTCTCTTCTCCTTCTCTTCCTCCTTCTCCTCCTTCTCCTGGTAAATCTTCAAATGGATTCATCTCTGTCATGTTAAGACCAAATGACCTAAAATTTGCTACTCCTGTCCAATCTTCATTCATTTCATTATGTACAAAATGGAAGAGTTTGAGTGGAAGTATTTTAGAATGGTCCATTATTTATGGGGTTGCCTGTGGAAGAGTCTGTTTTTGCATAGGGGGTCAAATTGATAAATCTCCATTTCTTACTGGGATGACTTTGCAATCGATCACTTTTTTTTTATATTTGGATTTGCCCAGTTATTTTGGAACAGTCCGTCTTTTTAGATGGGGAGGAGTATGGGCGAAACATGCTGTATTTGCTCAGGAGAAAATGACGGCCTCTCTAGTTGTGTCTTAATGTTGTCACATTAGGGATCTAAAGATACTTTCATGGCTTTTTTAGACATATAATGGGCTCAATTCATAAATGATATTGCTTTCTTCATCCCACAGACATCAACGAGTGTACCAGTAAACCATGCCACTATGGAACCTGTGTGAACAAAGATGGCGGATACATATGTACCTGCTCACCCGGATGGACGGGACAGAACAGTCAGCAAGGTGAGTTACTTTTACACCTAATTTACATTACGTCTTATTTCACAGCAAAAAATAGTTTGTTTTTTTTTCTTTTCCATCACACATTCATCATTGAGTGTATAAACAAAACAGGCCACCATGCATGGAACCTGCATGAATGGAGGCTACTATTGTTGGTGGACACAATTGTATCTGCTACTCTGGATTTACTGCAAGCAGGGTTTTATTTGGCATGTAAGCCATCGCGAAATCGCGTGCGAATACACTCAGACCCTTCTAGCGTCCCTTGCTTGTACGCAATTCTGCTTCTCATGTGTGCGGACAATGAATCCAGGCACATGGCAACACTCTTGTATGTGGCGGGGTACAAGTACTGCCTACATTGAGACGAGCGAAGAAAAGGCAGCACTCTTATAGGGTGTGTGGTAAAGGTGGAACAAGTTCTAGTTATACTGGCGGGCGAAGGAAAAGGCACCACAGTTGTGTGGCGTGTGGTACATGTGGTACATGTGGTAGCTGTTCCTAGATGGGTGAAAGGAAAGGCAGAACCTTTACGGCGTTTCTTACACATTGTAGCTATATATAAGGGTAAATACGTGTACGATTTTGTGACAGGGAGGTTTAAGATATCGCGACGATAGCGTGTTACGATTTCCTACAATATTGCATATCATAGAAACATTAAACTAAATTTGTACATTGCAGGGACGTCACGTTATTTCGTTACGATAAACGATGTGATAATATATGGAAACGACGTAACGTTAATGCGCCATACGGTACGTATTATACCAAAGCCCTGTCCGACCCATCCAGCGCGAGTGCCCCACAGGAGAGCTGTGGTTTGCGTACCGTATTCCACAGATATGTGCGGTATACGGTACAGTACACCACAGCGCTGTCTAAGGCATTATTTCCGTGTCAAAATATAAGGAGGTAGATACATACCCTTTGTACCTAGCTTAAGTCACGCCACGTGCGACAGTAAGTACCTAAAGTACGACATAAAGTACCTACATGTACCACAAACAAGTCACACTTTAGTTTACCATGGCACATGTGTGTTTTTTACACTTCCTTGTTTCGATGGAGCTGGCGTAACGACTCTACGTCCTCTCTCCCAGGTGTGTGGCTAGCACGGTATTCATCATGGGTTGTGGACTCCGCCGGTACACCGTGGGTCGACAACGGAGTGACATATGATGTCGAAAAAGCCTTGGATGGGGACACTGGAACCTTCTGGAACCCACAGATCCACCGGGACTACCTGTACAACAACTGGTACATCGTACTGGACCTTAAAGAGCCCCACACTATAACCCGCATCGCAATCAACAACTACGGAGATACCATCCATGACATTACAGAGTTCAAGTGGCAAAGGTCGCGGGTTGGGAGACCGTACGACTGGGAGGACGTCTTGAACGTTACTAACGTACAGGTAGGGACGAACCGGGACCAGGAATTCGGCGGGTTCCAGGGAACAGCGCGGTATTGGAGGATCGTGGTCACTCGGACCCACGCGGGCTATCAGCCATGGCTCAGTGAACTGGACCTCTTCGGAATCTCATCAGGCAAAGGAAACAATCGTTATTATTTTGTAGCCAATAGAAATGTTGATACAAGAAACGTTCACAGTAGAATAGTTTAGAATGGGTAACTGTGATTTGACTTTAAGTGGTAGTGGTGCATAAGGATGGCTGTAGTTTGCAACATGTCTCAGTTGTTCTCTCTAAACAAGTTGATGAGAGGCAAAGTCTGTTGGTCGATTGCAAAGTTTATACCCTTTTTGTGTTAGTTCTTTACACTTCTGTTTGCTTCAGCAGGATATCGATGTCAGAGTGATCGGAAGGAATGCAACAACCACTGCTACAAGTTGGTGATGGACAAAGTCAGCTGGGATACTGCAAACTCTGGATGTAAACGACTTGGCGCAAACCTGGCTTCTATCAAAGACATAACGGAAAACGATTTCATTGCTAAAAACATCTTACGTGGTGGGTTGATTTTTAAAAATAATTCTAGATTGGAGTATTACATGAAAATAGACTGGACTGTCCGCTCCTTAAGCACACACAGTTTCAGGGAGTGAGCAGAGCCAGATGCTTGTTTTCCTCCCAGTCGCCCGTTAATATGATGTCCTTAAACTTGTTTAAATTTCAGATGAACATGTCAGAGAACGTACACGTTGAACTGGCGCGTCCAAATGATAGAAAATTTATTTTACCTTCAGATGCAGCCCAAAAGTGCCAGGATAGAGATGGGTATTTTTACAGAGGGACTGTTGCTGTCACAAAGACAGGCAAGAAGTGTCAACATTGGGACAGTCAGACACCGCATGAACACACAGCTAGTACAAACAAACCTGCTAATTGCCCGTCACCTGGACTGGAGAGGAACTACTGTCGAAATCCTGACGGTGAAACCGGAGTTTGGTGCTACACCATGGACCCTGACACGAGATGGGAGTACTGTGATGTGCCTGTGTGTCGTAAGTTTTTTTGTCAAATCAAATCTTTATCGAGCCACATGAATCTTATTTGTATGTTATAAAATGTTTTGTTAGATTATAATAAAAATAGAGTTTCACGGAAACGTCTACCTGGGTTTGTTTTGTTCCATGCTATGATAGAGCGTCAGCTAGGGATTTGTGGAAAGTAAAATCCGCATTTCGGCCAGGGGAAAATGATCTACGGGACTGGCTAACAGGGTTCTTTATTCGCAACCATTGCTATTAAAGAAGCCGACATTTCGGTGTGACACCTCCCTCGGGGCAATGCTGATAATGACTGGATCTACGATCTACTTCGCACTTCAACTAGGCGTTGCTGCTTACAAATGCGGTTCCAAAAGTATAGTCACATATACACAGATAGACATTTGTTATTCAATCTTTTACCAACCTGGTAAAATCATTGCCCAACACTGCTCTGTTACTACATGTAATTTCTCAATCATTTACTGTGAAATAGAGGGCTGGCCGTTGATCTGGCTTGGACTGCATGACATACACGACGGTCGACGATCAACATGGGCAGATGGATCGAAACGATCCTACACAAACTGGGCTCCAGGTGAGCCTAGTAAACAATGGCAGGACAAGACTCTGAACTGGTTTGGTACAAAGACGTCGACCTACTGTGCTAGTGTATACTACAAGGTGTGTTGCCCTTTCCTTACCTGTATGTGTAGGCCACAGCTTTCTTTTAAATTCTATTTTCACATACAATTCAACTTGTTGGCTCTTAGACAGGCTTTTTTGTCAGAGATCCTAGACAATAAATTAGCGTGGCCCTACGTAGACTTACTACCTGCAAACGTTCACACTTCATCAGCCTTGTTTCTATTGCAATCAGTGCAATAAGTGCATATGATCTGAAGCATATTATACCACATTATACTCGCTTGGAAGCTAGAGTTCACTAAGTTGATGAACTCTTCCAACACAAAATTTAGGACTAAACACCCAAATGTTTGACAGTCCAACTCCAATATTTCGCAAGGAATTATCAATCCACCTATTCTGTGATGCCACGTCACGTTATGCAGATAGAACACATAACTCAGTGAGCAGTGGATCATAAGATGCGGAAAGTTAATGATGCCCTCGTCTCAATTAGTATCAAGTGATGGTTGCAGAGGAATGAAAAAAAGCCATTTACATCAAAATTTGTATTTTTTCAATCTTGATTTTTTATCTATTCACATATATTTACGAGTAGAGTCAATTCCATGTCACCGAGAGGGTTTTCATGTAATATTGCTAGTGAGTTCAAACAATTTTAGATAAAAGACTATTCAAGTCAAAATAGTTCTGAATTGTTCAAACAATCAAGAATGAAAGTTTGAACATGTTTGAACTTACTTATATATGTTGGAACTATTTGGAAAGTAATTGCACAAATTTCTCTTTATTTAGAACAATTTTCAAACATCTACGTGATTGTTTCACTGTTCGAACATGTTGGAACAATTTGAATCATTCTTCAAATGGTAGATTTGGGTTATTGCCCCCATAAAAGTAGGTGCTAATCACAGTCTATTGTCTGCCTCTGTATATTTTTAGATTTCACGTCTGGACCTTTGTCTTGTGGTGTCTATGCATGGCGCCTGGGCCTAATCCCCTATACTTTGAAGGGATGTGTGAATTGCCCTGTTCCCATCCCACTGACCCAGCTATACCATGTTGTTATGATGTTGGAACATGTAGGAACAAATGATCAACCTATTTTCCAACAGTTTCGAAAATAATACAAATAACATGTGCAATGTTAAAATTTTGTCTAACATGTTGGAACACAGCAGAAACTATTTAGAACATCAAATGAATGTTGGAAATTGTTCTAAACAGTCACTTATCTCCCTTAGGTTGTTACAAAGGTTTTGCAAATGTTAGAACAAAAGGCAACAAACACCCTCTCGGTAATGTGGAATCGACTCTATCAGGCAAAAAGCAAAATTGCTTATACAACGCCTCCTGCTCGAAAACATAAATGTAAAACAACGGTAAAGCACAATGACGAAATACATCCGTAAAAAAATAATACAGAATGGATAAAAGACAAATGAATGTAAACAAGGCAATTTGGTGATCTACCTATTATGAGAATCTACCTGTACAGTGAATGAAAGATATTATAGTTTTGTAAATGTGAAGGTGACATGGACCCTCGTAGCAGTAAAGAATATAATGTGCTGTCGTTGCGATGCTGTAGCTCTACTATATTGGAAAGAGATGATTACAGAGCACTTAAGTTTATTGTGTAGAAGGTAGTGTTCAGTTGTTTCACTATGAAAACCGCATTTGCTTGTAGACTGAAGTTTAGACCGAGCCCTGTATGATGAACAGCGGATTTTCTTTGGCAATGATAGAAATAGGATTGTTTTGTCGGTCTGTTGAATAGTTGGTCCAATTTCCTTTAAAGGATGTTGATCGTCAGAGAGGCGTCTTGTAAATACTGTGGTGCAAGACCATTCATTATTTTCCAAAATTGGATCAACTTAACGATGATGATGATCCACTGTATTCTGCGGCTCGGAGGTTGTGGAAACAGCCTCTGGCTGCATTCAGTCTTTCTTCATTTCTTTCCACTGTGTCTTCTCTTCTTTAATATGTCTTTGCATTATGTCAGCCAGAGTATCCCATCCAACCTCAGCTATAACACATTGGTATTTAGTGCCTCCCGTGGCTCCAGTACAGACCCGTGCCGCAGACATCTGGAAAGACTTAAGTAGATCAGAGTCTTTACCGAGGTGGTTACACCATTCAGCATAAGTATATTCAAATAATGGATGAATCATAGTGACATACAACGTTTTTAATGTTCCCCGAGGGACAAAATAAGATATTGTCTTCAGAAGGTTGATACGTTTCATTGAAGTGAAAACAGACCCATGATATGACCAGGAAATGCCACGTTCCAGGTGTAATCCCAATTTAGATTAGTTCAAGAGTTGGACAGTCGAACAGTTGGGTAAGTGCAATTTTTGCATTTAAAATTACAGCTCGCCTTTGCTTCAGAGTCATTTCTACCAACCCAAACAAAGAGCATGAAGTGTTTCTTCCTACTAATTTTCCCTTTAAGAATATATTTCTGATTCTCAAACCGGTTCTATTTCTGTCCCTTAGGAACACAGAGGACAATGGAATGACCAGTCGTGCAACAGTAAATTTTACTACCTTTGCAAGAAACCGATGACATGATAATCTCAGTCTTCATTCATAGGAGAGAATTGTAATTATAGCGAGCAGGAAATGGAGGAAGTTTTGGATAAAAATTTATACAAAAGTCACCCTGCCCTAATCAGAAACAGGGCGCTGTGTGACAAATGCAATCTGCAGAGTCTCTCATATTGTAACACAGAAGAACTTTTCAACTGTAGAACTATGGAAAAGATTTAGACTTGATACTCGATGTTCATACTCTAATACAAAATCCATTAGTGGACCACATTTTAAGACTGTTGTAAGTACTGATATGCAGAAATGTAAAATGTGAACTCAAGTCGGCATCCTGATTCTAGTGACAGTGGGGAGAATGATATACTAGGTCGAGAGAGTTAAGACATACAGGTAGAGCAGTACATAATACAAAGTAAATCGGGCAAATTGATGAATTCTCAGACGTTTCATGCTCAGTAAATGATTAAAAATGGTGGATGATATGTGAAACGTCTAAATCTTCAGATTACTTTTATCAATTTGCGGTGATTTATTTCGTATCATGAAATGATACACTAGACTTAAAGTTTTAGCAAAAAAAGGAAGCCTAATGTTATGTGCTAGAATTGGGATGGCACTGGTCAGTAATAACCTAAACCAAGCGCCGTGTTTGTCATAATGTTTGTCATTTGAAATAGTTTGAATTTACTTAATTTAGATGTACAATGTCTGCATGATAGTATATACTCAATGTCTAATATCATTAAGTCCTGACTACCTGGACTACATTGTACAAAGATATCTTGTCAGAGCTGGTAAGTACAGCAGACCGCTCTGCATGGATGAATAACAAAAAGTAAAGAGGCTCAACATGAAGAAGAAATGTGTTAGAAAAGCTTGTTTCATCAGGGCCCTTCTGTATTTCAAATGTTTTGAATTTTGTTTAATCAAGAATGGATGTACATTGCTTTCTAGCTGGACTACATTGTAGTGGACATATTTATTGTAGTCATAAATAGAATTAGAGAACACCATGACAGTCAGTAGCAGACTGACTCTGGGAGTTTACGTTAGCTGAATTTATTGGGTGGTTTCATAGTGCAGGCTTCCTCTTTAAGTCACATTAGAGTGGAAATCTTTGATAAAGCCAATACCTATTCGTGTTTTCTTGACCCTTATGCCACATCAATTCGTTTTCTGAACTATTGGACTACAAGTTCTCTATAGCAGTAGGATATCATGAAAACAGAATACTGGCATTCAGAAACTGAGTGTATTAATGTCAAGACTTTCCATTCAGATTCTGTTTCCATGTCGATTTTCATCGTTCAGCATTATGTTTTTTTAATCAAAGAAGTTAAATCGGTGTGGCCAAAGAATTCATCGTACAATTTGCTCGCACCTGTGAAGGAAAGTGAGGGATAAGTCTTTTCTCAAACACACTGCCAATACGTTTAAGGACATTGTAGGTGTCCAGTCAGCTACTTTCGTTTCAAAAGAATTATTTTCTATTCTATGATAAATGATACTAGTAGCATGCTGAGATTTTTTTCAAAATGTTTCATAAAATTTTTTTCTATTGTATGATAAATGATACTAGTAGCATGCTGAGATTTTTTTGAGTGTCTCAAGATTTTTCAAAGCATCTTTAATTAAGATTGTTATAATATCTCAAGATTGATAACCCAAGTGAATATCGAAAAGATGATGAATCTTCATAGCCTGAGTGTTGACTACTTTACAACATTACTGCAAGCTACTCTGCCGTTACTATGGCCTCAGCAGTGCCTTTCCAACACTAATTACATCTAAAGATAGTCATGTATCTGTACATCGTACGTTTTTGTATAAAGCTGCATCAAGAGTATAATACGCCAAAAATAGTTACTCAAGCAACTGGATAAAATTTTGAAACAGTCAGAAATTTTGACTGTTTCAAAATTTTATCCAGTTGCTTGGCGTATCTTATTACCTGGATATCTAACCTTCATCAACGTATCAAGAGTAAAACCAAGCCTATTCTATACCTTCCTATCTTGTTCTTGCAATGTCAAACTGATATCTAAAGCAATGTAACTATATCATATTCAAGTGTGATGTTTTGTGCAATGTTGAAAATGATAGCAGAAAGTGTCAAACGAAGGTTAAATTCTGGACACTGCATCATAATGTTGTCTTTATGTCTGCATCTCATTTGTATTCAGTTATCGTTTCATTCAGGTCAACATGAAGTAGACAATAGTAATCCAATGACTGGTGGCTTGTGTATTTATTGTATGCATGTATATGTGAGTAATTGATATCATGGAGTTGCATTTCTACTCCCAAGTTACTTAGTACTTCAAACTAGCCACATTGTTTCTACCACCCACCTAAATGCTATTATCCTGGACCATTTAACTTTTAAACCTTTCTTTATGAAACTACTATCTATATGTTATTATGTATTTTTTTTACTTATCTATAACCTATATAGTTTTATCTATCTATTATCCAGACAAAAATCAGTTCTCTCTTTCTCTCCCTCTCATCTCTCACCCTCTCTCTCTCTATATATATATATTCATACATATATAAATATATGAATATGTATATTTTTATCAATATGTGATATATATGTGGATTGAATCAGATATACCTGATCAGAAAATCATTCAAGCGATCTTTTAATAATACCTGAGACTAAATTCCAATTAAATATCTATTTATCAGCATTGTATTTGCACGGCATTGTGCTTATCAGTAACGAAATCTATCCTTAGCTGATGAAGACATCCAAAGAAAGATAAGCAACTAGACTGCCGTCATTTGCTTTAAGAGCAAATTCAGGATGTTTCGCCCATACTCCTCATGCAAGAAGTGGGCTGTCCCAAAATAACTCCTGGGCAAATTCAAGTTTCTGCCTAATTTATGCAAATGAGGTCCTCATGAGCATAAGTTATGTCCAGGTGCTTTCACCTTTCCTACATGTACCTACATGTTGTCACGGTAAGGGAAATACAAGTTTAAGCACGAATTATGCAAATGAGGTCATCATTAGCATAATTCATGGCCAGGTGTGATCACCTTTGCTAACGGTACGTACATGTCAAATATAACATCCGTACCATGTAACATAAGGTACATATAACTTTCTGTAATACCATTAGTATAGGTACCCCCTGACATCTGCTTGGTTTTAAGTCCCAGAAAGGGGTGAGTGTAGGAGGGCTTATGTTACAGTATGACCTAGTTCTTGCTGGCCCCGACAGAAAATAACCCAAAATTGCATCAAAAAATTGCAAAATAAATCATTTTGAAGTAGTGTATGCCAAAAAAAATAATGGGGTCCTTTGGGTAAATATCCAATGCACAACTAAACCAAATTTCAGGTCCTCAGGTTTCAACACCACGGCACTGGAGGCCATAATGTGCGACTTTTGTCTGAAAATGACCAAAAAACCTCCATAAAATCATTTTAAAAACTTATATCAAAAAAATTTAAAAAGGGTCTAGGGGTATACACATACTCTACCTGCAAACCAAATTTCAGCTTATTTGGTCGACGGACGACCGAGAAGAAGCGATTTGAAGATTTGACAGGAGAAGAAGAAGAAGAAGGAGAAGGAGGAGAAGGAGAAGAAACCTTACAAAAACAATATGTTTCGCCAATAATGCTCCACAAGATTTGTTTGTCACTTACGTATTTTTTTTAGATATTTGCTCAAATAAATCAAAATCAGATTTACCTAGTCTGTATAACGCAAACTCCAGCTGTCCGGGGATTTCTGTCCCCTCCCCGCGGGCGGCTATGCGGTTACAGGCGGCAAGCTGTTACAGGAGCTTGATTGAGTTCAGGCTAAGATTTATCCTCTAACAAACTTGTAATAAGACATACACATGTACCACGTCTAGACAGTTAACCTTTAACCTACTGAGGTAGTCTTTTGGCACCAGATTTTATTGGCTACAGTATAGGCAGCAGGGAGAAGGTTATAAGAACCACATCCTACATGTTGGTAATGGTTTCCTGCTGTTTCTAATATTACCAGTGTGAGCTGGACTCTTATATAAGCAGATGGGTGGTGACGCACAGTCATTTCGTAACCACACGGAAACCAAGTAAAGAGACATCTAGTACTAAAACCTTGCTATAAAAAAGATAGCATACGACAGTCAAGTCTAAGATACCAGCAGCTACGTAGCGATTTTGTTGGACTGAGATTGCATCTGTCTGTAACCTGTAGGTATACAAGATACATACATGATACAAGGTATACTATATTAGGTTGATACTAGAAAGGCCGTCATTTGCCCCTGAGCAAATACAGCATGTTTAGCCATACTCCTCCCCATGCAAGAAGTGGGCTGTCCCAGAATAATGCCTGGGCAAATCGAAATATTAACTGCATGTAGAAAGGCAACATTTGCGAGAGCATCATACTTCGCCAATCTCCCTCCCGATGCATAAATTGACTGTTCCAAAATCACCCGTGCAAAAAAATTCTCTCTACAAGTTCTGCGAGACCCCAAGAGCTTCTTACTGCAAAGGCTTGCGTGTGTTCCTGCAATATGACCTCAGGTGACCTAAATAGAACACGCGTTCTTTTGCCAGTGGCAAATGGAACGCGGGGATCCTTAGATAGAACATGGATTCCTTGGCCAGCAGCAAATAGAACATGGAACGGGGATACCACTTTTGGCCTGTTTTTGGTCTGAAAATGGGCCCAAAAGTCCCCAAAATGAAGCATTCTGAAGTGATGTACACCAGAATTGTGATTGAAGTCCTGTAGGGACATGTTCAAGGCACCCTTGTAACGAATTTCAGGTCACTTGCTTGTAAAACCAGGCCACAGGAGCCAAAAATATAAAAATTGCCTAAAAATGCCCCAAAAAACCTCCATAAAAATGATTTTAAGGGCTGTTTCAAAGCAATTTTAAAATCACCTGAGGGTATTTGCTTTCTTTACCTCCATGCCAAATTTCAGGTCGGTTGATTAAAAAATGGCGGAGTTGAATCCATTTGAAGATTTGGCAGGAGAAGAAGAAGAAGAACATGAACAAAAACAATATGTTGAGCCATACTAGGTATGGCTAAACATAATAATCCAAACAATCCGGTTACAGTAGCAATTACATGTGCTCGCTTTAGAGGCCACCTGCAATTAGAAGCTATCTTTGAAACATGTAAGCAGACCTAAGAAATTAGTATAAACATCAAAATGACTTTTAAACATATTCCAATCTGTAATTTGCTGTATAACTTGAAAAAAAAAAGATGCTAATGTATGGAAAATTCAAGCGATTTCAGGCCTGGTCAAACATTACCCTAATGCAAGAGACTGGACCAGTTTAATTTACGTGTAGGTTGTAGGTAGATATGAAATATACGTGCATATTTATTGAATTTTCAGACGGCTGGATGATACCATGCGGCAAGATTGGGTAACAGTGCATACATATTGAAGAGAGTACCACACCTCACTATAACCACGTTGCTATGTACGTGCTTTTTAAGTTTATTTGTCGCTGTTTTGTTTTTTAATGTTCATCTAAATTGGTCTGCAAAGGGCCTCAAAGCTTCCACGCAATATGCCTAATAAACACCGCCTCGCCATCTTGCAGAAATGTCGGCGAGCGATTCAAGGCAGTCGCAAGAAAAACAATATGATGAAGATGTCCCTCCGCCTTTGCCGGCAAAAAAATCTCGCCGTCTTGACATGAGAGCTAAAGAGAATGTACAGGTAAATGGAAGGAATAAAGAATTGGACAGAAAGTACGAAGACGTGGATCCGCACGGTGAAAACATCTTGAGCACTGGGTTGAAACGCGCTGCTCAACTTAGTGACACGGGAGACCATGTTGTGGTGTGTCCAGAGCAGGACGAAGAGCCGTGCCCGGATGCGTCCTACACACCAGCAGATACCCACGGAGCTGGGGACAGTGATGCGCCTGGCTTTTGCCACAAAGTTAGAGGTACGTGCAGATCATATACAGCTAAAACTAGGGACATACAAACCTCGAACTAGGCCACGCCAATTGAATATGTTATATTTCGGACATTTTAGCAAGGGGGCATCATTCAAACAAAAGGCTGGTGTAAAAAGTTGCCTTTGTCCTGATTCTGTACACTCCCAGAAACCTTGTCTACCAAGGTTTAGATATTCATATCCTTTTTTATATATTGATATTTCAATCTAGCAATCTAGCATGATTTTGTAAGAACCAATAGATTAAATCTGTAGAGTAGTCTGATTAAGCTAGTCTACAGCTACACATTGTTTACATGTATGTCAGGCAACACAATACGATACCAACAAAGATGAAAATCATGAATAGTCTTGTTTTTGTTACGGATCAAGAGGTAAAATCTGTCAAGCTTCAACATATAGAAATAATAATTATTGTTTTGTTGCATATTCAAACCACAGGGGGAGAAATGTAGCTCCATAACATAGCTCAATTTAGTAAAACAGTTGAGCTACATAATGGTCCTAGGGAGCACACCCTACCCAAAAAAGCCAGTGGGAATGACCCCTGTCAAACTATGAAACTATGGAGCACACCCTAGCCAAAAATGCCAGTGGAAATAGCCATTGCAACAATGTGTTACTGTGTATATCTTTGGAATTCTAAACTTATAATGTAAATGTGCTGATATGTTATGTAATGTACTTATGTATTTTCGAAAAAAAAATGAAAAAAATTGAAAAAAAGGTACAATCTATGTCTAGCTTCAACATATAGAATTGTTTTCTTGCATATTCAAACCACATGTAGGGGGCCAAATGTAGGTCCATTTTAAAGCGTATATGAGTAAAACAGCTGTCACATTCATGGCAGAATCATGAGATGTTCTGATGAATCATACAAACTATGTCTTGTTTGCACTGTTCACGACTAATTATGCTCATTTCATTCGAGCTGGCTTTTATACAATAGGTACGAAAATATGCAAAAGCTCTTTAAAATCCATGATAAGTTATTTGTTGAGAAAAACTCCTCCAAAGACGGTCCTACCAAAAACTGCAGTTCCTAAAAAGCTGACAAAAACGCTTAAGCAATACGACTTAATCATTATCACCAGTAAATAATTTTGGTTTGATGGCAGCAATATTTAAAGTTAACGGTTGTTTTGTTAATTATGAATTTCAGGGAAGACTGTAAAAATGTGGACTAGGATGAAATCTAGCATCATTTGGAGGCTTATACTTGGCTGTGGAATCGTAGCGGTTGCGGTAATGTTCATCTCCGAAGGTGTGTCACCTGGAAGTCTCATACCCAACAGAAAGGTAGGCTTGCATCTTTAGGCCGTACCAATTTACTTTCGTGGTTCTCCAATATTTCTTACCAAAATTTGAATGAATGTTTTATTTGAACATTTTGATCGGATATCGGAAAGTACCTCGACCGCAGCCATACGCTCAATTGCGTACTTTTCACATTGTGTTTCATAAAAAAACTGGTGAAATTAGGCAAAACGGTAACAATTGTACTATCATCACTCCTATGCAACGTTAATATGTTCTAAAATCACTGGTAAACACTACCTTAAAACAGGTAGGTTGAAGACGGATACGTTGGGATTTATAAAATACAAACATACTTATCACATATATATATATATATATATATATATATATATACTAGGTAAATTCTATAGCTGGCAATCATAACAATCAATATGTAATTTTAGGGTAATTTTAAAACACATCAAAACCAATTCAAAGGTCTGGGTGGAAAACCTGACTCTAATTATTTTCACTCCCTGTTTCGTTACAAATTTTCCACTTTAACTAATGTAAGTGTGTTGATCTTTCAGTTTAGAATTTTTGTTTTAAATCGGAGAACCAACATATTAAGATGATGTGACCTTAGTCTTAAATGTGGAAGATTCTGATATGAAAAATAAGTTTTTATTTAGGCTCCACACCATTTCAGTCATTGCGATAACAGAGTTTTGGGAGGAAAACTGGCAGAATGCCTGACTTCACTTTCCATGCATGCAGACTCAGTTTTTAATTTGATCTTCAAGTTCAACATTATATTTTTCAATCTGAGTCCCAGCAAATTATACTGTAATTGCCTTATCTGTCTAATAATAGTATTTCTCTTTTCGATGGCCGGTGTGGCTCAATATTATCATTAAATGCTTTCCAGTGATTTCCTAGTTATACATTAAAGCAAAGTAGAGGGGTAACAAGTAAACAATCAATTAAAGCATGTCAGTTTCTTGTCGTCTGTGATGATATCACAACGTGTAATATCTTGTACGAACTGCCAAGGCTTTGAAACTTAATTTAGAAATTACCTAAGTATAGACATTGCCAGGAGAAAAAATCATTGGTGTTGTCTACCATATGCCTGTCTTGAAGGTACATACTTTCCATTCTCGCATTCATACTATTTTGTCATTTTAATTTAATCTTACAGTTCAGCACTAAGTCAGCAAAGCAAACGAGTAGATTTTATATCCTACCAAGGCTTCATTACATGAAATTTCTAAACTCTATGGATGTGCACCTGTTTATAGGATGGTATGGCGATCGATGAAAAGCTAGAGAACAACAGCAATTCGTGGTGGACGACATCCTACAAGGAAAACAGCTCGGACGTCGCTTATCTAACTTCACCTGCTTCTGCGACAAAGTGTCGGACCATGTGGCAGATGACATCCTACAGACACGCCTCAGCTGTTGTCTCTTTGACCAAGCTGTCTTCACCGTCAGGATGGACGTCGACTAGACCACAGATAGATGCCGCTGCAAAGAACGAGACCTCACCAGTAACACCCACACTTCAATCAACAACAGGTGAGGTTACAGCGATTTTTGCCTTTGAAATAAGGCAAGGCACTTCACTTGCTTATAGACCATTGAAGGACTGGATAGTATCCAAACAGGCCTTCCAGTGGCAGAATTGTTATGTTGGCCAACTATGTCTGGAAGTCTAACGTCACCAAAGTTTTGGATGCTTCGGTGCGTGAAGAGTCTAGTCGGACTCATTTCTACTAACTTTTAACCTTACGCCCTGGGTGCCCCACCACAGAAAAGGGGTTGGTCTATGTGTTTTTAACTATTCAGTTTGTGTATTGTATGTTTGTTCTAAGTGCAATAAAGATATCTTAAAGTGTTGTCGCATTAGGGGTCTCAATGCAATTTCATGACTTATTTTTCAGAAATATACTAGGCTTCAGTTATGAATGATATTATATCTTTATACCATTTATGGGTTGAGGTCAGGGCTTCAAATGTATTTGAATAGATTTTTACCCATCATCTTTTTAAATGCTGTTTATGACCAGACCTTCCTTTCTTAATCTACTTGACTTTAGTCTCCAACGTTCCCAACTCAACTTCACGGGAACTTGTTTTGCACTCGACAGGGGAGTTAACTGAGGCATTTGCAGATGCCAGCTCTCACCCTGGAATCCAACCGACGACTTTCACATCCCTGTCAACAACAGGTAAGACAACACACATCTGTTTTAGGGAGTAAAAAAAGACATATACAGTCAAACCTGCCTAGGCGACCACCTTTTCAACGCGACCACCTGGCCATGGCGACCGCTTTTTCTCGGTCCCGAAAATTTTCCCCATAGGCACAAGCATTAAGCTGCCTGCCCAAGGCGACCACCCGTCCAACGCGACCGCGACCGCCACGAATTGGGACCGCACAGAGCAAAATCCCTGCCCATGGCGGTCGCCTAATTTTCAAGCGTGTGGTGACATCAGATCATTTTGCTGTCGGATTGCACGGAAATGTTTTCAAGACTTTAAAGGACAAAAATAAGATAAAAAATATATGGAATAGTAATGTTATACCATCGATTCCTCCATGAAGTGTTTTAATAAAACGTTCCCCCTATAAACATTGTAAAGACAAATGTTTGTGATGTTGTTGTGCCTATCGTAATCTTATAGTTTAACGTGAACTCAGTTCCGTTTCAACTCAACTTTCAAAACGAATACGTAGTGCATGGCGTCAAAAAGTCAGATTTCACAGAAATTACTATCTATTTCTTGTATTTTCAACAAAAATGTGTCTGTATCTTGCTAAATTCGGCCGAAAAATGACTTCGCGGCGGGCAAAACATCAGGCGAGAAATGTTGTTCCTTGGTCCCGACGCCATCTTGGATTTCGGGCGGCCCGGATTTGGCGTACCGCTGACCTTTGTAAAACACGATGATTTTGTGTATGAACATTTACGAATACTCTAGTTATTGGTGAAAATCAAAATTCTTATTTTTTTTTTATTTCCATGAATCTCACAAACCTTTATTGGACGCTGTGCGTTCTGCTGCACTGACTTACCCTTCGATGCGATGGCACAGAGCTTCGCGGCGCGGCGCGACGAAATCATACCGTTAACGCGTTCCGTTTTCATCTTTAGTTGTCAGATCGAAAATTTTTTGCCCCTTTCATCCAGCGGTCGGCGACCCAAAAAAGGCTGGGACCAGCAGGCGTTTTCTAGGGATCTGTCTTAGGCCTTAAAACTTCGATGATGTGCGTGTGTGTGTGGACTATTCAATGTAACGTGTGAATGCGGGAGGGCGCTGCGAGATCATCGAGGCAACCATCGTTTTGTAGTCAAAATTATGACGAAAATTTGTACACGATGTAGCGGTATACAATTATTACATCGATAACGGAAAATGTAATTTTTGTAGGATCTTTCTGTCAATGAGAATTGAACCTGGTGAGGGTCATGCTGTCTAAATTCACATAATTTTTTCATCATTTACGTACTGTATTTGAAAACCTCGACCTGGAAACATGTGAGTGGAATCCTCTTCATGGCGACCACCTGTCCATCGCGACCGTTTTTGCTCGGTCCGTCGGGTGGTCGCCTTGGGCAGGTTTGACTGTATCTCACTTACTTGTCAATGCGTTTGGGCTAAATGCCCGAATTCGGGCTGCTGTAGCTTTCCTTTAATCATTATTTCTATCTGTTATCCCACAGCCCTCAATGAGTGTATCCGGAAACCATGCCAACATGGACGCTGTGTGAACAAGGATGGTGGATACAAATGTACCTGCAACCCTGGTTGGACTGGACGGAACTGCAAGCAAGGTGAGTTTTACTCCAGGTACTAGTTCCTAATGAGTCCATCTGCAAAGTGCAACAGTAAAATTGTATGTCTTTCTCTATCACATAGACGTCAACGAGTGTACCAGGAACCCATGCCAACATGGAACTTGTGTGAACAAGGATGGTGGATACAAATGTACCTGCTCCCCTGGATGGACTGGACAGAACTGTCAGCAATGTGAGTTTTACTCCATGTACTAGTTCCCAATGAGTCCATCTGCAAAGTGCAACAGTAAAATTGTATGTCTTTCTCTATCACATAGACGTCAACGAGTGCACCAGGAACCCATGCCAACATGGAACTTGTGTGAACAAGGATGGCGGATACAAATGTACCTGCTCACCTGGATGGACTGGACAGAACTGTCTGACTGGTTTGTTCTGTTTTTTCTCTCAATGGTGTCGCTTACATGAAGGTTTAAAATGTAATTTCCTTGCTTGATTTTCAGAAATATAATATATTTCAATCAAAAAGATCGTTCTTTCTCTATCCTACATGAACATCATTCCCTACAAATTTGGGTAAAATACATCATACCGTTCAGAAGTTAAGAGGGGGGGATGAGCCCCCCCCCCCCTCCCCCCGTCCCAGATATCCAATAAAAGCCCAGTCTGGATAGGGTTAACTAGTGAATGATATTTCTGTCTCTTTCCCGCAGACATCAATGAGTGTACCAGAAAACCATGCCAACACGGAACCTGTGTGAACAAAGATGGCGGAGACAAATGTACCTGCTCACCTGGCTGGACTGGGAAGAACTGTCAGCAAGGAAAGCGTTTTTGCAAACTAGTTTGTTCCCATTAACTTTAAGCATTTAGCAACTGAAATCAAGGTGCAGTTTTCATTAGATTGCTACCCTAAAAATAACGATACTGTTGTTCATCACACAGATATTGACGAGTGTACGAGAAACCCTTGCCAACATGGAACCTGTGTGAAGACAGATGGTGGATACAAATGTACCTGCTCACCTGGATGGACTGGACGGAACTGTCAGACTGGCTAGTTCATCTTGTGTCTCAGTGCTCTCACTTACATCAGGGGTCTAAGATATACTTCCATACATTATTTTTTCAGAACTATAGCGTATTCTATCTATGCATATATGAATGACATTTCTTTATTTATCCAACAGACATCGATGAGTGTATCACAAAACCATGCCAACATGGAATCTGTGTGAACAAAAATGGTGGATACAAATGTATCTGCTCACCTGGATGGACTGGGCCAAACTGCCAGCAAGGTGCTTCTTACAATCTATTCTGTTCCTACAAACTTTCAGCATTAAACATCTCACATGATACATGATGAGTACTTTCATGACTTCTTTGATTAGATATGATAGGCTTGATTTATGAAGCTGTCAGCAAGGTGAGTTATTTTTCATAACTATTTTCTTCTTATGAACTATCAGCATTAAGCATATCAAATTAGGGTACTGTCTTCGAGATGACAATCCTACAATTAATGTTACTCTTATCTATTGTTCAGATATTGACGAGTGTACGAGAAACCCATGCGAACATGGACGCTGTGAGAACATTGATGGCGGTTACAAATGTACCTGCTCACCTGGCTGGACTGGGCAGAACTGTCAGCAAGGAAAGCGTTTTTGCAAACTAGTTAGTTCCCATAAACTTTAAGCATTTAGCAACTGAAATCAAGGTGCAGTTTTCATTAGATTGCGACCCTAAAAATAATGATACTGTTGTTCATCACACAGATATTGACGAGTGTACGAGAAACCCTTGCCAACATGGACGCTGTGCGAACACAGATGGTGGATACAAATGTACCTGCTCACCTGGATGGACTGGACGGAACTGTCAGACTGGTTAGTTCTTCTTGTGTCTCAGTGCTCTCACTTACATCAGGGGTCTAAGATATACTTCCATACATTATTTTTTCAGAACTATAGTGTATTCTATCTATGCATACATAAATGACATTTCTTTATTTATCCAACAGACATCGATGAGTGTATCACAAAACCATGCCAACATGGAACCTGTGTGAACAAAAATGGTGGATACGAATGTACCTGCCCACCTGGATGGACTGGGCAGAACTGTCAGCAAGGTGAGTTATTTTTCAAAACTATTTTCTTCTTATGAACTATCAGCATTAAGCATATCAAATTAGGGTACCGTCTTCGAGATGATAGTCCTACAATTAATGTTACTCTTATCTATTGTACAGATATTGACGAGCGTACGAGGAAACCATGTCAGCATGGACGCTGTGTGAACAAAGATGGTGGGTACAAATGTACTTGCTCACCTGGATGGACTGGACAGAACTGTCAGCAAGGTTAGTGGTTTTTCCAAACTATTTTGTTCCTAAAAACTTTCAGCATTTAGCATCTCACATCGAGGTATTGTCCTTGAGCTAACAATCCTACCGTTCATAGTACTGCTATTTCTGTTAATGCTATCACACAGACATCAATGAGTGTACGAGGAAACCATGTCAGCATGGCCACTGTGTGAACAAAGATGGCGGCTACAAATGCACCTGCGCACCTGGATGGACTGGACAGAACTGTCAGCAAGGTGAGTACTTTTTTTAGACTATTTTGTTCCTATAAACTTTCAGCATTTAGCATCTCACATTGAGTTTTTTTTTTTTCTTGAGCTAACAATCCTACCCTTATTAATAGTACAGTTGTTACTGTTAATGTTATCACACAGACATCAATGAGTGTATCAAGAACCCATGCCAGTATGGACGCTGTGTGAACAAAGATGGCGGCTACAAATGTATCTGCTCTCCTGGGTGGACTGGGCAGAACTGTCAGCGAGGTGAGTTTTTTGTGTGTCCTTTTCGTAAACATTCAGGGCCTTAGATACCTCTATAGCTTCTTTTTCAGAAATATAATGGGTTCTATCTTCACATGATATTTCTTTTTATATCATACAGGCATCATTGAACGTAGCAGAAAGCTGTCAACGTGGGTGCTGTCTGAATAATGATGGTTGATACAAATGAACATTCAGTTTGATGTGTATAGGAACGAAATTGTAAAAATATGATTATGAACTACATTATGCCTTATCTTACCGCAATGTGAGTTTTTTTCCCTATTCATCACACAGACATCAATGAGTGTACCAGGAACCCATGCCAACAGGGACGCTGTGTGAACGAAGCTGGTGGATACCATTGTATCTGCACCCTTGGACGGACTGGACCAAACTGCGAGCAGGGCGAGTATTTGGCTTAATTTTTATGCCATTAGCCATGACGAAATCGCGTGCGAATGCCACCAGAAACACGGCGCTACGGACCTGCTTGTCGATTGTAGCCCTTCAAATGTTTTTTACTCGTATGCAAGTCAGGTTCGCACTTGTGTGGGTCGATGCATCCAGGTCGCACTGTTTTACTTGGCATGGTACATGTGGTCGAAATGGTAGCTATGTTAAGAAAGGCGAATGAAAAGGCAATACTGAAACTACCTGTTATCCTTATTTGATCTTCCGTATTCAACCAAAATTATCTACCCTTCTATGTCGACATCACCGAAAGTGAGCCGTCTTTTCAAAATTCTGGTTGTACCCGTGTTAGTTCGTGAGAGGGTTGATAATCGGTTGGGAATCAGTCAGGAGAGACTCCACTTGACGCGGCAAGAAGTCGGGATGGTTGTGAGTAGGCAAGAGCGAAATCTTAAATGATTTGCGTATTTTGTTTCCTAATAGCACCCAAGAGATGGCGTGACGATGGGCGTTGCGGGCACGGCTACCCTGCCGAGGACGGTACTCCTGCTGAATGCGACCCTGGTGGGGATTACGCATGCTGCTCCTCATTCAACTGGTGCGAAACCACTGCAGAACACTGTGACTGTCCAACCTGTGTCTACTACAAGAACACACAGTCAGGTATATATTTAGAATAAGTCTTAATCGAATACCTTAGAATCGAACATGGTAATGTGTGTGGCATCATTTCCGTGGCAAAACTACTTCCTTATTGCATCACATACCTTCTGCGATGAGTTTAGTGTTACAGACGGGGTTTGTAACGAGCATCCTCTTCGCGGACTGTTCAGGTCAGGTTAAGAAGCATTGACTTGGGATTGTCTTTCTGGCAGAAGCGGTGCAGCAGCTTCAAACTTGCGAGGACGGCATATTGTCCATTCATTGTCCTCCTGGACAACGGATCAGCATCGTGTCCGCCCTGTACGGCCGGACCACCTGGAAGCATTGCAGCGACAGTCCCAACGGGGTCACCAACTGCCGCAGCTCCGACAGCCTAGCTCGGGTCAGGACCAGCTGCCACGGCAGGTCCAGCTGTTCGGTGGAAGCCACCAACAGCGTGTTCGGGGATCCTTGTCCTTCCACGATAAAGTACCTGGAAGTCGAGTTCACATGCACAGGTTTATTGTCATAACTTTATTGCACAAAAATTGTACAAGGTACAAAGTATGGCATTCACTCGTACATAGATAACATTCTATTAGGCTGATTAGTCTATCTTGTAAAATATGGTGTAGTAGTATGGGATGACAATGGGATTTTACAATCATTGGAGGAGTTTCTAACATTTAGACATTCTTTGATATACTTCCCAAGGTATACCATGCATGGGTTGTCACATTTCATAATGAACTTAAATTTGCTATTCAAGTCGATTGAGATAAATCCTGGTATATCCGACGATAGCATTGAGTATAGTTATTATGACCATGAAAATAGTTATGCAAATGAGGACAACGTTTGCATAATTGGTGAGAAAATACTGTAATTCTATTTTGGTAGATTAGATAAGGTTAAAATTTTGTACGTTATATTTCATATCACTTTCGGTATATTCTATGTTACTTAATTTTTTTTTGCTTTGCTTTCAGTATTTGTTTGACTGTATCCATTTGATTGCATTTTGTCATATCCTTTGTTTCGACGACGACACTAACATAAGCCACTACCTTGAGTATATCGTCTTCAAGTCCTGTAATTGACTGTCATTTAATGAAAGAAAATTGTACGTTTCAAAACAAGATAAATGTGTTTCTTGAAATCTTTTCCGGGTTAGGAGTGATCAAGAAACTATTATTCAACATAGCAGAGTTACAAATGCTAACGTAATACCCCCATTCCACTTGGACGGCGCTCTCACGGCGCTCTCACGGCGACCTCATTTTGGCCAGATCGCCGTGAGAGCGCCGACAGCGCGGCGAGAGCGCCATTGAGAGCGCCGACAGCGCGGCGAGAGCGCCGACAGCGCGGCGAGGCCGTCACCTCGGCGATGGTTTTGAACATGCTCAAAACCTTCGCCGTGAGAGCGCCGAGGATGGCGATCAAAAAACGAGCGCCGAGAGAGCGGGGAGCGAGCGCGGTGAGCGCCGTGAGAGCGCCGTGAGAGCGCGGTGAGCGCCGTGAGAGCGCCCAAGGTGGGATCAAAGGGCCGCAGCGAGCGCTCAAGGATCGCAGCGAGCGCTCTATGAGGATTGAATGGTCTGTAACTGTAGTTCAAACAAATTTCATTCTTGAAGTGGTGTATCTTGAATTTCTGGGAACTTTGTGGTCAAATCATAGTTTTGCTCGTTGGTAATACAAATTGACCAATACGTACAAGTACTTGCTTCCATTCAAATTAAATTCCCTCCAAGATTTTTTGTCAGTGGTTCAAAATGTGTTTCAAAGTTCTGTGATTTACGTTTCTATTATAACGTAGAATGATAAAATGTATTTATTGCAAACAGTTTACATGACAGACAACACCGAAAAAAAACAAGTTGAACATACATATATTACTTAAGACACACACTGAGTGACCGTGCAGCGACTAAAATTGAATCTGTTTTCCCCTCGATTTTTTCATTCAAATATGATGCAAGATGTAAAGGTAGGACTGAGAAGACAACAAAGCACACAAAACGTAACAAAAATTCGTTCTTTATCTCTGGAATTCGTTGAGTGATCTGTGAAATCTTTAAAAAGTTGCTGACATTTGACATTTTGGTCGCGCTGAGCGCGCGCAAGGGTCGCCGTAGAGATTCCACTTGAGCACGTTTTCCAGGAGTTCGGCGCTGTCACGGCGCTCTGGGCCATTTTAGGTCGCCGTGAGAGCGCGGTGAGAGCGCCGTCCAAGTGGAATGGGGGTCTAAGGTAACATTGCTTTGCTACGTGTTACAGACACGTGTCTAGATACCCTTTAATGGCTTAATGTGTTAGCTCACTACACTTCCGTTTGTTACAGCTGAATATCAGAGTGAATGGACGGAATACAACAACAACTTCTACAAGCTGGTGATGAACAAAGTCAGCTGGAACAGGGCAAACTCAGGATGTAAACGACTTGGCGCAAACCTGGCTTCTATCAAAGACGGAATGGAAATGGATTTCATTGCTAAAAACATTTTAGGTGGTTGGTTGATATGTTGTCTTCTACGTTTGATTAAAAAAATTCTAGTTTGGAGTATTGCATGAGTCTGAGAAGGCTGTTCGTATCTATGAGGCACACAGTTCTAAGGAGTGGACAGAGTCAGATGAAGGTTCTCCTCTCAGCCTTCCGTTAACGTTGTCAGGATGTCCTTGAACTTGTTGAAATTTTACACAAACATGTCAGAGAAACAACAGGTTGAATTAGCGTGGCCAAATGATAGAAAATTTCTGTTACCTTCAGGTACAGCCCAAGAGTGCCAAGAAGAAGATAAGTCTTCTTACCGAGGGACTGTCGCTGTGACAAACACAGGCAAGAGGTGCCAACGTTGGGACAGTCAGACACCCCAGCAACATGGCAAAACACCTGCTAAATATCCGTCATCCGGACTTGAGAGGAACTACTGCCGCGATCCTGACGGTGTGGACGGAGTTTGGTGCTACACCACGGACCCTGGCACGAGATGGGAGCACTGTGATGTGCCTTTGTGTGGTAAGGTTTTTGTCAGATCAAATATTTATAGGGCCACATAAATCGATTATTTTGGTTTTCAGATGTTGTTTAGATTATGCTGAAGATCAACATGAAAATAGAGTCTGGGGGAAAAGTCTACATTAAAACTTCTGATATGATATAAATCTATTTCATCGCATTTGATACTATGTATATTGATAATTGATTTCAATTTCAGAGTACCTAATTTCTCGGCACGAGGAGAAGGCAGGCATAATAGTTGTGTGATGATATTTCACGACCTACAGAATAACAAATTTCTTTTCTCACAACCAAATGTTACAAAAGCTGATGACACATTCTTCACACGACAGCAGCGACACTTAGATGCGCTGTGAAGTACAGCCAGACATTACTACCCAGAAATAGGCAACTGATTTTTTTCCACACTACTGCGGTACACTCGGTGTCGCTGCTACTAAATTCAGTACCAAACGGACAGAATTATTCATGGATTCACGATTTACAGTAATAAGCATGTACTAACGTTGTTCTGGCACTTGTGTCTTTACTTGTTTACTGTGAAATAGGAACATATCCGCTGATCTGGCTCGGAATGCACCGCATCCATAAAGACGGCCTTTCATCATGGTCGGATGGATCAAAGCTATCCTACACCAATTGGGCACCAGATCAGCCTGGTAAATGTTGGCAGGACACATTGACGGACTGGGTCGATTTGTTTCAAATTAGTAAAAGGACGGCCTACTGTGCCAGTGTACACTACAAGGTGTGTTGCCCTTTAAGTTTAGGCCATAGCTTTTGTACTTCTATTTTCACATACAATCTAAGTTGTTGGTTCTTAGAAATGCATTTTTTTACTAAATTATTTGCCAAAAAAGGCAGAAAACAAAGGGAATATATTGGTTTGGCCCCGTAGTAGACTCACTACCTGTAATGGTACACAGTTCACCAGCCTTGTTTTTATTTCAATCAGTGCAATGAGTGCATATAATCTGAAATAAAGTTGAACTGTAGCTTCCAATACAAAAATTAGGATTAAATACCAAAATCGTCGACAGTCCAACTCTAATGGAATGAGAAATTCAACGCCTCTGTGATGTCACGTAACACATGACTCGGTGAGCAGGGGATTATAAGATGCAGAGTGTTATGACGCCCAATCTCTTAAGCGATGAATGAAGAGTGAAATAAGGCGTCATTTACATCAAAATTCACAATTTGCGGATCCGTTGACTCAGGCTAGTTCGGCAGTTGGACAGTCCATTTTCTTCTGTTGGTAATTAAAGTTCATACTTGCTTCAGAATTATCTCTACCGACAAAGATGAACCCTCAAGCTATGTGCATGAAATGTTTCTTTCAAGTTATTTTCTCATTTTGCCTTCATGAATATATTTCTGTATTTCTCAAATCTGTTCAATTGCTGTCCCTTAGGAACATAGAGGAAAATGGGATGACAAGCCGTGCAGCACTGAACTTTTCTACCTTTGCAAGAAACCGAAGACATGGTAATTTCACTCTTCTTTTAAAGGCCAGAGAGAGAAGGAAATGGTAGAGAGAGCAGGAAATGGTGACAATTTTGGACCAACAACTATACAAAAGTCACCCTGCCCAAGGCAGAAACAGGTCACTGTGCGATAAATGCACATCAATACACTCCACAGAGTCTCTCATACTGTCACACACAGAAGTACTGTTAACTGTTAAACTGTAGAACTATGGAATAGATGTCGACTTGATACTTTAATAGAAAAGTCCATTGGTTGACCAGGTTGCAAGAATATTGTAAGTACTGATAAGGCAGAAATGCAAAATGTGAACTCAAGTCGTTATCTTCCTCAGTGTGCACTGTTGGTATCCTGATTCTAGTGACAGTGGGAAGAATGACATACTAAGTCGAGAAAGTTAAGACATCCAGGTAGAACAGTACACAGTACAAAGTAAATCCGGCAAATTGATGAATTCTCTAACGAGTCAGTCGTTTCAGACAGCGTGCAATTTCATGCTCAGTAAATGATGAAAAGTGGTGGATGATATGTGAAACGTCTAAATCTTCAGAGAATTTGTATCCATCGGCGGTGATTTATTTCGTATCATGACACTAGACTTGATTTTTAGAAAGAAAGAAAGGAAAGTATAATGCTATGTGCTAAATAAGGATGGCACTGGTCATTAATTATTTCAACCAAGCGCCGTGTTTGTCACAATGGCTATTTAAGTTGAATAGTTATGTTTATAACTAGTCGGGGATACAATTAGACACATGCAACTTCTGCTGTTTATGAGATTAAAAAGTATTCACAGCACAACTAATATTTACAGCAAACGATCATATTGTCCATCACTCTGATTGTGTGAAATTTGAAATGTATCATATTTCATCAGAATTGTCAATTGGTAGCTACAGCAGTCCACTCTGCAAGGATGAATAGCACAAAGTACAGAAGTTCAAATTCAAGAAGCAAAATACAGTAGAATAATAATGTTCTATTTGGATCTTCTGCTGTATTTGAATTAGTTTGAATTTACTTAATTCAGATGTACATTTTCTGCATGTCACAGACTACGGTGTCACTACACACTTAAGAAAACGAATACCCTTTCATACCAGATATGGTATACCATAAATTGGTTGTCAACTTCTATTTTTTCATTATGAAGTAATTCTGCTACATCCCAAATTTGAATTTACATAAATCTCATGTTTTACACCAGGTCCTTATTTCCAACATTGTATGTCTTAAAAAAAGTGGGTAGTTGTCAATGTTTTGAATAAACAACGATATACAGAATGCCTGATGTTTTTAGTCACTCTGTAGAATTTCTTTAGTGACAAGTTAACTACTCTTCAAGTTGAGGTTGGTGGAGAGGATTGTGACGTTTTAATCATATGCCCCGATTTTTGTCAGCACTCGTTCGTGGAGGATGCTTACAGAAATCGGGGCATATGATAAAAAATTTCACAACCTCTAAAGAGTACAAGTTTACTGATCTGTAATTTGTTACAAGAGTACATGTAGCCCCACAAATCTAGTACATTTATAAGAGTCAAACTACATGTATGAATAACAAACTGTGAGACATTAAACTGACATTTTCCATTTCTTCCCTATTTTCTATACACCAATACAACATCATTCAACTCTTCTAATTGCTTTGTTCTTGGTGCTAATGTACATCTGTCCTGAATTTGTGACTCACTTACACTCACTCACTATCCGTTTATAATTATTATTATTTTTTTAAAATCCGAACACTATGTTATGTTATGTTTATATTATTGTCTCGCGAGGGTAAAACCCCGAGATCCGAGAAAATGCATTAATATGGCCCCACACACGTTCTGTCACTTGCACATTGTCTGATTTACCGCACGAAATTTTTAGAATGCATTTATTGCTGAATAGGAACGAGTACATTATCTTTGTAACCGATAGAGTGCCTAAAGTCACTAGTTTTTAAAAATGATGTGAAAAGTACGCAATTCAGCCTATGGCTAGCTGCGAGGTAATTCATATTTTCCGATCACAATGATCAAATAAAACCATTCATTCGAATGAAACCCTGGCAAATGAAACCCAGGCAAATATTCTCCCTATAGCTGGCATAGTTAGTTTGGTAGAGACTAGAAAGAATCGACACAGGAGAAATCATGAAATCAGCTGTAATGAAGAAATCCGAAGGCATTTAATCATGAAATATAGCACCTGGTTTCAGTACAAATCAGAAGTGTCAGTTCTATTTGTATTTGGAACCTATCTTAAAATCGTGTTTATGAACAGCCGTTGAAATCATTATAAAACAATGGGACCAATGAATAACTACGGCAGAGTCCCTTTGCATTTTTCAAGGCTTTTGGGTGAAGATTGGCCTGGGTTGGCCTTAGTGTACCGATACGGGACGAACAAACTTTCTCGTAACTCTCTACGGAAAGTTGACTTAGACAACTTTAAAAATAGTAGAATTTGTTCAGAATCTGCATTTTATACATGTACTGGGGACATTTCCATAAATCTTATAGAGTCGAGCTGAACAGCTTTTTAAACAGCTGGCTGGCCACATTAAACTCTCTCAGAGTTGTGTTTCAATGGGACCATAAAACACACATATAAAATTATCAACTTCTTTCATTGAAGTATGCTCAAAAATGAATGATACTTGATGCAGTAGTTAAAACACATAACATAGTCAATATCCACGTTGATGAAGGTTAGATATCCAGATAATAAGATACAAGAAAACAACAGTTACTGAAGCAACTGGACAGCTTTTTAAATCAGTCTTTGTTGACTGTTTCAAAATTTTATCCAGTTGCTTGTCATTATATTGGTTATGCATAATTTGCATTGTGGATTCCTTTTTTGTTGAAATGAATGGTTGGATGGCTCTAACATTAAGAATAAAAATATTTTTTTCGTACAGCTAAAAGTAAATCACCAAAGAAAACCAGGCCTAAGATGTCTACATGAAGCCAAAGTATTCTAGGTGGCATTGTAACATATTTCACATTGGTTAAGTGATTTTTTACAGAAAGAAATATAAAGGCTTACAGTATATATAAATTACAGCTCTACAACTTCACAATTTCTACCTTGACTTAAGAACTTGTATGCCATTTCAGGCTAATGAAATCACGGAAATAGTTTGTCAACTTCTATTTTTGATTATAAGATTTACATTAAAAGTAAATCCGCTACATCCACTTTCGAATACATATATCACATGTACTAAATTAGGTATTTCTTTTCAATTGTAAGCCCTAAGTCACGACATAATAATGCTATGCAGAAATTAAGTCTGTCAAAATTCTTCAGTTACGAGTTTACTACCATTTTTAAATGATCCGCGATTTGTTACATACATGAATACTATAGCCCCTATCCAGTACATTTACAATAGTCAAACTATTTCCTACAGATCAACAGACATAAATTTGACAATTGTCTTTACTTCTCTACTTTCCTGCGCAGTATTACAGCATGATTTAGTTCTCATAAAAGATTCTCATTAGGCCACACCAAGTTCTTGGGTCTTGGAACTTAATAGACATTGTATGTCTGACTCAATCACACTCACATACTATCCGCTATATCGTCTGTTAAGTAACTTACATAAATGTGAAATGAATACCTTTTATTGCTGACATATTGGTTACGGCAGAACTTATTGTGCCTATATTATATTTTTCTTAAAAGTCGATTTCAGAATTGGCCTGGCCTTCTATCCTTACAAACGTTTATTGCTTTCAATGATATTTCTCCCTGTAAAGCAACTAATTGTATCCATGTTACTACATGCAGCAATTTGCAATTTAAGCCTGAAGGTAAATATGATTGATTATTCTAGATTTAGTATAGTTTCTGCATCAACTTCATCTTCTACAGAACACGCATCGACGAACACTCGAAAACATATCTTTCCTATGCAGTAAGCACGCAAGCTACTATGACTGGGTAGCTTTTTGTTGTGTTTTTTGTTGTGTTTTTTTGTTTGTAGACCATCTTTTTCGAGCAAAAAATATCATGTATTTGAAGCTAAGAAAAGACTTCCTGTCCAAATAGACAGAACTTGAAGTTACTTGACACTGTCCTTTGACCATCTTTTAAAGGTAAATGCTAATCTTTCTACATAGGAATTTTGGTTACATTTTTCAGTATCCCAACGCACGGTTGCATCTAACATTCTTTTACAGCGACTTCTCTTGGTTCGCTTCGATCAGAGGGTGGTTTGTTGGCGGTCCACGCATGCTGTACCAGTATGTATCTTTTACATCCAATAGGGTGTCATTTTTTTGGCTTCTCGCAAAGGTAAGGATATTTCTTCCAGCATCGTTTGTCATTCCATTTTCCCCGTGTCCACTTAGTATTTGTCCAACTTGCGTCAGTCTGTGGGAAATGTTACAAACAGAAGATGGTTACATTCCTTTCAGTATTGACTTCTATTTCATTTTGTAGTCTTACATGTCTAAGAAGGAAATAATTACAGGCAAATGTAAGTTTTACCGATAAACAATCTTTGCATTCCACACGGCAAAGAAAGGAAAAAGTCTAGATAAGTGCTAAGTAAAAGTTATATAATTTGTTCAATGAAAAATATATATTGATCGTCTTATGATCACAGACTTGATTGCATTTGATCATATCTCGCCCTTTTTCTATCCATTTCAATGAATCATATATGATTACAAAACTTTCGTACGACTGTGTCATTGATATGTTTGCATATGTTAATTTTTTTTCATGTATCTGTAAAAATATTACATTGATTTGTATTTGTTAGCTTCTGATGTTGCTTTTTATGCGAATGCTCCAAATATGAACATACTTGTGTGAAATTAGAAAAAGATTGGAATGAAAACAGAGAAGAGGCATGTCTTAAATTCAAAGCACAAGGAGGAAAACCCAGCATAGGAAACCAGGAAAGACACCCCTGTCAAAAAAGTCCCAGGGACAAAACCAATGTAACATTATGTAATTGCTTATATTTGTGCATTTGTAAATATGTTGTTATGTATTACTACCATTTACTACTGTATTTGTGAATCTCATTTGTATGTATGTATGTGGGTATCAAGCACTCGGTAGCCCTGGAAAAACGAGTCGCAACGAGCATAACATAGGGGGTAGGATAGTACACTATTTTGTAATGAGATATATAGCATCTTCGGTACACAACCCTGTCGTGTAATGAGATATAAGAAATTGTGATTTATAGAGTAAGAACAGAAATATGATTGATAGGCACAACTAATATGATCCTAAAACATGATAACAGAGGGTGGAAAGTTTGCACCTTGATTGATACAGTTTCAAAAGCAACTCGTCAAAAGTTATTATCAAAAGTATGTCAAAAGTAATGTTTCGCTCCTAGCCCTCTGTTGGCGTCTTAACCGTTTGCTGGCATTTTACTTCACAGCATTTGGGTGGGGTCGTATGGCGTAATGGCAGGGGTTTCGCCTCAGAACCCAGGGGTTCCGGGTTCGAATACGCAGACGCCATCGATGTTTTGCCCTTGGAAAATGACACTTTACACGATTTTCCTCACTCAACCCAAGTGTAAAAACGGGTATATTATGTGTGGGTCACGACACCATCAATAGATGCCTGAGCCCCATGTGTATTGGACTGTTGCAATTCTAATAAAATCAAAATTGTGGCGTCGTGTGGTGCAAGTGTGGAGCGCGCGGTTGTCAAACAATGGGACCCGGGATCTTATCCCAGGTTATGCCCAGAGACATGTCCGAACTTGCGCCCCGACGTTGTGCCCTTGGGAAAGGCACTTAACACGGCTTTCCTCACTTCACTCAGGTGTCAATGAGTACCTAGCTCATCTAGGGTTAGGGACGTCCCTCGGATAGGACTTCAAATGGAGGTCCCGTGTTTGAGGGGAGTCACACTTTGGGCACGTAAAAGAACCCACCACATCTTTCGAAAAAGAGCAGGGGCGTGCCCCGGTGTGAGTGGACCAAAAACATGCTGGTCTAAATGGGGTAGGGAATTTCCCGAGCAGCCTTCGTAACCCCTGCTTCTCCTAATGGGTCAGTGAATTCAATGCTTGTCTCGAGCATTGCTATTTCTGACCTAGGGTGAAGAAATGCTGCTACAGTAACAATTGAGCCGCCTTTCTTCGTAAATCAATGGCAACATCAGGCTCTTGCAAATCTATTTTTAAAAAAATCATATTTGAGAGCTAAAGAAAGTTAGAAAGTCATAGATTAGTATGGTCTTAAGCTGTAGAAAAGAACAGAAACGCGCACCTTGGAGTTCATGAAAACGCACTCCTCCGTACCGCAGATCCAGCCTTCGAAGTCGTTAGGCTCACCAAAGTCCCAGTTGGTATAGGTGGCTCGTGACCCATCACGCCACTTCCACTCAGAACCAGTTTTACGAAGTCCAATCCAGACCGCCGACTCAGGGGCTGCAAGCAAGCAAAAGAACGAGCCTTAGGTCTTTTGACAAATGATATAAAAAATATAAAAACAGCGATACAATCAAGTATATCGTTGAACAATTCAGATCATTGACTCAGGGGCTGCAAGCAAGCAAGCAAGCAAGCAAGCAGAAGAACAAGGTCTATATGATCATGTATATTATTCAACAATTGTGATAACACGTATGGCAACCTTATTCAAATGCTAGGAAATTAAAGTTATACCAATTTGCTTTGTTGGTTCACTGACATCTTTGTGTTAAGTTTAAACAGTTGGAGCCATCAATAAAGCAAAGGGTTACATCTGACTCTGTTCACTACATGAAACTTGTTTCACCAAGGACAAGATACAGACTTTCTCCTTAGCTTTTGGATCAGAACTTTTTTTGGGTTCGATAAGAGACCCAGTCAATTAAATCTGTACAGCCCAATTTCTATATCTATGCCGTACAGAATGAGACTTGTATATAGACTTTTAATGTTTGCTGATAGGCATACACAGTTCTATGTGTATATGTATACTTACAATGCAGAGGTCACCACATGTCACTAGGGCATGCTAAGTCTATCAAGCATGTTGTGATGAGAATGTTAAAATCAGACAGGTAGATATATATAGATATATATATATATATATATACATATATATACATATATAGATATATACATATATAGATATATATAGATATATATAGATATGTTAGCACTCAGTACATATATAGGTGTGGCCTAGAAGTACGTCTTTACGAATCATGCCATGAAGACCTGTCATAATTGATGACAAGTGAAGTATCTGCCTTAATGTGACTCACAGACACCCGCAGACTTGGTCACGATGGTATACCTCTAATTTATGTTCTACTATGTTGTTTGCACACTTGCTGAGTACGTGATGACATGAACTGTATCAGTGATTCGGTCTGCGTCGGTACGCTAATCGGTCAGGTCAATCAACAAGAACAAGGAGTAACGGTTGTTTTATTACCCACCATGTTTGATTAGACCTGTAATGAAGCTGTTCTCCGCCTTGCTTGTGATAGATGCCAGATATGCACCATATTTTCTACATACTGAGTCTGCTGTAGACCAGGTGACTTTGTCTGTGATCAACTTGTAGCAGTGGTTGCTGTATTCCTTCCATCCATTTTGGCATGATGTGGCTGTAACAAATAGTGAGTGCAATACTTTAACTATAATAACACCAAATGCTGCATGCAGTTAACCTTATCTAGACCGGAAGTTGGGGGGTGGGGGATGAAAGTGTCCGCGCCACATTTCACGTCGCGTCGCATAACTGCCGAAAGACGTGCTACAAAACATGGTGCCTTATCACAGAATTTAGTTGTCAGCAATTTCATCATGATAGGTTTATCATTTTTTGTGCTGCCATGGGAACGGGTTCCAAGCAGGCATAGTATACAAAATTTGCTAATTTCGGATGAAGCAATGTGGTTTCAAGGTTTTGTTGCTTAACCACCGTTGCTTTTCTTCATCATTAACATCTAATGTAATTTAATGTAACATTTATGATTAAATGTGCATAATATATGCTAATTTGATGACGTCATTGGCCAACATCATAAGCGATGGTTTTATCAGGTTGTTGTTACTCGCACTGCGTCAGTACATTCTATACATCTTACAAAAACATCAATATTGATGTTTTTACTCCGTCTTCATTTTATCTTGATGAAGAAATGACGTCGACGGATGTATATAAGGGACATAAATCCTTCACAGCTGATACGACACATACGGTCGATTGTCAAATCAGCCAACACATGTGATAGCAGTATTCTAAACAAAAAAAAACATTCCCTTCAATGCCGAGATAATTCATCGTCAGCAAGTATACGATATTGTAATTCAAACGTGTTTTTTTTCATTCGGTGTCATTGAATCGACTCTCTAAATCATACATTCTGTATCTAAGTATCGTATTATAGAACGAAAATGTTAAATAGCGTAAGGCTGAGTGAATATACGTACATGATATAATATGATATGATATGATATGATATGATATGATATGATGTAATCAATGAACTAAATGCTCCAACCTGGTAAACCAAGTCGATCGTACATGTTGCCACCTGATGCAGAGTTTTTCTCCCCATCAGAGCATATCTTGTTTTTCAAATAGCATTGACTGTCGATGTTGTACTGAAACGACTGGCATGTCAAGTCGTCACAGCAGGCGTCTGCACAGGCCCGGAGGGTAACAACGCCAAGACTGACTATGTCCACAGCTCCTGCACAATCACTCCCGGGGACGTGGCGAAACGCTGATAGTCCACACGTTTCTGAAACAGAGGTATGTAGCTTTACCTGACGAATCATCCAATTGAATCACTAAATCTGATATAATATACTTGTTAATTGATCGATGAATGGACGAATATTGATCCTGTACAACCTCAAAGCACATCATGATATGGCATCATTTCCGTGTCAAATATCGTATTTAAAAACTGCCTTAACTAACCTTATCTAGACAGGATATGGCATCATTTCCGTGTCAAAAAATCGATTTCGAAAAAGGTACCTTTAATGAACGAAAAACGTCTACTATGGTATGAAAATAGTAACGATGCTTTGACTTCAAGTGGTGCCAGCAATGTTGGGATATGGCGCCACCAAGTTAAAGCATCGTTACCATTTTGGAACTATTAACTGTGAACTTTTTTGTATCGATATTTCTATAGGCTAAAAAAACAATGACGATTTTTCTTTACCTGATGAGCTTCCGTAGAGGTTCAGTTCTCTGAGCCATGGCTGCCAGCCCGAGAGGGTCAGCGTGATCACGAACCTCCAATACCGCGCTGTTCCCAGGAACCCGCCGAACTCTTGACGGTCTTCCGTCCCTCCCTGCAAGTTGGTAACTGACACGACGTCCTTCCAGTTGTACGGACTCCCAGACGGCGACTTTTGCAACGTGAAGGCTGCAATGTCATGGACAGTGTCTCCGTAGTTGTTGACTGCGATGCGTGTCAGAGTCTGGTGTGCTGTGAGGTCCAGTATGATGTACCAGTTGTTGTGGTATTGGTCTAGACCATGAGGGTTCCAGTAGGTCCCAATGTCCCCATCAAAGGCCTTTGCGGCATCATAAGTCACTCCGTTGCTAACCCACGGTGTGCCGGCAGAGTCCACAACCCATGATGAATGCGGAGTCAGCCATGCACCTGGGGAGAGGACGACGAATCATCACGCCAGCTCTATGGAAACATGGAAGTCGAAAACACACAAAAAACAGACACATGTACGATGTGCCACTTTATGTCGCACATAACGTGAATTAAGCGACGTAAAAAGGAAGCGTATTTACCTCCGTAACTTTGATACGTAGCACGCTATCATTCCGATATTGAAAACGTCCCTACTATAGCATCAAAAACATATCTACGCTTGTCTAAGGTACGTTTTGGAGGGAGGTATTTTGACACGAAAATTGTAAGGTAGTATAAAGGTCCCTCTTTATGGACCCTGTCGTGTACCCAATACAACGTTTTAACGCTATATTTACACCATCGCCGACGTATTTACATTTATCTGAGGTACCTTTCTCGACAACGATTTTCTGACACGGAAATGATACCATAGACAGGAGGGAGGGGTGGCTAAAAGTCCCCGCGCCAACTTTCACATTGTATGACTGCCAAACGTCGTGTGCTACGACTACTGAACTTGGTTACTCTTCCTAGCATTTAGTTGGCAACAATTTTATACTGATAGTATAAGTTTATTATTTTTGCAATGGCATTTTTTTGGTTTAACTCATTAAGATTCAGGGTTTTTTTGCTCAACCATACTTGTTTTCCTAAATGATTAACATTGTATATAACCTAATGTAACTTTCATGATTTAATGTTCAAAAATCATGCTAATTTCATGACGTCAGCGGTCCAAATCCATGGCGGACAATGTCATTAGTTTAGGTAAAACAGGCTTTTTCATTCAAATTAGTTACTACCTGGTATGTTGTTTACAAAAAGCATTCAATCTGAGTACCTAATGAAAATACCTTAAATACCATACAGGAAAATTTCAGGACAAATACCCACCTTGATCACAATTCTGTCCAGTCCATCCACGTGAGCAGATGCATTTATATCCACCATCATTGTTCACACAGGTTCCATGTTGGCATGGTTTTTCAACACACTCATCCAGGTCTGTACAATTTAAGAAAAAAACATGTATGTCAGAGAAGCTCATCAACTTTTTTTCAAATATTCATTCATTTTCAAAACGCGCTTGAAGGACGATGAAAGAAGAAAGAAGGAATTGACTCCTGGAAGAACTGGAATATTCGGGATAGGACAAAAATAACTCACCTTGCTGACAGTTCTGTCCAGTCCATCCAGGTGAGCAGGTACATTTGTAGCCACCATCTTTGTTCACACAATGCCCATGTTGACAGGGTTTCCTGGTGCACTCATCTATATCTGTGTGGTAAGTAAAGAGATATAAAGAAGGAGGACGTAGAAAACAAAAGATTGAGACATTTAGCAACATACCTTGAACTGGCAACATACCTTGAACTGAAGAACTGGAATATTCGGGATAGGACAAAAAAACTTACCTTGCTGACAGTTCTGTCCAGTCCATCCAGGTGAACAGGTACATGTGTAGCCGTTAACTTTGTTTACACAGCGTCCATGTTGGCATGGTTTCTTGGTGCACTCATTTATGTCTGTATGACAACAGAAATAAATTGTGGTTAAATGGACTTTCAACGGCAGTATCCTATCACTGGGCATGAGCCAAGATGATTAAAAGGAGATGGGATTTAAGGAAATCTATGGAGAAGATGGGAGAAAGCGTCACCCAAAAATTCATTTGAAAGATTGGTGTTGCAACATTTAAAAATACTCACCTTGCTGACAATTCTGTCCCGTCCATCCAGGTGAGCAGGTACATTTGTTTCCACCATCTTTGTTCACACAGGTTCCATGTTGGCATGGTTTTTCAACACACTCATCCAGGTCTGTTGAATTCAAGAACAGAGATGTAATGTGTGTCAGTGAAGCTCATTAACCTGTCAATCATTTTTTTTCAAATATCAATTCAATTTTAAACGCGCTTGAATGACAAGAAAGAAGGAATTGACTCTACCACAGAACTTGAATATTCGCGATAGGACAAAAAAACTCACCTTGCTGACAGTTCTGTCCAGTCCATCCAGGTGAGCAGGAGCATTTGTATTCGCCATCTTTGTTCACACAGGTTCCATGTTGACAGGGTTTCCTGGTGCACTCATCTATGTCTGTGTGATAAGTAAAGAGACATAAAGAAAGAGGACGTAGAAAAAAAGAAAAATGATGGAGACATTTATCAACATGAATGGTATCTAAAATAACACCTTGCTGACAGTTCTGTCCAGTCCATCCAGGTGAGCAGGTGCATTTGTATTCGCCATCTTTGTTCACACAGCGTCCATGTTGACATGGTGTCTTGGTGCACTCATTGATGTCTGTAAGACAACAGAAATAGATCATGTGGTTAAATGGACTTTCAAAGGCAGTATCCTATCACTGGACATCAGCCAAGATGATTAGAAAGTAGATGGGGTTTAAGGAAATCTCTGGAGAAGATGTCACCCAAAAATTCATTTGAAAGATTGGTGTTGCAACATTGAAAAAAAAAACTCACCTTGCTGACAGCTCTGTCCAGTCCATCCAGGTGAGCAGGTACATTTGTATCCACCATCTTTGTTCACACAGGTTCCATGTTGGCAAGGATCCCTGATGCACTTGTCCATGATGTCAATACCTGAGCACAATTAGCAGTTACAGATTGTGAGGTAAGCTTCTTTTGCTTCGAGAAAGACATAAAACATTCTGTGACCCTGTTGACAACATGGCTGGAAAGCTTGAATATGCCAGCATTATCAACTAACAGAAGGAATGCATATAACATCCTGAATATCCTTTTCAGCCCGAGTCTTTTGTTTAGTCGACCGCTGGCAAATGATATCAAATATCAAATATCAAATATCTTTACCTGATATCTAAGTGATAAAATGTTATAGAATGTTTTCCAACACGTTCTCTTCATTGATGTTGCATGCAACATAAAAAGCGATTTAACCTGCATCGCTTACCTGTTGATAACGATGACAGAGATATGACAGTCGTTGTAAATGACTCCCGTCCGGAAGGAAAAATGAGCGAAGTCGGATTGGAAACAGTAGAGATCTTTTCCTCGTAGAAAGTAGCAGACTTCCTTAGCTTCGATTGTGGGGACAATGGAATCGTGTCGGCAAAGGTAGAGTTGCCTTCTTTGAAGAACCACACCATCATTGGAGTAGCAGACTTCCTTAGCTTCGATGGTGAGAATGGAGTCGTGTTGACAAGGGCCGAGGTGTTATTCTTGAAGACCATCGTCATCATCGGAGTAGCAGACTTCTTTAGCATCGATGTTGGGGAAAGAGGAGTCGTGTTCACAATGGCCGAAAGGTTTTCTTTGAAGAACGTTGTCACCCTTAGAGTAGCAGACTTCCTTAGCTTCGATGGTGGGGAGAGTGGAATCGTGTTGGCAAAGGTAGAGTTGCCTTCTTTGAAGAACGTCGCCATCATTGGAGTAGCAGACTTACTTAGCTTCGATGGGGAGAATGGAGTCGTGTTGATAAGGGCCGATGTGTTATCCTGGTCGAAAACCCGTGACCTTAAAACGCTGGAATGTGCTTCCTGTGCCCAGGTAACCACGTCATCTTGATTCTCATGCTGCAAACAGGTGTGGATGTTGGTAAGGCCACAACAATTTGAATTTCCCGGTTTTCGGATATTTTGTAACAACACTTGAGCAATAGGAGACGTTGAAGGCAGAGGAATAGGGTGAACAATTGCATCTTAATATATTCATTTCTAAAATCGTTGTTTACCGGGTACAGACGTTCTCATTTGACATTCCAGTTCACCATTATCCTTTCAAAACCCGAGAACGAACAAAGTGCATCTGTGTGGCCTAATGATACTTCTGATGTAGCAGGAAGCATGGCCTTACTTGTAGAAAATGTCATATTATGCAAACAAGCAACTACCAACAATGGTTTCTGCCATGTTTGTTGGTTGATTATAAGACTGTCAAAAGAATTGTCAACTGAAAGAGGAATAAAAGATCAGTCTGATGGAAAATTCAAATTAATCGGTGCTCACAGTTTGTAGAAGTAAATACAGGCATCTTCAATGCAATGTCGTCTTCTCTTCCCAGATAGATTCTCTAAAATGTCAGAAAACAAGGGAATAAATAGTTTCTTACCCGCAAAAGTAACTGGTTGGCTCACCTTAGTATCAGATTTGATGTAAAGGGACAGGACTGAAGCGACGGCAACTAAAGCAATCACCAGCATTCCACAGCCAATAATAACCCAGACAACCTTACTGGATGTCGCCCTCTTCCACATTTCCATAGCACGTCCTGGGATCCAATATAAATATAAAGCAAAAGGCCACACAAATCTAATTTGTGGGTTGTTAGGTAAAAAACACATGCATAACGGGAAGACAATTTGGAAAGACAGCCTGGGAGTCACTGTTGTGCTTTCAACTTCTGTTAGGGAGTGAAATATAGTCAAATTCAAGTTTCAGTTGTGACCTATTTCTAAAGTTCGCAGTCTGAGAGCCACGGATATGAATTCGTGAGGTCTTCCAGTATACGTAAGTCTGACAAAAGTAATTTCTTGATGTATTATGCAACAAAAGATAACACACCTCGAAATTTTATAGGTACTATTGAAAGAACTAGAGAACAGATATGCTTTTAGAACATTACACATCAAGGTAAAAATTTATCTATCAAGGTAACTTCAGTTCAAGGCTATAAGAAAAAAAATTCAACACATATGGAAGTATACAAAGTTTATCATCAAACCAATAGTCTAATAAAGCTGGCCAGGATAAACTTTTTCAATCTTGATGTGTAAATTTTCAGCAATTATTTATTTAAGGAAAATGAAGTATCAATTTAAGTCTGTTTTAAAAGAATGAAATTAATGGACATCATGGTTTTTCTTAGATTAATGAGAATATCTTGCATCGTTTCTATACATGAAGTTGAACCATGACGAACCTCCAACTTTGAGACCAAAGCTTTTTTCCTCCAGCTTTCCATCTTCATCAGTCTTGTCTGGTTTGTAGTACTGATCTGAGCACGACTCTTCCTTCTGTTCTGGACACGTGACTACGTGATCTCCCATGTTGAGTTTCCGGGGAGGGGGTAGATCAGGCACAGCACGTTTCAAACCGGAGTTTAATTTCACATCTACACCGCCGGGCTCTAGATCCACATCTTCATACTTTCTGTCCGCCTCTATGATCGAAGCGAAAGTCAACATTTTTGTATTTTTCCCAAAACTAAAGATGTATCCAGACTATGAGATTCATAAGACAATAATTTTTACTGCAATACCGAAGAAAGCCGCTAGAGGGTATAATACGACCTGTAATTCATTTTGCTATTTACCAGCATAAAGCTATGGGGGTAAAACATCATATTGATCCATTTACACCTCTAGTGTCCTAAGGCCAGTTCCAGCTGTCCCTGTCAAAGCCCTAATTATGATATTATAATGACACTCAGATGAGGAAGGTGCTATCACTATAGTGTGAAGGTGGTCTGAAGTGAGGCGATAATTGCTCCGACTTGCCCTCCCACTCCCCGCCTGCTATTAGCATTAGATTAAGCGCTAATTGGATGCCCTGCCATGCTGTTCTCTGGGCTTTCCCTGCCTCAGACATCCAAAATCCAATATGGTGGACCAAAGAACTAATAAATAACCTCCTTGGGTGGACTTTTCTAGAAGCTACAATTTTCGTCATGTTTCGACCACATCCAGCGTCATAAGAACAACGCTTTTCTGCAGTTGACTTAAACATGATAAGCTTCCTGTAACCTTTTATCAAGTTTGAGCTGTGGTTTTGTCAACACGTCTTGTAAACAATGGACTCTTGCTAATTACCAGATAATACGTATGAAGAGGCCATAACTCAATCGACCTTAGTTTTATCAATTCAAACATCTACTATTCGGGTTAACAAGTTTGTTCTGTATTTTATGGCTCCTGTCTGATGTAAAGGAATTGTAACAGTCTGGTTGTTGCAACCATACTAAAATTATTTCACTAAATGTGTGAAGAACAGGAATTCTTCCATCCACATACAAAGCTAAAGCAGTGTAACAATAGCTAAGTGTCTGATGATGAATTCATGTCAGACAAAACACATGTTGGACAATACACATGTATCGTCTGCTATCTGTCCAACAGTTGAGGCAACATTGTTCAGCCACAAAAGTGCAGGTCTTGGCAAGTGACCCAAACCTCTCAATTTGAAGACAAAAATTGTTTTTAATCTAAGTCCTCCGCTGTACAAATGCATTCAATAGCATTTTACCATGTCTCCATATTATTATTCACTACCCGCAACATATGAACTGAAATCACAATAAACACAAAGGAGGTTTTATATAAAACCGCCTTGGAAATACTAGTAAGACTAAGAATATGTTATGTTTACTTTGTTGAGAAGCGTCAATTAATGATGGCAACTATTGACCTTGAACATTTGTTGAAAACTTGTATTGTGGCAATGTCATAACTGCAACCCTAAATTCAAATCAGTCTTTCGTCAACTTTATACAGGAAGGTAGGTTTGAATCGCAACGTGTATTCTTGGCCTGCCGTATTAACTCTTGTCCCCGCAGAGCCCAACAACACTAAAACCTTGGACTAACCAATGTATAAAGCCGGTATTAAAGTCAAACTAGCGGGAAAGCCATGTTTTGTTTTCCTTTGTCCCTTTCAGACAACTCTTATTCGTCGCTTGCTTGATTTGAAGGGTGAATCAAGACAAAGCTGCCCTGAAATTCTCTCTTAGGGCTTCTTGATGTGACCATGTTAGTGTGTACGTTGATGAAGGTTAGTCATCCAGGTAATAAGATACGCCAAAAATAATTACTCAAGCAACTGGATAAGATTTTGAAACAGTCAGACGTTTCAGATAGGTGTACATGTACAGAAAAGTCATAGCGCTATAATTGTGCTTGTGTGCTTTTGTAACTGTAGGTGCACATTTATGCCAGACACTCAATACACATTCATCCATCGTCTCGCAGGGTGGAGTCATGTTGGGTATCATTCGCTCTCTTTTATATAAAAGGGTACTTGTGGAGATACCTGTCTAATGAATGTATAACGTCTGTCTAGGAGCACTGCCCCACGACTCACCTTCATTGTAAAATCACTTCTTCTTTGCTTTACCAAAGAATCTTTAGCCAGCACTGTCCTTGTTTAGCAAAATTTATTTCAGCCCTATTAGTATTTTGAACAATGACCTGGCCCATTCTGCTCGCCCATCAGGACGTTTCTGTCTGCACTCTATGCATAATTAAAAGTAATTGCACATAATGACTTCGAGAGAGGGTGCTAAATACAATTAATCTTTTGACAGATATTCAGCTGTCACGTTGATTGACTGTGATGGATCGGCAAGAGACAGAAAAATTTAAGAATATATGTATCTAAACTTTAAAGCTTTGGGCCCCACCTTTAGCCAAGAGCTACAAAGCTTATATAAGCAAACAATGCGTAAGGAGTTGGTTTGTATGAATAATTGCTTGGAAAACACATTTGCTTATTGTATATTTAGCTATGCGTTAAAAAAGTTATAGCAACCCCCCCCCCCCCCCCCCAAAAAAAATATGGTCAAAATTAGTGGATTTTTACATGTTCATATTATTTTGACCATATTCTTAGTTTTTGGAAGCTTATTCTTACTCTATGTGACTGTCGCTATGTCCTCTAAAAAACAATATTCCCAGCTATCGGCAAAGGTGGTGCGCGAGGCATTCTTTGTAAAATCAAACATTATTATATTTCTCAATAGATTATGTAAATATCACGTAGAATTGCCACACATACATTTCTGAGATGACTGATTTCTTGTCTAAGTGCCCTCCAAATTTCAAGCAATTCTGCCGCGTCAGTCTCAAGATATATGAGATCTTCCTAACAAAAGGGTATGACCCATAAAACCCAGTTACTTGGTTGGGACTGGCCTTAGGACACTAGAGACCTTTACGAGCTATGCCCAGCTTACAAAAGATAAGAGACTTTCATGGAGAAGGGCAATGATCTCACACAAATAAATAGTCGATGGTATAAATAATACCAGACTAATTTAAAGCAAGGACATCACATTATTGTTTCAAACCATATGCATATGAAAAAATGGTCGCCCATACATAGACATTCAAGCCAGGCTATGAAATCATACAAGCCATAGACGCACCTTATAAGGATTTGGTATATTTTTTTGGCAAATGTCTATACCAATGTACCAAAGGAAGTTGTAATTTGAAACGCAAGGATCCCAAACAGCTTACAATAGATAAGAGACTTTCGTGTAAGGGCAAGGATCCCACACAAATAAATAAGAGACTTTCTTGTAGAAGAGTAAGGATCCCACACAAATAAGTAAAAGACTGTCGTGTGGAAGGGCAATGATCCCAAAGAGCTTATAATAAATAAGAAACTTTCGTGTAGAAGGGCAAGGATCCCACACGAATAAGTAAGAGACTGTCGTGTGGAAGGGCAATGATCCCAAACAGCTTACAATAAATAAGAGACTGTCGTGTAGAAGGGCAATGATCCCAAACAGCTTACAATGAAGAAAAGCTTTAATGGAGAAGTGCATGGATCCCAAACAGCTTACAATAAATAACAGACTTTCGTGTAGAAGGGCAAGGATCCCACACAAATAGATAAGAGACTGTCGTGTAGAAGGGCAATGATCACAAACAGCTTACAATGAATAAGAGCTTTCATGGAGAAGTGCATGGATCCCAAACAGCTTACAATAAATAACAGACTTTCGTGTAGAAGGGTAAGGATCCCACACAAATAGATAAGAGACTGTCGTGTAGAAGGGCAATGATCACAAACAGCTTACAATGAATAAGAGACTTTCATGTAGAAGGACAATGATCCCACACACGTAAACGGGAGATGGCATAAACAATACCAGACTAATTATAAGCACGAATATAACATCGTTGGTTCAAACCATATAAATATGAAAAATGAACGCCCATATATTGTAGTTAAAGCCAGACTATGATATCATACAAGCCGTGGGCTCATCTTATAAGGATTGTCTCGAGTACTAAAGAGACATCACCATGCTTTAAGTACAGAAAGCATGGCAGATTTGTGCCAATTAAATTTGTTCTTCTCCAGAGTATCGGATTACTTCAACACATGTACATGGTACTGATCTGGTCTTGTGGCCGTAAATAAACACGTAAAATGTGATTTGTCAAAGAAGTTGTTATGAATGAAAAACATTAAACAAAATTTTGCTAATATCTTACAATATAATAGGCAGGGGCTTAATGTAAAAGAGCAAGAGCCCCATATCAGTAAATACCCCATTACCAGACAAATTTAGAACAAAAGACATAACACCTTTGTTTCAAACCATCATGCGTATAAAAGTGAACACCAACCTACGATATGTCATACAAGCCAAATTCTGCTCGAATTTGATGTCCTTTATGGCATTTGTAGATGAAAATAAAAATAAAGTAAAATTCCAAATCTTGATAATTTGGGTATTATTTGCATGATTTATGATGGTATGTTTCGTTTTGTTTCGTCTTATGTTTAGATGGCAAAAAAAAAGTGGGCTATATGTTGAATTCTATCTGAAAGTTGACATACCATGTCCAGCTCTGCCCTCTGATTTGTTGTACAGATCTGAGGACGGGTCTTCCTTCTCCTCTGGCCACACCACCATGTGGTCTCCCATGTCAAGTTTGCGACGAGGGGGTGGATCGGGTTCAGCACGTTTCAAACAAGAGCTTAATTTCACATGTGCACCACCGGACTCTAGATCCACGTCTTCGTACTTTCTGTCCGATTCTTCATTCCTTCCATGTACGCGTGCCTTCTCTCTGTCTCCCATGTCAAGATGGCGAGTGTTTCTTACCGGCAAAGGCGGTGGAATGTAGCTACCATCTACATTTCCATCGTTCTGTTTTGTTTGCCCAGGACGCAATGCATGGATACTTTCACCATGAGGATCTACATCTTCGTACTTTCTGTCCGTTTCGTCATTCCTTCCGTCTACCTTTTTCTTGGCTCCCGTGTCAAGTCGGCGAGTGGTGAGCTTTTTTTTCGGCAACGGCGGCGGGACATCTTTACCATACTGCTGGTTTGGCGGTAACCTGGAATCACCCACCTCCTTTTTTGCAAGATGGCGAGACTGGTTTTCATTGTGCGCAGCGCGTTGCAGTCCAGAACGTTGTACAAAGATTCTGTCCCCATGTGGATCCACATCTTCGTTTTTTCTTGGCGGTAAAGTCGGCGGAACGTTTCTGCCATCTTCACCATCCTGTTTCTTTGGCCCAGACGTCAGTGCAAAGATACTTTCACCAGCCGGATCTAGGTCTTCGTACTTTCTGTTCGATATTTTATTTCTTTTGTCTACTCGCCCTTTTTCTTTGCCTCTTATATCAAATTGGTGAGACTTTTTTGCCAGCAAAGGCGGCGGCATATTTCTGCCATCCACGTTTTCATCATGCTGTTTTTCAGGCGGCACCTCCATTTCTGCAATATGTAACGTCCTATTCGAGAGACGTCCCTAACCGAAGCTAGATACGGCAACGGGACAAACCAGGGGACCCAGGATTGGAGCCCAGGACTTCTGAGTTCTTGGCCAAACACCCTGCCACTGCACCACCGCGACGCAACACTAGTGTGGTAGATGAAGAAAAAATACCAGAAAGTTTCAAAACATGTCAGTACACAGCTATGTTTTCTTAATTAGTCTCTTACTGCTTCATCTGAAGTAGAAGTCTACGTCACCTGATTTGGAATTCTCAATAACAATGAATAATCATTAGCATTTTCAAGTTATACGATGTCAAAGTTGGCGCGGGCACTTTTAGCCCCCCCCCCCGGTCTAGATAGGGTTAAGGCTTGCGGACCGGGTGAAGGACGTTGGGGGCAAACGTACTTTCTAGTACGCTATTTCCTACAGTAAACGTCAAACTGGACTACCAGAATCTCCATTTTATGTACCGAGTACAGTCCGAACTAATCATATGGAGAAAACTAGTCTATCCATTGTTGTTGCAGTTCACATTGTGGCACAAAGGTCAACAAGTCTCCTTGCTGTTTCTGTATCAGGGTGTCTTATACGGGGAGGGACTATTATTACCGGCCTGTTAAGTTACACCAACTAACACATGAATCACTTCGCATAACAGGTCCATTAGCTATTTTTTTATATGTTCAGCAATGTAATAATCAAATAGTGCACTTATTTGAAAGCTTGGGGATGGAAGGAAATCAGAAATCTGTACATAGCATAGTCTCTTAGACTGTGTAAACTCAGAGTCATACAGACAATCTCGATGTCCCGTTTAGCATTAGTTCATTTAAATCCTAGAACCAATGCATTAGGCTCAAACTGGAAGTGACAGTATAAAAAAAGTATAATATTTGCTTTTAAAATGTAGCGATCGAGCGAGGCCTTCTCAAGAATGTCTTGAACACAGTGACACTGCTGAGTGTATACGTTAGGGGTCACTGATATATTGCAGGTAGATCTCTTTGAATTAATTAAATGTTTGTTGAATTTTTCGGTCTCCGGGTACCCATATGCATTCATAACGCAGTGCAAAATTAAAGCACATTTCTATTTCACATTCTCTACAATGAAAACGAAATGGTAACACATAAATAAGATTGTATGTTCAATGTATTAGAAATCTTCACAATTCAACATCACCGTACAAAACTCTTCCTTTTTTGCTAAGGTCACACCGATTGAATTTGTTGGATCTCGGACTTTTAGAATAATGCAAAATCAACATGATAGTCTTCTCTTTGGTTCACATAGTTTCAGGAATTAAATATGGTTGGATTTATGTTTTCATTACAGACCCATGATTTCATCACCACTTTTCCTAAATTTGGGCTGAACAATATCCCAGATCCAACAGATTAGTTGGTGGATCCCAAATTTGTTACAACAAAGCCATGTGATTAATACTCAACTTTGTGCAGAATTATAGTACATTCTTTACATTGACATCGCCTGAGAACCTACAAAAACACGTCTTGCTATCGTACATAACATAGATATTAATCAGCGTGATAAAAACAAATCTCTACAATTTCACACTTCAGCTTCTACACTTTATAAAACGAATGCCCTTTCCAGCTAATGGTGTCATTTGGGCAACTTCTTTTTTTTCATTTTAAATTCTATTTGATCTTAAAGTATCATCTTTTACCAAAAGACACTTTTAATACTGTTTGACAGAGCGTCTATAGCAATTAGTTGTCTAAATTCAGGCTGTCCAATTTCCTTACTTACAACTTTATCATAATTTGAATCATCAGTTATTTGTTTAGATTATAGCCCCCCAGGACATTTTCATGATTACGACTCAAACTATAAACTACAGAGACATAAAGTTGGCATTTCCCATTGCTGCAGTACCTTTCTACACATCAATACAATATGACTGACTCCTCACAAAAAATTCCCATTAGTCCAAACCAACTTAGTTTTAGTACTAACAGATGTCTGAGAAGCAACAACATGACTTGTTGTGGCCTTACGATAAGTCCAGACACCTGCAGCTGTATGGTATTTCCTACTATTACATTTGACACAATCTGATTTAAGAATTTGCTACGCCTTTCTCTCTGAAGCAACATCTGTAGTCAAGTTACTAATTGCAATACAAGTCATATACATCCTTTCTGCACATTAACACAACCAGACTGAGTTCTCATAAAAGCTTCCCATTAGTTCAAACCAACTTATTGTCTTGTATTTTAATGCAAATATGTGTCTGAGAAGCAGCATAATGACTTGTTATTGTCATGGCCTTGTCGTAGGTATAGACATCTTTACCTGTATGATATTTCCTACAAGTACATTTGTCACAGTCTGATTTCAGAATTTTCTACGCCTTTCCCTCTGAAGCAACTGGCTGTAGTGTTGATACTAAGTGCACTAATAGACCGATCCCAAAGCCACGCCCCCTGTTCTATTTCGAACACCTCCGTCAAAAACAGGGCTTGACGGACAAGAATGGCTGCCGCGGCCAGGTTGAAAATAATGTCGACTGACTTTCGTTAAGTTTTTGGGCTCTAAAACACTTTCAAAGCGGGTCAAAGAAAACTGGGCTGCATTCTTTGTTGAAGTCTGTATCCATCAAGTAGAGTTGTTTGAGGAGGGTGTGCACGTAATTGCAGCGAGAGCCTACTATTTTCGGTCAATGCTGAAGCGGTAGGTGTCGCACATCATTACCTTGTCGGTGGGAATCAGCTCCCGGTTTTTGACAAACAGCCGATGCACGTGTAAAACAGGGTACGTATATCTGTGACAGGGTCCCCACTGTTCTGACTGCATGCAAAAAAGTTACATGATCTTCAGTAAATAAGAATTTAAATGCGTTTATTTTACTTCCCTGTTCACCGGTAAATTAATCACCATTACACACCAGTACGGAAGAGGCGAAACTATACGCTAGCGGGCGCTGTAGTAGCTGCCAATGTGGTACAAGCTCCCTCCCATTGAGTGTCCGAGCAAGTGTCCTCTTCCATTCGTTTGTGTCCTGAGCATACATGCAACCATTACAGTGAAAAACCTGTCTCAGATATACGTAATCTATTTTACACGAGCCGTGTCTGTCCTACTAGCGCTGTTTTTGACGGAGGTGTTCGAAATCGAACTGGGGGTTCTTAGGGGGTTCCATACGTTCGATCTGGTGTTCGACAGGATCGGTCTATTTGACTTGCAGGTCATTACGTTAGCATAATTAGTATGGTTTAATAGCACTGATTTACTTTCAGCATATTCAAAAAAGCAACAGCAATAATTTTCTATCATCTTACAACTTTGTATGTTTCAATTTACTGTATATTAGTACAAAGATCTAATTGTTACTGTTCAATAAAAAAAATTCACTACAATACAAGTTAGGTATTAGTTTTATGTTTTAAGACGGTTTTTGCTGCCAAACCGACGACAGACTGCTTGTTAACTGGTTTCAAACTTAGCAATCTGCAGGTGTGATTTTTCAACAAATTGCTGTAATGAATTATGCTCTGTAGTTTACTATACTTATCCGGACAACAATATGATTGTGCAGTGTGAACTGAGAAAATGCTACTTGTGTGTCAAAATAGACGAAAAATCAACCATTACAATAATAAACGTCAAATTTGTTTGGGACGTTTCAGTGACCTTTGATATTTACTTCTACGAATGCTAATAGTTCTACATCTCAGCTTTTCAATGCTATGTTAGAGTTAACATTCTTTTACATTCACCCTTCTTTAGTCTCTGATCGCTTTGATGAAAGAAGCGACCTCGCCACTGGTGGGGCCCCAAACGTGTTGTACCATAATGGATATATTTTTGCATCCACTAGAATCACTATTTTTGCTTCTTGCAAATGTATGGATATTTGTCGCTGCAGCTTTCGTCATTCCATTTTCCTTTTGTCCACCTGTTGTTCAGCCAATCTTTGCCGCTCTGTGGAAAACAAATTAATAATGTTATCTTCTTTTCAGCACTGACTTCTACATTGTCAAAATATTTAAGATATTTTAATCTAACTTTATTCATAACACACACAATGACGCAGTCTCCCATGTCTTAGACAGTCACAGACAGTCACAGAAGGACTACTAAGAAGAATAGTCTCAGGAGAAAGGTGTCAAAGCTTGAGTTATCACAAGTAAATACTTTCTTAATCTTTCGTGGTAATTTCAATGCACACTCATTTGGGCGAGATAGCGGCATGTGTGCACAGGTACTGGTTCAAAACCCTAATTCTGGCATTCAAGGAGGTATTCAATAATGTAGTATTACACAGTTAAAATGTCCCTGATTCTATTATATGCACTGTATGCAATTATGCAACATAAACTTACTGAGTGTTCACATTTTTCTTCAAATTACAATAATATTACAATAAGAATTACAGTTTGTTGGTACAGCAACTGTAATATTCCAATTTGAAACATTATTTGTGTTAATATTCCAATTGGAAACATTATTTGTGTTCCATCTACAAGTTGTTCCGTCTTAGTTTACAATAGCCTACTATTATAATAGTATTGTAAAAAACGTAGCTGAAATCCACCTTTGTTTATTGAAATATGCCAAGAAACCATCATAGTGGTTGTGTTATACTTGAGAAAGGGCAGAACATTTTAGTAGTGTATAAGTTGCTATATATATACACCACCTGCTCTGTACTGAGATCCCTTAACTGTTCTGTAATAGAACCAAACACCCACCTTAGAGTACATGTAAACACAGTTCTCGTTACCACGGTGGTTGTTAGGCTCGCCAGGGTACCAGTTCCTATAGGTGACTCGTGACCCATCACTCCACGTCCAAGATCGTCCACTTCTACGAAGTCCAATCCAGACCTCTTTGGGGGCTTCATGGGAGCACAAGAAAATATTCCTTTGTTGATTAAAGATGATGCTCAACAATACCACCGGTCAATAGATAGTTATTTTATGTTTTCTACGAAGTCCAATCCAGACCTCTTTGGGGGCTTCATACAAGCACAGAAAAAGGGATTCCCATTACTTACATTACTTACTTGGATTTCCATTAATGATGCTAAATTTTGATATTGCTCAACAGGTGTGATACAACATGTGGTAACTTATACAATGATTCTAGGGATTACTGTGCACTAGACTATGCAGTAATGCATGAGTGTATACTTGACCTTACAGTCTTTGTTGAAAATGTCTAGGGACTTACTTGATATGGACTTATATGTACAATGTATAAGTTACCACTGCGTCAATACATAGTTATTCTATATTTCAATTAGTCAGTCAGTCAAGAATGTTAAAATGAAAATTTAAGTATCATTTTTCTACATTTGAGAACAAACAAATCTAATGTAGATTGCTGTGAGCTAAACGTTAATCTCTGATAATCATAAAGAGTGTCATAGTCGATGGCAAGGAGTTCTTTATTACCCACCATCTCCGATGAAACTTGCAATCATGTTGTTGTCATATCTATGGTCGACAGAGGCCAAATTTGCACCATATCTTTTACAACTTGTCTCTGCAGTATACCACCTGGCATTGTCGTTTATAAATTTGTAGCAGTGTCCGGAGAACTCTTTCCATCCCATTCCACATCCATAGGCTGTAAGAAACAGTAAGTGCAGTGAGCTAATAGTAAACGGATATTGAAGCTTTCAGTTGTTATTTGCTGTGTCCCAGTTGACACTGTGTCTGAGAAACTTGTAGCAGTAGTTTTGAATATGGTTTTGTGATTAAGGCTGTAACAAAGCGCATTGAGCTAATACCGAATGGGTATACATGAGCAGATGCCTGCAGTCAGAGTTCGCTGTAGGCCAATCGACTTTGTCTCTCCCAAAAATGTGACAGAGATTATTCTGTTCATTCCGCCAATTTTAACAAAATTGGGTTTCAATGAATATGTCTTGCTTCATATTGTATAGCATGTTGGCCTGGATTCCTAAAACACTCTTTGATGGCTTTTTGAAACAAAAATACTACAGCAATTTTAGCTGAACTGATTGAAAAGTACACTCACTGACAGCACAGACTTTTATGCCTTAGTTTACAGAGAGAAAAATCACCTTGCTGACAATTCTCTCCAATCCATCCAGGTGAGCAGGTACATTTGTATCCACCAGCTGTGTTCCTACACCGTCCATGTTGACATGGTCTCCTGGCACACTCATCTATGTCTGTGTGGTTGAGAAAGAAATATCATACATGATAGGTACATGTATATCCATTATCAAGGACGAGAACATGCAAGAAAAGAACATTGAAGAATGAAAAATCCCGTATTATGATTCTTATCTATGTCTGATAAAGGAAGAAATTATCATCATTTATAGATTCACCCATTACCTCAAGAAAGAAGTAGAGAAGAGAGAAAGGGAAATTTGATCGAAAATTCGTCCATGCGAAGAGAATGCCAGCTGCAGAAAAAAAGAAGTCACCTTGCTGGCAGTTCTTCCCAGTCCATCCAGCTGAACATCTGCATTTGTGTCCGCCGTATGTGTTCACACAGCGTCCGTGTAGGCATGGGTTCATGTCACACTCGTTGATGTCTCATAAAAAAATATTATCATCAGTCGTTAATTAGACCCATCTCCAATGAATAAATTGAGAAAAAGGGTTGAAAGAGAGAAAGGAAAAAATGGGTTGATTTTGGAAAATTGAGATAAAGAAGTCACCTTGCTGACAGTTCTGTCCAGTCCAACCGGTTGAGCAAATACATTCATATCCGCCATCTTTGTTCACACAGCGTCCATGTTGGCATGGGTTCCTGGTACACTCATTAATGTCTGTGTGTTAAAGAAAAAAGTCCATACAATAATTGTTGTACAAGGACGCTGGACTGTTAGCTTCTTTTGAACAATCTCGATGTATAGAATGTGTTTTAATGCCTTGCAACTTGAGTTTTCTTTCAAATTTACAACAGTTTTAGACCGAGGTAGATATTTTTTTCTTTGAACCAAGGATAAATGTTGGAAATGATAGTTGTACAGCTTCTTTCATAAGAAAAAATCATCGGGATCATGGAGAACCTGTTGTTGAAACGAGCTAGAATTTTGGGAATGAAAACTTACTTTGGGGGACTTTCACATTTGAGTTTGTCTGACCCGTTGACCCAGCCATGAAGCTACCCTGCCCGCTCAATACCTACCTTCTGAGAATCCCTTCGAATCAATATCCTGCGAGAGGAACCTATTATGGCGCCTGATTGGGCATGGGAACCAATAACAACTAAATAATGTTTGTATCAATTGGATTTTGACTTTTATGGCAATCACGTATATTCGTGAATGAGAAATAGGCAAAATAGAAAAATGCATCAATTTCATTCATTCAGAATCAAAAACGGAGATACCAAAAGCCTTTAACCCTATTTAACGCAAAAACAACTCACCTTGCTGACAGCTTTGCCCAGTCCATCCAGGTGAGCAGGTACATTTGTAGCCGCCATCTTTGTTCACACAGCGTCCATGTTGGCATGGATTCCCAGTACACTCATTGATGTCTGTTTGATAGAGAAAGATATATAATTTTACAGTTTCACTTTGCAGATGGACTCATTGGGAAATAGTACCCGGACAAAAAATCACCTTGCTGACAGTTCTTTCCAGTCCATCCAGGTAAGCAGATACATTTGTAGCCGCCATCTTCGTTCACACAGCGTCCATGTTGGCATGGATTCCCAGTACACTCATTGATGTCTGTGGGAGATACAACAAACATGTTGAAGTTGAACTTATTTAGGTCTGTGTGACAATAGACATAACCCTAATTTATTAGCAATCAGCTATTTGTAGCTGATTACTCAGCTAACCGACTGCATAATTACTCACCTTGCTGACAGTTCTGCCCAGTCCATCCAGGTAAGCAGGTACATTTGTATCCGCCATCTTTGTTCACACAGCGTCCATGTTGGCATGGTTTCCTGCTTGTACACTCGTTTATGTCTGCATGATAAGCAAAAGTTTTACTAACTAACATCTTGTAGCTGAATTAATTGAAAGCTCACAGCAACTTAACGATTGGTAATAGAACTAATTAAGGCAGGTCAAAAAAGACGGAGAAACAGTGAACAAAAGCTGGAGAATTTAGGATTTTCTTGCGAAAAAATGGCAAAACTGACTGTGTGAATCCAGCTAAGCCTTGTAGAAAATTTTTGGAAATAACCCACCTTGGTTACAGTCTTGTCCAGTCCATTCGGGGTAGCAGGTACATTTGTAGCCACCTTCTTTGTTCACACAGCGTCCATGTTGGCATGGTTTCCTGGTGCACTCATTTATGTCTTTGTATTTAAAAGCAATAGACGCATTAGCGTACGTATTACTAAATATTGTAGCTAACAACCCGATATCAACACACATGAATACAAGAAATGAAAATGCTTATTTGTATCTTACAGGAAAACTCTAGGAAAGAACTCGCCTTGCTGACAGTTCTGTCCAGTCCATCCAGCGGAGCAGGTACATTTGTATCCGCCATATTGGTTCACACAGCGCCCATGTTGGCATAGTTTTCCAGCGCACTCATCAATGTCTGTTTGATAAGAAACAGATTAGTGCCGTTACCTGAATCTCTAAAAGAAGGCCTCAAAATATTTTTCTAAATACCTTGTTCAAACAATTTACTTGTTGTCATTTATGTCCTTTGGGGATGGAAAATTAAGTAAAGCTTCCTTTGCTAATAAGCTAATACATGTGGTAGCATTTTTCCTAAACAAAAACACATGAAATACAATGTAAATCTACCACCAAAAACTAGGAAGTTGATACTTAGTCACCTGCAATGCAGCCTACCGATGATGGTGATAATGACATCACTTAAAACAGCTCACCTTTCTGACAGTTCTGTCCAGTCCATCCAGGCGAGCAGGTACATTTGTAGCTACCATCTGTGTTCACACAGCGTCCATGTTGGCAGGGTTTCCCAGTACACTCATCTATGTCTGAGACAATTACAAGAAATCTCTTATGAAGTTAAGGTTATGTTAAATTGGTTTCAGCATCCAAATGTTTGCATTCCTATAAAAGTAACTGTCAATGTAAGCTGAATTTATTAACGGACATTATAAAGATCTGAAAAAAAGGAAACATGAAAATCCCGGAAAATATCCAATTATTCGGAAGTTAACTTTTTGGTTGGATGGTTTTGTTGAAAGAACTCACCTTGCTGACAGTTCTGTCCGGTCCATCCAGGTGAGCAGGTACATTTGTAGCCACCATCTTTGTTCACACAGGTTCCATGTTGGCATGGTTTCCTGGTGCACTCATTGGTGTCTTTGTATTTAAAGTCAATGGACGTAATAGTTAGCATAAGCGTACGGAAGATCTTGTATATATTGTAGCAACAACCTGATATCAACACACATACATCCAGTAACCAGGAAAGTACCAAAAATGAAAATACGTATTAGTATAAGACTTTAGGAAAGAACTCACCTTGCTGACAGTTCTGTCCAGTCCATCCAGGTGAGCAGGTACATTTGTAGCTACCATCTTTGTTCACACAGCGTCCATGTTTGCATGGTTTTCCAGTGCACTCATCAATGTCTGTTTGATAACAAACAGAACAGTGCCGTTACCTGAATCGCTAAAAGAAGGTCTCAAAATACTTTTCTCAATACCTTGTTCAAACTGCTTCCATGTTGTCATTTATGTCTTTTGGGGATGGAAGATTAAGTAAAGCTTTCTTTGCCAAATAAGCTAATACATGTGGTAGCAATCTATAAACAAAAACACCATTGAATTACAATGTAAATCTACCATCAAACACTTGGAAGTTGATGTCTGTGATTACTTAGTCACCTAGCCTACCGATGATGGTGATAATGACATCACTTAAAACAGCTCACCTTGCTGACAGTTCTGTCCAGTCCATCCAGGTGAGCAGGTACATTTGTAGCCGGCGTCTTTGTTCACACAGCGTCCATGTTGGCATGGTTTTCCAGTGCACTCATCTATGTCTGTATGACAATTACAAGAAATCTCTTATCAGGTCAAGTTTATGTTAAGTTGGCTTCAACATCTAAATGTTTTCATTCCTATAAAGTTAACTGTGCATGTGAGCTGAATTTTTAACAGACCATTACAAAAAGAGAATCTGAGAAAAGGGAACAATACCGGAAGAAACAAAATAATCTGGAAGTTAACTTTTTTATTTGGATTTTCTTTTTAATAACTCAAATTCATTCCTATTAAGTTTACTGTCAATGCAAGCTGAAATACAGATCATTATGAATAAAGAATCTGAGAAAAGGGGAACATGAAAATCCCGGCAGAAGCAAGATAATTTGAAAGTTACCTTTTTGATTTGGATGGTTTTGTTGAAAGAACTCACCTTGCCGACAATTCTGTCCGGTCCATCCAGGTGAGCAAGTACATGTGTATCCACCATCTGTATTCACACAGGTTCCATGTTGGCATGGTTTCCTGTCACACTCATTGATGTCTGAGTGATAAGAAAGGGAATTTAATTCCGCCATTTGAATAGCTGAAATAGCATCTCGTAACATTTTTTATACCTAAATACATTTTTCTCTATACCTGGTTACAACAGATTCCATCTCGGTACCAGTTATCTTTGTCTCATCATCACCATCTACAGTATGTCTATTTCTGATGTAAAATAATCAAGTAAAGTTGAATTTGTCAAATAAAGCAATAAATGCCATAGCAATATTCTTAACAAAACCACCATTAGAATACAAGATAATTCTGACATTAAGCCTTAGGAACTTAGTATTTGTGACTTCAATAAGTTAGCTAAAACAACTCCCCTTGCAGACAATTTTGTCCTGGCCATCTGAAACTCGTAACTGCAAAAAAAAACACCTTGCTGACAGTCCTGCGCAGTCCATCCAGGTGAACAGGTACATTTGTATCCACCACCTTTGTTCACACAGGTTCCATGCTGGCAAGGGTCTTTGATGCACTTGTCTATGATGTCAATACCTGGGCATAAATTGAGAGTTTTCAAAAAAAATCATTAACTAAGCATAGATCTAGAATAACATAAACACTTTATGAACTTGTGAAAAACATGTCAAGAAAATTGAACGTGCCTGCATGTATTTTCTCCCAGACACAGTCTGCATATATTCACTTCCAGTCTGTTGTCATGTTGATAATTTGTTCCGTCTTTTTTTTAAATTCGTGAACTGAGAAATTAAATTGGTGTGGCATGAATGTTAATCGGTGGTAATGCTTATCATAGTACAGAGGTATAATATTGTTTCAACACAAGAAGTTAGAATATGGAATTTTGGATAACCCTACTTAAGTCTTACCCAGACATCAAGTGAATCACTTACCTGTTGTTGACAGAGACTGGGTGGTCGTTAGTTGGAATCCGGAATGTAAGCTGGTGTTTGTAAATGACTCAGTTGGCTTCCCTCCTATAGGCAAAACGAGTGAAGTCGAGGAGGAAACAGAAGAGATGTTTTCCTCGTAGAACGTCGTCCCCCATGGAGTAGTAGGCGTCTTTAGCATCGAAGGTAGGAAGAATGGTGTCATGTTGACAAGGGCCGAACTGTTTTCCTTGAAGATCGTCGTCATCATTGGAGTAGTAGACTTCTTTAGCATCGATGGTAGGGAGAAGGAAGTCGTGTTGACAACGGCCGAGAGGTTTTCCTGGAAAAAAATCAATGACCATGAAACGCTGTAATTTGTTAGTTTCGCCGCTTTCGCCACAATTCAGTTTAGGACTAGTTTAAACCAGTGAGAGGAAAACTCGCAAATGAGTAAAAGTATCGAAAACAGCCAATCCGAAAGAAATGTGTGTAACATATATAAACTGTCCCACTAAGTCTGGTCTTGCATGCCATTTTTAATTAATAAGTGTGTCCTAAAGGTAGCACGTGCAGGTAGCATGGCCTTACTTGTAGAAAATTTACATCATGCAATCAATCCAATGTCACCAATGGTTTCTGCCATAACCGACACCACTTGTTGGCTCTGGGATCAAATAATGTTGCAGTGGAAAATCAACATGTAAACAGAGTCTACCAAATTCTGCCTTAACTGGTGCATACAGTTTCTGGGAGTGAATCGAAGTATCGTCAAGTTCTCATCCCCGTCTTCTGTTTTTGACATGTACTAAACAACTTTAAAATATCACAGAACCAAGGAAATGGATTAGTACGGCGCTACCGCACTTTTCTATCCAACTTAAGTAGCTGGTTGTCTTACCTTAATTCCCGGTGTGATGTAAGTTGACAGGACTACCGCGATGACAACCGATGTGACCACCAGGATTCCGCAGCCCATAATACCCCAGAAAACCTTACTGGATTTTGCCTTGTTCCACATGTCAAAGACGCGCTCTGAGTTTCAATACAGAACATAAAGCACAAGGCCACATAAATTCAAATAGGGAATGCTAAACGGCAAAACAACATAACAACATAGCACGTTTATGCATTGGTGCAGGGAGTGAATATAGTCTGGTTCAAGTTTTGGCCCCTGCCAGCCCTTTTTATGATGTCTACTTGCTTAAACATGTCCACCTCAAAATGTCCTAGAACCAAGGAAATGAGTTTATATAGTCTAACAATAAGCCTTTAAAGGGCCTTAAGTCCTCAAAATAGTGTCTTGATTTATTCTTACAGTCTTTTGTAACCTATATCAATAATTTTCAACTTTTGAACCCTGACGTACCTTTAAGACCGAAGCTTTTTTCTTCTTGCTTTTCATCTTCATCAGTCTTCTCTGGTTTGTAGTACGGATCTGAGTACGACTCTTCCTTCTGCTCTGGATACACTAATACGTGGTCTCCCATGTCAAGATTGTGAGGGGGTGGTGCATTTGGCACGGCACGTTCTAAGCCAGAGTTCACTATCACATCTACACCACCACTCTGTAAATCCACATCTTCGTACTTTCGGACCGCTTCTTCCGGCTCTGTTGTAGGATCGAAAGGAGTCACACGCCATTTTTTCTAACGTCAATTTATATTGTTGGTCAAATAGCCGTTAGCCTTTAGATTATCTTTAGTCACTAATGAAAGGCGGTTGAAGTTATCTGAAATGTCTGACTGTTCACAAAATGTATCATGTTGGTTGAGTAGCTTTTTCATTGTGTATGAAAAAAAATTATGTAGTATTGCCTGGATCGTCAAAAGTCACTGTTTTGGTAATTTCTTTACATTAATAGTCAGAGATATGTTCAGAATATGAGAAGCAAAAACCGGAATTCCGATTTAAGTATCATAGAAATCCATAATCAAACCTATTTATCATTTTGTGACCAACACATGTACAGCATATCATTAAAATGTATTCAAATCTGATGTTGGTGTGCAATAAGAATGCATTGAAAATGTTTACAATTTGATCGGCTTGGATTGTGTCCGGACTACCGGGCTAGTCTAGTACATGGCGTGCTGCTCGTCTTTTAAACGTAAATAAACACTTGCTTCATCAATCAAGCAGAAGTAAACAGATGCAGACATAGGGACGACAAACTCAAGTAGTTAAAATGTCATTGGAAATATATGTCAGAGGAGGTGTTAAGAATGAAAAACATCTAGCAAAGTTGGTTTGGGAAAAAGGTTTAGTGCCAATAGCTTACAATAATCCTGGGCTTTAATGTGGAAGGGCAATGATCCCATGTCAATAAACGCGTGATACTATAAAAAGTCCCAGACCAATTTTAACCAGGGACACAGCGTTATTGTTTCAAACTATATGCATATGGAAAATGAACGCCCACATATACCTTAAGCCAATATTATAATAGAAAAACAGATGTTCAATATAGCCTAAATATCGAAGAGCCAACTTACAAGGATTTGATATCATTTAAGCCATATGGAACAAAAAAGAATAGATTGTAACTAAAATTTTGATGCCTGGTCGATGACGGACTGCTGCGTTTTATTTCTAATTTAATGCTCAAATTGTAAAAATAACGGTGGGGTTTATGCGGTGTATTTTCAATTTGATTCTTTATTCTTTATTCAAAATTGCAACAATACAATACACGGTGGAACGCCAGGCAGACAAGCTGATGTTGCGGACCACTAACATTACAATTACACAGAATACGACAATAAGGCACTTCGGCAATACATAGCATAATACAATATATACAATGCATGATACAATATAAAAAGATGCATTAAGTATAAGAGCAGACATACCTCCAGCTTTATGTCCAGCTCTTTCCTCTGGGTTGTAGTACGGATCTGATCTCAGCTCTTCCTTCTGCTCTGTATACACCACCACGTGGTCTCCCATATCCAGTTTGCGAGGAGGTGGTAGATCGGGTACAGGACGTTTCAAGGCAGAGTTCAGGATCACATTTATACCACCGGACTCTAAATCCATGTCTTCGTACTTTCTGTCAGATTCTTTATTCCTTACATGTACTTTTTTGTTCTCTTTGTCTCCCATGTCAATATGGCACGAGTTTCTTGCCGGCAAAGGCGGCGGGACGTTTCTACCATCCCCATCCTCATCGTCATCTTTCTTTGGCCCAGGACCCGATGCAAAAATACTTTCACCATGCGGATCCACGTCTTCGTACTTTCTGTCCGTTTCGTCAATCCTTTTGTCAACCCTTTCCTTGGCTCCCATGTCAAGTGGACGAGTAGGTAGCTTTTTTGTCGGCAACGGCGGTGGGACATCTTCACCATATTGCTTTTCTGACGACAACTTTGAATCACTCATCTCCATGTCTGCAAGATGGCGAGGTTGGGACTCAGCGCCATGCAGTCCAAAACTCGGCACAAAGATTCTGTCCCCATGCGGATCCACGTCTTCGTATTTTCTATCCGGTAAAAGTGGTTGAACATTTTTACCATTCACATCTTCATCGTCCTGTTTCTTTGTATCAGGACTCTGTGCGAAGATACTGTAACCAGCCGGATCCACATCTTCGTAGTCTTCGTAGTCCGAATCTTCATTCCATCCGTGCACTGGTTCTTCCTCTGTATCCCCCATGTCAAAATGGCGTGATTCTCTTGAAATTGTATGCGAAGATGGCGGGATATTTCCACAATCTATAATTTCATCATTATGCTTTTGGAGTGGCGCCTTTGCACCACGTACCTCCGTTTCAGCAGCGTGGCAAATTTGCATACAATCTGGCTTTACATGATAGCCAGAGATATGTTCTGAATATGAAAAGTAAAAACCGGAAGTCCGGCTTTAGTATCATTGAAATCCATAATCAAACGTGTCCATCATTTTGTGACCAACGCATTTACAGCATATCATCAAAATTCTCGTCCGAACCACTGTAGTTAAGCTGCCCACAAACGAAACCGGCAGACATCACCAAACACATAACCTTCTGGACAAAGATAATAAGATGAATATACCTTATCACATTATACATATGTCCTATGGATACTCATAGAGTACAGATGTGATGTTGGTGTGCAATAAGAATGTATTGAAAAGCTGAGACTTGTTTACAATTTGATCGGCTTGGAATGCATTGAAAATGTCTATAATTTGATTGGCTTGGCTTGTGTCCGGACTAACGGGCTAGTCTAGCACATGGCGAACTGATCGTCTTTTAAACGTAAATAAACACTTTTTCATCAATCAAACAGAAGTAAACAGATGCAGACAAAGGGACGATAAACTCAAGCAGTTAAAATGTCATTGAAAATATATGTCAGAGGAGGTGTTAAGAGTAAAGAACATCTAGAAAAGTTGGTTTGGGAAAAAAAGGTTTAGTGCCAATAGCTTACAATAGTCCTGGGCTTTAATGTGGAAGGGCAATGATCCCATGTCAATAAACGCTCAATGCTATAAAAAGTCCCAGACCAATTTCAACCAGGGACACAGTGTTATTGTTTCAAACTATATGCATATGGAAAATGAACGCCCACATATGATTTAAGCCAATATTATAATAAAAAAAATATGTTCAATATAGGCTACATACCGAAGAGCCAACTTACGAGGATTTGATATCATTTATGGCATATGGAACTAAAAGGAAAATGTAACTGAAAATTGGATGCCTGATGACGGACTGCTGCGTTTTAATTTCAATATAATGCTCAAATTTTAAAAATGCCGATGGGGTTCATGCGTTGCATTTTGAATTTGATTAAGAGCAGACATACCTCCAGCTTTATGTCCAGCTCTTTCCTCTGGTTTGTAGTACGGATCTGATCTCGGCTCTTCTTTCTGCTCTGTATACACCACCACGTGGTCTCCCATGTCCAGTTTGCGAGGAGGTGGTAGATCGGGTACAGGACGTTTCAAGCCAGAGTTCAGGATCACATTTATGCCACCGGAGTCTAAATCCATGTCTTCGTACTTTCTGTCCGTTTCGTCAATCCTTTTGTCAACCCTTCCCTTGGCTCCCATGTCAAGTGGACGAGTAGGTAGCATTTTTGTCGGCAACGGCGGTGGGACATCTTCACCATATTGCTTTTCTGACGACAACTTTGAATCACTCATCTCCATTTCTGCAAGATGGTGAGGCTGGGACTCAGCGCCATGCAGTCCAAAACTCGGCACAAAGATTCTGTCCCCATGCGGATCCACGTCTTCGTATTTTCTATCCGGTAAAAGTGGTGGAACATTTCTATCACTGACATTTTCACCGTCCTGCTTCTTTGTATCCGAACTATGTGCGAAGATACTGTATCCAGCCGGATCCACATCTTCGTACTCTTTGTCCGAATCTTCACTCCATCCGTCCACTTGTTCGTTCTCTTTGTCTCCCATGTCAAAAAGGGGTGATTCTCTTGAAATTGTTGGCAAAGGCGGCGGGAAATTTCTTCAGTCTACATTTTCGTCATCATGTTTCTTGACGGCAACTTTGCACCACGCACCTCTATTTCTGCAACGTGGTAAATTTTATATGTATATTAATTTTATATATTGTATTATGCATCTTTCGCTTTGAAAATCTTGAATAACTTTCAGAGAAAGCAGCAAAGTATAGAATGTCTGCAAAATAGTGATGTCCAAAATAAAGACATATAAGCACCTTCCCAGGCTACGGGGGCTAGCCCACTAGTAGAAGTGGCGCATGGTCCACGACAAGTCTTAACACATTGTGTTCATATATAGTCACATTTAAAAATGTGATTTATTTGGGTCCTTCTGTTCACATCTATTTCACATATCATGAACGAAGTCAGACTGTGAAAGAAATGTGACGTATAATAGTTCCATTTTTTTCACATAAAGGCGGATTTTTCAATCACATTTCTGTAATGTGACGTCAATGTAATTTTATGTGATAAACTGTGATATTTCCGTTATCACATTCGACTCACATTATATCACATTTTCTATCTTTTGGGGGTCGTATTCACATGAAGTTCACATTTACGACCCTACTAGTGATGATTGACTCCCATTTTTCTTCCAACAAGAACTAAGTACTACCCAAAGAAGTAATACGTACCGTATGTATGTTTGAAGTCTTTCTTTGTAAGACCAAACCCGAAAAGACGATCGCAAATAAAAAATGATTGCGTTTTACAAAAATGACTGAACAATTAAAATACTGTATCTTTCAGTTTCCTCGCATGTTGACAACCAGCGTGTATAGTCGTCAGACTGCAGGCCACATTTGATTACAAAATGCACACATTGCTGTAGACTATGATTATTAATTCGTATGAAGGTTTATTAATGATTATTGATGTTAATACAGATTGTTCTATTTTGTGAATAAAAGACTATCTAGAATGGGCTTTGAGATAGACTTGCGTACCTCATTGAGAGGCCACATCGTTGGTCAACATTTCAAGTAGATAAATGAAGGTTAGTTATCTATTAGTAGGTACATAGTACACAATCCAAAAATCCCAGGATTCCTTATACGTCCTTGACTGAGACTACGTTGACCAGAATGACAGGCAATGCCTGAATGGATTGATTTACGGCACGGACGTTTCACAGTCTTGTGAAGCAATCGATACAGGATTCAAGAACTCATAAAATCTATCCTTAACTGATGAAAAGATAGGAGCCATTCATCATGAACGATAGCATCTGGTTTCATGTTCAGGACGCATCAAAAGTGCTGGGGTCACTTTTTTTGAGAACATACCGTTAACATGTGTATATAAACTTTCCTTAAAGATTAGTATAAAGCATCAAAATTTGCTTCTATAACATGTTTAATCAAGACTTGTAATTTGCTGTGCTGAAGAATGCTACTATGAAAAATAAAAGATAATTTAAGGCCTTTACTACTAAAACATTGCCCTCATGTCACATACTGGTTTTATAATGGACCAGTGAATATATAGTAGGTGTACATTTGTAGGTAGACAGAGAAAATACCAGTACAACTCTGATTTCACCTGAGCAAACCTTCATCTGCAGGTGTTATTACGAGACATGTTTGTACATGTCATGGTTTCTTGATTAGTCTCAATTTTACATATCGCCTAAAGTAGCTTTCTTTTTCGGAATTCTTGCTCTGTGACATCATATTATACTAGGAACAATGAATAAGTATGGGCAGAGTGCTTTTGCATGATTCAAGGCTTTTGGGGGAGGCTGGCTTGGCTCTCTATATGGTGAAAAACTAACTTCTCGTAACTTTCTATGGAAAGTTGACTTAGACTTTGAAGTACTTTCTTAAAGTAAACTCGAGGAAAATAAATAAAAATCAATGCGGTTTGTAACATTGTTAATTGTTAACATTGTTAATTGTTAACATTCATTCATTCTTTCTTTCTTTCTTGTACTTTATTCCGCCCTTGGGAGAGCATTGCATCGCTGAAGTATTTACAAAGGGGGCGCCGTGACACTTAACATGTGGTATATAGCGCTCCTGATTTATAGAATGAATTGTATTCCTATATTGTTGTCATTTCGTACTCATATTTACAACCTTTTGGAGGGCAGGTGAACGAACCTGCCAGGGGTATCCCATGCCCCACACGTCAGGTCTAGTCTTGTGGATAGCAGGTGAGGGACAGTACACCTCCTTGATTCACACCACTTAAAGTGCTGAATTCTCTGGCGAGCTTTTAACATTCGTACAATACTGCGCAACTTCGATACTCTAAATCGCCCCGATTCAGACACTACCTGCCATGATCAATAAACATCGAGCTATAGTTTCATCTCAGTAGGGCATTATAAAACGAAACACACATTTCGTTATTGTGTTATATACTTAGATATCTAACATTATTGATTTACTTGAGCAATATTCACCATTCTCAATTAGACAAGTCTATTTTAATGTCCATTCTAAATAGTTTTGAATGCGGAGCTAATGATGAGATCTGAAGTAATCAATTACCAATAATAACATGATTGCAGTACAAAACAAGCCTGCTAGAGGTCACTTTTATTCAGCCTATCATTAAAATTTGTAAACAGGCCTTAGAAATTAGTATGAATACAAAATGCCGTTAAAACAAAAACGATCCAGCAATTTGCTGTATGGAAGAATGCTTGTATGAAAAACTCTTGGCAATTTTAGGCTTGGTGAAACATCTCCCTAATGCAACAATCTGGTTTTATCATGGACCAATGCAATTTATACGTAGGCTGTGCAAATGTAGGTAGATATAAGATATACCTACACATGCAGGGGGCGTTTCGAAACGGCTGTATGCAGTCACGTGGTCTTAATTAGTCTCAAACTGCTTCGTCTGACGTAGCTATTTACACCACCTTATTTGGAATTATTCCTTTGTGGCATGATGTTATTCCAGGAACAATGAATAATTATTGACGGAGCCACTATGCGAATTTCAGGGCTTGAAGACTGGTTGTCAATTTACGGGCAAACATCGTGTGGCGCAATCGGTAGGGTGTTTCGCCCTCACCCGAGAGGTCCTGGGTTCGAAACCACCGATATGGCCCGATGTTGTGCCCTTGGGAAAGGTACTTTACACGACTTTCCCAACTTCACTCAGGTGAAAATGAGTACCTAGTTTTGGTTAGGGACGTCCCTTGGATAGGACGTTAAATGGAGGTCCCATGTTTGAGGAAAGAGCACGTTAAAGAACCCACCCTACTTATCGAAAAGAGTAGAGGCCCTTCCCGGTATGAGTGGATGAAAACCTACCAATAGCCGCACATGGGGCAATTGTCGTATTGGGGTCACCTGAGTTAGCGCCGAATGGCAGCCGGTTCAGACCCTTGCGATCTAGCCCCGCCACTTGTGCGCTGCTCGCAATTCAGCCCCTGGCTGTGAAGAGAGACTAGTTGGCCCACCCAATAAAAATCTAAAAAAATAACTTCGGTCTTATTGTCTTTTTTACGGCATTGAGACTAAAATGTCTTCATATTCTGCATTTTTCACAGTACCTTCCACGCAAATCATCCAGTTACGCTGAACATTATATTTAAAAAAAGCAATAGTTTATCCATCATCTGCAATATTTGAAATTTTACGTATCTATGACATTGACGAAAGAAAGTGGACGCTATCTGCATGCAATGCGCAACCGTTTACAAAACTTTTACTACTAGTTTGTCTCACCTTCAGCGACGTCTTTATGTATGTAACGTTGGGTAACCTAAATTCGGGATTTTTCCGATAATGGTTGACTGAAATCAATCTAGCAGAACAATAAACCATCCTTTTTTTCTATTATTCTGTCAGTATTATGTACTATCTTTGCACTAATCATATATATGGTAGATTTTGTCTCTAGTCGTGCTGACACCATAATATTTCAACTTGAAACTACCGTCCGCCGCACGCACAATTACGGTGCTGTCGGACAGGGGGGCACATTAATTCGGGAGAGAAGATTCGTCTTGAATATCTTACCGCTAATCACATTTTATACTGCAGCTATTCGTTCTATCCTTGGCTTGAGGAGAGTGCTATGGATATAGACGTGCCCAAGTAAAAAAAATACACGAAAAAACGGCCGTACCGCACACATCAGGCCAGTTCCGGAACAACCCGTGTGTTGAGTCGGTAGAACTTCACTCAAAGTCGGCCCATCGTCATCATCGGGCAACGTGTAACGTTACATTATTCATGGGAAGTTAGCTGGATGCCGTAGCAATGGTAATACTACTATGTCCATGTGTTCCTTGTTGTGTTAGGAGCAAACTTTGAGGAAAATATCTTCCTCAGTCCACTATCACACGCAGCATTTAGACAAAAAGTGTTCCTCACAAACCTTTGTCGTCTGCTTGACAACAGGATTCTGGTTAACAATATGGCGGCGGGAAAATACACGTGCCGTAGGTTGTAGCAACAGAGAGGAGTTTTGATGATTGATCACACTTAGAATCCAGTTGCAGGTTAGCAAAAGAGATTGTAATAAGTTGTCTTATAAATAATTGTGTTTAGCAGGCAGGAGATGTGACATTTGTCTTATAAACCAGCGAACAACCGTGCTGGGTGATTCTCCCACGAAGCCCCCAGACTCTGTCAATAAGGGACGGAGAGTTTTTGACGTCGCCAACTTCTAATGCATGGTTATCGAAGCTTTTCAGCCAGTGTTCTGAATACGTTAGTCTATCTGCTTTGCATTGCTGGCGTTATAACTGATTTTGCATCTAGCACATATCCCTAAATACCCCGTTTTCGAAAAATCCCGACTTTAAGTACCCCACGAATTTAGGTTACCCAACGTTAACGTAACGTTACCATTTAACGTCCGATTTATTCAAAGAGCTATTTATCTTAAAACCGCGCGGACAGAGCCAAATGTTAAACTAATGGGCAGAAATATCAGCTCTTCTAACAAGAAAAATGCATGGTCTGTAAGTTTTTCTCCGCCTGTTTAACGCCGAGCGAGCATGTATTTATACTGGGGTTTATGGTGTAGAATTGTGCTAGGGTAACCCATTATCGTCCACGTCGGTTTTTTCCCTTCTAGCGCTATGCTTGAAGAGCATAGACAAGGAAAAATTGCACAGTAACTGTCGAAAGTAGTCTACAGACAAATGACAGTAAAGTCATTATGTTTGTCCATCCGCTTGCCTGACGCGATGGCAGAATGCAATGTTTGTGTTCTGAATTTCCCCGACATCAGCAGCACGTGTCGTTCACGTGATAAACGCATGGCCATTATGTCATGCCGTGCAAAAATGTATTATCTGAGCGGGGGTCGCTAGGTTGTATCAAACCTTCCTAAAATTGGCAAGAGTTTCAAACCTCGAATCACCATGGATAGTCTGAATATCAAAGAAAGGTTTAATGTCAGCTACGTTTAAAAGATACTAGCTATCGTGTAAGTTAGAAAAAAAACATGATGAAATATGCGGTGTCGAATTTCATATGAAATACGTCATGCATGACGCTTCCGTGCAACTTGTTGTTACTGGTTCGGGAGTTTATTCTGTTATGTCGCTGGACGTAAACATTTTTCATTGTTTTGTATAAAAGAGAGAGATGGCTAAGGATCATGCTTATGACGTTCTTTGTTGCTCATGAGAACAGGCTTCGGCATAATACACCTCGACATGTGGACATGACCCAAATTGGACGTAAACTGCTCCCGCACGTAATTAGGTTATGTTACGTTATATCTAGTGATTTATTGAATTATCAAACAGCTGGGCAGCCCCATTCAACTCTGGGGACTTGTGGTTAAAGGTCTAAAAGAATTACATAGAATCATCAAAATTCTTAAAGTATGTACAAGGGAAATGGATAAAACCCATGGTTAGCAGATTGTAACATTGAGTTAAATCGTAAAACATACTCTATATTTCTCTACGAGTCCATGTAGTAGGATTATGTAACAGTGCATACATATTGAAGAAATTACCATCATCCACGTGGCTGTGTACGTGCGATTTCTTATGGTTGGAATTTAATTTGTGCGTTTTAAGTTTTTCTTATTGACTTGTTTTCAAATGTCGAATGGTATTGGTCTGCTCAGTCCCTCAGGGCGTGATATGTTGTCATTCCAGAAACATAGGTGGGCACGTTCTTTGCTGAGTACATTTTTCGAACGACATGCTTTTAGTTGCTCCGACTAAAACGTGGATCACTTAACCAACGATACAAGACCCAAGACGCCTGCATCAGACTAAGTATGTATTTCCAAATCCTTCGCAATGGTTGAGTGACTTGTGATTGTATGAATGAGGTTTTAGGGCTATATCATATGGAAATGTTCTTTATTTGGTATGTTGCATGTTTTTGTAAATATCAACATGATTCATTTTATATTTTTGTACTCTTCTACCACTTGAATGATAAAGATGGATTAAGTAGTTGGTTGGTTTGTTGGTTTGTTGGTTGGTTTGTTTGTTGGTTAGTGTGTTGGTTGGTTGGTATTATTCCCGCGCTTGTTCACCTCGCTGAACTTTGCTAATCTCCAAACGGATGTATGGATCCGCCTCATTCGCGATGTTTTACACCATTTTTGGCAACATTTAGATCTTTTTTAAACAAAAGTGTGACATGATGCTCATCCAACAAAAAATCATCAACTGCTACATTTCTATGACTGAAAACATTCAAACCTGATTCGTTACACATGTTGGTATATATGTAAGGATAGATGTAGTGTTGTGAGGATAGAGGTAATATTATACAGTTAGTAGTATATCCCCCACTTCTTTGTACGGAGAATGTTATCGAGCTAGAAGTGCGCTCATCTCTGTTAATTCAACCGGACAACCATGTTAACTCGTGTGACCTCGATTACTCGCCACAAGTGGCACGTACAGTACAGTAGGGTAGCCGTCGTGGGTTGGGTCGGAGAAGAATCATATTTTCCGGCCGCCTCATATCTATACACCCAGGGATACATGTTGATATTCCAATATCATGTGCTTTTTTCTGAGGACGAAGAAGTCTAACTAGAGTGGCCTAATAGGTACTAGACAAAATAATCTTACATTCAGTTCACTAAAGAATGGAACATGCAATTAGTTTATTTTTTTAAAGCTATGATAATCTATAAGAAGCTTTTTATGTATTACAGCTGGTCTTTTAGAACGACAGATGTCAATCATGTCGGAAAAGGAATGCGAAGAATGGGGGAGAAAGGACAAAGAAGCAAACAGAAACAAACAGAAGGAACAATTGTATGGAAGGAATGAAGAATCGGACAGAAAGTATGAAGACGTGGATCCGGTTGGTTACAATATCTCTGCATTGAGTTCTGGGCCAGAGATACAGGGTAGTGAAGATGTGGGTGGTAAAAATGATCAACCGCCGCTGCCACCAAGAAAATATGAAGATGTGGATCCGCATGGCCATGGGGACAGAATCTTTATACCGAGTTCTGGGTCGCAATGTGCTGCGCCCAAAAAAAACCTGCCTGGCCATCGTGCGGAAATAGAGGTATGCGATTCAAGGTTGTCACTAGAAAAGCAAGATGACAAGGATGTCCCGCCGCCTTTACCGGCAAAACAATCTCGCCGTCTTGACATAAAGGCCACGGAGAAGACGCAGAAACAGGGTGATGAAGATATGGATGGTAGAAACGTTCCGCCGCCTTTGCCGGTAAGAAAGTCTCGCCATCTTGACATGAGAGCCGAAGAGAAGGCACAGGTAGACGGAAGGAATGAAAAATCGGACAGAAAGTACGAAGTCGTGGATCCGCATGGTGAAAGTATCTGGAGCCCTGGGTTGAAACGCGCAACTCAGCATTTTGACATGGGAGACCATGTTGTGGTGTGTCCAGAGCAGAATGAAGAGTCGTGCACGGATGCGTCCTACACACCAAGAAATATCAACGGAGATGGGGACAGTGATGCGCCTGGCTTTTGCAACAAAGTTAGAGGTACGTCCTGATCAAATTTAACTAAAGCTAGGGCTGTACTAACCTTGAATTTGGCCACGACAATTTTAAGTCTTCTTGGACATATAGAATTTTAGCAAAAGGCCATCATTCAAATAAAAGGCTGGGGCGAAAACTTGCTTTTGCCTTGAATCTGTTCACTACCTGAAACCTTGTCTAGTGCATCAAGTTACAGATATCCCTACCAGACTTTTTTTCATGTTGATATTCTGCTGTAGGATATTTTTTTCTAATGAACCAGTAAATTAGATTGATGTGGCATTAGCTTCTTTAGAAAATCTATTCAGTGAAGCCAGTTTACAGCTAAACAATGTTTACCTAGATGTCAGGCAATAGAAAACGATACCAAAGAAGATGAAGAGCATGAGCCGCCTTGTTTTTGTTGCAGAGCATGAGGCACAATCTATGTCTAGCTTCAACACAAATAATTGTTTTGTTGCATATTCAACCCCCATGGCGCGAAATGTAGTTTTGTAATCTTAATATACGGGTGTGAGCTATAGCTAGTGTTTCAAAACCCTGATGCCTTTGGTGACAATGATGTCCTAATTTGCATAATTTATGTGTAATGATGTTTGCCTCAAAAAAAGATCGTAAGGGTCGTAAAAGATTTCCATCTTTGTCATTGTCTTAAATGGTAAAGTATTTTTCATTAATTATGCCAATAAGGTCCTTATTAAAATTGTCCCCTCTTCGTTACCTACGTATGCTACATATCGCTGAACATTGGAAATTCCCGATGAATCATGAACACCAAGTCTTATTTGCAACTAATAATGTTCATTTCATGCTCAAGTTGCCAGCATTTGGGTGTTTGTTGAATCTTTGTTTACTCAGATCAGCTCAAATCATCCTGCGGGTACATATTTGTTGCATTAATTCGTTATTGACAGTTATTGAGTTAAACTCCTCCAAAGACGGTTCAACAACAACATCTCTGCAGTTCTTATTAAAAAGCTGCCATGGACGCTATGCCAATGCCACTTCTTTCTAGCTATACACCGACCATCTGTTACCATATGCTCTCTATCACAAGTAGATAATCCTGATACATGGCAACAATATTTGTGGATTTATTTAAGAGTTTCGTTAATCATGAATTTTAGGTCATGCCGTGGAAATGTGGAAGAAGATGAAATCTAGCATCATTTGGAGGCTTATACTGGGCTGTGGAATCCTGGCGGCAGCGGCAATGTTCATCGCCGAAGGTGTGTCACCTGGAAGTCTCATACCTAACAGACAGGTAGGCTAACATTTTCATGTCATACCAATTTACTTACCTCTTTACCGTTAGTAAAAATTGCAGTGCAGTGCCCCAGACAGTTGTTTGTTGCAATGATGGCGAGGTTGTCGGTTGTTGACCCCTGGAGAGATGTGGTAGGGCGTTGTTGTACCTTCAATGCAGAAACTTTCCTTTCAGACTTTGTATTCATGTTTATCTTCCAGTACAGCACTATATTTATGAATCCAAGAAAAAAAGGTTAGAGTAGCCCAAGTTTATAGATTATCAAGACTTACTTTACAATTCTAAGTTTGCACCTGTTCATAGGATGGCATGGTGATCGATGAGAAGCTAGAGAAGCCTGGAAATCCATGGTCGACGGCATCCTACAAAGAGAACAGCTTGGGCGTCGCTTATCCAACTTCACCTGCATATCCGCCAATGTCGGGTACGATGTGGCAGACGGCATCCTACGAGAACACCTCAGTTGTCGTCACTTTGGTCACGCTGTCTTCACCGTTAGGATGGAAGTCAACTGAACCACAGACAGATACTGCAGCGACTTCTGCAAAAGATGAGACTCCACCAGTAACACCCACGCTTCTATCCCAAACAGGTTAAGCCAAAACAATTGTTTTTTGGAAATCAAATAAATCACTTTACCTGCGCTGCTTATTAGACTGTCTGTATCTGTATAGCCGGTATAACCGCCCTTCGGCGTAACACACCAGATTTTTTCTCATTGTCTAATATAGTCCAAAAGGACTGTATGATCAAGAAGGCATGTTGGACAAATTAGTCTATGGACCACTAGGGCCCGTAAACACTGCTTTTCCCCACATATTAAACGATTTTGCCAATGGAGGATCTGCTTGAGGATTAGGATATTACTGTTAGCAAGGTGCATTTCTGTAACGTAGTCAATAAATCTAATTGTGTCATGTCTTCTTTGAAAATAAGAAGATAAGTCAACATCTTAGTTTATTTTTGCTCAGGTACTGACATGTCAGAGAAGTGCGTCGGGGATCCTTGCCAACATGGAACCTGTGTGAACAAAGATGGAGGTTACAAATGTACCTGTTCACCTGGATGGACTGGGCGGAATTGCCAGCAAGGTGAGTTGTGCCTTAATGTTGTCACATTGGATGCCTTGAGGTACGTTCATAGGTTATTTTTCAGCAAGATAAAGTTATAATGATTATGTTTCTTTCTTTATTGCATAGAGATCAACGAGTGCATTTTCCTCTGGTTGAGTTGGTCAATGTTTTAAAAGTATTTTGGAAGAGAATTTTACCTATCCTATTTGTAAATGCTGTTTATAATCAGACCTTCCTTTCTCATCTCCTTTACTTTAGTCTCGGTTGGGGAGAACATCTCTACCGTTCCCTACTCAACTTCAATTCAGCATGCTTTGCCCTCGGGAGGGGAGTCAACTGAGGCATTTACATACGCCAGCTCTCATCCTGAAATCCAACTGACGACCATTACATCTCTGTCAACAACAGGTAATACGACGCATACCTGTTTCTGGGAGTGAACATAAACGTATCTCTGGATTTACGTCTGAATCGCCGACATTGGGCTACTGTAAATTTCATTAATCACATTATTTGTAAATGTTGTCTCACAGCCCTCAATGAGTGTACCAGGAACCCATGCCAACACGGACGCTGTGTGAACAAAGATGGTGGACACAGATGTATCTGCTCACCTGGATGGAGTGGACAGAACTGCCAACAAGGTGAGTTTATGGCTTTAAGTTATACATGTGATGTAGATGATATTTATTTCTTTATCGCACAGAAATCAATGAGTGTATTTTCCTCTGGTTGAGTTGGTCAAGGTTTTAAATGTATTTGGAAAAAATTCTACCGATCTTCTTTGTGAATGCTGTTTATAATCAGGCCTTCCTTTTTCATCTCCTTGGCTTTAGTCTTGGTTGGGGAGAACATCTCTACAGTTCCCAACTCAACCTCACTTAAGCATGCTTTGCCCTCGGGAGGGGAGTCAACTGAGGCATTTAAAGACGCCAGCTCTCAGCCTGGAATCCAACCAACGACCATCACATCTCTGTCAACAACAGGTAATACAACGCATACCTGTTTCTGGGAGTGAACATAAACATATCTCTGGATTTACGTCTGAATCGCCGACATTGGGCTACTGAAATCTCATTAATCACATTATTTGTAAATGTTGTCTCACAGCCCTCAATGAGTGTACCAAGAACCCATGCCAACACGGACGCTGTGTGAACAAGGATGGTGGATACAAATGTTTCTGCTCACCTGGATGGACTGGACAGAACTGTCAGCAAGGTGAGTTATGTATGGAAACTATTTCATTTCTTCCACGCATTGAGCATAGTCATGACGATAAAAGTTATCCTTATATATCTTATAATGACTTAATTCCCTTGAAATATGATTTCGTCTTTGTTACCCTTTCTTTCTCTTCTTTCAACACACAGATATTGACGAGTGTACCAGGAAACCATGTCAACATGGAATCTGTCTGAATATAGATGGCGGCTACAAATGTACCTGCTCACCTGGATGGACTGGAAAGAACTGTCAGCAAGGTAGGTGTTTCTTCAAAACTACTTTGTTCCTGCAAGCTTGCAGCATTTAGCATGTCATTTTAAGTTACTGTCCGTGAGCTTACAATTCTTCCATTAGAATGTTCTTTCATCATATGGCTTCTTTTTCAGAAATATAATGGATTTTGCTTATGAATGACATTTCTTTTTTTTTAATCCAACAGACATCAATGAGTGTATCAGAAAACCGTGCCAACATGGACGCTGTGTGAACAAACATGGCGGATACAAATGTACCTGCTCACCCGGATGGAGTGGACAGAACTGTCAGCAAGGTGAGTTCTTTTTCCATACCAGTGTCGTACATAAACTGCAAGCAATTACCATCTCACATTAAGGTTCTGTCGATGAGTTGAAAATCTTATACAAACTTTATTGCACAGATGAGTGTGCGAGGAAACCATGCCAACATGGGACCTGTGTAAAGAAATATGGAAGCTATACATGCATCTGCTCACCTGGATGGACTGGACAGAATTGTCAGCAAGGTGATCCTATATGTTGTCACTGCCATTGGGGGTCTTTAAGTACTTTCTTGACTTTTTTCCAGGAAATGTAATAGATTCACTCACGAATAATCATCCCATAGACGTACATGAGTCTAGCAGGGAACCATGGCGACAAGACCAATGTTTGAGCAAAGATTGCGGATTCAGGTGTTGTCAGCTGAACTACAGCAAACTCTAACTGCAGGTCTCGGTTCACATTTGGTATAAACTCACTTACTGTCGGTTACATCCCAAGTGGATGTTAGAAAACAGAAACCACTGTAAGAAGCTGTTGAGAGATAAATTCAGCTATAGTACCCATTTTGTGTATACTGTGCTTACTGTTTGTCACAGCTCGTCGATGCCCACGTGAATGGAAGGCATACAGCAATCACTGCTACAAGCTGGTTATTGACAAAGTCAGCTGGAATACTGCAAACTCAGCATGCAAACGAAATGGCGCAAACCTGGCTTCTATCAAAGACAGAGGGGAAAGATATTTCATAACTAATGACATCCTCCTTCGTGGTGGGTTATTTGATTTGTTATCACTACTAGTGGTTATCCAAAGTTCATCGCATCTCTACCGTTCTCATTGTGTGATCCGCACTACTAATTTCCCTTTTTTTAATCATATTCACAGAAATTAGATCAGCTCTATCAGGCGTGGATTATTAACCAAATGAGATATATTTGTATGTGGGCGCGTCTGCCATAGCAACGGTGGCTGCACAAGTTGCAGCAAGGCTCTGACAAGTACCAAAACTCGTGTATAATCACTAACTTAACTTTTCGAGTTTCTTTCGTATATTTAGCATTTGCTACGAGTTGTAACGTTCCTTTCCAAAAGTTAAAAGTGTCTAGCTCCTTGTGTAGGTTTACATTTTCATTAATAACTAAGATATACTGCATATATACATATATATTTTCAGAGAGTGAACAAAGTTAGGTGCAAGCTTTCCTTCCAACCTTCCATTGTCATGATGTTCTCTTGTTACAATCTTACGTAAACATGTCAGAGAACCAATAAGTTGAATTGGTTTTGCCAAACGAGAGAAAATTTATTTCGCCTTCAGGTCCATCCCAAATGTGCCAGGAAGGAGATGGGTCTTCTTACCGAGGGACTGTTGCTGTGACGAATACAGGCAAGAAGTGTCAACGCTGGGACAGTCAGACACCACACGTACACACGAACACACCTGCTAATCGCCCGTCATCTGGACTGGAGAGGAACTACTGCCGCAATCCTGATGGTGTGGACGGTGCTTGGTGCTACACCATGAACACTTGGAAGAGATGGGAGTACTGTGCTGTACCAATGTGTGGTAAGTTTTTTGTTAAATCAAATCTTAATCGGGCCACATGAATCAATTTTTTTTGTTCTCATATTGCCCGTCATTTGGACTGGAGAGGAACTAGTGTCGGAATCCTGGCGGTTGTAACGATGTTTGGTGCTACACCATGGACCCTTGGAAGAGATGGGAGTACTGTGTTTTGCCTGTTTGTGGTAATTATAAGGGTTTCAATCAATCATTCGCAGGCATCAGTGTCTGATGCATGGCGGCTGCAGACACGCATAGGGCTCGCCAGGCTGGTCTGCTCTCGGCATAGACCCTCCAGTCGGTTCTGGCGACTCCCAGCCCCTGGAGCGTGTTGAAGATCTGGTATTCCCATCTTCCTCTAGGGCGACCTCTAGGTCGCTTCCTTGACGGGTTGGGTTCTAACTTGTTGATTCTCATATGTTGTTTAGGTTATACTGAGGGTCAACATGAAAAAGTCTTCATTCAAACTTCTTCTGATGTGAAGTACACCCATTTAATCGCAGATAGTATACTGTGGATTAATCATTGATTTAATTTTCAGAAGACGTATTTTCTAGGTACGATGAGAAGGTAGACTAAACAGTAGTGTAATGATATTTTACGACTTACAGAATACACATTTCTTTTCTCACAACCAAACGTTACAATAGCTGATTATTGTCTAACACATTCGTCACACTGCAGCAGCGACACCTAGCGGCACTGCGAAGTAGATAGAACTACACTGCGTGAAAATATGCACAACTCGTCCGCGCACAAAGGCCGACACATGTAGTTTCCACATACGTCCACACGTTTACACACTTGTGCGCACAGGTTTTCATCGAAGGACACATCGTGTACACGAAAGTGGTCTGTTTCCACAGATGTGCATAGATTCCCCAAAAGGGACACATTGCGTTTTCACTGTGGGAACTCATTGAAACCCGTGGAAATTAGGGATTTCTTAGCAGGTATACACAGGTTTTCAAAGCGGAAATTTGCCCTTTCAAGCAGTGTTAACACGTTAGTCATTACTATCCAGTGGAAGGCGACGAACGATGACCCAAATTTTACCTGTTGTGACTCTTTGGCTGTGAGTAAAGAACTTTGTTGTTCAGTCCGCGAATCATGTCACCAGGTTGGTAAGTGACTGGATAACAAATAGATGAGCTTTCTTGAAGGTGCGTGCCTTAGCTTTAGCGGGGCACGGAATTATCGAGACACGGAATGAGGGCAAGAGGAGATCTTCTGTTCCCGTCGGACCACCTTATCTTAGCCAATCAGGGGGCGTCGCGTTTCAAGGGGCTGCCACACACCTGGATCCAATTTTCAGCAAGGGACCACAGTGGGACACTCCCCGCTGAAAGCTTTCTATTCACAGCAAAGAAGCTGACGATTCGGTGGCCGTCCATTCTGTCACCATCCTCATTTAGTAAAACTGACTGGTTCTATTTCACAGTGCAGCTCGGTGTCGCTGCTAACATATTATGCACCAAACCTGAAGTATTGCCATTTATACATACCAATCAATAGATACTATTAGATATTTGTTATTGATTTATTTACCAACCTGGTAGAATTATTTATGAATTCACGATTTACAGAAATGAGTATGTATCAACGCTGTTCTAGCACTTAATTATTTTACTGTGAAATAGGACCCTATCCGTTGATATGGATTGGATTGCACCGCATTCATAAAGGCCGACTCTCAACATGGTCGGATGGATCAAAGCTATCCTACACCAACTGGGCCCCAGGTCAGCCTAGGAAAACCTTGCTGTACGTGTTAAGTACCAACTGTGCTGCTGTAAGCTACAAGGTGCGTTGTCCTTTCTGTATGTATGTGTAGCCACAGCTATTTTTTTCCAAATTCTACTTTCACTTAAATAAGGCCACACCAAGAAAATAGATTGGTGTAGCTCTCATGAGAAGGTACACACTGCACAGTGTATTTATCGGCCTTGCTTCTTTTCTAATCAGTGGGTGTATGTTTCTTCGATGTGCATTTTTCTCATTTTCCAACAACATTTAATGAATGTTTTTATGGATTTGTGGGAAAAAGAAACTGAGAGAAGTCATTATTTAATGTCATAAACTTTGGTGTATGTAATTTTCCCACCGGAAGACAATTGCAAGCTCCTTCTGGTCTGGTAGAAAGAAGGTACAGAGAGGACAGTGGGATGGCAAGCCGTGCAGCACTCGCCTTTTCTACCTTTGCAAGAAACCGAAGCAATGATAATCTTATTCTACTGTCAAAAGACAGCATTGACATTGTAAAGAGAAAGAAATGGTGAGACTTTTGTATACGTTGTGTATCATGTGAAACCTGTAATACCCTGCATCAATCCAGCGCTAATAGGCTGCCATTGCGGGTAATTTCTGACCAATAAAAACCATTATTATTATTATTATACAAAATTAGTAAAACCTTGATACATGTATTTGTCCCAAGCACAAACGGGTGTACTGTGTGACAAATGCACAAGTACATCCTATCGTACTGTCACCCTCAGAAGAACTTTTAACCAACAGCTATAGAACTGTGGAACGGATCTAGACTTGGTTCTTGCTTTCCATCTTCAATAAATGAAACATTAGTGGACTACCTTGTAATACTGTAATCACGATTGACAGAAATTCAAATGTGAAATCATGTCACTATCTTCCTCATTGTGCACTGTCGGCATCTAAATACTAGTGACAATTGGAAGTATAATAAAATAGGTCGACAAAGGTTAGACATCCAAGTAGAACAGTACATAATACAAAGTAAACCAGGGATCTGGATACATTCTCTAACGAGTCATGCACTATCTTTCATTCTCAGTGACTGATAGTGGATTATATCTGAAACGTCTGACTCTTCAGAGTATTTATTCAGTTGCTTTACAGTATGATATATTACATTACGTGCTACATGTACATATCATAGTATGATACACTAGATTTATTTTTTAGAAGAAAAAACAAGAACTACTGGGATAACACCAGTCATTATTTTCTCAACCTAGCTCAAGGTTAGTCAAGATATGAGTAAATGTATCTTAATATAATAACTTTATTGCATGTTAATGCCGAAATATATGGAAATCGAAATAGTTTTCTAGTCTACTGTGAAAGTTCTATTTTAACTAAGGTCGACTATGGTTGGGTTTGACTTCTTTTTTGAAGGCAGTGGAAATTGTATCTTAATAAACAGAATCAACTTATATGTATGTTGAATATATATGATTATAACTAGTTGGAGGAAACCCACTTGCCACATCTGCTGTTGATGAAAAAATGTCATTTATTCATGAATCTTTAACGTGGTCTCTTCAGTTAACTGAGTTACTGATTTTCAAGGTAGCCCTTACAAAATCATAAAAACCAGGATACGATGAGGATAGGGCAATGAGGAATGTTCTAATTTTAATGTTCACAATGTTTGATGTCCATTAAACTTAGAGGAGAAAGATGGAAACTATATTCAGTCAGAGCTGGTAACTACAGCAGACCGCTCTACATGAATAAATAACGCAAAGTACAGAGGCTCAATGTGACTAAGAAAAACATGGTAGAAAATTGTGCTTTATATGAAGTTCCTTTTGTATTTCAATTGTTCTTAATTTACTTTACCAGGAATGTAGACGTACACTGTCTGATTGTCAGTATGTACTAAGAAATTAAAATCTGTTATTACTAGGTCCTGACTAGCTGGACATCGTAGTAGACAAAGTAAAGTCAGATCCAGATCATGTACGTGCTAAATGCTATGGTCACATTTTCAAACCCGGCCGGGTAGTTTGCGGGAACGAAAAGTGTGCTGTAGAAGATAACAAAACACGCAAACCGTAAAAAAAGAAGATTTTATTTTATTGTCTTGACGTACACTTTTATTTTTTGTTTCCGCAAACAACCCGGCAGGGTTCCGGTTTTTTATCATGAGATGTGACCATAGTATAAGCTGATGTGCTACGCCCGAGGGCGATTATACCGGCTTTACAAATACAGGTGCATGTAAGTATTTCAATGGAGTCATAACATAGTGCATCTGTACTGAGAATAGAGCGGACAGAGTGATAAGCTGACATAATGGCAACTAGTAGAAATAAAGATTCTGTTAAGACCAAGTTACCGTTATTGATTAGCTGTTGTAGAATCTTTACATGTATCATGTATGAATTCTTGAGATGGTATCATTCATATGTTATAAATGCATACCTGTATTGATTAGTGTTTTATTGGTACCATTATTACTAACGTACCATCCCCGGCCTTATAGTAATGGAGTGCATTCGGTACACTCTGTGCTATATCCTGTACCGTCCCCAGTCTTGGTGTTAGGATACCATCCCCCACCCTATACTATCCTGTACTATCCCCAGCATTGGTGCTGAAGTACCTTCCCCCAACCTTTACCCTCCTGTACTATCCCCAGCCTTAGCGTTTATTTATTTATCTATTCATTGAAGCTTTCAGAATACATCTGGAAGGTAAAGGCAATAGGATCGAAGTGACTCCTATACGGGACCGGCACCTCTAGCAGAATACAAACTTATCATAACATAAAACTATACAGATGAAATAAAACAACTGATAACACGTAATAATATCAACCAAAATACTTACAATCAAACGCAGTAATTAAGAGAACACTAAAAGTACAAAGATTATTAAGGTAACAAAAATAAGTACTAAGACAGGTGCATATCCTATTAAACATCGAACTGAGTAGACAACAATGTTCTGTATAGCACAATAACCAAGACTCGGCAAGTGAACGCTTAATGAAGCTTAGAGCTGAATTTGCTTTGGGGATTATGTTTTGCACGTAGCATTTCCAATTGTGAATCATATGTTAGAGTGTAACAAAACTTTGGACCTCCCAGCGCATTTGCCCGTTCGGCAACTTTCCCTGCCACACCCCAGCGGCGGCGATGTTTATAATGTTGTTTTTCTATGGTCGGCTTTCTACTCAATAAACGTTCGAATACCCTTATATCTTTTGTGTCTTGTGAAGCTATATTGAATGTGCGTATGATAGTTGTGTGACTGCTTGGTACAGGTCGTATAATTAGCGGCACTAGCCGTTGTTATGCATTGACCGGTGACCGCAGTGATTTGGCACGCTATCATCATTGTCAAAAATTCTCTTCCTAACAAAAAAAAACAAGAAATAAATACGTTTAAGTATATTTTGAATGAAAAAGACAGCTGTGTGCATGGTCTTGGTTTATTTACCCGTCTAATCACCATGTTTAGTGGTAACAGACACAGCGAACTTATGCATAATAAGATAAGTAAAAAAAATACGTGCTATGTTAGGACACGTGCTATGTGAGGGCGCCCCCGTTACTATCAATGTCTCTCTTGACTGAGACAAATTCTCTGACAGTTTATATTTCCTTAAAAATAAATCATTTGCAAAAAGGTACCATGGTTTTTTTAGATAGTACAGATAGTACATGTAGATAGTTAATGAACAACACATATAAGAGCAGTCCCAATGGATGGATGTCTGGCCTTCATCGACGTGTTTACAACATGTATATTTATCACTTTATTGAATTTTCAGCTAGGTGATACATTTCAACTCTGTCGAGTTTGTGATAAAAATAAAAAATAAATAAAATTAAGATATATAAATCAAAATTTAAAAAAACGATTACAAAGATTTAAAAAAAATGAATAAATAAAAAAATTATAAATAATAACAACAACAAAGCGGGACCGGTCTACAAAAACATATATAATCATCAACATCCTTTGATTAAAGTATGTGACATTAAAAGCAAAAGAGATGCAAGTCTATGATTTTTGGCAGTGTACGAGGGCTGCGTCTAGATAACGAACAACTTCTTACTTGTCAATATGTACTTAAATTTGCGATTTACGTCCATTGAGATAAATTCTGGTATATAATATGATAGCCTTGTGTATAGTGAATTACGTGCAAAAGAATATTATATCATACCAGAAACAATGAATAATCATTGGCAGAGCCACTTTGCATATTTCAGGGCTAGAAGACTGGTTACCAACATAGGGAAAAACAAACTGTCTATTTATCGTATTTTTTTGGCATTGAAACTAAATTGGCTTGTATCTGTATCTGTATCTGTATCTATATAGCCGGTATAACCGCCATCAGGCGTAACACACCAGCTTCGCAGGCACGCGGCGCGGCAGCAGCTTGTCATATTACACCGAACGGTCTGTTACACCTAGTCTTTGCATATCTGACTGCAACCGTTCTTTAAAGCTACTTAGTGATGAAGCTCCTACAGTACTTGATGACAACGAGTTCCATTCTACTATGGTTCTCGGGAAATACGAATTTTTGAACACGTCAATCCTTGGCTGATAACTCTGGTACTTAAAAGCATGACTATTTCTGGTCCTCTTCTGAGCTGGCATTAGATACTTATCAGTCGGTACGTCCACAAGTTTATTAGTCATCTTGTACATCATGCAAAGTCTGGACATTGTTCTCCTGTCCTCAAGTGACATCCATTGCAGGTCTGCTTTCATTTTTGTTACACTGGCGCCCCTTTCATAGTTGTTCGTGCAGAATCTGGCAGCTTGGTTCTGCACCCTCTCGAGTTTATCTATATCCTTCTTTGTGTATGGATCCCAAACTGTTGCAGCATATTCAAGGTTTGGTCTTACTAGAGACGTGTATGCAAGTGATTTTACCTTTGCTGGGCATGCCCACAAATTACGCTTGATCACTCCCAATGTCTGTTTAGCCTTAGTTGTTACTTTGTTGATATGGGTGTTCCACTTTAGCCCCGTTGTTAATGTAACGCCTAGGTACGGGTGGCTCTTTGCTGTTGCTAGAGCCTGTCCACAGAACTGGTAGGTGGTTACAATTGGGTTTCGTTTGTTTGTTATATGCATGATGTAACATGCATATACAACTTCAGACAGGAATGACAGGAGAATCTACATTATGTGTACACAGTCCATTCCATACAAATTACACAGTTACTCTGAACATTTTCTATAAAAGTGGTTTATCCATCTTTAGGCTCTGTATTATTTGAAAGTTAATGTTTCTATGCCACTGACGAAAGGAAGCGGGCGCTATCTTATATGTTTGACCGTTTACAAAACTTGTTGTTCAAGTATCTTTTGTTTTTTTCTATCTGCTGGATGTCCAACCTTCACCGACGTGTTTATGTATGCATATGTATTGATTTATTGGATGTTTAAACAGCTGTGTGATACCATCCCATTCTGACGAGTTGTTTTGAAGGGGCTTCGTCTACAAAAACGCATTGAATCATCAACATTCTTTGAGTAATATAAACTATGTAACGTTACAAGGAAAATAACTAAAACTCACAGCAGATTGCAGTATTACATAAGTTGAGTCCACGAGGTAGGTTGAGGTCACAATGCATACATATTGAAGTTACCACCACCCACTGTAATCGCGGTGCTGTCTACGTGTGACCTCTTATTCCTGGAATTTAATTCAGGCTCTTTCAGTTTTTATTGTTTTGTTCGCAGCGCCTGTTTGATATTGGTCTGCTCAAGGCTTGTTTTGGCGTCGATCCAGAATCGTAGGTGGGCAATATTCTTTGACGTGTACATGCGGCATGTATAGGTTGCGACAAGGGAATCAACAAACGATCCGTACAAAAGACACCTGTATCCAACTAAGGTATGTATTGTTCCTTTCTTCACAATGGTTAAGTGACGTCTTATCATCTGTATGAGGTTCTATGTCTGTATAATATTGTATCATATTGGAAGGTTGTGTATTGGGGCTATTACAAGCGTTTACAAGGATCAGCATAATTCAGTTTACACAGTGTGTATCCGTATTCTTCTACAACTTTGCTGATAAAACTTGTCAATTGGTTGTTTGATTGATTGAATGAGATACACATATCATCCACCTCGATGAATTTTGAAAATCTCCAAGCGGATTTAAGGATCCAGCTCATTCACGATGCTTTACACATTTTGTTGCAAAATTTGGTTCTCTTTTTCCACAAAAGTGCGCCATGTTGCTCGTCCAACAAAGCTGTATCTACTGCTACATTTCTATAACTGAAAACATTCCAACATGATGTATTACACTGTTGCTATATCTACGCATAATGTCCATCCATCTTAATATGTCGATGTTTCAACAGTGCGTGTGTTTTTTAATCTGAGAACCATGAAATTGGAAAATTAGAGTGGCCTGAGAGGCAAGGTATTACACAACCTAATCATGCATTTAATTTACTTAAGAATGTAAATTGAAATTATGTTATTTTCTAAAAAGCTGTGATAATCTATAAAAAGATTCTTGAAAAAGACTGAATAAAGTCGAAAACGGTCGAATTCCGTCTCAGCGCTATCATTGTCCCAAAACTACGAATGGAATCTATAAAAAGCTTTTTATGTATTACAGCTGGTCTTTAGAAAGGCATATGTTAAGAATTTATTTCTGTAGGTGTGTTTCGTTTGGTGCCTCTAAAAGCGAAAATGATGGAGAGGGAAATAAAGCTGCCACCAGATAAGGAGTACGAAGAAGTGGACAGAAAAGACACAGAAGCAAACAGAAATGGAGAATCGGGCAGAAGGTATGAAGATGTGGATCCGGCTGGTTACAGTATCTTTGCACCGAGTTCTGGGCCAAAGATACAGGATGGTGAAGATGGCAAAAATGTTCCACCGACGCTGCCACCAAGAAAATACGAAGACGTGGATCCGCATGGCGATAGAATCTTTGTGCCGAGTTCTAAAGTGCATTCAAGGCTGTCGCCAAAAAAGCAGTATGGTGAAGATGTCCCGCCGCCGTTGCCGGTAAGAAATTCTCCCCATCTCGACATGAGAGCTAAAGAGAAGGCACAGGTAGACGGAAATAATGAAGAATCGGACAGAAAGTACGAAGACGTGGATCCACATGGTGAACGTATCTGGAGCCCTGGGTTGAAACGCCCTGCTCAGCATCTTGACATGGGAGACCATGTTGTGGTGTATCCAGAGCAGAACGAAGAGTCGTGCACGGATGCGTCCTACACACCAGCAGATACCAACGGAGATGGGGACAGTGATGCGCCTGGCTTTCGACACAAAGTTAGAGGTACGTCCAGTTCAAATTCTATCCCACTCCATGTTATCATGTATGACTATCATGCTGATTTGATTCAATAAATTGTGTATGCATATGTCGCTTAGCTAATTTATGTTGTGAGTTCTATGTGATTTACTTTTTTGCTATTTATATTGTATCAATATGTATTGATTATTGATATGTGCTGTATCAGTTTGTTATGATTTCGGTATGGTGACCTTGAAAAAGTGACCTTTGCCAAAGAACACCTGTTCCGCCATTCCTTCCTGTTGGATAAACATGATACATGAATAGATAAAAAATGTAACTAAACCTAGGACTGTAAAAACATTGGATTAGGCGACGCCAATTTGATATGTTAGTTTTCGGATATGTAGAATCTTAGCAAGAGAACATCAATCAAACAAAAGGCTGCGGTGAAAAGTTGCATTTGTCTTGATTATGTACACTCCCTGAAAAAGGTCTACTAAGGTACAGATATCCCTATCAGACTTTGCTTTCGTGTTGATATTCCAATTTTTAAGAATCAGTAAATTAAATTGGGGTGGCATTAGCTTCTTTAAAAAATCATATTCAGTTTAGCCAGTCTACAGCTACGCAATGTTTACCTAAATGTCAGGCATGGCGGCAGTACAAAAAGCTACAAACGAAGATGAAGAGCATGAGCCGCCATGTTTTTATATACAACGCATGAGCTACAATCTATGGCTAGCCTCAACATATAGACTTGTTTTGCTGCATATTCAGCCCTTAAGGTGTGACATATAGTTGTGTAATCTTAATACAGTAGAAGCCACTTTTTAAAATTGCACCTCGGATTAACGCACATTCCATTTAACTGCACCGAATCCCAAAATCGGTTCCCATTCACTGCATTGTCAGTGACTCCGCATATCATATCGCATAGTGACTCCGTATAATATAGGGTGTAAGCTAGAGCTAGTGTTCCAAAACCCTGATGCCCTTGCTAACAATGATTTCTCATTTACTATGCAAATAATATTCTAATTTGCCATAACTTACCAGCATTTGTCTCTTTGTCGAACCTTTGTTTATTCAGAAGCTCAAATCGTCCAACGGGTATATTTCTGTATATGAATAGATAATTAAAGATATCAAAGCTCATCAAAATTCATCAAAGTTTGATTTTCATCAAAATCTAAATTTCTGGCTAAAGACCGGCCACACATCTGTAACCACATGCTCAATGTCACCAATAAATAATTTTGGTTCGATGGCAACAATTGTTATCTCCATAAAAAAGACTTTTTCATGGGGATATTGTTTTGCGTGCGTTTGCGTGTGTGTTTGCGTGTTTGTATGTTTGTGTCACCGTATGCTTAAAGTCAGCATAACTGAAGAATATGTAGATGGATTATAGTGGAATTTGGTATGTGGGTAGGCGTTGGGAGGAGAAAGGTCAAGGTAGATTTTGGGCTCCCTGGTATGTGTCACTGGAACTGCAATGGCGTATGTGTAATAATCTCCTAAGGAGGATAACTAAATAAAGAAACAACAGATTTTCATGCAGGTAGGTTGGACAGAGATGTACAAACTGAAGTGCAAATCATGCAAATTGTGACTGAATTTGCATAAGTAATGAGGTAATGAGGAATATCTACACCTCCATTTTAGGCATGTGGTTGGAGGTCACATCTGTCACATATGTTAGTCTCAAATCTAGGAGAAGAATTTCCCAGGTCTCAACAGCTGGTAATGAGGAAACTCTATACCTCCATAATAAAACACATCGTATATAAAACCAAATTTCATGGAGATTTTGGGTCTTCAGACTCTTGTTGTAGTTTAAGATTATTTGTTTCTTGTTGTTGTTTATTTGTGAATAGTTTCATCAGGTTGGTAAGTCACTGTAATAAATCTCTTGATTGTGTAAAAAAAAAGGTCTTATTATGCATATCATTTGTTTTATTGTTTATTTGCACATTAATAAAAAGTACATTTTGCTGCAAACAGTCAGGAAAAATATCCAGGGAAAACCCGAAATCTCCAAGGTTTTTCGAGGATTATTTCCACATGTAAACATAAGCAAATAAGTTCAAACAATTTTTTTTCGTAGGTCAGACTGTGAAAATGTGGAAGAAGATGAAATCTAGCATCATTTGGAGGCTTTTTGTGGGCTGTGGAATCCTGGCAGTTGCGGCAATGTTCATCGCCGAAGGTGTGTCACCTGGAAGTCTCATACCTAACGTAAAGGTAGGCCAACACCTTTAGGCCATCTCAAGTTACTTTCTTGGTCCTCAAACATTTCTTAGAAAAAATAAGGCTGCCAACCTTCTTCTGACTATTTTCTCTCCTTTAAATACTGTCTGTCAAACGACTGTACAAACTCCTCACTTAGACTAATGTACATATGTTGATCTTTCAGTTTAGAATTCTTCTTTCGAGAACCAAATTTAAGATGCTGTTACGGTGTTACCTAGTCCTTGAATGGAAGATTTTGATATGACAAAATACATCGACTTCAATGATTTTATTTCTTGGTTTCTTGAAATTTCTATGGTAAGTTATTTCAAGGTAGATACCTTCCATCCATTCAGACTATCTAATCAAGTTAACCTTCCATTATATTTTTGAATCCAAGAAACAAATGGTTAGATCATCCCAAGTTGATAGACTACCACGCCTTCATTACTTTACAATTAGACATTCTGATTTTCACTTGTTTATAGGATGGCATGGTGATTGGTGAGAAGCTAGAGAAGCCCAACAATCCATGGTGGACGACATCCTACAAGGAAAACAGCTCGGACGTCGCTTATCCAACTTCACCTGCATCTCCGCCAAAGTCTGGTACGATGTGGCAGACGGCATCCTACGACGAGAACACCTCAGTTGTTGTCACTTTGACCACGCTGTCTTCACCGTCAGGGTGGAAGTCAACTGAACCAATGACAGATGCTGCCGCAAAAGATGAGACCTCACCGGTAACATTCCCACATCTATCCACAACAGGTAAGGTCATACCAATGTATTTTCTTGGACTTAAGCAAGGCAATTTACTTAACTTGCTTATATTATATGGATTTTGTATTATTCGAATCATCCAATATATATGCAGAATTGGATAATCTCAAAGTATATCTTCCAATGGCATAATCATTATGTAGGCCAAATTAGTCTTTGGACCCCCAGCACCCATGGACACTGTTGAGGCCTACAGAGCTATCTTCCTCCTGCTTGGAGATTAAGACTCGGCATAACTGTGAGCAAGGTGAACTTTTGTTTCATAGTCAAAAACTTGTCTTCTTTGAATAAGGAAGCTTAGTCAACATCTAAACTGAATGTTATTTTCGCCCAGTTACTGACATCGCAGACAAGTGCATCGAGAATCCTTGCCAGCATGGGCGCTGTGTGAACAAAGATGACGGCTACGCATGTACCTGCTACCCTGGATGGACTGGACAGAATTGTCAGCGAGGTAAGTACTTTCTGTGTCTTTCTGTTGCCAAATTAGAGGTCTTAACGTAAGTTCATGGCATTTTTTCAAAAAGATAATTGCCTTAAGTTATATATATTTTTTTCTCCCACAGACACCAATGAGTATTTTCCTCTGGTTGAGTTGGTCAATGTTTCAAATGTATTTGGAGAGATTTTTAACTTTCTTGTTTGTAAATGCTGTTTATGATCAGGCCTTCCTTTTACATCTACTTGACTTTAGTCTTGGTTAGGGAGGACATCTCTACCGTTCCCTACTCAACTTCACTTAAGCTTGTTTTGCCCTTGGGAGATGGATCAACCGAGGCATCTACAAACGCCAACTATCAGCCTGAAATTCAACCGACGACCATCACATCTCTGTCAACAAAAGGTAAGACAATAACCACATGTTTCTGTGAGAGAATATAGGCATATCTCCCGTGAACTTAAGACTGAGCTGAATGCCCGACATTGGGCTGCTGTAGTTAAATTCCATAAATCACATTCTTTGTATGTTTCCCCACAGACATCAATGAGTGTACCAGCAAATCATGCCAACATGGAACCTGTGTGAACAAAGACGGCGACTTTAAATGTACCTGCTCACCTGGATGGACTGGGCCAAACTGTCGGCAAGGTGCTTCTTCCAAATTATTTTGTTACCAAACTTACAGCATCAAACATCTCACATTAAGGCCCTGTCCTTGAGCTAACAGTCCTACCGTTAATGTTACTGTTTTTACCGTTGATGTTATTACACAGATATCAACGAATGTACGGGGAACCCTTGCAAACATGGACGTTGTGTGAACAGAGATGGCGGATACAAATGTAACTGCCCATCTGGATGGACTGGACAGAACTGTCAGCGAGGTGAGTTATTTTGGTGTCAATATTGTCACTTACGTTGGTGTTCTGAAATGTATTTTCCTGACGTCTTCGTCAGAGACTTCAATTATTAATGATAATTCTTTATCATACAGACATCAATGAGTGTACTAGGAAACCATGCCAACGTGGACGTTGTGTGAACAAAAATGGTGGCTACAAATGTACCTGCTCACCTGGATGGACTGGAAAGAACTGTCAGACTGGTTAGTTCTTCTTGTGTCTGTGTTGTCCCTCATATTAGGGGTCTAAAATGTACTTATATGGGTTCTTTTTCACGAATATGGTAGATTTAATTCATGCATATATGATTGATATTTCTTTTCTTTATCCAACAGACATCAACGAGTGTATCAGAAACCCTTGCCAACATGGACGCTGTGTGAACACAGCTGGCGGATACAAATGTACCTGCTCACCTGGATGGACTGGACAGAACTGTCAGCAAGGTGAGTTATTTTGTGTCCCAGTTCTATGACTGGCTTAATGGGTCTGAATTGTAATTCCATGGCTTCTTTTTCAGAAATATAATGGGTTTACGCATGTATGAATGATATTGCTTTCATTCTCCAACAGACATCTATGAGTGTACAAGGAACCCATGCCAATATGGAATCTGTGTGAACAAAGATGGCGGCTTCAAATGTACCTGCTCATCCGGATGGACTGGACAGAACTGTCAGCAAGGTGAGTTATTTACGCAAACTATTTTCTTTCCCTCTACGCCTTCAGCATTCTAAATGACAGTGAAATAATTCTTTTAAATCATATCTAAATTCCCTGCAAATATATTTTTGGCTTTGTTCCTTTCTTTCTTTCATCACAAAGATATTGACGAGTGTGTAAAGAACCCTTGCCAACATGGACGCTGTGTGAACAAATATGGTGGATACAAATGTACCTGCTCACCTGGATGGACTGGACAACACTGTCAGCAAGGTGAGTTACTCATGCAAACGATTTTGTTCTCCTCTACGCATTCAGCATTTTCAATGACAGTAAGAATACTTATTTGAAATCATATCTAAATTCCCTGCAAATATATTTTTTAACTTAGTTCCTTTCAGCATTTCGTGCTTTCTTCTTTTCAGCATTTTCATTGCCAGTAAGACTAAGTCTTTTAAATAATTTCTAAATTCCCTCAGAATGTTTTTTTCCTTTCTCTCTTTCATCACACAGATATTAACGAGTGTGTGAGGAGGCCTTGCCAACATGGACGCTGTGTGAACAAAGATGGCGGCTACAAATGTATCTGCTCACCTGGATGGACTGGACAAGGCTGTAACCAAGGTGAGTTACATTTGTGTTTCGCTGCTGTCACTTACATCAGGGGTCTAGATTGTACCTTTCTGGCTTCTTTGTCAGGAATATAATGGATTTAATTTATGCCCATTTGACTTATTTCTTTCTTTACCCAACAGACGTCAACGTGTGTATCAGAAACCCATGCAAACATGAACGCTGTGTGAACAAAGACGGCGCAAGGTGCTTCTTACAAACTAGTTTGTTCCTTCAAACTTTCAGCATTAAACGTCTCACATGATGAACTATATTTCTTTCTTTATCCAACAGACATCAATGAATGTACCAGGAAACCATGCCAACATGGAACCTGCGTGAACAAAGATGGCGGCTACAAATGTACCTGCTCACCTGGATGGACTGGACAGAACTGTCAGCAAGGTGTCTTTTTGTGTTCTTTTCAAAAACAAGATACATAGGCTTTAGATACATAATGTAGCTTCTTTTTTAGAAATATGATGGGTTTTATTTATGCATGATATTCATTTCTATGTATTATCCATGAGTGTACCAGTAAGCCATGTCAACGTGAATGCTGTCTGAATAATGATGATGGATACAAATGCACATTCAGTTTTATGTGTATAGGAACGAAATTGTTCAAAACTGTGATTATGAGTTACATTATGCCTTATCTCACTACAAGATTAGTTTTTTTTTCTCATTCATCACACAGGCATCAATGAGTGTATGAGGAAACCATGCCAATATGGACGCTGTATGAACAAAATTGTTGGATACAGTTGTATCTGCTACCGTGGATGGACTGGACCAAACTGCAAGCAGGGTAAATATTTATCATTGTTTTCATGTACGCAATGATGAGATCGCGAGCGAAACCCAGAAACACGGCGCTTCGTGTCGATTGTATCCATTCCAACGTCCCTTACACGTACGCAAGTCAGTTTCTCACTTTAGGGGGTCAGTGCACCCAGGGACAAGTCAGAACTCTTGCTTGGTAGAAGTAGTAGCTACCCCGAGACGGGTGAAGAAAAGGTAGCACTCTTGTACGGCGTGTGGTATGTTAGAAATGGTAGCTATACTATAACGGGAGAAAGAAAAGGCAGTAATGAAACTACCTGCGATCTTTTTTGGGACTTTTGGATTTTTTTGAAATTGAAACACGTGGGACACAGGCAAGTATTGCTGATGTCGTGACCCACACACATAATGTACCCGTTTTTTTTACACTTGGGTGGAGTGGGGAAAGTCGTGTTAAGTACCTTTTTCCCAAGGGCACAATACCAGTGGCGTCAGGGGATTTGAACCCGGGACCCCGGGATTCTGAGTCGAAAATCCTGCCGTTACGCCACACGACCCACGATCCTACTTTGATTTTTCGGTAACATTAACAATATAGAAGTATGGATAACTTTGATTGAAAACGAAAGTCATCATTCTTTCAAAAATTGCTGGTTGTGACCATGATAATCAATATTTGTCAGAGGGTTGGCATTCAGTTGGGAATCAGTCACGAGGGACTCGACAATATGCGGCTTAAGGTCGGGATTGTTCGAAGTAGGTTAGAAAGCCTTTTTTTTATTTCCCTCGTTTCAGTATAGCTACCACTTGTATCACATGCCACCTTAACCGTCTCAGTGTAGTTACTTCTTTTACCACGCCCCATTCAAGAGTGCCGCCTTTTCCTTCACAAGCAACAGACAAACACAGCCCGCGTTTGAGCCACATGTACACGCGATTTCGTGATGGCTTACAAGGAAACTACACCGAGTATTTCTCCGGAATTGCTGAGATATTTTTTGATAAACTCTTCACGATATTTACAGTCAGACCTGTACAAGTGATAAAGTCTTATACAAGGACCACCCGACCAATATGACCACTTTCTGGTGGTCCCTTGTATTTTGCAACATCTCTCATTTCGTGTGGCGTAATGGATAGAACATCCGACTGTCAAACAAGGGGACCCCAGTTCGAACCCAGCCTGCCCCCAGACATGTCTGAACATGCGGCCCGACGTTGTACCCTTGGGAAAGGCATTTAACACGACTTTCTTCACTTCACTCAGGTGTAAATGAGTACCTAGCTCATCTAGGGTAAGGGACGTCCCTCGGATAGGACGTTAAATGGAGGTCCCGTGTTTGGGGAGAGCCACACCCCGCGCACGTAAAAGAACCCAGCACACCTTTCGGAAAAGAGTAGGGGCATGCCCCGGTGTACGATGGTCCAAACCTTCCAGTCTGGTCCGGGTTGACATCATGAAAAGGTGATAGTTCACCTGTTATGTCAATCCTTCCACAAATGGAATAAAAAACTAAAAAAAGAAGAAGTTGGTGGTAGACAAAGTTAGCCTGTCAATTGCAGCGTCGTTTGTGTTAGCTCACTACACTTCTGTTTGTTACAGCTGGGGGCCGATGTCAGGGTGGATGGGAGGAATACAACAACCACTGCTACAAGTTGATGATTGGAAAAGTCAGTTGGAATACAGCAAACTCAGGATGTAAACGATTTGGCGCAAACCTGGCTTCTATCAAGAACAGATTGGAAAGCGATTTCATTGCTAAATACATTTTACGTGGTGGGTTGATTTGTTGTCTGGACTTTGAAAAGTAAATCTAGATTGAATTATTACATGGAAACATAGTCTGTGGTGACTGTCCGTACCTTAGGCACACACAGTTAGATGCAGCTTTCCGTTAAGGTTGTCATGATTTCCTTGAACATGATGAATTTTACATAAACATGTCAGAGAACCAATAACTTGATGCTGTATTGGCGTGGCCAAACGAGATAATATTTCTTCTACCTTCAGGTACAGTCAAAAATTGCCAGGATGGAGATGGGTCTTCTTACCGAGGGACTGTCGTTGTGACGAAAACAGGCAGGAGGTGTCAACGTTGGGACAGTCAGACACCACATGAACACGACAGGACACCTGCTAGATTTCCGTCATCTGGACTAGAGAGGAACTACTGCCGCAATCCTGACGGCGAGGACCATGCTTGGTGCTACACCATGGACCGTGATAAGAGATGGGAGTACTGTCCTGTACCAATGTGTGGTAAGTTTTTTGTCAAATCAAAGCTTTTTCGGGCCACATGAATCTAATCTTTTTTGTTCTGAGATTTTTTTATACGTTATAATGAAGATCAACATGCATATAATGAAGATCAACATGCAAATAGAGTCTGATGGAAAAGTTTACATTCAAACTTCTTCCGATGTGAAGTTGATCCATATCACTGATATACAGTTGATATAATGTATGATATCAGTGTGGTGGAAATATTTCACGACTTACAAAGATGATTATTCACAACATCTTTAAAGAATGACGTTTTAACACATTCTTTACACTGCAGCAGTAACGTCTGGCTGCACTGCGAAGTAGAACTTGACCTGAAGAAGGTTAGAGACGGTCACCGAAATGTCAGCTGTTTTACCCCTTTGGTTGTAAAAAAAAAAATGACTTTTTTGTTCAGTCCGTGAATTGTTTCATCAGGTTGGTAAGAGACCGAAATCTCGGTGACTGGCACTGTCCTCAAGTTAATAATGTTAATGACTGGTTTTACTTCGCACTGCAGCTAGCTGTTGCTTCTAACAAAAGCGGTCCCGAACGTATTATCATCTATACAAAAAGGTACCTACTCATCCATGTACCAACCAGATGAGATCATTGCTCAAGACTGTTACTACTGCGTACTCATTTCTCTTCTCAATTATTTACTGTGAAATAGGAACCTTTCCGACGATCTGGATTGGATTGCACCGCATTTATAAAGATGGACGCTCAACATGGACAGATGGGTCAAAGCTATCCTACAGCAACTGGGCTCCAGGGCAGCCTAGTAAACGATGGCAGGACAAGTTCCTGTCCGCTTTTGGTAACAAGAAGGACTACTGTGGTGGTGTAAACTACAAGGTGTGTTGCCCTTACAGTATGCATATGTCAACCACAGCTCTGCTTCAGAATGATTTCTACCAATACAGATTAAAGGAGTCCTAAACTCCAGAAGCCGGGGTTATTTTCCACCAGATTATGTATCAATCAATACATAATCAGCCGACTTTGTACAGAATTCCGCTTGTGGTGAATTACACAAAGTGTGTTTTTTAAAACAATATGATACTCACTAAACCCCTGCAGATCCTACCAGTGTATTCCCTATGCATAAACATAAATTTTTGAACGTGGGTATTTTCGGCGTAAATGAGGGTGGTTAAGCACATTAAGAAGGCCAATTGTTAATAAGATATAAAAGAACACATAGCAAGACGAGTTTTTCTTAACCACCCTGACATTCTTTTTGTAATCTAACCTTTGTCAGGCATTGTCAGGCACATTGTAAAAAACACATAGGCTGAGGGTCACCTGGGGAATTTGGTAGAATACTGAATGCTTTTGGATGCGCACGGGACTAGTGGGTACTTTATCGTATACTGTAAAAGATATTCATTTCTAATTCCTAAAATAACCATCAATTGGAAAATAACTTCCCCCTCTGGACTTAATACTTTAACTTTCAAGCTAAGCTAAGCGCATAAAATGTTCCTTCCACTGGTCTTTTACCATTTTCCCTTCATGAATATTCTAGTATTTCTGGATATTGAATTTGTTTGATTGCCGTCTCTAAGGATCGCAGAGGACCATGGCATGACCAGCCGTGCAGCACTAAACTGTCCTACCTTTGTAAGAAACCGAGGACATGATGATCTCATCCGACTCTCAGCAAGCATCATTGTAATTATATAAAGTTATAGAGGGGACAGTTTTGGATTAGAGTTATACAGAAGTTACCTTCCAAAACATAAACAGGTGCACCACGTGGCAAGACAGACATTAGTTTGAGGCACTTAGTGCATTCTAGAGACTCCTTTTTCTCATAATATTACCAGAAAATCTAGAAGAGTATTTCTAACCTATAACTGTAGAACTATGAAACAAATCTAGACTTGATACTTTATTAGAAAGTCCATTAGTGTACTACCTAGTAAGACTGTTGTAACTACTGATTAGGACAAATATCAATATGAAGTCATTCGCAATCTTCCTCAGTGTGCAATGTCGGCATTCTGATTCTAGTGACAGTGGGAAGAATAATAAATTAGGTCGACAATGGTTAGACATTGAGGTAGAGTTTTGCATAATACAAAGTAAATAACCTATAGACAACTTGATGAAATTTCTAAAGAGTCAGGCGTTTCAGGCAGCATAAAGTTTCTCAGTCACTGCTGAAAAATGGTGGATGCTATTTTAAACGTCTGACTCTTCAGAGAATTTATCCAGTTGTTTTGAATTATTTTTATCATGAAAAATACACTAAAAAAAGTAAGAAAAAGACTAATGATCTGTGATATATTTGGGGTGACACTGGTCAATGATTAACTCAACCAAGCCCATGTTTGCGACAGTGACTAGGTGCGTTGAATAGTATGTTTATAGCTAGTTGGCCAAAGCACTCGCAACTTTTGTTGTTAACGGGATAACAAATGACATCTGAAACAACAATGAGGAATTTTCCCACGTTTACAACACAAAATTTGAGAAAAAAAAAGTCATGAAAACAGAAGGCTGGCCCAGCCTTCTGTTTTCATGATTTTTTTTTCTAATTTTTTTTGGAAAATAAAAATCCGTTAACCAACAAATTAAATTGATGTAGCCTTAGATGATAAATATGTTGTCAGACCTGGTAACTACAGCAGACCGCTCTGTGTGGATTAACAGGACAAATTAAAGAAGCTCAGTGTGAAGAAGCAAGGCATGGAATAATAATTATTTTTCATATGGACCTTCTCTATGTATTTTAAACATTTTAATCTACTTTATCAGGAAATGTAGATGTACATTGTCTGCTTGTCAGTAAATATGTAAGCTCTATTATCACTAAGTTCTGTCTGGACTACATTGTAGATGAGGAGAGATTTAGGAGACATAGGTTGTCAGACCTCGTAACTACAGCAGACCGCTCTTTATGGATGAACAGTACAAAGTAAAAAAATTACTGACATGATAGTCTTAGTAGAAATAAGGATTCTATAAATGCCGAGTTACCTTTCACGATTCTGTGTTTTGTAGGAATTCAATGTAACAGTGTAGCCCGTGGTGATAACAGAAGATGGTATATGCATATACTTAGGCAGAAATACTTTGAGTTTTGAAGGACAGGAATGTTGAACTTAGTAACACTGTTAACAATGCTTCACCTCCGTAAGAGGAGGGCTGATGATGATGATGATGAGATGATGAACACCAGTGTGTTACTTATAGAAAAGGTAAACATCCATGTAGAGACCAAATTCTGGCAATGGCTACTTTGTACCTGTTCTAATCAAACTTATAAGCATTGACGACGAAGTGGCTTTTGCATGATCATAGATGTACTCGTGTAATGTCATATATACTCGCAACTCTACTTGTAACTTTGTTATCATCAAACATGATTAAAAATGTAGAAAACAAGCCGATAACCTTCGGCCGATAACCTACATAAACATTTAAGTGCAATAGTAATGAGCTACAGAAACAATCTGCAGAAGATGTGTGGTGACAGTTTTTCAATAGAAGTAGACATAATGTAAGTGTAATATTGATCGCTGATGCACATCATTTTCTTCACCTTGCGCCCTACGGATGTTGATTTGATTAATTAAGGAGTCGACCGAGGTGTTTGTAATCCTGCATCTTTTCCAAGTGTTTTAAATGCGTCGCTTTTCATGTTGCTCCGTGCGAAATAAATATGATGTTAAACACATAAGGACTATGAAATAAATTGACTGTTGAAGAGCTGTACTAGACAAAAGTTATGTCGGTCTGTCTGTCTGTCTGTCTGTATGTATGTATGAGTATGCATCTCCCTGCAAGACAGTCTGAGAAAGTTTCCGACAGCTCCCTGTTAGAAAGACAGGGCATTAGAACTTCCAAGGACATAAACCTCCAAGGACGCCCCCCTCCCATCTCCTATATGTATTACGCTGCAACACAATCGGGCAAAGTTACCGGACAGCTATCGAGGGAGAAAGACAGGACATTAGAACTTTCCATTGCGTATATTTATAGGAACACATTGCTAACCAGCTGGGATCACCGCTGGAAAAACAGCTGCCAAATGACATTTCGGCTTGTGCGAGTGTATGGATCGAAACCATAGCAAAACACAACTTTCCGGGGAAGACGTAGTGCAGGGTGGTCGAACTCCCAGTGCAGCAGCGTGCGGTTTCCCACACTTATACAACCCAACATAGTTCGAATCACTCTTTGCGACTGCCGAAAATTAAACTGGAATCTGGGAAACGTACATTTGCGTTCAGAGGCGCAGAGAACTGGATCTCACTACCACCGTTGTAACCGTTTCATCCTAGCAAACATTCAAATCACTGTGCAAAAGAATTGTAACGGCAGTTAAGACAAGCAAGATTACAATAACTTGCTTATTTCGGTTGGGGTTGTGACATTGTTTGCTTTTAATTACTTTCGCAATGCCTTTTCTTGTAAGAAGAATAGTTGATTTTGCTGTTGTGTTTTGTTTTAAATTAGTTTTCTTCACAGATGAGTTTTATTTTGATGCTTATAAGCTTAATTTGTTCAATCACATTTGGCGAAAACGTTAAGGAATGGAAAGCAGAATGTATTACCGTTGGAGAAAACAGGGGATTCGGCTTCGTGTCCGGTAGAAGCTATTGACTATCATGTTGAAATGGCCAAATAATTTTCTGTAGATCTAAATGGGAGTCTGTTGTTCCGGGTTCCGGTGTTCCGACACTAACCTGAGGTTAACAGACATAGAAAGGATGGCAAAGACAGAACGGATTGGTGGAGTATGGTAGTGAGACGCAAGAGACGCAGACTTCCTGACGCAGGCCACTCAACCAGGTGAGGATACCTCATCAAGTATAAAGTAAGTAAGATGTTACGGGCCACGTCGAGACAAGGGCACATATTGGAAAGCCAACCAACCATCTCAACGATAGACGATGCTTTTAAGAGTTTCTTACAGAAGTGTGGTATTTATGAGGTTGAAAGACTACATGGTTGTGCGATCTCTTTGCATATGGCCGGTGCAGTTGAGGAGGAAGTAATGGCTCACGCTGGATGGTTTGGAAGAAAGACGTATTATATTTCAAACTTACTTGCACAACACATGTTTTTTCCTTCCCCATGTTAATATGGCACAGATGGATGATTCCAGAAATATATCCTGTAAATTAGCTATATAAAAAGAGTTTAGAAAACAAACGGGGTACAATTTCATCTGGAAAGACAAGAACTCTCAGGTCTCAATCATAGACCCTACAAAGTCCGGAGACAATATCAAGCCTATGGTTATGGGACCGTCGAGGTTTGCTACGGACGAGGTATCAAAAGCCGTTGAAGAATACTTATCACAGGATAATTTAGTTGCACTACAATCAGCTACAAAACTACTTCCCGACAAAGACTGTTGATATTACTAAAAAAATAGCCTCAGTGGATAACTAAGTATTGTCATCGTAAATCTAGAAAAAGTTTCAACTCATGGTTAAGGCACGTGAACACAAAGAGCAGCAATGACTGGGCTCTGCTGCAGATGCTGGGGTGGTTGTCCGTGAAAGACAGGATCCAACAGAAAAGCATGATGACTTTCCGTAAAATCATGGAAAACAAACAGCCAGTTTCTCTGTATAAACAGATCACAATGCAGTCACATGGTTATCAAACAGTCATCTTAATCACAAACCATCCTCTTACCGAAGCCCAGAACAAATGCTCAGAAAAAGCGCTTCTTGTATAGAATGTCCAGCACCTGGAATGGCTTGAAAGTGTAAAGTAGTTTAATATTGTCAACTTTTTATTAATTGTATATACACAGCCTCATGCTTCTTTTATCATTTATGTACATAATTCTGTGGTATTCAAGTGTGTCATGTAGTTTTGTCCAGTCATGTTTTTGAATGGACCATGGGAAGAGCAGCTGTTAAGCTAATTGTGGATCCTAATGAACTCAAACTCATACAAATCTACCAGAAATGCTGTCACTCATACAGGCAGGAAGGGATTCTGAGAAAAGCCTGGCCACGTCTTGAAGCGCTAGATGTCTGAACGGAAGCTCTTAGTCACGGCCTGACGGTTGACGTCATCTTACTGGACTACACGAAAGCGTTTGACACAGTCCCACACGAGGGACTACTCTGCCTGCCTACCTGCATTTATGAGGGTGACACAGTTAAGCCGCTGGCTGCAGGGCGGAGCACCAGGGTTAGGCGTGGAGAAATAGTGACTGTGCGATCAGGAGGTCCTTGAGCAAGTGCCTGAGAGAAGTTTCTAAATCGGATCCGGGGCTTTTAAACACCCAAAGTGACAACGAGTGATGGTAAATGGTGCAGGGTCTAACTGGAAACCAAGCAGTAGTGGATTGCCACAAGGAAGTATGTTAGGACCTCTTCTCTTCATGATTTCTGTTAGTGACATACCGGACGAAGCCGCACAAACAACTTCGAATTCGTGCTACAATCTTTACTACACGCTGATTGGACAATCCTGAATCACATGATCCGCATTACCATATAAGTAGAGGGCAAGTCCTCCGTTCTGTCTCTTTTTGGATTCATCCGCCCAGTCGTCGCAGGGTTACGGACGACCGATCTCTGCCAGATCAGAACAGGCCACGCGACCACGTTTTGTTGAAGCCCAGGCGGTGTGTTCCAGGCAAAGGTTTGGGTACCGGAGTTTGCGTTTTAATGTTGGCCTGGCGTTGAGTGAGTTTGGGGACTTTTGTTTCGCGTCTCGTTTGTAAGGTTGTGCTTGTTTCAACCTCGGTTTTTGTCGTAATCACTTATGAAGGATGGTCCAATGAGTGCTTAGTGTGGATAGGAAACTATTCGCAGATGACACCAAGATTTATGCAGCTGTACAGAATTGTGAGAGAGACTCTCATGCGACTTGCTTACAGGCCGACCTAGGGAAACTTAAGGATTGTTCGAACAAAATGCCAAAAGATTTCACTCTGACAAATGTAAGACCCAAGAAAATGGTGTTCTATCAACAAAGAGGGTGTTCTATCAACAAAGTGGCGGCATCCAAGTGAAAACATTTACGGTTGAGGGCAGAAAGAACCCACTGAAAGACAACAGAAAGAGGGCCCTCCAAGATCAAAGAAACTTCATGAGAATAAGAAAGGACCAAGTGTATGAAGAAATGGTTCCAGGTGATGTTAAGGGGAGATTGAAAACGCTTGGAGAGTTTGAAGAGGGCGACGACATCACGAAAATGAGAAGAAAATTCACTAGACTTGAATGGTCCTGTCACAAAAAGTACAGGAGGACGGAAGTCAAATTATCAATTATGAACACATGATCTTTTTGACAAATACCACATATAACTCAACTGTTCACTTGACTGATGTAGAGCTACCCCTGCATGTCCCTTGAGCTCCCAACATCAAGCAACAAAGTTTATAATACTACGCTGGGCAATAAGGAGCTGAAAAGTGGCTGCGACTATCACGTCGCCCTCGGAACTCGTACAGCTGTGTTTGAAGACAAAGCCTCCATCGACATTGTTGAACTCATTACATCTCTCGTGAATATCCAGCGACTCAGCTAAATTCCTGCTGACAAACGATGGCGACGCGAGCTATTTCGATTGCACAATCAAGCCTTCCCCCATGCTGTGAGATTATGTCAGATCATTCCTAATCCACGGAAAATCACAACTCGAGTTCTTTGCGGCAACTACGCCCATTCATTGACTTGCCATAGGCCTGCTAATATTCAGGATTGTGCCCCTCAGTTCCACACACACGTAATCAGAAGAGAGGGCTTTCAACCAGCTACGGGGTATTACACGTACAACAGGATGTTCCAAACACCCTGGACAAGTCATGTTGGTGCGATCGTTTTGTGAAAAATGTCATGCACACTGATAAGGATGGTGCGTCATACCAGCAAAGCATCGTGTCAAACACAACCAAGGCCCAGCAGAAGCCAGTAAGGACACACTGGTCTCAAAAGAAACCATCAACAAGCACCCCAAGGCTTGGCAGGCGCATTGCGAAAGACTGCTGGCTTCCCTGCTTTGTGAAAAGGGTGCGTGGTGGATGGTACCAGGGGAGGGAGTTACATTCTGTTGATATTGAGAAGTTCTTTGCTGCAGAAAAGTGCCTTAGGTTTATGGCAAGCTGTCAGAATACAGGCAAGACTGCCGTTTCAACCTTTCAAGCCTATGTTATCAAGAGTTTCACACCTACCAGATTATAATTAATTGTTGCCATCAGATGCCCTAAAGCCAAGGATCACTAAAGAGAAAGAAGATAGCAAGGGGCTACTTTTAGATTAACATGCAGGGTCTGTAATTATCAACAAGTTGTATGGATAGGTCAGCTTATAACATGCCTATTTACATTTTTCAGGTTATGCTGAACGGTGCAATGGCTGGTATCCCAGTCACCGTGGATGATCTCGTGGTGGAACGTTCCCGGCCAGACCTTGGCTCTGCGTGCTGACGCCATATTAAATTGGCGTGGCCTAATGAACAAATTCCAAGAGGAGAGGAAGAAACATCAAGAAAAGCAATGATTTCCCCATATTACAATCCACGTCAAAGCTGTCCAGTCATGAGATACTTCACCTCGCTGCGACCTTGGACACTTGGAAATCCCGTCAAAGCTGTCCAGTCATGAGAGACTTCACCTCGCTGTGACCTTGGACACTTGGAAATCCCGTCAAAGCTGTCCAGTCATGAGAGACTTCACCTCGCTGCGACCTTGGACACTGGAGGATTTCATCGAAATACTATAAGTAACGTAGAATTTTACATTTATCAAAATTACAGACGGTAATGAGATTAGAGAAGTAAAAAGATGTCGGGTGGCATAACCCTCTCATTGGGAGTGAAAAGACTGTATTTACATTGCAGTACAGAGAATAACATATTTCAGCAAAATAGCAGGACCACAATTGAAACCTTTGGAAAACAGAAACAAGATGGTTGGTCCAAACTCCGGTCAAATAGGAAAAGTACCGCACATAGCACCTCGACGGAAATCCACTTCCGAACTCGGAGATAAAATGACAGTCTCACTCAGTACTGCCCGGTCGAGAGGCAATACACTGCCTTTCTATGTTCATTGATAAAACAAGGGCATGTAACTTGAATGTATTTCGGTAGTTTCATATCAAGGCGGCTTTATCCACCATTCAAATATTTTGAAGCATTAGTTTGAATCGATTTATGTCATTGATTGTAATTAAACTTTTGGAAATCGTGTAGTGCTGCTTTTTAGTATTTTTTATCCGGTCGCGTTCCCGGAACCACTCCAAGTATAGCCTTCCCCATATTGTTGATGGCCACACAGGGGCCCCAGAAATTGGCAATATGTGTAAGAGCCATAATGATTACATAACACTGCTAAATTCTGTTGACTCAAGTCATCAACAGATAATTAATCTCTTCATAGTACCGATGCAGCCAGAAAGATTAGTAAGAGGGTGACTGGGATACTCGGTGTAGCTTAGCAAAGCCAGTCCAGGCAGAGTAGTTCGGTAGCAGTCTAACAGTCACCAAAGCAGCATCCATACCAGCACTCTTACGAGATTCAGACAATAGCACCAAGCTGCCAAACTTTATTTATCCTCTCCATGTCCCGGAGGCAAGAGCAGTAGATTTTTCGCTCAGTAAACATGAGTGGCAGGTATCATTTCATAAACTATCTAGTAGCATTAACAGCGTCATAGCAACAAGATCATAGCGAGGACGGCATAAGAATGAAAGGAGAAATTGATTCACTTTTTCTATCAGTTCACTGATTTGTGTTTATTCCCCTCGCTAGTTTGTCAAAATTCGACTAGATTTAAAACATTCTAAATACTAGTTCATGAAGGACACACGAAGGTGTGAAAAAGTATGCCATTACTACTGCCTTGTTGGCATTCTTCATACACTACAGGCGAGAAACCATAGGTACAATCCTGCTGCCCCACTTTTGTAAACATGCGTGTTGATACATTTGGCGCCCAGCGTCGGAAGCTGTTGCATTCGTTCGTATCACGGCTGTTCGTGTCAGGGAATCACATCAAGTTCGATGCAGCCACGAAGATTGCAAGCCCCGACAGTGGAGGCCTTTAAGGCCTGGCTCGCGGCCGCCCTGCCGTAATCCGTTAGCCCTGACCCAACCCAGTGATACCCCTTCAGGGTTGTTTGAGGGTAAAGAAAAGAAAAAAAATTAGTAAGAGGGTGACTGGGATTCTTGGTGTAGCTCAACAAAGCCGGTCGGGCAGGGCAGGGCGGTTCGGTGGCAGTCCTGCAGGGGGTGTAATCTGTAATGCGATCCCCGAGGCAGCATCCTTAGCTACCAGCACTCTTACGAGTCTCAGACGTACAATATGGGAGGCAGGAGGTGTTACGGTTGTGGAAGCACTAATATTTAATAACCGACTGCCCAGTTTTTATCACAATGAAAAATGATTAGCTCCTGTTGACAAGTCCCATTTCTAAATATCTTTCTAAAAAACGCAAAGACTTCCCAGCGTTATCCGGTTACATGTAAATTAGGCAGCAAATCATATTCTGCGCTTGAGAGAGACACTGCAAGGCAGCTTAGACAGATTCTTACGTCCATCCAGGTGCCAAATCCTGTACTGATTACTTCGTTTCTAAATGATTTGATCCATGTTATCCAAGTGATACAACAACTACTAGTACCGAGTGCCATCTTCGATGTACATTTGATATATATGTATTCAGCAACCTGCAGCTGATGTAGAGTACCCTGCATACGAAGCCCCAGAACTTGGGCACAGAAGATCAAAAAGGAGCAACAGGGATGTACCCAAACATGCAGTCCGGATACCCAGCTAAAGCTAAAACAACTATACATGGATGTTACGCAGACGTATAAGTAGAAAAGCGCAGAGTGAAGACTGATGAAATATTTCTACGAACTGTAGAGGGGGTTGGGGGAGGGGGGTTGCAGGTCCTCCATAGTCCCCAAACTGTCATTAGTCACCAACTACCATGCCTGCGGTTTAGAGCTGACAAGTCTGCTTGGAGATTCCAACGGTTCTCACATAACTGCGTGCGTTGCGGGTGTCCGTCAAGGCCGCGGTACAATCTACCATCTAATGCACCGCCGCCTGGTCTGTAGTTGGCCCTTTTAACACAACAGCATCTAAAGTAATAAAAAAACAGTCACAATTACATGTATCTCGGGTACTGTTTTCTGAGGGCGCCTGTTTTCATGGTTCACCAGCACACCTTTTGGGGCTGCAAATTGTAGCGCTGAGACTAGCTGGACACTTAAGCTTGGACCAGTCAGCATACGGCATCATTCTCCTTCGCAGATCTGTTTGGAGTCTACGTTCTCAGAGAGCGGCACCCACGTCTGTCACTCAACTCTTTCTATCTTGTCCTTTTAATCTGTCTCGTAAATAAATTATACCATTGTAACGAATCATATTTTGTAATAAGGCCACACCAATTTTATTTGTCATTGGTGTCATGGGTGTAACTGGATTTTTCCAAATCCGAGACCCTTCATAAATTTAGACTTTGACTAAAGTTGTGTCCTCTTCCTCCTGACCTAATATAATGACTGGATTTTTTCCAATCTTTGACTCTTCCAGAATGTAATTTAGACTTTTGGCTTATACTGTGTCCCTTTCCCCATTACCTTATACAACATTTAGAAATATATTAGAGTGAAAAGAAGAAATCATCATTCGATGTCTGGTCAGAACGTATCGCAAAGGCCAACTAGCCATAAATAGGACCCAAGCAACCCCACGGAACATGCAGCCAGGATACTCCGCTAAGCCAGAATAAGTTTAACATCTTTTCACATATAAACAACTATTGGATTTACATGCACAATACATGGATGTTACATAGACGTATATAAGTAGCTTAAGGCGAAGAGTGAAGACTGATGAAAAATATGGTACCATTCTATGAACAATTTTCTACAACAGCGAGAAAGACGTTAGAGTGAAACTAGCGAGAAAGACGTTACAGTAAAAAGAGAAAGTAACTATTGATGGATATGTGTCATTTCACTACCGACCAGTCTGCAGGACCTCGGTGGTTAGGAAGGTTTAAAAAAGTATTGTCAGAGACTCATTAGTTGGACACATGAAACAAAACAACTCATTTACACCATGTCAACACGGCTTCCCATCCGGAAGATCTACTGTGACACAAAGGTTGGAATGTCTAGATACGTGGACAGAATGGCTTGACAGGGGTCTACCATTGGATGCAGTTCATCTACACTTTCGAAAAGCTTTCGATTCAGGTCCAATCAAGAGACTTATAGCCAAAGTTGAAAGCTACGGATGCATTGGAAACTGCTTAAAGTGGATTGGCTCCTTGCTTGAAAACAGTATGTGCCAATGGGTCTATGTCAGGTTTAGTTGAGGTGCTCAGTGGGGTCCCCCATTTCACCATTCACGGCTAAGCTTTGAGGGACAATTTACCCTACTGTGTAAAGAGAAAAGATGAAAAGTAGAAGAGCTGAACAAAGACAATGGTATATAAGGGAGCAAGTTCAGCGGTGAAACTACGACTGGTTCAGACGGTATAAATTAAATCATTGAGGCAGCACAGTGAACCGGCGAGCCATTGTCGACCGAGAGTTATAGGAAACAACAGATTAAAAAAAAAAGTAAGCCTGTGTATGTGACATTTATGGAACACCATGTGAATATAATGCTTTGAAAGACACTAAACACTCAGCGGTGAAATTACTGACTGCCATGGCGTTAACATCCAGCAAACCCGTCTAGCTAAGCTGAACCAGCCCCCACTGAGCCAGAGGCACAGTCCCCGAAGTCTGGGTTTCCAAGAGGCTGGACAGCTGGGAGAATAACCCTGACTAACACACCCTGAGTAAGCTGGATGTTCTGCCATGACAAGCAGGAAATTTCAACCGACAAAGAAATGACGCGTTGGTCTTTGCTCTATCGCCATCGCTTGGTTCAGTGCACTAGTGTTTTGTAGTAAGCGATAGAGAATAGAAGACTTAACTAGCATATCTAGAAGACTAAGTGTAAAATGGTGCCCCAGTATGCTAGTGTTTTGTGACGAGTCTGCTCTGAATGGTCGTGTGGCCTGCTCTGCGACCAAAATGTAAAAGCGGTTCCATGGCTCTTTCACCATGACGCTACGAAGCGTCTAGTGAGTAGACATCGTCAAACATTAAGAGCCATACCATAGTGGAGAGAACGTGCCGCAACAAGCATGACACCGGCACGGAGCACGAAGGGTCTCGAATATTGACCACTGCAATCACAATAGGAAGATGGGCCATAATTAAACATGGTCGTGCTATGAATAGATCACACCCTAAACTGGCCAACCAAGATGGAGTCATTCGGCTAACTGAGGAGAGCTATGCTGAGAATGGTGGTCTGAGAATGGCGGCCACACAACACATTGCCGTGAACCCACCATCCCACTGACAAAGACGACGAAAATTGACAAAGCTGTCGCCTGAACCGCCACCCATAATAGCTCTACAACCTCTAGACAATATTTGCGAAGCATGACTGAGGTTGAGTAATGATGAACGAAGGCACAAAACACGGACGCCGAAGCTACGGCAGCTTCAAGGTCTAGCAAAAACATGGCGTCACATGCAGGCATTTACCGAGATCCGGCTGACAGACTCACCAACAAGACGAACATTTCCACGAAATTACCGACTCAACATCCACCCATGATAGTTCTACATGGGCTATAGAACGTCTTGAGCACATTTGTGGGCGATAAATGGGGTAAAAATGCGACGGCGAAGCGAAAGACAGACCGCATGACACCACACCACGAAAACGCCTGGTCTGCAAACGAGCGCTAAAGCCTGCATGACACATAGTTCCACATCACACACCACTCGTTCATATCCATCCGCGGTGTAGTTTCAGCGTGCGTCACTAAATAGATTGTCATGACAATAATTATACACAACTGATGTCCTATGTCAAAACCTCAAAGACGAAATTCCGTTTTTGCGGTTCTCCGATGTATGATGGCTGTCTAAAACTCTGCACTATTTTATGTCGGAACTGAATCGATCAGAAGTTTGGGAGATGTGTAAGCACGGTGCTGAGGCTCGTTGAGGGTTTAATGAATGCTACAACATTTTACAGAATTGTTGCTATGGTTGTAGTTTTACATGTCTGTGTAGAAGCGGTTTTGCGCAAGAGAAGTGCCTACATTTACGGGTTACGAACTTCCAAACCAGCTGTTACAACCACGAAAATTGAGCGATTCACAGAACACTATACTCCTTGCAGACCCTCCTTCCCAGAGGGCAGTTCTTTGGAAAGAGCGTCACATGACGTCATGTAGAGAAACTTCTGCAGAAAGTAGTTACGTCATCACCAGGCCAAACTAGGACTACAGGCCTACCTCACGGTTTGCGCATTTCTACGGAAGTTTGGCGTAAAACCTCCATTAAAAATGAAGCATAGTTTTTACTCTGGATGATGTATGGGGATATGTCTCAAAATCACCTGGATGAATTGCGATGGTATTTTCTTTACTTATTTATTTGGGTAGGCCATATTGATTGGGTTATATGAATGACACCCTCTAGGGACACCATAAACAGATGCGAGCGGGCAAATAAAAAAAGTTGGGCAAAAAAGTTGCCTTACTGAAATCTACGTGGTCAGATAGGATGAACGAAACTAAACACACAGGATGGTTTACCAAAATATCGGTTCTTCGTTTTTGTTGCTTCAAAACTTCTTCTTCGACTTTGAATTGGACTTTGGCATGCTACGATATAAGTATCCGTTTTCCGAATATTTGTCTCAATTTACAGCATCTTTTTCTTTTGCAGCCGTTTTATTTTTACCGTTTAACGTTACAGTATGGCCGAAAACGTTTATTCTTGGAAACGGACGAAAATTGATGCGTGCTTAAATGTCATACGTATAATCAACATGGCTTAAGTGGTGGTTAAGTCAATCTTGGGCAACCTGGGCAGCAGCAATTCTTTTTAAATATAATTGGTCCTGAAAGTGCTTTGGTCTTTATTTCTAGGTGGCAGGATAGGTGTTGACAATGACATGAATGGTGAAATGGTGCAAATTCGGGGCTCCTAGCAGGTTTCTGTGGACCTGCAGGGTCGTTCCTCATTTTTGTGTTTTTGTTTCTGGCGGAATATCATAAGAACCTCTGGGCGAATTGCGACGATATTTGGTACGTGGGTAGGTGTTAACCTGACCATTTGAACATGACTGTGAGCCCTCTGGTACTGCAGCAGCAATTAGAAAAAATATATCTTTGATGTTGGACGCACTGTGGTCCTGATTTTTAGGTGACAAATGCATGGGTGGTGTAAATTTTGGCTTATAGCAGGTTGCTGTGGAACTGCAATATCTTTTTTTAGTATACTGTATAAGTTGGTAGTCTAAATGTGTTACAGACCTTTAAGATGTAAATACTGACATATCCATACGTGAATACAGTGCCAAAAGGAGTAAAGAAGAGACTTGAGACCCTGGGTGTAGACAGACCATTTTTTAAATTTTATTCTGTTAAGTACAAAGTCTGAAATGTAACCTGCTATTCGGGAAATCTAGCAAGAAACAACAGGTCCACAGGGGCATAATAAAGTATTTTTACAACTTCCATAGTCTGTAAAGAACATACATTTTTATGACACATTGTTAATAAAGGTTAACATTATTTGGCGAATATATGAGGTCATTAAAGTCTTACTTGTAGATAACCATACATAATAATTTAAGTGTTACACATATTTCAACATAATTCTTTAAATATTTGATATAGCTATATTTAAATTTAAAGTTCATTTATGATAGCGATAAGTAACAATCAGAACAAATTTACTGCTGAACTGAATAGTCAGCGCTGAGACCCGAGAGGCCTCATACTCACTTATCACTTAATTTATAGCATACATGTATAATGGACAAGTTCCGTGCATTGTCAATGAACTTACAATGCTAGATAAAAATTCAAATTATGACCTATATGCTGCATGCAATATGACTGGGAGGAAAACTTCAAGATGTATTCCCTGTATTAACTCCAAGAATCTATGTGTACAAAGGTACAAACATTTCCCCCAGAGTCTATTCTAAATAGATGATAAACTTGATATTCAAATCTAGCATCATTTAAAAAAATTGCCTTGGGCATGTTCATGTTATAAGTACAAATATTATCTTGAAAACATAGAACTGGGATGTATTCAAAGTAACTCCCAGAAACATGTGTGTACAAAGGTACAAACTTTTTTAAATAGTTGATATATTCCAATCCAGCATTAGTTTTAAAAATCTCAGAACCAAGAAATTTGATTGGTGTTGCCTTAGCATTATCTTTAAGATCCGAGGAAAAAAGTCCAATTGACCTAAAATGCATTTTGATTACGATAAGGAATACTTTTTGCTGTCGATACAACATTAGCTGAGGGAGGATCTATTAGGTAAGGTCTCTAAAATGAAACTAAAAAGCAGTGTCCTCCCTAGGAATACTGTTTGCTGACAGATACAACATTAGCTGTGGGAGGATCTATTAAGTAAGGTCTCACCAATGAAGCTAAAATGCAGTGTCTTCCCCTGACGTGCTAGACTTGACGGTGAGTGCCGAGTTGTGGGAGGATCTATAAGGTAAGGTCTCTCCGATGAAACTAATGATGAAACTAAAAAGCAGTGTCCTCCCCGGAGGTGCTAGACTTGACGGTGAGTGCCGGCGTGTGGGCGGAGTCTGCTCGATGCTTCTCCTCCCACTCTCGCTGCTTCATCTTCTCCTCCTGGCGACGCTTCTGGGCATCCTGCAACCACAGAAATCGTATTTGATAAACCTTCAAGTTCAAGAGACAACTTACTATTTTTCTTAACAGTATCATCAGGTGTTTATGTGCAAAGTATTAACTGTAAATGCAGAAATGTCCGCGGTGGTTTTATGTTCGCAGTTTTTGCAGTAAGCTCTTTGCCGCGAACTTAAAACCACCACAAATTTTTGGTCGACCCCCTTCCCCCATGCTTACTATTGTCACAAACGTGAAGTTAAAACTACTGCAAACACTCCATTTTCTCACTACCGCGAAATTAAATGCATTTACAGTATATCTTTTGATGTACATCACTTAATGAAAAACTCAGGTTACAAAATATTTCCTCAAAGCTAAACTTAAATAAAGTAATCCGTATCTCTGTTACATTTTATCTGACCCTTACCTCTTCCCTCATGACCTCAATGAAAAGCAGCCTGCAGGCTGATTTGAGCTTTTCATGAATAAAGGTTCAAACAAACAAACAAACAAAACAACAGCACAACAACAGGATTTTGTACAGACCTCCTCCTTTTGCCTCTTGACCAGTTGGTCCACCTGCAGGACCAGGTTGTCCAGTTTGGAGTCGTAGGCGTCTTTCTTGTTGTCTAGGCTCAAGGCACGGTTCACGGGAAAGAACTCGTATGCTTCATTTTGCATCTGTATAAGCAACACACAGGATCGATCAGTAACCGTCTTCAAAGGTACTGGCCAAGAAGTTTACAGAAAAGATGATGGTTTAGACTTGGAATCCAAATAGCTGCAACTTTGTTTCCAAACTTTTGGGCTGCACCAAAGGCAAGTCATTTTGAGCCAGAGAAAAGTGGGTCGGGGCAGTAGATTTTTCATGTACTTGCCCAATAGGGCAAATGACTTTTTGAAACCTTATTACATAAGTTATAATTATCCAACCCTTGGCAGTTAAGGGAACATTGTCACTGTTGGTGTCAGTGGGATTAGAGCCGGGAATTTAATATTTACCTGAGTTTAGCGACATGAAACTCAATGTGTGTACAGATTATGGGGCTCCTAGATATTAATTTTGAAGGAAGCAGTGATTGGTTACAGTACAAGTATCAGTGGGAAGAAATGATGATACAATGTATTCACCAGCATAGCGACTTAGAACTCTATGGCGGTGTGTACAGAGTGTGCGGGTCTGTACAGTATTGGTCTGTACACACTCAACAGAAATTCCTTTTGAAAGAGACAGTGACAGAGGCTTTGTGAGTGTCAACGAGGAAAAGGGATGATATTTTACCAGTTTAGCGACATGGAACTCGATAGCGGTGTACTGGGTCTCGTTGGTCTCATCCAGGTGGATGAAGAAGAACAGGTAGGACCACATGTTGTGTTCGTTCTTCACATGCCGTCGAAAGCCCTGGGACAGACACAAAATTACACTTTAGATTCTCTAAATGAAAATTTCCTGTACAACAAATTCATTAAAGATAAATCAATAATTTTGTCTTGGATATGATGAGCTGTAATCAAGAAGGTTTTCAAGATCATGGAAACCTGGCTTCAACTTAAACTTAAAAACCCAGAACATGCAGACTTTTACTGTTCACTCACTCAGCAAAATGTTGACACTCATCAATCTCATAACCTCCTTGATGTTGTAGACAAAAAATGAAAATTAGAATTTTTTTCAAGTTACTGAGTATCTAAAGTTCTTCAATTAAATGTATATGAGGTACATTAAAACAATACATGTATTAAGAATACAGTTGCCAGAAAAAAAAAGCTGTTTGAAATTCCGACCTTCCCAAACCGCTCAAAGTCGTAGTTTGTCCTTCCACAGATGAAACAGATGTTGGCCATGTCAAAGTCAGCTTGCCACTGGGACAAAAGAATAAGACAACTCAAAGTCAAGCTCACGACTACCAAATAGAATGTTTAAAGCTCTAATTATCACACAAAGTCCCCATAAATTACTGTTTATTTTTGCCACATTTTAGAACGTATAATAGTACCCGTACTGTGAATTAGGAAGTGGATATTATTTGTGAAAAAGTTAACACATCTAACCCTTGTGAAGTTAAACACAAGCTTAGTGACCAGTGACACAAATATTACTCATTGACAAGTTTTCCTAAAATGATGGAAACACATAATTTCAAGAGATCCCCCAAACATGAAGATGAACAATGCTATTTTGCCAAGGTGTTACAACAATGCCAGTTTGCAAAGGTGTTACAAAAATGCCAGTTTGCTTAGAAGTTACAAGAATACCAATTTGCTAAAAAGTTACAACAATGACAGTTTGCTAAGAAGTTACAACAACCAGTTTGATAAGAAGTTACAACAATGCCAGTTTGCCAAGAAGTCACAGCTGCAATGCCAGTTTTCAGAGGTGTATTACGACAATGCGAGCTTGCTAACAAGTTACAACAATGTGAGTTTAATTTCCCCCAAAAAGTTACAACAATTTCTCCAAGACACTACAACACTAAGTCTTTCATGCCGATTCGCTACAACTCTAGACTGGCAAGGTTTAGGCTACTTCTATCACCCAAATCACCCATTTTTTTAGTTTACCTTCTTGTTCCGCAAAGAGACGAATCCCCCCACCACTATACCAAAGATGAGTCGGAGTCCGACCATGATCAGCGTTACCCAGAAGGCCATGTACCAGAACAGTCGAAGGGCGTACGCAACAAACGTTACCCCCGGCGGAGGCAGGATCGCCTAGAGAGCGGCGCGAGACAAAAATGGGGAGCAAAATTAGGCGAAATCCGTACCTTTTTGTTCCTAAGGGCCACAAAGGCGTCCACTATCATGCCAAAGACAATGCGGAGGCCGATCGTGGTGACTATGACCCAGAAGGTCAGGTCCCATAGCAGTTTGATGGCATAGTCCTCGAAAGTTACCCAAGATGGCGGGATGAGGGGCTAGGAGATAGAATGAGGTAACAAGGTCGTCAAAAAGGGGACTTAAAACGTTAAGATTTTTTAAAGATTTTTTCCAATGAAATGATTGGGCTACAGAAAGATAGTTGTGAAGATAGATTTAAACTTTTTTAAAAAGGGTTTACAGATATTTTGTGTTCCTAATCCTGCAATTATACTTCACATAAATCTATAAATAACGTCAAGGTAATCACTGGAGGAATCTAAGATATCATTTTATTTTGTTTTTTTTCCAAGGCTAAACAAAATGAATGCAATGAAGTATATTGAAACTTTTTTGCCATTTTTTGGGGTTCAAAGACCTGCGGTTATATTCTACATGCCTTTTTTCAATGTAAATGTATGAAATGAATACAAGGTCTTCACAAGAGGGCAAAAACAACTGTTACAGCAAAAACAAATTTTGTGTTTTCAAGGCGGGGGCTACAGAGTGATACTTTAGGTATTTCAAAAAACTGATATGTGATTTTAGTTCAAAATCCTGAAATTGCATTTAGCAGATTCTATTTTGGCTGGTTGGGCAACAGTTGCAGACTAACTTGCCGTATGTTTAACACCATAGTCAGAAATAGAATAGAATACAACAGTATTTTTTCAACTAAAAAACTCACAGTTAAGACTATATTTCAACAGATATTAAATGTCCAATGTACAATATATGTACTTACTTTATGGAGGTTTTCCATCAGACCGTAACGCATTGTGGACACGAAGCACTGTCCCAGAGACTCACAGAACTGGCCCTTCTCCTCATTGAAGTGGCCTCTGAAGAAGGCAAAGCCGATCACGGCGTAGATATAGATAAAGATGATGGCCAGAACACACACCCACAACAGAGATCTCCCTGGAAATGGATAAGATTATGTAAGATAAAAATATAACGTATTAAGTCAGACACACACACGGATACACACACACACACACACACACACACACACACACACACACACACACACACACAACAGCGATATCCCTGAGAATGGATAAAAATATAAGTATGGTCAGACACACATACACCGAATCACACACACAGATACACACACACATGCACATGCACACCTGCACAGACATACAGATAGACACACACACATACACACATACACACACACACACACACACACACAGATGCAAACACACACATGTCAAAAACATGACATTCCTCTCTAAACTTAAGGTGAAATCACATTTAATATGTATCAAAGCAACAAACCGACCATTGAAAATAACAGCTGGAAAGACTCAGGATATTCAGCAAACAAACAGACTTTCCAGTTAACAAACAAACAGACAGACAAACCGACGAACCGTTGAGTGTGACCGAGGAGATGACCCTGATGAGCAGCTGGTTCTTGACGGCGATGTGGATGAGGTGGAAGCAGAAGAAGTAGCCGTAGAACACTGTCCCCAGGATGGAGAAGATCAGGTAGGCCTGGGCAACGGAACATGTAATGTTTGATATTATCTAGTACATAAAAATGGAGATATTGTTTTGGGCATGTTTGTGTGTGTGTGTCTGACAGTGTGTGTGTGTGTGTGCAGTGTTTGTGATTCGGGAATTTTTGTAGTCAGCATACCCCGGTAACTCAAGAACCTCTGGAATGATTACAATAATATTTGGTATGTGGGTATACGGTTGGGCAGACAAAGGTCAAGGTCAATTTTGGGCCCCATGGTATGTGACCTAACTGTAGGGCTAAGATACCACACATAATAATGCAGGTTCATTCATTCGTTCAGAATCTTTTAGTGCCTAGTTGCAGATAGGGCAACAAATTTCCTAGCTGTTTCAGTAGCAGGGTAAGTTTTTACAGGCACTGCCTTAAAACACGGGACCCCCAACAGATATACCTGGACAAGGGAACAAAAGTCATGTATTTCACTATTGACACCACACCAACTTAAATTCTTCTTAATTTATGTACAGCTTGCACAAAGTAGGACACTTTATCCTGTCCTTGGTACTGAAATGCCATCACAGGTAACAGTGTCACTTACTAACTCGGTACACCGAAGATTGAGCCAACACAGTGAAACCAGTCTGTGACAGGTTAAGTGTTTAAAAGTTCTAAACGGGAAGTATGCGGCTTCAGATGTTTTTGGGGGGACGACTGCGGTGTGAAAGATGTCGGTTTACTTGAGGAATGAACCCACTCTACTTTATACTCCTCACAAACTTGTTTGGTTAGGAAACAAGCAAATAAATGACAAAGTAAAAAAAAGTACATACCACATAGTACAGAGTCTTCAGACTGAACACTTGAATCTCGAGCTTGGAGACCCGCTGCTTCAGCGCATTCAGGATTTCTATGCCCAGGAAATTTTTGCTGGAAAAGGAACAGAGACTGATAAATATCATGAAATATAGTCCACACTACCCAGGAAGACCAGTAGGGTAGATTTATTAGAACTTTAATGATGAGGAAATCTGCTATATTTTTATAACCCTTACCTCTTCCCTGATGACCCCAATGAAAAGTGGCCTACAAGCCAAACAAACTGGTTCAAACAATTAACCATGATAACCATGATAAGGCAAAAGTTTAGATTTTAACTGTGCAATTGTTTTCGTTATGTTTTAGATTAATAATATCGCTGCAATATTAGTGGGCTGCAAGTCATTGTTTCATGCGGTTGTGATGCATAGACTATGTAGTAAGGACGTAATTCGGTTGTGTCCGCCCGCGAGTTCCTTACTGAATAAAATCATTTCTATCATGTTACAGGAGAGAAAACTATAACTCCTACCTGAACCATGCCTTGGTGTTGTTCCAGTCGGGCAGCCTGAGCCTGTTGATAATTATATATAACTCTTACCTGAACCAGGCCTTGGTGCTGTTCCAGTCGGGCAGCCTGAGCTTGTTGATAATTATATATATAACTCTTACCTGTTGATAATTATATAATTATATATATAACTCTTGATAATTATATATAACTCTTACCTGTTGATAATTATATAATTATATATATATTACTCTTACCTGAACCATGCCTTGGTGTTGTTCCAGTCCTGAGTCTGTTGATAATTATATATAACTCTTACCTGAACCATGCTTTGGTGTTGTTCCAGTCCTGAGCCTGTTGATATATAACTCCTACCTGAACCATGCCTTGGTGCTGTTCCAGTCGGGCAGCCTGAGCCTGTTGATAATTATATATAACTCTCACTTGAACCATGCCTTGGTGTTGTTCCAGTCAGGCAGCCTGAGCCTGTTAATGATTATATATAACCCTCACCTGAACCATGCCTTGGTGCTGTTCCAGTCGGGCAGCCTGAGCCTGTTGATAATTATATATAACTCTTACCTGAACCATGCCTTGGTGTTGTTCCAGCCTGAGCCTGTGATAATTATATATAACTCTTACCTGAACCATGCCTTGGTGTTGTTCCAGTCAGGCAGCCTGAGCCTGTTGATAATTATATATAACTCTTACCTGAACCATGCCTTGGTGTTGTTCCAGTCAGGCAGCCTGAGCCTGTTAATGATTATATATAACCCTCACCTGAACCATGCCTTGGTGTTGTTCCAGTCGGGCAGCCTGAGCCTGTTGATAATTATATATAACTCTCACCTGAACCATGCCTTGGTGTTGTTCCAGTCTGGCAGCCTGAGCCTGTTGATAATTATATATAACTCTTACCTGAACCATGCCTTGGTGTTGTTCCAGTCGGGCAGCCTGAGCCTGTTGATAATTATATATAACTCTCACCTGAACCATGCCTTGGTGTTGTTCCAGTCTGGCAGCCTGAGCCTGTTGATAATTATATATAACTCTTACCTGAACCATGCCTTGGTGTTGTTCCAGTCTGGCAGCCTGAGCCTGTTGATAATTATATATAACTCTTACCTGAACCATGCCTTGGTGTTGTTCCAGTCGGGCAGCCTGAGCCTGTTGGAGAGGAAGAAGCTGATCATGAGGCAGAAGGACAGGATGTTGTGGATCCCTCCCAGCACGTAGATGGTGACCTCGTACGGCCCGTTGTCCCGGCTCCACAGGATCCCGTGCGGCGTCTTCGGCTCGGGGCTCGCGCACGTCGCGTTTGCTCGGGTCCTGGAACGGGAGAACACCAATTACAAACACTGAAGCCGTGAAGGATGAAGGTTAGATACCCAGGAGTGAGTTCCCTTGCACTATTGTCGTAAACAATTACAAAATACTCTTAAAAAAGCATCTTTGGTTCAGGGCTCACGCACATAAAATGGGAAAACACAAATTACATGCATACACCAGCCTAAATGAAAGTGATATCGAACCAGTTTAGCTCACTGAAGAGCTATTCTTCCACTGGTCGACAGAGAAGACAGACGCTATATATCAAAGTTTTCAATGTACCAAAGAAATTCCCCTAGCTCTCTTTTGACATGCACAATTAACAGTAGACCACGGCTTAACGTCAAGTCATATTAGGACTGCAACCCTTTTTGGTAGCGTGCATGTCAGGTGAGCGACAGAGCCTTGTTTATCGAGAGGTCCGCGGACAGGAAGACCAAGTTATCCTGCAGAGAGACCTTGTCGCATTACAGGATTGGGCCACTACCTGGGGCATGAAATTCAACCCAAAGAAATGTAACACGATGTCCATAACGCGAAATAAGAACCCTCTCACCAGGATGTACGAGATGTGCGGCGAGTTACTCCAACAGACAGGAGAGGCCAAGTATCTCGGTGTCACATTAAGCCAGGACTTGAAATGGTCAACTCATGTTAACTCAACAGCCAAACGAGCAAACTACACACTAAATTTTCTCAGTAGGAATCTCCGCTTCTGCCCTCGACAAGTCCGCGAGACTGCATACTTCAGCCTTGTCCGCTCGTCCATGGAATATGCGGCAGTCGTCTGGGATCCTTTTCGGCAAAAGGACATCGATGCACTGGAGATGGTCAACAGACGTGCTGCCCGCTTCGTGACCAGCAACTACAGACGACAGGATGTCAGCGTTACAGCGCTCCTTCGGGACCTGAAATGGCCGTCACTCCAGACAAGACGTCATGACGCACGTCTGGTGATGATGTACAAGATCACAAACGGTCTTGTTGCTGTCCTGCCCACTCGTCTCACCCCAGCACACGCACGTACCCGTGCCAACCACGCTCATAAGTACAGAACCCTTCAACCCAAGTGTGACACTGCGAAATTCGCCTACTTTGCAAGGACAATACCTGAGTGGAACAACCTCTCCGCCCACGTAGTAGACAGCCCTTCACTGGACACCTTCAAGAGCAGGCTGCTGTCGTCACACCCGTAGCCCGGACACTGCAGCTACGCCTCACCCCGTCTGTGCGATACCCCTAATAGGGGGTTTACAGACTATTGAACTAGAACTAGAACTAGAGCCGGAACCAAACTCACGGCTCCTAGTTCCAGAGGCAGGGCCACTACACTACCAAAAATCTTTTTCTTATTCTTTCTTATTTTTGTCATTTTCTTATGTTGAGAAAGATTTTCTTATACAATGGAAAAACAAGAAAATTCAAGAAACCTTCTGGAAAGTCTGGTCTATGTCAACCATACACGAAGAATTTTTTTCTTAAGTTAACTTATATCAAGAAAGTTCAAGAAAGTATTTCTAGCATGCTGTTTTCCAATAAGAATTTTCTAGAAAAATAAGAAAATATTGCTTTCTCTGGCTTAATATAAGATTTGTTTTTTGTTTCCTCAACTTTTTATTCTTACAGATTCTTCCCATAAGTTATTTTTTCTAGAAAATTTGATTCAAATGATTTTTGGTAGTGTAACCACTGGACTATGCACGCTACCCTAAGATGAGTTACACTGATGAAGTTTAGATATCCAGGAGTGGCTTTGAGACTCATATCACTGCACACTAACCCATAGTGCTGAGGACATGGTGCGTTCCATGTGGACAACATGAAGATGTTGATGACCAGGGTCAGGAAAATGATGGCTCGGTTCCAGAACACTCTGCAAGGAAGGCACAGGACACATGTGACGCAAAATCTTCCTATTAGTATTAGCATTCACAGCCTTAAGCTAATTATGAATTACCCATTAGCAATGGATATCATACAAGCAATATCATACATTAAAATCAAATCATACATGTGCAAGATGACAAAAAATAAAATGTTTTTCTAATGATTTATGTCACAAATGGCCATTGCAAATTGTTGTTCAATTTTCTCAAGTTTAGGTTGTCAACCTTCAACTAGCAATAAACTTTATGTTTCAAAATATAGTTAATATCATGCATAATAGGGACTTGTGCTTTTGATCAGGCAAACAAAACTCGTCTAATTTTTGAAACCTTGTTTACAACATTCAACATCAAGTGAAGATTTGAATCTTAAAGATGGTTCTCAAATACGTTTTTTAATTCTCAATGTCTCTTGAAGTTTGGAGTTTCAAAGTTTAAAGCACTTACTCGCGTGCGATAAAGAACGCGGCCAGCTTGTGGGACCGGACCCAGGCCTGGTAGTTGATGTCCCTGCGGATGTCCTTCGACCAATCGATGAAGTCGCGGATCTTGTTGCTAGGCGACGAGCGATCCACGCTCCACTTCAGTTTCTCTTTCACCTCGTTCCGCAGAAGGTCCTGTACATGGATCATAGAGCAAACAAGTATTATTGCCTACATCACAGCTTTTTTCACACAATGTCCTTGGTAGGAATTTACAGGCAGTGCTGGTGACACATACCACTGTTATCATGACTCTCACTACCATCATAGTCAATTTCGATAATCATTTATTACTTCAAATTCTATTTTCATTACTAAAAATAAAACTGAGTCACTGCCATCATTTCCTATGTCTAGATACAAATTACAAGAGAATGACAAGTTGATCAAAAATACTGATATAACTGGTATAAGGATATACGACACCACTATAGGCCTTAGGGTCCTTCAAAGGCCTGCGTCAGTTCATCCTTGCACACAATAAGACATATAAAATGTGGCATGGAGTTTGCATGCCTCACCTTCTTTCTAATCCTGAAGTGCACCTTCTGAATCTCATTGTCTTTGATGACCTCCACGGACAACGTGTTTCCCTCGAAAAACGCCCATGCTTGCTTGGCGTCTTCAGTCTTCTGGAAATCTGCAACAAAAATGTGCCGTAAACTACTATAAAAAAAAATCTATGATCAGGATGTCTATAGCACCCTTAAGCTTGCCAAGTCGTTAATAGGTGTGAGGCCTTGCACTATCTTGGTTTCAGATTGCCTCTAGTGCTACAGTAATTTTTGTTTTTCACTCATAGTGTTGCGGTGTCATTATGACAGGGTGTTTGGCCCAGACCCCAGAAGCAACCACACTTATCAAAAAGAGTAGGGGTCCTTCCCGGTGTGAGTTGATGAAAACAATCTGTCAGAATGTGCAGCTTGTACTTGTCAGTACAAACCTGGTGTGTTACGCCATCAGGATGTTTATATAACGGGTATGCAATACAAACAAAGCAACAACAAAAATCGGGACCACACAATTACAGTGAAACTAATCCCTGCAAACTTAAAGCGATTTATAATAGTAAATGCCTGGGCACAGAATGGAACACCTGAGGCAAATTGAGTTCTATATTCGGTCATGTCAATTACCTTTTGGGTCGAGTGCACTGTCCAGGTCCAGAAACCGTTTGAGGATGTGGAAGAAAGTAAAGCCGAGGTGCTGCCAGCTTTTCTTCAACGTCTCGTCTGTGGTTTTCTTCTGTTATAAACAACATGAAAAAGTGAAGACATTGTAAAATGCTTTTTTGCAAAGTCATTCCCTTTTAGTCGTTAATGGCAATACGCTATGTCAATTGACAAGGGCTTAAGTTAAGTTAATGATGTTTCATCATTACTTAATTTTTAACTTACTTTGATGCAGTATTATCTGAAACAGCTTAGGTATATTGTATTCATATAAAGGACCTTGTTTATCTTGTTCAATTTTGAGGGGGATGGGGCATGGCATGATTAGCATGGACTAAGAAAAGGTGCTAGTAGTACAGGTAGCAGCTTTTTTATTAATTACGGAGAAGTCCTTGGATTCATGTGAATTTTGGCATGACCGTAACTGTAATAGTAACTATAGTGTGTGACTGTATATTAAGATACTTACCCGTTCCAAGTAACTGTCGACCAATGTTGCGTTGACAGCCTCCTCATCAAGCAGATCTTTGATTTCCTGTGAGACAAGAAAAAAACATTGTATAACAGACATAGGGTTTTGAAAATTTCCTGTTTTTACCAATTTCAACCGATCAAACTAAATTTTATTTCATGATCTTAGCAGCAAATGGCATAGCTTCTGAAATACAGCTTGTACAGTATATATTCTCCTTGGTTCTGAAATGCCATCTCCTGGCTAGAAAATCAATATTCCTGATGTTTTTACAGGTTTAGGCCACATCGATCTAGTTTCTTGTTTCTCAGATTTAAGATATTACAGCTGAACTGCAAGAACAACTTGGAAACAGAGCCTGAGGATGTGTTTATACCTTTGAGTTCACAGTTTTGAGGAGTGAATATAGCAGGCTTTCTGGGCCTATTTTTGGCTTGTAATACACTTTTGCTGATTACTTCTTTTTCATTTGTTTTTCCTGTCTTCTGCGCAGTTAAGTCCCCGCAAAAACAAATTAACTCATTGGTAACATTTATATTACCAATGACATCAGGTACCTTTGCCAGTGCTGCATCATTTGCGTTCTCCTCAATTATGACTTTAAGCAGGTTTCCAATGGAAGTTTTCAACTGCACAACCTGTGGGAAAAATAGCCAGAAAATTAAGCAATTGTCAATTTCTAGTACCATAGCAATGTTCTAGTGTGTAGAGTGCTTGCTTTGCTCATGGTAGTTTTTCCATGGCTTGATTCCCTGACCTTATACCAAAGACTTCAAACATAGTACATCCTGCTTCTCTTCCTAGCTCTTAGCACTGATGGAAAAGACTAATACATTGAAGTACACAGTGTCATATCTCAGGATATACATAAACTAAAAATGATGTCTTATGATAAAGTTTTCCATTGCATATAAGAAGAAAATTGTAAAATTTGTCTCTCACCGAAAGTTGGTCTGCTCCGTTGAACTTGGTTTCCCGCAGGATGAAGTTAATGTAGTCGATTGCCTTGGTGTCGAAAATGATGGCCTGGTTTTTGGAGTTTCCCTGGAAACATCAGTACACATAATTCACTTTAAATCTTGAAATGAATAATATATATATTTGCTGTGGTTTCATTTTTACAGTATTCATAAAGTCACAGCGAATATGTGTTTTTGTGCTACAGATAACTGTTAACAGTAATAGTATTGTTCTGACTGCAAAGTATATCTAGGCTAGAGTGCTTTACTGACCACTGCCATGAGGAAGAGTGTGTTGAAGTCTAGTTCTAAGCTATAGTTACAGGGAAGAGACAGCAACTCGCGTGGCAAATCCTATGCAGTGGCAGATCACTTGAAAGAAGTTGAGGGTGTGGCAGCTAACAGGACTTGATGGCAACTTCCTGTAAGGTTATAGACTAATTTGCTTACCACTGCGAGGTTGAAGAGAGTGTTGAAGATGCTGGTGACCAGTCTGACGTTCCCGCTGTTGATGTTGGAGTAGTGAAGCTGCAGGTACAGCGTGGTCTCCGCAACCAGGTTAAACGACTTCATGTTGTCGGGCTGTTCTCGGATGTAGTCCTGAAAAACAAATAAGAGGACGAACATAAATCAAAATTATGGCCTTGTGTTAGATTATTGACTCAGAATCCCTGTAAAAGTTCTGATTTTGAGTCCCTGGCAGGACCCAAAAGCTTTTGGGGTGTGGTCCTGAAACGAAATAAGAGGATGAACATGAATCAAAATGGTGGTCTTGTGGTAGGACTGTTGTCAGGGTCAGAATTCAAAGGTTTTGACTTTGAATCCCGAGCAGGTCTCAATGTTATGCTTTTGGAAAAGGCACTACACACCAATTTCCTCACTTGATAATGAGTACCTGGCTTTGGTTAGGGACGTCCTCCCAGATGGTACGTAAAAGAAGAGCTACCATGTTTGAGGAGAGCCATCCTTCAGGCATATCTAAGAGCCCACATGATGCTTTTTGATAAGAGTTGCATAGGGTTCATGACAAAAATATAGATTTCCCTCCTGGAAACTACTGAAAGGAAGACATTTTATTTGATGTTTGCCAAAAAGTGTTAAAAGTAAAGTAAAACTTCAAGTTAAGTTTAAAAGTAAAAGACCATATCTATAACACCTTGAAGTATTCATTGACATTACCCAGCAATATGGAGATGATGATTCTAAAAACTTAAGATGCCTCTGAATTCATACCTGTAACTTAGTGTGTTGAGCGTCACACATCATGCCTAGCACACGTAAGACCAGCTCGATGTTTCCGTCGTCTTCAAACAGAACCTCGTCAATTGGCTCCTCAAGCTCGTCAATCAGGTCATTATGCTCGGAGGACTGAAAAAAGGTAAAATATCAGTCATACTATGTCCAGTGTTCTTGCCAGGCCTTTTCAGCAGAGGGGCCCCCTATGCTGTGATTTGGACCCCCTATGCTGTGATCTGGACCCCTATGCTGTGTTTCAACCAGCATAGGAGTGTTTCTTTCTGGGACAAACCTTGTGACCCTTCATAAATCTTATAAAAAGTTCATATTTGGCTTCAGAATGAGGCTGTGACAGAGGAAAAACTCTACTTCACAAAATTTATCCCTCAAAATGCATGAAATAATGTCTCATTGGGTTATGAATTTACAAATTTTCCGGGAGAACATGCCGGACTCCCTACTCTGGTCACTCCATGCGTGACTTGCACCGCGTTACCTGACCCCTATGCTGTGAAAAAATCCTGGTGAGAACACTGATGTCCATTTCTGTTGAACCACAGTAGTGCAAAAGTAGATCACACTGTAGCAGAGGGCTTGGATCTCCACTGAGAGAGCAGCTGTAGCCTGAGGCAAACAGAATGGCCAGGGCAGCTGGTCTACAAAAGGACTTGAACCTGCACCAGTAGATTTGCCTTTCTCTTAGGAGTGACTGTCCATCACAGGCCACTGGTAATGGTGACTGTGTATCTTGAAAGTGCTGAGTGCTAAGCAGAGATATAGCAGAATGTACTATTTCTAAAATTTTGGGTTTCACTCAGTCAAGAGATGCATTTCAGCACCATGTGAATTTAACTGATGACCTGATATTTATCTCCATGAAAAATTGAGATATAGTTTTGGGTGTGTCTGTGTGTCTGTCTGTTTGTCTGTTTGTCTGTCTGTCTGTCTGTTTGTGTTTCCGAACCACTGTAGTCAGCATAACTCGAGAACCTCTTGATGGATTACAATGATATTTGGTATGTGGGCAGGTGTTATGAAGCCGAAATTCAAGGTCAATTTTGGGCCCCCTGGTATGTAACCTTGGTACTGCAGCAGAAATTCCATTTTTCTATCTCTTGCTGATGATTGAGCTGATACCACATGCAAAGCAAGCACTGACAGGTGCTGAGGTAAGAATGCTTTCAAAATAAGGTAATCTCGAAATGGTTGAAATGGTTCTATATTTACGGTCACCTCTTCTCTGCACATTCATGACAATGTGAATATTTGTTTCCATGTTTGAGTACTGTACTACAGAATGATAAATATTTCAACAGCAAACCCAATGCAAAATTAACTCACTGCAAAAATATGAAATCACAGTGAATTGAATTTGTACTTACCGCTGCATTGTCCACGACTACTTCAGTTGGTCCGTCAGCAGAGGTGGACGGTTCCCCCACATTTGCCTGGCTGGCACGAAGCAGCGCGTCTGCTGTCTGCTTCATCGATTTCAGCTCAATGCCACCATTGGCTGGTTCTGAACAAAAAGAAATCAATTTTAATGGCAAGACAAAAGTACTTACTACAAGTCCTTTGCAAGGTCACTGACATGTATTAGATATTTCTAGTCTTTTGCCTCCAGAAAAATGCCATCCTTGAAATTGTTAAAGCTTCATGTACAAAACCCTGAATATGGTCTGCGACTCTGCGTGCATGCCTTTTTCCCCAGGGCGTAATCAGCCATTTTAATTTTCCATATTTTCTAATCTGACTGCTCTAAATTAATAGAATATGAGTCATTCTGTTAATCTAAATACATTGACATAGTAAAACAAAACCACCATGCCAGTCAATTTCCTTGGGTTTGGGCCCAAAGGTGATAGAAAAAAAAACCCAATTGGGATTGTCTTGTTAACCTGTATCAAAAAAAAAAGATAAATTCTAAATCAGACCTGTCCCTTTCTGAGGAGTCTTTGCGGCCGGCGGAGTCGGCCAAGCAGGCCTGCTCTGTCCGTGTTCAGGTCTGCTGGCCGCTGCAGACTTCCTGGATTTGCTGGACTGGCCGCGCTTCCGGCCCGTCTTTATCCTGCCGCGGCCGCGGGCGCTCATGATGGACATCATGGAGGCTGTGCTGCCATGCCGCTTCACAGCCTGGAGAGGTCAAAGGAAAATGTGGTTCTTGAATCAGCACTTAAGATTTAATGAACCTGACTGACATTTTGATAACTACTCAGCTGTCTTCCTCATGAAAGTTTTAACCTTTAGCACACCGAAGTTGCCATTTGACACCCAATTTCCTATAGGTTACAAAGTTAGGCAGCAGGGAGAAGGCTAAATAGACTCTTTAACAGTTACTCCTTCCATGGTTGAGTTGCAGTAATAGAGTGGGACTAATTGCCACCAAGAACAGTAGGGGTATCTCCCAATTTGACTGGATCAAAACTATAGGTCTGATCCTATATAGTCCCTACTAATCAAAACATAGAAAACTTTCAGGCAGTGTACTGGGTATGCAAAGCACAAAACCAAAAAGAAACAGATACGGACTCCAGGAAGAATAGTGTTGCGAAAACAATACACTAATGGAGATCTGAATAAAATAAACAAACAAACTCACTGCCATGGCTGTTTTGCCGTCGATAACTGCCCTGCTGAGTGCCTTCTCCATCTCCATAGCCTTCTGCAGCTCTGCCTTGTGCTGGGCCTCCAGAAGTCGCCTGTGGAAATGGAAATAATTTTACACATTTTCATTCACTGTGAAGGAGAGTAACGTCCCTGTGATAGGACGTTAAATGGAGGTCCCGTGTTTGAGAGTAGCCACACCTCAAGCCCGTTAAAGAACCCACCACACGTATTGAAAAAGAATGGAAGCCTTTTCTGTGTTCATAGCCTTACAGTCCAATGGCCGCACCTGAACAGTTACTGTCATATTGAGGTCACTAGAGCACTGAAAGGTTGCCATTACACACAGATCCTTGTGATTTAGCCCCTCAAATTGTAAGCTCCTCAAAAACTTAAAAATACTAAGTTTGGTCAAAATCTATCTATACCTTTCTGTAGTGATGACTGCTGACAGTTCCATTCTTGACTTGAAGGCGGAAAACAGCATCTCTTCCCTGCTGCCTATGAAGAAGTCCATCAGGCAATCCTACCAGAGAAAAAACAACTCAAAATCATTGTCTATTATTTTACAGGGGAAAAAAATTAAGCTTGAAGTCTGTGCAGTTAAGATAGTTGGTAGTTAAGAAGGGAATAATTAGAATATCATGGTCATGATAGATCACACACAAAAAAAATTCCATTTAGTAGACAATGAGTGTTTTTTTCAGACACTGTGACAGTTTCTAAAATCTATGTCATTTGTGTAACACGTGTGCGACGACAAGACAACAACAGAGCGGGAGTGCGGAGCAGACAGGTTTAATACAACAGACTTCACAGACACATGATGGCGAACAAAGCCGTGACCTCATGAGTTATACCAATGATAATATAGGGTTGGTGCTATCCAGTTGTTTGAGCAACTGCATGTTTCAACTACTGCAGCAGCAGAAAACAGTGGACTACTACTACTACTAGTAGTTATCTTGCGTGATGTACACTGGTTAGAAGATAAACCCCTGTGCCATTCTGATTGGCAATAAAAAAGATGAGAGAAGAAGTAAAAAATTACCTGAACATGCTCATTTCCTCCGTACAGCATCGCAGCCAGCAGAGCCAGCACCTCTGCAATAAGGTCATCACTGTCACGTGATATCAGCGGCAGGATCTTCAACAGCGCTCCTTTGTCTGCAAGGGCCATCTGCACCTGCTTCAGGTGCTGGATTTTCCTAAATGTAAAGAAACAAAAAAATATCAAATGTCTTTTACCTGCTGTGATTCTATCTAGTAGTACAATCTAACAAAAATGCAGGCTTTGTTCAGTTGTATTTTGATTTTGTCGATGAAGGTTAGACATCCAGGTAATAAGATATGCTAAATAGCAGGTACTGAATTTTCCTAAATGTTTTTTACAGGCTGTTGGTCTATCTTTTATGTAACAAAAAAATTAAATGAAGGCACTATAATATAATTATATAATGATTAGTCAAGTTGTTAAAAGTCCCTCTCACACCATAATATGGTGTATACGTTGATACCCATTTCTGTTTTCTTAGCCCTTAGGTCCATGCAATACTACAGCAGGGAGCTAGTGCATTGTCACTTTTCCAAAAGTGATACTAGCAAACACTAAAAGTAAACTGAGTGCAGAAGACAAAAATTTGTGACAAACTTTTTGTTCTTCTTTGGGTACATTTCCCAGTTCCCCGGGAGCTTGCGTTCTTCATTGTGAATCATGGCACGGAGTAGCTACATGGTGAAGCAAAAAGGTTTGCTATCAGTCAACATTACATAGCATGTCTCTAACATTACACAGTCTGATACATTACAGACAAAGATGCTTTAAATTGGTAGAGGTAGCAACTTCCCAAAAGCAGTTTGTTTTGGAATTCCTCATACCTCATTTGCTATCTTGGTATTTGATCATCAGGGACAGTGATGGTGGTTTAACAGTGGTAGTTATTCTGCACCAGAAATTATGGTTTAAGCATAGTAGTTATTCAGCACCAAGGGCAGGGATGGTGGTTTAAGAGTCATAGTTTTTCAGCACCTAAGGGACAGGGATGGTGGTTTCCGTGTGAATGCCATTTAGCATCAGTGATTGCAGTGTCCCTGTGGTATGTGCACACTAGTATCTCCTCAGCAGAAGTAATTCAAAATCATATGTTCAATGTGATAACTCTCACCTGAAGGCACTTGATGTCCATTTTCTCCTGTTGAATCCTCTCCACAAGAGTTGACCTGTAGTTATTGGACGATATACTGCAAGAAACCAGCAACAAAGACACACGTTATGTAGTACTACTTGTTTATCATATTCTATGATGTAGTCCATAATAAAATTTAAGATTGATAGCATCCTGCTTCTCCTGAACCAAGAAGTCAGGGGTTCAATTCCCAACCTAGCCATCAGTGTTGTACTGAACCTTGAGGAGATGCCCTACACATGTGAGAAGTCACTAGTAAGGAGTTCAGGTTGTGGGGATTACAAGGTAGCCATGGTCCTTACCCCGGCCAACATCTTTTGCACAGCAGTCAGTTCGGAGATCAAACTCACAACCTATCAAATGCAAGGCAAACACTCTTCTCACCTCGGCCATTGCACAAGTCCATAATATCTGAATATGAGAACATTACTATATTGGTGTAGCCTGAATTACTCACTGTAGCTGCTCAATGAGTTTCTCTGCCATGGCATATCTTTCCTTTGGCGCAGTCTTGCTGAGGTCGATGAAACACTTGAGATGATCCTGAAACTCCTCAGCAAGCGGCAGCTCTTCACTGGCAACCTTGTCATTGTACTCTACATAGGGGAGAAATCACTGGTGTAAGTGCTGTGCAATTCTCTTTAACTACATTTCACACACACGCACACAGACAGACACAAAAAAAGATACACATGCAAACAAACACACACATGCACACACACACACACATACAGTTGCTCACCCTCATACAGACATACATGCACACAAACACACTAAGTCACAGACACACACAGACACACATACATGTACACACACACAGACACACACACAGACACACACACACACACACACATGCACACCACACACACACATACACACACAGACACACACACACACACACATGCACACCACACACACACACATACATACACACACAGACACACACATGCACACCACACACACAAACACACATATACACACACAGACACACACACACACATACAGTTGCTCACACTCATACAGACATACATGCACACACACACACACAGTCAGAGACACAAAAACACACATACACACATGTAAACACCCATCCACACACACACACACACATACACACAAAAACATACAGTTACACACACACACACACAAGCCAGAAACAAATAAACAAAAAATGTCCTACACATATCAATAGTGATGTTTCGCCTGTATGCCAAAACCAATTAATGAGATATGATAGTAAAAATGAATGTAAACTAAAAATGAATTTAAACCTTACCCCTGTCTGAAGGAAAGTCTATCTGTACTTGTACAGTGTTCTCTCCACAGTAGGCGAACATGCAGTTGTTGGCAAACGTGTTCAGCTGTTCATTCAGCTCCTCTTCTGATGAGTAGTAGCGCTCGTATTCCTTCAGACAGAAATAAAGAAATAATAAGAAACATTGTCTATAAGGAGAAATGATAACTTGATATGCCTAATAGCATGATAAATAATAGATGTCTCACTATCTCTTTTAGACTCTGTGATATTTTTCAACCTCTACAACAGACATCAGAAATAAGGACTTTTAAAATATTTTGGCTCCAAAAAGTCCCACAGCTAAATGTAACTTAGTAATACAGTTGCTAATATCTCTTCTAATCTTAAAACAACATACAAAACATATTGCCATATCCATGAGGTACTAATACATTTTCTGGCCCAACACTCTTTTACAGTAACTGTTATTGTTTTGTAAGCTTAAAGGTGTTTTAAAACCTTTTTGGCATCACTTCTGATGTCTTGCAGTTGTCCACCGCTTCCATATGTTGATTGAAAGTCTTCCATCACCTGAAACGTGGACAGGCACATGTAAGTTGCTGCATTCTATCATCACAGGTAAGGGATATGTTCTATGTCCTGTACTGTTAATAGCATCTCCACAAGCCAGTGAATAAAATAACTCGAAAGAAAAAGCAAGAAAGCCAAACAAGTTGGTAATGTTGCAACTCCGACTCACTGCTCCCATGTATGAAATTAACAAATCTCAGACATTTAAAAAATAATCAACTCTCACAAAACTTTTAAGTCCTACCTACCCTGACTGGTAGAGTTGCCACAGACAGGATGGAGGTCATACAGTTCACCATGTTCTTCTGGTGGGTCATGTTGGAAATCAGGGTCCCAACTCCGTCAATGAAGTTCTGAAAAAAAAGGAAATAATTCTGAATCAAGATGTACATGTAGTCATGGAATGAACTGACAAGCTAGGCTGCCTAGCTGCTTTTGGTACTGTACCAAAATGAGCATGAGTGTGCATTATTGATATCTATAGCTTAGCTTCAATTACAGTGAGACATATATATTCAGGTAGCAGCTTTTGGTTCTTTCACTTACAATATAATGTATGAAAAGAAACGGAGAATAACTCACTTAAAAGGAACTTTTGAATGAGAATCTGCTTCCTTATGAAACTGGCATTTTCTGTCCACAAAGTCATGTTCTTTTTATCAAAAACTCTTAAGTTTTTGACCTCCATTATTTACTAAAATTGAAAAAGGTCAGACTTAAAATGTGACTCACCAGGAGTGATTTTGCCATGAGGTCCACAATGTCAGCTTCCTCTGGATAGTTTTCTCGCTCAGGAGAGTAGTACTGTCTGAAGAACACCTACACATGAAAAATACAATGTTCGCATTATTAGACATCTACTAATCTTCAAGTTGTATGGTTGTATTATAAACTGACCCTTAGGCCACACCTGTTCAATTTAATTTCTTGGTTAACAGATTTTTATTTCAATTTTAGCACACAAAAAATCATGAAAACAGAAGGCTGGGTGAAAACTTGCACCTGACCCTGTTCACACCATGAAATTGTGTGCACCAAAGTAATTCTTCTGAGATTCTGTTTTCCAATCTTTTTCTGTTAACCAAGAAATAAATTGGTGTGGCCTTACCAGGCAAAAACATGCATGCAAATCAAGCATTGCAAACTGCTTTAGCTACAAATGTATCTGTGGAATACTTTCTTCATCTATTTATCAAACTTCTTATTCAAAGTTTAGTTCTTTCTTCCCAGTCAGGTAATGAAGTGAAATCATAATTTAAGTAATGGCCAGATTACATGTACATGTAGGTGCCCCACTAATGATAAAGTGTGTGTGTAACTTTACCTGCAGGAAAGGCATGATGGCCTCAAAGATGTAGTGCAGGGTGCCATGATTGGACAGGTCAGCTGACTCATCCCTGAAAACAAGAGGATAACATTTATCATTCTATTCCATCAATCGTACAAGTTTTATGTGAATGTATTGAATTAAAATCCTTGCCACACTTTTCAATGTGGACAGGACTCTTTTTCTGTTGCAGACCCAGGGCCACACAGGGGAGTAGTCCACTGGTGGTGGTGTGTAGTTTACTGTCACACTGAGCCAGGGGTGAGTGCCCAAGCAGATAAAGCATTCTACATTTTGTATCTTAAGTTTTGAACTGGTATGGACAGTATGACCAAGTCAGGGTTCGAACCCACGACCTCCAGAATGTAAAGTAATATGAACTTAAGCACTATGCCCACAGCACTTCATACATTGACATTGTCAAAACCCTAACAAAAGCAAGATCATCTAACAAAACCATGCAACAACCTGACCACACAGCACTTATATTATTCTAATGTTATCAAGCTTCTTGTTTGTTTCGATTTGGTGCCTTTTCAGATTGTAGAAAAAAGTGCCATTCAATGTCACATGCTTGGAATTTGAAAATACCTCTTAGATTTCTTCTTCTTCTTAGATTTCTTTCTCAGTCTTACAACCCTGAGAAAACACAGCATTTCGTTACCCTCAGACCAGAAAATTATGACTCTACTTCTACAGTGCAGTTAGGTCAGAGTTGCTTAAAGTATAGAGTCTATTTGCTTGTTTTGTATATTCACCATGCATGTGCAAATTATCATAAGAACCAACCAAGCAATACAGGCTTTTCGTATGATGTCATTTGTGCATGTTGAAGTACATGATTGTGTATTATACTAATGTACTACTTCAATATAGTTGCCGGGTGTAATCGAATTATAGTCATTTATAGGCAGTAGTAGTGGGCAACCTCAAGCCAACCGTAGACACTCATGCCGTATCTTCAGAAAAGACGCTATAGCCGCATAGTCTCTGTTTAATCCTAGAACAATAGTTGAAGTCACGTGAGGTCAAGCGAGGTCATGTAGTGCATTTAGACCTGTTCAAACTGCACTGTCATGTTATTTGCTGTACTGTGATTGGTTAAGCCACCAGGGCACTTTGCACCTGATCTTTATAAGACAGGACACACTGTACTTGGCTCATTCGAGAAAGCCCGAAACTAGTCTGGATGTGGGCTTGAATAAAGTCTTAAACAGAGACTATGCGGCTATAGCGTCTTTTCTGAAGATACGGCATGAGTGTGTACGGTTGGCTTGAGGTTGCCCACTTCGACTGCCTATCGAATTATAGTCATTTATGACATCAATGAAAAGGCTGGATATTTCCTGTACTGTGGTCCTTTACCATATACAATGTACAAGCAGATGAACACCAGCAACAGGGAAGGGAAACTTTGCTCATCAAAGACAATGAAAAGAAAAAGTTACTACAGTATTAGCTAGCACTGGATATACATGCCTCGATAGATGATGATATTTCTTTCCGCTGTCTCATGCAGAAGAAGATAATGGATCTAAACTTGACTGCAAGCCAGTGATTCATTTGAAAACATCATCCAAAATTTGTTCTTGCATAACATTACATCCCAACCCGATTGTGCCTCATTAACTTTCTTCTCCAGTATCTTAAACTATTCTATACATGTACCCAATGCATATACCCTGAGAATAAAGGATAAAACCTCCATCATCAGAGTGGTGTAAACTAGAAACAATCAAAGCCAGTTACCATTTCGAGGGCGGTTTCTTGAGTTGGTACTGTGCCTTGGCAGGATTTTCCTTTACATAGTCGGTTGACAGCTTCAGCACCAGGCACAGACCCTTCAGATACTCCCAAAGGCGCCTGGATGATGTAATTAAAATGATAATGCTTTGGTGTCACTCAATGATATCTAAAAGATGTGCCAGGTCTTTGCTAGATTCTGGAGGTATGGGTCAGCTGTCCAGTAAGTTATAAGCCAAGTGTTGTCAACAAAGCTCAAAATCTTTGGCAAGGCAAATAGTTTAATTAGGTTGGAAGATATTCTGTGGTGACAAACAATAAAATAGTTTGACTAAGGGTTAGATGAGATTTTTTCGTTCATCTATGATTGTATTTATCTTAGTTGGCTTCTTTATCATTATGATCAAGTCAAGTCAAGTCAAGTCAAAGCCTTTATTTTACTTCGAGTGCTTGTTCGGCCATGATAGGGCCGCTTTTCGACAAGGTCAAAGTGAAACGGAGGGGCAGGAGTCACGGTTCAAAAATAAACTTAACGTAAACTTAACGTAACAGATATCAATACAATCATGGAAAATACATCAAAATAAATAGTTGAATAAATAATTAGATAAATAAATACATGATTACATCATAGTACATAATTAAGTCATTAATCCATTATCATTATGATGTTATGTTGTTGTTATTTTTTATGTCAGGGTTCTCTCCCCAAGGATCTTAAAAAAAAATGCCAGGAGGCGATATGTACTTCATGTAGTAATATGAATAAAAATTAAAATGAAACAAGAGAAACTTACGGATCGTGTGCCAACTCTCCCACCCCACTGTCCAGCACACTCCCCGCCGTGTTGAGGTAAACCCACAACAGGAAGCGGAGGAACGGTCGCTTCAGGTTGTTGTCAATCTTGTCGTTGGTCAGGATCTGGAAGAGTTCGTCCACCGAGAAGATGGTCTGACAGATGGACTCGATGAACCTGTTTTCTCCCTGGAGAAGACGGCGAGGAAAGATGTGAGTTGCAAAATAGAGTCTGATTTTAAGATGGAATTAAATGCAATAGGGAACACTGATCACTTGGACTTTCAAGGACACTTACAAGATGGAAGTCTACTCATCTCTAACATGAACATTGTACTTCAACTTTTCGCATTTATTGAACAAGTACTATTCAACCTAATCATCATCATAGTATCGTCTGTCAAAACTATTTAAAATACTAGTAGTTACAGCCTCTGTGATACTTTATCTAAGAGTTATAACAGGTATTTTAAAAATTCCCAGTATCTTTTTCACTTGAAAGTGGCCAGTCTTACTTGAAGCAAACTTGTTGCAGTAGCTTTCAAAGTGGATTGTAGTTTTTGTGTTCATACAGAATCTGTGAAATTTGTAACTTTTGTTTGATAATCAAGTCACCCACCTCTGCACATGTGGCCAGAACGTTCACCATTCCCATCATGTAGCGCAAATCTCCGATGTTCTGGGTTGCCGTGAAAACTGTCATCCTGAAACAAAGCATGGATTCTTATTCATTCAGCCTTATTCTGTTTTCAGTGATAGGAAAATTAAACTTTTCAAGACTTTTCTTAGAAGACCAAAAAGTTTCCAAATTTACCTGTGAATTCACAGTTATTATTTCATTAGATACAAGAAAACCTGCAATAACTTTTGTTTGAAACGAGTCTCCGTAAGCATGCATGTTACAACCACTCAAACCATACACCCACTGACACATACAAACATACAGTGTATAATTTATTTTCTATCTATATCCAATATCATCGAATAAGCTGAGATAGGGAATATGTATATACATCTTACACACCTCTCTTCAGGACTCCTATCGATGACCCCTGCCACTTCAGATCGGTACTGCATGAAGAACTTCATCACAAAACTCTGGTTTCTCTTCAGGGGGAGGTCAAGTTCCTCAACCTTGTACGAAATAATAGAGAATACAATAAGTATTCATTTATAACCAATCTTTGGTCATACACTGGAGCAACTAAGAAATCACAACTTGAGGAACCACAAAGAATTTGCACAGCTCCATTTACTTGCACCAGAAATCCTGCATAGATTGCAGGTGCAATTTTCAGCCTTGTAAGTATAACACAGTTATGTACTGGGAACTCACCTTGACGATGGCATTGAGGAGATCAAGGAACTCGCAGCAGAGCTCCCCGTGTTCCTCCACCAGTTCCCATAGGCATAAGAAATACCGGCACAACTCTAATCTTACCCACACTAACCAAGCTCTAGGTATGACAGATGTACTGGGAACTCACCTTGACGATGGCATTGAGAAGATCGAGGAACTCGCAGCAGAGCTCCCCGTGTTCCTCCACCAGTAACCACACCTGCTCCACATGGTGCTGCTGCACCTTCAGGCACGTCAGCTTGAATCCTGTAAAAATCTTTGGGTAGGAGAAAATATGTCAATAGTGTTTCAGTAGGTTTTGTAGGAAATAAAAATTGTTTGGGCATCATTTATGCACTACAGTTTTTGCCCCTGGTGCTGGCTGATCCATATGGTGCTGCTGCACCATCAGGTTGAATCCCATAAAAATCTTTGGGCTGGAGAATATGGTATTTCTGTCAGACGAAACTTTGCAAAAATATTACTTTCAACATTGATTGTGCTCTACAGTGTTTGTGCTTGGTGCTGACTTGGCTATTACTGTGCCCTACAGTGTTTGCCCTTGGTGCTGACTTGGCTATTATTGTGCCCTACAGTGTTTGTGCTTGGTGCTGACTTGGCTATTATTGTGCCCTACAGTGTGTGTCCTTGGTGCTGACTTGGCTATTGTTGTGCCCTACAGTGTTTGTCCTTGGTGCTGACTTGGCTATTGTTGTGCCCTACAGTGTTTGTCCTTGGTGCTGACTTGGCTATTGTTGTGCCATACAGTGTTTGTCCTTGGTGCTGACTTGGCTATTGTTGTGCCATACAGTGTTTGTCCTTGGTGCTGACTTGGCTATCATTGTGACCTACAGTGTTTGTCCTTTGTGCTGACTTGGCTGTTATTGTGCTTTACTGTGTTTTCCATTCAAGTATGTCGATTTCTTTCTCTGGAGATCTTTCAGTAGGAGAAAAACATTTGATAGAAGTTTTCTTCAATCCAAAAGACAATTGATGTACCCTACAGTTTTGTCCCTGGTGCTGACTTGACTGCTACTGCATGTGCATCTGCAGTTTTTAGCCATGGTGTGACTATCTTTCAGAGGCAGCATTCTTCTAATGAAAGCACACACCTGAGATATACATGTACAATCCTAGTAAAATAAACTGAAATTTTACCTCAGTAATGGCCTTTGCCATCTCCACTTCAGCTCCCTTCACTTTTAGCAGGTCGTCCAGTCTTTCAAACAGACGCAGCTGCACAATCTCATTCCCTCTGTACAGAAGAGCAAATGAATATAATCAGCTTGGAAATGCTACAAACCGACAATGAAGAGTTGCCATAAAATGAAGTTATATTTTTTTGAGGAGGCCTAACGGCAGGATTTTCGACTCAGAACCCAGGGGTGCCGGGTTTGAATCCCCTGACGCCACCGATCTTGTACCTTTGGGAAAAAGGCACTTTACACGACTTTCCCCACTCCACCCAAGTGTAAAAAGCGGGTAGATTATGTGTGGGGGTCACAACATCAGCAATAGCTGCCTGTGTCCCCCGTGTATTGCACTGTTGCAATGCCAATTAAACCTTCTTTCTTTTTAGGTCTTGCAGGTTTGGCAGTATGTCTTTTGACTTCATTGAAATTGCAACAAAAACAGTACATAGTGGAGCACCAGGCTGATGTGGCATACCAGACAACATTGCAGCATATTCCTAAGTTTTAGTTACAGTTGGTAAGATAAGGAACCGTACGTCAGAGAAAGTCACATTGTAAAATAAAGCTCTTGACCAACAAACAGAACCTCTTTCAAATTTGAAGCTAAAGAAAGAGGACTTGCTATCCAAAGATACCTTGCCAGCACCCTGAGTAACTTAAAGCACTTCTTGAAGATGAGCTGCTGTCGCGAGTACTGCTCCTGAAGATGCATGTCTACCTTCTGGAACAGGACCTCAAGGACACTTTCAAGGACATCTGGGAAAAAAAGGTAAGCAGGGGGCTAGTTTACTGTGTGTTTATGTCGATGAAGGTGACACATCTAGGTAATAAGTTACTAATAACACTTGCACAGTAACAGTTACTCAAGCTACTGTATAGATTTTGGAAACGGTCACACATTTCAAGTATCATCCACTACCTTTCATCAGTGACAGTTGCCAGTCAGTGACAAAAGGTAGTGGATGCTACCTGAAACGATTCACCATTTCCATACAGTTGCTTGAGTAACTGTCGTTCGGTGTAACATAAAAAGCTGTTGCCGCGCCGTGTGCCCACGACACTGGTGTGTTACGCTGAAGGGCAGTTATGCCGGCTAAATAGATACAGATTACAGATACAGAACTGTCTATTACCCTGCAGATTAGGAGGAATATCTTTGAAAGTATGATAGCAAAGCAACAGCAATGGTTGGCAACTCACAGAAGTTGTACAGGATGGCCTGGTTCACTGGATGTGGTTCTCCTGGGTCTCCAGGCAAACAGCAGAACCTGGAACAGGGAGAAAACAGTTCATTATCTAAAGATATGCATGAATCAAGAAAAGTATTGTTTGTCAGTCCACTAGAAACAAAGTAACTGTTATGCAAAGTACCCCATTGTAATCCTGGGAAGGGCATCTTGCTTGGGGCTGCACCCATCTTTGGAAGGGGCATAAAACGGGGGTCTCTTGTTTGAGGTGCCTCGAACACATTAAAGGGGAGGGGCAACCCCCCTTTCTGTATAAATATACCCTGGTACAGAAACGACAAGATAACTTGCTGACCTACATGTATGTGCCACTTTGAGGCACTACAAGGGTCGTAACGAACAATCCAAAATCTATCCAGTTGCTTAAGAAACTATTGTTTTTTAAATTCAGCTTTAGATTTGATTTTCTTTCATCTTATTGGGATTGCGACAAATACAATAAACGTGGGACAAAGGCAGCTATCACTGGTGTCGTGATCCTCCCATGAAACATTACAGAATGCATAGCAAAACAGCTGCCTACATTTGGTACTGCAACATCAAATCGAAGCTCACCCGATGAACTTGTCCAGAATGCCACACATGGTGTTGAGGTTGTCGTTGCTGAGTTTGGCAGGGACCAGCTTCCGGAACACGGGGAGGTCCTTCAGCACCTCCCTGTGCACCTCGCACGACTTCTCTGTCATCAGCACCTGAGAAAGAACACGGCATGTCACTCAAATGGAATTCGAAATGACCTTTGTGATTTTGAGTGGTTATTGTTTTGAGCTATCCTGCGTTGTTTGTATGATTTATTTCTCCTATGTTTGATGGTTTCTGATTATGTTATATCATTGTAAAATAATGCATTATTTATTTAGTTATCTTTTTTTTAAATCATGATTTGTTATTGTATTGTAAGGGCTTCCTTGGAAATCAGTTACTTAGTTAACTGAAGGACTACCCTAAACATTGATAAATGAATTAAAAAATTTGATCAATACCTTTGAAAAAGATGCTGAAAGAACTGCAAGTGTGCATTTGCTGACAGATGGCTCTCCAATATTTATTAGTTTGTGATACTGTAAATTTTTGTAATGATCTAACGTTTGCGGTTTTCACGATTACCTCTTTACCACAAACTTACAACAATGGAAATGCTTCTTCTGCCTACCTGCCTGTACCCCCTTGTTTCAACCACCAACCACTGCAAACACTCCCTACTGTGTAATCAAATTCCTATGAGCATTTACAGTAATGATAGTGTGCATTTGCACAAGCCACATCCAATGCCATAAGAGAACTCCAGAGGCACACACACAGTCTTCTGGGATGAGAAGAAGTGTGCATTTGCTGGTGCTATCATTTTTCACTTCTTTAGAAAGTGAAATATGTTTACCTTAGATTGGTCTGATCGTCTGAACAGGTCCATGAAGGTGGAGTAGTAGATGTTCAACACATCCATAGATTCCACCACCATTTGGTCGTACTTGTAATTCGACACATCCTAGAACAACGACATCAAGAAAATTCAGTTTTGGCAAAAAAAGATATCAACTTTCAAGCAAAAGCCACAACTCGTTTGAGCACACAATGCTTAATTTAGTACTCAACATGGCATTGCATAATGGCAGGGTGTTTGGCCCAGAAGAGCCCAGAAGTCCTGGGTTTGAATCACCTGACAAATGCCCTGTTGATGTTGTGCCCTTGGGAAAGGCACTTCACATGAATTTCCTCACTTCACTCAGGTGATAATGAGTACCTAGCTCAAGTAAGGGACATCTCTTGGATACAAAGTAGAATGGAGGTCCCATGTTTGAGAAGAGCCACACCTCTAGCACGTAAGGAACTTATCAAAAAAGAAGGGGTCCTTCCCAGCATGAGTGGATCGAGTAAATCTTTCCAGACATACAGCTTGTACTATCCAGTACAAACCTGGTGTATCTGTATCTGTATCTATATACTAGCCAGTATAACCGTCCTTTGGCATAACACACCAGCTTTGCAGGCACGCAGCGTGGCAGCAGCTGGTTATATTACACTAAACGGCCTGTCACACCTAGCCTAACGCTATCTAGTGAGGATGCTCCTACAGTACTTGATGACAACGAGTTCCATTCTACTATGGTTCTTGGAAAATATGAATCTTTACTGCTGGGTTACTAGATGAGGCAGTTAACAAACAAACAGATCATGTCTGCGGCCCACATACCATGATGATCTCCTTCAGCATCTCCAGGTCAAAGTGCGTGCAGGAGAAAGCGATGTCCCTCAGTTTCTTCTCTACAGCCTCCTGAGCACTGGAACCAGGAAAGTTTTAGATTTTGATAACAATTTTAGTAAGTACTCAAATTGAATTTGATACTGTCTGATTTTAGAATTAAAGGACAAAATGAATGAATGACAGACACTTGTTATCATGAAGGCAATGGCGAGCCATATGGTCTCAAATTGTATACATTTCTTAGCACCATTAATGCAAGTCAATGCAGCTTTAGATGTGTGAAGATTTTACATGGGATTTTTAACAAAGCTAGTTAACAACCTATCAAACTGCAACCTATCACAGCAATCATACAAAGTCAATAGGTCTGTCTGAAATGCCACTGGCTGGACAATAGACTTACTTGTCATCTTCATCTGGATCATAATTCTCGAACAGCATCGGCTCCAACTCGTTGGATGTAAATAGCTGCAATGGGGAAGAAGTTCATATTATGAAAACTGTCATTACCAAAACTCAACATCCAGAACCGGTATATGTAGAATTAATGACATGACTATGTAAAGAGTGGTTCGGAAACAAAATCTAGAAATCAAAACCCGAGAGCAATGTAAGGTTTTTTCATAGTACTATCTCACATACACATAGTTACACAAACATGCACACACACACACACACACACACACACAGACACACATATACACATGTACACACACACACACACACGCATACACAGAGATACACACACACACCAGGTTTACTTCAGGCTTCAAAAATTCATGATGAATGATTTTACCTTTGCAGCCTGTGAGTTCTCAAGTGTAGTTCTGAACTCCAGAACAAAGCGCTGTAATAAAAGATAGATACGATCATGTTTTATATGCACTGAATGATTATCATCACAACATGTACAATCACTATCAATCAATAAGCACTAGTTGATTTTTACAAGATGTCAAAATAAAAACTATAAAATCAGGCAATACCTTTAAGATTGTGTTGAAACGATGGTTCAGTAGAAGCTTCAACACCTTCAAGGCCCTTTTCAGAAAAAAAAGAAATTTAAAGAATAACGTTCCATTTATATAGTAAGTTTATTGATTCGATCATTCATACATCGCTGAAGTACATGGCAGCGTCCTCAGAAGAGGATGCTGAATTGCGTACATTAGGCGTATTACATTTAACAAATCTAACTTAAATTCAAACAACTAGTACCATTCAAAATCTAGAAACAAGAAAAAGATAACGTATTGTACGAGGAATTAGAAACCAAATACAGAACTTATTTACATGTTTGTCAAGGTTTGTCAAGGTTCTGGAACTATTAGCCAATTGCCATACATGTAGCTACATTCAAGTCATACTCATAAATCAAATCAATGAAATTAAGCATTGTTTATTTTGTTTCTTTTAGATTGTGTCATTTGCAACAAATTTTTAGCTTACTTAGCCACACCAATTTGACTTTTCACGATTTTGTCTAAGTTCATTGTTTTTATGATATTCCCTTTTATTTCAAAATTACTATGAAAATTTCAAGAACAAATGAAGTACATTAGTGTGGCCTTAAATGGCAAAGTGTAAAGGTTAAATTTGAAAATTCCTTACTGAAGTTTGGCATCAACTATGGCCTTGGTCTTCTTGGAGGGCCTGTACCGTATGGTCTCCTGGTAGCTCTGCAACTGCTTCTTGTACTGTTCAGCTGGAGGGAAGCAATGATAAGACACATGTTGACCAAGATTTTCCCTGTGCAAATATGTCCATCCTATTGCTGCCGTGGTTTGAATTTATCATAGTTAAGTCCTGCTGCTATTACATGTAGGTTATGTACTCATGTCACACCTAAACTAGTCAACTTGGTGCTGAATCAAACAAGATGTTGAACGACACACCAACAAGACTGCTAGACGGGTGCCCCTGTCCCTGGTGCTGAATGACACACCAACAAGACTGGTGTCTCTGTCCGTAGTGCTGAATGACACACCAACAAGACTGCTAGACGGGTGCCCCTGTCCCTGGTGCTGAATGACACCCCAACAAGACGGGTGCCCCTGTCCCTGGTGCTGAATGACACCCCAACAAGACGGGTGCCCCTGTCCCTGGTGCTGAATGACACCCCAACAAGACTGGTGCCCCTGTCCCTGGTGCTGAATGACACACCAACAAGACTGGTGCCCCTGTCCCTGTATGACACACCGACAAGACTGGTGCCCCTGTCCCTGGTGCTGAATGGCACACCAACAAGACTGGTGCCCCTGTCCCTGGTGCTGAATGACACACCAACAAGACTGGTGCCCCTGTCCCTGTATGACACACCGACAAGACTGGTGCCCCTGTCCCTGGTGCTGAATGACACCCCAACAAGACTGGTGCCCCTGTCCCTGGTGCTGAATGACACACCAACAAGACTGGTGCCCCTGTCCCTGTATGACACACCGACAAGACTGGTGCCCCTGTCCCTGGTGCTGAATGGCACACCAACAAGACTGGTGCCCCTGTCCCTGGTGCTGAATGACACACCAACAAGACTGGTGCCCCTGTCCCTGTATGACACACCGACAAGACTGGTGCCCCTGTCCCTGGTGCTGAATGACACACCAACGAGACTGGTGTCTCTGTCCGTGGTGCTGACTGACACATCAACAACAATGCTAACCCCCCTCTCCCTGGTGTTGAAAAACATGTTCTTGGTTTAGAAAAGCTGGTTTTGTCATGGTCTACCTATTTCAAATCTATAAAAAGGAAGTAAAGTTTCTCGAGTTTAGTTGCATATGAACATCTGGCATAAAAGAATATAACATCACTCACCGTTCATAGAGTTAGGAGGGCATGGTTTGTCGTTCCTTCCATCCAGCAGAGAAAACATTGGTCCTGTGAGCATGGTTACATCTGCCTCGGTGCTGTAGTAGCCATGTTGCACCAAGGAGTACACCAAGTGTAGAACCTACAGCAAGAGAGTACACCAATACTCAAGCTAGGAATATCAAGATAGCACAGTCAAACACAAAGCCAAAGAAGACCACTCAGAGGACCAGTAAAATCTGTGGTCACCATAGACAGAATTCTTAATCCTTTGAACAAGGGACCCTCATGTCATATCCCTTCCAAAAGACGGGTGCAACCCCAACTAAGATTGAAACAGGTCTCCCAATTACCAGCTAATTGAAACCAGGAGCTCAACTGTGAGACTCAAGTACAGCAGGGGCATATCGCTGGATAGCTTTAAAGAATACTTGCAGCTAGATGTGCAAAAGTTAGGTGTGACAGATCTTTCAGTGTAATACCACCAGTTGCTTCCGTACAGCGTGCCTGCAAAGCTTGCTATAAGGTGTTTATACTGGCTATATATATACAGATATACTGAATAAGTCTGCACTTAATACCTGTTCAATGAGCATGTTGTGTTCGATGAGGGAGGCTGTCATGTCCTTGTTTTGGTGCAGGAATATAGATCTTTGAGATACAACCATTTCAAACCTCGTTTTCCTTGTTATCTAAATGTTACATACATAAAGTTACTCCTACTGTTAAGTTAAACAATAGGTTTGTACCAGTACCTGTTCAATGAGCATGTTGTGTCCGATGAGGGAGGCTGTCATGTCCTTGTTCTGGTGCAGGAACTTTGAGATCCACTTCTGCAGCGTCGGCAGGACCCTCTTCAGACTCGCCTGTTTGGGCGTGTTCGGCTGGGGAGGAATATAAACCTGGAAAGTCAGGAGAAACACAAGATGGAAACAGAAGCCACAGGCAGAGAGAGTGTGTAATTACCATGAAAAATGGAGGCATTGTTTTGGGTCTGTGTATGTGTGTGTGTGTGTGGGGGGGGGGGGGTGCCTGTGTGTTTGTCTGTCTGCCTGTGTTTCCAGATATTTGTGGTCAGCATAACTTATCAATAACCTCTGGAGAGATTACAATTATGATATTTTGGTATGTGGGTAGGTGTTGAGAAGACGAAGATCAAAGTACATTTTGGGCCACCCAGTGTGTGACCTTAGGACTGCAACAGAACTTCCAGATTTTGTATCTTTTGTCCTTGACATGCTATCATGGTCTTGTTACAAAATTAATCTGCTCGTTGTATTTTTGGATCTTTTTGGTGGTGTCATCTTCGAAAAGCAATTAAAGGACAACAAAGAAAAGAGTAAAAAAATCTACCTGTTGTACCTCATCCCCAACAGTGCCTCCATCCTTCAGGTCGTCCCAGATGAAGGACAGGTTGATGTAGTCCAGGGGGAGCGGGAAACAGTTGCTCGTCACATCCACAAACAAACCTGGGAAAATACAATAAGATACATCATCATCTGGTCATGACGATCTCACAGGTGCTCACAGCCCTTCCCCTCCCTCCCTCCCTATCCTCCATTGCACTGGGCAGGTCTTCCAAAGCACAGTTTGCATCTAGACAGTTGATGAATGTAGGTAAGATACAATACCTTACAAAGTGATTCAAAAGTTGTTTTTAAAGTATACGATACATCCCTTAAACACCATAGCAAAGAGTAAAAAGCCTACTGAATATGTCCTTCATAAAATGATGTTTCAAGAAGATTACTTCACATGAATAATTTATCGGTCGCAGGTGTTGACTCCTATGAACACATGAAAATAACAGCTTGAGCAATCTATTTTCAGGGAACAATAGATGATGGTACTGGCAGACACAATAGGTTTGACCTTGAAGGACTCAGCATAACAGGCCATACATTTTCTTGATTCTCTCAAACTATGCATATGTGTATGCTTGATACTCTACAGGCTTTGTATTTATGTTGATTTTCCAGTTTATCACTATCTTTTTTAACAAAGAACTAATGTGAATTCAGTTGATATGGTCCTATGGTAGATCTTATGGTAGATCTAATACATACTTAAAGAAAAACATTGACTTTTGTACCATTGATGAGGCGACAGTACACCGCCCGTAGTTGGTCAGGAAGCCGATCGTCAGACAGACACAGGAATGCCTCCTCCCACGTTAGATACTTCAGCTCCTGTCAGATACAAAAAAAATGGGATAGATGAGCAAAGTAACATTATGACACATCACTTTTTTATGTTATATCATGAACTTTTGGTAATGCCCAGGGCGCAATTCAAATCACATTATGCTTCTATCAATACTACTGAGAGAATTATTGATATTTACTTTAGAGTAATTTTGTGTACAAGAAATACTACTATTTAGAAATTAAGAATTAATCATTATAAAATAGCATCTTATATAAGCCACAATTCTAGTGTTAGGGTGAGGAAAACAGTTGAATGAAAAATAGAAACAATGCTGTGTAAACTAACCCACATTCCCAAAAAATAAAAAATAAACTGCTGAATAAAAACAGACTGAAGCTAACTAACCTTTGTAATGACTGATATGGCAAACTCATTCCCTCCCTGGCATGAGAAAAACAAAAAAACAATTAGTTGTTGAAAACTGACTTAAATTGAAACATAACAGAATCATAATTATATCATGTATAAGACTGAGATCATCTACTCACAAAGCAAAGCTTTTCAAACAGGTCCAGTTGATAGTTGAGGAACAGTATGCTCTGTTCATCCGCAGTCTGAAATAAAGTTTAAAAGACATAAATAAACACAATAATCTCAGAGTGCAACACACCATGTGTATGTGTATGTAAAATGAATACCTTCCATTGCTCTCATGGGTTATCCAAGTCTGCAATTTAAAGCTTAGAATAATCTAAATTAAGAGGGTCCTATCAAGCTATGAGACTGTACATCATGAAAACGCTGGATATATTTTGTAGATTCTAAAAGTAACTATAAGTTTGCGTCTACATGGCATAAAATGATTTCTCATAATCATATTGTAGTATCATCTTTTGCAAGATGGCAGATCAGTTGATATTTTCTCTGATAAATCACCTTGACAAACTCATGGAGAGGTGTCCACCTCCGACGATTGGTGGTGGAAACGTACACCAGGTCTGCTTCCTTCCCAATACCTGGCCCAAGTTCAGTATGGTACACACAGGCCTGTAATGATACAAGAAATTAAGGTAAAGTCAGTCGAAATAATGAGAATGGCAGTTAATAATAATGATAACCTTTATTGTACAGTCAAACCCACCCAGGAAGACTGCGCAGAGAGCAATAAAGTCTGGTCTATGTGGACAGGTGATCACAATAAACAGGATATTTAATGCAAAATCAAAGGGTGCAGCATAAAGTTGATCTCAAAGTACTGACATGTATGTTTTTAAGGAAAATCTCTGCTAGACAATGGTCATGAAAGAAATACTTACCTTTGCATCTTGGTCACACAGCCATACTTTTGTGATGTACTCTGGAATATAAAGCGTGTACTTTGAGAGAACTATTTAGCACAACGTTTAACCCCTTAACATTATATAAAGTCATTTCAGAAGTCAAGTCAAGAAAAATGTCAAGTAAAGACTATGATATATAATAGTGTAATTAAGTATGTATATACAGTCACTATCAGAAGAAATAAGAGTAAAAGCATGAATTTGATACCTTGGTTTTCAGGAATGGCCACATCGTCACAGACACAGAGAACTCCCAGCATCTCCAGGTACCGGTAGTCCTGACATGGAACAAGAACAAACAACTAAAGCTTGATTATCAACACATGCTGATGATGAATAACAGTCTTGCATACAAACATTTTTTCTATGATCAAATCATAATCATTATGATACTAGCCTGGAATCCATCCTATTTAGCTTCTGGCCGCTACCCAAGCTCCGCCAGGCAGTGGAGCTTGGGTAGCGGCCGGAAGCTAAATAGGATGGATTCCAGGCTATTATGATACCTGGCTCTAACGCAGCTTGTACTTAACATACACAACTGGAACTTGAGGGCAGTTTACCAGTTATGGAAACAAAGTTTAAGTTAAAATCCTAATCCCACACCTCTCAGTGCATAGGGGCTGTACTGGTGTGTATTCATCTCTCATACTCCTTCCCATAAGTGCTGAGTGTTAAGCAGAGAAAGCAGTATGTACCATAATGGCATTGACCCGCCCAGGCTTTGGTCTCTTTAACCTCAAACACTCTACCCACTGAGAGCACGTCGCCAGAACGTATTAGCGTTTAAGGTCGTGTCCCTGTATTTAAGGTTAATATCTCGTATAAAAGTTCATTTAGTTACGTCCAAATACATATCTTATGCAACGGCTGTTACTCCGATGCAACGTTGACCAAAGAGAACAAAAGCGATTTGGCAGTTATAATAGGTTTAAACAGCAGGTTATTACCGTATATGCATTACGTTCAGAATCTGCCAAAGTGCTCCCCCTGACCCATTGCACAGGTGCTGCAAATGACCAAAGGCAAACAACACTATTTCTGCATCATGCAGTCCTGACCTTGTTCCTCATGAGCAGGTTGATGAAGGTGTCGATCTGGGCCTTGTTGATCCTGTCCACGATCTTCCTGTTGTCGTGCACCAGCTCCATCAGCATCTTGGTCGCTGCCAGACCAACCTCGCCCTGGAAGAAAGGTAAAGCTGAGTAAAGAGTCTGACACATCTTCAACATGCCCCTTCAATGATCAGGAAAGGAAAGAGCTTTTTAAAGAAGCCTCCAAAACTTACCACAATTTCCAAACGTTTACTGACGAAAATAAAACTAGAACCTTGTTAACCTCCCAAAACCCACTCATTACAAAAAAAGTGGGACACTTCGTCTTCCACTGCTTCCAAAAAAGAAGTCAAACCCAAAAAGCGTAGATTGTATTCCGTAGTAGTTTTTAGAATAGCCATGTGTTCTACTTGTCAACATTGTTAACTCGCACTATCTGCACAGTATACCCTTGCTATGTATTGTTTCATGTTGCAATTAGCCCTCGGGCATGAACTTGCAAATAAAAATTTTATTCCGTGGTTACAGCAAATGACCAGGCCTTATGACACCATATTCACCTCGGAGCGGGTCATTAACCCTTAAATTTTGCATATATTATCTTTTCACACACACACACACACAGACACACACATGCAGACACACCCAAAACAATGACTCCATTTCATGGGTAATTAACAGGGCAAGGCTTAACATCCCACATGAAGGACTGCATATCTTTTCCACTTGTGTGCATGTCAGGTGAGTTACAACACACTGGTCCAGAGACAGTGTTGTCACTAAATCTAACTTTTGAAACTCACCTCATCTTTAATCTGGCTGTGAATGAAGCTGGTGTGCCTGGCCATGTAGAGCTCGTTCTTCCTGCTGTCCCCTATCAGATACGTGAACAGGGCGTTGTAGGCTTCCACAAATATGCCAATCAGGTGCCTGTAAAAAGATACAGTAACAATAGACTTAAAGAACAGTAGAACCGACAGTGTCAAGCATTCGTTATGTTAAAATTGCCAGCAGCAGCCATCCACAATATGAATATGGCACATAAGGCAACAGTAATCTTATTTGTTGATTGTCAGATTTTGTTACATTATAATGTTAAATCTAAATATTAACTTGCAATGAACAGTCTGAGGGGCTTAGAAATAAAAGCAAATTTGTACATACTGTACAAGATGAAGGACATTGATTATTGGTATCACTATTGATCTATCAATTAGCTGCCACTGCCACACAATGTTACTATTCGGAAGCAGAACCTACCGCTTGTCATCTGATCCCCGATACGGCATTCCCAGCAGCTTGATCAGCAACTCAATAATCTGTAAAGCAGAGACAACATTACAGTATCTGTTACATAATGATCGTGGGGTCGTGTGGCGTCCCGGTCCAGCGGTCCCGGGTTCAAATCCCCTGACACCACCAATCTTGTGCCCTTGGGAAAAAAGGCACGTTAGACAACTTTCCTCACTCCACCCAAGTGTAAAAACGGGTATATTATATGTGGGTCACAACTCCAGCAATTAAGCTGCCTGTGTCCCACGTGTATTGCACTGTTGCAATTCTAATTAAGGGTTAATGACCCGCCCCGAGGTTTATATGGTGTCATAACGCCTGGTCAGGTGCTATAACCATTGAATAAAACCACCGAGTGAGCGAAGCGAACGAGGTGGTTTTATGAGGTGGTTATAGCACCTGACCAGGCGTTATGACACCATATAAACCGAGGAACAGGCGGGTCATTAACGTTATTATCACATAGCCTATCCAAACTGACCCATATATTTTTAATTTTCGCCGGGTAAAACCCCTCACATAGCCTATCCAAACTGACCCATATATTTTTAATTTTCGCCGGGTAAAACCCCTCACATAGCCTATCCAAACTGACCCATATATTCTTAATTTTCGCCGGGTAAAACCCCTCACATAGCCTATCCAAACTGACCCATATAATTAAGAGAGACAAATCCCTGTATAATACATAGATTCTTTATTTAGTACTATACATGTAAAATCAATCCAATGTACATACGATCTTTATATAATCCAATGTAAACAAGCAGTAACTTGTCTTATTGTTCTGGACACGTAGACTTTATATCGGGCGGTATAATTGTAAATTTCTGTTGAATTTTCACAATTCCTGACGCCCGATTGTTAAACGCTTAGTTGGCTGTGGTAAGAACAATCAAGCATGTTTACATCCCCTTTCATGATTTGCTTGTAGTTTCCCGGGATAATTTTTGCTCAAGCCGGAAAATAATCCCACAGAAGCGTACACGTATCTTGCTGAGATCCTTGTAGGTAGAAACTTGTAAGAATTTTGGCGATTTTGACCGTAATTTTTTCGATGCCAACACATCGGTTTACGTGACATGGGTCATGGGGAGGGGGGCGTGTTTAGTGCGTGTCACGTTTGTTTTGAACACGGCGACATCAATTTGCCGGCAATATTTTTAATTTTCGCCGGGTAAAACCCCTCAGAAACGTGAACATACCTTCCTGGAGTCCCCCTGGGTAGAAACTGAGGAGGAGTTCGGCGGCTTCATGGGCATTTTTTCACTGCCAAGATTAGCTTGGGGAAATACGTTAGCCTGGAATCCAAACCTATTCTCGCTCCCGAGTCTCCTCTCCGCAAATTTGCGCCAGTTTCTCGCCCCTAAACTCCTTCCGCATGTTCCTGGGCGTCTTGCCCAGCTTCCCATGACCCGAAAACTGACTATAAGTCGGCGTCTGACAGTTCTTTGACGAAAAACTGTGGTACTCAGCTCCGTCGAATTCGAGCGGGTTCCAATGTCGTCTGACCTGGGCCGGTTCCACTTTGACGGTGGGGGTGTGATAAATATTGTTTGTAGTCCTACCGTCTGAATTTTACTTGAAATGAAATTGTTTTCCTTTTTTCATGTATTGTCTATGTATGCTACGGAAATGTTTGGGAATTTTAAGACATTAAATATATTCTTAACAAGGTTAAGAAAAAGATTCATCAAAAAGATACCCCCTCTACAAAATGCAACGGTTGTGTTCTGACATGACGTCAATAAGTGGTGTGTTATGGCGTGATAACAGACCACTTATTGTGGGCAATGAAGGCTTCTGATTGGTCGACGCCATCTACCTATGTGATAATATAATATAAAATAAAATCATACCAAGTGCACTGATCATACTGTAAGAAAAGAAAGCAGCTAAAACTACACTCTGCAGCTATAAATGATTACCCTGGGTACCATCCTCCGTAGTAACCACTGGCTCAATCTTTTTCCTTGCTATTAAATGACAGAGTGGAGCAAGCAAAAAGATTGAGCCAGCTGTTACTTTGAAGGATGCTACCCAGCTAATTAGCTACTATTAGCTGATATGATAATATGATATCAGTCATGGAGGGAAATACTACACTATCATTGGCAGTGAAAAAAATCAGTAAAATCACACTATGTACTGAGTGAGACAACAGCGACAAAGCATAAATGTTACAGAAACGTACCCTGAGATTCCTCAACAGCTTCTGACGATCCTTGATGGGTTCTCCTTTGACAATCTGCCACTTTGAGAGCTCCTTCAGTGTCTAGAGGAGTGCAAGATCATTAATGGAGCCTTGTACATGTACTGTAAACAGTTGTTTTGCTTATCATTCGTTTTATCTATGACGTCATATATTTTACTCTAATCGGTGCCTTATTGGCTGCCCTTGTATGGTAAACATTTCATGATTTCAATAAACCACTCATTCCTTTATTCATTGACTCATTCATTCAATCATTCATTCATCCATTCATTCATTGATTGTACTGCCAACACAGAGAAGAATCTTTCCTTTGTATCTGATTTTCCAAAAGATTTATCAATGAACAGTTAATTTGTTCATTTGTTCATTCATTCATTCTTTCTTTTATTCCTTCATTCACTCCTGACACAAGTTCCCTACCTCAATACAGTCAGCAGCCTGCCTCTCAGTAACAGGGTTTCCGTCCTTCCTCTGCAAGGGATTCAAATTTTTAGAAACTTAGGGTAGCAACAAAATCAACAATATCTGTGCTATTGTCTATCCAAAGACCATGCTGTTTATGTGCTTGTAAAGCTGTTTAGATCATAAGTGCTGCTCAAAAATTGGCCTCTACTGCTACCAGAAGACTTGCATGTCACCTTACCGCCAAATCCTTGAACACAGGGAACATGCCGGAGAGAGAGGGAGGGAGGGAGAGAACAAGGCTGTTCAAATGCAGGAGCACAGGCTCAAACAATAGCTTGATTGAGTGATATCAAGACAACAAAATTCCAACAATCTTTTATAAAATTATTGTCATGATAATATACATTCAAGAAAAAAATTCTTGTTAAGCATCAAAACACCATGCATTTCATGTGCTTGCAAAGCATACCAAATCTCTAGACCTGAAACAAAGTCAAAGAATAATGAAGATTTTCACCGATATTCAACAAGAGATACATCATAAGCCAGTGTTGTTAAAGTTTGCATGTTGTTGAAGGAGTCACGTGGGAGGTGAAATTAAATCATTATCTTAGCTTCATTATGACATTGATTTACTAATTACTTACATATTCTATGATGTGTTTGATGACAGGAAGTATTCCAGCAGCATAGTTCAGTATGAACTCATGTTCAGCGTTCACCTGGATGAAAATGATAGATAGATATGAAATGGAATTAAAGACAAAAGCCTTGTTCTGTTATGCTAGCACTTTGTTCTCAAAATCTCTATCTTGTGGAATCCGGAGTCTGCACTTGCAACCGATCGCGAGCACCAAGATGAGATTGGAACATTGACTTCGACATTTGACAAGACTTTAACAGCCTGTTTTAGTTTCCCATTGAGGGCCAGAGGCTAATGCTTGAGGAGAACCATGCCTTCAACACATTAAAGAACCCACAACACTTATCAATAACAGTGGAGGTCCTAACTGTGTGTGCTAGCCAAAACCCTTTAGTTTAAGGCCCTTAACAATAGCTAAGTTGGGCAGCCAAATCAGTCGATAAAGAGATAAATACATAGACAGAGTTCAAAAGCACCTGTTGAATGGTGAAGGCGTCGTCGTACATGCACCTGTCCACCATGCCGAGCTGCTGCAGCGACGCGCCGTCCCACGCCATCCCCTCATCCGACGCACCGATCGCACCGTGCCACGTCGGCACATAGGTTTCTACAGCCAACAAACAAACAAATAAACAAACAATACACATGCCACGTTGACCCATAGGTTTCTACAGCCAACTAACAAACAAATAAACAATACACATGCCATGTCAGCACATAGGTTTCTAAATCCAACAAATATCAGAAATGTATCTTTGACATTTTGACAGATCAATATCCTGTCATTTCTGATTCACTTACCTGGATGACGGAATATTGTGTTTGCATCGTTCAAAACTATTGTGTTGCACCGTATGGTGTCTTAAGGTCTTACCGCTTATGCAAAGCAAAGAAACAAACAGATTTACCTTGTAGAGCATGTACCCACGTCCCCGTGACCACATGTTCGATTCGACAGTAGCTGTCAAATGGGATCTCCTCAGATTCCTACAATAGACAGGGCATTTGTAAACGTATCATCAGCATTTGTTATGACTATCAAGCACTTGACAACTGTCCCTCAAAAGGAATGAGGAAAGTCACCATTTTAGCAAGCTGAAGAGCTAATATTCCACTGGTCATGACAGATAATGTACAGTATTTACAGGTTCGACAAGAATAATGAACAGTGGACCATGCCTAAACATTTTATCCTTATAGGACTGCAACCCTCTCCAATAGTCACAGTGCATGCTGGGTGAGTGACAGTATCCGGGATTCGAGCTCACAATACATCCAGGTCTGTATCTTACCGCTGCGGGCTTATGCACTCCTATGGTCATCTTAAAGTAAGACGCCCTAAATGTTTGCCAGTTGACCATGGTATTATTTGGCTGAGTTGACTCAGGGCTGAGTTGGTAAAGGGCCCAATTGTACTTATCCCCTGCCCATGCAGCCTTAATCACCATGCTTCTCAGAAATGTAACTTTGACATTTTGACAGATCAATTTCCTGTCATTTCTGATTCACTTACCTGGATGACTGGGTGAAGACGGAATATCGTGTTGGCATCGTTCAGATCGTCACTTAGATCAAGCTAGAGAGAAAAAAATATGATCAACTAGAGAGGCAACATTTGCGGGCAAATACAACATATTTCACCCATCTCCATCCCCATGCAAAATGTGATCAACCACATACATAATGAACCATTACATAGACACATGAACCGAAAAAATGGATTACCAAAGTCCAAAATTCAATTTATGAATGTGCAAGATATGCAGGAATTTTTTTTTCATAATCAAAATGCAGATTTGTGGCTTCTCTACCATGATATTTAAACCAAATGAGCAGAAATTTGGTATGGAAATGGCTCTGATATGTGCCCACATTTCTTTCTTTGCAATTAATTCAGAATAATTAAGTCCCTAGTGTTTCTATTTGAGAAAAACTGGTGATGGCTGGTTAGCTAGCAAACGGTATGAAGATCAGACCGGTTCTCTCCACACACACATACACATTCACTCACAATCTTACCATTTTTGTACTTAAGAGCAAAAATGCAAACATAACGCTTTGAATCTTGACAGTTTTACTTAAACACAAAATTGCAACTTTACACTTGTCTTCTCCCATTGTCTTATTTCCTTTATGTAGCTTCAAATACTGCGAGTTGAATCATTTCCATGTCAAAGCTTTACCGGCAAAAACCTTGCAAACTGCAAATATTTAATCTTTCATCACAGAAAATCTGCATTTATGTAAAAAAATACATGTCTTCGGAATTGGCTGCGATCTATTAGTAGTATTTCCTTTTCTGCCTGACAGGGAGGTCTGCCTGCTTCTTCCACAGGCAGTTTCTCATGGATACTGAACCCAACAATTGATGCAAAATATTTCAGAAACATATTCAAGAAGCACCTTAAAGGCCAGTTTCTGTGAAGCTGGTGGCAAACAATAAGAAGCTTTAAGAACCTTAAAACATACTCAAAAATAAAAGCAGACTTTTGTATGGAGAACTACCTACTGTCAGTTCAAAACAAATCCTTCATAACTCATACAAAAAACTCTGAATCGGAGCACACTGCTTTAAAATTGAAAAAGATAGACACAACAATGCCACAGCCAGTCAGAGACTTTGTCCTACATGTCAAGAAATTGTTGAAGACAAATATCACTTCTTAATGGTATGCCCAACATGTAAGGAAGAAAGATCTAAGTTAATGCAGACAATTACGTGCAAAACAAATTTACCTCAGTCGAAAACAGAGGCTTTTCGTGTACTTATGCCATGTCCCAACACAATATTTGTACATCTAGGCCAATATATCTATACATTTATGCAAAAAAGAATCCCTGAAATAGCGACTTAATTGTAGAAGACATTTAACTCATCATCTGTAACTGTACAACTGAGATGTATGACTCCCCATTGTTAATAATGTTATACATATTTCTGTTGATACTATCTAACATTGACATTTTATAGCCTATTACCTTCCTGTAGTTTGTACTACATTAGTAGAAGTAGTCAGTTGATACTATCTACCATAGACATCATTGTATAGGCTGGAACCTCCCTGCAGTTCGTACTACATTAGTAGAAGTAGCCAACAGTATTTTGCCTTAGTTGTGCAATAAACTTTGACTTGACTTGAGTTGGATCATGATCTGCTTCTCTTCTTTAGTGAGGTCTGAAGGATAGAAACAGAAGAGATTTAGCATTTCAATACAGTGGCTCGTGTAACATTGATCAAAGAAACTATAGACAGATATGGAATCTATTGTGTCCAAAGAAACATGCATGATTCTAGAATTACTTACAATCTTGTGTGGCTTGCTGGGACCAGATTTGTCTGCTTCCTCCAAATGTGGTTTATCACCGACCAGGCTCTGCTTCTCTAGAGGAGGTCCCATCTAGAGAACAGAAATAGGTGCACAAGATATAGCATCACAATGCTGAGTAGAAACATTCATCAACGATATATTTTGACCATACATATAGTATGGGCAAAATATAATGAAAGAAATCAAACATTGACTTGCAAACTGTACATATTGTCTGTCGTCAGAAGAAAACATTACTAGACATTCACTTGTGTTGGAGATAATCTTCTCTTTGATGCCCATGCCAGACCTGTCTCTACACCTACATGTATGTCTAGTCAGACATAAGAAAACAGACCCTACCTGTTGTGTGCCACAAGTATAATTGCCCCTTATCATCTGAAAAGAAACAGAGACACTTTATTCATTCTTCTATACTTTAGTAGACATCTCTCAAAATATTATGCAGAATGGTTGTCAATGGGAAAATGATACGAAATATGACAATGACAGAGATATGAAAACATTTACACATATTGTACAGGCAAGGTAAAACTTTGCAAGAAGGAAAAACTTATTGACCTGAATGATATGAAAACCATAATGAAGGCAAATGACTTGAGATTTGTTATAACATTCTATAAAGAAAATTAATGCAAAGAATGACAAATTGGCAGTAAGAAGAAAGTATTGACACAAATGATTCTTAATTTACAAGGCTTCCAATCATGGAGCATCCACCAGGCTCCCCCTTAAACAGGTCTTCCCAATGCTCTCGTCCCCTACTGAATGTGGTGGCAAGGCGGGAAGCTGGTGCAAATATGTCATTCACAGGCTCCCACTCACCAGGCTCCCCCTTGCCAGGTCATTTTGGCAAGAGCCAGAGCGGGACCCTTAGTCGTTCCCCATCCCCCTTGCCACCACCAAATGTGCCGGGTGGCAAGGGCCGGGATGCTGGCACAAATATAGCATTCACAGGCTCCCAGTCATGGAGCACTCACCAGGCTCCCCCTTGCCAGGTCATTTTGGCAAGAGCCAGAGCGGGACCCTTAGTCGTTCCCCATCCCCCTTGCCACCACCAAATGTGCCGGGTGGCAAGGGCCGGGATGCTGGCACAAATATAGCATTCACAGGCTCCCAGTCATGGAGCACTCACCAGGCTCCCCCTTGCCAGGTCATTTTGGCAAGAGCCAGAGCGGGACCCTTAGTCGTTCCCCATCCCCCTTGCCACCACCAAATGTGCCGGGTGGCAAGGGCCGGGATGCTGGCACAAATATAGCATTCACAGGCTCCCAGTCATGGAGCACTCACCAGGCTCCCCCTTGCCAGGTCATTTTGGCAAGAGCCAGAGCGGGACCCTTAGTCGTTCCCCATCCCCCTTGCCACCACCAAATGTGCCGGGTGGCAAGGGCCGGGATGCTGGCACAAATATGGCATTCACAGGCTTCCACCTAATCTCCAAGCAGATCTACACGGTGCCAAAAGTCGTATATGCTAGCCAGAGAAGCTCCAGTCAACCAGAGACGGTGCGGACTATAGCTTCTCTGGCTAGCACATACAATTTTTGGCACCGTGTAGATCTGCTTGGAGATTACATCCACCATATTCCCCCTTGCCAGGCGATTTTGGCCTGAGCCAGACCAGGACCCTTTGTCCTTCCCCATTCCCTTTGCCATCACCAAATGTGCTTAGGGGCAAAGGCCGGACGCTGGCGCAAATATGTCATTCACAGGCTCCCTGTCATGGAACACTCACTGGGCTCACCCTTGTCATCCAGACTGACAAGGCCGGAGCTGGTACAATACACGTACTCTCACATTCCTCTGACTCTGATCATCGTACTAGTCTGAGCACCGATTTATATGATCACAGCACAACGTACAGTACACAGCATCATGGTAGCTGTAGAATGTCTGTATTACACCATGATTGACAACAGCTTCAAGTGGTGAAATGTACACATGGTCAATGAGAGTTCCTCTTACAGTTGTAGGAGCCTCTATCAACTGTTTAAAGCCATTTTTCATCAAGAATGATAGGATTGTTTTGTTTTCACTTGAAATCAAATTCTCATTGAAGTCACCAACAATCACTGTGTTATTTCTTTCCACTGCAGACAAGCACTCCAACAGTTTCTCCAAACTGGATATGAATCGTTTTTTTGGGACTTTTGGTGGTCTATAAACCGCTACAATGAGATGTTTCATGGGTATGCAGACAGCAGAAACTTGCACAACCTCACATTCTAGGCCGATGTCATTTGGGATGGGAATTTCAGAACACCTGTATATGTCACGGACATATACTGCCACGCCTCCATGAGGGGAATTCATTGCGTTATTAGAACCTTCCTCACCAACATGCTCACTTGACCTGTCTTTGCGAAACATGTTAAAACTCTCCAACTGCACCTGAGAGGACTGCACATTTTCTGACAGCCATGTTTCAGTCAGGCAAATGATATCAGCTTTAACCAAACAAGTTGACTTCAGACTTTTTATGTGACTTACAAGTCCTTCAGTATTGTGATGGACAATGTTCAACCTCAGCACCTCATTTACAGCTCTGTCACCAACATTTGTAAATGGGTTGGCTAGATATTCGAAGTGCATCATCTTATTGACTTCCTTCTGCACAGCCTCATCACAGTAGATGGACTCCTGCTTATAGTCTGTGATGTGAAGACCGCCTATGGAACATACCCTACTCAATGCAACATACGCCATACCTGATGCAAACATTTTTTTCATCGAGACAACCACTTCAGGAACAGTCATGCCCTGTACTTTGTGTACTGTACAGGCCCAAGCTAGCTTGAGAGGAATTTGGTAACGTTTGGCTTTACTCAACCTCTTCAAGTTGTCCTCAATCTGATGTATAGGCACTGAATTTTCAGGTAGACTGCTTGGAACTGCACTTTTTTGTCTTTCAAGCACGCCTGCATTTGGATGATCAAACTGCACAAAGACAGTCCCAACTTCATTTGCATCATTCTGACCACCTGTTACACCAGTCACTGTTCCAAACGCACCATTCACTAGACCATCCTCAACATTGACATTTCTACAAAGCATGACCCTAGCACCAACCCCAACTTTGACCACATCAAGGAGGTCCTGTTTTTCTCCTTTTACATGAGGTCGTCTTGACATTGAACCTGTGGTGGGATCTTTGACAAAATCAGAGGCTTCAAAGCATCTTATATCTGAACACCTGAGATTCAACATCTTGTCATTATGGTCTGCGGCAGCATCATTTCTGGAAAAGATGTGAAGTGCATCCTTAGGATAATCATCCGATGCGAAGTCTACAGCTAAAACCCTTGATGCTAAAAGTTTGTCATCTTCATCTGAAAGTTTGTCTTCTTTTCTCTTCACCCTCAGTCTATTCAAAAGCTTTGCAAAGGAAGCGTCATCCTTCTGCCTCATGATTTCCTCAAGTTCAATAACTTCAAAGATTCGACTCCACAAGTCACCAATTTCTTTTTCCTTGTAGAGACTTCCTCCACTGACTGGAGGTATCTGATACATGTCACCCACTGCCAAGATGCTTACATTTCCAAAGTCTGCATTTGGCCTTCCTTGTGTCAGCTGACGCAACCTACCGTGGATAAAGGACAGTAGCTTTTTGTCAACCATTGATACTTCATCTACAATCACAATTTTCAGGCTTTCAAACTGTGCACGCAAAGTGTTAAGGGTACTTTCAGCAAGGGGTTGATACTTGCTGGTCATAACATTCAGATGGAACGCATGGTGGACAGTGCTTCCACCAATATTGAATGCGGCAGTTCCGGTGGGTGCTGTAAGAAGGACAGAGACATTATCAGGGTTTTCTTGTATCTGTTGTAGTAACCTGGAAGCCTCATAATATATGCATTTGATAAGATGGCTCTTTCCAGTCCCCGCACCACCCGTTACAAAAATATGGAAGGGATCTGGTCGTTTTCCCTGTGCAATGTCCATACACCACTTACGTACAAAATAGAAGACCTTCTGTTGTATTGGGTTGAGCGACTGCATCATGGGGATCGCATCTTTCAAGGAGACTTTCGTCTGGCAGCCTTCTAGGGTAAAGCTTCTTTCTTTGGATTTGTCAGTTGTTGCTAGGTCAGGGATGTCGTCCTCTGTGCCTTCATTACCCTCATTCGCTTCATTTTCTTCTCTCATATTTTGACACTCAAGTCTTTCTTGCTCCAGTTCGGGGAAGATCTGGGCCCATACATCTTCTACATAAGTACCGTTTTCTACATCTTTGCGTGCCTGCTCAATGTCTTCAACATTTTGCTCAAATTTGCGCCTATTCCCATTCACAATGACATTGACCCTATCCTCCGAGACTGACAAGGGAGCAAACCCATCAGAGTAGAATTCTTCATACTTTGCAAATGGTGGTGGTTTCAACTGCGTGTCAATGTAGTGTGGCAAGTACAACTTGAGCAATGTCAAGTAGAATCGCTCTGGCTCTTTCATTCTATTAAATTTGGCATAACGGATGATTGCAGGCTTAGATCTTGTACGTTTTTGTACAACCCCCAAATTATCCCTTAGCACATGCTTTGCTACTCCTCTAGAAGATTGCTCGACATTACTTTGTTTGCCTGAACGAGAAACGACACGATACTCAGAGACAAACTCTGCAGCACACATTGATCGGAAGGGTTCTTCTGGTGGTCTTGCCTTGTATCGATCCATAATGCTTGGCATCCAGATGCTTGCTTCATCACAGTTTCCCTCATTCTGAAGCTTTTGAATTTCCGCCAAAGGTTTTGACAAGCGAGTAGCTTGCTCATCTGTTGGTATGAAAGTGACTGCTCTGGAACAATCCTTCAACTTAAGGCTACAGACTCGATACACTGCCTCCTGGGCACTCACTTCCCTATGGTGAAGGTAGGCACTGCCAACTTTTCTCATTTCTCTCAGTACATCCTCATTGCCTTCCCTTGCCTCTTTCTGGGCCTGTTTGAGTAGCTTTCCCATTTCTCTTTCTGCTTTGCTGATATATGATACAATGTACCTGACACAACTATATGCGTCGAGAACAAACTGGATGTCCATGTTACCATTCCAAGCCCGGAGTAGATGCGGATTATAATTGTTCACCCATATGTCCTTTGGCTCACGTCTGAGCACTACCTGCTTCCTGGTTGCCATCAAGTTGAAAGCGTCACAGAACTCTGTTGCGGTGAGATTTGCCTCCTTCAAGATGTCATCAGTGGAGCACTTTTCTGGCTCTGTGGTCTTGTCCAACACGTCCCAGAACTTTTTGAGGACGACCTCAGCTTGCTTCTTTCTTCCTTTGAAAGCTGCCATTTCTTGATCGGTTAGATCCTGCAGTTTCACGGGGTCGCACATAAATGTCTGCTTCACTGGCGGTTTTGGAAATGCGAACCTACAGACCTTGCCACCGTTCTTGCAAGATGATGTGTGACCTTTTCGGTGCATTTGAACCTGACTAACTATGTCAAACAACTCTTTATCTGTCTCTGAGTCCGGTAGCTGACTGCACACATACCTGTCCACAAAGGAGCAGACCTCCTCGTCAGAATTTACGTTCAATTTTGGCGCATCTTTCACCCAAAACAAACAGTGGATATGTGGACTTCCGCGCTGTTGAAACTCTGTCCGCGTAAAGGTGTCTACGACTTCTCCAATTGGTTGCGATGGAGATTCAATGAGATGTTTAAAAAGCAGCTTGACTCTACAATCAAACATGCGAGCAGCAGTGACAGGATTACTTCTCAAAATGTTGCAACGCTCTTCCCACGACAACTCACTTACTGGTACGGTACCATGGTCTTGTCGAATCGCCTCTAAGACTTCTGGCCAGCGCAAATCTGCAGCAGAAAATGTTGCGAACCAGGTTGGAATTCCGAGCTGTCTTATCATCGCGAACAGTTCATTTAGCGCCCTGTCCCAAAACTGCGGGGTGCCCCTGACTGGCTGCAGGAAGCGATAGCCTTGATCTGACTTAAGAATGTCACGTAAATCCTCTTTGTTTGACAACATGCTAGAAGATATTCTACGGCCATCACTTGTTGTAGGTGAACCTTTTCGCATAGATATGGAAATGTTTGATTGTATGAAGTGCAGCTCTGTTACAAATTGTGCATAGAATATGTAGCTAGCGTCTCTCGCAAACCGTGTATCTGCACCCATAAGGCGTGCCTTGAAGTACTTACTAGGTGTAATACGCACATCACGATTATCATTAAAAGAAAACTTCCCAGTGGGAAATTGAACAGGGAACGACATTGCCTCTCCTCCAACCTCCTGGAATACAAAAATTGGCTTGTTTCCCTCTCCTGGAGCCACAGACAGGACGCATTCATCGTAGTGGTCAAGAAATTCCTGCCCTATGTCTACTGGTTGAAGGCAAGTGTCATGGGGCAGACCCCGCAAGCGGCTGTCGAGCTCTTCTTCCTCGTTCAGACCTGCTTCTTCCATTGCTTCATCCACATTCACCTGTTGAAGAATGTTGTCCATTTCATCATCTTCCATAGCATCTCCAGGTGGTCCTTCCATGCCATCCCCTTCAACACTGACAGACGCGAGGTGGTCTGGGGTGATACAAACTTCTGAGTCGTCCTCCTCTCCATGTTCAGCATCAGATGGTTCAAGAAGCCCTTGTTCTTCGTTCCAAGACAAAGCCCAGTCTGCGTCAATAGATGTACCAGTGTAATGTTCATGATTCTCCACAAGATACCTAAGAGCAACATCGACCCTCTTTGGACTGATTTGTCTATACATGTGATGGCCACTATACTGTAGCTTCTTCTTTAGTTTTACTTTGATTAACAGAGCTTCAGTAGGCATTCTGGGAAGGATTGCATGTGTTTGACTTACATCTGCTGGGACGCACACTACATTGCCGACAACACCTTTCTGGCCCCCTTTTGGGAGAGCGGCAATTTTCATAAATGGTATTCGCTTAGCTACGAGTTGTGACTCAAGAATGTTGAGACTTTTCAGCTCAGCAGGTATTTCTGGGAGTTTCATTTTATTACTTTGGGCCTGGTATGGAACTGCTTTCTTTGTCTTCAAATGCACGTCACAACAGTGACATATCCACTCTTTCCCCCTGGATGAATTTGCTGTGTGACACACATGTGGGCTGCAGTCTACATTGCATTGATGTACATACGTACCTGTAAGACAGTGGTGAACAGCCTGAACATACTTTGATTTGTTACAGATTACAACTTGTTCATGAAACAAAAGCCTATGACATACTGTACAAACAAATTCTGGTCCCTTTTTGCATTCCACTCGAAACTTTTCAATTGCCTTCTCTACATCTGGTAAATTCTTGTTTCTGTTTCTGTTAATCTGCACATTTCTTTTTTTTAAATCTCTATGATTTTGATCTGTATGATATCTATCCGTTTCATAGTCTCGCTTATCCTGGGCATGGTCTTCATCAGTGTGGTACCGCCCCTTCTTTCTATCCCGTTGGGCCTGGGCATACTTCTCATCCTGCTGGTATCGTTTCCTTTCTCGGTCCCGTCTGGCCTTTTTCTGGTCCTCATTAGCGTTGTTATTTACTTGTGTTGACTTTCTCTTGTTGCTGGCAACTTCTAAAGCCGCTGCAGCTTCTTCTCTGTGGCACCGTGACATACTCCTTGTCTGTCTTCTGCTGAAGACTGTTGCGTCCTCATCATCGTTATCATTCTGTAACATCTTTCTCGTGCTGCTGGCAACTTGTGAGGCCGCTGCAGCTTCTTCTCTGTGGCACCCTGTGATACTGTGTCTTCTGCTGAAAACTCTTGTGACAACATCAAAATGATTCCTGTCTTTATTGTGCAAGTATAAAGCATTACTAGTTTGTAATGTACTGTCACACCACGGATACTTACTCCATTCCCACGTATAGCCATACTCACTGTACACAAAGATGTTTCTTCCCAGCAGTAAAGACATCGCATTTACTTCTACCTGTGTGGCCCATGTACGAAGATCTGCTGGATGAGGGTTCAGCTCAGTTCGACCATCACGAGACAGGTACTGGTCCATGGTTCGTCCATTTGGCTCGAACACAAACCAAGGTCTGTAAACATCTTCAGACAATGTTGCCATATATTCAATCGTACGCTGCCTTAATATAGCGTGATACTTTTCTGTGCCACAAATATGGTAGCTTATCGCCCTATAAAAACAATTCCCGTCCCCATCAATTTTAATGGGATTGATCGGTGGTTTGGAATCCAAAGGGACATCCGTTTGTTCAATATTGAGATATCTTTCAACAGGAAGGTTCAACTGACCTGCAAGTTGCAATTGATCATTTTCTGTGAAGGGCTTGAACCTGAAATCTCCAACCTTCGACTCCCCAGTAACCTCTAATTCCTGCTCCTCCCCCTCCTCCCCTCTTACCTCTAATTCCTGCCTACCAGCTGGGTCCTCCAATCTTACCTCTAATGGCTGCTCATCAACTGGCTCCTCACCTCTTACCTCCAATACCTGCTCCTTGGCCAGATCCTCTCCTCTTACCTCCAATTCCTGGTCATCAGCCGGTTTCTCTCCTCTTATGTGTAACTCCTGCTTGTCAACCCGATCCTTGATTTGCTGCTTTGCCTTCCACTCATTCAACCCCTTCAGTACTTTCTTACTCTTGCGTCTTGGCATTTCTGCTAAAAAAATGAAAGTACCAGAATGTACATTCTGAAGCAGTATAGAAATGTACATGCTAAAAGTTTAGAACCTCTTCGAAAATTATCTAGTCTCCAACTAAGCTCCTAGCATACTAAACATCACAAAGCACATGTAACCACAACAATGACGCATTTTAGAATATTTTCATGTTCATTCCATGTCCTTGAAAATGTGGTGGCTTGTGTGGCAGTTTGTCAAACAAGCCCCCCTCCCCCTCCCACAAAAATCTGAGGAACACAGGAAGACGTCACCATCAAAACAAAATATATGTGCAGTTTATAACCATCATGAAACAGAAATGATACAGAAACCTCTATTTTAAGCTAGTCGTTTCTAACGTAAGACCGATTTCATAGCTACTAAAGTCCTGCATGTAAAGAAATAAGATGTCTGCTATAACTACGATACGTAATCAACATGATGAAGGGCCAAGCAAATTCTTACCTGATAAAAATAGTCGGCTATCTTACGAAGTACATGTATATGTTACTGAACCGTTGGTTCTTGAGTTTCTAGAGGGGAGCGTAGTTGGCTGAAGACTCTACTCTTAGTGTTCTCTACTCCACTCTAGACTACTTTTCATTTAATATACAAGTCCGACAAACAGAAAAGATGAGTGGTCCATGGAAATTTCCAACTTTGAACACAACAAAACGTAACAGACGAAATGTGACCGCGAAAAGAAATAAATTTTATTTATTTATTTTTTTATTGATTTATCTATTAATGAAATGTTAGGTAACCAATATTTACTAAAAATGTTAAAAGGTCCAGAGTGACACCCAAAAGTGTCATTTCTAACGGAAATCGGGGACTTATTGCAAAAACACTACGACGCTGGCATAGCACTTGGCTGCGGTCCCAGACCGCGAATTTTCAAATGTGTTGAATATTTTTTTATAAAGCGAGAGCCGACAGAAACTATTTGGCGTTATCAATTAAAATTAACATGTCTATACGTACGATAACAATGTAGGGAAGGAATTCTGGATAGCAGGCACTTCTTACCTGGTAGTACTTTCCGATATCTGACGAGAAAAAAAATGTTGGTCTTGGCGCGGAATGTCGTCTGCTAAGAGTCTGCTAGCGTGCTAGTGATGAAAACAACAAAACGTAAAACGTATATACGAAACGTGACTACGAAAAGAAATAAAATTTATTGATTTATTTGCTCATTAAATCACAGATAAGCATAACTTACTAAAAATGTAAAGAACTGCAGAGTGACGGTCGTTTCTAACTTAGCACGGGGATTTTATTGCGAAAACACTCCGACGCTGCGTATAGCACTTGCCTGCGGTCGCTAATTATGGAAAATTCCAGACCGCGCATGTTCAAATGTGTTTACTAAGCGATAGCCGACACAAACTTTGGCGTTGTCAATTAACACAAATATCTCTATACGTACGATAATAATGTAGGGAAGGAATTCAGGATAAGCACTTCATAATACCTGGTAGTACTGTACTTTCTGCTATCTGACGAGAAAAAAATGCTGGTCTTGACGCGGAGTGTCGTCTGCTAGCGTGCTGCTGATGGAAAATTCCGCAGAAGCTTTCCAACGAACCGACATGCAGCGGGGGGATGTGTATGCAAGTTCGATACTAAAAAGTGTTGAACCCGGAGTATAGCCTTTTTATTTGCATTTCATGATATTATATAGTATATGTACTTTATTAAATTCGTTTAGGCCTACATTCCTAAATACCTTGTTCTTATCCTATATGAAGAATATACTCAATCCCCCCACAATATCTGAATGGTCGCGTCCACATGCCGCGCGCCTATTGGTTCTCTCCGCAGGACCACGTGGTTACCTTACCTTACCACGTGGTTACCACGTGGTTATAGAAGTCAATATAAAGTAGCAAAACATCGCCCAGAAATACCAAAATAAATCATTTTGAAGTGGTGTATACAAAAATATGAACAAGGTTCTTTGAGTATATATGTTCAAGCTATCCACATACTGAATTTCGGATTATATGTTTTTGACACTAGAGCACAGAAGCCCCCCAAACACAGTTTTGGCCAGAAATTGGCACAAAAACCTCAATAAAAATTTTTTAAAGCCAGTTATCGAAACAAATGAAAAATCGTTAGTGGGTATTTGCCTCCTCTACCCTTATGCCAAATTTCAGGTGACTTAGTCCAAAAATGACAGAAATGAATCGATTTGAAAATTTGACAGGAGAAGAAACATGAGAGAAAACAATATATTCCACCATACTAGGGTATGGTGAAATATAATTAATCTTGTATTCTTGCTCTAGTAAACCATTAACTGCATACACTAAACAGTATTTCGTGTGAGGTACGCTTGCAAAAGTAGGTTGGCCACACACACACACACACACACACACACACACACACACACACACACACACACACACACACACACACACACACACACACACACAAACACACACACACGTCAATGTTATCAACTACAGTTTATATATATCATGAAAAGGCAGAGGCTCAACAACAACTTCGTGGCCATACCGACTGCCGACCACCTTTGACCTGTTGCTGACGTCACACTTCCGTTCAGGTCACGTTACATAAGTTTCGGGTCATTCCAAGTTGAGAAAGATGAGGCATGTCATGGGACTGATCAAAATTGTGCGGAAATTTTTAACGTATGAAATCTTCATAACTTCAAATCACCTTGAACTTGTCCCCGTCTCTGGACACGCTGAGGTACTTCCTTGTCGTGATGTGACGTAACAGGCATCGCTGCTCCCAGCAAAGGGTGTTCCCTACAAAACAAAAACAGTGATGAAACGATACATGACCGCCGCTTATTCCACAAAAACACCTCCTTTGCCCTTGTAACATATGTAACACCGAGGAGGTTTACCTGCTTGGTAACACACTTCTGGTGAATCTTCGTTTTTCTGAGTGACGGGATTTGACTCAGAGCTGCAGAGTCTGAGGTTTTCCGGTGTTTGTTTCAGTCCGTCACTACCGTGACCGATAAGTACAAAAGTTGTCACTAGTGGATTCCGCCACTACCGTGGCCGACAAGTGAGGTAGGCTCCTGAACACGAATTGGCGAAATTCGAAACACGAATTGCGCCACGTAGAGGCGCAATTCGTGGCGCGCAAAGCGCCACCAGGGGGCTAAACTCGAGATCTCGAATTCGTCCACGCGGAAGCGGTAGCGCGAAGCTCAATACAAAACCGGCACTGACATGGCTCGCATAGCGCCACCGGGGGGCGAAACTCGAGATCTCGAATACGTCCACCCGGAAGGGGCATCGCGAAGCCCGCAATGCAACGTTACTGATATCATGAGTTACGTAACTATATGTCCAACCAGTGGTGGCAGCGAAGCGCATATTTACGAAACACGTACCTACGATCGTGGTGCAAGCACCTCACATACGATTCATCTACGCTACATTATATAAGTAGAATTTTCATGGGAAAAGTATTTAAAGAATACATTCTCCGCCGAATACGGCCACAAATAACGTCAAATCGCGGCAAATCATAGCGTAAAGGTTCAAATGCTTGGGCAAAAATCTTGTTTTTCTTAACGTTTCGCTGACTTTCGTCGCGTCGTTTGAGCCTTGAAAAACAGGTTTTTGATGAGATCAACATATGTCAAAGGTACCGATATCGACTGTTTGAAAGCAGAACAATAGCAAGAAACAAAAGAGAGCGATTGTCGAACGGTAGACGGCGTCCCCGCTCCCGAAACTACAATACAAACCCAAAATTTAGCCTATTGTTTCGGGTCATTTTACGATAAAATCGGACAAGATTCTATACAATACACCGAACTTAACGATTATGGACGATACAGTTATACATTGCTTTTACCATTGAGTGGATGGTAAATGGTTTGGTGTTTTGAAATTCTATACAGAAATACGAAATATACAGAAAAAATGTATACAAATAATTGGAATCTACTGTAGTAGATTTCGGCATTTTTCATAACGCTTTCCAATTTAATAGTAGCATGAAAGTTCATCTGAGTTGGTAAAAGTCATCATGAATTAAGGACTAAACTCGTTTCCTTGATTTGTTGATTATTTTTTTATCTTACCTCATCGCTTGTCGTGTGTTGCTATAGTATGTTTTGATGTTAGTTAGCAAGATATTGATAATTATTACTTTTGAAACATGTTCGTCGTAAAATCTCGGATGTTTTCGGAAATAGTCGGCTCGTACAAACTGCAGTGATTCCTGGGATAGCATCATATTTTCATGGTCGCCATTTTGTTTGAATTTTTGTTTGTTGTGGTGAATGTCTACGTAGTTTCAGTCTGATTTATCAGACCCCGACTTTAGTGTAATGTTCGCTTTATTGAACTAATTCTATCTGCCGTGAGTAGAGTAGCTTCAGCAGGAAATCTTTGCCATGGTCGTGAATAAAGAATGTATTATCTGTACAATCGATTCTGAAACTGGAGCAAAGAATGTTACTAGTACTTAGAACACACACTATCCCATTCTTGCCACTATTTTCACTATTTTGTCACAATGCATTTGTATCAATTTGTTATTATTCTCAGCCCCGTAACCAGGTCCTGTAACAGCAAATTAAACAGAATGTTATTGACATAAACGATTATAAACAAAGCAACAATTGCTGGCTGAAATTGTTACCCATACTCGATAAGTTAAATATTAAACAGAATTCGTAAATATGCACTTCGCTTCGGACGAATACATTTACTCCTTGGTCTGTGCGTGTTTTGTATTGCGATTAGCTGACTACAATACATCATAAGTTAAACATTAACAGAATGGCTAAATCGCAATCCGTGTTTCGTAAATATGCGCTTCGCTGCCACCACTGGTTGGACATATAGTTACGTAACTCATGATATCAGTAACGTTGCATTGCGGGCTTCGCGATGCCCCTTCCGGGTGGACGTATTCGAGATCTCGAGTTTCGCCCCCCGGTGGCGCTATGCGAGCCATGTCAGTGCCGATTTTGTATTGAGCTTCGCGCTACCGCTTCCGCGTGGACGAATTCGAGATCTCGAGTTTAGCCCCCTGGTGGCGCTTTGCGCGCCACGAATTGCGCCTCTACGTGGCGCAATTCGTGTTTCGAATTTCGCCAATTCGTGTTCAATGGCCTACCTGGACAAGTACATGTTTTGTCGCGTTACACCCCTGCTTTAGCTGCGCGACACTCCTGCTAATTCTCGTACGGCCAGCTTTTTCAAAAGCTTTTTTTTTTTTTTCAGCATCATCTTTACAAAGGTACAAAAATGCTATTTTAGCACTTTGCACATGAGGTATCAGATGCAAACAAAAAGATGACGTGTACCGTTCATGATGTCATCGCCGTGTTCCACCTGCCAGTAGGTGATCGCAGAGGATGATGGGAACATAGACCTGGGCTTGTTCGTGTCCTGAGGTCGGACCCGCAGATGGACTGAAAATTGTTTACAAAAACACAATATTTGTCAATTTTCTTTGAAAAGAAATTACGTCTGGTGCATTTTGATCATGTTAACTTGGGTTTCCGCAGAAGTGATACTGTTGACCCTTTAGAAATAGAGGCCTTTGCATAAGCACTCAGCTATTTCTGAAAAAAAGAATGCCTATTTGCTTTCTAAGATTTGTTGTTCTAAACCTGTGGAAATGATTAGGAAATGCACAGCGATCAGAGGTGTCGGTTGCTCAATGATTGCAAGATCTTGGTCATGCTTACTATACGTGATAGATCCTTACGTAATCTTTTAGTCTTGTTGTAACTGACACCTTTAACTATGTCATCACCATCTTTCGTCCGGATTTACTCCGGTGAGGTACACTTAATAGAGTTTTAAAGTTTTAACTATGTATGTTGCTCAAACTTCTTCATCATATAATCCATTGTGTTTTAAAGACTATATCAGGGAACAAGTTTTGTATAGGGACCATTTCATAGAAAGGTACAATTATGTTTTCTACCGTCTTCAAAGCTTTCGTCCCCGAATGACCCGCTCGCCACCAAGTAGGCTTCGTGCTCTTTGTGGTACAGCCGAACCAAACAACCGCCCTAGAATTAACAACAAAGACATGAAAATGCAGGACGATAAATATATGGTGCATATTGATACAGCAGAACGATAAATGTCTTGTAAATCAGAATCAAGACAAAATCTAAGTATTTTCTGATCCAAGTCGACTTATCTAGTGGTTAGGATTTGGCGCTCTCACCGCCAAGGCCCGGGTTCGATTCCCGGTGTGGGAACCACTGAAACGCGCGAAGCGAGTAGCACAGTCTCCTGGCTCCCAGGAATCGGACCCAGGTCACCAGCGCACAAACCCAACGCGCTTACCACAAGGCTAAAAGGTCCAGACCGGTTAGCCTGGTCAGTAAGTGGCGCTGTTACACTCACCGTGAGGTATTTTTCCTGTTGCTCCTTGGCGCTGATGTTGCGGTAAACTGTGAAGGCACTGTGTCTGACGGACAGGTTCAACTCACGACTGGTCAAAGAAAAAACAATCAAATTCTTCAATTACAGGCTTAACTTAGGTGCGGTTTTTAGAGCGGCGTGACCATTGAAGACCATTGAGCATCAAAAGAAATCAACAGATCTTTAACGGTTGTTAACAACCGTTATTGTTGTTGTTGATAACAAACAAATGTTACTTCATACAATCTTGTTTCATTACATCATGTGCAAATTACACTTTGATTCATACCGTTCTAATCACGGCATATGAGGCTGATTCCAGTTGAGCTACAGGGGCATCCTTAATATATATCAGGCCGGTTCATTAAAAGCCGCGGGACGGCTCTGCATGGGAGGATTCGAATGTGACAATTGTCAACCCATTACCTCGTGCTCTCCACGAATCTCGGCCCGTAGGCAGGTTTGCTGGTGTGTAAGTAGTTCCCAGGAGTCTTCACACTCTCCAACACGATCTGGTCCCCCAAGCGGACCTGAAGGGAAGTGCAGACGCCTACGTCAGTCTTTGACTTTACCACTACATGTTTATCATAAATTGACCAGCTGTACGTAGTCTATATGCATATGACAGGCAAATCTAGGTATACAGTCAAACCTGTACTGGTGACCACTCCTGCATAGGATCTACCTGGCCATAAAGTCCCTTATATTATTTCTCCCATTGACATAAACATCAAGAACCGAAGCATTAAGTATTGATTGACCTAAGCATTAAGAATCCTGTCTAAAATGGTTACCTATCTACTGACCATTGTCTTCAATTCCCCTGAGTGGTCACCATAGAACAGGATTGACTGTATGACTCAAAATGCCTCCAAGGCCATTTCCATACTAATGCGTTTGTGTCTACTTACGGTGTCCAGTTCGGCCTTGACCTTAAACCTGGGCATGATTTTGTACTGCGCGTGTTTGGAGTTGAACGGGAGCAGCTCCACCTAATCATGGAGAAAATGTGAGTTGTTTGTTATAAGGATACCGCAAACCACAACGCAGATTACATGATACATGTTAGAACATCAACTAACAGATTTGTAAACACTTCTTGCTACAGCGAGCGATCATTTCTGCAGCGAAAGCTTCATTTACCAAGTCAGCAACTACATTTCTTGCTATATAAGTATCGCATCGCCCACATTATGGGCACGGGTCAATATATTTGTGAAAAAAAGCTTTCAGAAGAAAATAAAGCTGTTGAGTATGAAGTTTGAAAGCTCTACCGACCCGCATGTTGTTGATCTCGGTATGTGACGTCTGCGTGGTGCTGACGTGGAGGAACTTCTTGGTAAACACGTGTTGGAGCTGGAACGAAATACAGTCAAGAATATGTTTTCTGCTAGCTGCATTGCAGAATTGGGATACGAGAGGAAAGTTAGAACTTTCATGTCTAAGTATGTCCCACCAAGAAAGTTGCAGAGGGTTCAAATTGAAGACTTACACAGCTTAAGAAACACTTTCCTTGAAATTGTGTCATGTTGCATGTACATATGTAGACGGTCAAGTACCTCATGCAAAAAAGTGTTGATATCACGTTTTTTTTTAAATCTAAATTTTTCTACAACCCAACATTGGGATATGACATGATCCTTTCTAATCAAACCTCCCTTGTCTAAATCTACATAGTAATACACAGTGACAAACAAGCATAGTGCTAGGCGGCATTGACAAGGCAAGGTTAATATACAAAAGTTGTTCCGTTCCCATTTTAGCCAACTTTGCAGGGACAGCTCAAAATTTTCTTTCCAACAAGCGATAACGTGTACAGAATTTGCTACGTCTACAACAACCACCAAATGATTCAAGCATGTGTGCCAGAATCTTTGCTTCCATCATGACGTCATACCTGGATGACCTGTCCGTAGTGAAGCCGTTTCCCCTCCTGACGCTTCTGCTCCATTTCGTTGTCGGCACTCTCCGAGTTCGCAGCAGCCTGGGAGAGATGGGCCAGTATTTACTAGTACTTGTCATGTAGCATATATTTGAAGTAAAACACTTCAAGTCCATTTCACATCATGTGGTGTATATACTGGCACCAATCACCTTTTCCCAATCCCCAGAAGGGCTCCCTTGGAAATCAGTTATTGAATTAACTGAAGGGACTACCCTAAAGATGAATAAATAAAATAAATAAAAAAGCTGTGAAAGCAGACAATGCTACAGCAGGGGGTAACGTTAGTCCACTTGTATCAATGTGTGTTCAACTTCCATACTCTTTCTCATAGATGCTGAGCAGAATGAGCCGTTTTAAAGGCGTTTGTTATGAATCAATCGGAGAATAGAACCCGTAGCCTAGGGCATGGGAAGCGAAAATGAAATGACGATGGCAAATGCGGAGTATCTGTCCATGGTGCTGATACCCCGGTGGCTTTTTATGGCTTTAACGTCCTGATCAAGTAACGTCCTCTCTCCCTATCACTTGGAAAACTTGAATAAACCCACCGATAGGAACATCCATAATGAATATAAGCATTCTTTGTAACGCTGTACGAAGTTCCTCAGCAACACCGATGAAACTAGTGCTTTTTCCAAATGCTTTTAGTCTTTCTGAAGGACTGTGGTTAATGTAAGTGTCATAAAACAACAATTGAAAGAACTGACCAGGGCGCGGTACATCTCTGATTTCTTCGTCAGATCAGTCGGATCCTTTCTGTACAGAAACAACGTGGCTGACTGTTAGTAATTTCATCTTAATTCAGCCAAACTATCTTCACAAGTCTCGTCCTAGGTCATTCCGTGATCATGATGTACAGTAGACATCGAAAATTTGGAGGTGCGTATCTCGTTACCTTTTCTAAGTCACTGATTAATATTCTTGTAACAGTCCTTACAAGTGCTTAGAACAAATCAAGGTCACTTGATATTCCTTGGTGCAGCTCTAAGCAGTAACAACTTGATGACGTAACTAATTTCTTATCAGGAAATACAAATAAGAATTAATCCTAAAACTAGTCAATTGTTATACTTAGTGTCGCGGGCTCCCTTGGAAATCAGCCCTATACTATAGGACTGAAGAGACTAGCCGTCTGTATCCAAGATTGATGAATAACTGAATAAATAGATAAATCCTAACCTGCTCTCTTCTTGTGCCATCCAGTGCTTCTTGCTCGCCTTGTACCGGTACTGCACGCAGATTTTGAATGTTGCCACTGTAGACCAGAGAAGTATTACACATGTAATCTATGTTACCTAGGAAACTGAAAACATTAACCTAAATTTATACTTCAAAATATGGAAAAACGACAGGTTTTTCCAGCTAACGTTTAACCTCCAAGTCATACACTAATAGCCATAGGTTTTAATCAAAACGAATAATCTATTAACTGTATACGTAAGGACATACGTATCTAATTGTTGACTGCTCCAAGAACATGATGTCCTACCTTGTGCATTTGGGAGCGACGGTTTCTTCCGATGTTGTTTCACTCCCACGCTAACCTCGGTATGTCCGGCACTGGAAGAAAGATATTGGTTTATTTTTCATTTCTCTATTTCTGTTTCTTTAAAAGGGATTCTCACTGGATTGTGCGCCGGTTTGCGCCCACTGTAAAAATACCTGGGAAAACTTGTCGCAGTCCTGTGAGATACCCGCTTAGACCACGATGACTCACAATATAGTTTTGAACAACACTTGCAGTTAGGTGTGCAAAGCATAGGTGTGACAGGAGGTGGTCCAGTGCAATGTAACCAGCTGCTGCCGCGCCGCGTATCTGTGAAGCTCGTGCGGTTATACCGACTATACAGATACAGATAAAGTTTAACAGTAAGCACGATGAAAGAGCGGATTCTATTTTCTAATGCATCGAGCTGTTACTATGATGCCGTAACCCACTGACCCTTTGAGCCCTTGTTGGTTTGGCGCCAACACCGTACTGCACAATGAGAAAACATTAATTCATTCATTCATTCATGTATTTCTTACTAAGTAATGAATACAACATAATTTTAGTTTACGTCGATGAAGGCCAGACACCTAGGTAATGAGATACACAAGATAATAGTTACTCGAGCAACAGGGTATATTCTGTATACGGTCAGACTCTTAAGCATCAGATAACATCCGCTATCCATCGTCAGTGACTGAGTCACTGACCTCACCGTCACTGACGAAACGCAGTTGATGCTGTCTGAAACATCTGATGGTTTACAAAATGTATCCAGTTGCTTGAGTAACTGTCATCTTGTGTACAGGTTGATTTTTGTGCATGTCATTTTATCATTTAGCTAGCTTCACAACGTTTTGTGTGATACTCTCAATGGCGTCTTCTAATAAAGACCATGTTGTCATTAAAAATTGATACAGAGATCATGTGTTGTTATCACAGTGTCTGGCATGTCGCGATGTCTATTGAAATAAATGCCACGCCTAACCGAACGCATGGATCGTCACAACCATAATAATGCCACAGTGTCGCCATCCCATTGTGCGAATGAGTTGCAATTATGGAACATGTTGCATGTACTGCTTTTGTTACAAAACTGTTGCGCTTCTCTGTCAATCATTAATTATTCATTCTCATAACATCGCATCACTTATTGAAATTATGCGGGACCACAAATAGCCACTTCGTCTATAGAAAATTACAGACATTTCACAATTCCGCAGCACGGTTTTATTGTGTTAATCTATTTGTTCGGCTGACATACGTAGCAAAGTATATCCTTCGTTACCCAACAAGCCTTAGGCTATTATCAAGGACTAACCTTGAAAATATACAATAGCATTCTAACCCCAAATTGAGGACCCCATATTGACTGGTTTGTCGGTTGGTCGTTAAATCGATTCGATGGCCGGTTATTCTGTTGGCTCTTGGATTATTGTGCTGAAGAATTTTGCCAGAAAACTATTATTGTTAACCACGACGAGCTTTAATTCATTTTGCCCTCGCATATAATTACGATGTCTCTTCTCTGATAGCTTCCCCCACCCCAAAAAAGATCTGGTCTTATGGCTCCTACCTCGACATTTGAGAAAACACATATCCCGCGCTCTCCTCGGAGTACAGACAGATGAAGTCACCGATGCACAGCTCGTCATCTCCCTGGCCCGCCTGCCCGATGTCCCTGGGAACGAGAATAAGAAATGAGTAAATGCTTGAGTAACTGTTATTTTGCGCATTCTATTGCCTGGATGTCTAACATTCATTGCAACTCTATAGCGTGTGATAGGAACGTCGTTGATATAACTATCGTTAACTTGTGACATCTAGTTAAACATACAGTGCCGCAATACAGGAAGACCGCATACCAAACATCATATCAATCTACCCATAGGTTCTTTAGTTTTCTGGACAAAGTATGTCAGAAACACAAACACGCACACAAAGAAACACACACGCGCGTGCACACAAGCTCTGACGCACAAACAGCGAACCACAATCACATTTGTCCTTTTTTACATTAAACATCAAAGCAGCCAACCCATAGCTTCTTGAGTTTGCAATTTGGAATTATGTAAACTAACCTCCTTTTACAACCACTTGAAGTTTTCATTGGGAGAACCAGTGGAATGCGAATTTAGCGCAATTCACACAATATTAGTCGTAGATATTTTCCTAGCCCTATTGTGTTATACTATAGATTTCCCGTTACATGATCAACGTTATCATTTTACCACATTTAGAATATTCACTTGTGCATAAACTTAGTTTTGAACATTGTCAATGGGGCATCCTAACTAGATAGTTTTAAACAACGCCAGCAGTTAGATGTGCAAAGGTTAGGTGTGACAGGTTGTTCAGCGTAATATAACCAGCTGCCACCGCGTGCGCCTGCGAAGCTGTTGTATTACGCAAACATATTTACCTATACCGTTATACAATACAGATACAGATAGAGAAGCTGGTGTGTTACGCCAACGGGTGGTTATACCAGCTGTACAGATACAGAAGTTGGTGTGCTACGCCAAATGATGGTTTGACACCAGATATATACAATACAGACAGATACGGAAGCCATTGTTACATCTTGAATGTGGCTAGAAGCACAGCAAAGTAGATGCAATTGAAAATACCTTCCGTACGGGACACCCCATCTCATGGTCAAAAACTGCCAACCCTCCACACTTGGTAAAACATTTCTGAAGACGTCATCTGCCATCTTAGAAACAACCCGCTGTCCCACCGCCTAAACGTTAAAACATAACTAGGCTTCCAGGTCTTGGGGTTTGGGCGTTCCGCGTTGTATTGTAGAGCACAAATGCCTTTTGCCAAGACCTTGGCGACAGCACTTACAATGAAAGCTTCGGCATCATTTCTAATAAAGAGGAGATTAATGCAATTTCAACGGCCGCATCCATCCATACCCGACATGTTATCTCCTCGCTGTAAATAATTGATGACCACGCGACGGGCAACAAGTGGGCGAATACACGATACACGTGTTGGTATTGAGTTATCTCCGGGAGGATTTAGGATTGGACTTGCGCGTGTGTTTATTCAGGCTTTTTGTTGATAGACATCTGTCTAATGGTCCGCGTTTTTTGTCTGTCTTCTTTGTTGACGGAAAATTGGTTAGTTATTAACCTTTAGCACACTGAAGTTGCCATTTGGCACCCAATTCCCTATTGGATACAGAGTTAGGCAGCAGGGAGAAGGTTAAATCATTCTTGCCACACCCTTCGGTGTCCATCATAATTTCTATAGCCATTGGACCAGGCAGGGGTCTAGTCCACTAGTAGTGTTGTGCATTCACACTATTTCCCATAAGTGCTGAGTGCTAAGCGGAAAAATTAGTGTGTATCATCTCAAATGTTTTTGGTACGACCCGGTCGGGATTTGAACCCGTGACCTCCAAGTGCAAAGTGAATACTTTACCCAATGTTTGTAGTCGGGAAGAAGACCGAAAAACGCACACCTTAAGAAATTATACAATCAATGCCCCTAACTCACGGCGCGGTCACATTCGTCGTAGGTTGTCGCATGATTTCGGTATGGTAGGATATTTAAGCAGGCTTTGACATAACTAACCACCTACAAGGTCAGCCTATTCAAGACAGCCTAACAAGACAGCTGGATTTTATGCGACACATGCACGACCATTCCAAGACTACCCCCGGCCGTTTGCGATCGTACGACGGTCGTGCGGAGGTGACCGGACCCTCGCGCATAAGTGCTGAGTGCTAGGCAAAGAAAGCAGTATGTGTATCTTTAAAATCTTTGGTGTGACCCGGCCGGGATTTCAACCCGTGACCCCCAAGTGCAATCGTACGACGGTCTACGGGCTATAACGTCTGCCTGGAGATATGGTTACTGTTAGTATAGCTAGTGATATAAAATTACCTCACTGCAGATTCTTTTTATGCAATTACCTTATCGTAGCCATCAGTCTCCGGCGATCTGTTTGGCTGGGTAGTATCTATTGATAAGGTTTTTAAGCTTGTCACTTTAGATTTGGCAATACACCCCGGGAATTGAAAAAAAAGGATCTAATAACTTTTTTTTTAGATAAAGGTTGGCGTTCTTGGCTAAACATTCTGTCCTTGAGAAAGCCACTTTACTCGACACGCCATTCTTCACTTCACCCTGGTATGGTGTAAAAAGACTTCGAGTGGGGAGGTAAAAGGAAATATAAGGAGAGGGATGGGCTCCGCCTTCCAATACCGTGCCCTAGACACAGTGGATTAGCAACACACTGCCCTTACGGCCTCAAAAAACAAAAAGGAGAGGGAACTACCTACCTACCCTTAAAGGAAATTATTTGTACATCTATTAGAATCATGGCACTGGCGATGATAACTCTGACAAAGTACTCACCCTATTCGACCTCAATCTAGTAGTATTCTCCAGCAACCCAAACAATGTGGTAGAGACTTTGATTTAGACATTGCCTATCAGTTTTCTGCATGTGGAAAACCCCGACGAATTGTGCTGAATTCACTGTAATTATGACCACGGATGGTGGAACTATTATCCTAAAGGTGTATTCACAATGGACGGCTGAAGGCCATTTACACGTTACTTCGAATGCCTGAGGCTTCTCTCCAAATGAAAGTACATTGTGCGTATTCAAGTTGTTATAGACATGTATTTTTTCGCGTTCACACCTAACAACAAAATCAAAAACATTTTTTTCCGCTGTTCTAGTCCACGACATCGCATGTTTCTTAGTAATTGATTGTACGTATTCCATTGATTCAAGTCTAGAACATTCCTTGTCTCTAATCTCCAAGCAGATGTTGGGTGAACGTATTTTATGTCTAAGGTAATGTCATAGGCCTTAATGATAAAAATGGATTGCAAAGACGTCTGGGGATATTTTCCCACTGCATTACAAATTCAAGGCCATTGTGGGCAAAACCTAAAGATCTGGGGTTGAATTGTTTGTCAAGAGGAGTAGGAAATTGAAATAGAAGAAACGTTAGCTCAAAACGACAAATTTCCGATCTTCCTCCTTTTTTTATATATCCTTCAATAACCCCAATGGGGTACCGTATTGTATGAAACCTCCCCGTGGTATATGAATTAATGTCCCTGTAGCTCAACTGACAGCAGCCTCACAGTCGAGCTCCTGGTTCCAATTAGTGAGCCTGGGAGGCCCCGGTTCAATCCTGGGAAGGTCATCTCGGTTGGGGCTGCACCCCTTTTTCGGAAGGGACGTAAATGGGGGTCCCGCGTTTAGAGGTACCTAGAGCACGTTAAAGGAGAGTGTTAGCAACCCCTGCCTGTAAAAGATACGCCCTGCTACAGAAACAGCAATGTATCTTGTTGCCCTATGTGTCACTAGGCACTAGAAGGGTCTGAAGGAGCGGGAAAAAAACGATGGTATATCGAATGGGATACAAATATCAATGTTAAGCAATGCTACCGTTTTTCTGGTACTTTTGTCCGCTAAAAGCCATTTTCCTGGTAGGTATATAAAGTTTAATTGAGCAAAAGTGAAACCGCTCATAATTTATTCATCCACTGCGGTCGCAACAGTTGTCAATGTCCACAAGAGCGATTTTGAATTTTTATTACCCGGTTTTTCAGCGGGTGAATTTTCGGCCTTATTTCATCTATAACCACGTCATAAGATATGCTTCGTTTTTGTCGTAGAGAGGAACTCGATGCAACAAGGAACAGTAGGGTAATTCTCACCAGAGATAGTTTTGAACAACACCTGGAGTCACGTAGAAGTGCAAAGGTTAGGTGTGACAGGTTGATATATAGCGAGCTGTTGCCGCGTGCCTATGAAGCTGGTGTGCCACGCTGAAGGCCGGTGGTTATACTGGCCATACAGACTCAGATACAGAAGCCAGTGTGTTACACAGAAGGGTTTTCATATTTCTGCCATTTGGTAATAAAAGCCATTTTGTCTTATCTTATACAATACAAACACAGAAGCTGGTAGGTCCGCCAAAGAACGGTTATACCTGCTAAACAATACTGTGATGGAGCTGGTGTGCTACACTAAAGGACGGCCATACCGGATACAGAAGCTGGTGGGTTATGCCGAAGAATGGTTATACCGGCTATACAATACTAGAAGCTGGTGCGTTACACCGATTTGCGGTTACATTGGCTATACAAATTACACTGCAGATACAGAAACTGGTGGGTGTGCTACACTCAAGAACGGACATACCAGCTGTACAATACAAACACAGAAGAAATACTCAGTATGAATAAAGGTACACAGGCCTACCAGATCGCCCCACCAGAGGCCGTAGACATGTTGCTGATCTTTTTGTCCCCGCTCCGTTCAAAGAAGTAATCCCGACATGAGATCCGCTTTTGTCTGTGGCTTACACAAAAATGACTGCGCGTGGAAGCGTATGAAACATAAGCATGATTGAGATTTTAATAATTGATGACGTGCCCTTGGACAATGGGTGCGACATCGTCATGGCAACAAACAGTTTAACGTGGAGGTCAAACGTCTGTCATTCAGTATAATATATGGACCGTTCCAAAACTGACTTCTGACAACATTTTTTGACTTGAGTAATCACTCTTCTTCTTAAGATGTCTGCCCAAAGGCTGTCAAGTTTTGGTTATAAGAAATAGGATCGTGTCAAGGTTCGTAAAAGTAGTTGTTTTCAGTCTTGTCTTTCGTGCATTATACGGAGATGGGTACGGATGGTTTGCGGCTGTCTGTTTCAATTTTCACGGGACAATAGTTGACATAAAGCTATTGGCTATGATAGGCTATCAGTGGAAAGACATAGGGTGGTACCGAAATTTACAAAGACCACTCCCAAGTGAAGGAAGACCTTTATTCTACATTTTGCCCCATTGGCTTAGTAGAATAACACCTTTATTGCACGACGATTGTGCATGGTACAATGTATGGTAACAACTATTACACATAGTACAAAATAGAGGTATAGAATAAAACTGAATCCTAATTATTATACAATAAGGGCTAGCATAAGTCTTTGATATACTAGTAGTGTTACAATATAAGGTCACAGAAACGAACTCATGAATACATACAGATAAGCTAACATATTTTATTAAATATGGACTTTGCGTCTTTTCGTTTCGTTAATGGTAATGATATAAATGTAATAAAGGGTAGGTTTATCATCAAATGTTTGTCTAAACGTAGGAGAAATATGACTTCGCCCATATTTCAAGAATTTAAAGTGTGGGAGCACATAGTTTGAATATGTCTATTAAGTGCGTCTCTCTCTCTCTTTCTGGTCCACATTCTACTGCAAAATGATATCCATCTTTTATCCATCATGATTCAGTATAACCTTTCAGAACCCTGGAAGCTTCGCCAGGATAATAGCCAGAAAAGCTTATTCTATATCCGGATATGCTTTTCACGTTGAGACGATTATGCGGTGTTTATTGTGAAAGGAGCTATGTTAATTTCAGGTCGCAAAGCATGGCTGTCATTTCACTTTCAAAAGCTGGACGACCGGAAAACTGCGGACGTTGCAGTCTTGAATTGATATTTTTTGACGTTTTGTTTGTTTTGCTTATCCAAACATTAGAAAAATTTCCCCATTTACTTGCACAATCATGTATCATGAATCGTAACCTTACTGAGATCTCAGTACATTGTAGGATAACAGTGGTTCCGTACATGTCGTTACGTTGCATTTTAATGTAACATAGTGTTGCTGTACACCCACCTGGGCTACTATTACCAACTCGTGAAGCGTATCACAATAGTTAACAGTACGTTTTCCATACACTAAAACTAGATGCATTCCATTGATGCCATTTCTCCGGTCATTTAGTGCAGAGCATCATTCATTTAGGCATCGGTATGTTTACACACATTTGGTCCATTCTGTGTATGCGGTCATATGTATAAATTGTCTCAGTCCATTTCGATTATGAATATAACACGTTACAACGTCGAACCAATGACTGCTTATTTCTGAAAGATAAACAGTCGCTATTGATATAAAATTACAATACCAGATTGCTTCGCATACGCTGGAACAAAACACAACACTGGATCTATACAAGTCGTTAAGTTATATATATAGCATTCTCTCATTCACTGTGACTATGAGTATACAACGAGATCCTATGGCTGCTTGTTTTTAAAAGCCTTAGGCAATCTCTGTCAGGATCTCTGCCTCATTGCTTGCCATTCGCTGGAACAGAACGTTAACAGCTCCATACTGTATATAACACAAATCTATGGTAGCTTGTTTTCAAAAGCCTTAAGCAATCTCTGTCGGGAGCTATACCACATTGCTTGCCATGCACTGGAACAAGGTGTTAACAGGTACAAACTGTACATGTACGTATCCAGACCGTAATGTAGATACGCATGACTCCGGGTGATCAGCCCGGCTGGTGAATTCCTGTTATCAATCAAATTCGGTGGCAAATTCAACAACTACATGTACGTATATAACGTTGGGTAACATAAATTCGGGATTTTTCTGATAATGGTTGACTGAAATCAATCTAGCAGAACAATAAACCATCCGTTTTTTCTATTATTCTGTCAGTATCATGTACTATCTTTCCACTAATCATATATATGGTAGATTTTGTCTCTAGTCGTGCTGACACCATAATATTTCAACTTAAAACTACCGTCCGCCGCACGCACAATGACGGTGCTGTCGGACAGGGGTGAACATTAATTCGGGAGAGAAGATTCGTCTTGAATATCTTACCGCTAATTACATTTTATGCAGCAGCTATTCGTTCCATCCTTGGCTTGAGGAGAGTGCTATGGATATAGACGTGTCCAAGTAAAAAAAATACACGAAAAAACGGCCGTACCGCAAACATCAGGCCTTCGGTAACATCCCGTTTGTTGAGTCGGTAGAACGTCATTCAAAGTCGATCCCCACCGTCATGGCAACGTGTACATTATTCATGGGAAGTTAGCTAGATACCGTAGCAATGGTTATACTACTATGTCCATGTGTTCCTTGTTGTGTTAGGAGCAGACTTTAAGGAAAATATCGTCTTCAGTCCACTATCACACGCAACATTTAGACAAAAAAGTGTTCCTCACAAACCTTTGTCGTCTGCTTGACGACAGGATTCTAGGTAATAATATGGCGGCGGGAAAATACACGTGCCGTAGGTTGTAGCAACAAAGAGGAGTTTTGATGATTGATCACACTAAGAATCCAGTTGCAGGTTAGCAAAAGAGATTGTAATAAGTTGTCTTGTAAATAATTGTGTTTAGCAGGAAGCGGATGTGACATTTGTCTTATAAACCAGCCGACAACCATGTTGTGTAATTCTCCCACGAAGCCCTCAGACTGTTCCAATAAGGGACGGAGAGTTTTTGACGTCGCCAACTTCTAATGCATGGTTATCGAAGCTTTTCAGACAGTGTTCTGAATACGTTAGTCTGTCATGTTTGCATTTCTAGCGGTATTACTTATGTGCATCTATCACATATCCCTAAATATCCCGTTTTCGAAAAATCCCGAATTTAAGTACACCGCGAATTTATGTTACCCAACGTTAGATACCGTGTCACCTTTGACCGTCATGGTACCTCAGTTTCAACGTGTTATGAGGCATATCGAGGAGTTGTTGTCTTGTATTTTATTTTTAAAAATCCATCACTTTATCTGATGTTTGGTTAACGTTGTAGCAGCTATGATGCTGTATATTGCATACGATTTCTTTTCGGACGCTTCTGTATGGTAATGATAAATCATATATGTATACGGGATATCATCCTTATATACGCGAACACGACTGCATTTATGCTTACGTTCCGGTGACGTGTTGTTCCATACCAGGTAACCGTACCACCGCGACTGGCGGGCCGACACCGTTTGATGCCCGACCATGAGCGGCCAAGTGTGACGTCGCACGTCATGCACCCGTGAAACTGGCGAAACGACCTATAGACCCCAGTGTCTACCAGACTAACTACACCAGCTATAGGGAGAATATTTACCAGGGAAGTTTGGCAACCATAGGGTTTCATTTGCAAGCGGAAGAAATATTGACCTCACCATGGACTGACTCTACTGGCTAATTATTCATTTTTTGCCGAATTCTACGATCCATACGCCCGTAGGAAGGCCTGGTGGAGGCTACTATGCACCCGCAATAGACAGTCTCTACTAGACTAACTACGCTTGATGAAAAATATCTAGCTGATATCTGGCTAATGTCTAGCCAAATATGGAGAACAAGTTAAATTGCCGGGGAAGTTTTACCATCATAGGGTATCATTTGCTCACGCAGTTACCGCGGGCTCACTCTGATGGGCAGTGATGGCCAATACTATTTTGCCAAATCTTGTCATAAATAACCCCGTAGGAAGACCTGATGGAGGCTACAAAAACGGCTAGGAGGGGGGGGTGCAAATGCTCTTGCATAGCCGGAAGATTATTGTCGCATATGAATACATGTATGTGTCAAAACAGGTGAATGTGCAGAAATGATTCTTTACGCTAGAAGCAGCTATGCTTTGATTTCTTCAATCTGGCTTGCCCAAGGTTCATGGTGTGGGGTAGTCGAGTACGTCTCAGACACGCCCGATTTCAAGACGACATACTGAGTCTTGAACTGCCAGACATATTAGCAAGACACAAGCTATATAACATTACAGCATCATCTCAAAAACTTAGCACAGCGAGTGAGTGGTAGAACCAGACTGAGTCAAGAGCTTCACACCAGAAATTAGATCTACCAGGAGAGCAACACACTGGATATGAATGACTGGTGGTTAAAAAGATCACCTTCTTCTGGCGCCGGTATCTTTCGATCTCCTCCTCGGTAGAACGCTTTGCTCCCTCCGAGGCAGAACGGCCCCTTCTCCCGTGCCCGACATGGAGACTTCCGACACGTATACTGCTGTAACGTTAAACTCTAGATAGATCGACTGCACTTCAGAATTGCAAATCGCCCGTAACTCCGGTTGCTATTGACGACCGGGTCGACCACTATCCATAGTTTGTTTGTTTGAACCTTTATTTATTCATGAGAAGCTCAAATCAGCTTTTTCTTTTAAAGTAGGACAGACCAAGGACGGTTAAACCGCAGACAACGACGTAATGGCCCTGCACTCAAGTTTTATAACTTATATTTACCACGTACAATACTAGTTTTTACACCTGGGTGGAGTGGGGAAAGTCGTGTAAAGGGCCTTTCCCAAGGGCACAACATCGGTGGCGTCAGGGGATTCGAACCCGGGACCGCTGGTTTCCGGGCCGAACACTCTGCCGTTATGCCACGCCGTTTAGTCATTGAGATCTCCAAGCAGATGTTGGGGGAGGATCGTAACGTTTCCTGACTGCCCGACGGCTCTGACAGCCTGAGTACGCTGCCTTAAGATGCAGACACTGAACGGAAAGTAACGGGTGTCAGAGACGCCAAGCGGTCAGAAAACGGAACGAATTTCTACCCTAACATCTGCTTGGAGATTAGACAATTGATAACTTGGCGTGTGGTTACTGACCGAGAAGACATTGACCCCGTCTTCTGCGCTATCCAGCAACGTCGCCATATCAATTACTCTCCAAGTAGAGGAGTGGGTCCGGCAGGTTTTTGACGTGTTTTTAGGCGTTTTTGTCGGGCTTTCTACTTTGTCATGGTATCTTTCTATCTTTAACCCACTCCTCTGCTTGGAGAGTACATATCAATAAGTTAGTTTATCGACACTGCAAAATAAATATGGCCTACTTAATTTCTGTGAAAGCACTTGCTGCTATATCCAGCATATTCGCTGGATAGCTTCAGAGAACGCATGCAGCTAGATGTGCAAAGGTTAGGTGTGACAGGTCGTTCGGTGTAATGTAACAGGCTGCTGCTGCGCCGCGTGCCTGCGAAGCTGGTATATTACGCCACTGAGGGCGGTTAAACCAGCTATATGCATTTAGATAATATGTGAATACAGATAGATACAGATATGGCGAGCAAGAACAAAAAATGGCAGCCAATCCTGACAAACAAACCAAAAATTAAACAAAGAAAACTGAAAAAATGTAACTGTTGGACATTTGCAATAGCCTGTCTTTATGAAATAAAACAGGGTTAGAAGAAAGATATGTCTACACATTCATTTCAATATCAAGTCTTCTGTCAGAATTATGGTACTTTTTCTGACGAGTTTAAAGGGAGCCTAAAATCGCCTTTGGAAGGTAATTTCCTTATTGGGCTTAATATTATCAAAACCAAGGGGTTTATAGATTAATTGCCAAAACATCGTTTTCGCGTACAGTGTAATTAATCTTTAATTAAGATGCTTATAAATGACCTATGACGATATCGATGTCGTTACGTATAGGAACCGAAACCATGAACCATTACAAATACTGAGTGACCGAAACCAAGAAGTCCATTAGAAGCGGGCCCGACAACAGGAGTAGGCAAGGACTCTGAGTATCCGGGACCAAACGACAACTTTTGGTAGTTATTTTCCTCCGCAAGTTCTACGATAAAATATCTATCATTCAGTATGGCAGGGTTGACAAACTATTTCAGACCGCGGTACTTTCATTTCGATCTACATAAAACCGGAAAGGAGGTCAACCGAAACCTGTCGTTGGAATCGGGAAAAGGTGAAGTGCACTGGCTTTCTTTTGCAGGTGAGAATATTTCTTCACTTTGCTGATGAAGGACGACTTCATGTACGTCTGAAGCATGTGCAAAAGACATTAGAGTTAACATATCCCATGTTATGGCGGTTCCTGTTTTTTTCTTCAAATTCTTGGTTTCGGTGACGTCATATGAAACTGTTACTATGTTATGTTCGAAGCACAGATTGAAGCAGTTTTGAATCCTATGCGGCAAGGCATCAGCATGCATTTGAACGGCAGCTAAGGTTTGTTTTTCTCTCCTTTTTATTTACCTGAATTCTAAGCCCTGGACAAAACGTTTCAGGGGGTAACGTTACTACAACTCAAAGTCAGTAGAGCGGCCGCGAACAATATTGGAAATGTCTTTTATCCAGGCGCCAGTACCTTTGTATCCCGAAATTTTGTTCTTCAAACGGTTCGACGTTGTGTTCTGTGATCTTGATCATCTTTGCAGCCTATTTTCCGGTTTAATTCAAGTGGTTGGAAGCACGAAATTGGTACATTTTGTATAGTTCATGTCTATCGGTGACGTAGCTTGCAATGACGTCACGGGGATTCCCCTTCGTCACGTGTTTTTCCCACCCGCATGCGCAGTGTAGCCTGGATCGGGGATTCCCCCTCCCCTCCATAATTCCAAACGGGACCCAAAAAACATGTTGTTTTTGGTAAACCGTGGAGCGAATATCGCCTTCCTGATCCACAGAAGGCGTCTAGAATGTCTATTTCTTCTGGGAATATTTGTGGTAGGTTCTTCTTTTGATTCTTATCGCTCTGGCGAGTGTAATTTTCGTCCATAATCCATGCCCTCTCGAACCAATTTTGTTCAAACGACGACATGGAATTCGAACTTCGCCATGTTTTTCTCCTTCTTCTTCAGCGGATTTCGTTCCTAAAATTGTGACGCAGGGGCTATAAGTTCGGAAGACATGTCCCCCATTATGGTTCAGGGATTCTTTAGATCGATATCAGGATGATCGTTGGCGATTGATTTATCTAAAATCTCTCCTGTAAAGTCATCTAAAGTGCTTCAAACTATAGCTACATGTCCATTTTGTCAAACGCCACACGTCATGTCAGACTTAGAATGTTACCTTAGTTACCTTGACACTTGGGTTTGAGTCTATACTGCAATCTTGTGTTAAATGCATGCTGTGGGCCATTTTATGTTTGCCTACATGTACACTATATAGATTTGATCTGTCTGATATTTGAGTGCAATTTTTTGCTCATAGACGAAGCTCAATGACGTCATCACAGGCAGCCACTTTGTTTGAAATAAAAGACAGGGAAAAACCAAGAAAAAATCCCCAGCTTGTTTTGCAACTCCCCAACCATCTTGCCGCTGTACTGAGAGAAAATGGCCACACATTACGTATTTGTGTTTGAAATTATGACTGCATACAGAAAATTGAATCCTAAGATAGAGTAGAATTTGGTAGAACAATTTTGACAAAACCATCGGATGTTGACACAAGATCTAAAGGTTCTGGGTTGAAATTTCCAGGAGGCCCCAGTGTTGTTATATCTTGGGAAAGGCCCTGTACACCTATTACCTCACTCAATTCAGATGTGAATAAGTATACCATAGCTTCTGTTAGGGACGTCCTCTCACTCTCAGATGGTTGACTCGTGTTTGAGGAGAGCCACACCTTGAACCCACTACACTTTAATAGCATATCAAAAAGAGTAGGGTTCCAGTCCGGTTTTACGCAGATTCTACCTACTGTACTAAACTAGTGTATTACGCCATAAGGCAGTTTACATAACGGTTATGTGCAACAAACAAACAAACAAAACATGTAACACTATATATATATGAATTTCCCCTTGAAGTAAAAAAAACAACGAACATGTGCTCAGGTAGTGTCTCCCTTCAAATTCATCGAACTGGGACAGGAGATCACACAATACCAAATTTCAACCACCTTCAATCTTTTTTCCACTTACTAGTATAATTCTATTCCAAACTTCCAGGCTATCGTTGCTGCTGAAACACCTGGAAGTCCTGAGTACTACCAAACAGGGCAGGGATGGAGCTGTCAGATGTGTCCCAGAGGTAAGGTGAAGGTCTCACATTTCAGGATAGCCACACCTTAAGCTAGAGAGTTAGATAAATTTGCAAATTACGTGTAATTACAAGGCCAGGCCTCGAAATTAACTTTTTTCCCTACTGTCCCAGCATTGTCCCGAAAATAAATTTCAATTGTCCCGAAATGAGGATGGACCGTCCCAACCCTATTCTCGGGAAGTATGTACTACAACAACAATAAAGCTCAGAGTACAGTACAGTATTGTGTGTAAGATAATTGTCAATTGACAAATTCAAAATCAACTCAAATTCAAACTTGTCTTGTCATTCTTTTTATTAGACAACAACAACAAAGACAGACCAAATATTCTTTCTTTCTGTCTTGCTGTACCATATGAAGTAACATGTGGAAGATGGGAAGAATAAAATGTATATTGTATTGATAGTACTGCAGATGTACAGGGACCACTGGATTATTTTTCTACTGTCCCAAAAATGTCCCAAAGTGATTTTTCAGTTGTCCCAGCCTAAATTTTAGTGGCCCCGGGACATAGGGACATAGTTAAGTTCGAGCCCTGCAAGGCATTCAATGTGATATTGCCAGCTGCTGCCTTGTGCCTGGAAAGCAGGTGTGTTATGCCTAAGGGCCTGCTGATGTTATAACAGTGACAGTTGACCTGAATTCAGATTCACATTAAATCATAATAACTGGCAGTAACTATGGAGGATGGTAACCAAGCTTGAAATTCCTTTGAGCTCCCAGAAGGATGGCCCAGTTGACCTGACTGACTTTCCCCTCCTTTGCCAGGTACGTTTGTCAACAGTCCCTGTACATCTGACGACCCGACATCTACAGACTGTAGGAACTGCACCCCAGGAAAGTTCCAGCCCAACGCGTGGACCAATGAGAACAGGTGTTACAACTGCGATGAGTGTGATCCCGGGCTGGATGGAAGTCTGGGGGGAGAACCGCTCGAGGCTTGTACCATATTTGAGGTAGGATGATCTGTTATTTTCTTCTGACTGTGCTGTGTTTTTTAGTGGCCGCTCGCCAGGTGCCTCTGTCCTGTGGATTTACATTGTGTAGGTTGAGGTGGTGGAGGTCCTCCTTGATGTTTTAAAAATCTGTCAGTGACTGCTTCTCGTTCAAAATGGCAAAAGAACCACACCTTCGTTTTTGCTGCGACCTGCTGATATTCAGTAATCTGATTGTGAATATGCAGTCCTTAAAGTCAGGTGTAAAATGATGGTAGGATCAGATTCCGGAACTAACTGTGTTGTGTTAATCAAAATATTTGCGATGTTGAATAAATACTAGATTTATATCCCATAGGAAAAGGAACTGATTGCACTATGTGAGGCTCAGTTCTACTAAACGTTTCTTGTACTCATGTTTTCAGAATGCTGTTTGTAGATGTGCAGAAGGCCTTTACTGGTCTCAAGTCAACCGCCGATGCACCTCGGTAACAAAATGTCCTCCTGGACAGGGAGTCACACACCCAGGTAAGTCTCAAACTTTGGCAAACTTTTCTTTTTTTTCCATTTACAATATTATGAGTAAATCTCTAGATTTTTCGATTTTTAAATAATTGCAAAGACCCCCATTGGGGTCATTAAAATCCATTTTGTGATATAGAAGGTTTTTTTTTTTATGGATCAACACTTTTGCCAAATTTTGGAAGGCAGTTTGTTTATTAAGATTTCTTTCTTCCCCGTTGACAGCTACCATAGTGGCAGACACAGAGTGCGAGCCCTGCAGGGAGGAGGCATTTTCTGCTGCATCATCAGCAGAGGAAACTTGCGCCCCCTGTCTGATCTGTGAGGAATGGCAGCAGGAGGTGTCAGACTGTAACCGGACACATGACAGGGTCTGTCAAAACGTCTCCATGGCAACAGGTAACTGATTGATTTTTAGGAAGATTGTCAGAAACTTGTTTTAAGATTCACATGTAGTAAGTTCTAGAAGAAAGATTTTTTTTACATCAGATACAGTGTCTTTGGCCTTTTCATTTGACAATCAGAGTCAGAGTGCAACAATAAGTAGTGATTCTATATTTATTTGTCAAACCTGTCTACGGTGACCACTCAAGGGCCTTGAGGAAATGCTCACAGTAGACAGATGGCCACTACATACAGGATTCATTATACTTAGTTAATGGGAAAAATTATCCAAACCACAAAAGACTGGCCATAGTGCAAACTTGCATATAGGCAGCCCTTCCAGGCAGGTTTGACTGTCACTGATGTACTTTCTACAACAGTCTACAATTTTTTCTATATCTCCTATTTTAGGAATCCCTCCTACAGTGAAACATCCCCAGGAGGTGTCAGACAAAGAGGGGAGTCAGTTGGACAACACGGCGGCTATTGTTGCACCGGTAGTGCTAGGAGGGGTAGTAGTACTAGTGGCACTGGCTGTGGGTGTCTTCTTCTACAGACGATCCAAGAATGCCAGACAACAGAATGATCCAGAGGGTCCCATCCCAAGAGACAACCAAGGGCTTCTTAATGGCAGCAGTTCAAGTACAAACACATGTATGTCATGTATTTTGATATATATCATGACTTTTTGTTTCATATTCATCCGATATGGCTGTGCTTGAATCATGTATTTGGTTAGGATGAAAGTTTGCCATCAAAATGTTGGTGCCAAGTTTTTCAGGTCCACAGTTTTATGTGCAACTTGTACTTAGTAAAACTGGTGGGTATAGTGCCTTAAGACAGTTTATCAGTTATATGAGGCTATGCTGAACTGAACGATGAGCATGAGTTTCTGGGAGTGAATACAAGTGTTCCCCCTTGCTCTCTGTTTTAACAATATCCTCTAGCTAGATTCTTATCTTAAATGGACCAAAGAAATAATTTGGTGTGGCTTGATGCAAAGATGTAAAAGTTTTCCACTTCTCTCGTGTAGCTTCTAGAAGCTCCAGTACTTCCAGTGGCCGTGGCTCCCCTACTGGTACCAGCATCTCCACCAGAAGCCCAGACAGCCTGCAGTACCAAAGTGAGCCGGACAAACCCTGCGCTGCCACTCCCTTTGGAGACGGCGGAGCTGTAGGGCCCATAGATGACGTTGATGGACCTGGTAGGTTAAAGGGCACTCTATGCAGCATTTTGGTAATCTCCAAGCAGATGTTAGGGTGAAAGATTGTCATGTTTTTGAAAGACATGCCTTTAGCTATCCCCATACCTAAACTCAGCAAGTTGAATGCAACTGTAGGGAAGAATGCAACATCTCAAGCAGTAGCACAGCTCAGCACCAAATTGTAGCCAACTTTGAGGATCCTATCCCTGACAGACGATCCTTAAATGTGCTGTAATGGAACAGGAAAATGTTGATGTAACACAGATGTGTTGTATTCTGAAGCAGTTCTTAGAAAAGTCACTAAGTCTTGTTCCACTTGTCACCATTGTTAACTTGCACTGTCTGTATACTTTTTCTATGCATTGTTTCATGTTACATAACTTGAAAATAAAACTGAGACATTATTGTCTCTCTATTTTCTTCAGGTGACGAGACATACCCGAAGTCGTTTGCCCTGGAGCCTGAGGGTGGCGATGACTCCATGCCTGTCCAGGAAACGGGGGGACAGGCTAGTCCAGGTCCAGAGTCCATCCGACAGGACTCACACGACCCGCCCCAGTCCTTGGACAAGATAGAAAAGGGTTGGTTTTTGTTTGTGCCTTTATTATGAAATTAAGTTTGGGCTTAAGGCCGCTTTTTATTGAGGTCAATGTTGATGAAGGAGGGAAGTGTCAAACCCATTATCAATCAATCAATCAATCAAAAATGGTTTATTCGTAAAAAAGGCGTTGCAGCCAAGGGCTGAATTGTGCCCTCTGTACATATTTCACTGCTTTCTATAAGGCAGCTGCAAGCAGCTGAAAACAAATATTGGTGAGGAAGCTGACTGTGGTTGACAATTTGTATAGATAGCTAATAGACAAAGATAAATGTTTTGCTTGGGCATACTTGAAATATTGCAAAGTTTGATGCACTCTTGTCAAAACATGGAATATATTTGTAAATTTTCATCAGAAAGAAGATGCCTTTAATAAGACTGCCAAGTCTGACTTCTTATGTTTTTACTTATTCCGCAGAATCTGCCGGCTATGCAGTTTCTGAGATCCCCGATGTTCCATGTGCGACTAGGTCCGGCCCCACACCGGTGTTTCCCACCCCTGACCAAAGAAGAACAAGAGGTGATGGTTCCAGCGAGTTGGAGATTGGCGGCGTGGTAACCAGGGTGTGACGGAGCGAGGAGTAGCCTTCATAGCAGGGTTTTGATGTTGTTTTTAACCATTTCATTTTTTTAAATGTTATTTCTGCTTTCTGATTGGTGCTAGTGGCAAATGTTAACCTTCTCCCTGCTGCCTTACCCCATAACCAATGCAAATTTGGTGCCAAAAGGCTACGCCAGCAGGTTAAACTGAAAGTAAGCCTTCAGAACAGTCATCAAGAGCTGGAGAAAAAGCAAATTGAGAACAAATCAATCAGAAAGCTGGCATGTATTAAGAAAAAAATTTGCAATATCAAAATGCAAAAGTAGCCTGCTATGGAGGATAAAAAAATAGGGACGCCACACCAATTTGATTTTTTGGTTGGTCATCAGATTAAAAAAAGTAACGCTAAAGAATTCATATGGCTATATGGTTCTCATCTCTCTTATGTTGCTTAGTGACTTCTCAACTTGTGACCACTTGTCACTGGGGTCAGCATTGTTGCAGGTTGATTTCCAATGATTTCAAAAGGAATGATTTTGTGCATCCTCTGTAGACTTCTTGCAGCGCTGCTAGATCACGTAAACGACCTCCCTGGTATAAGAGAACCTCAGGCCATGTTAAAAATCACAAATCAGCGCTCCCCAGAAACAAAGTGTTGTGCTCCAAGAAGTCTGCATAGGAGGCTAGTGTAAATGTTGTTGCCAACAAAGTTGGAAAGCCAATTGAAAGGAAATGTTGGTGCAAAAGGAGAAAAAATTGTCCCTTTTTAAAATAGCAAAGGATACACAGTATTTGATGTCATCCCTAAAAGAAAGAAATTGTAAATACTGATTCTTACAGTGATGATTTAGAGCATAATTTTTTGCTTGTCTTTTTAGCTGCAAAGTTTTACATATTTTGTATATAAGTTTCTGGTGCAGCATCTGATATCATATAGTTTTTGTTTTACAGTAGTTCTATAATTGATGAAATGATTCTCAGATAGTTAATGCACACTCAGTCTGACAGTAGCTTGTTGTTTTTGAAGGTAAACAAAAAAAAATAAAAAAAAGTTTTTGAAAGTAAAAAAAAAATTAAAGTAAAAAAAGTTGTTTTGATTTAATTTGCTGACATATTGTATATATCAGGCAATGTCATCATATTGTTGCAACTTGCAAGTATGACTTAAGCTGTGTGTCACTTTTGTTTTTGTACCAAGAATCAAATTTTGCCAATCATGATATTTTTCAAGTACATGTACATGGACCTTAACCTTCTCCCTGCTACCTAACCCCATACTTAATACCATAAGTGTTATACCTGGTGCCAAGAAGGCTACCTTAGCAAGGGGAGGGTTAAGGTGTAGTTCCACATATGGACCTGAACCAAGGGTCTCAAAATAAATTGGAACACTTGAATGTATGGTGTGGGTTTGACCTAAGACGTTTGTCTTCTGGAAGATTGTAAGAAGGATTGACCTGTTTGACAGGCAGATCTGTTGATCTTGAATGAGAACAGAAGAATCATGCATATGGTTTGCAGGGGAAACCACTACATGCTCCCCAAGATGTGAGAAAGTCTTTGGTAATAGATTTGACTTGTGATGATACCTACTCTCCAAGCAGCGGAGGGGTTCCGGCTGGTTTTTGACGTGTTTTTAGGCGTTTTTGTCGGGCTGTCTACTGTGTACTGGTATTGTGTCGACAACCCATCAAAAAACAGCCGGGACCCATTTCTCTGCTTGGAGAGTAATGATACTAAGTATATGTAAAGTGTCAAAGTCATCCTTGTTGGGTGCACCATGGCTTTGTTAGTTTTGTTACGTGCTGAGGTATCTGTGCATGAGGTTGCCAACAGCACAGGTAAAAAACAAAATAAAACAAAACTTTAAAAAACAATTTTGTTTTGAGACTGAAAGGGAACTTGATTTTTCTTAGGAATTGGTTTCTTCGCACAGTTATAATTTGATTAGATTTTGATTATACATGTATTGTAGTATTGTGATGATATTCTTGGTCATTTTCATCAGCTCGCAATTGTTTAACATCCCTCAGTACCAGTCTTGCCTACAAAAGGAGCTGCTTATTGTACATGTAAATATCATGTAAAGAAGATGGTCAAGAGCTGTTATAAGAATGCATGTGGAAAGTCAGAAAACAGTGATGTTAAATTACAATAAGAAGAATTTTAACCTCCTTGGTAATATGCATACATTTTAGAAAAGAATGATTTTTAAAGGAAAAGTTTGGTTGAATTGGACAAGTTTTATTCTCGAAGCAAAAGTCTGGAATTTTTAACCCTGCCCTTGTTAAAGTCCCGGACACTCCTATCCCACTCAACCAAACCTCTGCTTGGAGAAAAGACAAGTTTCCTCTGCTACTCAATGTCAATTACTCCGCTATGCATATCAAACTGTAATGTTACATCTTATGATGTCGAATTTGTTTTGACTGTTCATATGTATATGTTGTCATGTACAAAGCAAAGTTGCCCTAGCCTGAGTGTCATCCTGTTTTGTATCTTGTTTAGTTCCTAAAATTAATTGATAAATCCAGAGCCTGGAAACAGGATGACACTCAGGGTATAGTTGCCCTGCTTTCAAGTCAACTTATAAGCATCATAATACAAGAGTCTTCAACTGTTGCTAAGCAGCACTAGGAAAGTACAGCGTACTTTTAGTTGTGAAAAGGAATAAATGTATACATTTGTGATTCAACAATGTATATTTGTGAGTAAATAATGTACATTTTGTGATTGAATCTATGAAAATAAATAAATCTATCCGAATGAAGTCATCCTCAGTCCAGTCTTCTTTTAGCAATCGAAGCTCTGTTGCAGATATGTCACTGAGCCAAGCATCCCTTTTAGATTGACGTACTATACGCACAAGCCTTGTACTGGGAATATGACTTAATATGTATACTTTATTTTAAATTGAGCTTCTGTGCCGGTTGTTTCCATCTATAACATATCCAATTTTGCACACATCTGCCAACCAACTAAACAAAGAGACGTTGCGCTCTGTGAAAACACATGATTAGACAACTTACATGTAATCATTCACATATATTGCTATATGTGTTTGTTTGATATTTGCCATCTGTGCACTTCATAATATTTGTACAAGACAACATGCCATTGGTGCCATACATGTGGCATGCTTAAGCCAGCAATATAAACACAGAATTCTTCATCACCCAAGTTTAGTTGATAAAAATCATAGAAACAGACAAATCCAGGAGAGAAGTTTTGATAAATGAGCCCAACTAATGAGGAAAGGACTACACTCCTGAGGACTTTTCAGGTGTAAGCTAAAACTTGTTATGGCATACATAAAACGTACCTTTGTATTGTCAAAATTAGTTCTGACAAGGGTAACAAAATGCTATATAAAGCGGAGAGCGTGGGTATTGATAACGGAGAACGCGGAGAACTAGTTCCGGACTCAAGAGACAAGAAGCTGCGCTCCATCGCCTAGGCAAAAATGACTAAGGTATGTACACCTTATAGCAATGTGAAATGTACATGTGACATCATGTCAATATCTAAAAAAAAGTCTTGGCAGGAAGCGCAGGAATTCCTTTGAAACAGTACTTTATATTGAATCATTTAGCGAACTGTTGCGATGGCATGTGGAGTAGAGTGTTTCCCCTACAATCGGAGGACCGTCGGTTCAAATCCCGAGTCATTATGAAAAAATTATAACCAAGCAGACTTATTTTAACCTATGATTAGTGCAAGTAGAGAATGGATGTTATGCATTAGCACTTAGCTTGTCCGCTTGGCTAAAGCACATGTCTGGCTAGCAATATGTACATGTATGACAATTTCCTGACACTTAGGCATTCCATAGGAAAAGGCTTTACTAACTGTTAGATACCAAAAGCATATGTTGTGTATACAGTTCTAAGACTGTGTTCTCTATTTAATGCTCACATAATGTTTGACTGCTCTCTTGCCAGATGTGCCTGTCTCTCTACCTGGTGACCAGTACGTTACTGCTGACCAGCGGGTTCACACATTCTGCAGTGCCTCCCCAGCAACAGGTTCAAGGTACAACTTTGTATCTACCTGGTCCAACATCTTCGAGGCAACTTTTTATTGCCAATTTGTGTTAATGTTCTGCTTTGGACCATTTCAGAAGCAATCTGATTGTTTAAAATACTGTAAATGCAGAAATGTTCGCGCTGGTTTAATGTTCGCGGTTTTCGCGGCGACCGTTTTACTGCCAACTTAAAACTGCCGCGAACATTTTGTCCAATGATGTAGCAGTATGTGACTATAGCGCTGATGCGAACTTGAAACCACCACGAACACGCCTTTTTTGCCTTAGCGCGAAATAAAAACCATGCGATGCATTTAACGTTACAGTATTTCGGTTGTTCGACTGTTTAAAATAGTATCTATCGCAAAACCTATTCCTTTTTTTTAAACATTGATGAAGAAATGTGTTTTTATTCTCTAACAGATGAATTGTTGGACCACCTGTCAGCTGAAACCGCCCACAACGACGCTTTACAACAACAGACAGGTGTTAAAGATCTGAAGAACGATGTTCCAGGTGCTGCTCACTTCCAAGACTGTGCGGCCCTCTTCCCTCTACTCTATTGGACCAACGCAGTGCAGGATGGAGTCTTCCCCATCAAACCCGAGTCCTCCACCGACCACTTTGACGTCTACTGTGACATGACTACAGATGGTGGGGGCTGGACTGTCATACAGAGGAGGTTTAATGGGACACTAAACTTTGATAGAAACTGGGCAGATTACAAAAATGGGTTTGGGAGGGTCGAGGGTGAACACTGGCTTGGACTGGATAAAATTTACAAATTGACATCCCAAAATAACTATGAATTGTATGTGCAGTTAGAAGACTGGGAAGGCAATTTTGCACATGCTAAGTATGACACATTCAGCATTGGGGATGAGATTACAGATTATACACTTATCATTGGGGGCTACAGTGGGGATGCTGGAGACCGTATGGATTTCAATAATGGTATGAAATTTAGTGCTAGGGATAGGGACAAGGATGGGAGCAGTAGTAGATACTGTGCTCAGTGGTTGTCGGGTGGCTGGTGGCACAACAATTGTGCCCATTCCTTCCTAAATGGTCCCTACTTCCAGCTAGAGGACTATCATGGTAGTGATACAGGGCATGGTATTTTCTGGGAAGCCTGGAAAGGTTACTGGTATCCACTGAAAGCCACCATGATGATGGTCCGTCCTCGCAATTTTATCCGCAAGTTGTAACTCACGACTTGTCATGCGAGCGGTACGTCCTCCCAAACAGTTAGAAAGATAGCTGTTTTGACCATGGAAACCTACCAATGTGTCATGATATCAATTATAATCTATGTTCCAGTACGCGTTCCTCTAACTAATTACCTTCGCCGAGAAGGTTATGCAGAGGGTAGCGTTTGTATGTATGTATGTGTGTGTGTAATGTACAGCATAACTCGAGAAGGCTTAGATGGATTGTCTTGATATTTGGTAGGTGGGTAGGTCTTGATGAGACTAGGAAATGATTAGATTTTGGGTCCCCTAGCGGCTTGTTACGGTACTGCAGCGGAACTTCCTGTTTCAATATCTCGTGTTCTGGACAAGCTATGGAACTGATTTTTGAGTGGTCGATAGCTCTTTGGACAGAGAGTAAGTGGTATAGGTTTGGGCCCCCTAGCGGCTTTTTTTGAACTGCAGGAGCAGGTTTTGGTTCAGACTTTGAAAGGGAATAACTCAAGAAGGGCTTGATGGATGGTTTTAATTTTTGGTAAGTAGATAGCTTGAGTGATGATGTACATGATTAGATACTTATTATGCAAAGCAGTATCTAATTTGCATAATTAATGAGGAAAGTTTACACATCGGCCAAATTCCACGACAGGACTCTCAAACTTGTGACATATGTAACTGAAGAAGAGAGAAATATTATTAGATATCAATTATGCAAATGAATACCTAATTTGCATGATTAATGAGAAAATACTATAACTCAAGATGGGCTTGATGAATGGTAATGATTTTTGGTATGTAGATAGCTTACGTAATGCTTTGTATGATTGGACGATAATTATGCAAATCAGATTCTAATTTGCATAATTAATGAGACAACTTTAAAAACCCGCTGTATTCCATGATATGACTATTGACATATGTGACATTTGTTACTGAGGAATTTTGATCGATAAAAAATATGCAAATGTAGGCCTAATTTGCATAATTAATGAGAAACTACTATAAAACCATACAGGTAAAGGATGGCAATTTCATACTTGTGTCATTTGTAAGTTATGTGAATGTGAACATTGTTCAATCAAATTATGGTAATAAGGACCCCATTTGCATAATTCATGATAAATGTTACTTTGTTAGCATAACCTTCTTTGTTACGCTCATACTTTTGTTTTTTGGGTGAGGAAGATCAACTGGTATGATTTATAATTGATGACAAACACCCCTGATATGTCAGTCATAAAGGTTAAAATCATATGGCGAAGGTATGAGGTCGTGGAACTCTAGTTATGTATCTAATCTACTCAAGTTACTGATCCTCATCTACGAAGGTAGTTTTCGGCGATATGTACCCGGTAACTATAGAGTAACGTAGTGCTGTAATTCAACTACACCTTGTAACAATTATTACGAATAAACGTATTACTAAGTACTCATTGAGATATAAACTGAAAATTGATCATTCCACTTAGAGGTAGCCCTAGCTTGAGCACTTGCTGATATTAGATAATGAAGATGAAATTCGCATGGCAGACAAAATGTTCATACATATACCTGAATGTTGCTAACAGTATACAGTCATGTGTTTGTTTGTGGTTTTGCCAGCTGAGCTGTACATTTGTACAAGAAAACATGCTATTGTTGCATGTAAATTTAGTACACTTAATCCAACAATAACAATACAGAATTTTTCGATGCTCTATTGTACTTAAAATTATACAGATTAATAATTACAAAAATCATGATCATTATTGCATATTTCTACCCAAAAAAGCCCCGTCACTGATCTGCAGTTACAGTGATGACGATGAAATTTCCTAAAGCATGCAATATGGTCATAGAGACTTCTGTATGCAGTCAACAGTGTATAGTCATGCATGTGCTTCTTTAGCTTTTGCTACGCACTTCATAATATTTGTACAGCACAACATGCCATTGCTTCACGTACATTTGGCATACCTAATCCAGCAATGAAATCACAGAATTCTTCGTTGCGCAACTGTCGTTAACAATATTTCAGTTTGATAATGTCAATGATCTTTATTGAATATTCCTGCCCAGAAGGGATAATGAAGTATGTTAGATAATACTATACTTATCGTCAGAACCGTCGCTGATAAGCAGTGACAATGATGAAGGTAACATTGTGTAAAGCAGGCTACATGTATATTGTCATAGAGATTCGTGCGTGCGTGAACAGTGTAAAGTTATGTGCTTGTTTGATAGTCGCCAGCTGTGCACTTCATAATATTTGTATAAGACAACATGCCATAGGTGCTCATACATGTGGCATGCTTTAGCAAGCAATAAAAACACAGAATTTTTCGTCGCCCAAGTGCAGCTGATATTGATCATAGAAACAGACAAATCCAGGAGAGAAGTTTTGATAAATGAACCCAGCTAATGAGGAAAGGACTACACTCCTGAGGACTTTTCAGGTGTAAGAAAAATATTGTTTTGACATGCATAAAATGTATCTCAGTATTGTCAAAATTAGTGCTGACAAGGCTTACAAAATGCTTTATAAAGCCAACCGTGAGTACAGACCAACAACAGAGAACGAGGAGAACTGATTCTGGACCCAATCGCCTATACAAAGATGAATAAGGTATGTGCACTTTACAGCAATGTTAAATGTAAATGGGACATCTTGTCAATAAGGTCTTATTGACAGGAAGCGCAGGACTTCCTTTGAATAAGCGTATTGAATCATTTAGCAAACTGCTGCGATGGCCTATGGTATAGAGTGTTCCACTGCAATCGGGCGATCGTGGGTTCAAATCTCGGCCGGTTATTCTTTTTTCATTCTTTTATAACCAAACATATTAAGTCTAACTTAAGGTCGATACACGTAGAGCATGAATGTTATGCATTAACCATTCCTTAGATTGTCTGCTAGGCTAAAACGCATCTCTTTTCTGGCTTGAAATATGCATGCGAATTTCCTGACCCTTGGAAACCTACATGTTTCGTATAAAAAGGCTATACTAACTGTTACATAAATGAAGTATATTTTGTGTACTCATATTGGAATGCTAAGAGCGTATTCTCTATTTAGTGCTCACATTATGTTTGACTGTACTCTTCAAGCAGAGGTTGATGGGGCAGATCGTCACCGTTTTATCATTTGCCTTTTTTTTTCGCTGGCCCCATATAAATGGGGCCAGCGAAAAAATGGGACATATAAATGGGGCCAGCGAAAAAAAAAAGGCATATGATAAAACGGTGACGATCTGCCCCATCAACCTCTGCTTGGAGAGTAGTTTGAATGCTCTTCTTACAGATGTGCCTGTCTTTCTACCTGGTGACTGGTACTTTAATACTGACCAGCGGGCTCGCACATTCTGCAGTGGCTCCCCAGCAACAACAGGTTCAATGTACAAATTTGCGTGCAATATTTGTATCTACCTGGTCCAAAAACTTGGAGGCAACACAACTTTGTATTGCCAACTTCTGTTCTGCCTCTGACTATTTCGGAAGCAATCTGATTGTACAACTGAAGGTACAACTTTGTATGCTATATCTGTACCTACCTGCTCCAAAAACTTGAAGGCAACTTTGAATTGACACTTTGTGTTTTGCTTGTGATGATAACGGATTTCGGAAGCAATCTGAGGCTGTAACCATTCAGTTGGTGTTAGATTTCTTTATTTGATCTTGATCTTTGCAGAAAAGAATATTACATTTTTGCTGTTCACAGATGAAAGTTTTGACCACCTGTCTGCTAGAAATACCAATGGCAATGCTCCACAACACCATACAGAAGATGAAGGCCCGAGGAACAACATTCCTCTTGGTGCAGCTCACTTCCAAGACTGTGCGGCCCTCTTCCCTCTCCTCTACTGGACCAACGCAGTCCAGGACGGAGTCTTCCCCATCAAGCCTGCGTCCTCGACTGACCATTTTGACGTCTACTGTGACATGACTACAGATGGTGGGGGCTGAACTGTCATACAGAAGATGTTCAATGGGACTCTTAACTTCGATAGATTCTGGGCAGACTACAAAAATGGGTTTGGGCGGGTCGAGGGGGAACACTGGCTTGGACTGGATAAGATAAATGCATTGACATCCCAGAATAACTATGAGTTATATGTGGAGTTAGGAGATTGGGAAGGAAACTTTGCACATGCTAAATATGATACCTTCAGCATTGGGGATGAGAGTACAGATTTCACACTGAACATTGGCGGCTACAGTGGGGATGCTCATGGATATTCAAAAATGGCTATGTACACCCTTGATGGTATGAAATTCAGTGCTAGAGATGCGGACAATGATATAGAAAGCACTTCGCACTGTGCTCAGTATTTTTCAGGTGGGTGGTGGTATTCACATTGTGGTTACTCTAACTTGAACGGTCCCTACTACCAGCCAGAGGATTACCATGGGAGTGACACAGGGGTTGGTGCTTACTGGTATCACTGGAAAGGTCCCTACTACTCACTGAAATCCACCAAGATGATGGTTCGGCCTCGCAACTTTACCCGCAAACTGTAACAGTTACTCAGGTTACATCCAGGTATTAAGATACGCAAAACTGTTATGCTGTCAGAAAGTTCTGACCGTTTCCAAATCTTATCCAGTTGCTTAAGTAACTGATACCTTGCTTATTACCTGGATCTATAACCTTCATTGCCATGTAACAATTACTGTTTTATGTAAGGTCACGCCTCCTTAGTTGTTTCAATTGAAAGTTGTAATAATACATGTATATCACAAAGATAAGCAATAAGCTTTCATGAAGTTTGTTTATGGCCTTCGATTTCTCTGCATGACTATATGTATCTCTATTCTAATATTGTCTGTTCCACCCCCCTTCTGAGCATAGAGAACAGAGTCTGACTCAGAAGGTTAAGGGAATAAAATGTGCCCTAGTACAGAGATGTGAGAAAAAAGAGACTTTGATTCACTGTTGCAGTTACACAATCTTTAATCCATATATGAAGCTTGGGGTAGTAGATTGAAGTACATACAACTTGTGATATCTCTGATTCTTCACCGGTGAGATTACCTAGTAACAACTCTGCAAGCAAACTCCAGTAGACTTTCCATACAACTTCATTTCCTATCAGATTATACATAGCTGTGTGCAGCCTTGGCTCTGGGTTTTACGTCATCTAGATATGATGGTTTACTGTACATGTAGATCACACTGCAGTCATACTATGAGAATACCTGCACTTCAAGCTGCATAAATGGAATAAAACTGGCAAGTAGGTAGAGTACACATCTTGTCAACTGTTCAAAGTAAAGTCAGATGATGCAGTATATAGTCACCTTTACAACACACACACAAATTTGCCGTCCTAATCCTTGAGAAATTACTTCCGTACCTAGATTCTGTAACAGCAAAGATTTTTCTCTCTCGTTATTCGTTTCTCTATCCCCCCCTCCAATCTGTTTGATGTAGTGACACCACTCCTTCTCCTCCCCTCTGTGGAGCAACTCCTCCTCTTTGTGGAGTGACTTTACTCCTCTTCCTCCTCCTCCTCCCCATGTCCATGTCCGCCTGTCGGCGCTGGCTCCAATTGGCTGGCAGCAGCCAGCTGACCAACAACCAATGAGACATCAATGAAGGTTAGACATCCAGGTGATAAAATAGCAAAAAAAGTACACAGTACAAAAGTTACTCAAGCAACTGAATTTAACGGTTCTTGGTGGCAAATGTGCTAGATGTTGGCACATCGGCATACCAAATCCGTAGTGTATTTTTTGGCATACGTCACTACACCATGTTCATTGTGTTAAGTGCCTTTCCCAAGGGAACGTCGTCGGGGCATGGTGAGCATCAAACCCAGGTCCTATTAGTTCTTAGTTCAACACTCTGACCGTTGCACCACACCAACACCACTGAATAGATTTTGAAAATGGTCAGATGTTCCAGTCACTGATGAAGCTTTGAAAGGTATAGTGGATGTTACCTGAAACATCTGACCGTTTTCAAAATCTATCCAGTTGCTTACAAATATAGTGTAACCAATGACATGACTTGAGACACAAAACAAACATTGGAATTTGGACTTTTTCATTATCAATGCTCAGGGGAGTCAATTTTCAGCAGGAATATCAGAGAAGCCTGTGCCTACATGTACATCAGTGGCATTTCATTTCATTTGATGACCCTCTCAATCGAGCAATTATATTGACCATCTACAGTTCAAAGAACAGACTACTAGTACAATAAAACACAAAAATAATGTGTAAGCTTGGCACATCTTCAACAGACGACGACCATACATTGAGAATGCAAAAAAACACCTGCCTATCCCAGACACCTGATATGGAAAGTGAATGAAAGAACTACAGAAGGGTGGAACTTACAAAAACGACGACAGAGCTGATGAACACGGCGTAGAAGGCGTAGTGGTAGGCGTCCATGCCAGGCGTCAGCGTTGCATTGACTTTGTCTCGGATGGAGTCGATGTGTGCCGAGTCTGCTACAGCCTGACGCTTTGAGGCGGATGCGTCACCTGCAAGTACAATACAGTAACTTAGAATAGAAAAAATATTCAAGCTGTGTCTGTGTGCATATGATTGTGCAGATTTCTGTGTGTGTGTGTGTGTGTGTGTGTGTGCATGTCCATATGTATGTGTGTGTCTGTATGTGTGTGTGCATGCATTTGGGTGGGTGTGAGCATATGTATACATCATATTACATGTGTCTGTGTGCATATGTGAATGTGTGTGTGGGTGAGTGAGTGGGTGTATGTGAGTGTTGGTAACCTGTGCATGTATGTGTGTGTATGTGTCCATATGAGTGTGTGTCCCTTTGTGTACATATGTGTGTGTGAGTGAGTGGGTGTATGTGAGTGTTGGTAACCTGTGCATGTATGTGTGTGTATGTGTCCATATGAGTGTGTGTCCCTTTGTGTACATATGTGTGTGTGAAGTGTGTATGTATGTGTCCATTTGTGTATGTGTGTGTTTGTATGTAGTACTATGTACATGTACGTACATTGTATGTATGTCCGTATGAGTGTCCATGTGCGTGTGAGTACTAGTAGACTTACCAGCGAGTTTTCTCCTTGTAGTGTGCAGCAGACGTCCTTGGTTGCCCACAAGACTTCTGCTGGCTGCAAGACTGCGGGTGGCGACAAGACGCAGGGCTGATCCAAGACTGGCCATCTTAGACAACTGTGGAAGAATAAAAGAAAATATTGGGACTTACATATTTTTGACATATCCGTCCCTGCTACACAAGATACATGTACTAGTAATCAGAGGGAAAAGAAACACCACCAGAAAAAACGAAAAGCCGGACTTACATCTGCTTCAATATCAATTGGCTATGTCATTGTGACGTGGGCTGCTAAATGTACTCTGAGTAATCGACTGAAAATGGCTCTTCGGCATTTGTCAGGTGGTTTCATCATGTAACAGATAATTGTGTACCAGGCAATGTTACAGGTAGTAGACGTTAAACCGGATAGTGAGTGTGAGTGAGTAAACATTGCAGCAATATTGTAACAGCCTACAGGGCTAGGGTATATCAATGTTTAACTATCATATTAATTTCCTCAGAATCAGATATCATTTTACATACTTGGTTTCTACTCTGGAATTAAACATCACAATAATTCCTAAGTAGCATGCCCTTAATTTCAGATCATTCTGTACTGACTGAAATCTTGCTGTAAATTCATTTTCACGGTGACTGTAAAATCATTTATTTTTGTGGGGACTTAATGTCACCGTAGAAGGAGCAAGCAATGTTTTAAGTTTGTTGTGAAAACAATTCTGTAGAGCAGTAGTAATAATTATAAATGCATATTGGCGGTGTTATGAATTCGTGGTTGAGAGATCAACGCGAAAATAAAACCACCACGAACATTTTAAGATTTACAGTATTGGCGAGCAAAGCTGTGACGTCACATGGCCTCCACGCGACTGTTGTTCGCCCTTGGCTGTGGACGTTTTTATTCACAGCTGTTGACAAAGCGTCTTAATTTAACCAGGCTCGCCATGAACTTGATCGTGACCTTCTGTCGATCATGAATATTTACAAGGTCACACGACTGAAAAAATCATGTTCGCACGTAACGTGATATATCAACTTGGAAGGGGAATTTTCGCTACAGACGCCCTACGATACCTCACAAGGTCCCAGCAATATCTAGGCTACGGTTAGGATTGTTCAAACCCACCTTTCAAACCGAAATGTGCAACTTTTAAGCCGGAAATTGTAGAAGCTCTGGAAGTTTGGACCACAAACCTCGACCTGCGGTTCTCTGGCGTCACCTTGTGATGACCTTTCCCCTCTGACCTTCACTAGTTTCCTGCCCACAATCACTCTCGATCCCAGAGTACTGCACAGAAAACTGTGCTACACTGTAGATCTGAGGTTGAGAAAATCTATAAAGATGTTGTTTTTTTGTCTCTTGTGATTCAAAAGCTTTTATTCTCGTGTGAATTTTTGCCGCAGTTCCTTTCGTGAAGATTGATTGTTGTGGTTAGAATGACATTCCGCTAGGTGTCGCTGCTGCAGGATAGCCTGGGTACGAGAAGGACATGCGTACTATCGTTTTGGCATCGAATGAGCCAAATCATCGTGATTTACCGTTCGGCGTTTGTTTTCTTCATTTCGGGCAGCGTTTTCCCTCAGCAATCATGAAACTAACGGTTTATACTCTCGATGATAACATGTTCACCCTTGACGTGGCGGCGGAACTAGAATTAGAGAACTTCAAAGCGCTGTGTGAGTTCGAATGCGGGGGGATCCCGGCCCGAGAGATCGCGATCCTGAACAACGGAGTTCCGCTGCGGGACGACAAGAAGACTCTGGGCGCCTTCGGGCTGAAGGACGGCGATGTGGTGGTTCTGCAGAGGATGAGGAACCAGCAACAGACGGCACCTCAGGCCCAGCCAGCCGCTACAGGTGCTCTACTTTACCTTAACTCTATTCTATGTACTTTGAGAGTATAGAGTATCTAGTCACTAGTGTTCTATGCAACGCATAAACTAAAAGGTCTCAGACCGCAGTTTCTTTCAACTACGATAATTTTAGGTAGGTAGGAAGTCTTTTTTCCAAAATCTCCTTTTTCTCTTCCTTGTGTGATCGTATAATCTCCCAAAGTCGGTTATACCAGCTATACATATACAGATATAGTTACGTTTTCGAGCTGTTATTTTCTGTGACATACACAATACCAAGGAGGTTTAAATATTTAAACCTCCTTGTTCACAGGTAGTTTTATGTTCGCAGTTTTCGCGGAAAGCTCTTCACCTCAAATTTGAAATAACCGCAAAGGCACAAACATTTCTGCCTTGGTTTCGTCCTGCGTTTCTGTAGCTATTGTTCAAACACGAACTTAGAACCACTCCATTTTCTCCCTTCTGCGAAATTGAAACCATGCAAACTTAAATGCATTAATATTATAGTATGACTGCAGAGGTGGGAGAATATTAAAACTGTTCTGTGTTTTCTCCAGGAGGGCTGCCTTTCCCAATGTTTGACTTCAGCAACATACAGGTCCCAGGCGCATCATCATCTTCATCATCATCATCATCGCAGCAGGCCTCAAGGTCGCAGCGACCTCCAGCAGCACCCCAAAGACCAGCCGATGAGCCCGCCCCGCCCCAGCTCCTGGAAATGCTGAGGAACAGTCCACATGACAGATCGCTCCTGAAGGAGCGCAACCCCCCGCTGTCAGAAGCTGTAGAGGCTGGAGACTTAGGTAACATAACCCGTCCCCCCCTGACATGCATGCATGCATACACAGACAAACACACGCACACACATACATTAACCCTGAGGAACAGTCCGCACGACAGGTCACTCCTGAAGGAGCGCAAACCCCCGCTGTCAGAAGCTGTAGAGGCTGGAGACTTAGGTAACATAACCCCTCCCCCCCCCACACACACACTCACACTGACAGACAGACAGACACACGCACACACATACATTAACCGTCTGCACGACAGGTCACTTCTCAATTGCAAGGAGCGCAATCCCCCGCTGTCAGAAGCTGTAGAGGCTGGAGACTTAGGTAACATAACCCCTCCCCCCCCCTGACATGCATGCATGCATACACAGACAAACACACGCACACACATACATTAACCCTGAGGTACAGTCTACACGACAGGTCACTCCTGAAGGAGCGCAACCCCCCGCTGTCTGAAGCTGTGGAGGCTGGAGACTTAGGTAACATAACCCCCCCCCCCCCGACATGCATGCATGCATACACAGACAAACACACGCACACACATACATTAACCCTGAGGTACAGTCCACACGACAGATCACTCCTGAAGGAGCGCAACCCCCCGCTGTCTGAAGCTGTAGAGGCTGGAGACTTAGGTAACATCACCACACACACACTCACACAAACAGACAGACACACGCACACACATACATTAACCGTCTGCATGACAGGTCACCAGGTCACTTGATCACTAGAAGCTTGACACGGACAGGGCACTTTCTAAGCTGCTGTCTGATGTTGTGAAAGCTGGAAGTAACTCCCCTCCAAACACATACACACCGACACATGTAGGCACATTCACAACAGGACAACATAAATACATGGATAAACTTTTTTAAAGTTTCTTCTCTGAGTATCAAGTTTATTATGAATGTCAAGTCTGTTATCATTGTTATCACTCAGAATCATAATTTCTCACATACGTCAAAGAAGTTAAGAATCCAACATAGTGACTTGTACCCTCTTATTCGTGCAGCTAAGTTTACAGAAGTGCTGACCCAGCAGCGCAAGGAGCGAGCCGAGAAGGAAGCTCAGCGAATCCGGCTCCTGACGGCCGATCCGTTCGACCCCGAAGTACAGAGGCTCATTAACGAGGAAATCCAGTAAGTACATCACAGTCTGTACATGTACAGTGGACCACTAGAGCTGTGTACCTAAACAAATTTTAGGTACAGGTACAGGTACACGGGTTTAGGTACAGGTCCGGACCTGAACCTGTACCTAAACTACTTGTTCGGAAAATGCTAGATTTTCAATAAGGATAAAAGCATGTTTGAACTGGTGAAAACATAATAGTTTGATTGTACTACTACTAGGTATTATTTCTATGAAAACACAGATGAAAATTTGACTCAAGCCTTACAAATGTGTTTTCTGTGCTGGAGTATAGACAGAGATGTGGCTTTAGAGCACTGCCACGGTAATTTCATAATAATTCTATCTGTCAAAGTGGCCATCCCCTGAGTCAGGTCCAGTACCGATACAGCAGGGTTCAGATACACAGCTCTGTGGACCACAATAATTGGCCTGGCATTCATAATCATACTATTCTTGCTCCAATGGTTGCTCTTACGCAGAATAGTTTGGCCCCTGTTCCCATTATTTTATGACCCCCATATAAATGTATGGTCTTTACCTCCTGCATTATTCCGGGAATCAAATATTTCTCAGAAGCAGTGTAACTGGGATCAAACTTCCAAATCCTAGTTCTAACCTCATTACTATGCCGTTTACGGTTATGAGGACCATGCGACTTATTTGCAGTCAATCACTCAGACGTCTGGCCCAAATTTTGGGAGGATAATCAAATGCCAATCCTCTCTCTACCAATTGGTGTCAAATTATGCAAATGGACGCAATCTGAGGAACAAACAGAGCTTGAATAGTACGGGTACCAGGCTACACAATAGTAGCAGTTGTAGAGAAACATAATGCACATAAGAGTGTTTCCATCAAGACCGATATATTCCTTTCCCTTCACTACAGGCAGAAAAACATTGAGGAAAACATGAACGTGGCCATGGAGGAAATGCCGGAGAGTTTTGGACAGGTCGTCATGCTCTATATCGACTGTATGGTGAACGGGCATCCAGTCAAGGCTTTTGTAGACTCAGGTACAGACATTTATACATTCTGCATGATAATATAAAGCTGTATATGTGTTATAAACTAGATTATCAGGGAAACAGGGTGTCCTCTGGATGTCCCTGGAAAAAGGAATGTGTCTAATTTCCTTGTTTTCTTAGCGTAGGGTCCTTGATGCCCAACTAGCTAATAGCCTGCCTCCAACCTTGTACACTGTACAGTACACTTACATGTTACAAAGTTGTGCTGTTTTTCCTTCCAGGTGCACAGATGACCATCATGAGTAAAGCCTGTGCAGAGAGGTGTAACATCATGAGGCTGGTAGACAAGAGATGGGCGGGCATTGCTAAAGGAGTCGGCACCCAGAAAATCATTGGCAGGGTCCACGTGGGTAAGGAACTTCCCTGATATGCAGTGGGTTAGTTCAGATAGGGTAGAGTGTTCACCTTGCATTTTAAAAGGTCGTGGTCTTGTCATACCAAAGACTTGAAAAAGTTTGCATACTGCTCTCTATGCTTAGCACTCAGCAATGAGAAAGAGGATGGGAGTTTAACACACTCCACTTTCAGTGGACTGGCCCCCTGCTGTAGTGGCTGGTGAGGGCTGAAGAGCTATAGAAACAGAGATGGGAAGTGCCCTTGTACAGATGAAAGTGTATAGAGATTTCAACTTAAAGTAGCTCGAAGCAGAACTTTGTGTATACTTCAACTCTTATATGATGATGATGAACAGTTAAGGACTTAAGGATTCAAACTGAGATGTATTTGTTGTATTTGTTTTGTTTTTCTTTTGTGTAATTTTTTTTTGTCCCTGCAGCTCAGATCCAGATCAGGACGGCGTTCCTGCAGTCGTCGTTCTCAGTGCTGGAGGACCAGCCGATGGACATGCTGCTGGGGCTGGACATGCTCAGGAGACACCAGGTGAGATACCATCCCCCACCCCACACCTACTGCACATGCATACCGACAAACTCCATACACACAACACTCACTCACATGCTACTGGGGCTTGACATGCTCTGAGGAGACATCAGGTGAGATAGCACACTTCCACACACACACCCTACACACATACACACACACACACACACACACACACACACACACACTGCTGGAACTGGACATGCTTAGGGGTCGTCAGGTACTTCTGGGACTAGACATGCTCAGGAGACACCATTTAGGGTAATGACCCCCATCTGCCCCCTCACACACACCCTACACACGCGCACACACAACAAACAATCATACACACTACACACATAACTACTGTACTGCAGAATTGGTTACTGTAATTGTTTAATTTCAAACCTGGCAAAAATCGCCTTCGAAATGAAGTCCCTGCAGAACTTAACGAATTTACAGTAACTTAGTAAGATAATGTTATAAACCTCCCCCCGTAGTGCACAATCGACCCAAGGAAGTACGTTCTACTGATCGGGTCCTATGACACAGATACCCCACATGCACACACAAATTACAAACACACACACACACACTACCACCCACACTCAGACACAGAATCAAATGTTTTCCTGTACAGTAGTATGTAAAATTTTCCCTTCAACCTCCCAAGGCTTACTTGAGCAGATCCATTTGAGTTTATCCTTGTGGCTGTTTTAAGGTATGGATCATGATTGTATAGGATATACAGATATTATTTAAAAAAACATCTCCTTGCAGTGCACGATCGACCTGAGGAAGAACGTTCTACTGATCGGTTCCTGCGACACAGAAACCCCGTTCCTGAGCGAGGCTGACCTCCCGGAGTGTGCGCGGTTAAATCGCCAGATCTCCGACTCAAGTCTCACTGACCAGGAGAGGGAAGACCGGGCTCTCGCCGAGGCCTTGGCCAAATCCGCAGAGGAAGCAGGTAAGAAGCTTGGCTCGTACCTCTTTGTGTACAGGGTTCAAAATGTGCAGGTCTCCCTGCTGCCTAACCCTGTAGCCAACCCAACTTTGGTGTTAAAAGGCTACTTAAGATGGGTTAAGGACCTGAGGAAGCAAGGCTCGTTGCCTCCTCGTGTACAGGGTTCAAGATTTACTTTTAGGTTTGCTTTTAACCTTCTCCCTGCTGCCTTACCCCGTAGCCAACACAAATTTGATGCCAAAAGGCTACTTCAGCAGGAGGAGTAAGCAGGTAAGAAGCTAGGCCCATATATCCTTGTGCACAATATTAAGCCTTCAACTTGCTTAAGTACTTACTTGTAGCTGTTTGGCCCCAAATTTGTATTGGCTACTACTAGTAAGGGTTTAGACATCAGGGTTTCCTTCTAAAGACCTAAGAAAGCAGGTAAGAATCTAGGCTTGTACCTCCATGTGCACAATATTGCCTTCAGCCTATGTACCAGCAGGTAAGATGCAATGTTTCTACTTTCTCGTGCACATGGATTAAGATGTGGGAGTAGTTGTAGTAGGCTTGAGGAAGCAGGTTCATTGTGGTTTGTGTTTGGAGGTGTCGTATGAAAGCTTTACATGAATATAGAGAAGGAAATATGTGTACATAAGCATGAATGATACAGACAAACTGTTAAATCAAAAGAAAATGGCTCCTCTAAGATTTTGATAGATTGTAGGTACACAAACTTTACCAAACCTTTATAAGCCATCTCCAGTGATAGCATGTAGTCTGTATTGGCAGTTTTGGGGTCACGATTACATGTATGTCTGAACTTTCTCTCATTTACTCACTTATGGCAGGGTTAGACATGCTTGCACCTTGAATTTTGAACTCTGCAGTCAGGTAGTGCATCTCACCCTTGACCCTTGTCCCTCTCTTCTGTCTTGTTTGTCTCTGTTCTATCTGTTTCTCTCTGCCGCCACACCACAAACACTTCATCAGGCAGGAAGCCCAAGCCTGCCCCCCTGCCGCCTGTCCCCCCTGAGCCGTGTGATGCCAGACCCCCCCTCAAATCTGCACCTCCAACGCTGCCATCTGGAGCGGTGGGCGGTCATGATGCCGAACCCCCCCTCAGTGCCCCTCCAGTCTTACAGCCTACAGAGACCACCAACGTTCCTCCAGAGAAGCCCCCAGCTCAACCCAGCTCATCCCAAGGTGCACCTCCTGTGGAGGGGTCATCCTCAGCAGGGTCAAGGTCACCTGAAGGTCAGGTGAAGGACAGTGATGATAATGCAGTGAGAAGGGAGCTTGCAGAACTTCAGGAGTCGGTGCAGAAGCAGTTTCAGCAGGCAGACAGCAGGCTAGCCATCCAGATCGGGCAGATCTTGAAGACACTGGGGGCTCTGCAAGAAAGGTCCGCCAAGGAGTCTAAGAAGATGTTGGCTCAGCTGGACGAGGTGGACGAGAGAGTCCGGAGACTTGAAGACGCCGAGAAAGACACGGCAGCCTCAGAAAAAGTGGCAGAGGGGGTTGACGTGTCAGAAAACCTGGAAACTTTAGAGAAGAGGCTGAAGCAGGTGGAGGAGTTTGTTGAACAGAAAACAGAGAAGTCAGCAGGCATGGAAGGAACAGGAGAAGCCTCAAAGGCACAGTCTGAAGCTGATGAAAAAGAAAAACAGGCAGAGAAGAAATGAAAGTCACCGCTAAGATGCAACAAAAAACACTGACTTCACAAAAGAAAAGATATTTTGTAATTGTGGATTTCAGTCAACAGATAAAATTTAAAGATAAATGAATATAGATGTACATGTAGCCAACCTTGAACTTTGAAGGAAAAACAAAAATGACAGTAAGATTGGTGAAAATATCAATTCCTGATGATATGAAACATTGATCATGAAATGATCAGTACCCTTTGTGTATCCAGATGTGACATTGAGTTTGCAATATTGCAGACCAGCTATTAGGTGATGTGACATCTTATTCAATGTCCCAACTGTTCTTTTTCTCAGAACCAAGAGTTGTGTGTTTTTATTTACATTTCTGTATATCATTATGAATGACAAATGTTACAGTATATTCTCCCCTAAAACAGGCTATGCAACTTAGGTGTTGTTGCAGTGACACACAAGTTTGCTGTAAACCCCCTTTGACGGACACAGGTGTTCTGTAACCCCCTATGACGGACACAGGTTTTATGTCCTTCCAGAACTGGCTGAGCTAAACTCAAGAGAAGAAACTTCGTCGCGGGGAGAAAAGAGGAAAAGTACAGAGAACGATGTAAGCGGGCCCAGTAAGAAGACTCCCAAGAAATAACAGCAGCCAGACGTGAAGAGCTTTTTATAATAAAAGGCCACACCAATTTATTTCCTTGCTTCTCAGTCAGTCATTTTTTAGCAAAAATTCAGCAGACACTGCAGGCACCTATCTCTGCAGTGCAAAGTGAACCAGTCAGAATTTCCCAGAGAAATGTGACAGACAGATGATCACCGAAACATTGGTTAAATCAAAACACTTGGTTTTGTACAAAGAGTCTTTTTCTTCAGTAACTTACCAACCTGATGAAACTATGATGGAAATTCAGCAAGCAAACAAGATGAAGAAAGAGGGCTAGGACTAGAAGGAAAACGTGCATTTGACTATGTTCACTGCCTAAAACTTTACGTACAAAGGTATAGACTTTTTCCATCAGACTGTTTTTATTTTCATATTTCTCTTCAGCAGTATTTTTTTTCAAGTCCGAGAAACAACAAATTAAATTGGTGTGGCCTAAAGCCTGTTCTGGAGCTAGGAAGGACATAGAGCCTGTACCTGAGGTTGGAAGACACAATGCCTGTCTCCGAGCTAGAAAGGACGCAAAGCCTGTTTCCTGTACACAGTACATGAAGTTGCTGCACATGTAGAACAACCCCTCTCTATTTTCAATGGTCATTTTTTTTAAATCAGAACACTGCACTGTTTTTACATTCTATTTGTTGCTCTTCTGTCTTCTCATTCAGATCTTCTACAACTTCCTGCATGTTCATGAACTTATAAAACACAAAAACAACACTTGTCACTTACTTTCAGCTTACAGAGTTATATTCATGATACTCAGACTCCATTGTTGTTGTTATTGGTGATGTTGTAGTGCTGTTATGAAAGTCATTATATCTGGTTATTAAGTGCCAACATTTACGTAGGTGCTGCATGTTTTTGAACATCAAATTACATGATTTTTTAAACTTTGAACTGAGAATAAACATGTAAGAAAAGTAAGGCTGGGTTGTCTGCATATTCTCATTTTAATTCACAGATTAAAAAGACATGTTAGTGACTGTATTTTATAAAGTTTGTACACCAGTGCATAGTCAACTGCCAACATTTCAGTTGTTTGGCTGTTACCTTCCTCAGGGCAATGCTGGTTCTACACGTAGTTCACACTGCAGCCATATTAATTTGTAGGTACATGTATATGTATCAAGCAAAGCAGAAGCAGACAGTATAGACCGATCCTGTCGAACACCATATCGAATGAATAGAAGACTTATAGAACCCCCTGTTCTATTCAGCCCACCTCCGTCAAAAACAGCGTTGGCGGGGCAGAAATGGCACGTGTAAAGCAGGGTACGTATATATCTGGGACAGGTTTTCCACTGCATTGGTTGAATGCATGCTCAGAACAAAAACGAATTTAAAAAGAAAATAGATCGGGCACTCAAGGAGAGGAAGCTTGTACCACATGCTGACTACTACAAAGTCCGCTAGCGCAGAGTTTCGTATCTTCAGTTACTGGTGTGTGAAACTGGTTAACTTGAAAGTGAACAAGGAAGTGAAAGGATGCATTTTAATTCTTAGTTACCAAATACCATGCAGCTGTTATGCATGCAGTTAATACAGTGGGAACCCTGTCACAGATATATTAACCCTGTTTTAAACGTGCATCGGCTGCTTGTCAGAAACTGGGCGCTGATGCCCACCGACAAGGGAAAGCTATGCGGCGCATACCGCTTTAACATTGACCGAAAACATTACGCTCTCACCGCAACTACACCTACCCCCTTCTTAAACAGCTCTACCCGGCGGATACAGCATTCAACAAAGAAGACATAGCATTCTTATTTGGCCCGCTCTGAAAGGGTTTCGGTGCCACAAAAGCTAAACCGAAGTCAGTGGCATTATTTTCAAGCTAGCCGCGGCGGCCATGTTTGGTCCGTCAAACCCTGTTTTTGACGGAGGTGTTCGAAATCGAACAGGGGGCGTGGCTTTGGGATCGGTCTATTGCCCTCAGGAAGGTGACGGCCACTGAAACGTTGGCAGCTGGTTCTGCACAAAGAACTTTCAATTGCTAACCAGTGATTTAGCAACGTGATGAAACTACAGTATTCAGGGATTCAGTGATAGTATGTACTGCAACAGAAGTCTCAGTTTGTTTATTTCACATGGAGCAACCGTGTCACCTTTGGGCAGTGTCATATGTCCCGGAAGAGACAGGATCCGCCATCCAATCCTAAATGCAATAGATGATAGGAAAAAAGAAATGAAATTGGCTCATTCTTTGTAACTCGAATAAAAAGAAAACAGTTGACAAATTCAAGTAAGATAACGTTTTAGTTTGGGCCCTCTGTGTGTGAGATGTGTATAGTTATATACTTGTTCAAAGAGCCATTTTTGATGGCTAGAATACAAGTATCTGAGGGGCATGGAGCTGAGAGGAGACAGAGGTACAAGCAAGCAGCAGATAGAGACCACCGCAGACCTTCAAAATAGACATGAGTGGTTTGTTCTTTTTAACCCTGTGAATGCTACATGCATTGAAAGCTGTAAGGAGTGCATGTACTTCAAGGCAAGATTAGACGAGTCCTTAGGCTTGCTGGGTTAAAGCCTATAACAATGTCATGGCTGGCGTAAACAGTCAATGTTTTTTGTTGTGTTAACAAATGAAACAGGTAGCTATAGCCCTGGCTGGTTTGTGCCATGGATGGAACTACATTTAACTCTAATATTGTCTGTTAAGCTATAGAAAAACTGCAGGAAAACTGGTAAAGACTTTCTAGTGTGAAGTTGTCTGCATGCATCTGCCTCTGAGTGTTATTGACATGAAGCAGGATATATTATCTCCTGTTGGTCTATGAATAGGAAAGTGCAAGTGGTAGTGAATGAGATTTTTTAGTGTCTTGGGGAAGACATGCACCCAACACCTGCTACAAGTGGTCAGCATCCTTCTGTACTGTTGTGTGCAGTGTGCGGCCAAGGGCTAAATAAACAGATGGGCATTGCCCCCATACACTGAAAGGTGTTTTGTATGAGTTTTAGATTCAACTAACATGCACCCAACACCTGGCACAGCCTCGATGTTCAGCAGTTCACCTTTCTTTGGACGCAAATGTAAGCTCGCATAACACAGTTCTTTACACACAACCTGTACATAATCACCTACCAGCGTTCTGGTGACTCAGTCACATTTCGGACTGCATTTTTCCCACTGCAGCAGTGACAACTAGCTGCAGAGCAAAGAAGAACTAGAACCAGTTAGCAAGGTGACCGATGATCACCAAAACATTGGCAGGTGATTGTGTGCAGGTTGTGTGTAAAGAACTATGTTATCCAATGACTTGATGAAACTTGACGATGTAAGACTGTTTTATTGTTTTCACAGGGCCCTCTCGATCTGGTGCCGCAGCCAGCAGTTCCAACAATGTCAATGGCACCACATCAGTGGCCTCGCCTCCAGCCGCGTCAGGCACGGCGCCGAAAGCACCGTTTCCAGAGGAAGACATCGCCAAACTCGTCCAGCTCGGGTTTCCACGACGACAGGCCATCGAGGAACTAGGAAGAACCAATGGCAACGTAGACATGGCGACCATGGCCCTGCTGGCGAGGTCTCTAAAGTTTTAACGAAGTAGAACCCGCTTAGGATCGTTCTGAATCAGGGCTGTCTCTAGGAGCCCGAGACAGATATTTTCTTCTTGGGACGGCCAAAAATTTCACCCCATCTGTCCAAAATATCTGAGCTTCATGACATGAAATTATTGAAAATGCAGTGTTGGAAACTCAAAATGACAGACTTAACAGCAAACATTAACAACATATGCCCCCAAACAATGAGGGGGACAGAAACAAAATTAAAGCTTGAGACAGCCCTGTTCTGGATGTAATGTGGGGAGGGTCGGGGGGGGGGGGCTGGGCAATCTGCTGCTATCAGTGCACCAGCAATACAGGAGGGTGTGCCCTTAGCAGGGTGGGGGTTAAACACTTGGTGCAGGGATGCACTCCTAGGTTAACCTAACTTACAGCCACATTTTGACAACATTTCCCGACTGAATTCTTAACATGTAGTTTATATATAATATAAAGTACAAATGTACCTCAGAATAGACATGGGAGGGCTAACCTTATTTCAGCCTCCATAGTTCTCCAGGCCTTTTGGGGGGCTTATGATATACTTTTTACTGATGACTTACTGACACATTTAGACCGGGCCAAATGGTTTCAGGCTGGCTACACAAACGACCCAGTACAAAAAGAAGTCATCAGCAAAAGTGTATCATAAGCCAAAAAAAAGGCATAGAGAGCCTGCTATGGAGGCTAACCTTATTTTGGGTTCTTGCCCCAGTACAGGCACCATTATGACGTTCTCACCATTCTTGTTGCCTCCTTATCAGACTCTACAAGTTGGACTTTGGGTGGCTTATAATGTGCTTTTTTAAAATGATGATTGACATATCACATTTCACTGCACTCCGTTTTATTGTTGGCTGCCTCTTTTAGGCTACCATTCTTGTAAGTTGTAGGATTGTCCCACTAACAAATGGGAAGGGGGTAACTGTACTACATTTGTAGTGTGTACAGTTTGGCATTATTTAAAAAGTTAAATGTTTCGAATGTTGTATAGTGTAGGAAAACGTTATGTGCATGTTTACTCATGTTGTCCTTTTAGATAGATACATTCCACTTGAGGACCAAAGCCACATCAGGCCAAGCTTTTAGGAAGCTATTTGTCTAATTGGTAGGTTAGCCATAATTAACAATGTATGAAACGGTCAAAACTTTTTGTGTATGTAATGTGGTAGGGTATGTTCTGACATTCCTCAAAAATCCATGATGAGAGACTAGGAGGTTGAATTAGCTTTATCTTTATTGTATTTATATAGATTTTCCTCGTAGACAGTTGCACAGTCGAATGTACTTGATATAAAATACAGTCAACATGTAAATAAATGCACAATGGCAATACTCGTGTTTCTGTATGTTTCATCTTCATGAACACATATGTCCGAATTTGAAATTAGAAAAAAACAACTTTATAAATAAAGAAGGGGAGTAGCAGACATTTGCCCTGTGGGGAAAAAAGGACATCCTTTGAGTATTTGTTTACAGGTTCAAGAGCATTCACGACTGTATCTGTAGATCATCTTCAAAACGTCTAACACAGAAACCATAGCAAAGTTCCAACCACCCAGACGGATAGTCTGCGCAGGAGACTAGGTCAACAGTCCTATTCGTTGATGAATGACAGACAAGTAAAAGTCCCATCTGTGGGATTAGGAGTGAATAGTTGCCGTTGCTAGGCGTGGCAGCATGAATCACCATGTCCCAGGGGTTACCACAGGTCATTTGTCACTCTTAGGGTGTGTTCTGTGTATATTTTAAGCAGTGCCTATAATTTGGGTCCGCGATTAATACAAATCCAACTGTATTATTCCATATAGTTTAAAAAACTTTAAAGGAATAGACTCCATAGTTTTACGTGCTCCAAAATGAATGCGGCTAAGCATTATTTTTTAAGTAACATTCAAGTAAAATGGAAAGTTTTTAGGCATTAAAAATGCTACAAGAGCCAGCCCTGGTCCTAATTAGCAGAAGGAAAACCAAGCAAGATGGCGGTGTTCCGGACAGATCCTTGCGGGATCATATGTATCATCATCACTTACGCCGCCGTTTTCTACGCGGATTACGTCGTGGTTCGACACTTGGCGATCCCTACCATGACGACGAACTTGTGGGGCGCTTTCCACGTCGTTCTGTTCAACATCGTCGTGTTTCTGCTCACCCTAGCGCACCTGCGAGCAGTGTTTTCGGACCCGGGGATCGTGCCCCTCCCTGCCAACAACATTGACTTCTCGGACGTTCGTTCGGCTGGGAAGAGAAAACTGTCGGAGAAAGAGGAAGACTGGACGGTGTGCGCTCGCTGCGACGCGTACCGGCCGCCCAGAGCCCACCACTGTAAGATCTGTAGGCGGTGTATCCGCCGCATGGACCACCACTGTCCCTGGATTAATAACTGTGTGGGCGAGCTCAACCAGAAATTCTTCATCCAGTTCCTGTTCTACACGGGACTGGCGTGCTGCTACGCGCTCATGTTGGTGGTGATCTCTTGGGTGATCGAGTGTACCGGGCCCGGGTGTAAGGTAGACCACCTGGGCAGACAAACGCGCATCGTGCACTCTATCATTCTCACCGTGGAGGCCATTCTCTTTGGGCTGTTCGTCTCCGCCATAATGTGCGATCAACTCTCCGCCATCTTTACGGACGAGACGGCCGTGGAACAGATCCAGAAGCGCGGGAGGGAGAGAGAGCGGCCCCGGAAACCCAAGATGGCGCTTCTGGCCGAGGTGTTCGGCCGAGGAAACTCTCTCATGTGGCTCTGTCCATGCCAAGCTGCACCCGACCCTCAGACTATCAGCAACCCCCAGGAGTATGATGTATAATGAACAGTCCCTTTGTAGTATGGTATATAATGAACAGTCCTACAGGAGTTTTGAAAGACATTTATTGATATTATGGACAGTCCTGTAGGGATACAACCTTTGTAACAAGGAGTCCCACAAGAGTAGGGTGTGTAATGGACAGTCCCGTATATAAGTGATGTACAATTTGATTGATATGCGCAATCCTTCATGGGTATGACCATAGTATGACGTATAATGAACAGTCCTGCAGAAGTATGACGTATAGGGGTACAACGTCTGACAAAAGCCCAACAAGAGTAGGAGGTATAATGAACGGTCCCCCAGGAGTACAACATCAACAGACAGTCAAGCAGCAGTACTATATAACATTAACAGTCTCGCAGATGTCCAATGTAACACTATTACAAATGCCCCACAAAAATGCGATGTAAAATTAACAATCCCGCAAACGTTCAATGTAAAATGTCCCGCAAAAGTATGATGTAAAATGAACAGTCCCGCAGACATTCAATGTAAGATGTCCCACAAAAGGGCGATGTATAAAAGGGAACAGTCCCGCAGACGTTGGATGTAAATTGAGCAGTCCTGCATGAGTACGATGTATAATGAATGATGACCTTTATTGTACATACAGTGAACAGTCCTGCAGGCGTATGTTGTACAGGGCCAGTCCCGCGGGAATATATGACATATAACAGCCCACTCCAGAAGATTACATCTGCATACATCGGTATAACAGACTGCCCTTGGCTTGTATAGTTGCCTTTGGAGCCCTGATATTGTATGTGAAGCAATGTCAAATCGTTGCACATGTTTTTTCGTAGGTGTAAACATGACTTTGACAGTGACTGTATAATGTGACCCATGGACTTGTGAAACCAGAAGTGCAAGTAGCCCAAAGTTATTGACCGATTAGCCTCCAACAATGCCTTCCTTGACAGATCAGGATGGGCACGGATCATTGCGGCTGGCTTTCATGACGCCCCTATGACTACTGAGGTCATGGGTCATGTGTGAGTGAGTGAATGCCTTCCTTAAAAGGTTATGGATTGTAGAATATGGCAGAAATAGGACGAATTAATTAATGATAGAGAGAGAGAAAGCCTGCAGTTAGGGTAACATTTTTCCTAACTGCGCAGGCAAATTGGACCCTATGGTGGTCAAACTGCCCTGGCAAACTATTCTCCCTTTAGCCAACATAGTTAGTCTGGTAGAGACTACAGGCTGTTATTGACAACATACTGATGTACATAATGCGTTTCTCTAGTCAGCGGGTTGGGGGAGATTTCTGCAAGGTGTTGTGCATTTATCAGTTACCGGTAAGCCCTGTTAGGAAGGGGGTTATCCCCCTTAAGCCATAGCATGCTATATTTCAGGATTTAATCCTAAACCTAATGTTCTCTCACAGCCTAGGAACAATGTAACACTTTTCAGCCTTAACCCCCAGCATGTATTGAAATCGTCTGACAAAACATGTAGTAAATTCTGTCTAGGTTGTGTTGGAATAAGAGCTTTAGTTAATAGGTGTATGTACTTGTACTTGTGGTAATATGATGTTGGACAATCTTTAAAACCTGGTTAATAGATGGAAAGGGAACACCATGTGCAATATTAGAAATGTGAAACATTTTGTATTTTTCATGCTGACCTTTTACATTGAATGCAGAAAGGACAGCGATTTTGTGGAAAGATGCCTGTTCTGTCGATTATTTAACCATGGAACATGTTTATATTCCCATTCTGACAATCTCCTCTGTGGCTGTGTTTTCTATCAGCCACCTTTGTGTAATGTTGGCTAGAAAGAATAATGGAAACAAGCGTAACTGGAACTATGGTGTATCGCTTGTCTTTATTTCGAGAGTACTGTTACTCTAGAAATTCTAGTGGTTTACTTTTGCTTGTTTCCAGCAATATTTGCGGTGAACTCTCCACCGCGACACCGTAAAACTGAGTCTTCCTGTCTTATATTGCGTTACTACAAACTAACAAACAAGCAAGCAGTTGTTTCAACGTAAAACGCCACTAACGTATCCTTAACGTCCTACCGCGAAATTAGATGTAAACGAACGTATTAGCCTCTACTCCCTTAGCATACCATTCACTCTATTTGGCCTAATTCGTCTATTTTTCCAGCGATCAGCGGAGCCCGGTAGAGCGTAAGAACATATTTGAATAATCAGTGATGATAATGATAAGTATTTAGCAATTTCTTGCCCGTAGTAACATAAAAAGGACAGACAAATAATGTTGACAGTCCAGTATAGCAAGTTGCTGCTCTGGTTAAATGCTGACTTTAACGGAGTACTAACTCCATAAGGGGTTGTTATCTTCCACTAGATTATTATGAATGTCTACATAATCAGCCCCTCGGGGGTGGGATCTATAGCCCGTAACATCGTCATGTCCCGATGTGAACAACACAATGCCGCAGCGGCCTCTAGCGATCCATATGAAAAGTGCACGGTGTTCTCTACTCCAGATGGGGTGATCAGCACCAAGGTCAGTATCGCACTTTACTTTTTTGAAACCTCAGCTTATCTTAATACGTTTTTATCCGGATTACCATATTTCAGATTAACGTTATCGCTTATTGTTTTCCTATTTCTGTATCACACTCTTGCGTGATGAAAATCTGTGTGTGTATTGTAGCAGTTATCATTACAATTTGAAACGTTTATCAGAAACTTAAGATTTTTACTAATGCTCGTTTTACCTCACGGACTGAAAACAAACATTGAATATCAGCATCGTGTGGCGCAATCGGTAGGGTGTTCCGTCCAGAACCAAGAGGTCCCGAGTTCAATACCACTGATATGCCCCTATGTTTTGCCATTGGAAAGGCACTTTACATGACTTTCCTTACCCTGATTTACTCAGGTGTAAATGAGGTATCGAAGCGGCCAGGGGGGCCAACATTTAATCATTTCGAGAGCTCGTGAAGACTTACCCACTCACTCAAGTTAATCCATCCAGGCCTTCTCAAGTTATCGTGTTCACACACACACAGACACACAGACACACACTCCCGAAAACATCACCTTTTTTTGAGAAGGTATTCAAAACGGCAGGTTTTCAATTTGATACATCCTACAGAGGAGACGGTCACATCCTCGCTAGCAGCGTCTCCACGTTCATCACAACAAAACGGTCCGTTCTAGAACAAACCTGTCTCTATGGCGTTGGCAGGGAAACAATCACAGCTCAACGGCGGTTGATCGAACGTCTCCATGGAGACTGACCTGTAGACAACAACAGTCCCAGTCCGTTTGTTGCTCTTTACAAACACAGCAGTGTGGGTGTGCGCTGCTGGCGTGCCACGGAGCACAGCGTTGTCAAGGTAAGAGGTAAGGTGGTCTACAACATACTAACTACGCTAGCTGAATGATTACGATAGCCAAATAGAGATAATGATTTGCCAGTGGAGGTTGGCGACCATAGCATAGGGTAACATTTGCTCGCGTAGTTAACACGATGAAATTCCCGTTACTCTCCGGGCCAATTCTTTACCTTTTTTTCCATATTCTTCTTCCTTACTGCTTGGCCGGTATTGGGTATGTTACTGGGGTTATAGTGGTAATGTTTAGATATAAACGTTGTTACACTACCAAAATCTAAAGTGTATAAGTGATTCAGTGAAGAAGAGAAGGTGTGTTTTCAAATGAATAGACACCAACAAAGCATTTTTATTGCCCCAAACATACTTCTAAAAGTCTCAATACAGGCTACACGACCGGCTTTTTGATATTAGCATGGCATCCAGTCTTCTTAGCTTTAACCCGCTTTCAACGGTACGTAGCTCTACGTCGTTGGCGGTATTTTGATATCGGTGTTTTTTCCCTCTTTCTCTGTTGTTCTTGTTATTACCTCCATGAAAACTAGAGGTATTATTTTGGGTCTATTTGAGTGTTTCCGGATATTTGTTGTCAGCATAAGTAAAGCACTTCTCGATACATTGTAATAATATTTGGTATGTGAGTTGGTCTTGGGAGGACAACGGTCAAGGTCGATTTTGGCCCCCTGGTACATGTATGTGTCCTTGGTACATGTATATGTTATGATCTTGTTCTTCACTGTTATGTTTTATATCGCACACAACTATGCTAGGGTGCCAAAAGTGGGAACTGTTGTAACCTTTTGTGCCTGAATGTAATTTAGGCTACTTTGGATTTACAGGAGCCTGTCCCTCCATCGACCTTACACCGTTCTTCCGTCAGTTCGTCAGTTCCTCCGTTCCCGACATGCCTGGAGCGGCGGCCTCGGCTCTGCGTCTGTCCGTGGTGCGCTCACTGCGCCTGCGTGTTCCCACCTGGCTGGAACAGTGCGAAGGTGAGGTCATCGATATTACATCGGTTCCCAGATTTTCACTAGCCTTCGTCATTTCGGATGGTGACGTAAAGCCGACGTGTAGCTGGCATTAGCCTCAAGCGTTAAACCCAATTTGCACGTAAAAGAACCCAACACACTTATCGAAAAGATTAGGATGTAATGACCCGGTGTGCTTGAATTTGTTGAACACGCTTACCGCGGCGAGTCCGCCGTGCCGTTGCACAAATAGCCCTGAGGTCCCAATTTAAGGATGTGGTTGCATTTCATTTCGTGCCATTGGCTTTAGTGTCGGCTGTATGTTTAGATCTCGGATTAGATTTAAGCTAACCGTGGATAACGAATGTGCATCATGTCTGGGGTTTACAGAAACGGATGTATATACATGTAGGTACACACTAACAAAGGAGGTTAAATACACTAACCCACGATGGTCTCTGATAATAACGCCCGGTCTGTAACGTTACATAACATGTACATGTGTCGGTTCCCCTATAGCCTCCGAAAACCGTGCCTCGGCGGTGAATCGCTCGCTCTGGAAGCGAAAACTGGGTGTCGATGAGAGACCCAGGCTGGGTGTTCAGAGACCCAGCCTGGGTGTTGAGGGACCCAGGCTGGGTGTCAGTCGTGACGGAGGAACTGCGGGGAAAGGAGGCTTAGGAAACGCCAGAATGTGGCTGGTGGGTTTTCTATCTGTACGGAATCTGTACCCCCTTAAATAGTTTAACCAATTTGTCTTGATAGACCATTCATCATTATATATACATGTATTATCTTTGGTACACAACGCTTTCACGTCTCGGCATCAGTTATGCTGCTTTCATTAGGGTGATATCAACTTTCTCCTTGTCATATTGTATGTTTTTAATATGGGCCTGTTCGTGCCTGAAATAAAGAACTACTGATGATTATGGCAATGACGTCAATTGCATATTCATGCCCAACAGAAGGCTAAATGCACTAGAATATCAAGAAAATACTAAGAATAATATATAAAGGTATCGTGACGTAATCATCACAAGAACGCGTTCTCGAACGTAACTCTACTAGTCGTGACGTCGGTTCGTTGCCGAAACGTTGGCAGAGAAAAGGTCTGTAAAAAAATAGACTATTGGCTGAAAAGGAATCTGTTGCGTATTTGTGACGATACTTCATATACTGTACCATCATATGTGTTGATGCATGGTGTATCATGTTGTGACTTGATATGATGGATAACTAAACAGTCATAACGACCAAACTATCGTTTTCAACCTTCCGTTCACAGGTGCATCAATGGAGGAAGCTCGGGGCTAGAAGCTGACGGAATCCCAGAGAAGCGACTGTGTTGTGGATTAGTTGTCCCACGTCATAGGGATTGGCTGTCGTCAGAGTTTGTCTCCAAGCAGATGTTGGGGGGGGGGGGGAGATACATAGTGGCGTCTTCTGTGTGTTCCATTTTGTCTCACTCACGGCCCAACAAGAAAACATCAAGACCTTTCCTCCCGACAGTCCTCAAAACGAATTTCGATCTGTATACATTATGTTAACGTAGTATACGTCTATGGTGTATATCTGTGTATTATGTTCACAGCATCGTATGCTAAAAGAATATCATGTTATAATATTTGTGTGTAATATGTTAATTTCGTATGGCAATAGAACTATGGCCTGCAACTGGGTGCCATCCTAGTTATTTCAACTGGGTCTCCCATACTGCCACCATACCAAGTTGGTGAGTGGAGAGTATAGGAACCCTGGTAAACGAACTAGATCATGGTACCCACTATGATAAAAACTTTAAACGTACGTAAACTATAAGCATCATAAAGAATGCTTATCATTGTTTCACCATACATTCTGTATGTATTCTGAAAGAGTATGCTGTGTATGCTACAATGTACATGCATTGTTGCGTGTGATATGTGTATGTGTGTACATGTGTGAGCCCAGGTAAAAAAAACTGGGGTGGTCAGGGATTATCAAAACGTCTAAGAAAAGATAAAAGTAATTGAGATCTCAATAAAACAAAACAGCAGCACAAATCAAAATTGACAGAGAGGATGCTATATGGCTACATTCTGTATTTGCTTCATCTGTCATCAAGCCAAAAGTAAGTAAAAACACTGCTAGAAATATTGCCATAGATTGTTTAACGTTAAGTTGTATTTTGGCATCATTGGGCAGAATTAGTTAACATTATCAAGTCAATTATCAAACATCTACCTATCTAGCAAGTACACTAGAACTTAGGTATTAGATTCGGTAGGTCATGAGTTCGATCCCAAAGGCTTGCATTGTACATACTTCTTTCTCTGCCTGCTTAGCACTCAGCATTTAGTAGCTGAATGCATGCACAACTACCCCTTGCTGTAGCAATTGCACAAAGTTGTGTGGCCCAAGGGTTGTTGAGACAGAGATGGGCGCTGCCCTATGCACCATCTAGTGCTGAAAGGACTTTTAACTAAAACTATATATAGTGCATGCACTAACATCTATAGACAATACATATGTGTTATTTCAGTTTTTTAAACGGGTAGGGTCCTGCATTGTGGACGGGACAGATAAATAGGAATATAAAATACAACATTGTACAAAAAAAATCATTTAAAAAGTGCTAAGTTGGTCAACCCCTGAGCAGAAGAAATGAAATAGTCTGTTTTTAAGATTATGGTCAAAACTGCCCAAGACAACCACTCATGTGACCGATAAAAACATGGTCACAATAGACAGGATTCTTAATGCTTTTGTCAATGGAAAAAATTATCTAATGGACCACTAAATGTGGTCACATTGGCCAGGTGGTCCTTATGTAGAGGTGGTCACTTGTACAGGCTTGACTGTATTACAAACTATCCTGACTGTATCACTACCCTACTGAGTCTTATACTTACATCTATATTCCACATTAGTACATATATGTGGCGTTTACTTTAGGTATTAGTAATACCTTTAGTTCCTGCTACCTTAGTTTAAATATTAAACATACTTCTGATACTTCTAATTATAAGTTCTTGTTAGAATTGTCCAAGAACTTGTAGATTCCCTTAAGATAGATCTGAAACACCTGCTTATTCCTTACGACATATCAGGAATAATTGCACATTCCTTTCGAGAGATCAGAAATAATTGTACATTCCTTAAGACATATTAGGTTGTACAGACAAGTATTTGTACATTTCAGATAAGGAATAATTGCACATCAAACTTAGCAGCTTTCTGCTATCGTAGACCAATAAATAATAAGTATTTCCATGTAACACAAAAATCTTTAAGATCTTACATTATTTCTAGTTTCTACCAGACTTTGTGGGTATCTGAAATAGCAGAGTGGCCATGTTCTGTTAATTTGTGTACTAATCGTTATCTAATAGGTGCCAAAGGGTGAAGTAAGCCTTCTATCAAAAACTGTATTGACTTGCTACTGACTCCGTTGGTAGCAAAACACAAACCTCTGGTCGGCTGACTCCTCTGGTATTAAACTATTAATATTCCTATTATACTAATATACCTATTTTTTAGTATTTCTCCAATTTCAACTATTCCATTTACCCACCTAGTCTGGTAGAGATCATCAAAGTGCTAATGAAATGAAATTTCCTCTTTAATATCATTCATGTAAAAATTTGGTCATTTCCGAAATCATCTATGTAATCTTCATATCAGTTGTCTAATGTGTACTCTTTAGTGAGAGAAATTAGCTATTGTTTGTTTGCTTGAACCTTAAGTTTTGTTCATTCATGAGAAGCTCAAATCGGTACGCACGCCTCTTTTCATTGAGGTCTTGAGGGAAGAGGTATGGGTCAGATATAATATACATGTAGTAGAGATACACTGTCCTTTAAGTCCCTATCAACATATATCATTACATATATATGGTACAACAATATACAATTGGCACAGCATGCAACATATAGTAGAGCGAAAGCTGGTTCATGGTCCATGACGTCATAGAAACGACTGTCTCATTAGCTGGTATGGCTTACATGGAGTCATTTCTGTGACATCATGACCTGTTGCTAATTTGTCCCACCAAAGAGCACACTGTAGACGGTTTGATTAAAGACCATATACATGTTTTCAGAAAAGACAAAATTTTTACATAAATGATGGAGGAAATCTCATTTTACTGGCATTTAAAAGTAACTATGACTACCACATGCCTCACCACATCACCTCACATCTGGCCAACCTGCTGTCGGGTACTTTTTCAACGTTCCTTCTAACAATCTGTCCATCCAGAAATTTAACCCGCTCAGGACCCAGGTTGCATCTGTCGGCCTCTCCTCTTCTTCTTCACTCGTGCTGTCGTTCAGTCCGACGAAATCCCCGTCCAGCGAATCACGTCTCTTCCGCTTGTGGTTACTTTGCCGCTGCTTGGGGTAGAACACGTGGTAGTAACAGCGATGGCCGTTTGCGGCGATGACAATTCCCTCGCAGTTTGGTACCGTGACTTTGGTGGGAAAGTCGGCAGTGTTCTGTAGAAGCTCCTCCAGCCACGCCTGGTTTCGCTCCAGGAGAAGAAACCCAAAACCAGCGATCTTCGACTCCCTGGAAAACAGGAGGAAAACATGAACTATGAGCCTTTATGAATACTGTAGATTTTACACTTTTGCTGTCATTTTGTTTTCGCACTTTTCAGATCTCTATAGATATTCTTTGCATGGCTACTGCACCAAAGAACAGTAGTTTCAACCACAAATTTAGAACACCACAAAAGCCTTCTTTAAAATCTAAGATACTAAATCTACAGTAGTTGAATCACATTTGGGACCGGTTTCTTCACACTGCAACAGCAACACCTAGCTGCAGTGTGAAGCATAACCAGTCAGTATTGCGCTGAGGAAGGTCTTGGTTGTGAATAAAGAACTTTTGTAACCAAGAACTATGAAGTAAATTATCAATTAGCAAGTGAAATCCTCTCACCTTGCGTAAGGGTAGACTCGCCCTGTGTAAGGGTAGACTCACCTTGCGTAAGGGTAGACCTCCCGGGCGAACGTCTTGAGGAGCACCTCCCTGTTTTCCTGTCCCACAGCCAGGAGCACAGTCAGCTGGCCAGGTCGAAGGTCAAGGATCAGGTTAGCGTAGGTCGAGGGGACAAGCTCGTCTAACTCTAGATACCTCCTCTTTCTGTGGATGGAAACATCATCAGAAACAGGGTAGAAAATACATGTAATCCATGAGCATCATACAGTATGTCTTAAAATATTCAAAGCGGGTTTCTTTTCCCTGTTTTCTGTGCGGCCTTTCCACTGCGATATAATGACACCTCAAATATGTACTCCTACATAGAGTTGTTTCAACAGAGAACTTAAAACACAGCAGAAATCTCATTAGTTTCTCATCTACAATGGAATTAAGCAACCATAAAACCTGAGGTTTGATCTTGTCTGATTGGTATACAATCATTAGATAACATAATTACTAACAATCATTGACTAGTCTGTTTGGTGTCTTGTCATCAACTTACTAGTAAGTAAACCATCAGTGGTTACCTGGGGGTTGGTCCTGTCTGGTCAGTGTTTCCTCGGTTACAGTGAGTCGCTCGCTGTCGTCTTTCTCGTTTTCTTTCGTTCTGCATCTCCTTACTGTAAAACAAACATGGCGGAAATCATGATGTGGGGCTAAAGGCCGTCTGGTCTGGTCAAGGTCATGTGGGATTCCCAAGGTCATTCAACTCAACAAGGCTGTGTAAAATCATCAATGTCGCCTAGGGTGGTCAAGGTCACATGGGCTTCTCAAGGTCATTTAACTCAACAAGTTTGTGTCGAATCATCAAAGTCATGTGGGCTTAAGAAGGTCAATTATTATATAAAACCAGAAACAGTTTAAGAAATGCTTGGTTTTTAGAAATGTAGGAAAGGACAGTGAAGTACAGTTCAATGCGAAATGTTCTCTAACTTTTTCTGCAAGATAAAATCAAATAGACGAGTTCATTTCTGCTTTTGGAAGACTTGAAATAATAAAGCTTCAGGATATTTAGTATGGACAGTTAGTATGGCCTTTACTTACTTTGCCATGGAGAGAACGAATCCCCCAGCAACCACCATCAACAACGTCAGGAGCACAGAGATCACCATGGTGGACTCTATACTGTAGAACACAACAGAACATCACACTTGTTACGGCAACACAGAGACCACCATCATGGTAGACTCTATACTGTAGAACACAACAGAACATCACACCTGTTACTGAAGCAAAGCTCTATACTGTAGAACACAACAGAACATCAGATCAAGAACCAGGACAAAAGATACAAAAAGTTTTGCTGAAGTACCAACGAAAGCCGCAAATTCGATCCTGACCTCCGTCTTACTATTAGTAAGACATACCCACATACCAAATACTATCACAATTCAGAAGAACTTCCTTAAATTATGCTGATCGCACCTATGTAGAAACACAAAACACACACACACATACGCACACACACACACACACACACACACACAAAGAAACACACAGACACACAATCTTCATGTTTTAAAAGAGCTGTACTCACACGTCCATGTGATGATACCAGTCCCACATAAAGTACCACGTGTTCCGTATTTTCTTGAACAGCTGTATGATGAGAGCCTGTCGGAACAGTAATGGTGGAAACATATCAAGTTACCGGGACAAAAAGCTGAAGGTCCCGTTTCTGAAAAAAGCCAAGCCTCGAGCAAGAACCCATCACACTTGTCAATGAGAGATTGGCTGGTTCAATGTTTAACTGTTGCCTTACTAGCTGGTTTAAAGATTAAACTGTTGCCTTACCACATGGTTTGATGACTAACCTGTGCTTAACTGGTTGATTTAATGATTAAACTCTTGCCTTACCAGCTGGTTTAACATTTAACCGGTTTCCTTACTGGCTGGTTTAATGATTAACCCGATGCCTAACCAGCTGGTTAAATGATTAAGCTGTTTCTTTACTGGTTGGTTTAGTAAGTAAACTGTTGCCTTACTGGCTGGTCCTCTCTGTAGAGTTCTGGAATCTTGGCGGAGAACGGGAGTGGCTTCTTCCCCTGCAGAACGGTCTGCAGCTCGGACGTCAGGCGGCGGTGGTCGTTCCCGGTTCCCTGCCAGCCGGTCGGCAGCCAGCCATACGCTACAGAGAACTCCTCACGGCGCCATAAAAGGAGTAGCTGAGGGGGGGAGGCATCATGGTGAAATACTCAATATCACTATTAGTAATACTATTACAGATTACACTTTATTGTATGGATACATTCAGTAATATTTTCCAGTTTACAAATAGGTAAGTACACGAGAGAATGTTTGGATATTACAAACTGCGAATAGTAGTTAAGAATCTACCTTTAAAGTTTGCGCATCTACACTTCTAGAAAACCTCTTAAAAGTACTTTTGTTGTGTCGATAAAGTTCCTTAATTCATAAATATGTTGTGCGTAGAATCTGCAAAAGTTCTTTTGTGAGCAGCAGTAAACCCAGACACACAAAAAGTGACATTAGCCAAAGTTAACCATGTAAGAGCAAAAGGAAGAACTCAAACAGAGTGACATAGGGTAAGGTTAACCCTATACAATGTAAGTGCTAAGGACTCAAAAAATGTGGGGTCATGTTAACCCTATGAGTGCTAAGTACTCACAGTGACTGACGTGGATATAAATGCCCCCTCCAGTCCTTCATTAAACTTGTCAGCAAAGGATCCCTGGGTACTCTCGTACAGGTAGCTGAAGGTCACGCGACCTTGGAACTCCTCGGCTGACTTTGCGTACTGCCGGTACGTGTCTCGGAAGAAGTCGTGGTCTGCATCATTGTAGGTAAAGAGGATGGCGCACAACCTGGAAGGTTGACGTTACTGTAGGTTTACATTTCCTTCTAATACCTTGGAAGACATTTTTCAAGGATTGATGTGTTCAAAAATTTGTATTTCCCGAGAACCATAGTAGAATGGAACTCGTTGTCATCAAGTACTGTGGGAGCTTCCTCACTAAGTTAAAAGCTTTAAAGAACGGTTGCAGTCAGATATGCAAAGACTAGGTGTAACAGACCGTTCGGTGTAATATGACCAGCTGCTGCCGCGCCGCGTGCCTGCGAAGCTGGTGTGTTACGCCTAATGGCGGTTATACCGGCTATATAGATACAGATACAGATATCTGCTTTATCAATTGTTGTTCCCCATCTCACAAAGGTTAGACATGCTTGCGCCTATGCAGTGTTGGTTGAGGAGGTGGAAGTCTTCCCTTCGCAGTGGTTTTATCTTCATGGTGACTTCTAACTGAAAAATCAACATACTGTGTCTACTTGTGAATATGTGTTTTGAATTTTTACTGTACTGCAATATTATTTCAACTGCAAACTTCAAACACTTCGAAAACTTCCCTTCCTCTCCTACCACAAAATTAAGTGTCACAAAAATTGACAAATCTATAGTTTTCATTTATTTCTTTACAAACCACGTGAATTGTCTAAATTGGTAAAAAGCTTAACAACATCTGTAGGACCTGGATGTTTTTCTAGAAGCTCAATTAGTGATTGATAGGTGAACTTGAAGGAAGAGGGAAAAGAAGGAAGAGAGGACAAACCTTTCGGGTGTCTGGGACGTGTCTGGAGGACAGACCTCATTGAAGATGTCTTGAGAACTAAGTCTTGGCAGGAACAGGTGAAGGTTGGAGGAGATCTTGGCGTTTAAGGAGCCCTTCTGCATCTCACCTGCCTAAAGAAGACATGACATGATTACATACTACGTACACAAACAAGACCATAGCATGTCCCGGACAAAAGATATAAAATCCGGAAGTCCTGCAGCAGTACCAAGGGCACACATCAGGGGGCCCAAAATCGACCTTGACCTTTGTCTTCCCAACACCTACCCACATATCAAATATCCTTACAATCCATTCAGAGGTAATCCTAATTATTATATCTTCATTTGTCATGGAGATAAGAAGTGTGTAAGTGATGAACACACCTCCAGCCGATCTGCAGGCTTGTCGTTGTCTTCCTTAAAGATGAGCAGCGTCGGTCCTGAGCCCACGTCAAAGTCGAACCGCAGGGTCTGTAGAGAGAGAAGCATAAAAGGATTTCATTTCTTGGCAGAAGCATATTTAGCATCCTGGTGTTAGTGGATCAGTCTGCTTCTTGCTTGACATCTTGATAGTTACCTGTTACATGTATGTCAATCCTTTCACAAATGTGGCAAATCTCAGCAATCAATGAATAGATTTTGAAAAAATGAATAGAGATAAATAAATCATAAAATAAAACTGTACCTGAGTGTTTGCTGCTTTTGTGTTGGCGTAGCCGAACACCACGCGCTCCTGGTACGCAAAGCTGACGACACGGTACAGTAGGGAGGGCGCGGGCTTCTGGGAGAACAGCACGGCACGGGGCTTATTGTCATGGCGACAGCCGGACACAAAATCATTCAAGCTGGAGTCAGTCACCTGCAAAAACATGGGAAAGGCATACAAGGTTCAAGGTCAGTCACCTGCAAAGACATGGGAAAGGGTCAAGGTTCAAGGTCAGTCACCTGCAGAATCATGGGACAGGGTCAAGGTGTAAGGGTCGCCTATGGGAACATGGAAAGGATCAAGTTTCAAGGTCAGTCACTTACAGGAAAGAAGTAAGACAGGGACATGGTAAAGGGAAGAGGTTCATACATGTAGGTTGTCATGATTTATGGAAAATAGACAAGCATTGCTGGTAAACATGTTGGAAATGATCATTGTTAAGTTAAAGGCATTCGTTCATTTTGTGTTTATTTGCAACTGTGCTCCTTAGTCATGCCAAATGACAGTTACTCAAGCAACTGTATAAAATTTTGTAAACAGTCAGATGTTTCAGACATCATCCACTGTCTTTCGTCAGGAAAAGCAGAGAACTGTGTGTTCTTGAGTGTTTAATTTATTGGTATGTTGAAAAGCTCACCTCCATGATGCTGACGGGCAGGAGTCTCTCCAGGAAGCGGCGAATGCCTTCCCGGGATATGACCCCCACGTACGTTACCGGCCGCCCGTCCACCACCGCCACAATCGCCGGCAGACGGGAAACACCCAGCCGCTGCGTCAGCTTCGCCGCAAAGTCGCTGTTCACAATCCCCATCCCGATTCCTGTACACACATAAGCAACATTTCTGTTAGTACATCTACAGACAGCATGTTTGCAAACAAAAAGCAAATTTGCCATCGCTAACACCCATTCTGATCCCAGGAAAATACTTCAATACATAACTCTGTAACTATTACTAGTACATACCTCTAACCCCCTCAGTGTAGACCCCCCTGCAGTATAAACCCCCTCTTATACTACAGACCCCCCTTGCAGTACAGACCCACCTATAGAACAGACCCCCCTACAGTACCCTCCCAAACTCACCCATGGGCTGGAGCTCGTCCACCAGGCTGTCCCAGACTGGCTCCACCTATAGACAGGGCAGGCACCAGTCGTTGTACACTTCCAGCAGGAAGGGCTTCACGCTGCTCTGCGGCAGGACTGTCTGCTCCCCCTACAGTACCCCCCTACAGTACCCCCCTACAGTACCCCCCTACAGTACCCCCCTACAGTACCCCCCCAGACTCACCCATGGGCTGGAGCTCCTCCACCAGACTGTCCCAGACTGGCTCAACTTGTAGACAGGGCAGGCACCAGTCATTGTACACCTCCAGTAGGTATGGCTTGACGCTGCTCTGTGGCAGTACCTTCCATACCCCCCAACAGTACCCCCCTACAATACCCCCCTCGACTCACCCATGGGCTGGAGCTCCTCCACCAGACTGTCCCAGACTGGCTCCACCTGTAGACAGGGCAGGCACCAGTCGTTGTACACCTCCAGTAGGAAGGGCTTCACGCTGCTCTGTGGCAGGACTGTCTGTACCCCCCCTACAGTACCCCCCTACAGTACCCCCCTAGACTCACCCATGGGCTGGAGTTCCTCCACCAGGCTGTCCCAGACTGGCTCCATCTGTATGACAGGGCAGGCACCAGTCGTTGTACACCTCCAGCAGGAAGGGCTTGACGCTGCCCTGTGGCAGTACCTTCCATACCCCCCTACAGTACCCCCCCTACAGTACCCCCTTACAGACTAACCCATGGGCTGGAGTTCCTCCACCAGGCTGTCCCAGACTGGCTCCACCTGCAGACAGGGCAGGCACCAGTCGTTGTACACCTCCAGTAGAAACGGTTTGACACTGCTCTGCGGAAGGACCGTTTGCTCGTACTTGTTCAGCGTGACCAGCATCTCCTGCGCCTTGTCCCGGAACGACTCACGGTGCTCCTGTTTTAATGTTTGATAAGTTATACTTTAGTTTGTTTGTACCTTTGTTTATTCATGAGGAGTTCAAATCGGCATGCAGGCTGCTTATCATTGAGGTCATGAGGGAAGGGTCAGATGAATAGTAAAAGATATAGTCATTTAAGTCCTAAAATCCCTATCAATATATATCATTACATATGTGGTACAACATATACACGGTACAACATACAACATATAGTAGAGCGAAAGCTGGTTTATGGTGTGTGTCCGTTCTTTTTGGTGATTTCTGTTACTTCAAGACTCAAGAGTCTCTTAAACTAAAGGAAGTCAGATGCAATGTGTATTGAATCTGCTGTAGGTGGCTTTGACTAGCTAGTTAATATATTTAAAAGTTAGAACATCAGAGGGACGAACCTGGTTCCCGTAGTGGAAGTGGAATGTGCGGAACGGGTCCCGCTGGTGAAAGAAGTGGAACGGGTGTCCGAACCCACCGCCAAAGCCGTCGTCACGGAAACCGTCACGGGAGCCGAAGTTGAGCGGGCCGCGGTAATCAGGGTCACCGTAGTTGTCATAGTTTGACCTTTTCTCTGTATCTGACAGGACCTGTTAGCAAAGGACATATACAAATCTATCAACAAGCTAACCTCCGTCAACGTATCATAATATAAGACAGGACACATGTACTTGTGTCCTAAACCATTGAGAAAGCCACACACAAGGGAAAATTAGTCTGGGTAAGGGCTTGTTCTAAACAGGAACTATGTGACCATGGCTAAAGCATCTTTTCTGAAGAAGTGGCGTGTTGACTTGAGGTTGTCCACTTGTAACTATTTGCCTAATTCATCAACATATCAATAAACTACATAGCTCATGGTATGATTTGCATATGGGACTTTGCGCAGTGTGATAGCCATTCTTTATGCATAGCAAAGGGCTTTCCACTCTGACATATTGCCCCAAACGCATCTCATTGCACATGTGCATTTCAAACTGTGAACTAGCTTATAGTTATAGTTATGAGTTGCAATGTTACCCGGTCCAAGCCCCCATAGGACTGACCTCATACGCCTGGTTAATCTCTATGAACTTCTGCTCCGCTCCGGGGTCTTTGTTCTTGTCAGGATGCCTAAACAACAACAACAACAAGAAACAACGTTACGATCATCCACCACACATCTGCTTGAAGATAATTGTTGGTTCCTGCACGCATGTCGCCCCCCTCCCACCCTCAATACAAAACAGAAATTTATTTCAGTCGCCTGCAAACCTCTGCTGCAAACCATAGTAATTATCCAACAGTATAGTCTATACACTATCCATACAGGGAAAATAGATAGCAGAAAATTGGAACTATCATATCATGTATTTATCAACCCGGAAGAGTCATGTTATATGTTACCGCTATGTGCAAAATATTATCAAAATTTTATCAATGTCGGCTCACCACTCCCTGGACAGCCGGCGGTAGGCCTTCTTGACGTCCCGCTCGTCTGCCGACCTGTCCACGCCGAGCACCTGGTACGGGTCCATCCCGAGACAGCAGCTCAGCAGAGATAGGAGCGTCACGCTCACAAACACAACCGGCGCCTTCATATCATATACACTAGTACCCAGCTATGGCGGAGCCTTGGCTCTCGTTCCCGGGTGCCTGTACCACGGTACGCTGGGTACGGGAACGCTCTCGTTCTCAGGACGTTTTACCACAGTGCGCTGGGTACGGGAAGGCTTTAGTTTCTAGCCATCCTAGTTAGTTAACGGGACTCCCATACTCTCCCCTTACTAACTAGCCTGATATGCGCATTTTTGCGTGAATACTTTCACCAATGTTATTATTACCAAGGAGCTAATTTGCATAAAACAACGGCTTAATTTGCATAAATTGATGCAGAAATGTCGTAATCTGTGGAAAATGTCATAAAGTGGAAAATGTATAATTCCATATTCATGCGCTACATAGAAGTATTAAATCCAAAAGGAAAGAATCGAACAACAGATCAAGAGACTTGACAGTTTAATCAATGAACGGTGAACTTTAAGTCTTGCAAGGAGTCAAACATAACCACTAACTTAAGTTTCTGCCGACGACCTTATACCAAATTTACAAAATTATTTACTCCAACTAGTCCAAGCAGAGGTTTTGATCGGGGGGGGGGGGGCTAGGAGTGCCCTGGATTGTAGAGGGAGGGAAGCATTAGAAATTGCAGTAGCTCCCCCGATCAAAAATTCTGCTTGGAGAATACCTCACACAAGACAGCTTATACTTGTCATACCTAGTACCTTAGCCAGTAGATAATTTTAGAGTGTTAGATATCATTTCGCCTGAAGGTATACAGTGATTCCTATGAATGGCCTGACTACAGTTGCTAAAGTTTGAACAAGAAAAACTCTGGCCATTTATGTTGTAATTCTCATTATATATACTGGCTACGAAACGAACAATAAAGCCTTTCAGATGTAAAACAGATGTAAAGTCTGAACATTCAACTTGTATTTGTAAAATTTAATACAGACTATCAAGTTCTTATGATTCTAAAAAAACAAAGAAGTTGCCAAGAAACATAAGGTGAACACAACAAGAAAAAGTCTGAACATATAACCTATGATATCTAAATATATCAAGTTCTTATTATTCTTAAGTTCAATATTATCAAACATGAAGCTTTTTACGGCCAATCACTGAATGATGTCCTAAGATGCTGCGCGTACAGATAAGTATTACATCCTGCTTCTATAATTACCAAATGTACGTTCTTTTGTCTGTGTGAAGATGAAGTAGGATTCCTGTCTTTAAACTAAGTTTTATACCATGCAGTGCATGCACAATTCTAAGTATGTTCTTATGTTACTGAATGATAAAGATAATTGCTGCAAAATATAATATATGTAAGGTATAATTTTTTTTTCCTCACAGGTTCTGAAATTTTCAGCAAGCATGCGCTGCACTCACAATATGGCTCTCTTCATCTATAACCTGGTATCCAAACCTTTTATAGCTGCCATGACACTTCGTCTACTTACTGTAAATGAAGAAATGTTTGCGGGGATTTAATTTCGCGGTAGGGAGAAAATGAAGTGTTCACGGTGGTTTTGAGTTCGCGTTTGTAACAATAGAAGCGTCACAGTCACACAATGGAGCGGCTTTTCGGGGTTTTAAGTTCGCGGTAAAGAGTTCACCGTGAAAACCGCGAACATAAAGCCACCGCGAACATTTCTGCATTTACAGTACTCAGCAGCAGGCCATAGGTTTGGATACCAGGCTACTTCTTCCTGCTTTCAGCTCAAACATGAAGTTCTTTCTTCTCTGTTACTCCCAAAATCATGACTCTGGTGGAAACCTCAAGACTTTCCCTGTACCCACACTCCCCACACATGTAGGGTTTCTCTCCAGTATGAGTTCTTATGTGCTGGGATACCCTGGACGTTTCTCTCCAGTGTGTTTTGCCTTTAGATGTCTGGTTAAAGTACCTTTAGTCCCAGCAGAAAAGTCACACTGGTCACAGTTGTAGGGTCTTTCCCCTGTGTGGGTTCTCATATGTCGAGATAGGTGAGATATACTAGCTGTCATGTACCCACACTCCTCACATACATAGGGTTTCTCTCCAGTATGCGTTTTTATGTGCTGTGATAGGTGAGACTTTATAGCTGTCTTGTATCCACACTCCTCACATACATAGGGTTTCTCACCAGTGTGTTGAGCTTGATGGTGTGTATCCAAAAAGGATTTCCGCGCTGCAGAATAGTCACACTGGTCACACTTGTAGGGCATCTCTCCAGTATGAGTTCTCATGTGCCTGGATAAGTGAGACTTCCGAGCTGTCTTGTATCCGCATTCCTCACATTTGTAAGGTTTCTCTCCAGTATGCGTTTTTATGTGCTGTGATAGGTGAGACTTTTTAGCTGTCTTGTATCCACACTCCTCACATACATAGTGTTTCTCACTAGTATACGTATGTTTAGCTTGATGATGTGCATCCAAATGGGATTTCTGTGCTGCAGAATAGTCACACTGGTCACACTTGTAGGGTTTCTCTCCAGTATGAGTTTTTATGTGCTGCGATAGGTGAGACATTTTAGCTGTCTTGTATCCACACTCCTCACATTTGTAGGGTTTCTCTCCAGTATGAGTTTTTATGTGCTGTGATAGGTTCGATTTTGTTGCTGTCTTGTATCCACACTCCTCACATACATAGGGTTTCTCACTAGTGTGCTTAGCTTGATGGTGTGCATCCAAACAGTATTTCCGTGCTGCAGAATAGTCACACTGGTCACACTTGTAGGGCATCTCTCCAGTATGAGTTCTCATGTGCCTGGATAAGTGAGACTTCCGAGCTGTCTTGTATCCACATTCCTCACATTTGTAAGGTTTCTCTCCAGTATGAGTTTTTATGTGCTGTGATAGGTTCGATTTTGTTGCTGTCTTGTATCCACACTCCTCACATACTAGTACATAGGGTTTCTCACTAGTGTGTTTAGCTTGATGGTGTGTATCCAAACAGTATTTCCGTGCTGCAGAATAGTCACATTGGTCACACTTGTAGGGCTTCTCTCCTGTATGAGTTCTCAAGTGCTGGGATAAGTGATACTTCTGAGCTGTCCTGTATCCACACTCTCCACACATGTACGATTTCTCTTCTTTGCGCTTTGGCATCTGTTCTCCATAGCTGCAGCTGGGAACTTCCATCTTTGGATTTAATCTGTTGGGACACAAAGATATGCAAATTTGAGTGTCAATCATGATTCAACAACTTGTTCTTGGATACTTTTTTTGTCTAATATAATGAAATAAAATAAAAATAATTTGGTGTCCTGAACCACATCATTACCACCTCCTGGGGCTTTGCAGTCAACATTTCTTGTTGCAATGTCTCATCAAGGAGGTTACAGGGACCCTGATTTGAACCAGGACTCGAAATTCTTTTTTTGGAAATACAGGTGCACTGGTGCATCCAACCAAACTAATTAGGTGCACAGAAAAAAATTTGGGTGCACCACAGAAAATAAAGTTGAATGTCAGCAAAACATAAGTTTGATGCTTCTGCCTCTTTTAAGAACCTCACTCCGTAATTCTATCCAGATTTCAAATAAAGTACAACAAAAGTTTATATTGCTTTTTCTGATACTTACATTTCAAGAATATTTTGTATGCTAGTGTACAAGAGAACTGTAACCCTATAGAGTACAAAAATATCTAGATGCACCAGTGCACCCATAGTCAAAAATAAGATGCACGGCTCCAATTATGGGTGCACACTGTTAGTGGGTTCACAGGGCTTAAAATACTGGGTGCATGTGCACCTGTGACACAGGTGCACACGCACCCAGTATTTTAAGCCCTGTGAACCCACTAAGAAACCACTGTGAACCATGTGACCATTACGCCCCCCCCCCCCCCCCACATTTTAGAAGTAGAGTGGTCCAGTGACCTCATTCTGGTGCTACCGGTAAGGGTGATTAACTAATTACTATAAGTCTGTTAAGAAGTAGTTAAACCCGTGGCCATCACAGTCTCCAGACTTGAATACAATTGAGAATCTTCCACAAGAGCGCCGCCAGAAGCTTGTGACAGGCAGACAGTTCCTGTTTGATGTAGGCCATTATGTTCCCTGGGCGCCAGACTAGTACCAGGTCGCTAGCGATTTCCTACGGTGGCCAGAGAACAGTCTGCCCGCCCGGTCTTAATCAACGCTCCGGGGAGTTGAGCCCGGGGGAGTGGACCGCACCCCTTTTACTAGGGCCGGTCAACTCCCCGGCTAGAACTCCCCCGGTGCGCTAATTAGGGTTCGGCGGGCTGGGGTCTCTGTGCCACCGAGAGAACTGACTGCAAGGTACCGGCTAAAGAGAACCGGCTAAATGGCCCGATAAACAGTCTGGAACCCAGGGTAGCCATTATGTTGCTGCTTAGCGCACGTAGGTGCTGCACGAAGTACTAAAGACATTCTTAGGGAGTGAATAATTTTGCAACCTGCTTCTTGTGTGAAAGTTGCAATTTTCTATGAACTCTAGAATAAATCTGGACCTTTGCCCTGGTATTAGATTGTAATAAACCATCTGTTCACCACTTGTTTGATTTTGTAATATTCTGCAGTTGTATAATCTTCCTCATTTTGCCAATATTTCCAAAATGTGAAGGGAGGTGAAAAATGTTGCATGCAACTGTACTGGTTCAACCATGTCTTATATCACAAAATCAAGTCCGAGTGAAAATAAATGAATAAATGGGAATTCAGTTGAATTGATAGTCTGAATAAATTACCTGCCTTTTCATGAGACACAATGTAGGAACTCTCCAAAATACAGTCACTAGAGTCATTATGATTCTAAGAAATATATTTGTGTATAACCGTATCAATATTTATACGTGTGCACTCAAGAACATACCTTGAAATGTCAGAACAGGAAACAGAACTCTCCAGGTTTCTTTAGCCCTGCACCGCCTGTTAAAAAAAGCAATAATTTGAATGATCTTAGTAAGCTATTTAACAAGAGAAGAAAACTTAGAAATAGTTCAAATGTTGCGGACAATGCATTGCTGTATAGGTTTTCGGATGTGCATTGCAAGACATCGCCCCAGAGATGTTGCCAAAAAGTGTCCCACAACAACATGTGTGCAGAAAACTGTCGACTTTATACCGTACAAACACGGATAATCACTAGATTTATGGAGCAAACATGTATCTCCAGATGATCTACATATATCAAGGAATATCTAAACGAGATTATGAGCAGAGGCTAGGATAAGAACAGTAGTGGCAACACTGAATACAGTGAACTTTGCGAAAATATTGAGGTAAGATTCGAATAGACTTCGTAAGCCACATAATAGCCTCAAACATCCATTTGTTCTCTATGATTTCACTGACTATATCTATCTAAGAACCCATCTAAAGCTTTCTACAACTCTTGGACAAACACTTTAGACATTGCACTCTACAATTTGTACCTCAAACTCAAAGGTTGCCTCTCCAGTGACCAGAAGCGTCCACAGATCTACATCTAGAGTGTGACGGCGGTTCGGTCGCAACTCGTTCCCAGAGCTTTTTCCGCGGGAAGAAATGCGCTCTCGTTCTCAAGGTATTTACCGAGGCGGTGTTTTCTTTACAGGTTTGCGGAGCAAAACCTATGTTGGATTCGTTGGGTTGGATGGGGCCGCCATCTTGAATTATGACGTCACAGGGTCGCCATGTTGTTTCAGTTGGAATGTGTCGCGTTACAGAGTCGCTATGTCGTCTGTGATGATGTGTCGTCTTGGGGAGGCCACGGTGGCGGAATTTGTAGCTTTGATGTGAACATTTGAAAAGACGGTGTTGAGTTTTTGTTTCAGTTCTTGTATGTTGTTTTGAGTGGGTCGTAATGTTTTGACATTCGGATGTTATGTCACGTGATGGCTCAAGTTGAATGTATTGAATGTTCGTTTATTTCTGCATGAACCTTTTTGTGACAGTTTATATATATATATATGTGTGTGTGTTCGGTCAGTTTCTGAATGACGGACATAAACAAGTGGATATATGTGTGGGTTTATGTTGAGATGTTGATTGGAATGCGTTAAGTTGTAGTGTGACGTCGCGGTCTTGTCGGAAGCATGGGACGGTAATTTCACGACTGGGTGTTTAGTATGCTGAGTCATTGCTGACTGTTGCGATGATAGTCGGAAGCATAGAATGATTCTAAGAAACAAAACTTGCGCCTTACGGAATGTTGATCTAATTAACGGGGCTGACAAGGGTGTTACAGCTGTTTGTAACCCTTCTCTCAGTGTCTTAAATTTGTCGTTTTTCATGTTTATCTGTGCGAAGGAAGATGGTGTTGAACACAAAAGAGCTAAGTAAACAAAAAACAGTTCAGTTTCAGTTTATTTGTTTAACCACCAGAAATACATATCGCCTGGCTGCGCTTGTCAAAGATTTCTGGGGGTTAAACCACTTTCATATAAATACATAGCGACATTAAAAGTTAAAATGATAACAAATGATACAGGAATGAAGACTAACTTTAAGATATAACTATTCATCAAACAAAAGAAATCATGAATAGATTATAGATTATAGATTATTGTAAGATGTTAAGAAGTCCAGGAAGACTAGTGATGTGCCTTAGGGCACACCACTAATGGATTTTCTTCAATATAGTCAAAGTCAACTGATACATGTACAACGATAACTTAATAGACTAGAAATATTGAGTCAAAATGTCATGATGGAGAGTCAAAACAACGAACCAAACTTAAATGTAAAATAACAAGAAGCGGAATTTTCATCAGAAGCGGAACGTAAGTTGTACCTTATCTTGCAATATTTAACACTTGCTACAATTCTAAAAAGTTAACAAAATCATAAGGTTTAAACAAGAATAAGTTTGGACATATAACTTAACATAATTTACGAAGTTCTTATCAATATCACTAAATATGAAGTCCAGCCAATCATCCTAGTTCCTACAAAGACACCATAGATAACATTCAGTAGAATTCTTATCTTCCATACCATACAGATGAGGAGAGACGAGACATAATTGAAGTGTAGCATATGCTTGCTAAAAAATTGAGAACCTGAAGGTTTTCTTCTTCTTCTTTGTAAGTCCCTAAATATCGAATCTGATTTGAACTTGAAGACTTTGTTCAGAATTACCCTGTACTCCACACTCCATTCTCTAAGGTGTGCTGTGTTTTCAGATGTCTGTCCACTGAGTAGATCTGCTTCCAGCAGAATAGTCACATTGGCTACAGTTGTAGGATTTTCCTCCTGTATGGGCTCTCATATGTGTCGGGATAACTGAGACTTTATAGCTTCCCTGTATCAACACTCCTCACATGTGTAGGGGCTCTCACCGTACTATGGAAAGGAAATGGTGTTTGTCCAAATTGGATTTCCGTGCTGCAGAATAGTCACACTGGTCACACTTGTAGGGCCTGTCTTCTGTATGAGTTCTCATATGACCGGATAAATGATACTTCCGAGCTGTCCTGTATCCGCACTCCTCACAGTTGTAGGGTTTCTCTCCAGTGTGCCCTCCTTATGTGTCGGGATAGGTTCGATTTTATTGCTGCCCTGTATCCGCACTCCTCACATACATAAGGTTTCTCACCAGTGTGTTTTATGAGATGATGCTGGTCCAGATTAGATTTCCGTGCTGCAGAATAGTCACACTGGTCACACTTGTAAGGCCTCTCCCCTGTATGATGAGTTCTCATGTGCTGTGATACCTGAGACTTGCGAGTTGCCCTGTACCCACACTCCCCACACATGTATGGTTTCTCTCCAGTGTGTTGTGTGAGATGGTGCTGGTCCAGATTAGATTTCTGTGCTGCAGAATATTCGCACTGGTCACACTTGTAAGGCCTCTCCCCTGTATGGATTCTCACATGTCGGGATAAGTGAGACTTTCGAGCTGTCTTGAATTCACACTCCTTACATACATAGGGTTTCTCACCAGAGTGCTTAGAGAGATTATGTTGGTCCAAGTAGGATTTCTGTGGTGCAGAATAGTCACACTGGTCACACTTGTAGGGCTTCTCTCCTGTATGAGTTCTTAAGTGCCTGGATAAATGATACTTCCGAGCTGTCCTGTATCCACACTCTCCGCACATGTATACGTATGATTTCTTTTCTTCTTGCTTTGGTATCTGTTGTCCATAGCTACCGCTGGGATCTTCCATTGTTGGATTTAATCTGTTTGGGAACAAAGATATGTTGATTTATTCAACAACTTATCATCTCTGGGAAGGAGGGTCACCTCCTGGAGGACTATTGTGGTATAAGGGTTGCAATTGTACGTACGTTCGCAGCTACGACTCGAGGTCCCTTTGCTGCATGAGGAATAGTTTGGCATGTCGTCTGCAAGCATGCGCAAGATGATGCACTTTTTCCCATTATCGCATTAGCGAAAATGGGTCTGAATTCGCAAATAACATGCGATCCATGCATGCTCGCCTAATTCATGTGATTCGTAGCGAGGCGACCAAATTTATCGTAATTGGTTTTTCTGAAATCAGCGTTAAGTGTTGTCGGCACCCCTCTTGTAGGAATGCAAGACATCGCCCCCGAGGCGTGGCCAAAACAGCAAACGTACGTGCCCCACAACGACATGTAACGTTATGTAGAAAACTGTCAACTTTATACCACACCAGATAATCACATAATTTCTAGAGCAAATATGAATTTCCAGATGATCTACATACATCAAGAAATATCTTAAGGACATTATGAGTACAGGATCCGGATAAGAAATGAGTATAGTGGCAACAAAATACAGAGAACTTTGCAAAAATATTGAGTTTGAGGTAGGATTCGTCAAACTTCGCATGCGACGCAAACCACAGTCGGTCTCTAAATACTATCATAGCATCATACGTCCTTTCGTTCTATAATTCCAATATCTATTAAAGAACCAAATGAATCTAAGGCCTTTTATACCACTTTGACATACATATAGACTTCTGAATTATGCTAAAATTTGTACCTCAGACTCCACGGTGGTCTCTCGCTGGCAGCAGCGTCCACAGACTGACGCCCGTCAAACGCGTTTCCAGACTTTTCCGTGAGAAAAAATGTGTCCTCATTCTCAAGGGATTTACCGAGGCGGTGTATTAATATTCTCATTCTATTTATACGTCTTGGGTAGGATTTCGTTACTCGTTATATGATTACTGTTTTGTTGTCTTTTGTTCATATATACTTGTACGTTTTGAATGATATTACCATTACAAAGTCAAGGGTAACACAGATCCAGTTTAGGACGCAGCGACGCCGCCAGCGTGCCGTGGGTCCAGCGAGAGGGGGGCTTAACATGACAAAATAGTCCAACAGAAACGCCTAAAACACTACTCTCCAAGCAGAGGTTGGTGGGGAAGACTGTGACCGTTTCATCATATGCCCCGTTTTTTGTCCGCTCTGCTTGAACAGTATAAAAACACGTCAATAACCAGCCTTACCCGCTCCTCTGCTTGGAGAGTATTAAGGATTTCGTCCGGTTCAGTACGAAACAAAATAATAACTCACTCTAGTTGGCTTGAATCACGGTGTGTAACAGTGGGGTTCAAGCGCCTCCAACTGACCAGACGTGGGCAGGTGGGTTAGATCCTCGGGAGCCAGTTTCTACTCGCCTCTAGTGTTTCACTGGTTCCCACCCCGACCCTGGCAAAATGTGCCGCACAGGGATATCGAACCCGGAGATTCGAGGACGAATCTTAAAAAGAAAAGTTGTGTAACATTGGGGTTCAAGCACCTCCAACTGACCAGTGGACTGGCGGGCCCGGGTTCGATCCCTCTACTCGCCTCTAGTGTTTCACTTGTACACTTCACGTTCAGACTTACGACAGAACCATCGTCAGATATTCACCAGAATGAACAAGAAATCCACAAGAAGCTAAGATATTTCACGGTCATTACGGAGGCATGTTATCTTCGAGAGCTTGTTTTATCAATTGTTTACACCAGGTTTTCGGCCAATGCTGTAAATGCAGAAATGTTCCCGGTGGTTTCTTTGTTCGCAGTTTTCGCGGTAAGCTTAAAATAGCATCAAAATTGTTTGCCCTCTTACCCCTTGTCTACTATTGTCTCAAACGCGAACTTCAAACCAACGCGAAATCAAAACCACGCGAACTTAAATGCATTTACAATATCAAGATAATACTAATTTTTGATAAGATAATACAAGATACAAAAGTGGCTTACATGATACCTTACATGACTTTAGCTTGATTCATATTGCAGGTGACTTTTAAAAACCAACGAGTGTTGAGAATTTAAACGCGAACATAAATCCACCGCGAACAGTTCTGTATTTACAGTATTTGTTATGCGGAACAAACAAACAGACGAACGTTCATGCTTCAAACAGTTATCCCACACCATAGCAATGATCACAACAGACTAAGAGAAAGTGGTCTTTAATGGTCCATGCTGGGTCCTACGTGTATCCAGTGCGAGGGGGGGGGGGTGTAACAGTCTCTATATACTTGCTATATCTGCAGCGGCATTGGACAAAAAGTCTGGTATGACAGTTCACTTCAATCCAAAGAACAGATGAGTATAATTACATGACAGTTGAATTTTTGTTCTTCTATCCCAATTGCGCAATGAGTCTTCCAATGTATACGCATGGTAGAGAAAATACAGAACATAGAATGTAACATGGACAAACTGCTCAGGCACAACCCTGACCATAACTTGATACTGGAGAATCTAGTATATTTGTACCCAATGCAACCAAAACTAATAACAACATAGGTCTAAATTTTGACACAGGAAAATCCAACTGTCTTTTCTTTGGCCACAACGGTATACTAGACTTGGTAAGCCATAAAATGTTAAGCTATGCCATACACATTATATGATGTTTATATACAGTTTTCTACTAATGCTCTCACTGCTTTTTAAAATCATGAAAGAAAAACACAGAACACATTCAACAAAAACAAAACGTCTTGGTGTAACTGCAATGGCTTGATGACTCAGTGCAACAGTGCTTTACAAATAAGTTGGTACAAAGTATATATATAAAGAGGATGGTTGCACATACTGTATTTGACTGTGACCCAAGTCTACAGTACAACCAACTTCCGTTACAATCACAGTACAACCAACTTATCACTGCCGCTCTCATACTGCAGCAAGCCTTAACATGCCTGGTTTCCCAACCTATATAGCTCCCGAGTCTATTCGCCCTCTTACACCATTTGCGCAAGAGAACGAAGAGGCTATGATAGAGCTATAATAGATTTGGATACCAGGCTATAAAAATTGTAAATCACTTTTACATAAAACAATGATTACGATAAAAACCCTAACATCAAACCATTTCCTTAGACTCATGTCCATGGTACAGAGCAACGTAATAACATAGTTACATAACACCTTTCGTCTAGACTTGTATAGCTCATGGCTAGTGCACAACAAAACAAGAGGCCATTGTTTGTAATGTCTCGCGCCTCACCAGAAAAAGCCTCCTTCGCAGCCTTCTAGGAGCACAGGTGTTTATTTTTCAGGGGAGCGATGATGCACAATATCCAACCGATGGGCCAAGTTCTTATGCCGGGGAGATAGTGTGCGCTCCCCCGAAAAAATGAATGGCAGCGCTACTAGAAGGCTGCGAAAGAGACTAACCAGGTACTTAGTTTGGCCGATGTTCTGCCAAAGCCTACAGCAGTGGTGAGGCATTACTCTCCAAGCAGATGTAAGGATCCGGCTCCTCAGTGTTTTTAGCCTGCTTTTGTAACATTTACTACTCTTTTCTAGTACACATATTTCTTTAAACATTTGCCCGCTTCATCTGCTTGGAAATTAGTAGGAAGTGAGGCGCTAAACAACATAATACTAGAAGAGTAATAAACGTTGCAAAAAGAGGTGTAAAGTTGGCTGCAATCTTACATCTGCTTGGAGATTACCGGGGCGCCAAGACATTCTGACCTGGTTAACCTTCTCCCTGCTTCCTCGCCTTGTTCTCCAAGCAGAGGTTAGGCTTCAGCTGGTTTTGGCATTTTCTAAAGCATTTCTAACAGGCTTTCTATTTTGTCTGGTTTTCATTTGTCCAAAAGAAAACCCGACAACATAGAAAGCCTGATTAAAACGGCTGAAAAACGTCCAAAACCACACGGTGCCTAACCTCCGGTTGGAGAGTATTCTCACCACCATGATTTCAACCTCAGCGAGCAGAAGGTTAACACCAGTCAGGGAAAAAATATACACTAAGATAAGATATTGCACATCAACATGTTAACAACATTTACGTTAACACCAGATCATTGTTAAGGTATTGCTAAGTCTTACACAATGCTGATTATATGTATGTCTACATCAAAAGTACCCTTTGTATGAGGATATGGTGTGGAAGTCATGTACTTCTAATCCTGGGTGACAAACTGTCAAAATCGGTGTGAGGTCATGTTACACCTGCCAGCAAACATCTGTATGAGACCATATTGCCTACAAACATGTGTGAGGCCAAATGTTACACTTGCCTACAAACATCAGTATGACGCCATATGTTACAATTGCCTACAAACATTGGTGTGAGGCCATGTTACACTTGCCTACAAACATTGGTGAGGCCATATGATACACTTGCCTACAAACATCGGTGTGAGGCCATATGTTTATTATATTTAACACTCCTTACCTAACCCTTTGTTTACACCAGCTTAACACTACTCTTAAACTCCATGTATTTATGACTTGAATATGAGAAGCCCTCCTATAGAATGGTGACCATTGGCACATCGCATACTACTTTTTAAATATGATGCACTATTGCTGTATGTGACCTCACAAATAGTGGAAATGAAAAGTGAGTTAAACATATCTTGAGGTAACCTGGAAAATATTGGAACTAGCAACAAAGTCTCCTGTCTCCTCGGGCCAACTCTGACCACAAAACCTCTCTAGAATAAGCATGTTCAAGGATTCAACTGCGCATGCCCAGGTCAAAGGTGACCTGACTTGTTGTTGTTGTCTTGACCATGCTTTATACATGTCCAGATATACATGGCCTCCATCAGTTGTTTTGTATGACAATGTCTACACGTGTTTTGTCTACGTCTAAGAGGCTTTCACCTTTGACCTGCTCATGAGCAGTTGGATCCATGAAAGGGCTTATAACAACAAGGTCAGGAAGATGAGGTAAAGGTCTAATCTTCAAGCAGATGTTTGGGGAGGTGTAACGTTTTCCTAGCTGCATTTTTTTCTGTGACAAAATGCCTGCCTAACATCTGCATAATGTCCCAATCCAACAAGGTCTTTAAGGGAAGGGCCCATCTTTTCAGGTCACTTGTCACAGAGAAAGGAAGGTAGGAAAACGTAACAATTTAACCTCCCCAACATCTGCCTGGAGAATAGATAAGGACTTGAAAGGATGGAAGGCATCCATCAGTCATTGGCATTGTGTTTCCTACACATAACATCATACTCCATATGTTCCTGTGAAAGTTCTTCTGTGATGGTAAAGACATTGTAAGGATTTTATAAGCTATTTCTGTATACAAAGTGCAGCGTTTACCAACAAGGTTTCATTGCTGATGTCACACTTCTGTTCTGGTCACATGACATAGGCCTCAGATAACTTGAGAAGGATCAGGGGACTGATCGAAAGCCTGTTGGTAAGCGCTTTACTTTATGCAGGGAAATTTCATCTAAAGTCTTTAGAACATAATTTGTGCTCCTATAGTGGCCATAAAGACAATATCAACATAGTCCATGCTCGACCTTACACTGTAAGAATGTTTTGATATCGCCCCACCCCTCCTTATGTACTCATAAAAAACTGAAGAGAAAAACAAAACATGCCGAACATCTTCTGAACATTGTCTAACTGCAATACTACCTCCGGCTGCAAGGAGGCGCCGCTGCCCTAGTGGCTCAGCGAGGAACTCTTATGCTGGGCATTTCTCGCCAGCACTGTAAGAAAGAAGAAGGTGCACATAAATTTGGTACTCTTTGGGGCAAAGTATTTACAAAGCTTCCTCTCAACAAAATAGTGTACAAAACTATATGACAAAAGCAACATTCAGTGACTTACAGGACTAGCTAAACATCTCTTACACATAATATCACTGTCTCAACAACATTTTACATAATTTCTTTGCTCTAAATATCTTTGCATCTTCTAAATACTTATTCTGCTGACCCCGGTTGATAAACCACCAGTCATACAATCTATCTTTATCGTTTTAATCGTGTGCATGTAGAGCATGCCTCGGTCCACATGCCATATGTACAGACAGGACCGTGACTTTCCTGGGTAAGATATAGTGATTGTCACCGTAGGTTATAGTGTAGGAAGTACCATTGTACGCTACAGTGGGAGTAGGTACCACTGTACGCTATAGTGAGTAGGTACCACAGTATGTTATAGTTGGGAGTAGGAGGTACCATTGTATGTTATAGTTGTAAGAAGTGCCACTATTGGCTATAGTGAGGAGTACCACAGTATGGTATAGTGGGAGCAGGAAGTACCATAGTATGTTATAGTATGGGGAATAAGGTACCACTGTATGCTATAGTGGGGATTAGGAGGTACCACTGTATGTTATAATGTGGAGTAAGAAGTACCATTGCACGTTATAGTGGGGAGGTGGTACCGTCATAGATTATAGTAGGGAGTACAAAAGTGTACCACTGTATGTTAGTAATAGTGGGAAGGAAGCACAACTGTACGTTATATTGGGGAGAATGAAGTACCATTGACAGTATGTTATGGTAGGTAGGAGGTTACCACTGCATGTTATAGTGGGGAGAAGGGACTACCGGTACCTTCAGTGGCCAGCAGGGCGTGCTAGCTGGTACAGTGGTGATGTCTATGCAGCGAGCTTTATTTACAATGTGCCAGATGTATGGGTCATTGGCACAGTGCTACTAATGACATGGTCACAGGGACAAAGTGCAAAGAGGGGGGTACTTGTGAAGGTAGCTAGGCGAATAATTACATCTTTAGGTTCTTTCTATTTAATTAATTTTGTGCACAGTAATTTTGTTGATCAGTTGCGAGGGAATTTTCAGACTTTTCCAAACCGTGTTCAGCCCTAGAGTGGGGAACACTCCCAGTTTATAGAACGTTAAGCTGGTGCAGAGAGCATGACTGCCAACAGCCAGCTAGTCACAAAGGCTCCCCTTACTTATGACCTTTGCACTCTGCCTGTTCATGACCCATGACCTGTTCAACCCTTGACCTACTGCCTAACGCCATAACCAATAGAGAATTGGTGGCCAAATGGCTACTTCAGTGTGCTTAAGGTTAATAGCCTCTTTGCATCCCTTTTGCCATGAAATTGCATTTAACATGATTTAAAAAGCCTTTCTTTTTCTTCAAGTGACGGAACAATTTGGCAACACTTCCGAGAACGTTACGAAAGGTCAAGGTCATCAGCCCAGGGCCTGCCTGGTGTGACCTTAGGGGTCAGAGGTCAGGGCTAAGGCAACTGTCAACATTCAGCCCTGGGAACTACAGTAGCTGCTTCTAATCTGAAGGAAAACCTCCTGTAGAATTTCTCAGTAATACCTGGCTAGCTGCCTTGCTTGGATGCCAGTAACACAAACAGTTTAAGTCAATGGAATGTAAGTTTGTTACTATACATCCTTTCCAGATTAAGTTAAACCAAATACAACAGTGAGAAGGAAAACATAAAGCCATTTGCCCTTTGCGGGAGGTAATAATACTGCATTGTTAGCCGTGTCCACGTTTACTGCACAGCACACAAACTTGGCATCTTCTCATGCTGCTGCCTGATTGGTCCACGTGTCAGTCACATGATCAGCCCATGCAGGTCACATGATCATCACAAGATCAGCTGATTCCAGTCACATGCACTCAGTAAGGGGCGTAATCCAGCCAACCGGGGAGCTCTGCTCCAGCAGTCTGTACACAGAACACAGGGTTAGTTACCGTGGTGATGGTCGCCATGGAAACAAGCGGACACGCACAGATGATCAACTATTGCCGTGATTGATTATTAACAAGTGATATGCTTGGTGTATTCATTAATGCATTTAATTGACAGTAAAGTAAAGATAGGTCAGGTGAAAATCTGTTGTGAACAGAAACAGATTACAGACACAAACGACATGCTGACTTGGCTGATGAGACATGGTTTGCTATGCTATTGTTAGCACAGACATAGAGCATCAAAGATAGAAATTTCTTTATCAAAAATGTTTTTTTCTGTTAAAAATCTGGCTCCCTGGCATGTTAGACCATGTTTAAAAAATGTATGACTATGAAAAAGATTTGCAATTAAAGCTTTCAGAATGATAATTTTGACCCATAACTGAAGCCATGTGTCTGTGAGGTCACATGTCCAAAGGTGTGTGTCATTGTTCTTGACAAAGGATCAGGTGAAAATCTGGTCAACATTTTTTGGTGTAATGAGCTTTCGTTCCACTGAAAAATCTTTTTTTGTTTATATCTGAAAAAGATGGTTAAACCCTTGAAAGTTCTACAGCTGACTATTAATAAAATGATTCGTTTAAAAAAAATCTGTTTTTTTTTATCAAGAAAATACTAAAAGATCAGGAGCAGCCTAGTCCAAGAAAAATGAAAACTGGAGTTACTTTGTAGTGTAGGAAAACCTCCGCACTTATAGGTCAGAAAAACTCACCAGGAAAACACTTCTATAGTCCCAGAGCACACTTAAGGCAGCAGAGAGAACACAAAATACAGTGTGAAGATCAACGGACAACATAGCACAGTTTGGTGTCTTACATGTACTACATTCCCAGCACATTTAATCAAGCAACAAGAGTTACTGTAGTTACAACAGCATAACAAGTTAACAGGTTAAAACACTAAATAAATAAATGGACTTTCAACAAGACACTGTCACAAGCATTGAGAAAAAAACAGGCACATTCAAACATTGTTTGTGTAAACATTAGTAGAGAAAACGTTTTAGTTAAGGGTTAGTTAAACTTAAGCCAGTTAAGGGACCAAGTTTGAAAGAGACACTGCACAACTGCCTGTATTGGAGCCTGCACCTCAGTCATCACAGTTAGCCATCCTCTCTGCAAGCTATCGGGCGGGGCCAGAGTTGGCATGGCAACATGGCACTGGGTGGGGCAAGGGTTGGCATGGCAACATGGTATTGGGTCGGGCTGGAGTTGGTATGGTAACATGGCACTGGGTAGGGCCATGGTTAGCATGGTGCCGGGCGGGGCCAGGGTTGGCATGGTAACATGGTACCGGGTGGGGCAAGGGTTGGCATGGCAACATGGTATTGGGTCGGGCTGGAGTTGGTATGGTAACATGGCACTGGGTGGGGCCATGGTTAGCATGGTACCGGGCGGGGCCAGGGTTGGCATGGCAACAATTTTTTTGACACTGGGTGCCATGGGGCCAGATTTAAACCAAGTACCAGAGTTGGCATGGAAACATAGTGCCAAGTTGGGCCATGGTTGGCATTGTAACATGGTACAAGTTGGGCCAGGGTTGGACTACAATGTAACTAACTGTAAAACAATTAGTAATACAATAGAAAATAAAATTCAAAAAAGTAATTTAGGGTTTTACTAGCCAGGGCTGAGTAGACCATTTAACCATCACCTTACTAAGGCTACCCGAGGACACAGGGATTGTGTTGGTAACAGGGTTGGGAATTACGGAGGTTAAATATCTGTGTGGTACAAATAAAGTCAGACTGTTGTTTGTTTTCAAAAACATTAATCAGCAAAATCAGCCTTGAATGATTCAAAGCAAACCAGGTTTAGAATAGGATCTAAAAAGCCAGTATATGGTGTGGCTGGCCATGGGGTGCTAGGCTATAGGCTACAAGTGACTAACTGTGGTGAGGCTGGGGTGACAGGCTATAGGCTAGCTGTGGTGAGGCTGAGCATCTAGGCTATACATGTTTGTGAGTGACAGAACGATAGAGAGAAGAGCAAACAAAAACAACAGTGATGATTACCATGATTTTGTCACATCCTTTTTTGTTTCCAAAATCTAAGCAAGGCTGAGAGCATGCATGGCCTATATGGGCATAACGGCAGAAAAATCAGCCAGTCATCAAACAAAATAATTCTTTTATGTGTACATATGTCATCAAACTATGTGAACTCATCATCAAGCTACGTGCACTCATCAGCTAATAATGTGCTTGACTGTTATCATCCTCATGCAAATAACACAACTCATTACAGCATAACAAAATAATATTATGGAATCAGCACTTTTAACGGATTAAAAAGAAGAATAAATTATCACAGAATAAAACACATCACAAAACTACTCCCACCCCCATAAGCATTAAGTCTGTTATGAGTCCCAATCCTAACGGATTGTGGACTATAATTTGTAATTATCAGGCAACATGGTTCAAGTTTGCAATCAAAAGTGAAGGACTTGGAGTCTCATGGCATCATTTTGGAGTGTGAGAGTCAAACCAATAAAAACAGCTTTCATGTGCACTGTGCAAGGTGACAGTCTTCCTGATGCTGCATGGCTTTTCTTAAAGATTCCTACATATACCTTAAGTTTACCTGTACTGTCTTAAGACTTAGGAATGGCTCTATGAAACACAGTGTGTTCACAATACGTCTGTCTATAGGAGTTCCAAGATTGTGAACTATTCACAATGTCTTAAAAGACATTGTGAATAGTTTCTTTAAGATGCTCACCTCTGTCTGTACTGCTGCATGATCTCCTGAAGACGCCTCTTCCGTTGGCAGTGACCTCTGTGGGGACATGAAGGTCACAGAGTGACAGGTAAGCTTTAAATACTGCTCCGTCAACAACACTGACATTCATACAAAGTAGATATTACTTAGACTTTCACTTTTAATTAACCAATTTATTTACAGAGTGGATATGTACTTCCTTTGAAATGCCACAAAATCATACTCACTCACACACATATAAATGTACACAAGCATGCACATACACAAGCTCACACACACACACACACACACTCACATACATGCACACACATAAACAAAGACAATCCTTAGAAACACACACATACACACACACATACATACAGTCACACAACTACACACACACATTCACACACTTACATGCACACACACACACACACAGTCACACACATTCACACACACCTGAACCGTTTCTGTATAATGATGGCGGCGCGCCGGTACTGCCGGAATCTCTCGTGTTCGCGAAAGGATCGGAAGTAGCTCTGGATGAGTACAGCGGCGCGGTAAAGCTGGCGGAACCTCTTCTGCTCGTAGTAGCGTCGGAAGCGGCTCTGGATCAGGATGGCCGCCCTATTCATCTTCTTGAACATGGCATACTGGGAGGGCAAAGGTCAAGTTACAATAATTCTTCGATGGTGGTTTAATATTTGTAGTTTATGAGGTGATGAAATCTTGACACCATCTTGTGCTTGTGCTTAGCAGTATTGTTTTGACTGCGAACGACTACCATGAAATTACATTTCGGTCAGTGACAATGAAGGATTTTACAATATACTTCTCAGTCTTGTCACAAAAATAAATTCATAAGTTACTGTATACAGTACTTCTCTGTCTCAAAACAAACAAAAAACATGAATGCATACATTCCAAACAAACAGCAAAACAGACGCTGTCAAATGAACCTGGCAATATAAGTTTGCCTCACCCGACTGTAGTTTGTTGGTTAGTTAGAACGTTGTGCCCTTGGGAAAGGCACTTAACACACATTTCCCATGTCCTAAGCCCAGCAGTAGGGTTTGGGTTGGCGTTAGGAAGGGCATCCAGCCGTAAAAACTCTTGCTACAAAAAGGACTTGCACTTGATGAGGAGTTCTGGGGCTTCCCCATCCATGTGCAAGCACGTCTAACCCCCAGATGATGGGGAACAAAAGACGTTAAATTGGATAGAGAGAGAGAGAGAGTTTGTTGGTTAGTTAGAACGTTTGCTGGTTTACTTAATTAGTTAGTAAGTCTGTCTCACCCGTCTATAGTAGTTCTGGATCAGAATTGCAGCCTCAATCTCACGCAGCCGCCGCTGCCGGCGACTCTGCAGGAAAACAAACAACAACAACAAAGACACATGTCAAGGCATAATCACACAGCGAAGTCATAAACATCATCACACAGTACACATACATTTTGTAAACAACATCATGTAATGTAGTAAACATGAGCTCTGCTTGTAGAGCAGGATGAGAGGTCTGCGAGTCACAACTTGCAAGGTTGCCAACATGTCGTGGGTGAAATCATCATTAATGAAATCTCCGCTTAAGACATAGAATATGAATTCAAAGTTGAGAATACCTTTTATGTACTGGCGGAAGATGAAAGTTGAAATGAAAACATACCTTGTACTGGCGGAAGGCGTTCTGTATGACGGCCGCTGCTCGGTACAGCTTCTTCTGTTCCTGGTCTGGAGGAAGAACACGTCGCCATGGTTACATAGACATTATATAAAGAATTGTGAAACTGAATTATCTAACATCTTGCTTGAGTGTACATTTTTACAACACCACAGTAGCAGAGCAGTGATTGTGCAACATGTCCTGCTGTCACAGTGCTGTGTCCTTTGTCCAAAAGTACAAAAGTGGTGTAAGCTTGCATTTAATGTCCAGAGACTTTGAGATAAACTACACAATGTACATGTGTCTTGTTAGCATGAAACTTAGCAGAAGCACAGAGGAGTGCATATAGCATGTTGCTGATATACAATGTCACCCCCTCTCCCCAGGTAAAAAGCAATGAATCACCTAGACAGTAAAGGTGATTTTGGGTTGAAAGGTCCAAAAACTGATCATATTCTACATCTCCTTGACATGTAAACCCTGACCTGTGAGCGTGAAGCTCTGCAGTTCCTCTGTGACCCGCCCGGAGGCGTTCAGGAACTCGCACCACTCCTCCCGGGTCGGCGGGGGGTCGTGGGGGTCAATGGCAAAGTCTTCCAGAAAGTCGTCAGGGCTGTCCAGGTCAACAGGACTGTCCACTGATCCTGAGGGAGGGACAGGGTGATAAATACCAGGCCTTTCCTAACAGCAAATAATACAAACTATAGCTCTGAGGTATCCTACAAACTACAGGTGCACTGCAAACTACAGAGGTGCACAACAAACTACAGAAGTGTACAAAAAACTACAGAAGTGCACAACTACAGTGGTGCACTACACAATATAGAGGTGTGCAGAAAACTACTGTGTAAAGAATTGTATAACAAACTACACTACAAACTTACCTGGCTTTCTCACATCTCGGTAGGGGTGTACTATGAACTATGGACAGAGGTGCCCTACAAACTACAGAGGTGCACTGTAACCTGCAGAGGTTCACTAGAAACTACAGTTGTATGTACAGGTGTGTACACATGATTCTCACCTGGCGTTCTCACATCCCGGTAGGTGTGGTCCAGGAAGGAGTAGTCCTCGTCAGACATCTCCGGGTCATCCATGAAGCGTGGCGGGAGCGCCGAGACGATGCGCTCGGCCAGAAGTAGGATGGAGTCGTGCTGCGGGGAGGGCGGTAGCTCCGCGGAGTCAAGGTCCCTCTCGTAACCTTCCTCACTCAACTGCATGGCCTCTGTTTCATGATTCATTCATAAGCAAATGTTACAATACATTACATTGACTCTCGGGCATCATAGCTGATATTGGAGAGTCAACAGTTAGGGACAGACAGAAAATACATTACATATTAATGACAATCTTACAGTCATCTTACCAGTGGTATACAGTTGAACTATGACCCATGCCCTTATAATCTGTGTACAGTTGAACTATGACCCATGCCCTTCTTAGTGGTTTCCAATTGAACTATGACCTATGCCCTTACCAGTGGTTTGTGCATGTCGCAGGTGTCTGGACCGCAGGCTCTCTGAGAGGCTGGGCTGGTCTGTGTGCATGGCTTCCTCTGTCTCCATCTTAACCAGGCTGGGGTCTAAGAGGTTGGTGCTGGCGTTGAAGAAGTTGGAGCTGGAGCTTAAGACATTGGTGCTGGAGTTTAAGACGTTGGTGCCTGGGTTTAAGACGTTGCCGCTAGAGTTTAAGACGTTGGGGTTGATCTGGGAGATGGACCTCTGCAGAAGGAGGTGCAGTTCCTCCTGAGAGAGCCGGGAGGCGCTCTTGCGCGCTGCGTCCTGGTTGGGCGAGAGGTTGCTGGAGTTGGGGGAGGCGGAGCTGAGAGTGGAGCAGGCGGAGGACGGGGAGTGATCGGGGTCAAGCGGGGACAAACGGAGTCCCGCGCCGAGTGGCAGCGACAGGCCCCTGGGGGAGAAGGGCGAGGTGTGGGCCGACGGAGTCTTGAAGCTGTGAAGGTGACCTTCCTGCTGGGTCAGTTCCAGCTCCTCCGCGATGCGGGGGTGGCCGCGGGCTCGGGCCACGGACGCGGGCAGGCGGCCCAGGGAGTCTGGCACGGTCAGGGCGGCACGGTTCCACTGGCACAGGAAGTATGCCGTGTCGGTGTGGCCCATGGCGCAGGCCCACATCTGCACAACAATAAACATAAAAAATAAATATAGTTTTTGCTCGGTCTGTTTGTGTGCGTGTGTTTCAGGATATTTCTGGTCAGCATATCTCAAAAACCTCTCACTAGTTGAATTGTGATGATATCTGGTATGTGGGTAGGTCTTTGGAAGACGAAGGTCAAGGTCGATTTTGTGTCCCGGACGATGTGTGACCTTGCCATTCCTGCAGACAGGTACATGGAACATACATGCAACTATTCAAGCAAGACATGTTTCAAACTGTTTAGCCAATACAAAATTATTAGGTAGTACAATCCATAATTTTGAATTAATCAAAAGAAAATTGTATGTCACCAATTGATGTGCATTTATATGATGACCTGTAAACTATGACGCTACTTGCTGTGTTCAGTTGAACTATGAACTATGCCCTTACCAGTGGTGTGCAGTTGAAGTGGTCGACATTAAGTGGGTCCACCTCCACCTCCAGGACAACACTGGAACTCTGGCTTCTGCAGTGACAACAAGGTGAATATCAGAAAAGAAAGGAACAGCAAACGTGCTCCGTAATACAGTAAAACATAGCCTGGGTACAAAGGGATTTAAAGTCTAGGGTAAGGTAGGGAAAGCGTATGGTAGTTACACATACATCACTAGCAGCAAACCAGCCCCTTGATGTAGTAACTTGCACAAATGTGTGGCCCAAGGGCTATAGAAAGTGAGATGGGCGCCACCCCTATGCGTCTTTTTAAGACGCCTGGGTCACTTCAACTTTAAGTAAGGTAGGGCCCTTCAATTTAAACTCTTCCTCCTATCTCATTTCCCGCCAACGATGCCCCCACTCACCTCCAGACCATGAGCTTCTCAGCGAGTCTTCTGTAGCCCAATGCTGCCGCCAGATGCAGCAGAGTCATCCCCCTAGCGGAGCAGGTGGGAAGTGCAGCCTCCGGCTTGATCCAGGTGCGCGTCATCAGCTGGGAGCACACGGTGATCAGACGGTCCTCCAGGGAGTGCTGGGTACCCTGGCCAGAACCCTGTCAATCAAATGATTAATCAATCAATCAATAACACCAGCTTGATTGACATATCAATGAGCCAGTACTCCAGTATCTGTCAGGTACACTGGCTGGAACGCAGGTCTTATCAATCAGTTTGCCATCACTTCATTGGAGTGTTAAGAAGAATAATTAGTTAAATTAGTAGATTGAACCCAAAATCATGTTTAACTTTTGGTGATTCATTGCTTTCCACCAGTCCCACCACAATTTGGAGCAATTTCAAGCTGAAGTCACTGTCCACACATTTGGCAGATATAAATTCTAATAGAGCTCTGGGGTGCTACCATTACTGATGTTAGTAATAGTCAGCAAACATGCTGTGTGTCTCTGGGATCTAGACTAAGTGTAAGCTTCTAGAAGTTCACAGTAGACTTCAAGAAACTATATACTTGGGGCTAAGCACAGAAGCACACAGCACAAGCTCATCTGCCTTCTTCACACTTGTCCAGAGCTGTCCTGCTGCCATGCCCCCCTCCTGGTACCCAGCCCACCTGCCTACCTCACCTGTACCTGACTCACCTGTCCTGAGCTGTCCTGCTGCCCCGCCCCCCTCCTGGTACCCAGCCCACCTGCCTACCTCACCTGTACATGACTCACCTGTCCAGAGCTGTCCTGCTGCCCCGCCCCCCTCCTGGTGCCCACCCCACCTGTCTACCTCACCTGTACATGACTCACCTGTCCAGAGCTGTCCTGCTGCCCCGCCCCCCTCCTGGTGCCCACCTCACCTGCCTACCTCACCTGTACATGACTCACCTGTCCAGAGCTGTCCTGCTGCCCCGCCCCCCTCCTGGTGCCCACCTCACCTGCCTACCTCACCTGTACATGACTCACCTGTCCAGAGCTGTCCTGCTGCCCGGCCCCCCTCCTGGTACCCAGCCCACCTGCCTACTTCACCTGTACCTAGCCCACCTGCCTACCTCACCTGTACATGACTCACCTGTCCAGAGCTGTCCTGCTGCCCAGCACCCCTCCTGGTACCCAGCCTGTTCTCTAGCTGCTCCAGTCTCTCCAGGATGGAGATCTTAAACTGACGCTCTGAAACAGAAGTCAGAGGTTTTCTAGTCAGGGTTTTCTAGAGTAGAGTAGAGTAGAGTAGAGTCTTCAGTCAGGTAGGATGCATTACATCCAGTTTAGACACCGCTCCCTTGTAACACTTCTTTAGCCGACTGACACTGTGGGTTTCTGTGGGTGGTCCAGGGCTCTGAAGTTGTATTTTACAGGATGGCTTTCCATAAGGCAGTCAAACCTGGCTAGGGAAAAATATAAAGTGGAGCATTGCAAAGGAGCAGAGCTACAAAGCGGGGGATTGTGTGTACAAATGAAATATTCTATGGCTTCCTGAGGGGTAAAAAGTACTGTCAGACAGGTCTCAGTTGAAGACTGTGGCCACACATGACCTAGTTGTATCCCTGGTTAATCAGAATTTTATGCATGTCAGAGAATCTGAACCCCATGCATATGGTAAGGGGGTGCATGCTAAGGGCATGGGGGTGTAGCGCCTTAGTTCCCCTCTCTAAAAAAAAAACACCTGAAAGTGATCTCAAACCAGGTAACTGAAGAGCTATTCTTCCACTGGTCGTGACAGAGAAGAAAGATGCTATGTACAGTATTTACAGGTTCATTGTACCAGGGAAATTCTTTTTACCATGGCTGTATAACCCTCTCCGGAAGCGTAAATATAGGATGAAAGACAACTACATGTACAAAGGTATAGACTTCACCATCAGTGCTATTTTCATGTAAAAAATCTGAAAACCACATTAGCTGAATTAGTGAAAATCTAAACAAACCATCAAGGGAGAGCCACTCTCGCTGGGTGCCGGGGCTCTGTAGAACGCTGCGCGTCCGGTACTCAAACACGACAGACTTGGAGATGGGCACTCCGCTCGCCGCGACTTGAAGGGTCACCAGGCCTGTCTCATGGGCTGCAGAGGGTTAAAAATGACACTGTGTTACAACAGGCCAGCCATGCAGCAGTGGTGCAGTGCAATACAATCCAAGATCTCATACGTCAGTGAAATATCTAGTTTTGTGAATTTCTTGACTGTTTTCTTCATTATTGAAAGTATATTTCTTGCTGTTTCTGTCTGGTAGTATGCATTTTCCCAATGGCTCCCCTAAGGCAACAGACATGCATATACAATGTACAGCAGGAAACTAAACACAGGAAATGACAGTTTGAAAGTACAGTCAAACCTGCCTAGGCGACCACCTCTACAACGCGACCACCTGGCCATGGCGACCGCTTTTTCTCGGTCCCGAACATTTTCCCCATAGGCACAAGCATTAAGCGGCCTGCCCAAGGCGACCACCCGTCCAACGCGACCGCGACCGCCACGAATTGGGACCGCACAGAGCACAAACCCTGCCCATGATGACTGAGTTTTTCCAGCGTGTGGTGACGATTTTGCTGTCGGATTTCGCGGAAATGTTTTTAAGACCTTGACGGACAAAAATATATGAATAGCATGGATTCCTCCATGAAGTGCTTCAATAAAACGTTCCCACTATAAACATTGTAAATACAAACGGATTGTGAATACTTAAAGATCTTTCTGTCAATGAGAATTGAACCTGGTGGGGGTGATGCTGTCTAAAATCACATAATTTTCCATCCATATCTACGTAGTACACTGTATTCAACACCTCGACCTGGAAACATGTTATGATTGGAATCCTCTTCATTGCGACCACCTGTCCATCGCGACCGTTTTTGCTCGGTCCCCCGGGTGGTCGCCTTGGGCAGGTTTGACTGTATATGTTATACTAGGACCTTTGTCCTAAATTCCTGTCAGTGCCCCTGGGTATACCTACATGCAGAACGTGGGAATAAGCAAGGAAACACAAACAAACAGACATGCCAAACACATGTACAGTACCTTCTTTCACGGAGGTAACAACAGTCCAGCCTATGGTGGTGCAGTATAGGACAATCTAGGCAACAACGTTAACACTGATAAAGACAAGCAATTTCAGCTCACCTGGGCAGTAGCATCTGAGGACTCCACTCTGCACCAGGCTGGCTGGGACACTGATGTCATCAAACACACAGCTGTACGCAGTCGTGCTGGAGTGCCATGGGCCCGTCACCAGGATCTTCACTCCACCCTGCAAACAGACATGGTTTAACCCAAACATCCCTGCAAATATATATGGTTTAACCCAACCATTAGAACAAAATACACCCAACTCCAACACCCAAGAAAAAACACATGGTTTAAGTTAACCCACTCCCTTGCAAATACACAATGGTTTAACACAAACACCAAGAAAATATATGTCGTATATCTATGGTTCAACCCACTCCAACAACTAGACATGCTTTTAACTACACAGCACACATTGAAACGACCTAGACCTTGTGCAAACGTGTTCTATATACATTCGTGGGTAGGCCATGTTGTAAGGTTCCGGTTCGGAATTGTTTTGACCGCATACCTAAAGAGTGCATGAAGACAAGACGCAAATCCTAGGTTTTCTCGTAAGTTTTGGCTCCCGATTTTTCGGCTATCGCTATAGCAGTGTGTAATCTTTTATATTTCCTGAAAGACCCGATCTTCGTAGCGTTTTACGGTTTCAGAGTTTTGATCACGCGAAGACTTCCTGGTATTAGTGCGCGATGACGGTAGCGCGGCCTTGTCGCCTGATTACCCGAATCGTGCGTTCTATGTACGTTTTGCATGGTTTCACACCATCGGGGATTGCGGAAAACGTATCCTCACGATTTTCTTCATTTTTCCTAATTGCACAGACAGAATGATGACCTTTATTCCCATATCAGTCATTATCCTAGGAAAACTCTTATTTTCCTTCTAGCGGCCTTGGAAGAATGCCCTAAAAATAGCAGTTTTGGGGATGAAAATTGCTTAAAACGACAGTTTTTACCAAAAATGACGTTTCCACAGAAAAGATTGAATTTGTCTGTCGTTCAAAGACAAGGCACCCCTATCCGTCGGAAACATTGAATTGGCCAAAAAAGGATGTTTGGAAAAGTGCTATTGCCTTTCTGGGAACGAGTCATGTCGGCCCCAAATTGTAAAAAAAAACTCCGAACCGAGACCGTAAGATATGTGTGCCAGATGCGTTCTGGGTAGGTTACCATATGTTCCAAGTCCCATTTCGCGTAAGTAAAAAACTGTAAAATATTAATCTACATAAAAGTTCTGAGGAAAAATTAACAAACCTCGGGGTAGGACCACTCCGGTGAGAAGTCTGTGATGCCGACCAGCTCGCTTCTCCGTGCCGACCTCTCGCCGCGCCCGTACGTGCCGTTCTCCGTCGGGTCGTTGCCATGGTCGCTGGAATCCGTGTTCTCCAGCTCAGGCAGCAGATCCGACAGCTGCGTATCCAGCATGATGTTGTCGAACGCGTCGAAGTTGGACAAGTCCACGTCGGAGGTGGGGGTGTTCAGGTCCAGGTTGTCTAGCGCCTGGTTGGAGGAGAGCGTGCTGAGGTTAAGGGTGAGGTTCTGCGGCGGCGAGAGGTGTCCGTTGGCCTGCGTCAGGCCCGTTGGAATCACGCTGTTCCCGCTGAGAAGGATGTCGCGACAACCGAACTCGTTGGTCTCACTCAGGGGCGAGGTCAGCTGACCGTCCCCTGCGGAGGAAACTACCGTGGGAGACCCCATGGTGTCGCGGGTCCCAGCGTTCATGGCGACTGCTGTCTTGTAGTCGGGCGGGGGGTAGGGGTGCCCCTGGTTTAGCCCTTCTCCGAAACTGCCACTGTTCAACCCCCCCACCGCGTCCCCCCCTATTGCACTTGTCATGTCCTGAGCAAAGAGTAGCTGCCGGTCCCCCCCTTGTGCCACGCCCGCCCCCTCCAGGACGAACCCGTTTGGGGTGGCATGGTGGTTGCCATGGTTACTCGTCTGCAGAACCTGTTCGTCCAGGCTCTTGCTCCGCTTGACGAAGCCCTTGGCGTCGAGAGCCATCTTACGGCTGAATCCCCCCCCAGTGAAGCTACGCGGGGCCCTACTGGGGGTGGATGGTGCCGTCATAGCGTGGCCCTCGCCGTGGATCGTGTCGAGGTTCAAGCTGTAGCGACTCACGGGGGCTGCCTCTGCCAGAGTCTGGCCCGGGAGAGCGTGGCCAACTAGGGCCTGGCCCGCCAGCGCGTTGGACTCGTAGATGGTGAGCATGGATGAGGGCGGGAGGTCGAACGAGTTCTGCGAAGCGAGGAATCTTGTGTTGATGGCGTGGTTCATGCCCGGGCTGTGCGTGTTCGCCGCCGCCGCCGCACTGACGGGAGGAAGTTCGTTCTCGACCTTTACGGACCAACCCTGGGCTGACGCCGCAATGCCGTTCAGAACCATGGGCACGGTGTTCGGCTGGGTGACGGTCGCGTGGTGGAAAACCATGGCGCTACCTGAATTAATAAATGACAGATTTATTCAGCAAACAAAAACAGGCCTCATGGAAGCTCAAGGCTGATTTAACACGCTCGTTCACAACTATGACATCAAGACTTTCCAATACTTATAACTATAATAAATATAACTACAGTACTGTAAATGCAGAAATGTTCGCTGTTGTTTAGTGTTCGCGGTTTTTGCGGCGACCGCTTCACCGCAAACTTTAAAACAATGCAAACGTTTTTGTCCAATACTGTAGCAGTATGTGACTATAGCACTGCCACGAACTGAACAACACCGCAAACACTCCATTTTCTCCCTAGCATGAAATAAAAACCACACAAATTTAACTGCACTTAGAGTATTCTCTGGAATTCAAATCTGATATCATACTATACTAGACTAAGTATACTATACCTCCATCGGCGGTGGAAATGGCGACGTTGTGCGAGGACTGGGGAACCATCGACACCATGCCGGTGGGGAGGGGGGTCACGACGGACGTCGGCATCTGGTCCTCCGCCGCTGTGGTGTACCCGGGCAGCACGGGAACTCCACACAAGAGATTTGCGCTGACTATCGAACCACTCGTGCTAATCCCCGTCACCGCGATCCCGCTGGAAAACATCCCGTTGTGCACGCCGCTCGGACCCCCCAGGCCGTTCAGGTTAACGACCGCGCCGTTCCGCGCGGCGAGACCATTGGGAACTTTGCCGATCATATTCACTACGGTTGGCGCGGGCTGGGCCGGGAGGTCGGGGGTCGTGTCGCCGCCCATGCCCGCAGGACTGTCCATCTCGGAACGCGTACTCTCGACCTTGGGCGAGATGATTCGGTGGGGAGTGTGACCGCACTTCTGCTTGGTCCCGGCCCCATCCTTAGCACAGACGCAGGCGTGCGTGACTGTCTTAGGCTGGGGTTTGGGCGCCTTGTTGTCCAGTAACTTCTCCACGACAGCCTCAATCGTCTCGCTCTGCACAGGGGAAACACACAAACACTCTTAGCTTCACTCTTAGCACAGGGGAAACACACAAACACTCTTAGCTTCACTCTTAGCACAGGGGAAACACACAAACACTCTTAGCTTCACTCTTAGCACAGGGGAAACACAAAAACACCCTTAGCTTCATCAACAACAACAATCTTCAATAACAACTGTTCAAAGTTTTAATAAATAAGTTTATTGCAAGTTCTTGCCCGTAGGCTAATTGCAAGTACATGTAACATGAAAGGACAGACAGACAATATATAACAATACAGCATGTGACTTTCTAGTCTAAATACTTGACACACTAAATTCTATCTCAATACTACACTCTACACTATATAATACTTAATACTACACTCCACTTCTTCCAACCCCTACTTCAAACCCCTACTACAGCCACTACACTATAAATCATGTATGATGAAACTTCTTCACGGTATACAAGTATACTACTTCTACATGGCATACATGGCATAGAGTTAGCTGTGGCAAAGATGCCTTTAGAAGTATATTTTTGTTTGTGCAATGTCCATGGGAACTAACCATTTAAGCATGCCAATAATTGTGATACCCTGAGCTCCCATTAGATTGTGGTATAGCCCATAATATCTGATATATAGCCAACAATGTTATATAACCCATAATATGTACTCACCACGTCGTTGTTACTTCCGACCTTGACTCCTGCAACTGCAGAGCATAAATGAAAATATAAGCATCCAGATGAGAATAAAAAAGTTTATTTTACAATGCAAAATAACAAAAATCAGGAGGCTTCTTTCCACAACTCAACTTTTCACAAATCAAGAGGCATCTTTTAATTTACTGTTGAGATTACTACAAACAAAATGTAACAACACTAAGGATCTGATTATCTTTTTCTCAGTCAATCTTGATTCATTTTAGGTCCAGAAGATCAACTTTGGCTAAGGCCACACCAATTCAATTTCTTGGTTAATGGATTTTTATTTTCAATTTTAGCAAAAAAAGTCATGCACCTGACCCTGTTCACTCCCTGATACTGTGTGCATCAAAGTAAAAACATTCCTCTGAGACTCTGTTTTCATGTTGTTTTTCCAATCTAGCATTTTTTTAAATCTTTTTTTATTCCGTTAACCAAGAAAATAAATTGGTGTGGCCTAAAGTAAACTTTCAGTAGCTAACTATGAACTTCCAAATCAGGCTAATCTTGGTCAGGGGCAAAGTCATGAAAACGTCCTGAACGTGTAACAGAGATTTTACTCACACATGGGCTTGAGCTGCTTGAGGAGTTCGTCTTTCGTCCATTCTTGTGAGTCGATGCGGAGGGGAATGGTGGGGGGAACGGAGGGTTTGGAGTCCTCAGTAGTCGGCACATTCAGGTAGTGTACCAACACTATGTCTGGGTTCTACACAAACAAACATATAAACAAGTAAATACATGGTCAGGTAGTGTACCAACACTATGTCTGGGTTCTACACAAACAAACATATAAACAAGTAAATACATGGTCAGGTAGTGCACCAACACTATGTCTGGGTTCTACACAAACAAACATATAAACAAGTAAATACATGGTCAGGTAGTGTACCAACACTATGTCTGGGTTCTACACAAACAAACATGTAAACAATCAAATACATGGTCAGGTAGTGTACCAACACTATGTCTGGGTTCTACACAAACAAACATATAAACAGGTAAATACATGGTCAGGTATTGCACCAACACTATGTCTGGGTTCTACACAAACAAACATATAAACAAGTAAACACATGGTCAGGTAGTGTACCAACACTATGTCTGGGTTCTACACAAACATTAGCAAACAGGTAAACACATGGTCAGGTAGTGCACCAACACTATGTCTGGGTTCTACACAAACAAACATATAAACATGTAAATACAAGTAAATACATGGTCAGGTAGGGCACCAACACTATGTCTGGGTTCTACACAAACATACAAACAAGTAAATACATGGTCAGGTAGTGTACCAACACTATGTCTGGGTTCTACACAAACAAACATATAAACAAGTAAATACATGGTCAGGTACTGTACCAACACTATGTCTGGGTTCTACACAAACAAACATATAAACAAGTAAATACATGGTCAGGTAGTGTACCAACACTATGTCTGGGTTCTACACAAACATTAGCAAACAGGTAAACACATGGTCAGGTAGTGCACCAACACTATGTCTGGGTTCTACACAAACAAACATATAAACATGTAAATACAAGTAAATACATGGTCAGGTAGGGCACCAACACTATGTCTGGGTTCTACACAAACATACAAACAAGTAAATACATGGTCAGGTACTGTACCAACACTATGTCTGGGTTCTACACAAACAAACATATAAACAAGTAAATACATGGTCAGGTACTGTACCAACACTATGTCTGGGTTCTACACAAACAAACATATAAACAAGTAAATACATGGTCAGGTAGTGTACCAACACTATGTCTGGGTTCTACACAAACATTAGCAAACAGGTAAACACATGGTCAGGTAGTGCACCAACACTATGTCTGGGTTCTACACAAACAAACATATAAACAAGTAAATACATGGTCAGGTAGTGTACCAACACTATGTCTGGGTTCTACACAAACATTAGCAAACAGGTAAACACATGGTCAGGTAGTGCACCAACACTATGTCTGGGTTCTACACAAACAAACATATAAACATGTAAATACAAGTAAATACATGGTCAGGTAGGGCACCAACACTATGTCTGGGTTCTACACAAACAAACATACAAACAAGTAAACACATGGTCAGGTAGTGCACCAACACTATGTCTGGGTTCTACACAAACAAACATATAAACAAGTAAACACATGGTCAGGTAGTGTACCAACACTATGTCTGGGTTCTACACAAACAAACATATAAACAAGTAAATACATGGTCAGGTAGTGCACCAACACTATGTCTGGGTTCTACACAAACAAACAAACAAGTAAACAAGTAAATACATGGTCAGGTAGTGCACCAACACTATGTCTGGGTTCTACACAAACAAACATATAAACAAGTAAATACATGGTCAGGTAGTGCACCAACACTATGTCTGGGTTCTACACAAACAAACAAACAAGTAAACAAGTAAATACATGGTCAGGTAGTGCACCAACACTATGTCTGGGTTCTACACAAACAAACATATAAACAAGTAAATACATGGTCAGGTAGTGCACCAACACTATGTCTGGGTTCTACACAAACAAACATATAAACAAGTAAAATACATGGTCAGGTATTGTACCAACACTATGTCTGGGTTCTACACAAACAAACATATAAACAAGTAAAATACATGGTCAGGTATTGTACCAACACTATGTCTGGGTTCTACACAAACAAACATATAAACAAGTAAACACATGGTCAGGTAGTGCACCAACACTATGTCTGGGTTCTACACAAACAAACATATAAACAAGTAAACACATGGTCAGGTAGTGTACCAACACTATGTCTGGGTTCTACACAAACATTAGCAAACAGGTAAACACATGGTCAGGTAGTGCACCAACACTATGTCTGGGTTCTACACAAACAAACATATAAACAAGTAAATACATGGTCAGGTATTGTACCAACACTATGTCTGGGTTCTACACAAACAAACATATAAACAAGTAAACACATGGTCAGGTAGTGCACCAACACTATGTCTGGGTTCTACACAAACAAACATATAAACAAGTAAACACATGGTCAGGTAGTGTACCAACACTATGTCTGGGTTCTACACAAACATTAGCAAACAGGTAAACACATGGTCAGGTAGTGCACCAACACTATGTCTGGGTTCTACACAAACAAACATATAAACAAGTAAAATACATGGTCAGGTATTGTACCAACACTATGTCTGGGTTCTACACAAACAAACATATAAACAAGTAAAATACATGGTCAGGTACTGTACCGACACTATGTCTGGGTTCTACACAAACAAACATATAAACAAGTAAACACATGGTCAGGTAGTGTACCAACACTATGTCTGGGTTCTACACAAACAAACATATAAACAAGTAAATACATGGTCAGGTAGTGCACCAACACTATGTCTGGGTTCTACACAAACAAACAAACAAATAAACAGGTAAACACATGGTCAGGTAGTGTACCAACACTATGTCTGGGTTCTACACAAACAAACATATAAACAAGTAAATACATGGTCAGGTAGTGCACCAACACTATGTCTGGGTTCTACACAAACAAACATATAAACAAGTAAATACGCGGTCAGGTAGTGTACCAACACTATGTCTGGGTTCTACACAAACAAACATATAAACAAGTAAATACATGGTCAGGTAGTGTACCAACACTATGTCTGGGTTCTACACAAACATTAGCAAACAAACAAACAGGTAAACACATGGTCAGGTATTGTACCAACACTATGTCTGGGTTCTACACAAACAAACAAATAAACAAACGGTCAGGTAGTGCACCAACACTATGTCTGGGTTGGATTACCATACCAACATGATATGTGGGTTCTAAACAGACAAAAACATGATCTGTAAACCAAGAAAATAAATTGGTGTGGCTTCATGTAGTATACCAACACCAAATCAAGATTCCACACAACGAATGCAAAAAAGAGGTACCTGTGTACTGTGTAAAAACAACTTGCACAGAATGCTGACATCAGCACTTTATTACTAGAGTCTGATGAACACTGAACAGACTGACCTGCAACAACCAGTAGCATCTTCTGTGGAATGTTGGCACGATAGAGGAATGCACATAGCAGCCATACAGGCACTGTGGAGGGGATACAACAATAGTTAAACACTATGTACCTGAGAAAGATAGAGAAAAGACAATAACACTGCCAGTTAGTGAAAAATGTAAGACTTAGTGTAACCTCCACAACCATTTCTCCTGGATACCAGGATGATCCTACCTCTTCAGCATTGATGTGTCTGTTGCCATGGATACGAAAAATCATGTGTGTCTGTTGCCATAGATACCAAAATCATGTGTCTGTTGTCAAGGACACCAGAAAATCATACCTAATCTCTGATGTGTTACCATGAATACAATAATGTCGATCTCTTGATACGGCGAGAAGAAATTGTCGGCATGCAAACCAGCATAATATAAGTCTGTTGCCATGGATACCAGATTAATGTGAGTGTTACCATGGATACCAGACTAATGTGAGTCTGTTGCCGGGGATACCAGACTAATGTGAATCTGTTGCCATGGATACCGGAATGGTATAAGTATGTTGCCACGGATACCTTACCTCTACACCCTGTACTTTGAGCTTCATGTGATCTTCTCTGGTAGTTTTGCCATCCTTGCGTTTTTTCCAGCTGTAGCCGTCTTTTCTGTACTTCACCTTCTTCCTGTTGTAGAGGATCATCGACCCGCTCTGAGGTCTGACAAAGAAAAGAAAAACATTGTTAAAGGAACGGTAAGAAATTGTTTTTTTTACCTTTCAACCCAAAACATGTTCACTGTAGGTGATGTATTGCTTTCCACAAGTCCCACCAATTTGGAGTAATTTCAAGTCATCTTGTTTGCTGGCCAGCCTTTGTGTATAGAACCTTGGGGGGTCAAGATTACTGAAGTATTAGTTGCAACAGGTAACATGCCCTGCTGTGTGCTTCAGTGAGTGAGTGTCATAAGCTTGCATTATCCACTGTACAATCATTATGATATACATAAAACCCTTGTTGTAATACAGCCAGAACATAAATATGTACACCTAACAAAGGACAACATGTTCTCATACATTATGTCATCAGATAACTATGATCTAATGGAAAATTCGTCTTCACATGTTTCATAAGAAGAAGCATGTAAACTATAGGGCGTATTCACGTGACGTCATCACCCCTGCCCTCCGTGGGCGGCCATGTTGGTGCTCACCCTGCAGCGAAGTTTCTCGGTGTCCGACGGTCTCTAAATTTCCAAGGAATGCGAAGTCGTCTGATCGCTGTTTTATTATATGCAAAGAGTCTCCGGCCTCACATCCTTTTCGCTACAAAAATCCAATTTCACCTACTGGAAATGACCCATTATCGACGAGCGAGGAAATGTTTTCCCCAGCTGCCTACAAACATGGCCGCTAAACTGTTTACAGAGTACGCATAAAATCAGTTCACAGCATACAAGTGTTCCAAGGCCTGCAACCACGTAGTACAGTGTCTTGAGTGTCGTGAAAATTTTTGTTGACAGGGAGTACGTTATGATCGGGAAAGTTCGACGTTGAAAGACCCCCAGTTTGCGAACGTATCTCAAGCAACGGCTACACGGTGCCGCCACTGTGTTACACAACGGGCACCAGATACAAAGGTTTCCATACACTCACGTTGATTCTCAAACTTCAACTATTTAGATCCGCTGTTCGTATGCCAGAAATCCACTTTTGTTTCAGTCGTTTAATAGTCCCTTCGTATGTTCCCTTACCTACACGAGAAACGCCAAACCAATCTTACTGTTACCCGATCAGTGTGTGCTTTATCAGTCCCAATCAAACATCTGACCACGAGGCAAAACACCATGATTGTGAGACAAAACGTTTCGAAGGGAAATTGTGAATGGCGTAGAAAACATCTGCTATTTATACGGAGAGTTCCATAGGGCTCCACTATCAAGTGAGCACCAACATGGCCGCCAGTGCTCGTTGCTAGGGGGAGGGTCACGTGACTGAATACGCCCTATACAATGTAGGTAGAGATAAGAACTTGCCTGACATAACACATATACTTGAGATACATTGATATTTACAATGCTGCTGTACACATTAATAACAGACAAGTCCATGCATGTAAGAATCTATGCTGTAGATCATCATAAAATTCAGATATCATATTGTTAGCTTTAAAAATATATACACATATGTTTATATATAGAGAATGACTGTATGAGTTTAGTGACATTCTGTGTTGCCAGAACTAGCACTCCTTATCTCAGGGTAATTTGATACGTCCAACAACAACAGAAACCAGGTCAACAACATTGAGTTCAGTCCCTTCACTTGGGGGGAAGGGGGACTGAAACCCGATATGGCCGGGCTGTCATCCTCATCACTCACAGAGGTCAGAGGTCAGCAGCTGACACCCCAATTAGTCTGCCGGGTCAGAGGTCAGCCAGCTGTGTGCACTGTAATATTTTCCTGGCATTGTGGCGCCATGGCATCAACATGAACTTGTGTGACCTGTATAGTGTACACATCTCTCCTGCTATGGAACTAGACTGGGGTGGTGTTTCTAATAATATATAGCAGACGATTTGATGTAATTTGCAGCTCCCGGGATTCAATCGTGAAACAACAGAAACATGACAGTGCCAAGCATCCAGCCTGTCATCAAAGGGGGAAATTATGGCCATGTCCTCCTTTTGGCAGTCAAAACTGATGTGTCTGATCATGATGTACAAAAGATGATGTAATTATGTACAACAAATTCAATTTTCTTCTCCTGAGTTCCGGGTTGGTAAATGTATAGTCATGTTATTTTTGTTTTCACCTTCCGTTTGTAGGTTGTTGACAGCTTAGTTGGCTTGGGGTTAAGCGCACATGAAGTAATGTAATTTTTTTCTTAATTGAGTTTGGGAGTTCTAGACAGCCCTTTTTCAGTTGGGGTTAAACTCAGGTTAAGTGTGCATGCATCATGTAATATAACACTTAGTCTAATAGTTTTTTTCTCACCTTCAGTTTGGGAGTTGTTGACAGCCATTGTATGGTTCAAGGGGCTAGAGTTCAGTGTGCATGTAATGTTTTTTCCCACCCGAGTTTGGGGTTTTTAGAATTGGCTGAGCCATTGTCGGCTTGAGGTTAGAGGTAAATGTACATGTAATAATGTTACTTTTTCTCACCTGAGTTTGGGGGTTGTTGACAGCCATTGTTGATGGATGTCAAAACACAGCAAGAACCCAGCGATTTCCTGAAACACAACCAGGAAGATACATGTATTCAACACTGCTCATGGGTTCAAAATTCAAACTTTTATTAAAAAACCTCTCACTTTTTACTTAGCAGGCAATTACTGTGTAAATCATATTGCATATGTCAGTGAATAATCTTATCAGGTTGGCGAATAACTGAATTTTTTTTTAGCAAAGTTCTCTATTCACAACAAAATGTTTAACAATTTGAGATGAGGATCGACGGTCATCAAAACATTTAATACAGAGAGAGGAAATTAATTGCTGAATAAAGAACTTTGCAGTTTGCTATTCATAATGTATTTGCGTCCAAGTAGTCTCTGTCCAAACCTTCACATGCATCTATTCTTTATACAACATATAACAAGCAATTCGAGTCACATGTCTGTTTTTTTCTGAGCTTAATATGTACTTGGGAGAGTCTCTCAGCCTTGCTGCTGCAAGGAGACATTTAAGGTCAGACATGAACAAATCATCCATCCCTATAGCGTTACCATGGTGACAACCAATCCCTGTGAGCGGTTACCATGGTGATGACTCGTGATCACATACCCACCCGTATCACGAGCGAACACATTTCCAACCCAAATCTGGCCCATAAGCCCTACCACTTCTCTTTACTGCCAGAGTTTATGACACTGATGCATTGACATGAAAATACTTGTGTATGAAAATACTTGTGTCTGTTCCTAAAAAACAATTCTAGAAATTGTACCTTATAAAGAATGTTATTCATATCTTGGGGAGACTCTCTGCAAATAAAGAAGCTAATAATGTTTCTGACTGGCTATAATAAATGTCTTAGTACACTTTTAATGAATTCAATGTTGATTATATGATGATACCAATTACAATATGTTATACTTCAAAATTGCAACTTGCCTATATTTTCTACTGATAATCTAGACAAATTTTCTGAAATCACAGGTGAGTATTTCATGCTCCGCTTCAGCACTCAAAAAATGAAAAACAGTCCTTTTTCTGTTGAAAATGACCTCCATGATTGTCCTTTATGCCATGAAAGGTGCTGTGGGCTCTGTGGCCCTGAACAACTCACTAAAGGAAGCCTCACAATACCTTGTCAAAAATGTTATTTGTATCTTGGAGAGTGACTTTCAGCAAATACAGAAGCTATGTTTCTGACTGACTATAAGACAATTGCAAGTCTTTACAGTACACTTTTGATTAACTTTATGTTGATTTATGATACCAATAACAATCCCTTACCCTTCAACATTGCAACCTGTCTAATATTTTCTGGTAAATTCTACTGATAATCTAGACAAATTTTCTAAAATCACAGGTGAGTATTTCAAGCTCCGCTTCAGCCCTGAAAACATTAAAAACTTCAGCCCTGTCTGTTGAAAATAACCTCCTTGTCCTTTGTGCCATTAAAGGTGCCGTGGGCTCTGTGGCCCTGAACCACTCACAAAAGGAACCCTAACATTCATCAAACAAGCATAACTCTTCTGCAGGAATGGAGCTGTCAAAGTCAATTGCCTTATTGTTGGAGCCTGCACAGGTTTGGGCCCACCACACACATGTGGGGAATGTAAATAACCTGAGTCGTGGATGAACGGATTTTTCACAAAGAACATCAATGACAACATGCATGAGGGAGACAATGATTATACACAATAATTTGGTTAGAATGCTTGAACTGCATGTATCAAAAAATAAACTAGAGGAATTGATGGATGGATGGATGGATGGTTGGACGGATGGATAGATAGAAGGAGGGATGAAATTATGCATGCATGGATGGAGCACTGGATGGAGGGAAGGATGGATGGATGGATGGATAAAATGATGAACGAATGGAACGGATGAAATGAGGGATGTATGGCTAAATGGAAAGAGGATGGATGGAAGGATGAAATGATGGATGGATAGAAAGAGGGATGGATAGATGGATGGATGGATGGAAAGAGGGATGGATGGAAGGAAGGATGAAATGATGGATGAATTTATGAAGGGATGGAAGGATGGACGGATGAATGAAATGATGGATGGATGGATAGATGGATAGATGAACAAATGAAAGGGCAAAGGGATGGAAGGATGGATGGATAGATGGCAAAATGGGTTTATTTCTGACTTGTGTAACGTTAATTTTGTACCTGTTCCAAAGTGATCTTTACATCATACAAAACTGATTCTCATGAATAAGGCATCACGCCTGTAAATTATCTATGCATAAATCATCATTTGATTCAGCGTCAATCTATTTATACCTGTGGTGACCTTTCCAACACAATAGTGCCGTGGACATCTATACAAGCCTCACTTCATCTTCTATGAGGTGACACCAGCGAGGTTCTCAATACAAACTTATGTAATACAAAATAAATCAAGCTCTGGATAAACACTCCAGTTGTTTGATTCATTTTGTATTTACATAATGTTGGTTTGGTTTAATGGGGCGTATAAAAACATATAGCCACTGGCTACACGACTAGCTGAAGGCTATTACAAAGGGCTAGCCCTGGTATGTAACTGAACAACATACAATATACAATACATAATGGTATACCTGGGAGTCTAACCTTCATTGACGTATCTATACAAACGTATTATTGACCCGAACATTTACCTCTATTGCGTTTTGTTTTTCTTAAGAGGAAAACAGGTATTGTGCCCCCATGCTCTTACTCTTAGCACGGCCGCCTTACCCTGGGGAGCAGATTCTCTACCTTGTATATAAGATTCAGATCGACCAGGGATGTTGCTAGGCCGCATGAGGCCAGTCTTCAACTGTGACCTGTCTGACAGTACCCCCCCCCCCCTCAAGAAGCCTTAAAATACCCCATTTTGACTTATAAAATCCTCTAAAACTCAACATAGGGAGGGAGGAAAATCCACACCATCCACCCACTTTTGATTCACTCCCTCACGCCCCAATGAAATCTTTTCCCCGAAAAATAACAACCCTGTACTGTTTGTCCTGATAGACTGGAAGCCCAGGAATCTCTATTCCCGACCTGGTAGCTCGGACATGTGCGCAGCATATTAATAACAGTCCTGACAGAAGCGGCCCAAAAGCGGCGGAAGCCACGCTAACCGGGCACCTGTTGTGGGGGGAGGTACGGTTAAAGCTCGTCCCGTGACTCCAGCGTGGTCCAGAAGGTTCACGCAGAGGTGGCGATGTTTTTGTTTTATTTTCGTCACGTTTTCTGGGTTCGGGGACCCGCCCACCCCACACACGCACCTCGTTGGTGTTCCATCGGTGACGGACGCGAGGGAAGGCCGACGGCTTGGGCAGGGCCTCGAGCTTGTCGGGCAGCTTGGTGGGTCGGGGAGCCACCCCGTCCTTGTCGTCTTTCTCCGTGGCGCCTGGCGACAGGAAAGGAAATCGGGAATATTTATAAGGCGGAGAAAAATAAGACTATATTTGGTATTATGTATATCAACATGTCAGTCGATCGCTCACGATGGAACGAACGATCACAACACGCTAACCTCAAACCACAAGATGCGATCATATCCTACCTACTCGCTTGGAACATTTGTAGGAAGACGTGGAAACATTAAAATTTGTCATCATTTATTCCACCGCCTTTGTGTTTGCGGAATCGACAAGTAGTTGCCGAAAGTGCCTGACTCCGCGATTTCTGTCGGAGATGTTCATACGGAGGTTTCGTCCCAAAACGAGCAGGTTTTCACTCATTGACGCCGAAAATACAGACGTTATGAACAGATCGTCCCTTTCTTAACAGTGTCCCGCAACGGCTTGGCATAAATCACAGGAAAGAACGAGAAAGATTACCTTCTGATTCGCTATTCACCGCCATCTTCAGTGATCTTCCCCATTTTCGCAAACAGAATCTTGCGCATGCGCAGATAGTTAGGAGTGACTGTCGCGAGAAAAACGAGATCAGGCGATACCATTCACGATAAAAAGGGGGTGTTTCAAAGGTTTTCAAAGGCATGTAGTTTCCGGAAATCTCCAAGCAGATATTGTGGGGGAGGCTTTGTCACAGAAACGGACAGCTAGGAAAACACAACGTTTTAGCCTTCCCCAACGTCTGCTTGGAAATTCCCTTATTTTTGGCGTTACAGGCTTTGAATGCACTATCAACCTAAGGTGGTTTTATTTGTGCATGATGCATTCATATGATCAAAGGTCATCAAATAAAAGAATCATAAAATGAGTGAATGCATTGTAACAACGTAAGTCACGTAACTAAGATGCACGGCACACCATACGGTAAACAAGCCCCCCAGAACTGAGCCTGCAACGTCAAGTTCAGTGACCTTCTTGTAGTGATTATAGACAGATAACTGTCTTGCACACGTCATGGCAAGTGACGTTTGGGTGGTGATTACTAGTATACAGATAACAACCTGTCTCTCGATCCAACTCAAGCCTTACACAGGTGGCTTTCGTTACAAAGTTCTCACGGTCCTACGTGACAGAGCTGTACACGTTGTATTAGAAATATATATTATGTATACTGGGCTCCCTTGGAAATTAACTAATGCTGCGTTATACGGGGGTTCCCAGTTGTGTTGTGAAATGAAATGAATAAATAAAGTAAATAGATAGTGTTTAATGTGCATTTCTATCTGTGAAATATAGAAGAAATAACCTTTATTTTTTTTGTTAATTACAAAGAAGGTTCCAAGCTAATGTGCACCGGTACCCTTACATCAGACAGTGAAACACAAGAGGTCAGTAGCACACTCTCCTGGCTCCCGGGGGCCCGCTAGTGCACAGACCGCACGCCATAATAACCGCTAGGCTAAAAGGTCCGCACCTATTAGGTCCTATTAGACTGGTCAGTGGGGGCGCTTGAACCCAACTGTTACATGATCAGTAACGCCTTTGAAAGCTCACAAACAAGTGACTTGAGTTCCAGATTCTGTGTGCCTTCCACAGAAAAATGTATACAACGATTCTTTGAAAATGTATTGTTAACATGTTATATTCTACAGGCCTAAAACAGAAATAATGCAATCTTGATAACACTAGTACTAGCCAGTTAAATCTACTAATACATTTATAAACCATTTTTTCCAAAGCTTTACATTGCAGATAGACAATAAATTATATTGTGACATTTTTCATCAACGAAGTGAAATTAAAGGATTTCGTATTTTTGGAAATGAGAAACACGAGGTTTCAATTGTAAATCTAAAGGTGACGTGGGTTTGTTATACAGTCAATTTTTTGTGGTCTATATCATAACCGTCACCATGTAATTACATAAACTAAACTCACTGATTGCATTCAGTGACGTCAGATATCTATCTAAGTCTCTTATCTGTGCTGACTGCCTTGAGAAAGTGTCCAAAGGACTGTTTCCAGGCGCCCGTGACGTCAGAGGTCTATAAGTCTGATCTTCATGCTGACTGCCTTGAGCGAGTATTTGAAGGACTGTTTCCAGGCGCCCCAGGCGATGCCCTGCTTGGTCTTGCACTTGTGCGAGTCGTGGTACTTCCCGTTCAGGAAGGAGTCTCCGCAGCGCCAGTACCACCAGCCGCCACCGCCGAACTTCTCCGCGCAGTTGCAGCCGCACTCGTCATTATCCCTGCAGGAGAGAGCTCAGTTATTAGTATCACCAGTACCACAGTACCGCCGGTACCACCGTGAATACCACTGCCCTACAGTACCACCAGCCGCCACCGCCGAACTTCTCCGCGCAGTTACAGCCGCACTCGTCATTGTCTCTGCAGGAGAGAGAGCAGTTATTAGTATCACCAGTACCACAGTACCGCCGGTACCACAGTAGTACTGCTACCACGGTACCACCAGCCGCCTCCGCCGAACTTCTCCGCGCAGTTACAGTCGCACTCATCATTGTCCCTGCAGGGGAGAGAACAACAATAAGTACCACTGTTTCCGGTACCACAGTAGTAATGCTACCACGGTACCACCAGCCATCACCTCCAAACTTCTCCGCGCAGTTACAGTCACACTCGTCATTATCCATGCCGGGGAGAGAAAACAGTCATCAGTACCACCGGTACCACAGTACCACCAGTACCATAGCAGTACTGCTACCACGGTACAACCAGCCGCCATCTCCAAACTTCTCCCCGCAGTAACAGCCACACGCATCATTAACCCTGCAGGGAAGATCACAGTTATCAGTACCAAAGGTACCACAGTACCACCGGCACCACAGTACTATTGCTACCGCGGTACCACCAGCCGCCACCGCCAAACTTCAATGCACAGTTACAGCCGCACTCATCACCACCGACTCAAAAGCACCGCCGTCACCACAGTACCACCGGTACAACAGCAACGCCGGCACGATAGTACCATCATCACCACATTACGAGGGAACCACCGGTACCACCGAAACAGCAGTACCACTGGTACCACAATACCACATTATCACTGATACTGCAGTATCACAGGCACCTCAGTACCACCGGTAATAAATCTGACCTCAGGTAACTCACCTGTCGCGTGTGGTGAACTTCATGCCGTCCAGTGGGACGGGGCGTAACATGGCGTCCCCCGCAGTGCTCCCTGTGAAGTACCCGGACAGGTGTAAGGTGTAGTCGTCCTCCTCCCCGCCTACACGGAAGCTCCTGTACAGGGAAAGTGATGAAAGTGATATCGATCAAGCTTGGATCAGCACGAAAACAAATATTCAAGCAAAGTTTTCGAAAGTCGTATCAAACATATTTCAGCCAAAGGAGCTAGACTATTCTTTCACTGGTCTTGACAGAGAAGATATATATGTGCAGTATTTACAGGTTCATTTTACCGGGGAAATTCCCCTAGCTCTTTCGACAAGCACATTATAAACAGTGGACCACGGCGTAGCGTGCATGTCGGGTGAGCGACACAGTCAGATTTCGAACTCAAGGCGTCTAGCAGCCAGATGGTCTCCTTTGCAGGCCTTCTGGGCGGCGCCGGCGTTTAATTTTGCCCTGGGGGAGCGCTGAATTAGCCTGGGTGCCATCCTATTTCTACCGAGGGCTCCTACGCTCGCTATCCTAAAAAAAAAAAAATTTTAGGTTAGCGAGTGTAGGAGCCCCGATAGCAATAGGACGGCGCGCAGGCTAGCGCTGATCGCGATTTTCAACTTGTCGGGGCCAGGTACGGTTCTTTTGCTGGGCCTCCCGTTTCCAGGGCGTCGCCTAGAAGGCCTATAAAGGAGGCTATGAACCATGCATGCTACCACTATGGCATGATGATACCTGTACTCGGAGAAGGCGCTGTTTCCCTCCCAGTCCGTGAAGTCCAGATGCAGGATGTACTTCCCCCTGCTGGTCAGCGCGTGCAGCTTGTCCAGCCCCAGCCAGAACTCGCCCTCCAGGTCACCGAACCCGCGCGCGTACTCCTCCCAGGTCCGGTTAAAATCCACCTGGAAGGTGGCAAGGTGGTCTTACAGTTAGGATTGTTGACTTAGAATTTTATGGTTCTGTGTCAGAATCTCTAGCAGGACCCAATGTTGTGCCCTTGGGAAAGACACTTTACGCCTATTTCCTTACCGATGGTCAGGTGACACTTTATTACCTAGCCTCAGTTAGAGGCGTCGACGTCCATCGGATGGGACGTAAAGTCGGAGGCCCCATGCATGTTTGAGGACAGCCACACTCGGGCACATAACTTATGAGATCCAGCCGCATTTATCGGAAAGAGTGGTGGTTCTTCCTGGGGTGAGTGGATCACTGAAATTTTACAGTCCAGGCTTACGCAGCTTGTACATACTGTACAAAACTGGTAACAAAGAAATCCATGGATGATGGTCATGGCCTTATGTCTCTCCAGGGACAAAGAGGATAAGTATCAGTAAGTATGGATATCGGTATCTTTAACGATCTGTAGTTGCAAGGAGTTAAGGTTTATTTTAAGTCGGAGCTAAACTTCTATACTGAAGTTGGAATGACTTCAAGAATAAGACGCCTTTCTACGTAGTGCGTCTGTGCATATGACAGCCTGGTATACAAACCTATTATAGCTGCGGAGTCTCTTTTGTCTATTTGCGGAGAGGACAGACCGAAGAGACTACGCAGCCGATAATAGGTTTGGACACCAGGTTACGTCTTTGTGTGATCTATTTGATGACAATTAATTAGATATGCATGACGTCACCCACCGTTCCGTCTTGCCGCCGCTGAACGGTCGTCCAACCGCCGTTCTTATTCTCCATGTCACAGTACACTGGGAACGGGTCGCCTGGGTACGAGAGCGGCCTGATGACGTACACGCCGTTGGTGATGGACCCGCGCTCGTAAAGTTCCACACAGTCCCTAGCGGCTGGGGGTGGAAGTGCAGGCTTAACGTACTGGCTATTTAGTCAGTTCATAAGAAATGGTATAGTTTGCGTAAACTCACACCTGATTGTATATGGCTACAATCGTCTACTTAAGTTACAAACTTACTAATAGCCTTTGAAGTATAGCCTTACGATTTGTACATTTCTAAAATATGATACATTTGACAATAAACAATATGATTACGATATGCCTGTATACAGAACTTAAGGGGATTACACGTCCTGTACTTTAATTTTGTCACGTTGATTAACAGTCTGTTTTGATAAACTTGTTGTTCTAGACGCCTTGCGATGTTTCATGAACAAGGTATTTGCGCTTCCCCTCGTGCTCTGAGAAGTTCTATATCTGTGAAGTTTTAAGCCCTTTCCATATGGCGCATACCTGATAAACATATGGCTTTCTCACAGCTTACGTGCAAATCTAACGGCGCTACTCGAACACTCACCTGTCTCCTGTGGCACACCTGGATCTGTGACAGGTACGGGATCGTCGTGGGGGGTCAGGTGAGACCGGCCAGGTGAGGCAGAGCCACATTCCTCCTCCCCCTCCGCTGTCCCATCGGCGAAGCACTGTTCCTGCGCCCGGGTTGCATGGCAGACTAACAACGACGACACCAAGAACGCGTATAACAGTCTCACAACACACATCTCCTTACACCGGTCCTTACACATCTTCTTACGGTCCTTAATCTGTGACAACTCAATGAAAAAGGACTGCCGGAAGGGGGGGTCTGGAGCGATGACGTCACGACGTGATGACGTCAGTGACTCACGACGAGAAGACGTCACGACGCGCGTGGTGGATCTTGGTTCGTCCGTGCAGAGTGACGTTTGTCTGTTTGTTTGCTTGTTTGTTTCCTCGCCATTTGCGCCATTGTATTGACACAGCAAAAGTATAGGGACATTCGTAAGGTATAAGTACACAAATGAAGATACAATGATTTTAACATAATAACAACAATGTATGTCAATGTGCGCCCTTAACTACCGGTCACACTACAGTTTCTAATATTTCTATAATGTTTTTACCGGTAATCACGCTCTAAGGATTGTCTACTCGTAAAATATTGGATTTCTGATACAATGAAGTTAATCAAATTATTTTGAGTGAGCGGAAAGAAAGGTGGATATATTGGAGCGTTTATCAGCATATTTTGAACAATTTATGATGGATTGACGTTTAAATATACTGTCGGCTATCATGGGAACCGAACAGCTGTGTACCAATCCAGTCCACGAGTCACGATTCGTTCGTTATGTGATGTCGTTATTAGAGGATCCGCCGGAGGGGGTAACATACTCGCTGCAACCAGACCATACGTCATACGCTGTCGTGCGTGAGAGATCCGCCAGAGGGCGCACGGCACCAGACCTGCTGACAGCAATGACCTAGGGTAAACTCATTGAAGTTGCCCCCGCCTTTCTCACATGATGAACAAAATAAACACACCAGTTCTTACCTTGGCGAGGTGACTCTCACCTGCGTGCACCTTAGTCTCACCTGCACACACCTGCAGGGCACACCTGAGTCTCAGGTAACTTACGTGTCCGTTTAAGACATGACGAGTGTGTTTTCACTGGACACCATGGAGATTGAAGACGTGAGTATATGGCGAAGTTTGACGCTAAGATCTGTTGACTGAGTTCTTGCACTTAATCATAACGCACGGCCGGAGAATCGTCGAGGTTGGTTAATGATTACCATTTATAATATATTCGCCGCTTTAGAATCGATCTTTTTTTCCCCAAGACCTCAGTCTGGCCACAATCGGCGTGTTTATTTTACATATGCGTTGTTGAAGTACCTGAGATCAACGTTTATAAGTCTGAGCTCAAATTTATTGAGGAAAAATATGATCCAATTCATGGGCTAGGGTCCCGGGTTCGAATCCCCTGACGCCATCGATCTTGTGTACTTGGGAAAAAGGCACTTTACACGACTTTCCCCACTCCAGCTAAGTGTAAAAAAACGGCTACATATGTGTGTGGGTGACAACATCAGCAATAGCTGCCTGTGTCCCACGTGTATTGCACCGTTGCAATTCCAATAAAATAAAATAAATAAAATAAGATGGGCTAGTAGTTTGACAGCTTCCACCAGGCCTTCCTAAGGGGTTATGGACAGTGGAATTCGGCAAAACTTCGAAAGGGGGAAATTGCCAGGAGAGCCAGCTGTAAAGGTAACATTCCCCTTCAAGAGGGCGGGCAAAATATACCTTATGTGGCCAAACTTTAACTCCCCAGGCAGATTATTCTTCTTATTTGTTTTTACTAATTTTATTATTTTTCAGCGTGTCACGATAGTCAGTCTCGTAGAAACTAGAGGTTTGGATATGACGATGAAAAGTTATTCTGGAGAAAATTGTCGATTTCCACGTTCAGGAGAAAAGAAAGAATGTAGTGTTGAGCCTGCCTCACTCAGATTCTCAGAAACATATTTTTTTAATGTTAATCTAAGTCGTCACTGAGACCCGTGTCCAGTCATAGCCACGACATCAGTCCCTTCGCCTGCGAGTGTTTTGATGCAGCAGTTTTCTGAATTACGCACTGTTACCGCGGTTGTCATATATAGCGATGATAGAGGCGACCAAATTGTGGTTAGAACACAGGACCCACCACAGAATCACACACACACACACACACACACACACACACACACACACACACACACACACACACACACACACACACACACACACACACACACACACACACACACACACACCTACGCACACACGCACGCTCACAAACGCTGTGCAAAACAAAACCTTCTCGGTGAAGGTGATAATAGCACGTTGGATATAGCTCGGCCAACACTCCTGATGGGGGCGGCCCTACTATTGCGGTGACTTGAGAGGGTCAAGGTACAAAACCGACAGAAACTGTCGAGTCACGCCGGCTCGTAATGCTAGGGTAACATTTCCACTGAACCGGGGCCTATTGCACGATTATTGACTTAAGTGTGGTTGATAAGATTGATTGATAAAGATATGAAGTGATGAAGTAGAGGTATGGATAGGAACAAAAATATGATATAAAAACAACAACCGCAACAAACTAAACATAAAATAATTAATCATGAGCATAACGATATGTGTATATGTTTCGACATACAGTTTTATTTTTCGTTCCCCCAAAAAATTCCAGCCGGGCCCCGGTTTGGAAAAGTGACCCTAGCATAACGCAGGCCTGGTACTACACCCCGTTTCCACTAGACGCAGTGTCTCTCTACATATAACACTAGTAGCCTCTGTCGGCTAATCCCGTAGAGTTCGTCCGCAACAACGTAGCCTGCAGCATCGGCTTACAGTCTAGCCCTATACGAGGATCATGACAGTCTGTCACATGGGGCGCATCGACCTGTATAAAGTTGCACGTGACTCAGTTATATTGCAAAGTTCTGACGTATTATGTAACAACTAATCTATATCCGGCTGCCAGTGTTTATTTTAACATCATTCAAATCCCATAGGAAAAAAAATACTCTCCAAGCAGAGAAAACGGCTGTTAAGTTAATTTGCTTTAGGCGTTTTTGTCAGCTTTCTATTTTGTCTCGTTTTCTTTATGTCGCCAATCCTTACATTAAGAAAATGGGACAAAAAGAAGCCCGACAAAAACGCATAAATACACGTCAAAAACCAGCCGGACCCATTCCTCTGCTTGGAGAGTAGAAAACAAATATTTGTAGAGTCGCGATAAGCATCATATACTTTTACTTTTCATACTCATTTTCCCCTCAGTCATGGATGTCTAAGCCTCGATCGCGTCCAACAAAAAGGTGATCTTTGTAGTCAATGTCTTACTGTGAACATACTTCTATTTCATCGCTTCATGTCTTGTTGTCAAATTAATCCTTATTCACCAGATCCAGATGCCCACACTTAAGTCAATAATAATGCAATAGTTTATAGTGTTACAGGTGAGAGATAGAAAGGTCAAAGTGCATCAAGCTTGCCCTGTAAAAAGGCCTGTGAGTTGGGGTTTGCGGATTCGATGGGGTGGTCTACAGGGGTGGGCTAGTGGGGTGGGCTACCTCAGCATCTACCCTTTCTGGACCTCAAGGCTGTGCATGGGGGTTTAGCATTGAATTGAATTTCCTTGAGGAAAAGATGGGTCACTCTGTGGGAGGACCGGAAAGAATGCTTTATTTTGCTGAAGGATCATATTGCTTTGGGGATGCTACAGTGGGGGGTGGAGGTGGGCAATGAGCATACTGCATACATTTACATCGTGCAGGAGTTTGTTATCCCCAGTTTCAGATTTTTAAACATGGAGGACTATGTTCCCTGTTCCTTTATATGCTGCTCAGTCAGGCCAACAGGACAGTAGCATTGTGGCTACAAGAAAGAAATGAGCAACACAAGCAACACTATACATTGTGAAAACACAACATTCCAACACACGCTCATGCACACTGACACACATAACCACAAATACATTGTACATTGTATACAAGCACATGCATTCAGGTACATTCTAGTCTAAATGTGTCAGACATATGTTTTGAATTCTGTCAAACGAAGGCTCTCTCATTCCCTAGTTGTCCTATCCAACTTCCAGTTTATTTCCCCTTGTACCTCTTCCCTAAAATCCTAATTGTATACTGAGTACTTAGAAGTTTGTTTATGATAAATAGCTTTTCTACCAGTCTTGGTGCACCTAACCCCCCCCCCCCCACCTGCCATATGATCAGCTGTTACCTTCCCTTTAGCCCACCCACAGCTTGACCCAGATCCTCTTCAAGGAAATTCCATAAGAGGCCAAACCCCCATGCACAGCCTTGAGGTCCAGAAAGGGTAGATGCTGAGGTAGCCCACCCCACTAGCCCACCCCTGTAGACCACCCCATCGAATCCGCAAACCCCTGTGAGTTGGGCAATCACTTATAATTATGACGTCGCGGTGGGAACTTTTCCCATTGAAGCTTAGCAGACAAAACAACCTGATAAACGGTTTGCTACTCCCGTCAAAACTGGAATACGTCGTTCTTTGTTCAACTACGTTTCTAATGTCTTGACTTCATTAACATATCTATTCCGAGTTTTGGTATATAACCTGGTTTCCCAGTCCGTCCCTTACTCACTGACGAAAGATAGCGGATGCTGTCTGAAACGCCTGGCTGTTTCATTTTCTATCCAGTTACTTGAGATAACTATTTTTGGCGTACGTCGTTCTTTGCCCAGACTATAAAATATCCATCTACGTATCATCTACTATATCAAAATACGAACGGATCGATCTTTAATTAATAACTTCGTTGAAGTAAAATCAAAACGTAATACCTAGTAAGTAGTAGGTCGCAAGCGCCGCCTCGCGGATATTACACGCACTGCATCGCCAAACCAAGAGCTGACCCCCGGTGACCCCCGGCGGTCCTGAATATGGGATCCATAACTTCCGCAGTGACGCTCGTACGAGGCCGCCTGTACATACCGGACACCTGTTGACATGTAGGCGGGAACCTGGGAACTTCTGACGGTCTAACGCTAGCTACAGGACAGGGAAGGTAACGCTGCATGAGCTAATACTGATACACACGTGTGACAGACATGACAGGAGGTTTTTGTCAAAGTTTAGTAGCCGCTGTCAGTCCAAGACGTTTGCAGACGTGTGACAGTTGTCTTCAAGTGTGTGTAGGGTTCCACTCCTAGACTTGATCGTAAGACACGCCTGTGTTGTGTGTGTGTCAGCTCATAAGCTGCTGGTAGGTAACCATATGGCTCAGTGGACAGGGCTGAAGGGTTCCATATGGCTATCACATCTCCAAGCAGATGTTGGGAGGCTGAAGCGTTTTTCACTAGTACAGTACTACCCGTTTCTGTCTCAAAACGACTCCAAACTGGACAAAGAAATCTATACTCGCTAGGAAAATGTAACTATTCAGCCCCCCAAACATCTACTTGGAGATAAAGCTCTTTGTACACTACCACTAGTACTACACAATCACCTGCGGACATTTTGTAGACTGTCTGTCACCTTCCTCAGGGGAATACTGACTGGTTCTACTTCACACTGCAGCACAGGTGTCTGCTAGCTAGCTGCTGTAGTGTGAAGAATGTATTCCCTACTAGAAGTAATAACTGGATATAAGTTGGATGTGTTGGACCAGGTGTTCTTTGTCTAATGTGTAATTTTTTATTCTACTCAGCCCCATAGATATAGGATTATAATATGTTGTGCTTTTAAAGGGACTTTGTTAAGCAGTGACTTACCAACCCGTTGAAATTATTCACGGACTGTTATACAAGTTTCTGTTGTAAGACATTAGATCTGGTGTTATCATTAGGACTGCTGCCTAAAATAACTCTGTAACCAATAGGGAGTCGGGTGCCAAACGGCGTGTGCTTAAGGTTAAGTGAGTTTTAACTTGAATGTTATATTCTTGTAGTCTTATCAGTGATTGTAACCTATCTGTAGTATGTATCCAGGGACACCTGAAAAACAGGTGAAGGGACCTGAGTGTTATTGAACTGGTAAACAAATGAAATTGAAATCGAAAATTTGGTCTGTTTGTTTGTAATTGCTCAGGAGCCAATGACGGTTGCCGGCTGCTTGCGAGACGTCCGAGGGCGTTTGTTCCGCCGTAAGTACGTGGATGCGGCCTCGCTGGAAGACTCGCAGCTGGCCCGGTGTCTGAACACGCTCGACCTGACGCTGCTTGGGGTGGGAAGCACGCTCGGCGCGGGAGTCTACGTCCTGACGGGAACCGTTGCCAGGGAGACGGCCGGACCGTCCATCGTGCTGTCTTTCCTCGTGGCTGCTGTTGCATCAATTCTGGCAGGTCAGTTGCATGATAACAATTAACAACCATTAACAAGGGACTAGTTAGGATAGGTTGGTAGATAACTTATTACAGTTTGAAAGTAACACTGTACAGTGTACAGTCACCTGCCAATGTTTTCTTGATCATCTGTCACCTTCCTCAAGGCAATACTGACCAGTTCTACTTCACACTACAGCTACAAAATAGATGTTGCTGCTGCAGTGTGAAGAATGTGGTCCCAAATGTGACTTAGTTTGTCTGTCATAATTGTTCAGCTACTGGGGGACACCGGTACCATGTACCGGTATAAAACCGGTATTTTTTACTGGACTGGTCCGGAAAAAATCAGTGGACCAGCTTTTGGACCGAGTAGAAAATTCACAGTACCCGGCCGTACCTGGACCCGGACCTGGACTGGACCTGAATTTTCTGTACCCATCCCTATTAGCTACATTGTGTTAGTTTGACTTCAGAAAGTTGTTTACAGTGCTTTACTTGAAGATTTCAAAGTCTGAATGTGTATCTAATTTCTAAAGCAACCAGACTGTAAGTTATAGTATTAAGTTATACCAACTTTCTGTGGCAGGCCTATGTTATGCTGAGTTTGGAGCGAGAGTGCCGAAAAGCGGATCGGCGTACGTCTACAGCTACGTGACGGTTGGCGAACTGTGGGCCTTCATCATTGGCTGGAATATGCTCCTGGAGTATGTCATAGGTCAGTCTGCAGTTCGGTTCACCTGTCAATCAACTTGTCAATCATCAACACACTGTCATATCATTGGCTGGAGTTTGATTCTGGAGTATGTCATTGGTCAGACTGCTTTTCTGTTTTATAATCTGTAACCTGTTGATCATACTGTCAACATATTTAGGCAAGGGAAATGTGTCGGAAAGTAGCCTAGAAATAAGCAATATTATGTGACAATTATAGTTCCGTTTAGTTATTACAGTAACCTCTGAGCCGCAGAACACAGTGGATCATCATCATCATCATTACAGTAATAGCAAATGAATTCTAATTAGGTTCCATTTGATACAATAATGTACTAGTAGTAATTAGAATTGTTGTAATAATGTACTAGTAGTAATTAGAATTGTTGAAGAACAGGCCTAGATTGTGCATTATGCTATCTGTACATTGCCATACATTGTCACATAATGCAATTGTTGAGCAATAAAATCATTTATTCATTCATATGATGTCTTGTCACTCTGTAATTTTCATATTTAGGCACGGCAAGTGTATGTATGGTGTCATGCCTGTATTTGCCCATATATAGGCACGGCGAGTGTTGCTCGGGCCTGGAGCGCGAACTTTGACTCCCTCGTCGGCAACAAGATCGAGAACTGGACGCGGACCCACATGCCGATGCACGTCTCGGGTCTCGCCGAGTACCCCGACTTCTTCTCCTTGGGACTCACCTTGGTTCTTACAGGTAAATCTTAAGTCTCAACGGGTCAGGTGATTCTTAAGTCTTATGCAAGATGTTCGGGTCTAACTGAGTACCCTGACTTCTTCTCCTTAGGACTCACCTTGGTTCTTACAGGTAATCTTAAGTCTTACGCATGATGTTCATGACAAAGTTCTTTATTCACAACCAAGGGCTGACATAACATTGATGTAAAACTGGTCTTACTTCTTGTAACTGTTACAATAACCGTTGTGTTTCTTACTTTCCCTCGGAAAAGTGCACCAACTTTAATCTTTTCACCAGACTGAATCAAATTATTTACTGTGTATTTGTTGTTGTTTGTTTGTTTGTTCCCTGCAGCCCTACTTGCCCTTGGTGTGAAGGAGTCGACTAGGTTTAATAACGTGTTCACAGGGCTGAACCTGTGTGTGATCCTGTTTGTGATGGTGGCCGGATTCATCAAGGCTGACCCCAGCAACTGGGCAATAACCCACAGCCAGATCATGTACGTACCACAGTAGCTATTGTACTTTTCATTACTGATGAGACATAAAGTACATAAGACATGAGACATAAAGGACTTTTCTTTCCATCTGGGTCTATATGGCTGACACTGTTCTCTTCCGTGTGATTTTGATTCTGCCTCTCCTTGTCCCATCTGAGTTCAAGGCACAAGCTATTTCAACCTTGTTCTGGTAATTTCTGCGGGTGTTTTTTTATATCTAGTTTTCCTATGCAACTTATAGATAATGTTGTCAGCAATTGTATTACAGACAAATGAGATTGTATAAAATTCCATGAATGTTGTATAACACAATAGCACACAATGTAACACCGTCAGAGGGAGGGAATTTTTTTCTGAATTGGTATACCTCTTGACAACTGGCGGACAAAATTTCAGGCATTGGGACTTCCCCTTATGGGTCTTCTGTGGATCACTGAACAATGTGGAGACCCATGGAAATTGAGCCATCCCTGGTGGCTCACTGTCCTTTGCCCCAGAAGTCACCAAGGGTGGCTCGTTGTGCTTTAAGGGTTAAACATAATTGTTATGTACCAAACCATACCGTCCCTCCCTGTTAGGAACGAGACGACCAACAGCACGATGGACGGGGTCGGAGGGTTCTTCCCGTTCGGCGCGTCCGGAATGTTGTCGGGAGCCGCAACGTGTTTCTACGCCTTTGTCGGGTTTGATGCCATCGCAACCACAGGTGAGATAGTGCTGTCACATTTCCGAAGGTCATAGAGAGATGCTGTTATTTTCCCAAGGTCATATATTCTGGAGTGATGCTGTTATTTTCCTCAAGGTCATAGAAAGATGCTGTTATTTTCCCAAGGTCATAGAGTGATGCTGTTATATTTCCAAAGGTCACAGAAAACTTCTATCACATTCCCCGAAGTTTTAGAGAGCTATTGTTACCCTCCCCAAATAAATAATACTCTTCTTCTTCTTGAATTAGTAGTTCAATCATGGATTGAGAGTTTCTTAAAATTAATGAAAACCTTTGCATGAAAACAGATCAGACATCAAGTGATAGCTTTTCAGCACCAGGGACAGGGTACAGAATACAAAATAAACTTTTTCTTCCACATGATACTTTGGCCATGTACACACATGTAATGAAATGAGGAGAACACTTTCTTATCTCCAAACTTTCTATACCATACCTGTAAGGCACAGTGAGTAGCTGCTGAGAAGGTTATCCAGCCTTGGTGCATGAGAAAATGATTATCTTTTCCCCTTTTCTCTCCAGGTGAGGAAGTGAAGAACCCACAGAAAGCGATCCCCATCAGTATTGTGGTTTCCCTCACCATCTGTTTTGTGGCATACTTCGGCGTCTCCGCGGCCCTGACCCTCATGGTTCCGTACTACACGGTCGACAAGAACGCCCCCCTCCCCGCGGCCTTTGCTGCTGTGGGCTTCACTGCTGCTAAATATATCATTGCTGTGGGGGCTGTGTGTGCGCTGTCTACTAGGTAATAAACCCTTAAAGCCTACACATACAAAATTAGATTCTACATATAGAGATGCATTGTGATTGTGCACTGGCCTAATAAACATTGATAACCTACATGTTCACTTGTACTTAGTCATGACCATATAATACATTTTGCACAATGCGAAAGTTACCTGCAGCAACTGGATAGATTTTGTAAATGGTCAGTCACTGAAGAAAGATAGTGGATGCAATCTGAAACATCTGAGTCCGTTTAGAAATCTATTGAGTTGCTTGAGCAAGTATTGCATGTATCTTATTGATAAATGGATGTCTGACCTTAATCGACATACATACATAGTAGTGTAAAAATACATTGTGTATATGTAAATCATTTCAAAATGAACATTGCAAATTACAATGTTTTGTAACTGTAAGGTAGCAATTTTCTTTCTACATAATGTTATTGCCACAAGTCATATACGCCATAGGGAGACATGTTTTTGTTTTGTTTTTGCTGTGCAGTTTATTAGGTGCAATGTTCCCAATGCCGCGAGTCATTTACGCCATGGCAAGCGACGGCGTCATCTTCAGATTTCTGTCAAAGGTCAACGAGCGAACACAGACGCCGCTTATTGCCACGGTCATATCAGGACTACTATCTGGTAGGTGGGAGGTTCAGTTACAACTCCATATGTTTAAGTTTCAACACCCCATTGTTCCGACACCCCAATGATCTGACAACCCAATGTTCCTACACCCTAATGTTCCAACACCCCTATGTTCCAACACCCCTTTGTTCCGACACCCCTATGTTCCAACACCCCAACGTTCAGACACCCCAATGTTACGACACCCCAATGTTACGACACCCCAATATTCCAACACCCCAACATTCCAACACCCCAATGATCCGACACCCCAGTGTTCTGACACCCCAATGTTTCGACACCCCAATATGTTCTGACACCCCTATGTCCCGACACCCCTATGTTCGGACACCCCTATGTTCCAACACCCCAACGTTCAGACACCCATATGTTCCAACACCCCAACGTTCAGACACCCCAATGTTACTACACCCCAATATTCCAACACCCCAACGTTCCAACACCCCAATGATCCAACACCCCAGTGTTCTGACACCCCAATGTTTCGACACCCCAATATGTTCTGACACCCCTATGTCCTACACCCCAACATGTTCCGACACCCTATATATGTTCTAACAGTAACACCCCTATATCCTGAAATTAACTTATTATAAGTTACTTTTTTTCAAACAAAATTTTGATGTGATTTCCCTGCTATCGCTATTTCAGGCACAATGGCTCTACTGTTTGATCTAAAAGAGTTGGTGGATATGATGTCTATAGGAACCCTGCAAGCCTACACACTGGTGGCAGCGTGTGTGCTCATACTCAGGTAAAATCATAAATGGTGTCGCTATGGATACATGCTGAAAAAAAAAAAAAATTTATATCTTAAACTTATAAAGAAGAGTATGGGTGAACCAGTGTGCTTGGCTAGAATTATGAACTTATGATAGAAGCTTTTCGTTGACGTAATAATCAAATTTAAATGCCCAAGCAACCATGTTGTGTATGCGAACTCAGTCACGTTTGGGACCGCAGTCTTCACACTGCAGCAGCAGCACCTACGTAGCTGCTGTGTGAAGTAGAACCAGTCAATATTGCCCCGAGGAAGGTGCCAGACGGTCACTGAAACGTCGGCTGTGAGAACTTTGTGAATGTAGATAAAGAATTTTATTAACCTAAGATATCTATCATGTCAATAATCAGGTATCAGCCAATGGAAAAGGTAGATGGAGAGTCAGAAGAAGATGAGGAGGAGGAGGAAGAGGAGGAGGGTGGAGAAGAGACCACAAACAGCCGACTGATTATTCAGAGGAACAGAAGCTCATCCTCGTGTATGGGGAGGGGGGCAGCTACAGAACGCACGGGGCAGATCGTCAGCTATGCGGTTCTACTACTGGGTAAGTCTTGTGTGTGTGTGTTACTTTGTGTGTGTGTGTGACCTTAAGGAGTTGGTGGATATGATGTGTGTGTGTGACTGTGTTTGTGCTTGTGTTTGTGTGTGTGTGTGTGTGTAGATGTCTGTGTATGTGAGTTTTTGAGTGTGTGTGCACGTGAGTGTGTGTGTGACTCTGTGTGCATGACTGCGTGTGACTCTGTGTATGTGCGTGTGACTCTGTTTGTGTGTGTGTGACTGTGTGTGTGTGTAACTCTGTATGTGTGTGAGTGTGCGTGTGCGTGTATACTAGTATGTGAGCCTGGGAGAGGCTTTGTATAGGCAGTTTGTAAATGTTCTTTGGCATAACACACTAATCTTACGTATCAATATCTGTCAGTGACTTTACCATAATTTTACTCCACTTTTAGTTTTTTTGCTCCTTTCATTTGATTTTGTCTTCAGTCAACACAGAAGCCAGATAGAACTCCATGTCACATGATGGCAATATTTATTCACAATGAGTGAGTTGCTCACTATAAAATACAGTACACACTGTAGCTATACTGTACTATATACTACACATAGCTGACAGGTAGGTACAATTATATTGAATCATGATGATAACGATGTTTGCTCTTTGCTCACAGCCACTTACAATAGATAAATGAATGAAGGCAATTTTTACAATAGAATCTGATACAAAAATAGAAGAACAAATGCCCGAATATACACCATAATAAGTTATACTTTTCATCCAGTACTCATTCCAACAGTAAGAATAAATCATCTTTTGTCACTCTTCAGAAATCTTTCTTAAAAGATATTGATATTGGTTTTAGCCGGACTATGCAAAGAAAGGCTAAGATCTTTTCCAAGATAACTTGGAGAATATACAAGCTTACATATCTTACTAACAATGAGAAAAATCATGTATTAAGTCTTCAGCATTTAAGTATTCAGTTACATTAAATTTTGCAGTGAAAACTAATAGAAAAATTTATGAACAAAACAAAAATAATGCATAAACCAAAATATATTAACTAGTAGGATAAAGTTAAAACTATTGAAAAACCTACTTGTGCAATATATCAACACTAGTTATCTGAACATGTTGCTTAAGAATTCAAGGAAAAATTACATTTATCATTAAGATGATTGTATGATGTATCATAAGACTGGATAGTTATAAAGCAACATTCTTGGCATTATATATGAATAAGGAATCCAGTACTGCATGTACGGTATACCGGTATCTACAGATGCTGTGAAGGAAGGTGCTCTGGCACTAGACAACTTAATTTTACTAGTTTGATATCATAGAGCATGGGTGCCAGTTGCCAGAGAACATGTAAATAATCAGGTACCAGCCAGTGGAGAAGGTAGATGTGGAGTCAGAAGAAGAGGAGGAGGAAGAGGAGGAGGGAGACGGGACCACAGACAGCCGGCTGATTATTCAGAGGAACAGAAGCTCATCCCTGTGCAATGGCAAGGGTGCGGCTACAGGTTTTGATGAATGATAGATAAGCATATCATCAGTATCAAAAGAATTGTGCAAAATTAGTGGACTTTCCGGCTTTTTCTAAGATTTACATGAAACCATCATGGTCGCCTGATTCACCCATCCCCTCCTGTTCCTCCACCCATGGTTCTCCCTCATCCTCCTTTACATTTCCCACATCACCCTCCCACCCCTCGGCTGGTAGTGGCACAGTCTGGAACATTTCGTCCACCATGTTGTTTTCAAGGTCGTCTACTTGTTCACCAACTTCATCCCACCCCTCCTGTGGCGGTGGTTCAGCCCGGAACAGCCCATAGTCTTCTCTGTCCACCATATTGTTTTCCACTTGACCTTGTTGGGCTTCGACATTTTTGTCAGCAACTGAAACAATGTCTTCTCCTTCAGGTTCCCTGTTTTCATCTACATGAAGTTGCATCTCGTGTTGCAGAACATCCTTCACGTATTCTGCATCAGATGCCTGCTGCAACAGCTCAAACCTGGTCGGCCCATCCGCCATCTTGTTTCTAAAGTCATGACCTTCCTGCCCTTCCGCCATCTTGTTTCTAAAGTCATGACCTTCCTGCCCTTCCGCCATCTTGTTTCTAAAGTCATGACCTTCCTGCCCTTCCGCCATCTTGTTTCTAAAGTTGTGTCCTTGAGCGACCTCCATCACCACCTCCTCCTGCACATCCGCTGCGAGCGGTGCCGTCTGAAAGAACATCAGGTCGTTGTCCTGGTCCTGTTCGTAGTCCATGGCAACCAGAACCTCGTCTCCGTTCCCCGGCATGGAGACGGCGTTGAGCGAGCTGCTGAGCTCGGCCTGGCCCACGCAGGTCATGACCTCGAAGCGCAGGCAGACGTGGTAGTGCCAGGTGTGCGGGTTGAGGCGGACGTACCGCGCCTGGGGCTGCCGCTTCAGGTCGTGACGCACGCCCGTGGTGCTGTCAAAGTTCCCACTGAATACCTGCGAAAAGCAACACAAGTTATACTCCATGCGTCATAATGCTTAGAAAGTAGGAAACTAGTTTATTTTATGCAGAGCCACTGTTAGTTATATCTTATTTCTGACCTTTTGTTACCGGTTGTACCTAGAGTTGGTCTGCCCCATGCTCCAGAGGGTTTGGTTCCAAGGTTCAGAGTCAGTCAACTGCTATTACCTAAAAGTATGTCTTATTCCCTACCCTGTCGTTGCCAATCTTGTAAGTAGTACCTCCAGTCAGTCTGGTCCTAGAGGGTTAGGGATAGCCTACAATGTACATGTAGTACACCCAGGGTTCAGAGTCAGAGGCTTTAAGGGAACAGTTGTACACTAATTTGAATTCCTACCTTGTCGTTACCAGTCTCGTCCTGGTAGTACATCCAGTCTTTCTGGTCCAGACTGTAGAGCAGTTTGAAGGACGACACCCAGTGGGGGAAACCCTGTTGACCTTGAACTATCACCCCAGCAACTGCCATGGGCTTCCCAAGGTCAACCTGCAAAAATAGAGGTCACAAAAATCAGATCAGTCATCTTCATCACCAGATAACCCAGCGAGGGGCAAAGTAGGGGGATAGTAAGGCCATTACGTTGATGACATCCTGATCTGGGCAGCCCAAAACTGATGAAAGTATGCAAAGGAAATAAAAGCTGCCTTCATAATGAAATCAAAGTGTTCAGGAAGGTTGAAAAAATGACTTAATAAGTTTAAACACAGAACACGGTATACCAGACAATGAAGTCTAACTTTATTTTTGCTCTTTCACATCTTCATCTTTGACTTTGGAATTGACTTTGGAATTGACTTTGGAATTGACTTTGGCATTACATGCATGTACATTGTATGTCATTAGTATAGGATTACATATTCCGATGTGATAGATTGATTGATAAGCCCACCCCGGGAGTCAAATGTTTAGTGGCTACTGATTTATTAGATTTATAAGTTAATTGAACTAATTGATTGATTGATCGACTGATTGATATTGATGGATGAGCCCACCTGTATCCACTGAATCCTGTCGTTGAAGGCGGCACACCATGCGTGGGAGTCGAACGTGTACTTGCTGCTGGCGTAGCGGGCGTAGTACGGGGCCATCTCTGGTCGCCATGTCGATGACGCTGTGATGCTGTCCTGTGGAATGTCTCCCGTTTCCATGCCAACAGGACGCAGGCCGTAACAGACTGGAGAAATGCAAGCCAGACGTTAGTTTTGTCATGATTAGATCATGGCATCATCTTGTGGACATCCTTTCTTGTGGATGTTCTGTTGACAGACTGTCAGTTTTGGTATTTTTCTGCAAGACTGGGAAAACTTAAGTCTTGCCATTGCAGGGCTCTAAATGCTTTTGGTGTATGAGGGCGATTCCTATCTCCATTTTATAGCCCTTGAGCCACACAGGGCTAATACGTACAGTAGGGGACTAGTGCCTAAGCAGAGAAAGCAGTTTTACCTTTAAATTCCTGATAAATGTTTGGCCTGACCGGGGAATGGCCCACACTCTTCGCCCTTCGCCATTGCATTGGTGACCAATTTTGTGGTACAATTTATAATCATAGCTGAGACTGTCTTACCTGGCTTGTACTCGGACAGCTGTTTCTTGAGCTCTCGGTTCTCAGCCTCCAGCCGCGCCTTCTCCTGAATGACCTCGTCTCGGATCAGCTTCATGACCTTGTCGACCAGCAGCTCCTCTCGAGCCTCCTGTGGGCAGAGTCAAGCTGTCAATCAAACCTGTCAATCATGTCGGGCTGTTCTTTGTTCTATTTCCTCCCCCCAGTCAAGTTGTCAAGCAATTTAGCTGTCAATAATGACACCCTGTGTCAAGCTGTCAGTCAAAACTGTCAATCATGTCTAAGTGTTCCAAGTACCCTCAGCTTTCCTTTTCCCTGTCAAGCTTTCAATCATGTCTGGACTATTTTACATTCAGAATTCTATGTCCCGACAGCCCTACATTCTGACATCCTATGCTCTGATGCCCCCGAACCCTAAAAGTATCCCTATATCCCAGTAACATAGGGGCATCAAAGCATAGGGGTGTGGGAACAATTGGCTTGTCAGAAGCCGACAGGCTAACTTACATCGCTGAGAGGTGCAGCCATTGCAGCCATGGTCAAGGTCAGGAGGTAGAACACCTTCAGGGACTCCATTCTGCCAACTTGAGGATATCTGAGGAAAGATGAAAACATCTGATGAACATTCGTAAATTTCAGAGTTGTCTTGTATTACGGTATGTCTGCAGTCCAAAACTTTGCCATAGATCTGAGTCAGCTTACAGATGTGACCTATGTGGTAGAGACTGTCATTCTTGTATAGGCCATAGCCGATGCTGTAGGGCTGATGTGAATTAGGGTTTTACCATGGTCAATACTGACTGACGGAGGCCATATAACCTCTATCATGTCAGAATGACCTTCTGACATGGTAGGGAATACCATGTCTGTCTACAGCATTAGTAACTCCGTAGATCGATTGATAGACAGGCAGAGGTGTCTGCTAGGCAGAACTTTCCACAGACTAGTAGCTATAGGTTCAGACTATCTCACACGACTGCTGTTACGGGTACCTATTGCATGATCCCCAAAGCTTGAAGTAAGGATAAGACTACGTTGATGTTAGACATCCAGGTAATAAGATACACCAAAAATAGTTACTCAAGCAACTGGATAAAATTTTGAAACAGTCAGACGTTTCAGACAGCATTCGCTGTCTTTGGTCAGTGACTAAGGATAGGACTGAAAAACCATATCTAACATATCAACATATCTATTCAGAGTTTTGGTATAAAACCTGGTTTTCCAGTCCTATCCTTAGTCACTGACGAAAGACAACAAATGCTGTCTGAAACGTCTGTTTCAAAATTTTATCTAGTTGCTTGAGTAACTATTTCAGGTGTAAGGATAAGACTTTAAAAAAGACGGTTGGGCCAAGTCAAACAGGCAGGTGGTACAGGATTTCTTGAAAGAGCAGAAGCCACATTCTTGGGATTCTCTAGATCTCCTGAAGGTTCTGGGGTCTTCAGTCAAGATGGTGAAAACATAGATTCTTGTTTCACACATCATTCTCTTGGTGGATTTTAAAAGATTGAACAGTTAGAATAATAAACAGAAGTAAAGGGAAGAAAAGTTTGTCTCATTAACCTCCCTTCAGCTGTGGCCTCCTTTCTTGCATCAAACTTGCCATTGATCAGTAGCAGAGGAAGATTGTGGCTGAAACATTGACAAAAGGCAGGTCTTCCGCCCAAAACGGAAGTTGTTTTGACCAACACAGCAGCAGATACATTAGCAAGCCTCTGGTCTGACATTAACAGCTTTTCTTGGCTTTGACAAAGTTAAGAAAAAAGGCAGGGCTAATCCTGTTAAGCTTGTTTAATCCCAGTGGGAAGCTGGGAGATCAAAAGACAGATTCTCCCTGCGGGGATAAAACATTTTCATCAAAGTCGCTCAGAGGTAGGGAGTCATTTAGTTCTGTCTGAAGTTTGGGTATGGTTATTTTTACTTTGAACGTTTGTGAGAAACTGTTTGACATCGCTTCTTAATGACTTGTGTTTGATGTTGGACTCAAATCTGAAGAAGGGTTTAAGCTGATGAAGTCAAGTTTTCAGGAGGCAAAGGTACATATAGGACAGGTTTGTTTGTTTGTTTGGTCCTGCTGAGTTGCCGGCTTAAGGAATAAGAATTTGGACACCTTGGAGCACATTTCCCACTTGTATCATTTTGTGAGAAATATGGATACCAAGTTGAACTGCATCAGGTTGCTAGCAGAACAATTTGTCAACATGAAGGATCCATTGGTTGAAGTTAAGATCAGGGGATATAGGGGACATCAGGAAACTAGCAATGCTGTCACAAAACTGCAAAACACGCCCCTGCTGTCCCTGGTACTGAAATGCTTTCATGTGACACTGATTGACCTCTGGGCACTGATTTTGGTGAAACTGACATCATTTTTGTCATCAGATCATGGGCCATAGTCTGTGAAATAAGCCTATTAGCTGATCTTAATGTCCACAACAAACTAGGCCCCTGAGATACCGATAGAAGCCTGATCCCGCGAGCCCTACAATACAGTTCAGCAACTACAAAAATGCACAGTATTTTTTTATATCTATGCTATTTCTCTCAGGTTATTTTTACAATATAATCCAGAAGATCCAAAAATGTAATTTTTAATTCTATTCTGACTGCTTTAAGCATTGTTTTGGGCCTTATATCAATGTTGAGACCATGAAAAACAACTGTTATACCTTAGGACGGATGTCAATGTGTCTCCTGTGCATTTTTTACCTTGCCAAACTGCTGTTAGCAATGCACACTAACATCCCTACCATCCCCTACCCAGAGGTGTCTCTTCCTATGACATCACACAAGGTCATCTCTGCCTGTTCCAAACATAGCTGGTTCCCATTAGCAAACGCCACCACTTCATGGTATCAAGTCCCCACAGGAATTTGGGGCAAAATCTTCCCCTAGCCTGAGACAGATCTGTTTTGAGTGTCCTCTGAACTGATGTTATTTTTCCCAATCCCTGCCTGTCTGGTAGCATTACTGCTAAACCTGTTCTCAACAACCCTTCAAGGGACTGAGCAAAAATTGTTGGTGACTGGGGGTTATTGACCAGATAAGAGGGTCCTGAAAATTATATCAAATTGGACGGGACTGTTTTAATGTGGATTGTTATTGGAGGTGATTAGCTTGCAGCACAAAGTGGTTGGTCGGCCAGGTTTGACACTACTATGAATATCTCCAGTTGGAGCAGAAACAATGCTGGTGCTCCATGTTTTGATGAAGGAATCCCAGGTTCTGTGTTGGTGGTCTGTATAAGCTCTCATGACCATGACCTTGACCTTCTCTGTCGTACATGTAGTTGTTTATTTTATAAACAGTGACTGTTTACTGCATAGACAGTAATTGTTTACATGGTAAACAGTTTGTTTACTGTGTAAACATCACAGATAAGTTTTGCAACAGAGTTGGCCATGATATTGAAGGTGTTTGTCTGAGCTGACATTTAATGTCATACAGGCATCCATGTTAAATTCTAACTCCTGCTGCTGGGTTCTTTCAAGGTCCCCATAAATCACAAACTCCTCTGACTGACATCTACCAGAAGTTGTCTAAGAAGTTGCCTTAAAGTTTTCTACTCTTGAAATGATAAGAAGTTGCTTGATCCTGGTCAAACTTCTGATGCTGCAAAACCTTGTACCTGTGAATTCATTCATTTTCGCTGGGATTGGATTGATTGCTGCAGTAGGAGTAAGAAGAAGGTTTTTGAAGTGTTTTTAGTAGCACAAAAACATACAGAACTAGACTGTAGAGAAGCACCACAAAAATGAAACCACTGTGAATGTTTAAAGATGTTTTTGGCACTTGCTAGTGTCATGGACCCAGTTCTCTGGCAATGTAAGGCCACACCAATTTAATTTCTTGGTTAAAGGATTCTTATTTTTAATTTGAGCAGATCATGAAAACAGAAGGCTGGGGTGAAAACTTGCACCTGACCCTGTTCACTCTCTGATACTGTGTGCACCAAAGTAAAAACATTCCTCTGTGATTCTGTTTTCATGTTGTTTTTCCAATCTAGCATTTTTCTTTTTCTTTTTTTAATTCTGTTAACCAAGAAAATAAATTGGTGTGGCCTAAGTTTCCTATCAGTGCAGGTATAAGTAGCAAAACACGGGAGACCCAATTCTACACCAAACCTGTCGCTAGAAGTCAGGCATAGAGCTTAATTCCTCTAACGATTCCTATAACTCGTGCCACCCTAGGCCTCAGGTCGTTAACCTTAGGAAGGAACCAGGCTTTTACTGTCTCAAACTTGTTGATATTTCTTGACGAGAAAGGAAACTCATGAGAGCTTTTAAGCTAAGAGGTTGGTAATTTAGAATATGAGACAGGAAGTTTAAATGGTTGACACAAACTCTAATGTTGCAGCAAATTAACTCAGGATCAGTGACAGGAATACTAGTTTTATTGGAAGTGCTTGCTAAAGAGGTTGGTGGAAATTGGAACACATGACAGGAAGTATAAAGTACAAATCAGCTCAGATTCAGTGACAGGAAAACTTCAGACGGTGTTTTTCTTGGAACCAAATCTTGCAGGCTTGATGGTGGTCACGAAGGTGAGGATGAGACACGAGAACCATTGATTGACAAACTCTCAAGTTGTAAAAAAAGATTTAACAATTTCTCTACTGCCCTTTCATCTGAATGTGAAGGTTAGCACATGTTAGTGAAAAGTTGAGGCTGCCTTCAGTATCTTACAAGAACAATATCTATCCCTTTCTTGATCTCTGTGGAAGGGCCACTGGCTTCTAGTGTCCTCTAAAAATAGATGACAGTCAAAACAAGTCAACAAAGATCAGTTTCAAGAAAAGTATAGGTTTGCTTTAAGGTCTGATAACTCCCTGATCCAAAGTTTGTGCCTCGGTGACAGAGATGTAATCCAGAAACCTCGCAGTTGCAGTCAGTAACGTCCATTGTTTTTCCTGTGGCCAATTCCTGTGATTTATACCCGGCTAGGAGACCAGACCCTGTGATTTGGCACGATCACAGCACACGTTCCCAAACTTTACAAGCCCCACTAATAAGCTGACCCCCTCAATCCTCTGGCGGGCTGGATCGTGCATAGTGTGGTCGATAAAGTTGGGACGCACGTGCGTGCGTGCGGTGGGTGATTGTGCCGAATCATGGGGTCTGGTCTCCCAGGGCAGTAATTTATGGTCAGGAGACATGAAGAACCAGCATGCGACACTCCAGGCACCCAGCCAAGGAATTCTGACTGTTGGCAAGTTCCCCAGTTCACCTGTACCTGTTTTCGTCCCCCAACTCCTGCTACACTGGGTAAAGCTCCAGTTGTAGCGAGGTAGTTTGAAGTTTTGAGTCTATGCATTATTGACAAACCAGTGAGATGGCCTAGACGGTAAAGGGCCTTACATTCTGAAGGTCGGGATTCTTGACAGTTCTTTTTCTGCTTAGCACAACACTTATGAGAAAGAATGGGATTTGAACACACTCAATTACCAATGGACTAGCCCCCTACTTTAGTGGCCTTCGTGGCCCAAGGGCTCATAATAGGAATGGAGATAGGCAGTGGCCCTTGAACAAACTCAACTACCAGTGGATTAGCCCCCTGCTGTAGTAGCCCGTGTGGCCCAAGGGCAATAGGAACGGAGATGGGCACTTCCCCTACACAGCTGGTCTCTACTGTTGTGGCCTGTGTGGCTCAAGGACTGTAGAAATGGAGATGGGCTCTGCCCCTTTGCACCAAAAGATGAGGGAAGGATTCTCTTAAACTCAAGATACAGTATTGAATTCCCTGAGGTGCTATAACTTGGTATAAGCAGCACACGACACTTCAGGCGTGGAGCCAGGGAATTCTGGCTGTCTACAAGCTGTCAGAATCCATCAGTGCGGTCAGTGATGATCTCTGAGGGGCCTGGAGTATTGCCTAGTTGTAGCACAGGCCTATAGGCTCTGATATTGTAGATCTTGAAACATTCACGGGTTTTGTGGTGACATCTCAAGTGGGAACTGATCACGCTGCATATTGTGATGCTTCCAATGGATTTGTACAACAAAATTGTTTTAAAAGCAAAGTTAAGATTAAGTTCTAGTAAAAATGAATGAAACTATTACAGTTACTGTTACAGTCTGTAGTAACTTTATATCATATATCTGCCTGGGTTGACAGTTGACATTGGGACCTTACACTTACTTTGTTACCCAGTCCACTCTACATTTGACATGGTGAATTATCATAACAACAAAACAACCACAAATTAACAAACAACACAATTCCAGTACCCCTTGAAGATCAAGTAACCCCTCCCCCTTAAACCCCAGTTCTCCCTAAAACTCCTCTACCCCTTGCAAATCCAGTATCCCCATCAACTTCAACACACCTTTAAGATCCAGTACCCCCTGCAACCTTAAAGTTTATACCTGCTAAGACTCCAGTGTCCCCAAAAATTCAGATCCCCCTTCAACTGCAGAACCCCTTTCAAAGTTCAGCACCCCCTCAAATAAGTTAAACTTCGAAACCCTCTCAAAATCCAATACCGGCCCTCTTAAAGTTAAGTACCTCCCTAAAACTCACATTCCCCCTGTGGTAAAATTTGGCACAAGAGCATGTTTTACACCCGGTTGTCTTTAAGAGTTGGACAGAAAAACTCATCGTCTCGTTAAAACACCAAAGCCACAAAATTGACTTCTGGTTTTTATCATGGGAAATGAAGTCCTGCCAAACCTTGAGCCTTCAGGGAGAAATTAAAGATTCTAGGTAAGGCCTCGCCTTTCTATATCCTTGACTGTTGGACATATTATCATAAACTTTGAGAGGAAGAGTACAAGAATGAGGAAAACAGAAGACTCAGTATATAAACTTAAATCCGACTGTATTCAGTCCCAGAAACTTTGAGTAACAAGGTACAGACTTTCCCCTCAGACTTGTTTTCATGTTGATTCTCAAGTTTTACATTTTCAATATTTTTTCTAAAAATCTGAGAAACAACAAATTGGATTAGTATGGCCTGATTCTGTTTCACCCCAGGTATTTAGGTGAGTAGAGTTTGCAATTGGAGTATTTCAAGCATAATGTGAAAAGGAAACAAACCTCACCATATTTGGCATTGTGATAGAACAAACTGAGCCGTTGCCACAACACTGGCAAATCAGTTCCTCATGTGGCCGGGGGACACTTGTCTTCAATTTTGTACGGTTCGAAACTTGGACAGTTTCCATGTTTGGGTATTTTCACTGGATCAAACCGGACTGGGTGCAATACTGCAGTAACACCCAGAAAAAACACCACAAGCTTTCCCGGCAGTATGGGCCTTTTCAATTAACTGTCTAAAGAAACTTACTCAAGTTTCAACTCACTTTGCACTTATCAATAAAAGTCTTGTTTTGATAAATTTCAAAGTGCTGACAAAAAAGGCACACCAGTTTGCTCAGTACTAAAGGTTGTATCTGAACTTTTCACAGTCATAGAAGTTCATATATGGTATACCTGAGCTTCTAAAACAAGCTGACATTTCGGATAAATCATGAATTCAAAGTTTATGACAGAAACAGGGTAAGGAAAACTTCTTACCTGTCTGAAGAAACGTGAGGAAAGTTGAGAAGCTCCTTGCAGAGTGAGTGCAGCACAGGTTAGAAAACTGGAGTGTTGAGCGCGAGTCGATTCCCAGAGCCGGAGGGTCGGACAAACTTGCCGCCAGGCCTACATGCCGGCGGCTTTATACCTGTCCACAGGAAGTGATGTCACAGGAAGGGTGATGACATCACATGTGTGACACTGCCACCCACGGGTTGGATTACCTGACATCAGTGGGGATTGTCAGGCAAAACACATGCAGGGGATCGACCATTGCGCATGAGTCACCATTGTTAATGTTTCTTCAGTTTGTTTTGTTACAAATGCATAACACCAGGAAGGTTTTATCAAGAGGCAAAACCTGCTTGGTAAAGCTATACAGTCAATAAAGCTACCCAAGAAAACCCACTCAGGGGACCAATAAGCTCTATATGTCACAGTGGCAGGTTGTCAGTATAGGCACGTCAAGGATTTAGTTGCTTGTGTCAATGGGAAGGATTATCTAAGGGACTATGCATCCAAGAAGTGCTCACATTAGCCAGGTAGTATGTAGGAAGAAGGGTGCACGTAGAAGTCTTCATCGACTACGATGGACAAACTAGAGAGATGTATGTGGAGAAGGTTGTTTGTACAGAGTTGACTGCACAGTTAGTTAACCACTGTGTTTCTTATATTCTTAAGTAAACATTCAACTGAAAACCTTAAGTTTTGTTTCCTGAAGTTGGTGACATTTCCTGGTAACTTCATCTAACTGAAATCACAATTACTGAAGTCATTTCCCCTGGTTGATAGTTCCCAGTTCCATGCTGACAGCCACTGGTTACCCATGGGCTGGGGTAGTAGGAGTGACAAATCCCATTTGGTTCCACTAAATGTAACAGTAAAACTGTTGATATTAAATGATTATTGTCCTAAACTGCTGCAGGTGCGAAACATTGGTATTGAGTAGGTAAATAGAATCCTCTATGGTTTCTTCATTAGATTTGCCATAGTTTGACATAGTAGCTACATGTAAGCCCTTTTAAGTATAAAGTTTTGCAGATGTTAACTTATTTACACATTTATTAACTGTGCAGTGCTGTTGCCTGTGTTAGTAAGAAATGTAATCTGCTGCAGATACAAACTCCTTAAACATTTTTGAGACAATTCATGCAGGACAGAGGACAGGTAGAAAACTTGAATACCACACTGTGTATCGAGACACTAGTTAAGTCCTGGGCCATAGCATAATTGAGTGCACTAACTGCAAGGCATAAACCTGGTCCTCTGGCTGAGACCTTGTGTGAATCATATTTTTCCAGTTCTGCGTTTTTTTTTCATATTTGAAAACCAACATATTTACAATATTTTGTTTTTATCAGTGACATGTTCTATGTGTTGAGTGATGAAGTCCTTATCGGTGCCATAGAGGGTAGTAAGTGATTAGCAGTGTTTGTTATGTGTTAATGTGTAACAGGTTTTAGATTAGACATGTTATTTTGATAAACATAAACAGGATGGGGGGAGGAGGGAGTTAAGTAGAAAAGAGCTGACCAGGAATCATACAGGAAATGTTCAGTTCATATTTCTGAGAGATGATAAAAACTTTAAGACAGCGGGCTGCTTCCTGACATAAAGGTTGCAGCTGCATTTTTGTATACTAGATATAAATTCTGTACCACACAAACATTAATAACTTACAACAAGAAAATTCATCATGACGAGGTTTCTAGACACATAAGTGTAAGTTAGAAAAAAGACAACTGTTCATGGAAAAATTCTTAGCTCACTGGCTTTTTCGTATTCTTGCATACAGTATAGTTTTCTTTCTTAAAAAAAAAACAAGAACCATTTTTGTATACAACTGTACAGATGTCACTCTGGGATTGTGTAGAATCTGTAGATTGATCAACTTCAAGGCTTGGTCTTGAATGTGAATTATGTAGCAACGGAAAGGCAAGTTAGAATAATGCTCCTTCTCACCTGACACCTGCAGCAAGTTAAACATTGGAGCTAGTTATTTTCTCTTCAATCTGAATTTATAATGACATGCAAGTTTGAGTATTTTAAGGCATGAAACCTTTCAGATTCTCTTTCTTTCGGTTCAATGTGAAAGGGAGTGCAAAACAGGTGCATATAAATATATATTAAGCACCTTTACACGTTACCCTCCCATACACTAAGACATCACATCAACTGTTACAATAAATGAATGAATGAATAAATGAATATCTATACTATTATCTTACTATACTAAACATCTTTTAAAAGCTTTTGTCAACTGTTATTCTTGATACGTTGCTACACTTTGTATAATGTCAGTGTGACATGGTTTCCTGTGCTAACCTCCAGACATGTTTAGTGATAAGGGCTATCTGACCTGCTGCTCTGTTTGGTTTGGTTATCACTATGAGTCACTCCAGGTCCACTTAGGTCAGAAAGTGTCAGGAAGTTTTAAGGAGGTCATTTCCCTCCTTATAGAGGAAGCAATCTTAAAAGAGAATGTGCAGATGATATATTATATTATTAAAGATTTGTTTGATATCCAAGTTTGTATTTCAGGTCAGGCAAGGCGGTGTTGTGGTTATATAAGGGTTGATTCAGGTGAAAATGAGTACCCAACTTCGGTAAGGCATGTCGTCTCAGGTAGGATGTAAAGTTCAGGCGGTTCCATGTTTGAGGTAAGAGCCATACCTTGAGCATGTTAAAGAACCCATCACACTTATTGAAAAAAGTAGGGTCCATCTCAGTGTGAGTGGATTAAAAAGTTACAGTTTGTTCATCCACAGCTTATTGATACTGTACTGTTACAGTACAAAACTGGTGTTTTATGCCTTAAGGGTTTACAGGGTGTGCAGAACCAGCAAACAGGCCACTTATTTAAACCATCCCTTAAGAACTTAGCAACGGATTCCCCAGATAGCCCAAACCTAACCACCTGTTCATACCTTTATGAGTAGATCAAACCTTACAATCTGGTCTTAGGCAGCTTTATATTAATATACTTACTGTACAAGACTCATGTACTGTCGGACTTGTGTGTTGCTGGTGAAGGCAGTTTACATGGTATGCGTAACAGGCAAACAGGCCACTTAGCCTTCCCTTAAAGTCCCCAAACAGCACTAACCTATAACCACCTCCACATGTCGTGCCCAGACCTCCATGTTACATGCTGACCTTGACTCGACCTTGTTTTCCAGGGAGGGGGGTGGCCTGGCTAATAGCTCTCTAGGGGTCAAAGGTTGTGACTTCACTAACTTAAAGTTTGCCTTCTTAAGTAAGTCAAGATGTCTTGAAGAGTTCTTCAAGCTGTGCCCTGATTTGTTTGTGGTTGAGCCTGAATTAGCCTGTTCCTTTAGGCTAGCTCAGGCCTGACCCTGTACAAATTTGAGTTAGAAGTGGAAATTTGAAGGCTCTTGTCTGTGTAGACTTTGTTTTATTCGCCAAGAAGGTTATGTTTGTGTGTGTGTGTGTGTGTCTGTTTGTTTATGTGTGTGTGTGTGTGTGTGTGTATGTGTTTCTGTCTGTCTGTCTGTGATTCCAGAATTCATGGATGGATCTGTATGATATTTGGTAAGTTGGAAATGTTTGGTGTTGGGAAAAAATGAAGATACAATGTATATATTAATAAAAGAAAATATGATTAGATTATGGGCCTCCTAGTGGCATTCCATGGTACTGCAGTCACTGTAGAACTTCTAGTTTTGAATTTGATACCTCTTATTCTGGACATGCCATGGTCATGATTTTTCATTTTACATGGAACAGATGACACTGCACATGAGTACAAATGTTCATGATTGTATTCTTGGTTGATAACATTAAATTAACATGTTCAAAGAAATTGGTAACTTAAAGTTGGAAACATTTAGTATTGGCAGAAATTAAGATATAACTTATTGTGTTAGATTATTGGCCCCCAAGTAGCTTTCTATGGTACTGCAGCATAACTTCTGGTTTTGATATCTCTTATTCTGGACATGCCATAATCCAATCCAAATATTCATCTCATTTATATGTTCTGTCAACATGTTACTAATGCCTTAAATGCCTTCACAATCAACGTGTTAAGAGCTGTTCACAATATATTATCAATTGTTCTCTTCTTTTCCAAACTAACTTGAAGTTCTCATTTTCATGACCTCATTTAGCGCCAAAATGTGGAAACGTCCCATTTTACCCTCTAAGTTGCTTCAATCTTGTGTTTATCTCATCAACTTGAAAGGTCCTAAGATTTATGATCTCAGTCAATGTCACCTTCATACAGAAGGTCATAAAAATGCCTGTTCCCGCTGAGCCAGCTTGAAGGTCAAGTCCAGAAGTTCAGCTAAGGTCAGATGAAGGTCACATCTGGTAGTACAGATTACAGCCTGTCAGACTGTTTGTGGAAGTGTCGGGGCATTTATGGTGTTCTTCTGCCACTCAACCTGACAAAATGGAGGATTTTCTCCATTTTATTATATTTCAAGGTTACCTTTATCAATCAATAACACCGCAAGGTCGAGTTCAAACATGCAGCAGGGCACAGATAACAGAAGCCAATTACCACTTGTGGAAGTTGTTGGATCATTTACAGTCTTTTCTGCACCCTAAGCCTTGAACACCACCTGTCAGAGATAACCTGGGGTGTTGATGAGTTGAAGAAGTGTCAGGTCATTCGTGTTGTCCTTCCATCAGTCGACCTGACAAAACAGAGGATGTACTCCATTATGTTCCAAGGTCGCCATCTTGAATGGTCACCTGATGGTCTGATCTTTGATGGAGGATTCCAGTTCTGCTGTAAGTTAGAAGGTTGTCAGGTTTTCCTGAAGGTTAGCAGAGGATTCTTTTAAGATAGGAGTGTAACGTTAATCATGATGGTATAATTATCATTTTGTTTCGTCAATGAAGCTTTTTCTTATCAATGAGAAAACCTAGGGTCCTCTGGGGGTCATTAAGACTTAAGGGACCGGAGAAAGAGGGTCAGCATGATTTTTTCATCTGCCTGACCTTGAGTTAAATGCCTGTAGTTTACAAACTTTATGTGAGCCTGACTTACTATCTGTACAATGACTTGGAATCATCCGCTGCCAATCCTTCCATTATAAGCGTGTCCCAGCAAAACCACATGACAGTAATAAGTGAAGTTGGTTCTAATCCCTGAATGGCATCAAGGTCTGAGGCAAGGAGGGCTGTTGACAGAATGGTCTTAAAGTTTTTTTCCGTCCTATGCAGCAAAATTTGGCAGTCCAATATGACGGAATGAAAGGTGCTGGCTAGAGCCCTGGCCAAGTCTCCTGGCTTAACATGTAACCTGAACGTGTACCTGAGCCAGAAATTTTGATATCCCTGCATCTTTACCCACTTCGAGTTTCTGACTGTCAATGTTGACAGAATGGTCTTAAAGTTTTTTCCGTCCTATGCAGCAAAATTTGACTGCCAAATAACAGAATGAAAGGTGCTGGCCAGAGCCCTGGCAAAGTCTCCACTATGTAACCTGAGGCAATGTTCGGGACCCTATGTGTTTTGTACTTTGTGCTTTGGTCACATTTCCAAACCGGGCCTGGCAGGTTTGTTTGGAGAAACGAAAAATTAAAGTGTACAGGAAATATGCACAAGCTATACTAGTATGCTCTTAGACAGTTTTATTGTGCTCTCTGTTGTCTTTTATATAATAACTTTTGTTTTCCAAGACTGCCAGCTGGCCGGCCGGACTGGAAATGTGAACCTATAGTATTAGTAGACAGAAAAGTCAGGAAGCCTGCATTCCATCATGAGCCTCTCCATCTGATCTGTCTGACATCCTTCCAGGGTTTTTGCCAGCTCCAAGTGTTTTCCTGACGTCCTGATGTCGCATGTCAGATGAATCAAAATATGAGGAAGGACTGTTGTCTGAAGTTGTGGCTTGGTTTCATCAGGTTTTGATATCATCCATATCAAAATACAACAATATTTTCTGGTCTAGATGTTGGAATGTGTTGTTCAACTTTCAATTGACAGAAGCATCTTCGACTGTTGAGAGATAAAAATGTGCTTTAGTGAGATCCTGATGTCGCATGTCCGATAAATCAAAATATGAGGAACAACTGTTGCATGAAGTTATGGCTTGGTTTCATCAGGTTTTGATATTTTCCATATCAGAATTTTGCAATGTTTATACAGGTTGCAATGTGTCGTCATTGTTTGTCCATTATAATTTTCCAGTTGTAGAACAATCTTCTACTGTTGGGAGATAAGAATGTCACAATTTGGGTTTTCTAAAGTAAAGAGGACAATTTCTGTAACCTGCACAGCTGGGTTTGCTTGTTACTATCTTAGTATTAAGGTAAACTTAAGGTAGTTCCATAGCCTTTTTGAGGCTGTAGTAGGGTGGTGGGTTGTGTTCATACCCCCTGTAGGTGTCCTTCCTATCCACACCTCAGCAGTCTTGATTAGTACTTTAATTAGAGAGATAGTCGATGTGAACAATTTCATCTTCGATGAGATACATGTACTCCTACTGTCCTGACTCCATTCTACACATTGGTGTCACACAACCCTATATTCTTCTCTGCCATCGTTTTGGCTGCTCTGCTGCCTTTATATGGGTGATACATGTATGTGAGACCACTTTTTAATGTTCAAGATTTTTTTCAAAGTGGACTTATTTGTATCACCAGCAATGCCACAGAGGCTAGGATCCTAGAAAAAACTTTGTCTCTGATTTTTCCTCTGAAATTCTCTCAAAAACACAGGAAATGCCCTTTCAGAAGGTTCAATTCTTAGAATTTGAAACGCTCAAGGGTCCACTTTTTAATGTCCAAGGGTTTTTTTTCAAGGTGGATCTATTTGTATCACCAACGGAGCTGAAATCCCAGAAAAACTGCTAACTTTGTCTCTGATTTCTTCCTTTGAAATCCTCTCAAAAACACAGGAAATGCCATATCAGAAGGTTCAGATTTTAAAATTTCCCGGGGGGGCATACCCCCGGACCCCCCTAGGAAGCTCGCGCCTGCGGCGCTCGCTGGTCCCTAAACATTAAAAAGAATCCCCCCATTCAAAATCCTGCCTACGGGCATGAAAATACAGGGTTGTGTTACCACGAAGTAAGCTGGATTTACTTACTAGATAAAACTATTAACAAATGTCCTGACTCTACTCTATCATTACAGGCATTATCATTACGTACCTTCCTCCCCCTTACCTTACTGAGTTGCAGCTCGTACGACAGCAGAAATTGAGTCAATTTGAACCACTGATATCAATGAGATATTCTTACTGTCCTGACTCTATTCAGCATTTTTTACACAAGCCTGTATTCTTCTGTGCCAATGTTTCAGTAGCTGTTCTGCTGCCACCATGAGGGCAATATATCAATAGATATACTAGGCTGTGTTACAATTTTCAGCTGAATTGATGTACTACTAGATCAACTATCCTGACTCTATATCTACTCTTATCATTACAATCAACTGCCCCTACCTTCAACCACCACTGAGTTACAGCTTGTTATGACAGCAGAAATTGAGCCTTAATCAGAACCAGGAGCTCCTTCATCTCCTGGGACATGCCAGACTCCTGGGGAATCAGCAAAACAAACATCTTCATCCCCTTAAATTAAGAAAACAAACTTCTTGATTCATGATCAGCTCCTGGAGATTTCTACAAAGTTGCCAGGATGTGTCTGATGCTGTTGATGTTGTTGTTCTCAGATCCTATTTTCCTGGATCTCTATATGCTGAGATTGTGTTGTCACTGGTATTTTCATGAGCTAAAGGGAGGGAAGTATAATATTATTGTTTTGGGCTTGTCCTTGTATTTGCCTTTTGTGTGTGTGTGTGTGTGTGTGTGTGTGTGTGTGTGTGTGTGTGCGTGTGTGTGTGTGTGCTATACAGTGTGTGTGCTGCTATTTCTGTCTGTGCGACTGGAAGGGGCACATTAAGACCTCTGATGATTAAAATGAAGCTGTGTGTGTTGTGTCAATGTTGTCGTTGTAATTGGAGAGAGTTTGCAGGCCGCAGGTGGTTCCGGTCAACCTGACTTTGAACTTGGCCAGTCCGAGGACGGCTTTGTTTTTGTCTTCGCCGAATCAGAAACTCACAGCACAGCAGGTCTATATGGGACAACAGCAACTCATGATCAGAGAAGGCTTATGTTACAGCCGGGAAGGACAAGCAGGGGTTCGTCTAAATCAGGAAAGAGGGGCACTGCGCCCTCTTGTTTCAGCCCAGTGCCCCCTTGTCAAATTCAGATCTTAGCTTAATATCCAGCATACAGTCTTCACTCAGCAATGGATTCTTCCATAAATACACAGAATTGGATCCATGGCCTGTGTGTGCTCCCTCTTGTTCAATTTTTCTAGAAAAACCCCTAGGCCTGGACAAGTATTGTAAAACACTCACTGACAGGCTTTTTACCTGCTGTTCATATCTATTGCCAGTCAGGATTAGCCAGTCCTATCTGAGGGTCTGCATGGGGGGTCCGGACAATGCTCTATGCTGAATTCCGACTAAAGAACACCCTACGTATTACGTTAAAATCCGATTGCCTCACTACAGATTTCGTGAATTAGATGGCTTTCACTACAAATTACGAGAAATCAAAACAGGCTGCCTGTACACCCTACAGAAAAGAGCATGCAGGTCCTCCGGTGAAGTCCTTCTGGGTGGCTGTCCGTTTTCTATGGCTTTTTTTAGCTTCTTTGTATTCTTTTCTGATGTCAGCACGGAAGGCTAGGTTAGGGTGAAGGACTAAATTAGTTAAGTTTGACAACTGGAGAAAATGTCCTTCACCTCCTACACCCCCCTCCCCACCCCAAGTTTGCTGATCTCCTGGCAAGCTTCACAAGCAGGAGTGGTGACATTCAAGAGGTGTGACCTTCAGGCATAAATCTACATTAAGACAATACAAGATGTTCTTAGATACTCAGGGGAATGTTCTTAATGATTATACTTGTAATGATATGAGCTCTTGAGTTTTGCCATATGCATGGTGTTACAAAATGACTCTTTTCCAGTTAACTTGAATGTGTTTTTGTGCTTAGATCTTAAGCACTTAGTAGTCTAGTGGTTGCTTGGCAACTGTTGGCATTCTTCTCTCTTTATTCAAAGCCAGCCTTTCTCACCTGCCCATGCAGCAATTCATTTTTTTGTGTACATTTCTCAACTCAGAGATTGAGAACCGGTCCTGTCCCTTAGAGTTTTCATCATTTAAGCAAGACTCTGCCAAGACATGTACAAACCAGTGACAGACAGAGACCAGGAATGGTGACATTATTCTTTAGTCAAACTTGCCAACAAAACTTGCCGCCAAAACCTTCCAACAAAACTGTCCAACAAAACTCACTGCCAATAATTTATTGTGTGCCGACAGACAGGAATCACCCATCCATGACATATTTCCTGCAGGGGAAAATTTCAAACAAGCCAACTGAGTGACACCCAGACAGAGGAAAGTGACACGGAAAAACCTTTGGTCAGACTGTGCCAACTGGAACTAAGTTTAGTAGACTTACAACTGACATTCATTTGCCTGATGGTCAGCCCAGTTTTACCTGCATGACAAAAACATTATAGACCTACCAGGTGAAGATTCTAAAGATTCAGACAGCCAGACAGTTGAAAACAACATGAACAAAACTTTATTCAAACCTTATCAGTTGCATCTGAAACAAAGTTCAACAAATTTGCTCTTTCATTGCTGTCCAGGGATGTCGAACACTTCAGCCCTTTACCAACATGGCCCATGGCTAATCGGACCAACTCGGCCCAACACCCTAGTCAACTCGGCCCACTGTTGACCAGGGTGTTGGGCTGAGTTAACTGGGCCAAAATGGTTACAAGGGCCGAATCGTCCTGATCCCGCTGTCAAGTTAGTCCTCCTTGTGTCAGGGTCTCCATCATTTGGCAACCCCTCACTCTAAGAAAGGCATTCGTCACAAGGAAAGCATCCCTATTCCCACCCTGCCAACTCTATTAGAGACAAACGAAATTGGCCTTTTCACGGCGAGTCCAGTTTCTTGAGCATGTTGGCTCCATCAGGTCAGGGTTTCTTTTCTCTGCCAACTTTTGACAGCCAGACAGAGGGAAAAGGGGGACACCACAATGTTCCAACGCCCCTATGTCTCGACGCCCCTATGTCTCGACGCCCCTATGTCTCGACGCCCCTATGTCTCGACGCCCCTATGTCTCGACGCCCCTATGTCTCAACGCCCCTATGTCTGGACACCCCTATGTCCCGACGCCCTTATGTCCCTATGCCCCTATGTCTCGACGCCCCTATGCCTCGATGCCCCTATGTCTCGATGCCCCTATATTCCGATGCCCCTATGTCCCGCCGCCTCTATGTCTTGAAGCCCCTATGTCTCAACGCCCCAACATTACCTGCCAAAGCAATGCTCTTCCAGGTGATAGTAATGAACATAAGGGCGACTGCTGGCATTTAACACCTCAATCTGTAATCCTAGGAACTGGGCCTGTGAATGAAAGCCTCAATGGCCAAAGTCCCCTGGCAAATATTTTCCCTAGCTATAGCCGGGGGGGGTGGGGGGGGGGTGGGGGGGTGGGATTTAGTCTGGTAGAGACTAAGACGTGAGCAGGGCTGTCTCCAGAACGTATCCCTCCGTCCGGGGACGGAAACTTGCTTGATGGGACTGACAAAAATTTTGCCCGTCAAACTTTAACAGATCTGAACTTCGTTACATGATCATGAAGCAGATTGAAATGTATTTTTATAAGCTTAAAATTACAGATTTAAAGACAGAAATTCACATTGGGTTCCCAGACAATGAGTGGGGCACAAAAAATTTCAAGCTGGAGACAGCAGAGGATGTGAAATTGTCTTGCCAAGATGATCTCAAATCTCAAACTCCTGCATTTGAAGATGTCTTGGTCCTGGTAGTCATCACGGCAGGATCCCCAGGTCAGGGTTGTTTTGTCTCGCTGGCATGCGAGGTGTCTTCCCAACCTACTTCTGAACCAGGTCTTCAAGGCGCTCAGAGCCAAGGGTCTTTCATTGACCTACTTAGCACCAGAGAGAGCCAAGAAGTCTTGGCAGCAAAAAGAAATGAGGAACAGGCATTGCTATAAAGAGCAAGCTTTCTTCCCTATGGTAATACATAACATCGTATTAAAACTCAGTTCTTTGTGCAGGTGTCTTTGCATAAAACTGTTGGCTACAAGCTCCAAATGAATATTTCACCTGCAGTTCCTTTTGAAATAGCCAGGGGGAGTTATCAAGAGGATGAATGCTTTAATCTTTTGTCCGATAGGTGTGTGCAAGCAAGGAGGTTGGTGTATGTCATCATGTGCAAATGCGTAACTGCTTTGTATTTCTGCCCATCAGCAACCTTTATCATGTATTTTATGGGACGTACATGTAAAGCCAAAAGTCCCGTGATTTGGGAGAACTATATTTTGAGTACGGCTTGAGTTTGAGAATCCACTGCATTAATAGATTATTAAAGAGTAGATGCCCTTCCTAGTGTGAGTGGATCAAACTCTACAGTCCTGTCCTATGCAGTTTGTACTCACTGTACAAAGCATGTGTGTTAATCCTAATGGTAGTTTACCGGTTATCCCCGAAAATCCAATTGGACTCAAATCTATGTTTTTCTCGGGTGTGATGATCCTGTGCATGACGACTCTGCACATGTTTTACATGACGTGTGGTTATCGTGGTCTATGCTGAGAAGCTCCTGTTTACGGAGGTTTAGTGGTGGTCTGTTTAGGTGGTGTGTTACATGTGTTATGATTGTGTGATAAAGATGTGGTTATCATGTGTTACAGGTGTGATAATCGTGTGATAAAGGTGTGGTTATCATGTGTTACAGGTGTGATAATCGTGTGCCTGACAGCCCTGCTGGTCTATGCTGAGGTGCCCCTGTTTACGGAGGTTTCGTGGTGGTCCGTGCTGCTTGTTTGTGTCTGTGCCTCGTTCATCCTTGGAATCATCACCATCATCTGGGTCCAGCCAGAGAGCACCTTGGGACTCAAGTTTAAGGTAAAGATCATGGTTTGGAAATTGGATGTATAACATTATACTAACGAGTTACTGTTTCTTCCAAAAATGATTATTATTTCAAATCTATAGAAATACAACCTTCTTTGTGTTACAGACTTTTTTTGTTGTAGAGTTTTTCAAAAGAATATCACTACCTCTTTCCCCTTCCCACTTACCAGCATTTCCCCTGATGAATATTTTCAGCGTGTTTGTGAACATCTATACCAGATGATAAGACTGTCAAACTTGTGGGGTCGTGTGGCGTAACGACAGGATTTTTGACTCAGAATCCAGGGGTCCCGGGTTCGAATCCCCTGATGCCACCGATCTTGTGCGCTTGGGAAAAAGGCACTTAACACGACTTTCCCCACTCCACCCAAGTGTAAAAAACGGGTACATTTTTGTGTGGGTCACGACATCAGCAATAGCTGCCTGTGTCCCACGTGTATTGCACTGTTGCAATTCCAATAAAATCCAAATAAAACCTGTCATCTCCCAAATAGAATGTAAGAAACTGTCTAGGGTCTTTCTTTATTGTAAACTTTTTCAAAAGATTGTACCTACCTCTCTCCCCCTCCCAGTTTCCAGCCCTTCTTCTGATGGATATTCTCAGCATCTCTCTGATAATAAAATTGTCACCTCCCACGTGGAAGCTAAGAAATTCTTCAGGGTCTTTCTTTGTTGGAATCTTTTTCAAATAAAAACACACTATATATATCATCTCCCCTCCCAGGTCCCAGCCCTCCCCCTACTGCCCATCTTCAGCATGTTTGTGAACATCTACCTGATGATGAAACTGTCGGCTCCAACGTGGATCCGCTTCGCTGTCTGGATGGCCGTGGGTAAGTACTGCTGAACCAGCTGATCAATGACTCATTCTGTTGTTAAACTTGTTTGTTGTATTAGATGATAGTTGCAGTTTGTTGTGACAAATGTATGTTGTAAATGAAACAGAAAGTTGTTGTAACTAAAGTTTTTGTACAGTAACAGAAGTTTGTTGTAACATTTATTTTTTGTAACAGACATTTGTTTTAACAGACATTTGTTGTAACAGACATTTGTTGTAGCAAAAGTTTGTCGTAACACAAGTCTGTTGTAACCCCTTTGTTGTAACACATGTTTGTTGTAACCAAACGATGTTGCAACAGAATATTGTTGTAACTGATATTTGTTGCAACAGAATTTTGTTGTAACACAAGTTTGTTAAAACACAAGATTGTTGTAACAGATGTTTGTTGAAGTTTGTTGAAGTTTCCCGACCGTTTCTGACCTCAGGGTTCGTGATTTACTTTGGTTACGGGATGTGGCACAGCACGGAACACCTGCGCAAACAAGAGAGTCTGTCCCTCGCACGGCAACAGGGGCACCACACCCGCCAACCGTCGCACAGCAGCTCCAGCTCTGAAACGGTGGATTCCACTCCTCTCTTGAGATGACCTTTGAAATGACCCCTAACATGAAACTTGACCTCTGACCAACCAATCAGAATGCACAGAATGCTTGTTATTACAGGTCAAAAGTCAATTGTCAAAGTAGCATGATGACCTGCTGAAATGATGTTGCCTTGTTAGAAATAGCATTGGCCTTCCTAAGATTGCCTTTGATCTTTGACCTTGAGCAATCAAAATGCTTACCATGACAGGTCAAAATTCAATTATGTCAAAGTAGCATGAGAACCTTCAAAAATAGGTTTGCCTTGTGAAAATGTGATGTAGCATTGACCTTCCTGAGATTGCCTTTGATCCCTGACCTCGACCAATCAGAATGCACAGAATGTTTGACACAGCAGGTCAAAAGTCAATCATGTCAATGGAGCACGAAAACCTACAAATGAAATGCTGCATGACAGGGTGCTTAATCTTGTTCCTGTGGTGCCTCAACTTGATTTGGGATGTAATGCAGTTACTGCTGATCAGCATGGGTGAATGGAAAGCTGCAACGAGAATCGTTGAATGCCTGCTTGCTGCAATGGGTGCTTGCCTCACTACTGTATCAATTATGTAAGTTCTTTGCTCTGGCTGGGGCATAGCATGGGGCGCTTAAACAAACCTCTTGCATCCATTTTGGTCCTGGGCAAGCGAGCTGATCTTGTTCCATGTCTTCCTCACAGACTTCATATCTTCCTTCACTGTCCTTCTTCATGCAGGTCCCTAATACACTGTCGGCTAATGGCATGCTTTCTGTGTCTTTGTTTCCCTTGCACCTCACCCTACAAGCATCTCAAATGTCAAAGTCTTTCCTAGTCTGTGATTTCATACAGACTGTTCCTATGACAATCAGCTTTCTGGTGATACTAGCACCTCACTTTTCCAACATCTCCAGGTCCCTAGTGGCCTGCCTAGTCATTGTTTCCCTTGTGCCTCACTCGAGAGGGCACATCAAATAACTGTTCTTACCACATTCAGCTTGCCTGCTCAAATGTGGTATTAATGTGTGCCTCACTTTGCTTGTTTTTTTGTTTATGTTGTTCCAGAAGAAACTTGGTGCTTCCAATGGAGGTTATGGTGCAATACACACTCATGATGATTAGCAACTCGCAATGACAGCTTCAACATGAAAGTCCACCCGTGTTGGTAGTTAATGTAGTGCAGAGTTAAAACATCAAATTTTTGACTATTCTAGTGCAGTCTTCCTAAGAATTCAAGTGACCAAACAACTAGGGACCATACAGACAGATGACAGCAGTTGCCAATTGGTAATAAGTGCCCTCCGTCTCTGTTGAGTTATGGTTGATGTGCCCTGATGTAAATAGATAGCTTTAAACAATCCTCAGCTTACGCTGTGATTGTGTCACGGATGGTTATTTGTGATCTTCCTCGTATCAAAGTTTTTTTAAATCCATAGAAATAAGAAAATATTTTAAGCACTTGAAATATTTGAAGAGAAAAGGAAAACTGCAGATGGTGAAGTATCATATTAAGAACTTGCCTTTGAACCATGTTGTTCTTATTCGATCATGTTGTCATAGCTGCATTGCTGCTCCAATGACATAAATAAGGTAATGTGAGAAAGATTTCATTAGCTATTGTAGGATTGTAAGGAGTAAATATTAGCTTAGTATGTTGGCAATCTATTTTCAAGGAACAAATTTAAAATGAGACAATTTTGATAAAGGCCAAAGGTCAAAAATGCTGCACCGAAACTGTAACTAAATGTGCCTCTGTAAACGTACTATATTTTACTGTAACAAATAATTAAGAGCTATTTTATGAGAGCTTGAAAGGACCAACGCAACGTTCTTCCAACCTACTGTCACATTTTGCAACTCTATACCACAGATATCATTCCGTGTCTAATAAGTGAAGAATTTGATATCAATGTTTTTACTGTTTCTGTTGTTGTATCGAACGTCTAATTATGTATGTCTAAATTCTTAAAAGGTGTACATTTCGAATTGAGATCGATTGTTGTATATTATGATAAGTTTCTGTAGCGAAATATAATTTATTGTTCACGATTTCCAAATAGCAGTTAAGAAAGTTTAGAAATGACAAAAATTGTGTTAATGGTCTAAAGTAGATACATATTCATATTATCATGGAAGCTTATCTGTGTTGGTAGTAATCATAATACAATGCTAAACGTTCTTCCAGCACTAAGCTATTCACGGATCAAATTTTCAACGGCCACTGTCGCCTTCTTCAGGATCAATAATGGCCAATCACTGCCGAACGTAAACTCGCGAGAGTTACGGACACGTTACTTTATTGGCACGTGTCATTACGGATACGTGACGTCAGGAATTGGTCAAACGTGCCAGGAAGTTTATAACGCCCGCTGTCTCTGTTTAGTGATGGCTGGAGTGCCCTGGTGTATACAAATGTAATATTGGCCTTAGATCCGCGAACGCCTTAGTGTTGGAAGACTGTTTTAGCACTGTATCAAATATATATTCCTGTTTCTGTAGCAATGGTGTTGATAAAGTTGTCATGTCCGGAAAATAAAGCAAAACAATAAAGAGGTGAAAGAGGAGGCCCCTGTTCTCTGCTGTTTTCAGTTGAATGGGTCACACCAGCAAAATTAGCTGCCTGTGACCTGCATGTATTGTACCGTCGCAATTCTAATCAAATCAAATCATATGGGTTTTCAGCAATAGTCTGGAATTGTTAAACTTCGCTGGCGACACTTGTCAAAATCTTTCTAAATCTTTCTAAATCTTACTGCTTATTTGGCATAGCCTACATTTAGACCGAAGAAAAAAATAGCGATCTGCCTTTTCCCTATGTATTGTCCTACTTTACTCCGCGCCAAACGTGATGAACATGTCAAAACGGAGATTTAGAGTTCCGGGGTACAAAGCCATTCTTCACACCCGTACTGGCCAACTTCCCTAATAGAATCAAACGGTGTCAAAGATTGGAAGCAATTGGACCAATCCTTCTTCCCTTGCCTAACGTCAAGATCACCAGATGACTGAAAACGGCTCTCATTTTTTCCTCGTTTGAATCGCTGAAAAGTATTTTGAAAAATGTACCTCCACGCGAGAAGGCAGTACTATAGATAGTTAGTCTGCCATGGCTTCATTGATCATACGGAATGTGCTGTAAATCCGGAAATGTTCGCGGTGGTTTTGTGTTCGCGGTTTTCGCGGTGAACTCTTTTTGCCCACCTATGACTGTAGCGCTACCATTGTTTCAAACGCGAATCTAAAACCACCGCAAACACTCCATTTTCTCCCTACCGCGAAATAAAAACCACGCGAACTTAAATGCTTTCACAGTAACTCCAGTTCCGGCTGCTCAAAGTCCCTGGTGATGAATGTATGGGCTGATGGGAAGGACCGTTGATGGAACTGCCGTCCTGAGCAATCGGGTTGCCGCTCGTTTTCCGCATATTTGACCAAATACGTTTTATTGATGAAGGGCCGCACCGAATAGTAACTCCTGGCGGTGATGTATGGCGTGTATGCTACTGACTTACTTATCCTCTTCGCCCCTGGACTTTTTTTCTTCTAGCTGGGTCTGTCCTGTGCCACAGTCTAGGCTAGGACAGCGCTAAGTCGGCATTTGTGAGGAACTTTGGGGGCAAGGTCGTCTTGTGGTCAGGATTGTTGGCTTAGAACCTAAATGTTTGGAGTTCGAATCCCTAATCTAAATGTTCTCGGTTCAAGGTTATCAAGCAGGCCCCTATGTTGTGCCCGAGGGAAAGGCGCTTTACACCTATTTCATCAAGTCTGACTCTCTTCAGACAAGATCTAGACCTCCGGCTTTGGTGTGCGGTGCAGGTGCCCAAGCACTCGCGCACATCCTAACACATGCGTCCGTGTATTACTGTGTGACGTATGAGTACGCATCGTGTGAGATGAATGTTACTATGAGTGATACAGAAAAGGCGCCTTACACCTATTTCATCAGGTCTGACTCTCTTCAGACAAGACCTCCGGCTTTACGTCCCACACGGAAGTCTCTAGCCGTAACTAAGTACCCAGTATAAAGTAGAGTGGATTCATTCCTCAAGCTAACCGACATCTTTCACACCGCAGTCGTCCCTCAGGAAGACATCTGAAGCCGCGTAGTTCCTGTTTAGAACTTTTATTCAGTCTAGTACTACTAAATACCCATTTTCACCTGAGTCGAGTGAGGAAAAATATGGCACAACATTTGGTTCGGACTGTTTCCAACTCTCCTCCAACGCATAGGACCCCATTATGCTGTGACCGATGATACCGCCAGATGCTGAGGGTGGGCACGTCTGACCTGACCCCGTGACCTCTGTCCCCTAAGTATGGCGCTCGTGTTGATTGGATGAAATATTCATCTATACAGCCAGTAGGTACCCATCTGAGTAATGAGGCTGTTGTGGTGCTTGTAAACGTGCTCGAGGTACCTCCTCGATCACGGGACCCCGATTTTACGTCCCTTCCGAAAGAGGAATGCAGCTCCAATCAGGATGCCCTTCCCCAGAATCGAACCGTGAGGGTCGCCCAGTTACCAATTAACTGGAACCAGGAGCTCAACTGTGAGGCTACAATGACGTGAGACCGGAGTTGGAGCTCCTAAATGATTCAGAGCGAGCGGACTGCGATGTAAGCCCCTCGATTTGTCTTTGTTCCTTGCTGAGCAATGACACCAATCACGTCTATGTGGGTCTTGTTGGGACCAAATCCCTACAGAACGGTTTATTTCCGATACCACACAGCAAGCCCGGCCTGAACCATTGGGCAAACGTATCCGCGATATGACGTGTACGGATAACAACGAAGCGTGTCTCTTGTCCGATGCCTGGACTTTTTACCAATCAAAATCCTGGGCAATCCCAGGGAAAGTAACAATAGTTGATCTTCAAGTCATATTGCCATTATATTACTTCATACAGATGAATTTCAAAATAATGTAGTGAATATATTGGTCTGGAAAAGTTCAGGGACTAGTCAGCCTCTACAACTTTACGCACAAATCCCGAAAGCTTTGTGGGACCAAATCACAGAAAGGTATACAGGCACAAAATTATATCAGAATTTGAAACATTACTAAATACAAATACATTTTTTTTGAATGTGGTAATTTATTCATTTCTTTATGGCCTGAAAGATCATCAAAATCATCGGGGAAATCCAGAGGACTGGTGGCCTGAGTACCATCCTTCGTAGTGACCGCTGGTTCAATGATTTCGCTCGATCAAGCACAGCGAAAAGCATTGAGCCAGCGGTCACTACAGAGGATGGAACTCAGGCTAGAGGACTGGTCAGTCTCTGAAACTTTGCCCACAAAAATACCGAAAACGTATTGTGATGCAGCGGACACTGTTAAGGTTCCGGTAGTTAGGAGATGGGTATGCCGCCCACGGCAAAGAGCACATAGACCATTGACATGAACTCTAAATGGAGGATTAATGGACGGAGGAATGTTCAGGAAATGGAAAGACGTGCGTGTTTCGACTGTATATGATTAGTTCCTAAACGGCAAACCCAAAATTAAAGAACACCCGACCCAAACGATTGCTGGCCGTCTGGATAGTCTGTTGCCCCCGTTGAGATCTGCTTGGAGATTAAGAGGATTTCAGGAAAAGTCCACATAGGCACCAGGTCAATATCCGACCAGGTCTGGACGCGGTGTGGTTTGAAATAGAAATTACAAAAGGTACGTATACGTTTATGAATATTAGCCATCCATGAAATTGAAGAATAGAATTTTAATTATAATCTCTACCATTGGCAAATATGAAAATATCAGACATTTCAGATGTCCATCCGACATCATTTTTTAGTGTTTGAAAACGTCTGATATTTTCATATAGTAGTCCAGTGGTATAGCTTTGATTAAAATTTTATTCTATGAAAGGTACGTTGTGTAGCAATTATCAGTGGTGAACTTGGTGGCTAGGTGGCCTTGTAGTTAAGGTTGTTGACTAATAATCTAAAGGTTTGGGTTCGAATCCCTGGTATACCACTGTGTTAACGTTGTGTCCTTGAGAAAGACACTTTACACCCATTTCCTCACACGACTCAGGTGAAGGTGAAATGAGGACCTAGCTTCGGTTAAGGGCGTCCTCTTCGGTTGGACGTTAAGCTGGAAGGAAGGTTTAATCGTTTGTGTGATTGTGTGTATGTCACCGACCACATACGCCTACATGCCTCAGACCTGACTTGAATACTTCTTGCGAAATGAATAAAGTAAAAGTCACCCACATCGTCTTGAAAGTCCATAAACTGGCTAAGTTTTGGAAGTGTTGAGCTCACCGCTACATCAGCGGATTCCCCCGTGCCGCGGTTTTATGGCCGAACAGGTCTCCGAACTCTCCCGTCCTCGTTACCGCCATTAGATTAAGGCCCGCGGATTTTACGGCCACTTAGCGGTCTCCCGACGGCCTCGTAACGCAAACAAGGGCCCGGAATGGGCCAATAATGCGAGCGCAGGGGAACGCAAATGTTTCTGGCTAATGGAGGCGGATGTCGGTTCGCTTGTTCCATTAGTGGAAACATTTCCTTCCCTTCCAGACGGCGCACGTGGAGATCTTGTCTTGAGCCTCTGTCGCGCATTCAGGACCTTCCCGAGGGTTTGCTCTCGAGCACAAAGGTCGGCTGTGGGTTGGAAGTAGCCTTGAATCCATGCCATTACAGCCCTAGCTAGTTTGCTCCTGTGAAAGCACTCAAGCAGAATATGACTTGGCCCACCTTTCAAAAGGTAAGTCGGCTGTCGCAGACGACTTCTAAAGACTAGGAAGCAACCTCGCCAACCAACTCCTAACCACAGATGACCTTGCTCACGACTAACTGCCGACCATGGTCTGGAGAAAGTCGGGAGGCCATGGGCAGCTACATATATGTGTGTCGGCTTTAAGCATCAGCAGTCCGGGTTTTGAATCACCCAGCCTTAATACAGGGCCTCAGCTTTCGACTAGTTGAGTTGACCTACTTTGTTCACACTTGCAACTTGGAGCCTTTTTTTTCTTTGGTCTTCCTGCGAGGAGATTAATGTTTCTAGCTGCAATTGGGTGTGCAAATCCAGAGCCTGACTCTTAAGCCACATGTGAAGTCACATGAGAACTCCAGAGACTGGACTGGTTGGGCAGGGTTAGCCCACAGTCTGTGGTTCAGGGCAACTAATTCAGTTGGTGTCGCTTCTAGCTCAAAGCTATCAGTTTGTCCGTGGTCGCATGGCCACTCTACATTACCTGTTTCTACTACAGTTGAATGTATTAGCTTCGATTCGTTGTGCAGGGTATGCCCACTACCCTGTGGTCCATGGCGGCTCTCCTCTGTTCCAGTCGGGCCATGCACTTCGGTGACTCTTTGCAGCTCAGAACTATCCGTTTGCCGTGGTCTCCTGTCCACTCAACTCCATCTGAGACTAGTTGTAAGTCATTAGTTTCAATCAGTTGGACAGCGTAAACGTACATCCTTGTGGTCTGAGGCAGAAGCTTGTTACTGGCTTTGCTGGGCTATTTTGGTGACACTTACGCGTAACTCGGAGTTTTCACTTCTGCTTCTTAACTCTCACTCCGAGTAGTTTTAACAGTAGTTGGATGAGCAGAGGAAACCCACAGCCATTAAGTCCATGGCACACATATATTTACTAATCTATTTCGCCTACTTTGATGACATTTGCAACCCTTTTTTCAGTTTTCCAGTTCACTTCTGGCACTGGCATCTTTCTGTGAATAAGTTAGTGTTTTAGCAGCTGTTGACAGGTACAGTAAACACATGGCCATTAGGTCCAGGGCATGTCGCTTATTACTGATTTATCTCGGCTACTTCGGTGATACTTGCAACCCGTCAAGTTTTCCCTTTCACTTGTGCCACTAACCTCTTTACTCTAATTGAGTAGTTCTAGCAGCGATGCAGATAGATCTTGTACGACACCATCACGGCAGACGTCACTCCCTTAAACATACTGCTTTGCGACCATTCCATTTGAGTAGGACACTTACAAATACAGGCTAAGAAGGGTACAACCACTGTCATTTGGTCCAGGGCAAGCAGCTTTTAGTAATCTACTTGGGCTGATTTGGTGACACGCTTTAAAGAAGAAAGACTGAATGCATCCAGAGGTTGTTTCTACAACTACCTGAGCTGCAGAATACAGCGGATCATCATCATCATTTAAAGTTTTCCCAGTCGCTTCTGTCGCTGACCTCTTTCTGTAACTAATTGAGAAGTTTTAGCTGCGGTTGGCTGAGCAGGTAAACTTACACCTTACACTGGGGTGTTCAACAGTTCAACATACTTACAAATACAGACCGGGAAGGGTAATTTGGTCACTGTCAAGCAAGCAATTCAAGCAGCTTTTTAGTAATCTACTTGGGCTGATTTGGTGACACGCTTTAAAGTTTCCCACTCCTGCCACTGACCTCTTTCTGTAACTAATTGAGTGGTTTTAGCTGCGGTTGGCTGAGCAGGGTAAACTTACACCTTACACTGGGGTGTTCAACAGTTGGTCTGGTCGGATTGATGGATGCACCGCTCCTCTCCCTCTGCTCACTCGGCTTGTAACATCCTCTCAAGGAAGTCTCGAAGGTCTTAAGCCGGCTTTTAAGATGTCAATATGAGACTTATTTTCATTTAACGCTGTGTAAAGAAGTCCCAAGGTCCGGCAGTCGACTTGTGGGATACCCTGTCAACGGAGTTAGTTACAAGACTTCTTCTTACTGCTTGAAGGATGAAAGATTTAAGTTAACAAATGTAGGAAACACAGGTTCCAACGAGTTAAAAGGTGGTGGTGGGGGGGGGGGGTGAGGTTTACTTCACGAAAGACCACAGTCTTCCACTAGTCGTGACAAGGAAAGTAAACGATATTTGCAGAATATGTACATACATGCATGAACAGGTTCATCATTGTAACGGCGAAATTTTCTTAGCTCTTTTCCAGTCAATTCCTAACAAAAGTGAGGATTTCAAACGTCGTCTCGACCAAGTAATACATCTTCCTGCTTTTCTTATTGGCAAATGTCAAAGATCACACTTACATACGTCGTATGAATCTTAAGACTCTCAAGACTATAGTGAGACATTGAAAATTCCTCTTTGTTAAAAACTTACTTTTTGACAGATCACGCTTAGTGTAACCGAAGAAAAGTAGTGAATGCTTACTGAATCATCTGGCAGTTTCCAAAATAATATCCAGTTGCTTGAACAACTGTTTGGGCGTATATCTCACAGTGATTCTCACACATGTTTCCTCGCCTGAGGGCGCTATTCTGTGTAGTTCATCCGTCCGAGTTAGTTGACTGCACTTCGATAGATTATCCCACAAGTTGACTGTCACTGACAAAAGTTAGTGGATGCTACCTCAAACATCTGACCGTTTCCAAAATCATATCCAGTTGAATAAGCAACTTTTTTGGCGTATATTTCACAGTGATTCTCACACGCCTGAGGGCGCTATTCCGTACAGTTCAGGCGTCCTAGTTAGTTGACTGCACTTAACTTTTGCACTCAGCCTCGGCAGGATAATTTCAGCTATTTACTTGCATGTATATTTCCCCATAAATACCGCAGCAAGCCCCGAGGCACTTGTGGTAATGAGCTTGGTGGGTGAGCGAAAACGCCGCGGGGCAGCAACCCTCGCGCATACTGATCAGTAGCGGTGGGCGGTAATAAATCTAGTTTAAAATGTCAACTACAACATTAACCGAGCAGAAACGCAGATTTCCGTGACGCTTAAGAAATTGCAAACAGAAAGAAATCTATGCAATAAATAAGCGTTTTATCAACACTCAGTTATCAAATATGTCATTAGAACATGTATGTACAGTGGACTCTCGTGCATACCCTTAGATGTCGAAGTGGTTGATTATCTTGGTTTTACCCTCATCCGACCGTATGCAGCGGTGTGCGGAAATAAATCTAGTTTGAAATGTCAACTACAGCATTAAGCTGCTTTTAATAACGCCCACAAAATGACAAAATACAGATATGCATTCAATAAATCAGGGATACAATACAGTCATTTATATGTTATATAACATTTACTGTACAAGTTTTCGCATACTTAAGGGATGCAGTAACCAGGTAGCTGCTTTTTTTACAACGCTCGCGTAATAACATACATGCAGAAATGCATTCAATGAATTAGCGACACAGTAGTTATTCATGTCATATAAAATGTACTGTACAAGCTTGCGCATACTGAATGTCTATGGTGTACTTAATGCTGAAATAAATCTAGTTTAGAATGTCAACTACAACATTAACCAAGGAGCACAGTAGGCTTTTTACAACGCTCGCCAAATGACATACATATAGAAATGCATACAATAAATTAGAGACACAATACAGTCATTTATGTCATATATCATCTTCTATCCGAGTTTTCCATACTGAAGGGCTGGAGTGTACTTAAATGAATCTTGTTAGAAATGTCAACTACAACATTAACCAGGCAGCCCAGCTGCTTTTTACAACGCTTGCCAAATGACATACACACAAAAATGCATTCAATAAATTAGCGATAAAATACAGTCATTTATGTCATATAACATCTTCCGCCCGAGTTTACCATACTGAAGGGCTGGGGTGTACTTAAATAAATCTAGTTAAAAATGTAAACGACACCATTAACCAAGCAGCCCAGCTGCTTTTAATAACGCCCATAAAATGACAAAATACAGATATGCATACAACAAATCAGCGATAAAATACGGTCCTTTATGTCATATAACATGTACTGTACAAGGTTGCCCATACCAAAGCGCTGCGGTGTACTTAATTAGTTAGGAATGTCATCTATAACATTAACCCAGTAGCAAGGTTGCTTTTTACAACGCTCGCCAAATGACATACACACAGAAATGCATGCACTAAATTAGCGACACAAAACCGTCATTTATGTCATATAACATGTACTGTATAAGTTTGCCCATACTGATAGGCTGCGGTGTACTTAAATAAATCTTGTTAAACTTGTCAACTACAACATTAGCAACGTAACCGAGCAGCCCAGCTGCTTTTTGAAACGCTCGCCAAATGATATACATACAGAAATTAATGCATTCAATAAATCATCGACACAATACAGTCATTTATGTCATTAAAACATGTACTGTACACTGATAGGCAGCTGCTTTAAAGGACGCCCGCAAAATGACATACATACAGAAACGCATTCAATAAATTAGCGACACAATACAGTCATATTGTAACATGAACTGTACGAGTTTGCGCATTGTGGTGTACTTGAATAAATCTTGTTAAAAATGTCAACTACACCATTAACCGAGCTTTCCAGCTGCTTTTTACAACGCTCGCCAAATGACATACATACAGAAATGCATTCAATGAATTAGCGATACAATAGTCATTTATATCATGGAAACATGTACTGTCTACGTTTGCGCACACTGATATACAGCTGCTTTAGATGACGCACACAAAATGAAATACATTCAATAAATTACTGATACAACACACACATTTACGTCCAATAACATGAACTGTACAAGTTTGCGCATACTAAAGGGCTGCGATGTACAAAAACGAATCTAATAAAAAATGTCAACGACAACATTAACCACAAAGAAAGGCTGCTTTTTATGACGCCCGCGAAATGACAGACATTCAGAAATACATACCATAAGTTACGATCCAAGACACATTTATGTCACGGAAGTTAAAGTTTGCGCATACTGATAAGCCGCGGTGCACCAGTGACTATAGTCATTTGGTTACAATGTCAACTACAACGTTAATCACGCAGCACAGAGGCTTTTTACGACGCCCACAAAATGACAATCATTGAGAAATACATACAATGAATTAGCGGCATAATACAGGTAGTTATCACAGAAGCATGAATGTAGAATTCTGTAAATACTTATAAACTATTTTATTTCATTTCGTTTATCTACTAGCAGTTATCTAGTTTATAGATAAAATGTGAACTACAACATTAACCGGGTGGCACAGCTGCGCCACGTGACAAACATACAAACCTGCATGCAATAAATTAACGGTACAATACAGTTACTTTAAATGCAGAAATGTTCGCGGTGGTTTCATGTTCGCGGTTTTCGCGGCGAAACTTAAATACCATCGCGAACATTTTTGTCCAATGCTGTAGCAGTATGTGACTATAGCTCTGCTGCAAACTTAAAACCACCGCAAACACTCCATTTCCGCCTTAGCGCGAAATAAAAACCACGCGAACTTAAGTGCATTTACAGTATTAGATATGTCATAAAACCCTGTATGTACTGTGCAAGCTCGCGCATACTAATAACCGGATGCCCTGAACTAAATCTCGTTAAGAATGACAACTAGACTAAGTGCATCAATTAGGCAATCCAGGCAGCGGAGCTAGCATCGGATGCCCACAAAATAACAAACAATGCAATCATATGCACACATCAAAACTAAGCATTGTAACAAACGGAAAAAATAATCATTTATTGCAGTACAAACAGTAAACAGCACAATGTCTTTATTGGTACTTCATGATTGCTCATACGGCCATACGGTCGCGATTCAAAAAATTTGGATAGAGTGTCTATACCGTCAGTTGAAAATTACTCTCAAATGATCAACAATACTGTCAATACAACAATGGAGGATAAGTAACTGAATTTAAGTAAATATTAACATCACTAATGAGATAGGAATAAGCAAGCTGGCAGCATTTACGTGCATTAATCCGTCGGCGTTTTAAAAGCTGCCTGCTCACGAGAGAATATGTAAGTGTTGTACAATGAACGCAGTGGAAAATGAAATACATTTTACTTGCCAATGTCCTCTACACGACGCCGAAAGAAACGAATTATGGAAAACAGCCCCCATAAATGCTCCTAGCTTTCTCCATTTGAATAATTAACAAAAATTCATCTTTTTACTAAAATCAACCAACTCACTTATGATTCAATACGTGGGTCACTTTATTTTCCGCTGTCTTCAAAAAAAGTCAAACCCAACCATGATAGTCAACCATAGTTAACAAAGAATTTTCACAGTAGACTACTAGATAACTATTTCGATTTCCATGTATCTCATGTACTTGTTTAACAGATTGAGAAGAGAAGGGCCCAACGCGACGTTACCCACACAAGATTGAACTGCATTCACTACACACACACACGTCTTACTGTCAACCTTTATTACCGACCAATCATACCGGATTCGTTATATGAAATATTCCAAGCATGTTTGACCCGAATTCAGGGTCGCTTATTCCATATCGTCATATCAGCATCTCTTGGACCATAGCGCAATTTTTCAGCGGACGTAAACCCAGGGATTGCTAAGTCATGCCCAGTTTCACAACGCGCCTTGCTGTGAGTGTTTCGGGGGCGACAGCCGGAGGACTCTCTCTCCCACGATTCCGGACGTTTTATCTGACCTTGTCGTCGCAATTATGACCTTGTCAATTGCAGCTAACGTAAAAAGCCACTTTAGTTTCTCACGTGCTTTTCAGAAGCACCCGCGGCGATAACGCAAACTGCGTGTTGCTCATCGGGGTTGTAATAACGTTATGTCTTCAATTTGCGATGATGGGGTGTTTGTAAGCCATCGGGGCTGCCTAGCAATATCACGCTGTAAACGAGTGGGTGACAAAATGTTTCTCTTCTGAAATATGTATTCATGGGAACCGGTGCCCTTTCGGTGATGAGCCGCCTGTGGGTTCGGATGTAATCTTTCCTGAGCTCCGGAATCTAGCGGCGATACAGTCAGCTCAAACTGCCATCATCCCGCGCCTATCTTTCCGAGAGTAGGGTCTGAAAACCTAATTACCGCGGCCACTCCGGCCAGAATAGCCGCGCTAACGGTCCTGTATCTGCGGCCGTTCTGCGGTTCTCGCGGTCCGACCGTGATTAGGCGGGGAGCGTCAGAGTGATTGACAGGACGACAGGACGACTCTCATCCTTTCCGTTCCATTAGGACCGCGCCACGCCACCCTTCTATTCAATTTGAACGGGAGGCTTTACCCCCTTTATGCCGCCGCTGGGGCGACGATTGCTCTCGTCCGTTTGATGGACGTTTTTTGCAGACGACCAATGGAAGCGTGATCGATCAGAATTGATGACTCAGGTTTCTGAAGGCGAGTGTCATCGATCCAGATCAATGATTGACGTTTCTTCATACGACCTATGCAAGCATGATCGATCCTGATCAATGATTGGCATTTATGCAGACGACCAATGAGCGTGATCGATGTTAATGAAAGATTGACGTTCCTGCAGTCGACCACTAGGCGTGATCGATCCTGATCGATGATTAGCGTTTCCACAGACAATCAGTCAATGCGTGCCTGATCGATTTTAATCGATAACTGGCGCTAATTTTCTTCAGGTTTACGCAGGTGATCGATCCTACGCAATGATTGGCGTTTCCGGAGACAATCAATTACTGCGCACGTAATCGACCCTAATCGATGATTGACGCTAATTTTCCGAAGACGACCAATAGACGTGATTGATCGTGATGAAGGGTTGAGGTTTTTACAGACGACCAATAGAAGCCCGGTCGATTCTGATTAATGCTTGACATACAGACGGCCCATGGATCCCTAATCGATGATTGGCGTTTCTGCAGACGACCGATGGGAGTGTGATTGATCCTGATGAAACATTGAAGTTTCTGAGGACCTATGTGAGCGTGATCGATCCTAATAAATGATTGACGTTTCTGCAGACGACCAATGGAAGCGTGATCGATTCTGATAAATGATTGGTGTTTCCGCAGATGGCCAATGGGAGTATGATCAATTCTAATTATTGATTGACGTTTCTTCAGACGACCAATGGGAACGTGATCAATTCTGATTGAAGATTGATGTGTAGACGGCCGATGGATTCCTAATCAATGATTGGCATCTCTGCAGACGGCCATTGTGAGCGTGATCTATGCTAAGTTTCTAAGGACCAATGGAAGCGTGATCGATCTCGATCAATGATAGAGCGGTCCTCTCACGGAGCGGCTTGCTGGTGTGTGTGCGTGTGATATCAGCGCTGCAGGCGCGGCGTTAATCCAGTGAAGTATGGGCCGGTTCTGCTCCGTCGGACGCCGTGTCATTCCGCGGGATCCCTGCCGAGCGGCGGGGTGTGTGTACCGGGTCCTCCCGCTCCCTCTGTCGGCTGCGTGGTCGAGTTGGCCCCGCTGATGTTTCCGTAGAGGCTACGGTAAGGACGCGTCTGCTCAGACACCAGAGTTTCCAAGCCAACAACGGAAAACGTGTCGGTGTTGGTAAGATTATCATTTGATATATCGTGCTGATATTTCACATGCCGCTGTCTGTGGTGAAGTAGGAGCCAACAGTAGCAGATGTAGAGTTTTCAGTAGGCTGGGCATTTCATCATTATGTCTTTGTCTCTGTGATACTATCACGTTTACGTGCTTATTCTGTTTTGTTTGAAATAAAGCTACGGGCATGCATTATGAGTGGGATGTATATATGTATAGATAGACGGAAAGAGGAAATAGATATATTGATGTATATAACGTTACTCCATATTGCAGGAAATCAGCATTGCATCTATCACAAATGCATGCTTTAATTGGAAATCACATGGCATTATTTTGATATCGAATGTGCATTCTACTGCATAATTACTGACATCTGCTCGGTTCCGCAGACCCTTCCTAAGAGCTGTTCAAATTCCCTTCGGTGAGGACTATGATGGGTAGAAAAACACCAATCGAGTAAATAGCAGAACTATAGTGAAGACAAGGGACCCAAGAGGGACTCGCGGGATTACGTGCTGCGGCATGGTTGTTCAGTAGTTAGCAATATTTCCTCTGGACCTAAGGGTCTAGGGTCAGTGTAATCTGTTGTCGCTCATCTGACGTGCATGCTACTGCACATAGTCTAGTTCTTAAAACGGGGCATTGTTAGTCATGGTGGGAGTACTAATCGTTGCACTTGTGGAACTCTCTAAGTGTGTTGAACGTAGGTGTACTGTCGTAGCGTCTGTTTTTCTTGTTGAGAATTGTTAGGGCGTAACTTTCCGTGAAATGAAGTTTGATTTAGACATTCTTTTATGTTTTCAGAGTTAGAGACCGGTGCCAACAACGGTTTAATGTTAACCCGAGTGATGCATACCGATCTCCTCCCGGGAACCGACATTCCCGCCGTGTAAAAGTGATCCAGTTCCGGGATCCCCCAGTCCCACCGTACGTTTGTGATCCTGCCTTCGGCGGGAGTCCCCCGACCTCCCGCAGGACCTCTGCTCAACCCTCCGGTGGTGTCCGCGCCGCGCCCTTTCCCTGCAGCAGCGCTAGTGCCGCCCGTGACAGGTATAACGGATGGACCGCCAGCCAGGCCGGTGTGTTTTGTTGCCTTTCTCGCGTCGGTTCGCGCCACGTGGGGGCCCCGGGCCGATAAACCGGCCACCTTTCAGCACCCTGGACATCGCTCAACGTCGGGCCCGGCCGGAATTATTCATACAGCGGGAAGATATCGCTCCTTCCTCGGGACTTGGCGGGGAACTCGGTGTAAGGCGTGATAAATACGCCGCGGTGTAACAGGACCGACCGCTCCTGAAGCATCATTCTCCGCCGCCGTACTCGGTCGGAATTATTCATACGGGGGGAAGGAGTCGTCTCTCGTCGAGACGGGGTTAAAAACTTAAGGAGATTAATTCGCACGGCCTGGTACCGTCTGCTCTTCGGAACGAGGTGCAGCACATCCCGGGGAGTTGTCCACGCAGCCCGGTACCACCCTCTCTTCGGAACGAGGTGTAGAACTTCCCGAGGATTTTTCTACACGGCCCGGTACCGTTTTCTTCTTCAGGACGAGGTGTAGGGCCCTCCCGTTTCGCACGGCCGGGTACCATTTACCTTCGGGACGAGGTGTAGTACCACCCGAGGATTTTTCCACACAGCCCGGTACCGTCTAATCTTCGGCACGAAGTGTAGGACCTCCCAAGGATTTGTCTACACGGCCCGGTACCGTCTATTTTTCAGGAGAAGTTCTTCCAGGAGATTGATTTACTCGGCCCGGTATCGGTTCTTCCCCGAAACTTCCAGCCTGGCAACGGACTCATCACGCCGGAGGATGCAGCCGTGTGGGATAACCAGAGTCGCGCTGCTGTTCGCCATTCTGACAGGTAAGCATCTCTGTCTATGTTTCTTTCTTTCTTTCTTTCTACCTTTCTTTCTTTCTTTCTACCTTTCTTTCTTTCTACCTTTCTTTCTTGCTTTCTTTCTATCTTTCTTTCTTTCTTTCTTTCTTTCTTTCTTTCTTTCTTTCTTTCTTTCTTTCTTTCTTTCTTTCTTTCTTTCTTTCTTTCTTTCTTTCTTTCTTTGCTTGCGTGTGTGTGTGTGTGTGTGTGTGTGTATGTATATGTGTGTTGGTTGGCTGTTTTTTGTTTTGCTTGTTTCTTGGTTGGTTGGTTGGTTGGTTGGTTATGTTACAGGGTAAATAACATCATGACACATACAGGAGGATACAGCCTTGTGGTGTAACCAGAGTCCTGCGGCTACGTGCCGTTCTAACAGATAAGTAGCGAAAGTTGCTACAGTCACACTGCCGCTACAGTCGCTACACTCTCCACAAACCCAATTACACGCACGTCTGCCTGTCTCCTCACACTCGCAACGCTCATGGCGATGACCTTGACTTGTTCTATTTGTGACCTTGCCCGACCATTTTACGACTTCTGCGCAGCCAAATGTGACTTAAACCGATTTGAGCCGATTAAACTGGCGTGTTGCGCCGAAAGGCGGTTATACCGGCTATACAGATGCAAATACAGAGCCCAGCCCCTCAATCAAGTAGCTCTGTTGAATAATATTGAATAACTGGCTCAAGTCCCATTTATTGCCAGCGAAAAAATTGATATTCCCGTGTATTGTTTTGTTGCAATTTCAACAAAGGTAAAAAAAAAACTTGCTCAAGTCAAGATCAAGCTCCACTGTGAATACAGTTTCAGACGTTTCAGTTGGTGTTCGCCATCCTTCTTTAGTGATGAGCCATTGTCACTGATAAAACCACTCACACCACTCAAAGCCAAAAAAGTAAACTTGAAGTCGCACTTAAAAGTAATGACAAGAAGAAAACTTTCAGCTCAGCTTTTCATCCAGCTTCGGCGAACCGTTAATGAAAGGATAAGGCGTCCTGTGATGTGTAACATTGATCAGCGTGGCTTCCATTTCCTTCCTTAAGCTTGTTTCTGGTTTCCAGTCGCCCGAGTCGGAACTGAAGGGATCCCACGCTCCCTAACCCATCGATGATAAACGGCGGGGACTTTCCCGGACGACAATGACAAGTCACCCTGCCAGGTCACAAATCCAGCCTGATCCATAACCCCAGCATGTACACACGGCAAAGTCCTGTCGTGTATACATGTATACAGTTCCCTGATTCCCACTCATTTATAACCCTGTGCGATCGCCTGTCGTCTACACAGCTCCCTAACACCCCGTCAGATAGCTTCCTTCAAACAACGCCCAGACTTAGATGTGCAAAGGCGATGTGTGACAGGTCGTTCGATGTAGCATAACCAGCAGTCGCCCCAGCTTGTCTCGAAGCCGGTGCGTTACGCCACAGTGTTGCCTGCTTTATAATTCAGATACAGATACGATCCAGAACCCCATCCTTAGCCTTGCTGTATACACACGGATCGACCCGCGGATCTGCACCTTCGCTCTTTCTCTATAACTCTACTTCGCCCCGCTGCGCTGATCTACAGACTCAGATGATGTTAACTTTATTGCACAACAGTTTTACAAGGTACAACGTATGGCATCCTCTGGTAGATAGCAACAGCCATTCTTTAAGACTAAGCTACCTAACAAGAGACCACAAAAATGTACCATGGGATGAGAAGCTGCTTTTACCATCACTGGTGGAGCGTTGATGAAGGTTAGACATCCAGGTAATAAGGTACGCCAAATGACAGTTACTCAAGCAACTAGATATGATTTTGGAACTGATTACTGATTAGTGTTTTCTGTGCATCATCTTCACCGTCTGCGCCTGTCATTGACACAAGCTGGCGCGTTACGCCACAGTGTTAGCCTCCACCAGGCTCCAGATGCGGCTGGAAAGAGTAGAAATTGGCCAAATAGACAGAAAAACATGAAAGAGGAGTTGCTATAGGGGTACAGTTTGCCGCTCTAGGATGGCATATTGGACCTCTCTCCGTAGCCGACTCCCGTAGCACAGTATTCACCCTATTTGGCCAATTTCTACTATTTTTTCAGCCATCCGCGGAGCCTGGTAGAGGCTAACACAGTGTTACCTGCTTTATAATTCAGATACAGATACAATCTGGAACCCCATCTTGTCCTGCCGTGTACTCACGGATCGACCCGCGGACCCTTCGCTCTCTCTCCATAACTCTACTTCGCACCGGTGCGGTGCTCTACAGAATCAGCATATTATATATATGTCACATAACAACAGCCATTTGAGACTAATTTACCTTACAATAGACTATGTAGTGTGGGAAGAGAACGTAGTTTGGGCGGAATTGCTAACGTGTATGCCCTTTGTATATATTGTCCTATTTGTACAATACGGTGAAATTCGAACTTTTCATCCCTGATTTGGCAATTGGTGTTTTCTGTTCATCCTCCTCTTCACCGTCTGCCTCTTTCATTGACACACATTGCCCCCTTTCACACCACCGCCACGCCGTCCTGTTGCGCCGGTCAACACGGCCAACTTCACCAACACATGTTCAATGAATGGTAGGGGAGACGAGACGGGTGCTCTAAATCCCCTCTACCAGTTGTCTCCGCCGTAAACTCCCTATTCGGCTGCTTAAAAGCTCGGCACATCGTACATCGTACAACGTAAGGCGTCTTCTGCTTCTCCTCACCACCTGCGTCTTTCATTGACACATTGCCCCCTTCACACCACCACCACACCGCCCTGTTGCGCCGTCGGACAACGCGGCCAAATTGCATTAGTCGGCTGGAGGGACCCGGATTGATCGCATTGCTGCTGTCTATTAGCCGCGACCTCCATGTCAGACGGAACTGCGGCAGTGACCCGAGCCGCCACTTAGCGCAACATTGCCCCCTGTTATACATACATCAACACCATGTACCTCCGGCCGAAATACAATACAAAATACATTATACAAACATTGCCAATTAGACGTAACCTTTGTGTCAGCCTGGGCTGTGGCAATGACCCAAGTCGACACTAAGTGCCCCTTCACACGCTGTTATAATACGTCCTCATTACACTTCACCTCCTGTAACACATGAATCTGCATTTTGAAAAGCGCTACAGCCAGAAGCATCCTCCAATTAGACGGTCATTTACATCTTAGAGCCAGGAAGGTCTCCCACGCACAAACAGCACACACCAACGTTAACATTCAACTAGCCCTTCAAGCCATATTCACACTTCTAACACTTGTAAATCCTAGAGCCATAATGTCCAATCAGACACCATTATACAAACATCATCACCACGTACTCCGTGATACATTGTTCAAAACGCTACCGCCAGAAGGACCCTCTTATTATACATACATTTACATCTCAGAGTCAGAAAGGTCTCCCATGCACAAACAGCACACACCAACGGTAACATTAAACAAGCCCTTCAAGCCATATTCACACTTGTAACACTTGTAAATCCTAAAGTCATCATGTCCCATCAAACACCATTATACAACCATCCTCATCACACACGGCTCTCCCTTATACAAATATCCATAAAATGTTGCGAAACGCTATAGGCAGAAGCACTCTCCCATTATACATACATGCACAGCCTGAGACGTCTTCACGCAAAACATCACAAATCAACACCAAACAAGCACCTCAAGCCACATTCACTCTTACGCTACTCGTAAACAATCATACAAACATTGCCTCTCAGCTATAGCCTTTGTGTCCGTCCAGGCTGCGGCAGTGACCCGATCGAGATGCCACTTAGTACCCTACGACACGTCGTTATACATACATCATCATCAAACTTCGCCTCCTGTAATACATAAATCCGGATTTTGCAAAACGCTACAGCTAGAAACATCCTCCAATTATACATAGTTACATTCACATCTCAGAGCCAGAAACGTTTTTCACGCAAAAACAGCATATATCAACATTAAGCAAACACCTCAAGCTAGATAGTCACTCCTACGATGCTCTTAAATAATCATTATCGCATATTTACAATGCAGATTACAAACATTGCCTACCATCTGTAACCTTAGTGTGAGGACAGACTGCGGCAATGATCCAAATTGCTAATTAGTGCCCACCACACACCGTTCTACACAAATCTTCATCATACACTATTGTCTGTAATACATTCACATTTTCAAAACGCTACAGCCAGCAACATTCTCCCAATATACGTCCATAGCCAGAAACATCTTTCACGTTCAGTCACTACACATCAACATCAAATAAGCACCTCAAGCAAGAGTCACACTCAAACACCACCTACGATACTCGTAAACAATCGTTATTGTATATTTACAACGAAGATTACAAAAATTGCCTCCCAGCTAAAACCTTTGTGTCAGGACGGACCGCGGGAAATGACCCATGTCGCTAGTTTAATAGTGCCCGTTACACGTCGGTAAATATAAGTCTTCATCATACACTGCTCTCTGCAATGCATATATCCACATTCTGCAAAACCCTAAAGACAGAAGCACCCTCCCAACACATCGACATTAACATCAAACAAGAACCTCAAGTCGGAGTAACTCTTACGTTATTCACAAATAATCATTATCGCATATTCACAATGCAGGTTACAAAAGTTGCCTCCCAGCTAAAACCTTTGTGTGAGGACAGACTCCGGCAATGACCCTAGATGCCACTTAGTGCCCATCACACGAAGTTATGCACAAATCTTCATCTTACACTGCTCTCTGTAATAAATATTATTATCCTCATTTTGCAAAAAGCTAAAGTATGCAGCAACTTCTAACTATACGCCCTTAGATATCCGGCAGCCGGAAAACCTTCAACAAGTCGTCCTCTACAGTATTCAACATCAAACAAGCACCTTAAGCAGTCTCACGATACTCGTAAAGCAGGATCATTATCACATGATTACAACATCAGCTATAGTCTTGTTTGTGTCGGAACAGACTGTGGCAATGACCCAAGTTGCCACTCAGTGCCCTATCACACGCCGTTATGCATACATCCTCATCGCACTTTGCCCCATGAAATGAATACAGCTATATTTTGCAAAACCTTGCAACCAGAAGCATTCTCCAATTACACAGCCATTGGCATCTCACAGCCAGAAAAATATTTCACACGTAAAAACTGCTCACCAACATCAAACAAGCACCTCAGGCCAAGGCTTCACTTACGATACTCCTAAACCATCGTTTAAGTATCGCAATTTACAATGCAGATTACAGATATTGCCTATCAATGTCACCTTTACGCCAGGCAATGACCCGAGCCGCTACTTAGTGCCCCATCGAACGCCATTTTACATACATCATCGCCATAGAAATCCCTCCAGCACACACTACCTTCCCATTACGCAGGTAACCTAATCACAAAGCCAGAAACATCTTCCACACAAAATCACAGGGGCAGTGGCCAAGGCCAGCACTTAGCGCTTCATTGTGCACTCACGGCAATGCTGAGGATGTCCTCAAACTCGCACTAGCAATCGCACCGTTCACTTAGCGCCCTTCAACTTCCATGATACATACATACATCCACATTTCACATCACCTCTCATGATTCATAATCACACCGGACCAGCACAAACGGCTAGAGCCACTCTCGCTGATTGAGCCGTTCACATCACACTACCGCCCCATCTATTACACATCAGACAGCAATAGCCAGAAACATTCACATCAACATCAGTCCAGTGGCTACAACCAGATGACACCTCAAAACATCCTCTGACGTCATACATCCCCCTGCAGTCAGAATCACCCAAACACATCATTCCACATCTCAAACCTCTAGAGTAATAGCTAAACTTTTAAGTACATGCGACCATTCAACATCACATATCTCTACAGTTATAATAGCTCCCCTTTTAACCCTTAAGCTGCCAGGTTTTTTAGCCAAGTAAAAATCAAAAATGTTTGACCCCTGACCTCCCTCACGAAACCCGCGAAACACCCGGTGGCGCTAACTCCCCTAACTTCCCGGCTTCGCGCGCTACACGCACGCAAAGCTGTTTTGTTCTGGGGAATACCCTATCCCGGTTATAACCGGGTCCAGCACACAAGGCATATTTCTGTATCCCTAATTACATTACGAACTGGCTCAATTCAGAAGCGTATAATGCAAATGAGCTGTCTGGACGTAGACAGGCGGAGTTTTATTGACTCTCGGCTAGGTGTCAATTACTATGCTAATCCCCACAACACACACAGCCAGACCTGAGCTAGAATTCCCATTATGTTCAACAAATCTCCCTATAAGTCGAATTCAGACTATTTAAGTATTTCCCAACAGGGCTCACTAAAGCCAGTACTATGAGCTAACGTTAATCCTACCGTTATGTTTGAAACACACGTCCGCTATTTGTGGTATTCAGTCTCCCTATAAGTTGAGTTTCCCCAACAGGGTTCACTGAATCCAATCCTGAGCTAGACCTAGCTACCGTTATGTTTGAAACTCACGCCCGCTATATATAAATTGTGATATTCAATCTCCCTATAAGTTGAGTTTCCCCAACAGGGTTCACTGAATCCAATCCTGAGCTAGACCTACCGTTGTGTTTGAAACACACTCCCGCTAATTGTGGTATTCAGTCTCCCTATAAGTTGGGTTTCCCCAACAGGGCTCACTGAATCCAATTCTGAGCTAGACCTACCGTTATGTTTGAAACAAACGTCCGCTATTTGTGGTATTCAGTCTCCCTATAAGTTGAGTTTCCCCAACAGGGTTCACTGAATCCAATCCTGAGCTAGACCTAGCTACCGTTATGTTTGAAACACACGTCCGCTTATTGTGGTATTCAGTCTCCCTATAAGTTGAGTTTCCCCAACAGGGCTCACTGAATCCAATCCTGAGCTAGACCTAGCTACCGTTATGTTTGAAACACACGTCCGCTATATATAAATTGTGATATTCAGTCTCCCTATAAGTTGAGTTTCCCCAACAGGGCTCACTGAATCCAATCCTGAGCTAGACCTACCGTTATGTTTGAAACACACGTCCGCTATTTGTGGTATTCAGTCTCCCTATAAGTTGAGTTTCCCCAACAGGGTTCACTGAATCCAATTCTGAGCTAGACCTAGCTACCGTTATGTTTGAAACACACGTCCGCTATTTGTGGTATTCAGTCTCCCTATAAGTTGAGTTTCCCCAACAGGGTTCACTGAATCCAATCCTGAGCTAGACCTAGCTACCGTTATGTTTGAAACACACGTCCGCTATACATAAATTGTGGTATTCAGTCTCCCTATAAGTTGAGTTTCCTCAACAGGGTTCACTGAATCCAATCCTGAGCTAGACCTAGCTACCGTTATGTTTGAAACACACGTCCGCTATATATAAATTGTGGTATTCAGTCTCCCTATAAGTTGAGTTTCCCCAACAGGGTTCACTGAATCCAATCCTGAGCTAGACCTACCGTTATGTTTATAAACACACGTCCGCTATATCTAAATTGTGGTATTCAGTCTCCCTATAAGTTGAGTTTCCGAACAGGGTTCACTGAATCCAATCCTGAACTAGACCTACCGTTATGTTTGAAACACACGTCCGCTATTTGTGGTATGCAGTCTCCCTATAAGTTGAGTTTCCCCAACAGGGTTCACTGAATCCAATCCTGAGCTAGACCTAGCTACCGTTATGTTTGAAACACACGTCCGCTATACATAAATTGTGGCATTCAGTCTCCCTATAAGTTGAGTTTCCCCAACAGGGTTCACTGAATCCAATCCTGAGCTAGACCTACCGTTATGTTTATAAACACACGTCCGCTATATCTAAATTGTGGTATTCAGTCTCCCTATAAGTTGAGTTTCCCCAACAGGGTTCACTGAATCCAATCCTGAACTAGACCTACCGTTATGTTTGAAAAACACGTCCGCTATTTGTGGTATGCAGTCTCCCTATAAGTTGAGTTTCCCCAACAGGGTTCACTGAATCCAATCCTGAGCTAGACCTAGCTACCGTTATGTTTGAAACACACGTCCGCTATACATAAATTGTGGTATTCAGTCTCCCTATAAGTTGAGTTTCCCCAACAGGGTTCACCGAATCCAATCCTGAGCTAGACCTAGCTACCGTTATGTTTGAAACACACGTCCGCTATATATAAATTGTGGTATTCAGTCTCCCTATAAGTTGAGTTTCCCCAACAGGGTTCACTGAATCCAACCTTGAGCTAGACCTAGCTACCGTTATGTTTGAAACACACGTCCGCTATTTGTGGTATTCAGTCTCCCTATAAGTTGAGTTTCCCCAACAGGGTTCACTGAATCCAATCCTGAGCTAGACCTAGCTACCGTTATGTTTGAAACACACGTCCGCTATACATAAATTGTGGTATTCAGTCTCCCTATAAGTTGAGTTTCCTCAACAGGGTTCACTGAATCCAATCCTGAGCTAGACCTAGCTACCGTTATGTTTGAAACACACGTCCGCTATATATAAATTGTGGTATTCAGTCTCCCTATAAGTTGAGTTTCCCCAACAGGGTTCACTGAATCCAATCCTGAGCTAGACCTACCGTTATGTTTATAAACACACGTCCGCTATATCTAAATTGTGGTATTCAGTCTCCCTATAAGTTGAGTTTCCCCAACAGGGTTCACTGAATCCAATCCTGAACTAGACCTACCGTTATGTTTGAAAAACACGTCCGCTATTTGTGGTATTCAGTCTCCCTATAAGTTGAGTTTCCCCAACAGGGTTCACTGAATCCAATCCTGAGCTAGACCTAGCTAGAACTTTGGCAACACAAATGCCATGGTTGACGTTGATTCCTGCCATGGGGCTAGAACGATCCGCGTGTGTGGCCAACACCGCTTCCCACGCTGAAGTGACCACTCTGAGACAGATGGCCCGTGATATCTACGTCACATGAGAGGACGTCACAGGAAAGGAGAGCGCTGATTGGCTTCACTATTGAAAGGAAATTCCGTCACCGAACTGTGAAGGAAGACCATTGTTTAGCTCTCTAATGAACGCATGTGAATACAGGAGACCGCTTTACTAATCTTCAAGCATTCACTGTTCCCAAATCAGCCAGCTAGAGAAGCTCCAGTCAGCCAGAGAAGCTCCGGGATTGTAGCGCACTTCGTAATAATTAATTCAAGGATACAAGGCATTGGTGTCTGGTGTCTTTGGTCTAGAGTCAAGCTACCACGCGGTTATTTGCTAGCGCCAAGGTGCCAATAGCACTCCGCACAGCGGGGGAGCCGCAGAAACTGCGGTTTTCCATAATACGCTTCTGAATTGGCTCAGTTCGTAATGAAGTCGGGACTGGCAGCTTAAGGGTTTTAAGTACATACGACCATTTCACATCACAAACCTCTACAGTTGAAATAGATATTCCTTTATGTACTTCATACGAACATTCCACATCTCAGAAATCTACATTTAGAATAACTCCCTTTTTAAGTACATACGACCACATATAATGCTTTCTATATCTTACAAACTCTGCGCTGTCAGAACCATACAAAAACATCGTTCCCTATCACAAAGAGCACCCCGTGACTTCACAACAGCTATTCCACAAAACCCTTCCTTTTACATACACTCTCATCTTAAAGACCTAGACCCTACAACTAGAAATATGCTTTACAAAAGACATTCATCTACATCGTATAGATCCTACAGCTAAAAAAAACTCTCTCTACAAAAGGCATACATCAACGCCTTTTGACCCGGCAGCGAGAATTATACTCCCAATCCGTACATCCAGATCGTACAAAGGCGCAGAGCCAGGACGGAATAGACAGCTTTATAGTGACTGCGGGGGAGGTTTTACGGGTGATTTCTGCCAGCTTCCGTCTCACTCCGCTTGGCGGAGATAAACCCAGCATCATCTATTCTTGAAGTACACACACTGACCGACCTCCACTATTCTCCAGCCGATACGTCTTTCTCAAAGTCTCCCCTACAGCGTTCGGCACTCCTGGGCCTCCTGACTGGAGTTTTCTGAAACTCGTCGGGTCGTCCTTTTCTTGACGTAGCAAATTTGTAAGATAAACCCAGCAGCATCCATTCTTGAAGTACACACACTGACCGACCTCCAGTATTCTCCAGCCGATACGTCTTTCTCAAAGTCTCCCCTACAGCGTTCGGCACTCCTGGGCCTCCTGACGGAAGTTTTCTGGAGCTCGTCGGTTCGTCCTTTTCTTGACGTAGCAAATTTGTAAGATAAACCCAGCATCATCCATTCTTGAACTGCGCACACTGACCGACCTCCACTATTCTCTAGCCGATACGTCTAATAAGTTTTCTGAAACTCGTTGGATCGTCCTTTTCTTGACTGAACAAATTTGTGAAGATGTATTAAGATAATATCAACCATACAAAGAATAGATAAATAATGAATAAATGATAGTAACAAATGTTGGTAAGCGCTTTACTTTGTGCACGGAAATCATGTATAAACTCTCTACAATCTTTCAATCCATTTCCGTTAACCCGCAAGTCTAATTGAATATTTCTCAGTGACGCACAAATCACAATGATGTCGACTTCCAGGTTTATAAAGCCCCCTTTCACTGGACCCGCGGCACGATGGCGGCGTCGCTGTGCCTGATCGAATTGACAAAGCTTTCAACGAATTTCATCGACAAAAAAGGAATCTTTTTAAGCTTTGTGTGTTTTCTTGTCTTTTTGGTCATACTTGTACGTCGTAAATGATATTCCTATTATATAGTCAAGGGTAACAAAAATCCAGTTTAGGACACAGCGACGTCGCCAGTGAGAGGGGGGCTTAAGGTGTTTTTATTACAAAAGACAATGACGATGTCGCCACACATTTACCAAAGGAAATAATGAAGACTCTCCACCTGTGTTAACGACAGCCTCAAATTATGCGTGTACATGTACTTGTTAATAACATCTAGAGATGTACCTACTTGTTGATGATAAACCCTACTGATAAACTTGTTGCTCCAAATGATGTCGGTGGGTAATGGGCTTGCGAAAACGTCCTTTGAATGAACTCCCGCTGTGCCAAATCTCATCACCGCTGACAGCACAAAGTAATGACAGCTTCGCACACGGATGGAAGTTTGGAAAATCTGGGCTCTGACTGGGGATTTTGATGTTTGCATCTAAAACCTACGACTGCTTTTATGTGGTTGCCAGAACTACTAGCAAACTAGGTGCGTCGCTACGTCAGATGTTTCGGTGATATTTGACTATTCTCTAAAAAGTGTTTTATCGTGGCCTCTTGTGCATTTCGTCCCAAGAACCTCTCAGATGTCAGATCTTAACGGACATCTGATAGAAGCTGCATAGCCTCCCAGCAAGGTTCCAAGTTTATGTACATTTCTTTAACCCCGGTATGGTGAAGAAACGTGATGTGAGCTGAGCTGTGCTGTCGGACCACCCCGGGAACGGTGCAATGGCCTAGGAGCGTTCGCCTTGCATCTAAGAAGGACAAGGTCGTACCTAATACTTGAAAATAGTACATATACTGCTAATGCTTTCTCTACCACTAAATTACAGTGGACTAGCCACCTACTGCAATGACCTGTGTGGCCCAAGGGCTTTTGAAACCGAGATGGGCACCACCCATATAGTCCGAAAGGTGTGGGAAAGATTCTAACTAACCAACCGAACCACCTTATAAATGGCTGGGCTGTATCCCAGGAATGAAATGAACAAGAGTTTTTTGTCATTTCCACAAAGATGCTCCGCCCCAGTACAATGAGTGCAGATCTACAGCTCTGCGTTTTTACGTCTGCACGTCGCGTGTTTTTAAGAGCAATAAAACGCGCTAGTTCCCCCATCAGGGTGTTCCTAAAGCCGGCGTGACAATCCATGCGAGCGTCGGCCGAATTTGGAGATCGCCCGAAGCTCGCCGAATTTCAGAATCGCCCGAGCGTCGACCGTATTTTCCAATGAAAATCACGGGTGACGTCCGTCGAACACTAAAACTGCCCCATGAAATTGTTCCATCTCTTGGACATGGACGAAGTCAGTATCGACTAACCTGGTAAAAGGCCAACATTTGGATCAACTTTGATTTCTAAAAATCGCCCGAAGCCCACATAATCGACAGGACGTCGGTCGTACTTCGGCCGAAAATGCACATTTGAAGCTCGCCGACACGTCGGCCGAGCTGAATTTCTTATTTGTGACGGGGGCTTTAAGAGCAATAAAACGCGCTCGCCCCCCCACAGCCCCTCCCCGTGTCACCCCGATCGGTTAAACTCCAGAGACGCTGAAGTGATTTATGACAAATCGGGTTTTACCTCTCAAATGGGAGCGCGAGACAAATTGCACGGGAGGCATTTACAGTAATGGCCTCGGGTGATTGCCGCAATCAGGGCCGGGGTTGTAGGCAGGGAAGTTGTGCTGAACACGAGACTTGCCGTGATGCGAACTCGGCCGCTCCTGGCAGATTAACCCTAACGCACTACAGTCCGCTGACATCGGGGAAGGTCTGAACAAATGCGAGAGGTTAGCCGAGGGCAGCACTGTTGGACCACGTATACTGTGGCAGATGCAAAGGACTTGGCAGAAAACCAGTGTTAGGTGCGGAGCAGTGCAGAGTTAATTAAGGGTGCGGCCTCAACTACCATTCTAAAAGAAATTTACAGAACTAACAGTTACACATGGATACATAGGAAGAGGTGTTTGAGTTAGACATGGGCAGCAGAGACGAGGGGTCAGCTCTGCTGAGTGCAGCTCTGTAACACTGTGGCAGATGCAAAATACTTGGCATACACACACAGGAGCAAGCAGTAACTGTGATAGGTTTAGATATATAGAGAGTTGGGGATCAGTTTCAGCCGATGGTAGCTTTGTTGTACCGTGGCAGATGCAAAGAACATGGTACACACACAGGGAGCGGTGTTAGGGATATGTCTTTTCACTTTTATTGATTGTACAGGTAGATTCTCGTGATTTATCGTGATAAATTGTCTTATTTGCGTTTACCTTTCAGTCATCCATCTTGTATTGGCTAGGCATTTTTAATTGTATTTTACTCAGTTATTGTTTTTTATATTTATGGATTTTCTCATAAACCCTGTGCTTTTTGTCCCATCCTCAATTAATATATTTGAATGATAAAAATCAGGTTGATAATCAAGATCTCAGAGTTGAGCGGTCAACAGACTCACATGCGGCTACAAATGCCCTTCTGGGGCAGATCTGCAGAACATACGAGGTACTCAGAGACGCTAAATGAGTGGCGTTAGGGTTAGATCAGTCTCGATACATGTGGTGATCACAACTGAGGTAGGTTAAGAATGGCCGTACTGTATCAGGTTCATGGAACATAGCGGTGTCATATTAGACCTGGACGGTGGCCAAGGTTCAACCTATCTGAGTTCAGAACTGCCGCGTATAGTGCCAGGTTCATAGAACATAGCAGGCACTCATAGAGTAGCCTCTACCAGTGTCCACAGGAAAAATAGCAGAAATTGGCCAAATAGATAACATGCCAGTAGAGTTAGCTAGCCAGGGAGTACAGGACCTTGGGAAAATTGTACTCCTCTGGAAAATATTTGTCTATTTGGCCAATTTCTACCATTTTCCAAGGTTCTGCTTGAGGTTCAGAACTGCCGCGTAGTGCCAGGCTCATACAACATAGAGTAGCCTCTACCAGGCTCCATAGGACGCTAAAATTAGAAGTTGGCCAAATGGAAAGATAACATGCCAGAGGAGTTAGCTAACCAGGGAGTACAGGACATAGGAAAAATTGGCCAAGTATCTCCTCTAGCATTTTATCTGTCTATTCGGCCAATTTCTACCATTTTTCTATGGTCCAGAGACACCCATTAGCTACATACCAGGTAGCAGTGTTAGATGAGACCTTGTGAGAGGCCATGGTTCAGCCCAGCTAAGGTTGAGAACTACCACACAGTGCCAAACGTACGAAACTTACTAAATGCCCTAACTGACCCGATGGAGTAGAGCTGGGGGCATTCACGTACTGTGGTGACGCCGGGCCGTCTGCACCATGAGTTTAACTGTCACAGTTGTCCCAGCTACCAGTGCAATGGCCTCATTGGTGTTAAACGTACATGAGCATGACAAACACACTGAAAGAATAGCAGAGCGACCAGTCAGCTGCAGCATTTTTATATTACTCGTCTGTCTTCTTCAGGTGCTAAATGAAATCTGAACAGTATTTTCAAACTCTCTCAAACACCTCTTGAGGTGTAGCTATTTTTTTAGCGGATTCCTATCCATTCTTGAACCGTGGACACCCCCTCAAACCTTTGGAGTTGGTTTTTCCTCTTTTACAATGTGATGCCTTCATACACGGGATGCAACCGTTCATACCCAGCAGGCACTGAGGGGGGGGGGGGGGGGGCTTAATCTTACCATTTACCCGGTGAGAACCGTAGCAAATTGCGGAGCATTATTGTCCCACCCGGCCTACTAAATAATTGACTTCTGCCGCGGGAGGATTTAGACCGGTTCGCTCTCTGACTAGCCCTGATTGCGGGTGATTTTGCCCGTCAATACTGATACGGACCGGCTATCATTTTCACTGGGGGACTGGGCCAGACAGCAAACGACAATGTACGGTCAAAATGGCCTAAGGAGTCTACCCAGGGGACCGGTAAAAGTTGGTCTTTTCGGTCACGCTGAAAGGATTGGCAATACTGATTGTGAAAATTGTTGAAGGGACAACCAAAAAGTGGTCACTTTGGCCAGGTGGTCCTTATGTATATGTGGTCGCGGTCGGTTTGACTGTATAACTTTTAAACGATCCTGTTAGTACGGGAGAATTGTAGACAGGATAGTTGCACATGATAATGATTTCGTTTGGTGAATTGTGATGCCATTTTGGAAGTCCCGAGTATTAAATCCATGCACGTTATTCCCATATCAATATGAAACAGCCGGCTCGCGACAGTAATCATTTCACGGTATGACGTCATAAAGACCACTTCTGTATCAGACGTGCACGAGACCTTGTATTTGACGTGATGCACGTTTCATTGTAAACTCAAGCGGAATTTGGCAGCAGAAATTGTTGATGTCGAGTGCCCCTACTGTAGTAGCGTGCGAAGTCAAGTGATTAGCGACCCTGCCTCTGGACCAAAATGATGGCAGGTCGAATCCCAACATGCACGCTACCTGACTGTTTACAGTTCTTTGGACGGGACGTTAAGCTGTGGGCCACTCTTCATTGTGTCTTGTCAAAAGTATCGAGGGGATTTTCCCAGTACAATGAACCTGTAAATACTGTACATAGCGCCTGTCTTCTCTTTTACGACCAGAGGGAGAATAGATCTTCAGTGGGCTAAAACTAGTTCGAGACCTACATTGAAGTCAGGAGCAGCCTTGAACCGAGAAAGGTCCACAATATGCACCGTATTGACCGGTTGCGAGGTGGTAAATCGAAGAGCAGATTTGAAGTGCTATCAGTTCTGCAAACTTGGCTAATTGTGCATTGATACACTTGTTATTTCACGTTAACCAATCTTGCAATAATGAAATCGTTACACCATATTGGCTACCATTGTATTAATGCGTTTCCTAATCGTCCATTCGCCATTACGGCTGTTATTATACAACCTTGAGTAACAGTGCATGGATGCAGCTGCCGTATGTCATTGACTAATTGTGGACCCATCAGACGGGTTTGCACCAGACACATTGCACATTACGCATGCACACACTCTAGACATCCAGCCGGCATCACTGACAGGGGCGCAATAAGAATCCGTTTGAAAATGTCAGCCTCAATAGTTACATATTTCTTCCTTACTCTCGCAGTATCGGTTCCAGCCGAGTTGTGATGCCATCCTGACGTCCATGGCTGGACGGTTCCATAAAGCCAACGTCATCTGTTGAATTCTCCAGAGCAAACAACATTGAGGCCGGCGTTTTCAATTCCTGTTGATTACACGCCATGTTCCAATGGCTGCAGTTTTCAACAACAGCCCGCTCCGAAGGGAGGCTGAAGCCATCAGAACCGCAAAGGCGGCAGTGTGAAAACGTAGCCTCTACCAGGCTCCGTCCTATCGTTGGGAAAATAGTAGAAATCAGCCGCGGTACTTCGCTATACAGGGTAGGTCCGCTATATACAGTAAGGTTCCATTTCGATGGACGCAGATTAGACCCTCTCTCCGTAGCTAACTCCCTTGGCACACTATTCACTCTATTAGGCCAATTTCTACTATTTTTCCAGCCATCCCGCGGAGCCTGGTAGAGGCTATGAAAACGCCGTCCATAGTAGGGTCTGCGCTGGAACCTAAAGCGAGCATCTCACTGGACTGCGCAAAATTGTGCTAAAAAATTGCGCCAACTCTATGGTCACACTGACATGCGACGTTTCGGCTCAAATCAGATACAAGATTCGCCATAAATAGTAACTCAAGCAACTGGATAAAATGTTGACTGTTTCAAAATTTTATCCAGTTGCTTGAGTAACTATTTTTGGCGTATCTTATTACCCGAAATGGATGTCTAACCTTCATCAACAGATACAAGATTATTTATTGAAAAACGCAGTGTTGCCATTGAATCGGAAACCAATGACAATGTACAACTTTTAAGATTGCGCCAATGATGAAGCTCGTGTCCTTTTGCGGTGCCCATTTGCTCCATGTTGTCAATTATCTTTTTCAAAATTCGCAATTTAGGTAACAAATTAGAGCCGATGTATTGGCACTGATTTGCACCACTTTGCCACCTTTCGCAATTTGTCGCAGTGCAGTGATGTACCGGCTTAAGCTTCCCGTGATTGGACGTCGAGCCCGTAGCTTTATGCGTGGGCACTGATCCCGGATTACCAGACCTGTCCGCAGCACAACCAGACCTGTCTTATCACGCTGATCCCGCGTCTTATGTAAACAGGAAATTGAAACTTCACCCCTTCATCTTTCCATTGCCATGGCTAAAGATGAAGATTCTTGAAGAAGCCATCTAAGCTGGTGCCTCCTTCTTCGATTTTATTCCTCCACAGGGACGACGTTTGTCGCGGAGGAAATAGTAACTTTTATTATTACGTTTATATCTCCTTCCTAGGTATCAGCTTGGCTCCTGCATCCTTCCCATTGCCACGGATCAGGATGAGACTTCCTTAAAGAAAGCATCTAAGCTTCTTCTTCACCTTTATTCCTCCACGGGGACAGCGTTTGTCGCGGAGGAAATTGTAACTTTTTCATCTCCTTCCCAGATATCATCTTGACTCGTACATCCTTCCCATTGCCACGGTTCAGGATGAGAATTCTTGAGGAAACCATCTAAGCTTCTTCTTCGCCTTTATTCCTCCACAGGGACGACAAGGAAAGTGTTATAAACTTTTATTTCTACTTCCCAGATATCATCTTGGCGGTACGCGGTGTGAATTCCTCCAAACCGCGAATCCTTTCTATTGCCATGGCTAAGGATAACGATTCGTGAGGAAACCATCAAAGCTTCTTCTTCGCCTTTATTCTTCCACAGAGAAGACATTTGTCGAGAAGAAACTGCTATAAACCTTTATATCTCCTTCCCAGACACCATCTTGGCTCCTGCATCTTTCCTATTGCCACGGCGCAGGATCAGGATTCTCGAAGGAAGCATTTAAGCTTCTACTTCTTCTTTATTCCTCCACAGGGAAGAAATTTGTCGAGGAGGAAACTGTTATTAACTTTTATATCTCCTTCCAAGATATCATCTTGGCTCGTACACCATTCCCATTGCCACGGCTCGGGCCGGATGAGGATTCGTGAGGAAACCATCAAAGCTTCTTCTTTGCCTTTATTCTTCCACAGAGAAGACATTTGTGGAGGAAATTGTAACTTTTATATCTCCTTCCCAGACAACATTTTGGCTCCTGCATCCTTCCCATTGCCACGGATAAGGATGAGAATTTTTTTTTTAGAAAACCATCTAAGCTTCTTCTTCGCCTTTATTCGTCCACGGGGACGACGTTAGTCGGGGAGGAAACTGTTATAAAGTTTTATATCTCCTTCCCAGATATCATCTTGGCTCGTACAGCCTTCCCATTGCCATGGCTCAGGATCATGATCAGGATTCCTTGAGGAAGCCATCTAAGCTTCTTCTTCGCCTTTATTCCTCCACAGGGACGACAATTGTCGAGGAGGAAGCTGTTATAAAGTTTTATACCTCCTTCCCAGATATTATCATGGCTCGTACATCCTTCCCATTGCCACGGATCAGGATAAGCATTTCTTAAGAAAACCATCTAAGCTTCTTCTTCGTCTTTATTCCTCCACAGGGACGGCATTTGTCGAGAAGGAGACTGTTGATGAAGTTCTATATCTCCTTCTCAGATATCATCTTGACTCGTACATCCTTCCCATTGCCACGGATCAGGATGAGGATTCTGGAGGAAGCCATCTAAGCTTCTTCTTCGCCTTTATTCTTCCACAGGGACGACAAGGAAACTGTTATAAAGTTTTATATCTCCTTCCCAGACATCATCTTGTCTCCTGCGTCCTTGCCATTGTATCGGATCAGAATGAAGATTTCTTGAGGAAACCATCTAAGCTTCTTCTTCGCCTTTATTCCTCCGAGGGGACGACGTTTGTCGTGCAGAAACTGTTATCATGTTTTTTTATCTCCTTCCCAGACATCATCTTGACTCGTACATCCTTCCCATTGCCACGGATCAGGATGAGGATTCTGGAGGAAGCCATCTAAGCTTCTTCTTCGCCTTTATTCCTCCACAGGGACGGCAGGAGGAAATTGTAACTTTTATACCTCCTTCCCAGGAGGAATCCCCTTCGCCTTCATCTTGGCGGAGGGGATTCCTCCAAACCGCGAATCCTTCCCATTGCCATGGCTCGTGATGAAGATTCTCGGGGACGCCACCTAAGCTTCTTCTTCGCCTTTATTCCTCCACAGAGACGACAAGGGAAGTGATATAAACTTTTATACCTCCTTCCCAGATATCATCTTGGCGGAGTGAATTCCTCCAACCGACTACGAAACCCTCCATTCACCATAAAGCCGTCCGTTGGGGCACATCTGCGGGAAAATCCCTGATCAGCTTGGCGCCAAAACGGTGGCGACTTTGGCGGAATCGTCTGATCCTCTATTAAACTTCCTTCCATCATGTTTTCATCAGCCTGCTTTATGAGCCTTCTGTCAGACTTCACCACTTCCCAGCCGTAACGCCGAATGGCGCCCGTTCTTTATACGTTTTTTTAATCGATAAAAGTTGCACTTTATTGAGAAGTTCGGGCGGAAACATTTATCAAGCGGTTGGAGTGGATATTGTGAAATGAAAGGAAATAAGCTAATGGGTCTCTTGGAAATGAAGAGGAATGGTGCGTCGAGTATATTAAGTTTAGTCCAGAATGAAACTTGTTGCCATCAAATAGGGTAGTAGGAGCCTCTTCACTAGATAGCTTCAAGCGAAAGTTAGAGTTTGACACGAACGGTTGAGATGTAACAAATCATTCTTTGTGATTTAACCAGTCACCGCTGTGTACCAATGATCTGAAGCTTGTGTGTTTCACTTAAGGGCGGTAATATATATCGGCTATACAGTGCAAATACAGAAGCTTGTGTGTTACACCAAAGGGCCGTTATACCAGCTATACAATACAGGTGCTGATGTGTTACGCTGAGGGGCGGTTATACCGGCTATGCAATACAGATACAGATACAAAAGCTGAAGGTTGGTTTATATGCTGGTTGCGCAATACAGATACAGAAGCCTGTGTTACGTTGAAGGGTGGCTACACTGGCAGTACAATTCAGATTCTGAAGATACATTGGGCGACCAACTAAGCAAAACCTACACATCAAAATTAAATGAAATGGCGAAGCCGTATGCCTATAGATACAATCAACAGTGACACATCAATGGAACCGATGGCTTCACAGGCTTGCCAGTTTGTGTTTGAAGAGTATAAAACAAAGTAGTTCTAGGAAAAGATATATGGACCTGGCGTGTGATTGACCACAGGGGTTTATTACCTTTCTTTAATCAGACCTTTCACTGCAGGGCATCGATTTTATACAAACTCTCAGCAGTCTACTGAATCAGGACAGGCAGGTGACCCATTTCTGCAGAGCAATATCGATGTAGATGGGAGGAGAAAAAACTTAAAGTCTTGCAAACAGTGTTAACCTTTAGCACACTGAGGTAGATTTCCATTGGTATAGAGTTGGGCAGCAGGGAGAAGGTTAATCAAGTCTCACCAAATTAAATATGGCTACCTGTACCACAGCCTTCAGCAGATACAAATTTAATACAGTTCTTCATTCATATATCAACTTTTCAGACACACAAAAATGGTACCCTGAATGGCGTTCATATTAACCATTAACGAAAATCAACACATATGTTTAAGCAAGGTGACCATTAATGCGTACAGGATTCTATCGTCGGATTATACAGTTTGATAGACGGATGACCAATTACTTAGAACAGTTGACCTGGCCCTCATCAGTGATTGGTTAAAAGTGCCAGGAAGTTTGCAACTGATCCCGTCTCTATTGAGTGATGGCTGGCGTACCCTAGTTTGCTGAACAATGCTGGATTCACGACGGGAGTTGTCCTGCTGGTGTGTTCTTTGCTGCAATGTTGGATGCACGGCGGGCTGTACTGTTGGCGATACGTGTTTTGCACAAGTTTGGGTACACACCGGTATGTGCACACCCAGCACACTTGGAGACCTAATAGTTATTCCGCAGGGAGGCTACTTTCGTAGTTGAAGATGATAAATTACGCCCAACTACGCGCAGCCTGGCGTGTACATAACGATATATCAGATGTTATCACGAATTTTGCAGAGTCGGCGCTGGCACTTGACCCACTTCTTCAGGGCAGTATGAGGCATCCATGGCTCATTTTTACGGGAAAAACAATACTTGAGGTAAGAGTTATAGACCATAAGACCGAAACAGCACCGGAAGGTATTTTGCGGTACGCAGCTATTTCTGAGCGTATTTGCCGCATTCGTTTTTGGACAGACATGGACGACGTGGCACTGCACTCCAGTTTTTCGTAACTCATTTCAACAGTGCCATGTACGGAGAAGAATATATCCATTTCTACACCTGGATGGAGTGAGGAAAGTGCCTTTCCCAATTAGCAAGGGCACAAGATCGGTGGCGTCAGAGGATTCGAACCCGGGACCGCTGGGTTCTGGGCCGAAGATCCTGCTGTTACGCCACACGGCCGCATTCGTTGTGTTGACAAACAAACTATTACTATATTAAATTCTTCCTGGACCACCCGGGCTGTAATTCCTATAGAGTCGATGCAAAATAATTCCGTCCTACTGACTCAGCAGAAATTATCATCTCACGACCTTTAGATAACGAAGTCCGTCAGTTTCCATCAGCTCGTGCGTGACCTTCAGGCGTGACCTTTGGGCTGACTTCTCTCACGTTTCCTGCTGTGTCGAGACGTTCTTTAAACCCGAGAACACGCGCGAGATTACAGGCAACGCCCAGCCCACAGTCGACCCGGAACCGACCCTGTTCACGCCGAAGAGCGGTGGAAAGGTCATAGTGTCTTTATTTAATAGCAATACTCAGCAGCGGGGATGTCTAACTTGTCGTTTTCTAACGAAAGTAGACAGTGCATATTAGCTGTCAAAGCTATGCTGTACTCTCCCAAAACGATATAAAAAGCACCGGCAGTTGGGACGTTATTACTAGTCTGACTCGCGCCCGCCTTAGGAGGTTGTGGTGGGTCTCAAAATAGTAATTAAAATCACAAGCAAAGGTGTAACCAATTCGTCAAAGTATCTTCGGTACTGTAATTTTCTCTTCCGACGTTTCGGCATCTGCTCTGCTACCTTCATCATCGGGACAATTTGAACTTTCGCCTTGACGTATTGACGTAATTGTCATGACAGTGAGGTTATTACAACTAGTTTACAACAGTCAAACCAAGTCTCCAAAGGTTCGTTTCGTGAAAGCCTGTCCTTATTTCGATCTCCGCTGTCTCCCACGCCTGGCGCGATGACATACAGCACTCCCCTCACTCAGAGTAGACTCTTTTCGTAAGTGAATCGATATTTTTTTCGCGTAGCTTGCTTTTCAGCCTCCGGTCCGCTGGTTATAATCATCTCCCCGCCACGGCTGGATGAAGGGTAAGCTACACAATAGCGGCGAAACCTCATCTGGTGGCCCCGGGAATTACCGACAACTCGCGCTAATGGGAATCTAGAGTCCACATGACCCCCCGATTGTAACCGCGCCCCGCTCAGGAGCCCGGGTCAACTTTCCGTGCTGTGTTTAATCATCACGTGTTATCCTGGGCACGTCTTTGGGATACGAGGGGAGGCTGGAGAATGTAAAACTTTACATAAGTGAACACCATACATTGGATAACCTTCCAACAGATCAAAGTACTATAAGATATTACTACGGGAAGGAGGGTGACCTCCTCGATGGAGTTTTAGAAATGATATTGTTTGCACGTTCACAGCTAGAACTCACGATCCCGTTGTCGCATTGGTGTGTAACTTGGCACATCGGCTGCTAGGTTGGGAGTGATAATGCACGATGCATATGTCTTTTAAAAAAACCTTAACCGCAACTGCTTTTATTGTCAATGTAATATCGGGAATTACCGACAACTTGCGCTAATGGGAATCCAGACTCCACCTGACCCCCCGATTGTAATTGCGCCTCGCTCAGCAGCCCGGGTCAACTTTCAGTACTGTGTTTAATCATCATGTGTCATCCCGGGTACGTCTTCGGGATTGCGGAATTAGGCTGGAGAGTGTAAAACTTTATATAAGTGAAAATCATGAATTGGATAACCTTCTAACAGATCAAAAGTACTGTTAGTTATTCACATTTTGGCACTGGCAATGCGGAAAAAGAACTCAATGGAGAATGGAGAACGATGTCTACAGCCACCAGGCATTACAAAGGAGAGGGTGGAATTAGGCTGAAAGTGTAAAACTTTACATACTTGAATAGCATGCATTGGATAACCTTCTAACAGATCACAAGTACCGTTAGTTATGCAAAACAGAACTCATCGTAGAACAATGTTTACAGCCACCATGAACTAAAAGGGAGTGGGTAATCAACAGACATTGGATAACCTTCCAACAGCTCAAAGTACGATAGGTTATTTACATTTTGGCGCAGGCAATGTGGAATGCAAAACTCAATGGAGAACAATGCCTACAGCTAGCAGGCATAAAAAGCGAGCGTGGGACTAGGCTGGAGACTGTAAAACTGCTTGCGGTTGGTTAATTGATTGATTGACCAGAACTTGTCAATGTCTAACTCCTAAAACAACAGGAGCTAATTGATTCATTAACATACAACCTTGTCTTGACATACTATTCTATTGAACCATCTGAAATTGTGTTCACTTCATAAACATATCTATTCAGAGTTTTGGTAAACGGTAAAACCTAGTTCTACCAGATCTTTCTTTATTCACTGACGAAATATAGCGGATACTGTCTGAAACGTCTGACTGTTTCAACATTTTATCCAGTTGCTTGAGTAACTTTTTTGGCGTAACGCATGAAAGTATACCTGGGACTATATACGCTATGGCAACAATATGTATTCATATTTTCAATCAAAACGATACTTCAGTCCGTCCACGTTTGTTTATGATTTGAAATGACGTTCATTTAACGAAGTTCATTTGAAAGATTCCCACCCAATCTAAAAGTGTCAGGTGTTACATGGTTCCAAGGCCAGACTTATTACTGTATGTTGCTTCTCGTTACGTGTGTGTAGCATAAAAAAAACAACGGGGAATACTTTCGCAGGGTGCGGTTGAACCACTTGCTTTTCAGGAAATTTTTTTAAAGACCATACAAAAGCTAGTGTATCAACCTAGTGATTGATATATCTCAACAGCAATGCAGCTGGCAATGGATTGTACTTTTTGGCGCTACTGAAGAAGATAAAAAATTCGGGTTATTTGCTTATTTATTTGTATATTTCTACCTACCTATTATACTGTCGGCATCACCGCTGCTAGTAGATTTTGACCTGGTCATGAGCTATTTAACCTTATTTTGGTCACCCACAGCTTGAAGACACCAGATTGAACTGCTATGATTTTTGTTATCTGTTTCTTTTTTGCCGTGAAGTTGCGGTATTCCCGGTCGGTACCGCTTTAACTTTATTTTTTCATACGGTTCATTTAACCAGATTCTGCTCACCTGAATCTTGAAGGCACTAGTCTGTACCGGTTCAATCTGCCCATGACCTTCGTTATCTGATTCATTCTTATTAATCGTGTAGTTGATGTTTGCCGGTCGGTTCATATTAAAGTGTCCTACATATATTAGCTAATTCTGTTCATCTACAGCTTGAAGGTACCGGTTCGTACCAACTTGTTCAGTCTTCACCTGGAGCTACCAGTGAGCTGCCTGTCCGTACTAGTTCAAGCCGGTTAGGTTCTGGTTAACTGAACTGTTTCCGTTGTGTTGTTATCAACTGAGCTGATTGCCTTGTAGGTATGGGCTGCCAGTCGGTACATGCTTTTGCCTGGTCAGAGTATCGTTAAATAATCTGTTGATTTCTGGTTCCACTATAGGCGTGAGCTGCAAGTTGGTACCGGTTTAAGTTGGTTATGTTAAGGTTACCTGTTTCCATTAGGTTATGGTTAACGAATCTGTTTCCATTAGGTTATGGGTAACGAATCTGTTTTCGTTAGGTTATGGTTAACGAATCTGTTTCCGTTAGGTTATGGTTAACGAATCTGTTTTCGTTAGGTTATTATTAACTAATTAAGCTCCTTCTGGTTCCATGCAGGTGTGAGCTGCCAGTCGGTCCGGTCGATCCACCTGAAGCTGCCGGAGAAAATGGACGCGATCTCCGGGGACCCCGTAACCCTCCCCGCCACCTTCAGCACCGACAGGAGGGTCATGAACATCGCCTGGTACAAACTGGACCCCAGAGAACCGACTTCCCGCACGCAGATCTTCTCCTACTACCCTCCGCTCCAAACCAGGGAGTCGTACGGAGATTACGTCGGCAGGACTTCTCTGGAGGACCAGGCGTCCCTGAGGATCGCCCGCACCAAACCGGCAGACGAGGGGAAGTACATCCTGTCCGTGTCTGTGGAGGGGGTCGGCAGCAGCGAGGGACAGGTCCAACTCGTACTCATGGGTAAGGTTCATGCATTTACTCACACACTACGTAGGTGCAGCTGGAGGATGATGAACTGTGTACTGCAGCTGCCGTTTAGAAACATCCGATAGCTGAAATCATTAATTCTTTGTTTAATCAATGGTTTATTGGCAGTAAGCCTCATAAGATACAACTCGGGACTGGAGTGCTGACAGCAGAATTTTACTGTTTTCCTATGAATGTGATACGTTCACAAAGGAAGAATTGAGTCCACCACACCCGTCAGTAGCTAGATACGGCAACAATGACCGCTGGCTTTACTCTTTACTCAAGGACATACATTATTGATTCAAAATAAATTAAGTAAGTCCAAGCGGAAATTACTGATCTGATGAGACTTAAATTTCATGAGAAAAAGAGAGCACCGACATTTTTACAGAGCTTCCCCTCAGAGCGACCAGCCCTAAAACAGCTTAAAACTACTTGTCATCACTCGCGGTCAGATTAATCGACCACAAGACGTCGAACTGTCGTAAACCTGCCAGCAGTAACAGCGGCAACGTGCCAGCTTTCGACCGCAGAACGTCGAAATGTTGTAAACCTGCCACCGCTGAAAGCTGTGATGTGGCGGCAGACTTACGGACCTCTGACAGGTCCGGACTGTGCGTTTTAACCTCCCGACCTCCGCGCTCAGGGCGATAAAGATTCCCGCTAAATCCACTCCCCGAGTGCCGGATTTACGGTTCGATTATCGTCCGATTACTCTGCATCTCGATAAAAGCAGGATTATGGCAGGTGTTCAAATCCCAGGTCGGGATCGTATCAGAGGGGTAATGGCGGAGAAAACCCCGCGAAGGGAACTTTTGATGGTTTAACGACCTCGGGTCATTTGGGTAGATTATCATGACTGAACTTAACCGCCTACTGGTCCCTTGACAGGTGTTCTCGGGTTTTAAGGTGGAGATTTGCTGAATTGCACATTGAACTTGTACTTAGTACTTACTTGGCCAGGTCTTATCGAGTTGAATAATGAACGTGTTATAGTTTAAAGACCTCGGGCCATTTTGGGTAGATTATCATTACTGAACTTAACCGCCTACTGGTCCCTTGACAAGTGTTATCGGCTGTAAAGGTGGGGTTTTGCTGAATTGCACATTGAACTTGCACTTAGTACTTACTTGGCTAGGTCTTATACTGAACTTGCAGTGGTTTAAAGACTTTGGGGGCAGATTATCATTATTGAATTTTACTGCCTGATACTGGTCCCTGGACAGTTTTAGAGTTGATTTGCTGATTTGGATATTGAACTTTACTTTGCTAGCTAGGTCCTCTTGGATTGAATACTGAACGTGTTATGGTTTAAAGGCCTCTGGTCACTTTGGGAGACTATCATTACTGAACTGTATTGCCAAAATACCGGTCCCTTGATAGTTGTGGTGTTGATTTGCTGATTTGAAAATTGAACTTGTACTTGCTTTATTTGGCTAGGTCTTATCAAGTTAAATACTGAACGTGTTATGGTTTGGAGACCTCGGGTCACTTGGTCAGAATATCATTATTGAACTTTACTGCTTACTGGTCCCCTTACCGCATGTGGAGTGGGGAGTTCTGCTGATTTGCACATTGTGCTTATTTTAATTGCCTAGGTCTTCTTGGGGTTGACGAGTTCCACTTCAGTACCTAAGAAAACCGCCAGGGGTCCTAAGATCGAACCATTTCCTTGTTTTATAACAGCCTATCAACACATCAAATATGAAACCAATGAATTCAGCCGTTCTTAATCTTGAGTTACATTGGTTCAACGGACAGACAAATGCTGTCATTTTTCATGGAAGTACTGAAGAATGTGAATAAAACCTGGAATGCATGATAATTTCAACTTTCCAAAGACTTAAGTTCAAACAGGTAGAAAATATCTTAAAAGTAAATGACTGTAAGTCTACTCTTAAGATGGATATATTTCTCTCTCCAATCGTGAACCTGAAATATTTTAGGTAACATTTCTTGTACACCAGCTGTCTGACCTTATCTTCTCAGTTCCCCCTACAGTCCGTGTGGGCCCGTCCAATCCATACGTCATCACCAGGGGGAGATCGACGTCTCTGACATGCGCAGTGGAGGGCGCCAAACCCAACATCACGTCACTGCACTGGGAGAAGGACGGCGAGGTCGTTGACCCCAGGCGTCAGCCCGCTAAATATTCCCACGGGAACGCCGCAGTCCCCGGTCTGCACATCCGCCACGTGGGCAAGAGCGACGCCGGCGTGTACGCATGCGTCGCCGATCACGTGGTCAAGACCGTCAGGGCCTCACTGCAGGTCAAAGTTCATTGTGAGTACGGTTATCAGGCGCCCCTGTTCATAGCATGTAGAAATATTTCCATTTATCTTTTGTTTGATTTTGTTTTCGTAAATTTCGTTTACAAGCGTCGCCTTGCATTTTTTATTTTGCACAGTGGGTAACTCTTCTATTCAGTACAGTATTCTCGTTTCCAACTGAAATAAGGAATTAAGCTAGGTCCAAGGACATTATATAATGTCATCGCCTGACTAAATCATGCTTCCAGCAGTCCTTTTATTGGTTAGGCCTGGAGAGGGGGCCCAATCAGCCCCTGACAGCGAGAGAGTTTGTAACACAGGCTGTATAATGTCATTGCTGTATCTGATTTGATTTGATTTATGCTGTATCTAAAGGCTGGCGCTCGATGTTTAAAGTTTGAAAAATTTAGCTCCGAATAGGACCTGTTGGAGTGAATTATTACCGTTGTTTAACTTAAGGGTTGATATCGGGTTGACCTACGTTTAGACCTTCTACTCCAGACAGTGGTCCGATATCATTATCTGAGAGTCCGTGATCTGTTCCGTTTGAGGACCTCACTGCAGGTCAAAGTTCATTGTATTTTCATTTAACAGGTCGCACAAATGAGGTAGAAATGTTTTTATCATTTGTTTTTTCTAAATTTTGCTTGCAAGTGTCGCGTTGAAACGGCTGAATGTATCATTGTGTAAAATAGGCAACTATTCTATTAGATACGGTATTTCTCATTTCAAAATGAGATAAGGACTTCAGCTACATCCAAGGACATTGCATATATAGCACTCTTACTGTATCCAAAGGCTGACGTTAAAAGTTTGAAAATATAGTAGCTGGAGTGAATCATCGCCATTGTTATCGGGTTGACTTACGTTTAGACCTTCGACTCCAGGCAGTGGTACGATATCAGTGTCCGAGAGTCCTTGATCGCTTCTGTTTGCCTGTGGATCAATACGGCTAACAAGCGCCTGTTGGCTGCCGCACCCCGATACTCGAGCCCATGACACATCTCGTACCCAGCTATTATATCGATAGCCCGGAAAGCACTGTTATAGGTCTTAACGGTCCCGGGAGGGCCTTACACAAAGCGAACACGACTTAATTGGGGTGCCTGTCGATGCACACATTAATTCTGCTCTAGATTTCTCGCTCCCGCGTGGACGGATGTCGGATTAATTGTTGGTGTGATTTGTCACGCAGGCCCTCCATCGATCCTTACTTTTTTTGCTCATCTACGGGCAGCCAGTCTCTCTCTACAGTGTGAAGTATACAGGAACCTCTCTTTCAACATCACGTGATATTAACGTGATATTCACGGGATATTCACGTGATATTTAGGTGCTGTTAACATGACGTTCACGTGATATTCATACACGCCCTCCATCGATCCATAGTACTTTCACTGTCTCCAACCCGTGTTCATCTGCTTGGCAGTCAGCCTCTCTCTGCAGCGTGAAGTATACAGGAACCTCCTTTTCAACATCACGTGATATTCACGTGACGTTCACGTGATTTTTCACACATATCCACCGTCGATCCTAATCATAAGCTTATAAGTTTCCCTGACTCCGGCCCGGTGCTCCTTTGGGAGTAGCATCTAAGCTCAGCGTGTAGCATGCAGTAACCGGGCCCCTTCCAACATCACAAGATATTCATTTATGTGATGTCAGCTTGGTTTTTCACACCGTAGATCCCCCATCAATCCACAAGATCCTTCACTCCAACGCTAATGTAGAAGCTAGAATCTATACGCATCGTTGAGCAGACAAGAATCCTTCCTAATATTACATGGCATTCACTTAATGTTCACGTGATACGTGATATTCACATGGTTTTTCATACAGATCCACCATCCCCCGTGCCTGTGGCAACAAATGTGTATTAGACGTAACCAGTACGTCGGCAGAACCTACGCGCTTATGGTCGTGTTCGCGTATTTAACTTAAGATTATTATCTGGAATATAGGTTCATTTAGTTGTGTCTAAAGGCATTTCATATGCAACGTCCGTTAGCCCGATGCAATGTTGACCAAAGAAAACAAAACACATTCGTCAGCTGTAACTTCAAACAGTAGGCTAATTACCGTGACGCATTACGTTCTGCCGATGTGCTGACGGAACCCCTTCCTAATATCACATGACATTTACGTGATATTCACGTGATGTTCACATGTTTTTTTCACACAGATCCGCCGTCGATCCTGAGTATTTCCGACTCTCTCAGCGCCTCGGTGGCAGATAGCGTCTCCGTACAGTGTGTAGCAGACGGGAACCCCCCTCCCAACATCACATGGTCACGTGACGGGACGCGCCTGCGCAGTGCTGTCCACTCCGTCACCAGTGACATGCGCACTTCGACCGTGAAGCTGAGTAACGTGCGGGTGAACGACAGCGGGAAGTACGTCTGTCAGGCGAACAACGGCGTCGGGAGGGGAGCCTCCAGCTCACTCGTCCTCAATATCAGAGGTAAACACTGCACACAGTATGTCATGTTCTAAATTTTAGTTCTTAAAACCCAGATAACAGCTAAAATATTAATAAAGAAAGATATGCGCAAGTCCCGATTGAAAAAAAAGACAAAATAGCTAGACAAGAAGAACACTCCAAAACATTGCTACATCCCACACGTCCTCACCATCAGAGACAGAGGTGAACAGTTAACGTTACAGGTAGGCGATAACACATTTCACACCTTTCCTACAGCGCAGATTAGAGCTGCTTTATCAAAATCTTTAAGCCTGACAAGGTGAATGTGCAGGTAAGAATGACAGCTGCAGAAATGTTGCTCGTAACCGATAACAGAGGAATACTCTCTCATTTTACATACTCAGTATATAACGTGCAAGCAAACAACAGGTAGAGGTTCCACCCTTAGTAACTGTGCCTTCCCGCTAGAGTCCAGACTGGGCGTGACCAGCTCCACGGTAGCGGTGGTGGTGGGCGCGTCCGCCGGGGGACTCTGGTTCATCGTCTGCGTCGCCCTGGCCGCGTACCTGGTCAAGCGACGGCGTCTCCAGGACGAGAAGAAGAAGTTCGCCTTTTATTACAACATGGGCCGACGGGAGCCGACCGAGAGGGTGGAGGCGGGAGAGGATAAAGAACCGCCACCATATACGGCCATGGCAGGTGGGTCCAGACGACAACCCTTTGTCAACCCTTTCCTCATAGTGTCTTTCGTACCTACCTCCCTAGTAGTCTCTTGACCTCCGGGTCGTTGGGGGGACAAGGTAGCAATGAAGGGCTCGTCTGTTTCTTGCGGCAGTCAGCCTTTCGGCCAGGCTAAGGGACGTCCACACTGCGATGTACACAACCTCTTTTGTACACATCCCTGTGAATACCTTCGCCAAGAAGGTTATGTTTTTGGATACGTGTGTCTGTCTGTCTGGATGCGCGTGATCATGTTAACTCAAGAAGGCATTGATGGATTGTCTTGATATTTGGTATGTGGGTAGGTCTTGATGAGAGCTCAAAATGATCAGATTTTGGGCCCACTAGCGACCTAGTTACTTTGTACACCGTCGTTCAGACCCGTAGAGTTCCTAGTGGAACTTAGGACATTGGCAAGTTTACTTCCTGTTACAGTAGCAGGATATATTTTACAGAGAGGAGTTGCTTGCCCTTGGGGATGGGCTCCAAGGGAAGATGATCTAAGGACCACCATAAAAGTGTCCACAATAGCCAGGTGGTCCTTTTCAGACGTTGTCAATGGCAAAGGGTTGACTGTTTTCAACTTCTTCAATTTATCGGCCCATCTAACATTCAGCAACCCAGAACACCAAGGGCTATTTTAAAAGGGGAAGGTTGCGAGCTCTGAACTGATAGGTTTTAGGCCACCACACGCATGCATGGGGTTCTACTCTAAGGCTCTAACGCACTTTTTTGAGGATGATAAATTTGTAAAATCAGATCATCAAAGCAACTTTTATGTCAGTATGGCTTAATACTTATGACGTCGTTATGTGATTTTATCGGATGAATAGGGTATTCCCGTAAGCCTGAAAGGTATTCAACAAAATTTCAACAAAAAGGTTGCCTAATAGAATATCAACCGTAAGAATCATGCCTAGGTAGGAGCATACAGACATGGTAAAGAACAGGTTTGGTGTTACTGGATAAACCCTACAGCCACAAAGCTGCACTTGGGGCGATTACAGTCGTTGGGTACCGTATTATTGGTCGGCTGAGTTACGGCCTAATGCCAGCCGCTTCAGACCCTAGTGTGTCCGCCCCTCCAATTGCAGATACTCGCCGTTCAGACCCTGGGTGTAACGAGAGGCGGTCATCATTCCCCAGGACAATTTGTAAGCACGGTAGCGTCCGGCTCTCGTAACTCCACTCATCAAAAGAGTCTACAGACTTTCGTTGATGGTATTTTCAGAGCTCTTGACAAAGACGTCCGTAAAAGTTTATTTGGCCGTAAAGCGGTGTGAAGTTCTCTCCGTCCAGTGCCTGTCACGAGCGCAGCTTAACTATGATTGCTGTGATAAAACCCGCTGAGCCGGCTTTAACAACCGACGGTCTTTCAATCTCACATCCCTCCTAACAACCTGAACTATCATCTGTTTTACCATGTAGGCTGTGATGAGGGGTTTGAGGTGAAAGTGAAAGTAAAAGTGAGTGTGATCTCAAACCAGTTTAGCTAAAATAAACTCAGTGAACAGGTGAGCTTATTCTAAGTAGTAATTTTCCACTGGGCGTGACAAAGACAGACGCTTTGTACAGCATTTACAGGCTCATTGAACGGGAAAATTCCGCTAGCTCTTTTCGACAAGCACAATGAACAGTGGACCACGGCTTAATGCCTCGTCCTAACGACTTCAATCCTTTCCAGTAGCGTTCATGTCGGTTGAGCGACACAGTCTGGATTTGGACTGATTAGTAACGACGTCTTGGTCCAGAGGCAGGGTCACTAGCCACCTAGAATATGGTATGCATCGATCCGAAATTGCCAATAGCGACAGGCCATGGCCACCTTGTAAATCATATAGATCATCTTCAGATATTTTCGAATGACCTAGTTTGAATATGGACCTAAACAGAATATCTTCATCAACACATTTCTATTTAGTTCCGGTCAAGATTCACAAAAATATGCAATAAGATGACGGTGTACTGCATACTAGCTAACAGTGCCGGACTTCTCCGTCTGAAAACACCAGTCTTCCACCTTAACATTCGGCACTGTGACCGCGGGCTTGATATTTCGCCTCTACATGCATGCAAGACCAGGCCAGCGATAAGCTTAAGTCCTCCGAGGATTCGCTGGTGCTACACTCAAGTTGGTGGCAGATTATTCTGACAGTGCCCCAGAGAAAAAAAAGCAGAAACGCAAAAACCTTAACGCAAGGGAACACGACACAAGAACCGGAACTCGAGCAGCGAATGAATAACGCATACTTTGACATAACACCATAAAGTCTCCTCATGCACAAGAATCTGTGTCAACCAGACACCTGATAAGCCGTTAAAACACAAATTTGCATTATCTTAAATCTACGTTCAGAAGAACATACAAACCTCTGTAACACTGATGGAATCTCCTGTCACAAAGCCTTAGGGTCATCTCCTGTGCCATAAATCACGAGTCTCATTCTCCTGTGTCGTAAATCACGATGCGTCGTAATTCATGAAGTGTCGTAAATCATGACTTCTTGTTCTTCCCTCCAGGCAAACCTTCAAATAAGGCGCCAAACTACGGAGGAATCAACACCATCAGGAAGTCCATAGGCAGAAAAGGTGACTCTTCTTGTAAAGTCCATTTTTCACAAAGTGCTTTGTCATCTTCGTGTAAAGTGTTTTGAGGGCTCGATATGATGTTACTGTTACGAACAATCTGCAAGAAACATTACATGCAACTTGGAAAAAGTAAATGCCCTACTACAATGCAAGCTTAGTAGGCTTGTAATTGGCTAGATGATGAATCATCTCTACCTACCTAGACCTCATAGTGTCACAAGTGCCTGGAGTGTTTTACTTGCAAAATTACAAGTTGTGTCTATTTCTTTACTTACCATCGAATTTTTTTTCTTCTGCGAACTGCAAATTTCAAGCCCTGGAAGTAGCTCATTAGTAACCCACCAAGGCAGTCACCTCCGTACCATGACTTCACTTTAACTTCTAGAGTTCAGCAGTCAGTTAGCATAGCTTCATTTCCCTTAAGCTGCATCATTCTTCTTTGTCTGAGAAAGACATCAAAACCTGAGCCAGAGCTTAAAAGGTACTCAAGCCGGCGACGACACCATACATCTGAAGATAAGGCTGTAGTTGGCTTTAAAAACAACTCAGTCAAATGGTCGAGAAGGGCTTATGGCTGACGAAAGACAAAGACTTAATCTACTTACGGTAGATTTCATGGTCTTTACACTGTCTTAGCTTCCTTCCAGTCTTTACCATTTGAGATTATATAGTAGAAGGGATGATATCCGGAACTGGACAAAGATGTCCATGGTAGAATACATGTAGGATAGGCCAGGGATAGGAAGGCATGGGGGAGGCTGATTCTTGATGCAACCACAGTTGCCGACTCTCAGACATTATATTTATCTATTTATAATTCTTAAGAGTGGTCCCGGTACAGGTATATTGTAGACGTGCGCTTTCTATCCTGACAGAAAATGTTCGATCCCGCTATAAACTTTGGTGTGTTGAGACATTCCCTATGGCAGCACATGCTATTTTCGTGCTTTCTCAACTATCTTGGACTCCATCTTTCGTTTTATGGTCGTGTTTGTGTTCTTGGGTTGTCCGTATATGGGAGAATGACTGATCTGATGACTCTCCAGCTGTGCTCTGATAAGGTCCTGCAGTTGATGCTATTGCCTTGCCAGAAGGCAGCAACGGTCCATTCCCATACCAGATACGACTTCATAGTCGCTGCCACAGACTGTGTGCTTGCTATGAATGGAAACACAGCACTAACTACCAGCTCTTTTATTGTTCTCCAGTTGAAGATACTAGATACAGCCATGCCATAATGCATCAACGGTCCATTCCCATACCAGATTGGACATCATAGTCCCTGCCAGAGGCTGTTTGCTATGAATGGAAACATAGTGCTAACTACCAACTTGTATAGTTCCCCAGTCGAAGGTTCTAGATACAGCCTTTCCAGAATGCATCAACGATCCGTTCCCATACCAGATACAACCTAACAGCCGCTGCCACAGACCATTTGCTTGCGATGAATGGAAACACAGTACTAACTACCATCTCTTATACAGCTCTCCAGTTACCAGATACAGCCTCACATCCGTTGTCCAAAACTACTAATATAGTCTCCCAGCCATAGATTCAAACACAGTACTAACTACCAGTTCTTATATTTCTCCAGTTCAACCGATAATAAGTTGTTATCTGCGGTCATTGAACACATTTCGAACATGGTTATAAAATTTGAAAGGGGTTCTTAAGTTAAAGTTCGTGCTTAAAATGCCATGTTTGCACCCATTTTTGCCTGATAAAGTCATTTTTGGACATCTATGAGACAGAAAGACCAAGGCTTAGCGACTTATGCACTGACATAACAGCCTGCTGGATTTTAGGTTATTCCAAGCTCTACTTGTGGAAATATTCATTTTTGTAAAAGGAGTAAGAAACTGAGCAAATCAGTGTTGTCCTTCCGTGGAGGTAAACATGAGTATCAGTTCTCATAGCTCTCCAATTAAATATGTTAATAATTTGTTATGTCGTTATGAACAGAAAGGCGCTATGCCCGTGTCGTGTACTCGTACCGACCACGTGAGGAGAACGAGCTACGGCTGGAGGTGGATGACGTCATCGAGGTTCTGGAGGGGGAAGATGGCGGCTGGTGCTTGGGTTACCTGCGGGGCAGGATAGGGCTCTTCCCCTCCAACTACGTCAGGTTCATCTCCTCCAGCGAAGGTCATTCTACTTCTTATACGTAATATGATATCGGCAATTTGTCGTATTTGCGTGAAATCCCGTCTGTGTCGGTAAAGACTAACGTCAGAACGAACACTAAGGATATTGGTTTTATTTATTTATTTGTTTATTAAAACTTCGTTACAGAAGTAACAGGACAGGGGTAAACAGAACAAATAAGTTCTTTCACTAGACCCCTGTCCGATATAAAAACATGGTGAATGTATACGAGAGAAACAAATAATAATTACACAAGGATAAACGACAGAAAAAGTGACCACTATTGAATGAATACATGGTAAAAAAACAGAGAATAAAGTCGAATAGTGGCATAAATAGAAATAAAGATAACACAAATAATACAGATGATATATAAATGATAATAATTACTAAGTTAGGGTCTAGGAACAGGGTCTAGGAACATGTAGCATGACTCACCACTTGTCGAACACTTGACTTAAAGGAACGGGTAAAAAGAAAGACAGTCTTTTTTTCACTCCCGACCCATTTCGTGAGTAACGTGTTACGCTAGGGTCACATTTTCCAATCCGGGGCCAGGCCGGGCAGTCCTTGGGAACGAAAAGTATGATATAAAAGACAACAAAAACACAAAACGCTCCAAAAATTATTCAAGAGCATAGCTTGTGCAAATGTATTGACATACACTTTGATTTTTCGTTTCCGCAAACAGCCCGGCCGGGCCCCGGTTGGAAATTGTGACCCTAGCATGAGCTGGTTGATGTTACTGCTACATCCCCGACCTTTCAGCGGAAAGGGTGTCCTGGGAGATTCTAACTTTTTGTTTTGTTTTTTCCCTCCATGTTCAGTGCTCGCACTTAAAGCTGTCGGTGTTCACCAGACGATAGAGGTGCGAGATTCAACGCCGTCCAATGGGAGCATTTAGCTTCCCTTACGTCATTTTCTGACTCAGCGCCGTCCAATGGGAGCATTAGGATCCCTTACGTCATTCCCTGACTCAGCGCCGTCCAATGGGAGCATTAGGATCCCTTTCGTCATTCCCTGACTCAGCGCCGTCCAATGGGAGCACCTGAGCTTTACTTACGTCATTGACTTACGTCTTATGACTCTGATCATCCATTGAAATAACTAACATTAACATCCTCATATGGTGCCAAACGACGCCTGATTGTGCTCTCGCGAGAGCAGATTCAAAATGGCCGCGGTGTTTGGAAAGGGGTCTATTGTGGGTCAAAGGAAGATCTACGCAAATCTGCCCACTGAAGACGAAAGTGAAGGCAAAGAAGGCGCTTAACGCTTCACTGGTTTGTACCACCATCGGCACTTTACACCTGCCATTATCGGAGTCATCCTGGGACCGAGAGGAGACTGTCTGACGCCAACACGTTCCCGGGACACTCTAGCGGGAGCAGCAGCCTTTTTGCTTCAATTAAAATGTCTTTCAATTTCCCAATTTTACGCTTTTAGACCCCCAGGCAGATCTCATGGTCTTGTTACCCGTCACGGTATTTGACAATAAAAGCTCTGTTGCCAATCTTGTTTCCGTTCAGAATTCAGACGACACACTTATAATCATATGGTCTGTATGTTTGAAGTATCTCCATAGTACCATGTAGGTTTGTAAATAAATATGAGGCTGGAGTCATGTTAAGTGGCAGATCAACTGTAAATCAATAAAGAAACGGATAAACTGGTGTCTGTTTTATTAGCATGAAAGTTCATCTGTGTTGGTGAATGACATTATGAAAATCTTCAATTTTACACAAGCAACACTGCAATAATTGGGACTTACCAGTCGAAAGTCTGTGTGAGTCCCAATTATTTCAGAAATGGTTATGTAAATCTTAGCCTTTGCATAGTGTCTGTTTGCTTTCGGTGTAAGGCTACGACAATTTACTATCTAAGATTAGAATAACTACCATGAGCAATACTGTAGACCTGATGTTTTCAGAGGGGAGATTGAAAGAGAGTTGACAAGAAAATAGTGGACTTTCGTTTTTGGCAAGCATGCTGGCACATTCGTCGTAGGTCGTCGAGCTATTATCCAAGCAGGCTGTGACAAAACCAACTATCGGCAAGGATCTAAGACATCCTTTAAAAGCTGAATACTGTACGACATAACCCCTGAAACCTTCGTCAGCGAAGCGAAGCCTAGCCAAGATACTGTGCGACATAGCACGGTTATCCCAACAATGCCCTCAGTTGGCAATTGTACGACGTGTGACAGGGCCCTAGGTATGAATTTTCTTCTAACAATTGAGTGTGTAAGAAACAGCCAATCAATTCGTCGTGGCAATGTGTGTAATGAGAGGAAAACGATGTGCAAATGTAGCAATGCTGAAGTCAGCCTGCCTTCCGCGCTTGCTACACCGATATATTCCCAGCTAATACCCACCATTAGTCTTTGTTACCAGCGCGGCGATAGGTTATACCTATTAATCACATCTTTCAGTTGTTTTCACGGTTGTCTGTTCTTCTTGTTTAAGTCCGCGGTGATATATGTATCTCCTTGTGTTGGCTAATGCGTATCTTTCACGATCCCACGTTCATAACGTACTCTAGCAGCCAAACGGGAAATCATAAAAAGGTGGCTGATTAGAGCGATCCTATTGTTCCGCCCTATGGTTGATTTTTAGATGCAAGCCTCCGAAAGTGAAAAGTCATGGTCATTGTACTGCTCTCTAAATCTCCTATCTCACTGGACCCGCGATGTGTTTGCGACCTCGCTGCGTCCGAACGATTTGACAGCGCGTTAAAACGAATCTTTTTACGTTTTATGTGTTTTGCTGTCTTTTTAGTAATACTTGTACGTTTTGCATGATAGCCCATTATAAATTCAAGGGTAACACAGAGCCAACGTGTCGGGGGTCCAGTGAGATAGGAGATTTAGAGAGCAGTACAATGACTATGACTTTTCATTTTCGGAGGCTTGTTATGTTATCTAAAATGAACCATAGGGCGTAACAATAGGATCGCTCTAATCAGCTACCTTTTTATGATTTCCCGTTCGGCTGGTGGAGTACGCTATGAACGTGGGATCGTGAAAGATACGCATTACCCAACACAAGGAGATACATACATCACATCTGTCAAACTATTTTCTGGATATTTCTAAATGTCGTTCTATGCTGAATTGTATTTTCTATGCGCAATAAGATGTTCTATATTCTCCCTAGATTGACTGACATTATGGTTCCACCCACTTCAGTCAAAACGACGAAATGCGAAACACAAACGCCAAAAGGGCTACAATTTCACCGTCTTAAATCCACTCTTATTGGGTCGAACTGCCGATTCTGACTGGAAGATTGGTTCGTGAGGCCCCCGTTCCACTAGACTGCGATTGCGCCTCGACCTCGCTGTGAGCTAGAAAAGTTGGTTTTATGTACCCTTGACTTCATCATTGGAATTCATGCAAAATGTAAAAGTATGACTGAAAAAATAACAAAAGTATGACTGAAAAGATAACAAAACACACAAAGCGGACAAATAGTTGTTTTTTTATCTGTCAAATTAGTGGAATGGGAATGTAAATGAATTACCTGCCTCCGATGCTAGATGGGGCTACATCACACAGAAAAAGTACTGCAAGGACTGCAGGCGCTCTTCTGAATCCAGTCTCCAGCTTGTTATGATTATTTTACTCCTATGTTACTGCTTTGACCTCTGACCCTCTCAACATCATTTGTTTGCTTTTGTTTGATGATTTCAGTGCTATTGTTTGTTATATTGAGTTTGTTCTGTACTATTCCTATGTTTAATTATCATTTTATGATGTTTATTTATTATCTGTATGTAAGGGCTCCCTTGGAAATCAGCTGCTGAGTCAGCTGAAGGGACTACCCTAAAGATGAATAAATAAATAAAAAGATATAAGCAACGTCGAATTTTATAACCGTAGTTGAATTCTGCACTGAATCGACGACAACTATATGTTACCATTGATAGTTCAGAAAAAAATATACGTACATTAACTTTTGTAGAACTCCCTAGCACTGACGGGGTCTCTGAGGTTCCTCATTTATCAATTCTATAGGACATAAAGAATTCAAGAAATGACGGTGTGGTGACCGACCTTATATCAACGACATCACACGTCTTAAGACTCACAGAGGGCTATCGCAAGGAACGTTGAATCGATGATTGTTAGATGATAAAAAGGAGGAACAGTTGAGTACAATGTCAGCATTGGAATTAGAAACGGTCTCCCTTTGATGAACGTTTAGCCGCCACACATTGCAGACAAACGAACGTCCCCCTTCCAGGGTAGGAATTTACTACGTGACTCGCACATGAAGCTACGCTATGAACGACACGCTCCACCTCGCATATCGGGGACGTCATAAAACCCATAACTTGTGACATATCGGGACTATTCAGCGACAGTAAGTCACAAGGCGAGCCACGAATGCAGCATGAGACCTTGAAGCCGTGCCGGGTGCGTTTTGATCAGCACGTGTGACCCTCAGGTCGCGCGATCCATCCGAGATCAATGATTTACCATGATCCGGACTCCAGGGAGATCACACGTAATTTGTACCAGTCGTACCTAATAAAGAACTACAGATCCACCGACGTATCAACGCGTGGCATCGATCTCGGCAGGGTCCGTTTTCCCCGGGAGGATAAAGTACCAGTCAGCAGTACGCGTGCCTGGTTAACTAGAAAATGCACTCCGCTCACCTTCGTTTCGCTATGACTGCAAAAAACTGTGGGCGTTAGCGCACACACATAGCAGGCATCAGGTTATCCTACGTCTCACTCTCACAGTGTATCAATCTGAGGTAGGCCGGAGAGAAAGAAAGTGGGCGAAAGGGTACACATTTAACAGTCATCAACAAGTGTGCCGACCACTTGCTCTCGCGATATATCAAATATAGATTTATGTAGTAGTATAGAGTATGTATGTAGTTATGCGAGTTATAGGGTTATATGATGATATATATGATATGAGTTATAGAATATATGTTTGATAATATATAGAGTTATAAATATCGAGTTATATAGATTTATATAGAGTTATAAATAGATACAGAGGTCAATTGGGAAAAGAGTGGATTGTCATTGGACCATCCGACAGGTTCTCTGCAGGTTTGTTGAGACTTATCTGCAACAGGCTCCCCTGAACGACCATATTCCCAGCATTATCTGGTAATTCAAAAGATTTCTTACTATCTCATCCTAAGACCGACTGAAGCCTGCCATAACATTCCTAAAGGTCACGGCAATCGCTGAAGGTCACTATCATGAATCAAGCTCAAAGTAATGGTTCCTTTTGTGTCGTCTTCACAAGTACCTACATTCCCTCCCCTCCGTCCGAACTTCACTTAAGTATAAAACATCTACTAACAAAATTCCACCAGGGTACATTATTCCGCCACGCTGAAAATATACGTCCGACCAGATCTCCAACCCAAAGTTCCCCTAGTATAATGCACTTTTGTATATCTTAACTGTGCATACCTGGTAAGTGCTATATTAGGGATCCCTCAAACCCAATGTTTTCAAAGTGACAGATTTATGTAACCCGGCGGATTATGTTGATGGAGGTTGCCTTTAATTATTCTTCCATTTCCCGTGCAGGGTTAGCAGTAGTGTAACGTTCCATGTAAATTTATTCACAATCGAACCTTCCCAAGGTCCGGACTTGTGGCTCAGGTGGGGCTATTGGCTCTGCAGGTTTAAATCTTCCGCAGCTTTCTGCAACATTTCGATTTTCCGCATCCCTGGTGGAAAACTGTTGTAGAAATGGCGAGCCATTCGTACCCTAAGCACGACCTCCTCCCTTTCTCTTCTTTGTTACTGACAATAGTCTCAGCCGGGTCTCTAATATCCGGGTCTGTACTGGCCGAGTCTTTCTTTTACTGGCCGGGTCTGTACTGGCCGAGTTTGTACTGGCCGGTTCTCTACTGACCTGGTCTCTACTAGCCGGGTCTCTACCAGCCGGGTCTGCACTGGCTTGGTCTCTGCTGGCTAGGTCTGTACTGGCTAGGTCTGTACTGGCCGGGTCTGCACTGGCCGGGTCTGCACTGACCCGGTCTGCACTGGCCGGGTCTGCACTGGCCGGGTCTGCACTGGCCGGGTCTGCACTGGCCGGGTCTGCACTGGCCGGGTCTGCACTGACCCGGTCTGCACTGGCCGGGTCTGCACTGGCCGGGTCTGCACTGGCCGGGTCTGCACTGGCCGGGTCTGCACTGGCCGGGTCTGCACTGACCCGGTCTGCACTGGTCGGGTCTGCACTGGCCGGGTCTGCACTGGCCGGGTCTGCACTGGCCGGGTCTGCACTGGCCGGGTCTGCACTGGCCGGGTCTGTACTGGCCGGGTCTGTACTGGCCGGGTCTGTACTGGCCGGGTCTGTACTGGCCGGGTATCTACTGGCCGGGTCTGTACCGGCCGGGTCTGTACTGGCCGGGTCTGTACTGGCCGGGTCTGTACTGGCCGGGTCTGTAATGTCTGGCCGGGTCTGTAATGTCTGGTCAGGTCTGTACTGGCTTGGTCTCTGCTGGCTGGGTGTACAGACCCGGCCAGACAGTACAGACCCGGCCAGTACTGTCTGGCCGGGTCTGTACAGGCAGGGTCTCTACTGGCCGGGTATGTACTGAAAAGATCTGTACTAGTATACTGGATATGTCTCTACTGGCCGGGTATCTACTGGCCGGGCCTCTCCTGACTAGGTCTCTACTGATCGGGTCTCTACGGAATAGATATCTACTATAGTATAATGGATAAGTCTACTGACCGGGTCTCTACTGGCCCGGGGTCTACTGACCGGGTCTCTACTGGCCTGGTTTTTACTTGCCAGATCTCAACTGGACTGACCGGGTCTCTACTGGCCTCAAGTTTTTTTTATTACCCGGGTCTCTACTGGCCTCAAGTTTTTTTTTTATTACCCGGGTCTCTACTGGCCTCAAGTTTTTTTTATTACCCGGGTCTCTACTGGCCTCAAGTTTTTTTTATTACCCGGGTCTCTACTGGCCTCAAGTTTTTTTTATTACCCGGGTCTCTACTGGCCTCAATTTTTTTATTACCCGGGTCTCAACTGGCCTGCTCTCTTTTAGCAGTTCGAATTCCTCTAGCTGCCAGGTCTCTACTGGCTGGACCTCAACTGGCCTGGGGTCTAATCGCTGACGTCATGACTGTAGGTGATGAAATACAGGTTCTTCTTTTAGTCCTCTCAGAGTTTAAAAGATCATCTCCCGTCTGTAAGAAAGTTATGAATTACTCCCTGTCTGAGCCCTTAGATAGCTGCTAGGTATGATAAAGTGGACTCCTTGAGAAGACAACATGAATGACCTTTGCAGTTTAACAACTCTCCTTTATCATCCGTGCTCTGGTGCTTGACAGGCGAACCTTACTGTGTACTGAACTAGAAGATGTTGTCCTTTCCATGTTTATAACTCAAATAAGCAGCTGTTTATGCAGTCGTGGAAGGTCGGGGCTTTCATATCATGTTTCGGATGATAGGAGACAAAACGAACGATAGCTGACACAACCAGAATATACCAATAGCAGAGAGTAAAGTATGTTCATGTCTGTGAATGCACAAGATTGGCAGCAAACGATAACGTAATGTGAACATTTCTTATTCTGTATTTTTACTTTCATATTCTTCCATTACCTCCATGACATTGAATGACGTCTGGCTGAACTCTTAGCCTTTTCCACAATGGATAAATAGTCTGCTCCAACTTTGTTATTTCCTATGCATAGAAACGCATCCTGGGTTCGGCTGACCTGTTTTAAAACTGCTAAGTCTGCCAATAAGTCTATTTGACGATAATGTCCTTCAAAGAGCATTATCTAAAGCCAGGAACGCCTCCCGATGCTTTTAGAAGCCCCTGCCGACAATTTGCCTCTAAGTGTCGACGTAAAATTACAAAAGAGCAGCGGCTCCAATAGCCCTCCGAGGGCGGCATCTTTCTCTTCATCTGGTAAAACTCATTACAGTGCCTGGCAGTTTATAGAAAACCACGGAAGTGAAGTTAGAACTCCCGACAATGAGCCGCGCGACATGAAACGGTCAGATTTGATTAGGAGAAAGAACTTTCCGATGGGAAACTCTAACAGTGCAGGTTAGGAAGCAAACTGATTTGTTGAGTTGAGAACTGAGTTTTGTTGAGAAACGCAGTGTTGTCACAATTGTTACAACCTCGGCCAAATTGATTTGGGAGGTATGGGACCAACATAACAAGGATGGAGCAGCAATGTGGCCACAGATGGAGAAGAAACGTCACAGGTTTGTATTGACGTATCCAGGGTTGCAACTCAAACGGTATCTTTTGATTCTATTAGATTTGTTTTAATCTTGTATAAGAAAGTAAGTTGCAGGACGAGCTTATTAAAACCTGTAGACAGAGCTGTAAATCGACGGGAATGTTGCCTGCCTTGCCGTTAAGGCTGATCTGCAGGAGGGCTGAGATTTATGTCTCGTGAAATCACAACTAAAAGGGTTCCTATCATTTTGGCAAGCTGTGTGAAATGGAACCTGTCATATAGAGAACGTGTTGTTCACGGAGATCACGAATATCAACTTACTTTCCACACGATGAACTAAATTTACTAAGTGTATAAAGCGCACTTTTGGGTCCAATTTGCCTGTGTCTCTACGGGCCATTTACCCACGGCCATGTTTTCTTGCGACCCCCTGTCAAAAATTGTGCACTACCAGGAACAGTGATATTTCATCATCAAACTTGTCCACCGCAGATAGCGGGTAGAGCGAGTACCTGCCAGCTTTATATCAGAGCACGTAACGGTTCAACTCCTCCTGAAGTCTATGTGAGCAATTCTGGATTACATTTTACATATTTCAAAAGCAAATGAGACACGCAGCTCGATCTTTTAAGCCGCGTGAATGCTGACTATAGTGAAATGTGAGGTAGCGAACGTCTCGTTAGAATACGCAGAGCGAATGTTGAGTTTTACGTAACGTAAACGACGTTCCCCTCGCGCTAGTTAAGACTCTACTAGACTAACTACCCTGGCTGTGAAGAGAATATTTGCCAGGGAAGTTTGGCCACCATCTGGTTTCTTTATGTGGCCGGTGCAGTTAGGAAATACGACTTCCCACGGACTGACTTCTGGCCAATTATTACTTTTGCCAAGAAGGTTATGTTTTCGGTAGCGTTTGTGTGTATGTATGTATGTGTGTGTGCGTGTGTGTGTGTGTGTGTGTGTGTGTGTGTGTGTATGTGTGTGTGTGTGTGAATGTCTGTCTGTCTGTGTCTCTGTGTGTGTATTAGCAGCATAACTCCAGAAGGATGGATTGTATTCATATTTGGTATGTGGGTAGGTCTTGATGAGACCTCCAGATGATTAGATTTTAGGACCCCTAGTTAACCCTATGTTTGCTAAATTCTACTCTCCGTACACCCTTAGAAAAGTCTTTTGGAGGCTAGTGCTATTGAAACTCAGCATATCTATATAAGTTATTTCCTATATCAAACCACAGTCGTGTGTATTAGCATCTTCCGAAGTGGTTAGATTACTTCCTGGAAATGCCGTGAGGCAAGGCATGTGGGCGTTTAGTTGATTGAACGAGGAATTAGAAGGACTTTTACGTCCTTAATGATCCGTAATGTTTGTGTTCTGCAAATATAGCAGCTTTAGACTGAACAGTTATTTCTTTGTCTTGATCATTAGCGCTAGGAATGTTGACCATATATGGCTACAGGAAGCAGTTCTGAAGCCAATGATGTCATGATACTGCAATCTAGCAACCTCTTGTGTCCATTCCCGTACAGTACGCTCTGTGTAACAGCGTCTTTAGATCCCCCATTTGATTCTTTTGCTTCTCTGATGACAATCTCCTCGTTCAACACATTTTCTGCGGTAATTTTCCGCCACAAAATGGTCATAATAGACCTCGGAAAGAGTTCTACAGAAGTACTGTTTCCCGAAACAACCTGTAATCTTCCGGGAAGGCTGTAATCTTCCAGGAAATCATCTCCGGTTGATTGATGAGGTTCCTAACTTAGTTGGAGGAACTCCATTCCGCGCTGACTCATGCTTGTTAAAGATCAGCTCGGCTCTTCCTGTATTATCGCAGATTGGGGAGGCTTTCCGCGAGATGCAGTTAGATCCGTGTTGATATGACGGGAGCTCTGCCCCTTTCACCGGCAGCTGACCTGGGGTGGCTGCGATGGGAAAACGATTCTAATAGCCGTTCAATATGCAGCGAGAGTAGCCTTTGATAAGGGCGTTAGTGTCGGGAATTAACGATGAGAATTGCTTGGCATTTACGTCCCTCCGCTGCTAAGTAATGGAGCATTGCTGCACTTGTTGCGGCGGAGGAAGGGGGGGGGGGACTGTTGTTTGATTGTAGACGTCCCTCTGGGGCCTTTTAGGAAGCTGAAGAGTCTGAATGATCCGCCACGAAAATTCTTCCTGGGGAGAGGCAAGTTCTCGAACACTGAAAATTTGTCTCGCCTTTTAAGCCGTGGAATTCTTAACGTCGTATCTTAATTGGTACATGGTCAGCCTGTATAATAGCCCTACGAGGCGTAACACAACAGTGTCGCAGGTATGCGGCTGGCGGCTGGCTATGTGACTACGAAAGAGCTGCAAGAGCTAAACCATCCATATCCAACTCTCGCTGCTGTTTTAAACTTATTATTGAAGAGGTGCTCACGGTATTTGATGGCAATAGAGAAAAAAAACATTGCACAGGAAATACGTCAAGCTCACAGCTGGTGAGACTTGAGGGCCCTAACATTTTACAGTCATGTGGAAACAATAAAACAAATCACACACCTTGTTAATGTTCTTAGGTACACAACCGAACAAACTTTATCTTCCGTCGTTTCGGGAATCTTCCGGCTATACATTCCGCACGGTTTAATGAAATCTTTACTACTCCTTATAGCAACACAGGGAACTCTACTGCTCCTCTGCTCATTCTTAAAGGCAGCTAAAATATTGCCGTAACGAAGGGAGATATATTCGGTTGTGCAACTAAGAACCCCGGTTAGTTCGTTTAAATGATAATGAGGATACAACTTCCCACTCTCAGTTAGAGCTTCAAGAACAATTAGCTTAATCACCATTCACTTCCTCACCTTGTATCACCTATCTCTTAGGCTTAAGTACATTAGTATTGCATTTTATGAGGAATCATTGTTTTGCAAAACACGTGTGAGGTTCTGGGTCGCATTTTAACAAGTTGGAATGTAAATTTTACAACATTTTTTCTTTGCAGATGCGTATTTCTATATTTCTTCGATACGTCTTGCCTACTCCACTTTTTCTTCACCTATACGGTGGTATGAAATAGTCGGGGAATGCATTAACATTTCACTGCAATAACAGCGTTCCAACCCACTCTGTACGCTATCTCAAAAAAGCCTCTCTGTGCCATTTTAAATGCGCAGAGATAAGAGCCGCCGTGGCCGGCAGGACAATGAACGTAATTGGATGGAAACAGGCAGTTTATAACCCGGCTAAACCCCGATTACGGAGGATGTGAGAGGAAGCTGCCGCGGCGGGTCGCGACCCGTGAGCGGCCGGGGAGGGGCGTAATGGCGCCCGGCGACCACACCGGGACCTGCCGGCGCCGGGACCAAATGTCACGTCAACAACACCCGGCATGAAAGTGCGATGAAACCTTTTAAACAGTCAGGATGTTAAAGTCGAGTCCGTCTGGGCATGAAAGCGTGATGGAATCTCCTAAACCGCCCGGACCTTGAGTCACCCTGAACTGAGCCGCACCAAAGCTTTTAAGCAGGAGTGATAAATTGCGGATAAACGACATGGGACCTCTTAAACAGCTGTGATGGACGGCGGATCTGTGCGTTTATGGGTTATAAGTACAAACAGTCTGCAGCTACAGGTTATAAGTACAAACAGTCTGCTGTACATGTAGGCTGGAAATTACTTTCCTTATGAGTCAACTAGTGCTTCGGTCCCATGTCAAATCCGGGGCCCGGTCGGGCTGTTAGCGAAAACGAAAATTAAAAGACATATCACGAAAACACAGAATATATGGTTAGGAGCATTTTTTAACATTTTGTGTCTTTAATATAATTTTTTCGTTCCCGCAATGTGCCCGGCCGGGCCCCGATTGATAAATAGGACCGTAGCATTAATGCGATGTTCGCCGGGTATGCCTTACAGTTAATACAACGGGAGACATTCTACATGTGCATGATACATGGAAGGAGCAACAGGACCATGGAAAGATGCGTATTCGATGCGTTCTAGCAGCAGAAGTCCGATAACCTAGCTGCTGTAGTTTACATGTTTGACCATACGTAGTCTATTTTTGGGACAGTTAATCATGGCCGAAATGCCAGATAAGAAATGGTATTCTCACGTCATTGTAATTCATGGAAGCAACGTCATGCCTTTGCTACATGAGAAGTAGATAAACTTATCTCACATCTTACAAACCTGAGTACAGAGAACCGTTCTGATATCGCCTAAGGCCTGTCTGTGCTTCAGCCAGCTGTAATGTCCGCTGCCCTTCGTGCTGTTAAGAGTGTAATTTAACGCCAGTAAAACACGTAGATTGGAGGCAGAATAACGCTCGGTACTGAAGGACAGTATAATTTCCGTATCGTCACATTTATGGCAGGGAATTCGGGATACTTGTAATGATAGCCTCTTCTTTATTACCGAAAATTAGTTGTTCATTAGGATTTCCCATTATGATACTAGGTACGTATAAAGCGCTAAAAAGGTATAAAACGCTATTGTTGGTTGCCGTCCCATTCAAGGGCATGAACAGACTATAATATTATTTAAGAGTTTCTGTGCACTTACAATTTATAACCGCAATTGGAAGACCAAGACACTATATATGGCGATGTACGTACGCCATGGTTCAGAGACGTAAATGATGAGGTATCTTTTAAGACAATTCAACTGGATAAAGTTCGGAGATTACAAATCTTATCCAGTCATAGAGATTTAATTGTCTTAAAATATTGTTTACCTGGATTTCTAACCTTCATAAACGTATTGAGGTATGTTGTGTCATCAATGACGTCACAGTAGTGACGTCACTCTACGGCTCGATTCCGAAGATCTGTGCTGCCTGCCGTTTGGTGATGGACAGCAGGCCAGGGTAGCCAATCGTGTCCCTCGTCGCGTTGGACACATCGGGCGGAAGTTTGTGCGTTTTCTTTAGTACGTGGTACCAGTCTTGCCACTGCATTCGCAGCTTGGTGCAGAACACGCGATCCACGATGAAGGCCTCGGACCATTTGGACTGTTCCACCAACAGGTCGTGTCCATCAGCTCCTGAACCAGAGCCGGCATCACAGTACGCCGCTACGGCAGAAACGACATGCTTGAAGTTACGGACTTCCTCTGTGAAATCAGGGCCTTCCTTTGCCACTTGTTCCCATAGCGAACGGTTAAAGTGTTTGTACAGTTCGTAATCAACGTTACTCCAGTTTCTGTGTCTCTCTTCCAGACCTTTAAGTGAAGAAGCGAACTTTTCGGGGTAAGATTTAAGATTTCGCGGCTTCAGGTCGTACAGGATGTCTTTAGTGGTCCAACACATGCGCCGACGGAGCATCACGAGAGACTCGTTCAGATGTTCCAAGATCAGGACGAAGTCAAGTTCTCTGTCGACTTTCCGTACAAACTCCTTCGCGCTGTTCTTACGCCCCGACAGGCCCAGTGGGAACCCAAGGTCGAACGCCATGAAGTTCTTTGTGAATGAGTGCGGGAGTCTGTGGTTTCTGCTGATGACGTAAGGAGCCTCGTACCTGTCCGGATCTTTAAGGAACGCGTCGAGGGGGTCGAGGTGGCGGATCCCGTACTCGTACTTGATCTTGTACCAGTTGAAGACGGACTTGATCTGCGCCAGAGGATGACGTAACACCGTGACGTAGGCAGTGTTGCCGGGCATGAGTCCCTCCATGAGAGGCCTGTTGTACACGGTGTGGTCAACCACCAGGTTGAACCTGCCGTCTGCCGAGGGGATGTAGTCCTCCACCTTTAATCAACAAATCAATCGATTAATCAATCAATCAATCAAGCAAGCAAGCAAGCAAGCAAGCAAGCAAGCAAGCAGGCAAACAGGCGAGCAAGCAATTAACCAGCTAATCAATCGATGGATCAACCAACCAACAAGCCAACCATGCAACAGACAAACAAATTTAGCAGTCCTTTGCATCACCATCACGAACGCAATATTCTGAATTGAGACGATATTGAGATTTCAGTCGTATCTACAAGTTTACGAAATTTCTATTTATGCACAACATAGGTTTTTGTCTCAAGACTTCGCAATTCAGAACTGATTTCCACACTGAACCCCCAAGAACACCAAGAAATTAACATCAATCGAAACATCATCATGGCAAAAGATATTAAACAGTAAGTTATCTCACCTTGATGAGGTTTGGCCAGCCGAGGTCGCTCTTGTGGTTCCTGGGCAGCATGAAGGTCAGGTTGTGCTCGAAGCCGAACCGCTGCAGGATGCAGGTGACGGTGGTGGACCCGGCTTTGTGGACCTTGATGAACACGACATTCGTGCGGGGGGAACATCTTCCTGTGGAGGAGAATTTAGAAAGTCATATTTATCTACAAATGTCACTTTCAGTATGAATCTTTACACAAGTTCAAAAATAACAATGATACAAAGACCAATACAGCCTTCAGGTGGAATGATAGCCGTTACATGTTTTTTTGTTTTGCTTGGTATAATGCTTTGCATAGGATAGAAGTGGTCTGATGAAGAGCAGATTTGTAATAACGAAGAGTCCAGGTACCTGAATTTATCGAAAAAGCTTAGAAAAACAAACACATCTCCCCACAGAGCTATAGTCGGTGACTGTGTGCTTTTTCGTAAAAACGTCGATCATTCTGAATATAAAAAAAGACGTCCCCCAAAAAGTTCCACGCCTTGAGAAATATTCTTCTCTTAAACCTTACCCGGTAAAAGTATCGACCTTTCCTGATGTGGCGTCGGTTGGTTCTGCACCTTCAGTTTAAGTTTTTGTACAAGAGGGGTGTTTTGTCCAGAAACGTCTCTGTGATGTGCCGAACCCCCTACATGACGTGTGAGAAAGGTTTCCTGAAGTGAGTTGCCGCTATCAACTGCCGAAGAGTGGGACGAATAGTCTGGTCTGTTCTTCGCTCGAATCCTAAACCCAGACAAGCAAAGGAAATGTTAGATATCTCTTATCATCGAAGACAAAACCTGGTACGAATGCCACATACTAAGTAAAAGGTAAAGTTGATGGTAGTCTCATAGCCTTTCTGGGGCCATAGGGGCAGTGAGTTGTTATCAGCTGTGCCTATGCAGTATGTGACAGTATTGGAAGTCGACGCCTTTGTCCTTCCATTGCCTTTTACCTCCCCAACCGAAGCCAGGTACCTATCTGGGTGGAGTGAGGGAAGTGTCTTTCCTAAAGGCATTGGTGACATGTCAGAGGATTCAAACCCAGGAGCTCTTGGTTCTGGGCCAAACACCCTAACCGTTACGCCAATACGACTCCAATACACCAGTACTGGTAAAGTAATATCGCATTTACATGAGGAACTTCGTGGTTTTCCGGGCGTCTTGCGGCCTCACGTCAGTCCCCACCCGTTCTCTCAGCACCGCGACCCGGTACAGAACCAACCCGCAACTCAGACACGACAGCAGCAGGAACAACGTCACACAGGTCCGAAGCGACCACCTCGGGCCGGGGGCTGGCATCACGGTCCGGGGTTTCATCAGGAAAACGCTTCAACTCTGACGACTCCACATGGTACACAGAACGGCTGATCCGGCGATTCAATGCAAAGCGATTTCATTGTCGACATTCCTGTAGGTTCATTGGCAGCGGGTGCCCCCGAAGTTCATGAACTTCTGTCTTGAATCCACCACAAGTGCAAATGTGGTTGTAAAAATGAATGAAAACCTTCCGATATCGCGGTCCCAAATGTGCTATTATAATCCGCGCAGACTTTTATAAACTACACCCTGGGATTTGCAGGGCTTCCTCAGGGGGACCACTTCAGCACCCGCCATACAACCCGTATGTTCCATGGGTATTGTTGCATTCACGGATATCATATTTAGGTGTGTCCTTCACTGCATTGCATTGTCTCCGCTTTGTTTGAGGACATCAAATATTAACGAGATTAGCCACAGCTACCTTTCCACTTTTGTTTGGCTTTTGACCATGTTTTAGAGGGTTTCTTCGATTGAAAAATGACCTGTTGCTTGTAATAACCGTCATCGCGCACTCTTGGCACGCAATGGGTCAAGCGAGAGGAGGCAGGGGGGATATCGGCGGAAGTCGCTACCAAGGACATCGAGATTGGAGAAGGGGGAACACCTACTGACTTGTGTGCATGTAGAAAGGCCGTCAACTATAATTGCTCCTCTTCTGTTTCTAAACGCAGCCAGAAGTAACACAGAACACCACAAGTCAACTGAATCCTCATAAAATGTCGATGACTTCATTTTCTCTTTTAATCTATCTCCCTCCTCCTTTCTCTCCTACGCTCTCCTTCCTTCGTTTTCCTTCTTTTTTTCCCCTCTGATATCTTCTCTCTTTCATTCATTTTTGTCTACCTCTTTCCTTCTCTTTTTCCTCCCCTGATCTCTCTCCTCTCTTTCCTTCATTTTCCTTGTCTCCTTTTTTCCTTCTCTCTCCCCCTCTCCTTCGCCCTGTCTCATTGTTAGCTCTTGTTTGCTTCCATCTGTAGCTGTGACTGTTACCGTTATCCTAGCCTGGGGCGATCCTCCGTCAGAAACGGCATCAATCGTTGAAATTTAGATAACGCGGTGTTAACGTATAGCCTCCCTGTGGCCAAACGGATTAATTACTTATAAGATGTGTATCTTTAGGGAGTAATTAAAGATGTGGAACTCCCAGGAAATGCCATTAATGTGTGCATTACTTAGCGGATTAATGAGTTGCGCACACCTTGCAATTAAGTTTCGACGTGAAGAATTTCCAATTTGGCAAGTTGTACATTACTTGTAAGCCGAACGATCTCTCAAGACGGCAGACGCATCGTTTGTAGTGAACTAAATATATCTTGATCACGTTTAGCCTCCTGAAAGGCTATTCTTCCATTGACCAAGGGTAAGATGGCATTTAGTCATGGCATTTAGGACTTCATAATGGTAACTTAAAGATAACTAAAAATGAGATGGGGGGGGGGGGCGAATGATGTTACCTTTACCTTTTCTAAAATCTTTTTAAGTCTCATTTTCCAATATCATTAAGCATGCTTAAAGATCTAATTTAGTGCAGTGGCTGTTCATGTTCAATATTCCAGAACATTCTCGTCGTGTTTTTTACCGTCTTGATTGATCGATCGATTCCCTGCGTGAGTTTACAGAAGCCATTATAACGGAGGCCTCGGGAGGATGTAACGGGGATGTGCACGGCTACTCAGGAGGATTCTAGTATCGCGGTGTCTGCTATGGTTGATAGACAGCCGCTGCTTTTACAGTGTACCATTTCCAATAGACGGTGATCGTGAAGCAGCCGTTGAGGGACCATTTGTGTGACCCTTGTGGATTTGTGTGACCCTTGTTTTTATAAATGGAATCTAATGCACGATGTTAAGTACGATTTAAAAGACAACAATACCGGAAACCTTTCTAAAAATTCGTTGTTTGCATATGAAACTCATTGTGCGATCTGCGAAATTTGTGGTCGCTTACTGGTCGCAGCCTCTAGAGTTCCTTTTGAGGATGTAACGGGGATATGTACGGCTACTCGGGAAGATTCCAGTACCGCGATGTCTGCTGTGGTTGATAGACGTACTAGACAACCGCTGCTTTCACAGATGTACTGTGACCATTTCCACTAGACGGCAAAACGGTTGACGGACCAAAGTTGGATTTGCGTGACCCTTGGTCTTATAAATGGAATCTAATGCACGATGTAAAGTATGATTTAAAAGACAACAAAACCACAAACCGTTTTTAAAAATCTTTCTTTGTAAATGAAATTTGTTGTGCGACCCGTTAAATTTGTGGTCGCTCATTGGTCACAACGTCATTTTGTCTTCTGCAGATCTAGACGACTTCTTGGTGACCCGAGTTTATCAGCTGCATAAGAAGGATCCGGGGTTTCCCTCTGACAATAATCAGTGTAGAATACACCGCTATGTGTTTGTCGCTGACTTTGAAAGTGTTTCATGGGAACAAATGATGCGCCTCTTGTGTTATTTTCAAAACCGTCATCGCGTCTTCTGCAGACGACTTCTTGGTGACCTGAGTTTATCATCTGCATATTAAGAAGGTTCCGCGGTTTCACTCTGATATGTGTAGTGTAGAATACACCGCTATGTGTTTGTCGCTGACTTTGAAAGTGTTTCAGGGGGAAACAAATGATGAGCCTCTAGTCTTATTTCTAAATCGTCATCGCGTCTTGTGCAGACGACTTTTAGATGACTTGTGTTTATATATCATCTGTACAAGAATGATCCATGGTTTCCCTCTGACATTATACTGTGTAGAATACACTTCTATGTGGCTGTCGAGGACTTGAAAAGTGTTTCAAGTGGAGACAAATGATGAGCCTCTATTGTTATTTTTAAAACCATCATAGCACCTTCTGCAGACGACTTCTTGGTGACCTGAGTTTATCATCTGCACAAGAAGGATCCAGGGTTTCCCTCTGACAATAATCAGTGTAGAATGCACTTCTATGTGGCTGTCGTTGACTTAAAAAGTGCTTCACGTGGAAACAAACGACGAGTGTACCACGCTGTTTTTTATGAGCACAGCGGAGCTTTTATGCTCACACAATAGACGTGTCTATCATGCACTGCGCCAGGACGTTCCTGTATGGTTCTTCGACAACCCGTCATAATATGAGATTAATGGTGTCTTTATCGGGGCGCATGAAAAAAGGTTGCCATGAACACACATATGGATAAACTTTATCCATATGTGTGTTCATGGCAACCTTTTTTCATGCGCCAGTCTTACAAAGTCCTGTCACTTTCCTTTACCTTTACCCTGAGTCCCATCCTCATGCCTGAGGCTCGGGGATCATGGTAGCGTCCGGTACCAGCCTCCTCCACTTCCTCCTGTCTTTGGCTCTGTGGGTGTACTCCGCTAGTGGGAGTCCTGTCCAGTCACTTTCAAACAGTTTAATATTGTCCCTAATCCTAATCATAAAAGGACCTTCGTACATGAATGGTCCTCCTACAGCCCGTCATGATATGTGAATAATGGTCTCTTCAACCATACATGTGCTCATGACTACTGTGCCAGTCTGACACATGTCTCAGGCGTCACTTTCTAACAGTTTAATGTTGTCCCTAATCCTAATCCATATAGGACCTTCGTGCATGCATGGTCCTCCTACAGCTTGCCCGTCATATGTGAATAATGGTTTCTTCAACCATACGTGTGTTCATGACATCTGTGCCAGTCTGACACATGTCTCAGACGTCACTTTCTAACAGTTTAATTTCGTTCCTAATCCAAATCCAGACAAGTTCTTATGACCCTCGAAGACACAGTTGGAATATTGAAATACATCATACGGAGCCATTTCCGCGAGTGCACACCTATTCTCACTATAGTCCGCTTCATCAACTTTCACACCAAGTTTACATCAAGTGAAAGCTCGGTGAGTAAAAGATTCATACATGTAAAAGTATGGGAAGGAAATGATAACGGAGGATATGAATAGAAATAGTGAGACGGGGCGCCTACGCTACGGATTAAGACAACTTAAATCCGCAAACAGGAATTGAATATAATGGTACGTCAAGAGACAATGAGTGGAGCCCTGGAGCCAATATACCGCCTGTCTTCCAACACCGCAGCCACACCAGCTCCACGCACCCGAAGTTCCGTCACTTGCTCTGTATTTATTAAGGGAGTTTATTTGACAAGCCGGAGATTGGTGCGAGCGATAGGGCAGACTTCTCCACTATTAATCACGGCAGCAGCTTTCACCGCACAGCAGAACGATTTGTTAGGGGCGTCTGGGGTCGCAAAATCCAATATACAACGATCAGAACAGAGAATTACGTGTCTTAGACTTAAGAACTTCGAGGTTGATGAATTCGTCTTAAAGTGTTTTAAAGAGAAAAGGAAATGGAGCAGGGCGCCGGCGGCATCTGTGACATAATCCGCAGAACAGCGTCTGCGCCGCCTCCCAGCCAGGTGGTACGGTAGATAGCATTGGTCGCCACGCAGGGTCTTAGTCCTATGGTCCTCCCATTTCCTATCAGGACTCACAAATGACTCCAGAAGTCGATGAATAGAAACTTTGGGGAAAAATAAGGCCAAAGACTCGGTGATTCCTTTACCAGTCCATCTACCTTTACAATAAATCAACCTGATAGGAACGTTGTTATATCCTATTAACGTCAAGACGTTCTTGTGACTAATAAGTGTTTGGTATCACATGTATTTCAGTGTTGAATAAAAAAAAAAAACTTTTTGTAACACTACCGAGAGTTTTCTTCAACGGACGTTTCGATAACCGTCTGGCACCTTAAGCTTCCTCGGGGCAATTCTGACTGATTCACTTCGCACTGAAGCTGAATAAAACACTTTGTTGTATACAAATAGTCTCATTATTCAGTGACTTACCAACCTGATGAAACTACTCACGGATGCATGGCAGTTTTATCTATGGCTGTACATATTCTTCCTGTTTAGCTAAATGTTGCTATTTTTCAGCCAGCTTAGTTTGTCAGGTGGAGACTACCGATGTGCTGACAAGCCGGCCAGTGAGGATCATGAATGCATGGAAGGTATCATAAAATTGCCAATAATGTCCAGATGAGATTGAAGATGAACGTCACTTCATCATTGATTGCTGATAAACGCTGAGAGCACATGTGTGTTTTTTCTCAGCATTCGTTTTAGGTTTTGGCAGTTTGATGGACTTTGTTGTTGTTGTTGATTGTGTTTGATACCGACTGTTCTTTGACTGGAAGTTGAGTAGGTTGTACAGGGTTTTGAGATTGTATATTAGGTTGAAGACGAATATCACTTTTTGATTGTATGTCCCAAATATTTTGTGTAATTCACTATACACAATGCTATCATCTTATATAAAAGGATCTATCTCAATGGACGTGAATAGCAAATTTAAGTACATATTGACATTTGACAACTCCTGCATGGTATAGGAAAATGTATTAAAGAATGTCTAGACGATAGAAATTCCTGTAATGATTATAAAAGACCATTCCTATCCTATCACTCTTTTATTGTGTAGGTTAGCCTTATGGAACTGTTGTTATGTACCAATAGATGCTATACTTTGCACCCTGTACAATTGCTATGCAATAAAGTTATCATTATAATAGAGCCGAACTTCGAGCATATGACAGAACACGCTTCACGTATCGAGTAAAGAGTAGGGATCCTTCCCGCTGTGAGTGGATCAAACCGTGGAGGTTATTTTATACAGGTTATTATATAACTCATGTATACTACATTAACTTTCTTGATCAAACCTTACAGTCTTGGCCGGGTTGACATCAAGGAAAAAGTCTGCTATGTCAATTCTTTCCACAAATGTGGTAAATCTGAATAAATAAAAGGTTGTACAATGTTTTGAGATCGTATATGTTGTTTTCATACTCTCGGGCGTTTGCTCGGTACAGAGGAAGGAGAGTCATCCGTCATGTGCAGCTAATCCGGCGGCAGAAATGGCAATGACCCGCCTGACAACTCCGGTTAGGCCACGCTGGCTGGATTTTATGGATGACATCCGCGCGCGCATCGATTTTCGCAGGTCTGAAAAGAACCGTGTTCCCTCGAAACTACGGGCAGAGATTCGCGACAAAAGCGTCAATCGAAAAGGATTTTAAAAAGCAACCGAAAAAGGAGAGAACATGTGAAATATTCTGAACCAAAGAGCCTGCCTCCTAGTAGAATAAATATTCTCACTGGTCTTTCACGCCGAAGGGCAGTTATACCGGCTATACACTGTCAGATACAGATACAGAAGCTGGTGTGATACGCAAACAAAGTAACGTCTTCTTTTGTTTTCTAAATGCTTTTAATTGTTCAACCATTTTACAACTTTTGATATAATGATTTCAAAATCAGGCATTTCTACCTTGCTCATCTCTCTCTTTTTCTAGCCCCTGTTTCACCAGTTGTGCCGTGTCCAGAAGACGTCAGCCTGCCCTGATTAATGCACACCCAGTACACAACTCGGCACGGAGCGGGGCCCCGCAGCTATAGCTTCCACCTCATTAGTATTTATGATATTTCCGAGTCAAGAGCAATCAAGATATTAGAGTCCTGGGAAAACAGAGTCCCGGGCTGTATTGATTAAAGTCGAGGCGAAGCGGAACTAAATGAACGGCGGGCGTGCCCGGTCATCCGGGAGATGAGATGGGCGGCGATGCATACACAATATCCGGCAAAGGTCAGGGGTACTTATTCCACCACAAACACGCAAGCGGTCCGCACGGTATGGAGATGGTATTTCACCCTGGAGGAGTGGAGTACTGTTTCTCTTTCTCTCTCACCCGGGGGAAATGAAGTATTGTTCCTGTCTGTCTGTCTCTCTGTCTCTACCACCCTCTCTTTTTCTTCTCTTCTTTTCTATTCTCTCTCACCCGGGGGAAATTAATTATTGTTCTTGTCTCTCTGTCCCTGTTTCTGTCTCTCTGTCTCTCTCTCTGTCTCTGTCTCTCTCTCTCTCCCCTCTCTCTGTCTCTGTCTCTCTCTCTGTCTCTGTCTCTCTCCCCCTCTCTCTTTCCCCTCTCTCTCTCTCTCTGTCTCTGTCTCCGTCTCTCTCTCTCCCCTCTCTCTCGCCTCTCTCTCTCTCTCTGTCTCGCTCTCTGTCTCTGTCTCTCTCCCCCTCTCTCTCCCCTTTCTCTCTCAGTGTGTCTCTTTCTCCGTCTCTCTCTCCCCTCTCTCTCTCTGTCTCTGTCTCTCTCCCCTCTCTCTCTCGCCTCTCTCTCTCTCTCTCTCTCTCCACCTTTAGTACATTTCAGTAGATAATAGGGCATTTTCACGTGGAATTAAACCCATCACCTACAGTTGACATTTTCAAAAAATACTGATATTGTCAGAAAGAGAGAACTCTGAGGTACAATCAGGCCAATTATAAAGGAAATCCTATCACTGAGATTTCCTCAATAACCGGGCGCGCAAGGCATATCAACACAGCTTACAGAACACAACAAAGGTCAACTGGGGCAAAGGGGCGCATCACATTCAAAGCAGAAGAATACCCAAAAGTGAGGTTCGAGCCCAAAATCAATTTTCGCCAAAATCACATCACTTTTTACTCTTTTCAGCCATGTTAGTATCTAATGTCATTTCGCAGCAGATTATGAGATTTGTGAACTCAAACCGGGACCCTCGAAACTCTTCCATCACCTTTTTGCCAAGGGGGACTACCACGGACAATTGGTGAGTGCGCTGTTGATATGTCATTGCTGAATAGTTTGATTGCCATGCTCAGATGAAAAGAATAAGTATGCATACATGAATATCAGACCAAGAAAAGGCCACAGTTCTACAATCAATGTGATAGAGACAGACTAGTTGGGCGACCCTGGCCATGCGTGCTGAACAGCCAAACCAATAAATGATAATAACAAAAAAATAACAATATATAATATTCAGTTCGTTGCGATGTGTCTTTAGTGTGGTACCATTACACAGCATAGTTCTCTACATACTGACGGGAAACAGAAAGGTTTTAGAGTATTATGACCGTTTCACTACAATAGATTATCAACTTAAATGTATACCAATGTTAAAGAAAGCTTTTGGGAATTTCAACAATACTTCAGAATATTTCAATGAGTGTTAGTTGTTACCATTATTTAGGACTCGCCATAAGCAAGCAAGCTAGCAAGCATTATGAAAGAATGTCATATTTGCGTAAAATATTGGTAACTGTATGAAACTTTTGATCGCAATTAAGACATAGTTCTGCGAAGCCGCTACATGGAACATGTTACGAAACAAACACCATTGTTATCGCATTAAGCAGATAAGTGCTGAAAGTTGCGCACCTGTGATCGAGCTCCAACAAAGAGCGGACTTCCCTCCCGTCGCTTCGTACTAACAGCCCCATCAGTCACGGGTAGAGACGGTAGACATTCCGCCATGGTGCGCCGATGAACGCTAGACGTTCCGTGGGGCAGCCTTAGCTCCTGTATTGAAACATCAGGAGCTAATTGGCTCATTAGCATCAACCTTGTCTTCGTCTTATTTTTGTTTCCTACAGGACTTTCTTAAATTTGTCTATCACTCTATCAATTCATAGTTTCTAATCAAAATCAAAATCTGGTGAACCTTAGATCTTACCCCAGTCACTGACGGATGCGTTGATAAACGCTAGACATCCCGCGAGGCAACCTTAGCTCCTGTACTCAGACAACATGAGCTAATTGACTCACTTGCATCAACTTTGTCTTCACTGACTGAATTTTTCTCTATTGGAACATTTAAATTTGTCTTCACCTCATTTGCATATGATATTCATAGTTTTTGGTTAAATCAGAACATGACGAACATCGAATCGTACTCCAGTCACTGAAGAAAGTCTAGTGGATGCTACCTAAAACGTTTGACCGTTTCTAGAATCTATCCGGTTCCTTCAGTAACTGCTTTCTTGAGTAGCTGTTACCGCCATGATGAATATAGTCCTGTGGCCTGGGTGCCAGCTAACACCCCCCCTCCTGAGGTGATGCATGAAGTTATCACAGTAGACATCGTGAGGTCGGTGTCTCCATCTTAGCCCTGGGTCCTGATACTCAGGGGGCGCCATCAACTTCCGTGGGCCACACCAATGTGATATCCTGCTTCTCTGATTTAAAATGATAAGATCATCTACACCATACGTTGATGAAGGTTAGACATCCAGGTAATAAGATATATACAACTTGATAAGATTTCATAGGGCGAATAAGCGTATCGTATTAAACGTACATCATGGTCAACATGGTCATAGTTTCGCATCATAATGCTTTGTCTTCCTACGTCTGTTATACAATTACCGTCAATGTGATTGTGGATCTGAATAAAGTCAAATTCAAGGTTTTACCGTCCATCAATGTTCAAAATGCATTGTTTTAAACGTTGCCTAACCTGGTATGTTACCTGTGGCTGGTTGCCTGTGATTGTATTTGGATCTATGCCAGGGTGACTGTTTCTTTTTGTAGTTTAATTTTGCTCCATCAATTTCCTATAAAACCAACAGAGAGCAAAAAAGCTAATTAGTATGATCTGACACGGATTTCTACGTGAGCGTCCTTCGCTTTCATTGCCAAGTCTCCCTCAGAGGGTAATTAACCAACTTGCACTAGAAATTTTCTCCAACGTTGATCGATCCTTTCTTCCAGGGGGACTTAAGAGATCATCCCGGCACAAATAAGTCAGGATCTGACGTTAGATCGTGCGTGATTCATGGGGCAAGTTGACGGGCACCTGGTTCCTGGATCGATGTGGCAAAAGTAGCGCTATCAGGCAGGGGATCAACGGTCAATGGCTGAAACTTTACCGTGGGGAGAAGAAACTGTCTTTAGACACTGCCAATAGTCTTAACTTCAAATAGTCTTAGTTTAAAAAAATCACCTGTGAGGTTTATACATATCCACATCTCTCTCTCTCTCTCTCTCTCTCTCTCTCTCTCTCTCAATTTGTATTATACATATTTATATTCATCTGAATTTAGAGTGAGTGTGACAGAGAGAGAGGCGGATGGAAGACACACACTACTAACAGTACCAAGGATATGTATGTAAAGTTATATATATATAGTCAAGATCTGCCGTTAGATCGTGCGCGAGTCATGGGGCAAGTTCACGGGTACCTGGTGTCTGCAAGGTGAGATAGATGCCGGCAAAGGTAGCGCTATCAGGCAAGGGATTGGTGGTCAATACTCCAACCTCTGCCATAATTAAGAGGACACTATCCTCAGACATGGCAAACAGTATAAGCTTCAAATAGCCTTAGCTTCAAAACTCACCGAGCGAGAGACTTGATATATACTATCAGTACTAAAATGATGGAGACAGGTGTACAAATGTATTTTGTGTGATATATATGCATGTGTATGTGTATGTATATGTGTATGTATGTGTGTATGTGTGTGTGTGTGTGTGTGTGTGTGTGTGTGTCTGCGTGTGTCTGCGTGTGTGTGCTTGTCTCACCCTCGACATGGCAAGAAGAATTGACACCTTGCAATTGAAATTCAATGTACCGGTTAGGTCTCCCTATTCGTCACACACACACGAACGAAATAATAGGCTCTACCACGGTTTAGGTAGATGTACCTAAAACAAACTCCATCATGCCCCAGAACCAACACATGTCATGAGTTACGTTCCGTCTTCAGCGTTACAACTATTCTTATACTCTTCAAGAACCTCACAGACAGAAGGGTTGGCTTTGGTTGGAAATGGAAAAAGAAAGTGGACATGCATCTCGATCTATTCACAATGTAAAGAGAGTCATTCTCCCTCTGGTACTGGCAAACCTTATCATGTACTGGATATAAAAGCTCAGCGTGAGGGGAAAATCCCCTTGAGCGTCTTCGGTAAGTGCAACGAACGGTTGAGGACGACGAATTCAAGGTCATGGGTGACGTTGCAGTGTGCAATCGATATCACCAATACTTAGCAGTTCCATTTGGCTCACTTACGTGACGTATTTCAGGTTCTGGAAACACTCTGTTTCTTTGGTTCTAAAATGGTTGGCTTCAATCGAAGGATACGAAAGGTGTTATGGTTGTCTAAAGACTCATTCGTGCCGTTAAAATGCAAATGTACCTAGCTTTAATGGTGTGTTTTGATGCACAGCGGGAATCGGCCTTTTCTCCCACTGGGCTCCCAATGGACAGTTGCTAGTTACAGCATACATAATTATGTATACAGCTGTTTCGACAAGGAAGCAGTTCTGCTTTTTTTTTTAATGAATACACAGAAAAATACCACCACGACGTACATGTCAAGTAGCTAAAAACAGACGTTCCCCGTAGTAGATAATGCCGGGTATTCTTGTTGAGTAAGCCTATATACTTTAGACAGTAGGTAAATAAGTACATTTTCAAGACTATCAATCTGACTAAGAGATGTGCATATCCAAACGTTCTCCATTGAGTGTCTATCGAATACGGTTAAGTAAGCTTTATGTATATCTTCATAATGCTTAAAAAGATGAGCTGAGATTTGAACTCGAACTTCAGGCACAAAATCAGGATCGCGAACCGCTGAAGCACACATACACTATTTATGGGCCAACACAAAACAAAATCATTGTTACCAGCAGAGAAGGCGCTGTCCGGTGTCCAAGCAGTCCTAACACAGATCAAGCCGAGATTACAGTGTAGCCAAGAAGTAAGACGGATGGAGAACCGACCGGCAATTACCTTTTCAGCGCGGGGCGATACCGGCGGTATTTGCATTTGTATTTATTTACAATGAAGAAAGGTCATTACACTGGGTAAAATACAGACGAACATACATCTTGTATACATAACCTAAAAAATCATTACATTTTACATTAGAATACAGTACATAATCATGATCACAATACAGAGTCATGGGAATCAATAACAACCATTCAGATATATCAATACATCGTCATGATAAAACTTTGGGAGAAATGATCAAGTATTATTTACAATACAGTGGTGGAATAGATGGTTGATCGGAGGCAAGCGTAAAACAGGCGTTGGTCGGTGTCCAGGCAGTCCTAACACAGATCAAGCCGAGATTACAGTGTAGCCAAGAAGTAAGACGGATGGCGGACCGACTGGCAATTACATTTCCATTGCGGGATGATACCGGCGGTATTTGCATTTGTATCTATTTACAATGAAGAAAGGTCATTACACTGGGTAAAATACAGACGAACATATATCTTGTATACATAACCTAAAAAATCATTACATTTTACATTAGAATACAGTACCTAATCATGATCACAATACAGAGTCATGGGAATCAATAACAACCATTCAGATATATCAATACATTGTCATAATAAAACTTTGAGAGAAATGATCAAGTATTATTTACAAAACAGTGGTGGAATAGATGGTTGATCGGAGGCAAGCGTAAAACAGGCGTTGGTCGGTGTCCAGGCAGTCCTAACACAGATCAAGCCGAGATTACAGTGTAGCCAAGAAGTAAGACGGATGGCGAACCGACCGGCAATTAAATTTTCAGAGCGGGTCCTTACCGGCGGTTTTTGCATTTGTATCTATTGACTATGTCAATGAAGACAAGTCATTATACTGGGTCAGCCTAGGCAGATCTCGCTCGTAACGGCTGACCCACAAATACAGACAAACATACAACTTGTATACATAACATCGAATGAATAAGAAATACAATATACATTGGAATACAGTACATAATGATACAGTACAGAGTCAAAGGGGTCAATAACAACCAGGCAGATATACCAATACATCGTCATATCAAAAGTTTGAGTGAAATGATCAAGTATTATTTACAATACAGCGGTGGAATAGATGGTTGATCGGAGGCAAGCGTAAAACAGGCGTTGGTCGGTGTCCAAGCAGTCCTAACACAGATCAAGCCGAGATTACAGTGTAGCCAAGAAGTAAGACGGATGGCGAACCGACCGGCAATTAAATTTTCAGAGCGGATCGATACCGGCGGTATTTGTATTTATTTACAATGAAGAAAGGTCATTACACTGGGTAAAATATAGACGAACATACATCTTGTATACATAACCTTAAAAATCATTAAATTTTACATTAGAATACAGTACATAATCATGATCACAATACAGAGTCATGGGAATCAATAACAACCATTCAGATATATCAATACATCGTCATAATAAAACTTTGAGAGAAATGATCAAGTATTATTTACAATACAGTGGTGGAATAGATGGTTGATCGGAGGCAAGCGTAAAACAGGCGTTGGTCGGTGTCCAAGCAGTCCTAACACAGATCAAGCCGAGATTACAGTGTAGCCAAGAAGTAAGACGGATGGCGAACCGACCGGCAATTAAATTTTCAGTGCGGGTCGATACCGGCGGCAGTTATTTAGCACGCCTGTCTCGTTACGGAGCGATTGGCTGGTGGCCTTGCAGTGAACTACAGCCGGGCTGGGATTAGATTATACTCCAACTGCGACGTGTGGCTGGTCTCACACTTGTCAACACTGTTCTGTATAATACATGACGGTCAAGTTCAAGCTTTTGCTGTTAGAAACCAGAGCAAGCTGTTCTGTCTATATGTGACGATTTAAGCCCTAAATTTTCGTAATTTGTATGATTTTGTCTGTTATGCAGTTTTTGAAATGTGTTTATTTTGTGTTATATATTTATTTTGGTTGCTTTGCCTGCCCCATGCGTGTTCGTTCTTTTTGTATGAAAATTGAATAAAAAGACCGTGGAAAAAGCACTGCTCTGTTTGATATATGACGGTCAAGTTCAAGCTCTGGATTGATGTTAGAAACTTGAACAAGTTGCTATGGGGCCCAAACCTACAACACTTCTTCTTGACCTCAAAAACTATCTGCCACCCAAGACCACATTATGTACAGAACAAAATATACAAAATCCGGAAGTTCTGTTGCAGTACTAAGGATATCCACCAGATGGCCCACATTTAACCCTGGCCGTTGTATTTCCAAGACGGGCCCACCCACCCACCAAATATCACTACAATCCATCCACAGGTTCTTAAATTATGCTGACCACGAATAACTGGAAACACAGACAGACAGACAGACAGAACGACAGACAGACACATACATAAATACATACATACATACATACACGCACAGACACACCCAAAACAATGCCTCCATTTTTAAAGGAGGTACAAATAGGGATGGATAAAAAAAAAGTATCAATGTCGAAGGGCTGAGGTAAAATGCGTCTTCGCCATTAAATTTATTTCTTTGCGTTTGTCGACAAGATTACTACTGCTTGAGTGATTATATGACACTACTTCATATAAGGTTAGTGCAGTTTTACCTTAACTTTTATCGTGTAGATTCCGAAATGCAATTTTAGAAGCGGCGGAGAAGTATTGAAAGCAACAGGTTTGATTGCTTAAGAAGTGTGAAACGTAATGTGTCTTCACCTCAGCTTACCTGATCAGGTCTGCATGACTTATGATGTAATCCGCCGTCATGTATACTTAATGTCGTTTCACCTGCCCCATCATCGTTAAGGCGATGTTATATGTTTATAAACGTTCCCCGGGGCCACGGGCACATTACGTACCACTGTAGGGGGAATTCTTTATGTTAATGGCCGATTCGTCAGTCCTCATCAGATATGCAGTGTTATCCCACTGATACTACTGAAGCCAGTGTGACGTCATGTTCTGGCCAGACCCACAGATCAGTGTGAAAGGGATGTCGCAGATTATATGGCGTATACTATACTTTATTTGAGTGCTTTGGGCATTCAAGAACAGTTTAGCTAGACTGCATAATGAGACTTGGCTGTATGAGAGTTTCATATTAAGTCTTTCTGTGGACCGTGGCTGATATGATGCTAATGGCTTGTTTCCTTCTTTTATTGCTACGACATTATTTAACATCGGGAAGACAAGCGATTACATCATACGACCTACCAACGGACTGCGTAAATGTTTGCAAATGTAACCAGACAAAAAAGCAAATTTACGAAGATACATACACACTTATTTGTTGCAATATTTGCCTTCAAGAAAGGCTAAGCTCAGCACCAGGACCTGCTGCTCCAGAGAGCTTGATGTGCCTGAGCAAACCGGCCTGGATAGGTGAGGGCGTGCCATGGACGTGATCAGGGTCTGATCTGCAGTCATTCAGAGTCAGATTCATGGCTTTAGACATGGCAGGCAAACCGTGTCAAACGTAATGTTTAAAACATCATATCCTATATTCTGTCTACGTCGACAACATTGTTATTCTACGTTCACTATAACCATAGGATCCAAATAGCCAGTGACTTTATTCCGTGGTCCCAAGGACAGTGATATACACGTCTTGCTCAGTGATTGTGTACACATGCTGGCAGACCTCAACAAACTTAATATGATATATGGTCCAGGTCCAGGACTTACAGAAGATTATGAAAGATAGAGACTCCTGGAGAAGTAGCAGTAGGAGTAGATGTAGTCCGGACAAACAGGCCGACATGATGAAGGGATCGTTTGGTTCAATGTTCATTATGTGGACAGGAGGAATGTAACGAATCATATTCATTTATTCATTGACAGTGTCTCAACCGCATTTTGCTCCGTGACCGTGTAAAACCCGTTGCACCGTTACGGCTCATGTTTGTTGTGCATCAGTTACCATGACGACCACAGATCCCGTCCTACACAGCTCAGTGGGGTCTTATAACGCCGGTAGGTTCCCCCGCCCTCTTGAGACGGAAGGATTATCTTCTCCACAGTCTGCGTCAAGGTTAAGGAATATTTTTTCTATAACCTTCATATGACCTTGAAGTGTTCGAAAACAGCCAGCAACAAGCCATCACGTGAGATTGTGGTGTTGAAACTTTGGAGGAGACGTTCCCCTTCATTGTTTACGAGGTAGTTTTGAAGATTAGCAGTCCTTCACGAAGGCATCAGCACTTTTGAAGTACACTTCACCTTGAGGCAGTTAGAAATCAGCCCGAAGTAGCCACATATAACAGACGCTACAGCCAACAGGCATTGATATACCCGGCCCTTAACGACCGGGAGATTTCACGGCCAGATGCTGCAAACCCCGGTTGGGTAAGGCTTCAGTTTTACGGCCCTTCTGAAGATTCCGTCAAGGCCAAACAGGCAGTAACTGACCACAGAGGAACCCATTCAGATCGCTCCTCGCCCCGACTAATCAATCTGTAGTACAAACGACAGGACACTGACCTGAACTTGCACTTCCTCTCTTCTCACGGAAACTTTAATTCTACCCCTGAGGCGGTACAGATTGCAGGGTAGACAGAGCTTTATCGGAGTATCTGATACGAAGAAGGTTCAATTTAAAAGTACGTCTTCATTACCAATTCTTGTCTTTCCCCCCGACAGTCGCGGTGACACATTACAATTTTGTCTGCTCTCCTAATTGTTATCGAGTCGTCTGGCTGTCGATACCGAAGAAGTCTTTTGTCCATGTAATAAGTCCTAATTTGCCGGTATTACGGAGAGCCGGTGCTAAAAGATCGAACAGCCGTTGGCGCCACGGATTCCTCCCCAAGATCTGGTCTGTAGACTGTCTGATTCGTCTATATTCATACTTGCGGTTGTCTGGGTTTCTATAGTTTAAGCTGATGATTTTTATACATTTTCAGCATGATTTATTGAGCACCCTTCACAAAAATCCATATTGTAAACGCCACGAAAACCTCCCCAAGCTCTGGTCTGCAGACCGAGTGATTCGTCTATCGTCATACTTGCGGTTTTCTGGGTTTCTACAGTTTCAGCTGATGATTTTTTACAAATTTTCAGTATGAGTTATTTGTGAAAATGTAGTAGCCTACCCTTCCTGATAACGCAACTAGAAGAAGTCCAATTTTGCGGAAGCATGACGAACAAATATCCGTATAGTAAACGCCATGGAAACCTCCCCAAGCTCTGGTCTGTAGACCGAATGATTGTTCACTCTTCAGACTTGTGGTTGTCTGAGGGTTTTTTCAGCTGCTGATTTTAATCGAAATCTTTATGGACCCAACACAAGTACAGCAAGATCTACTACATCTATACAATATACAGTCAAGTGGATACAAATTGATTAAACTATACATAAATGTATATGACTAGATATGAGTAAATCAACATGTTGAGTCCAACGTTTCATTTACACAATTGTTTGTTAAGTCTAGACATTCGTTGATATATTGACCTATTTGTACACAGAAAGCACGCTTGTACGAATCATCTCGAGGTATTTCATATGTCGACACAACTTTTATGATTTAAAACGAATCTGTTTAATCTGTGACATTCCCGTTTCCAAAGTGACTTACGTTTTTTCTTTCAATCTAAGCATGCATGATATTCTAATTAATGAGCCATCGACATAGTAGTTACTGCTTTGGTGCAATGTTGTGCCTAATATGGAGAGTCCCCACGCAATCCAGGCTTTGGCTGTGGTTTTGGAGCAGCTGTACAAAATTGTAGAAATGAATAAAGCAATATTCTATTGTGAAAACGTCCGGCCGCCACAACACCCAACTTGTCGTGTGGTGTAACGGCAGGGTGTTCGGCCCAGAACCAAGAGGTCCCGAGTTCGCATCCCCCTGACGCCACCGATGTTGTGCCCTTGGGAAAGGCACCTTACACGACTTTCCTCACTTCGCCCAGGTGTATAAAAACATGGGTATGTTGTTATCTGTACGTAGCACTGTTAATATGAGTTATAAAAAATTGAGTGCAGTGCCACGTCGTCCTTGTCTGTCAAAAACCGAAGAAAAAACAACACCCAACTGCGCACGATAACGATGCTCTAAGTACTGATATACAACCCGAGGAATTCAAATAACTTTAGCCACTAACTACAACAGACACAAAGGTCACATTTACATCAGATGTCACTGATGGCATTTTCTGACTGATCCTGTGAAACAAAGTTTGACAGAAACGTGCTTGAAAAGGTTACATGCGCTGATCCGAAGGCACGGCTTATTTACGGTTAATGTTACCCCCAGGAGTTGGTATCATTACCCGCAATAATGTCAAAAAATGTTTGTTATCACTTTTGACGAGCTGGGTGTCTTTTATTGTGGTTGCCAAGAAGGTTAATAGAATCAAAATGTTACGAGTTTCTTTGTTGTAAATTTTCGTGAAGGAGAACTCTTGCCTCCGGAAAGAAATGATGGGATTTTGGAAAAGGTTTAAGTTCACATTTGTTTAGACTCTTAGAAAGTGTCTAAGCCATTGGTAATGAAAAGAAAGTTTAGGCCCGCACAGTCTGTACGGTGCGTGGCAGTAAATGCCAGGCGATATAAAGGAAATGGTTTTTCAGATAACATAAACATTGAAGATGATGCACGGTAACGGGTAGGAGTCAGCATCATGTCGATGTCATGCCATGCATGCAGATTCCTACCGTTGCCGCCAAATGAACAGCTAAAGTTTGTGGTCGTAAATTTGAACTTCTTTCTGGTTGTAACTTGATTCCAAACACATCAATCCTAGGTTGATAAGTCTGATACTTAAAGGCATGACCAGTTTTTGTCTGAGCTGGTATTAGATACTTATTAGTCAATACTTCCACCCGTTTATTAGTCATTTTGTACATCATGCATAGTTTGGAAATTTTCCTTCTCTCTTAGAGTGACATCCACTGCAGATCTGTTATCATCTGGTTAGAAGTTTAGGCTCCGCGAGTTAGGTAACGTCTCCATGAGTTAAACCTTCTCCAACACAGGAAGTCAGAAAAAGTATTGTACATATTGTTGTATTATTCAAATCCCCCCGTGCACCATGTAGGCATGTTCTCGCTAAACCTTATATTCTCGCGTTGAGATTACATCCGTGGTTTAATACAAGCAGACAATGACAGAGCTTAGAGAACATCAAATATGATGTCACAATTCATCAATCAAATTCCATGGTATCAAAGCCTCCACGCCAGTTCCTATCTATCACAATATCCGTCTTGACGCAGAACTATGAATGAGTTGTTCCAAAATTCATATTCCTTCATCTAAAATTCTATTAAAATAATGGTGATAAAAACAACAGCCACGCAGTACAATTCAGAGGTAATGAAGTGGTAAAGATGCATCAATAGAATTTTCCAGTCAACATTTACACAGAGCGCGCCCGCGGATATCGGAGGAAACGTCGTTATTTCGGTTTGTCGATTCAGGTTACATCTGTTGTGTTTGTGCTTCATGACTGAAACCAGGGACTGAAAGGCGCGGCGTGTGCACTATGAAATGTTCTATGACGCTTTGAGACATCTTGTGACGCTTTGAGACGTCCAGTGACGCAATGACGCGATTTGTGGTGTTCTGTGACGTGCTATAACGCTGTGACGCGTTGCGTGGCGCTATGACGCATTCCATTGCGCCATGAGACGTCCTGTGATGCTATGACGCGTTCTGGGTCACTATGAGTCGCCCTGTGACGTTATGACGCGTTGCATATCGCTATGAAACGTCCCGTGACGCTATGACACATTATGGGTCACTAGGAGACGGTATGAGGCGTTGCATAGCGCTATGAGACATCCTGTGACGTTATGACGCGTTGTGGGTCACTATGAGCCGCCCCGTGACGCTAGCTATGACCAGTGACGCAGCGCCACGAGACGCCCTGTGACGCTATGATGCGTTGTATAGCGCTATAAGGCCCATTATTATTATCTAATCTTCAAAGTTATTCTGACTGGTTCTTTCATTTGCACTTTGTGTTGGACAAGTATCTTCGTAAAAACTTCTGCAACATGTTTCCACCGGCATTGGATGAGCTTCTACCGCATCGAAATAGACAGCCGATAGAATCCTTTAACAAGTTCTCTTATCAGCGAGTCTCACTGGACCGCAGGACAGGGCATGAAACCGAACGGACGGGTTTCGTTCATCATCCTCCAGCCTCCCATTCTACAGCCTATCTCGCAGAGAAATGACCAAATATCTTCCTCTTCGCGGCAATCATCATGTTAAAGCCACCATTACTGCTACACAATAGGCCCGGCCTTTCAACCCATACATGTTCGTACGGAGTGCTTTATTGAAAGCAAACTTTTCAGCAGAGTTTGATGCAATCCGTCAAAGAACGCGCGGAGAAAAGAGTCATATCCATGGCGGGGTTGTAATCTGCACCCTTGCATCTCAGCAGGTGTATATCAGAGCGGCCTTATGTGATGTTTGACGGTCCAGATCTTCATTTTAGATAGAACTGAAGAAATATTGGGTCTCACAAAGGTGATCCCGCGCCAGGTTGCCTCATATTTTCCCCGTTTCGCGTCTGTGTGAGAACGGCAGGTGGGTTACAATGATGCTTTAATGGTGTCTTGTGCTGAACCCGTGCCAACAATCGCGTTTGAAGGGCTGGCATCGCCTGGGAGGGGGGAGGAATGGCACATCAATCTCAACCTGCTCATGAATCAGGATGTAAGGCAGCCCGGCGTGCAGTACTCAGACGATACAGACTCATACAGAAAGAAATAAGAATGTAGAATCCGTCATAGATAAAAAGTAGAATATCCCAGACGTCTTGATAAGACGCATATGGATGGCGCCCATCTCCAACTTGTAGCCCTTGTGCCACACATTTGTGGAAGTCACCAAGCCGGGGGCTAGTCCGCTGGTAATGATGAGTGTTTAACTTTCATACTCTCTTTAGAGTGCTAAGCAGAGAAAGCAGTATGTACAATTTTTTGAGTCTTTTGAATGTCCCGGCAGGGTTTCTAACTCACGACCTACCGTGTGCAAGGCGAACGCTCTACCCATTAGGCTATTGCACCGGTTATCCGTCATAGATACACGTCGTATAATCTTGGTGACGTTGTTATTTGTCATCTTAGTTCAAAACTGTAAAATTTCATGACGCCACGACATGAAGTCGATTGCACAGAGGGAGTCTGAGGCCTGGTCTGGGGGGATGGCTGGTCGATGTTTGGTCGAAAGGCCTTGGTCATCGGGAGGGCCTCGCGTCATTCTAACCTTCAGTCTTCTAAGGCACCCGGTTTGCAGCAAACTTGTATTGGGTATTAGGTTAAACAGCAGGGAGACGGTTAATGTTGTTCAACAGTGTGTTGCATTGTTTCTGGATAGAGGCGTGTCACGACTGTACATGTTCATTAAATGACCTAAAACCCATGAAATAAAATAAGGTACACAGTAAAAACCAGAACTAAAGGCAAGTACATAGCAGTAGTAATATACCCAATGAGTGCAGGAAGTGACCATAGAGCTCTAGGATGAGCGGAAAAATGAAAGAAAGGCAGTGGCACAGATGAGATCCACACATGAACAGCTTCAGGATTTTCATAGAAACCCCGGATGGACGCTTGACCTGCAGTATGTCGAAGTGACGTCACAGAATCCACCCCACGGTTTAGAATCAGAGGCGCCAGTAAACGCGCCGTTTTCCAATTTAGGTTCCCGAAGCTCGGCCGACTTATCGGATTGACCCGACCAGCCGTTTCTGAGCGGCGGTTATTAAGCCCCTTCAAGGTCAAGTTTGATAAAAGCTCAAGGTCAGAATGTCGCGCGCCGGTAACCTGATCAGGGGTTATCAAATATGCCACATTCCGCCGCGCGCGAACCTGGTCAGGCGCGGCAGGGGGCGCGCGGGTACCTGTGAGTGCCCGGCTGATCTCATGAGACCAGACGGGCTGTAGGGTATACACCTTTCTCACGCGGCAGACATGATAGAATGAAGACGAGGCCAATGAGGCAAAGAAGCAAAAATAATGTACAGATTTAGCTTTCCTCCTCAATCTCATTCGGTTTTAAAATATGATATCCAGGTATCAATATTATAACTTATGTAATGCACGAAAAAGATGCAGAAATTTGGAGCTTCGTTGACCGAATGCCATAGTCCCCGCCCTCCTCCGTCAAAACGTAGAAATGCAAAAAAAAAACATAGAAATGCAAATATTTGTCGGTCATGCAGCCACTTCATCATTGGTCGATTCTCTAATTATCAGGTAATCATTGGCTAAACTGCTAATTGTGATTGACAGTTAGGATCGGTCTACTGTTTGCCACAAGGGCCTCGTTGTCATTCTATCATGTCCGCCGCGTGAGAAAGGTCTATGGATGACATCCGCGCGCATTGAGGGTTACCGACGGAAATTCTCACCCCTCTGATTTACATTTATTGGCGACGATTTGCCGCAATATTGTCAATCATGCTAACTTGCCTGATTCATTTAAGTCGTTTATATTCTTGTCAATTAGCATTACTTTAGTTTCCCTTGCAGTAAATATCCAGACTACATGTTTCAGTTATCCTATGTTGACCCCTGACTTCTCTCGCTCACTTTGAAGTTCATGACATTTGATTTTGTATAATTTTCTGCTTGCCAATCGTATAAGTTATTGTTTTTACATTTTATTCAAGTTCAGGTAGAATAGTGTTTCTCTATGTTACACCAATGGAGATCTTAATAAAACAAACAAAGAAAGAAAGAAAATCATAAATTCGTTACATCAACAACATCAGCAACATAAATATGAGTGAATATGTCGCATATTTTGAAACAGGGCAACCAATCTGCTAACAGAAAAAGTATTAATATGTGTCATACCAATTGTGCTAACACAAAGACGAGTTATGGACCGATATGAGATCTAATCTATAGTATAAAAATCAAAGTTGTTCTGTGAATTGATTTATTCTAACAACCTTGATCACACACCAGGGCCAGTCATCCCAGAGACGGTTTCAGGCTCTATCGATCATTCGGTAAGTCGTCGTGTTTCCCTTCAAAATTCCCCTCGCAATTTCCTCCAGTCAAGATTGACAAAAATGTATCTGAGCCGAAGCGTCCTCTGGACGTGAGGGTCAGCTCGCTAAGCCTACCGGAACATCGGCTAGCTGCAGCCGCGGCGGGTCGAACACCGCTGCAGGCGGGCCGTCTGTCATCTCTGTTCCAGGTGTCGGTTCTACTGCCGGATCTGGCCCGTCCTTCACCTGTAAACAGTCGGAGGCGCATCTTTATTATCTTAAACTGCCAGTGAAATGAGATATTCTTCTATCATTGACGTAAAAAATTGGTCTTTTCTAAAAACATCTAATAGTAAAGAAGGTCTAAATCAATTTTCTACTGTTTGCTCTTAGGTGGGAAAAATAGTAGCGGGTCGTAAGGTCACAATGGGGGAGTCCTTTCTGTGACGTCACGAACCGTTGCTAATTTTTCCCCAAGAGCACACACTTGACTTAAAGATTACTCAGATGTTATCAGAAAATACCAACTTTTCACGTGAATGAAATTTCATCTTACTGACCCTTTAACAACACCACATGTACAGTTGCAGCATCAGAGGAGCACCGTGCGCTATAAAGGCCCTGGTCACATTCGAATTACGAGCGCAAACTGAGTGCATTCTTGGGATAGCCGCGCATGCGCTGTTCAAAATGAAGCTGTCTTGATACCAAAAGGTTGTCTTAGATTCTTGTTTGATTAGGTTGGTTCTGTTGCAGCCTGCATGGACATTCTACGACATCAAAATGTACCACGGCCTACGATGAATGTGACTGCGTCGTAACCTATGGCGACTCCTACAGTGAGAGTCATGTCACAGACTCCAAAGCGCTCCTTTTGGGCATAGACGAAATGTCGAGATCGTGACCTCCAGTGTTAGGACAGGAGCGACTGAGGCAACATACAATGATGCATGAGCAATCTGACTTCAGTGCATGATTGATGTGGCTTTTACATAACCTTTGGCAACATTTTGCACAGGGTGTCTCTGATGCAAACGCTTTTTGTATTTCGCCGCCCGGAACTATGACAGGCTAAAAAGGTATGCTCTGATTTGCTCCCATTACAAATGTATACCTCGTCAACATCACCAGAAAAAACTATCATGGTATCTTTACCTTTATCACTTTACACACAAAAAAGCTTACCAAATTCCGACCGAAATGTCAGCTTCTGTTTAAAGTGTTGATGATGGTACCCATTTGCCGTTCCGACTCGCATTCATAGTACATGTGTATGTATGCTAGACTAGTCTTGAAGAGGGACTGAACTAACTAGTTTGTCATGCGCTCAGGATCGTATGCAGGTCATCGACATTCCGTGCAGCGAATGAAACCCTCGCAGTCCCGATGCCACACTGCCGTATATCAATCATGTCTGATCCGCACCAGGGCACGGTATGGAGACAAATTTCTGCTCCGCCACATTTTTCCTCCACGGGGTATGGTGCACGCACGTGTACTTAGGGTTAGGGTTAGGGTAGGGGTAAGCCTACACAGCGCGGCCACTACTCACCAAATCCTCTCAGACTTCTGCTTAAAAATTACCTCTCCCCACGAGTGTGACACACTTCTCTTCCCTCAGGTATACTGGTAACCCCCAGGCAGTGTCGGGGCAAATATTTGGCAGGAACAGAAATTTGGCGTGACACCGGGGCGACAGAGTCGTCTCCTAGGGCCGTCTCTGATGAAGACTTTTGAATAAAAGGTCGAAACCGGTAAATCGTTGTGTCTCAGCCGTCATCCTTCTGACACCCATTCAACTATTACCTTCACGAAGAAGGTTAATGTTTTCGGTAGTGTTTGGATGTATGTATGTGGTTGAGCAGCATAACTCAGGAAGCTATAGACGGAATGCCATGAAACTTTCTATGTGGTCATATCATGCCCTGTAAAAGAAATGATTGGATTTGGGTACCCCTGTCAGTTTGTCTAGGTACTGAAGCAGAACTTTGTTTTTGGTATCTACGGTCACGATTTTTGGGTGGTAGATAGCTGTTGTGCTCGGAAAGAAGTGACATAAGTTTGAACTCTGTTGTTTCTGTATGCAGGACGCGCCTAAGCCGACCGCTTCCGAGCCTGCCAGATTTGGACAGCCTCTCCAGCCGTCCTGTTCTACTCATTACCGCTGTAATCACTTAACCCTGGCCAGGTCGGGTTGGGCTGATCAGCGGCGTTATTGGCACTGGCACCGCTGGCAGCTCTGCTGGGTGCAGCTGTACAGTTGGGGTATTTTTCTACAAAAAGCACATCAATCAATAATCGATCAACAAGCAACACTTTTCTTCGTACTATTGTGGTCCGGTTCTTCAGTGTGCACCGGTACAGTTGATTTGGCGGGACAAAGTGTCGGTCAAAATTTTGTTTTGTCTGAAAGTAGTTCCCATTTTCAAACTGTACGTTTTTGCACCTTTACAACGCTTCTCAGTCCATCCCTAATTCAGCTCATACATCAAAGCAAACAGATCATTGTAGAGAGTCAGTGTAGTGTGCTGTGACATTTGTGAATAAATAAATAAATAAATAAAGCAAACAGAGATGGCAGACTTCACCCCTATTGCGACCCTTACAGTTGAACATACATGTATAGTAGCACCGAGAAGGCAACGTTATATTGTTTAAATTGACAGAAACACACACATATAGACAGCTAGACAGACAGACAGATAGACAGAAAAGTTAAAACAGAATTTCAATTAGATATATTCCAGGGTCGATGAAGTGGGCTGAATCAGCTTTCATGGGATTTTGAAATTACGTTCAAATACGATCCAAAATTAGCTTCATCAAAGTTGTTCCTCCTGTAGTCTATAGACAAGCGGATACTATACATGTACAGGGTCAAACACGAAAAATCCAGTGCTAGTATAGAAAAGAAGTGATGTAATTTCTAATAACCGTGTTGTTCCGTGTTTTTTCCCGATTCGCTGCAGCTCCCCCCAGGCGTGGTTCCGACCGTCCATCACGATGACTGCAGTCCTGATGAATGTTTGCCCATTTCCCTCCATACACGACAGTTTATGAATACTAAAAAGGACATTTTCAGTGAACCTTACGGCAGTACACAGTAAAAATCGGGTTGTCAAAGCCAGATAGTTGTCGATGGCATCGGGCACCTATATCTCAGGCAAGCAGTGACTGGACATTCGATGTGCGAATAACCCCGGGGTGGTTAGGAAATTGTCTGATCGAGTGCGCTCGCGTGTGTGTGTGTGTGTATGTTATTGGATCATGTCAGAAGTTTGTCTCTCCTGGAAAGTTTTTCGAACCTCGGGGTGGCAAGGAAATTGTTTGATCGAACGGGGAGGGGGGTATTGCATCATGTCAGTATGTACTGGAACGTTTGTATTTCCTGGAGAAATATTAGTCCTCGGGGTAGTTAGGAAATTGTCTGACTGAAAGGGGAGGGGGTATTACATCATGTCAGAAGTTGGTCTTTCCTCCAAAGTTAGTCTTTCCTAGAGAAACATTAGTCTTCACAGCAGCCTATGTGACGAGCGTTAAAGTCAGCGTTGAACACGTGCTGTTCTCTGATTGCTACAACTGTACAGGGTGCCTACTGAAAGCAAACATGCTCTTTGCTTTGATTGGTTACTCAGGGTTTGACTGGAATGGAACATTAGAATAGAAAATTAGAATTGAACATATTAATCGAACATTAGTTTAGAACATTAGAATAGAACATAGAATAGACATTTAGAACAGGTGTTCTGACGACTCTCGGTTACCAATCGATGGAGATAGGACGTTATCAGCACAAAAAGGCTGTGTGAAACCGGTGGTCGCGGAGCCTGATTTGGAGGCTAGAGAAGTACTTGTTATCTTTAAACAAAGCCCAGATGCGCGGGAAAGCCGCTCGTTGTCAGTGATTTAACGGTTCTAGGCGCGCTCCGCCCAGAGAACCTGGCGATGGGGACGGCACCGCATGATAATGTCGCCCTTGCGGTCCGCTGACAAATGATACCTTTCACATTCCGCTGCGATCATTCCAATGTGGGTGGTGCCAGGTGTCCCAGCATTGTAAATATCACAGGACCTACCGTATATTCTTGGACATATATATCTTCATATCTCTATACATCATATATACGTGGTTGGCATTATTATATAGAACTAGGAAGCCCAAATCAAATACTTTCATCAGTATGTCAAGAAAGCACCACGAATCAACGATGAGAAATTTATCTTAAGTTTTATTGTTTTATCTGCTCACCAACAAACAAACCAAAAGTCGGCCCCTAACACATATTAGTGGTGGCAAGAAAGGCCAGGTGTAACCAACACTACCCTTCCCTCAACACGGGGTGCTATGTTCTACATTAAAGGACATGTTGAAATATATGGGTGCCCATCATGTGTTACATCATAAGTTAAATGATATCGAAATAGAGGATCTATGGACACATCAAACAGGAAAAAAATCCCAGTCTACTTTACGTTTGATAGATTTGTGTTTGTCAGATCCCACCCTACACAATGGGTGTTATACCCAAAGGGCACGTGAAGACGTATAGATGTGCATTATGTATGGTACGCAAAAGGATGTATAGATATATATCGATACATAAAACAGCAGGAAAAAGCCGTCTTTTGTATGCCTGGCAGATTTGTGTATTCATCACCACCCTCCCTTAACGATGTGTATTATATCATACATGAAAGAGTGCATTGAGATATATGACTATAGATTAGTATAGAGCTTAGTGTCTATATCTGCACGGTTGGGAAGAGATATTAATGGGAATATAAATTACAAACGAGCCCGAGGGGTAGGATAACATTTCATACGTGCATTAAGTGATACTTTATTTATCGTATAACGGTGTAAAGACGCCCTCAGACGGCCATACGTCACTGTCAGGTGCCCGGATGTTCGTGTTGGCGGGAGAAATAACGGCACCTCCGGGCCGTCCGTCTGACTGCGCCCTGACAGAGTACATTTTTATACGTCCATATCCAGATATTTATCGGCCGTGCCGCAGCATATCATACTTGCACGATCAAGGCCGACCGCCAAGCAAAATCATATCGCAAAGGGATTCTGGCAAGGACACAATAATGTCAACGTAATGGGGTAAAAACAAGGGACTGCTCCCAAAGCTCTTTGTTAATTGTGTTTTATTAGTTTATTCTGGCATGATGTGTTGATTCTGACTATGTGAACCATACTTTCATGATTCATGACGTATACCAAACACCAGATAAGTGTTGACAGTTGAGTTTTATCTGGTCCCACTAGCTATAGGTCTCAAATGATGCTATTATTCTTCCTGAGGTCTATGGACAGTTCAACATAAACCATCATCATCATCATCATCATCGTCATCATCAGCCAATGGTCTTAACCCACCCACTTCATCTCTCCCGACCCTCCAAAGCTCGAAATAGATCTTCTGACTCGCGGCACGCATCTGTGCAAAGTTGACGTGGGTACAACATGCAGGCAAACAAATCGAACAGTTCATAAATAACAGAAACGGCTGGGTTGCATAATACATAGACTAAACCCGTGTTGATATCCATCCACACAGGTCATACACTCATCCATTATTATGATACACATTAGAATAGAACATTAGAATAGAACATTAGAATAGAACATTAAAATAGAACATTAGAATAGAACATTAGAATAGAACATTAGAATAGAACATAAAGATGGAATATTAGAGTAGAACATCGAAATAGAACATTAGAGTAGAATATTAGAATATCCATCCACACTCATCCAAGATCTCCTACATCTGCAGGATAGCTGCCATTTCATGACGGATACCGAACCCCAGGTCACTACCAGCCTGCATCACGGATAGAATCACCGTCAGAAGCAGGCGATGGACTGCCGCAGCATTGTTTTATGCAGCTTTTTGTCCGAAAGCCGTGGAAATGCACATAACATAATGCGAAACGGCGTGTCAGGCCGTAATCATAGCCAGCTCCGAATAAGTAATAGGTCATATCATAAAGCATGCAGAGATGTACATGATATAGGTCACCAATGCCTCATGAACGGTGGGAGGTGTGAAATGAACATTACGTGGATGGTCGGTCTGTGCGCTGGCAGTTTATTTGTTGTCAAAGAAGTAAAACTGATAGGTCATTTCATAAGTGAAAAAGATAATATAAGTTTTTCGTTTCGTCTATTTATCTATTCATTTATTGCCGGAATATTTTCATGCACTAGGAGTACAAAAAGGCACACCGTGTTAAATGATATGTAGGTATGTAGAAACAGACGAGCCTGGAGACAGATCTCCATCTTCATTGCTACCTTGTCACCCCAACGACCCGGAGGGCAAGGGACTAGGTAGGTAGGTATGCATGTATGACACTCTGGACACGTTGGTTCATAACTTCATATCATCTGGCAAAGTAGCATATCCAAACTACGTAAGTGACATTGTATGACAATTTAATGACATTGTGTGACAATTCATGAAAAGAAAATACCTTGTGGCCAATGCCCCGACCCCTCCCGTAATACTGTAAACATTTAGTGTCATATATCTATAAGTCGTATGGTGTAGTTAGGGAATCAGATTCCACCGTATTCTGGCACGAAAGTCCTCTGTGCAAACAGAAAAGCAAAGAACGCGCTTCAAGGTCAAGATGGATAATTAACGAACACCCCAAGGTCGGAATGATATCGATTCGTGCCTTTGGCAAATCTAGTTATCTTTACTAATAAAACGCTTCCGTCAGGTTGGAAACTTTGACCCGCAACGTTTCTAACTAAGCCTGAAGGTCATTGCAATGTCGTGTCTGATGTTTTCTAGTCATAACAACAGGAGATGCTGCTGCGGGGGATGTAATGTTCCGGATGATACTGCATGTCATAAAATGTCCCGGATGTTATTGCGGGCGATAAAATGTCCCGGATGTTCCTGCAGGTAATATAATGCCCCGTTGCGTCACGTCGTTAGGGATGAATCCAATAGGGCGAATCAGATGCGCCGAGTGAGAGGAAAGATAATTAAGTACCAGGATTGATCACAGCGTAAACGGGACGCAGTAGGAGTGACAAATTGCTCCCGAGTTTCTGCGTATTGAGTTTATTGGAGGAAGGCAAACGCTCGTTTTCCTTTGCTTGTTAATATCTTATCTTTTCATACTATATTCTGAGCCATAACCGCAATGTCTCCTCTGCTCACAGGAATCGTAAACAACGAGCAATCTGCGCGGTACCATGAAGGGGCACGTAAATCGTTTCGACACAGAGCTGTCTGCCTGGAGATACTCTTTTCTTTAAATTCTATTGGTCGGATTTACATGTAGCCAATCAGCAAGATTACCAGGGATAGTGTTTGAGTTGGTAACTGCCAGGTTTGGATCATAGCAAAGCGGAATGTTCCCAAACTCTTATCGTTGGCGTGATGAATTCTTTATCGTGCTTGAGATGTTTGTCTGTCCTTAATGACAAACACAAGGTCTCTGGGTTAACGTCTACGAAAGACTGCTACCTTTCCCATTGGCATTCTCATCAGACAACCAAACATGTGTGCCAAGACTAAAATATCCGACTGGTTGGTCCAGAACCCGAACTGCTAACCGCTACACCACAGGGCGTTGCGCTACCTAGTGAGTAGACATACTATCCCCCCGGGGGCGTAGTCTGTTCATGAGAGGAAAGATGAGATAAAAACTCGAACTGGTTTTATTGCTGCCATAAATTAAGGCATGGTGAAAACCCAGGTGGCTGTTTGAAGTAGCAGGTGACAGATTAACACCCAGGGGTTCTGCTCATTCTGTAATTGCCTCGCAAATTTGTAAGGTATTATACCCGGTTTTAGTGGGCTGTAAAAGTACGAGGGAGTTGCTTTAATTTGCACTTCTAAAGCCATCACAGAGCAGTATCTTACCATTGGACATAGTGCTAATAAACTAACCAGTCCACAACTTTTAGTGCGACCATGTAAGTGGCACTATATTTATATTTCATCATTAAGGCGGCTGTACGCTACTCTAAAAGCCACCCGGTCAGTCCCAGGTTCCGGTAATTTGCCGTGAGTCACTATAAGCACTAACTTCCGAACGACATTGTGCCTCTAAAAGCCTTAAAGGATAAGATCGGTATAGGCAAGAAAATGCACCATAATCCCTTCTTCAATCTGCTCATGGACCTACCTTTACTAACCAGGAGGGTGACCTCCAACAACCTTTGAACCGTTGCTTACGTCACACTTCCATAAGGTTAAGTGATCTGAGTAATCAGGTTATCTATTATCCTGCGGAAGACCAGAGAATTGGCAAAAAATGCATTTCTTTGTTGGAAGTAGTTGGTTTTTCTATATCGTCATATGCCAACACAGATAAATATTCATGGTAGTACGCTAAACCAGCAATCCAAGTCAGGCAACAGAAAACGCGGGACATCGGATACTGACTGAACAGTTAGAATAAGGCCGCCTGTGTACCGAAAAAGAAGTAAAACAGACCCACATTTTAATACAGCCATGAATTTCTATTTACCTACACTTTCGGCAGCGGCAAAGTGACGACCGTGTCTGAAGCAATACAGCTGTCGTACAAATTACACTGTAGAAGCAATTTTCCGGGGGTCTCTGTGGATATCTTTGTGTTTAGTGAAACAAAAGCAATATTTTCACCTTACAATCGCAGAGGGAGCGTTCGTACAGCCCACTCATTAATCAAATAGTAGACGTACATCCTACTCATTGATCAAAAGAGTGTGGCGTTAAGGTGTTTTGTCTTCATTGATTCTCAAATCTTGACTTTCCCCGAAGAGTGCTTTGTTTTATTCTGTTTTCTTTATCCATGCAATGGCTTAGCAAGTGACTACATTGACCAGCTAACACGTGGCTTCAAAGTTTTGAAATGACCACATCAGAGCCTGACAGAGAGGTATGCTTTCTCGCATTGCCACGTGTGAGCAAATCAGAGCTAGATTTACCGCTCAACCGAGTCGAGTAAAGACGTCAATATGTCGATAAACCGATGACTTGTAGTTGTTTATTGTCGCGGTAGGATTGATTTCAGACTGTTTGATCTGTTCCAGTCTGGTTAACTCGTCCCACATGTGCATACCCGTGTGTTAAGAACACCTTAGGGGGTTAGTGTCTGTCTCCAAGAGTTGATCTACTATACTAGCCCACGCGTTTCACGGTGAGCGTGCACTTACTAATAGACAGGACCTATGGCTTCAAGAGTCTTCAGTGATCTCCCGATGAGATTTTAATGGCAATGATCTTTCGACGACCTTCAAGGTCATGTTTCAATGATCTCAAGGTCGTTTGCACGCTCAGCCGGGTCTGCATCTTCATTCACTGCCTGTCATCTGAGGCCCGGAGACCATTTTACTTGATACTCTCATCAGTTTGTAATGCTTTGGTCCCATTTCCAATCCGGGGCCCGGTCGGCCTGTTTGTGAAAACGAAAGATATAAAATTCATATGAAGAAAATACACAATTTATGGTAAGGGATAATCTTTTTAAGGTTTTGTGTCTTTTTGTTGTCTTTCATATCATATGTTTCGTTCTCACAAGCTGCCCGGCCGGCCGGGGCCCTGCTTTGGAAATACGACTCAAGCATAAATTACACTCCATTGCTTCTCATCCGATTGCCACAGGCTGTGATGCCTTTTGGCTATACGTTTTCTTCTTCCAAACGACGAATTAAACTATGCGCTATGCGTAACTCATGTCATTGTCAACTCCTTGTACATCCAGCAGAGTGAAACTTCTTCCCTAAACCGCGAATGGAGTCGCCTGCTCCAACCAACGCTGTGTCCTGAAGTCGATGGCAGTGAAACCTGAAGCACACCCCATCAGTTAAGGTACGACAAGGCGTGAAACGCACATGGAGAGAGCTGGTGAGGCCACCGACGGTGTTTGGGGAAATAAGTTTCATCCTCTACATTAAATCATATGAAATACACGTCGAGAAGCGTTCAGACGCGAGACGATACGCTGTCTGCGCTGTTGCTAATGATCCATTTTGAAAACAGATCCCCTGGAAGTGTGTAGACATAGTATCCTGGGGCTGACGTGCACAAATTGCAATGAAACCAAACTTAGTTATATGTTTAAGAAAGCGTATGGAGGAAGCAGTGGTATCAAGAGAACATGATGTTGTAGAACAAAAGTCCTAAAATCTGGGCTTCTAAGCAAAGCCGTTAATACCTGCCACCTATCCCTAATGAACGGGGTCCGTCTTAAGACATAAGGACGATATACAGTTAAGGAAACCATTCCAATACTATCTCTTCCAACAGGCATACGTCTTCGGCATGAGCCATCTTAAGTGGGCCCCGAAGAAGGAATCGTCTTAAGTCTATAATTACTTCTTGTAGCAACTTTCTCTCCACGCTGGAGTAAGAGCCATTCATCACCCAGCGTGCGGCTGGCACAGATTGCGTGTGTAATACCGCGGATATTAATGTGAGTGTTGTTAATGAACGCTGAAACGGGGATATTAACCAGGTGCGACGCCGCTGGGGAAATCCGCATCCCTCATCCGAGGTGACGACGGTCCCGGCACAGCGTGGTTCGCGCGTTTTATCATCCTGTTCTCACCCCCGAGCTGCGATGTCCCGCGGTTTTACACCAGGTGTTACATGCGGTCTTAGCACTCAAGTAGCCCCTTTGGCAAGCACGACGAGTCGAGTCGAGCTTATTGAAAACTTTGTTCATTCACGAGAAGCTCACATCGGCATGCAGGCCGCTTTTCATTGATGTCATGAGGGAAGAGTCGGATAAATTATAATAGAGATACAGATTACATCATAAAACGTTCTAATAACTCTATCAACATATGTCATAACTTATACACGGTACAAAACATATAGTAGAGCGAAAGCTGTGACTTTTTCTGATGGGCACTGAGGCAGCCCGCACGAAATTACAATTGCATGTAGTGCTGATATACAGACATAGATAAAAGCTCATTATACTGTAAGTCCCAAAAAACGCCTAACTCGTGCAACCTACTAGGGAGACAACAGTCAAGCCTCTGTCTGGCATAAAGCCTGTTTGAGTAGCGGCTTCCCGCGAGGGGCCCCGAGGAAAACAACATTTGTACAGAACTAATTCTGTAATTAATCATCATGTTTGTGCAGGGGTGCTTAAGATCATGTTTGACTGTTTTGCTAATGTTCATCAGTAGGTTGTGAAGTTTTAATGGAAAAGGGGATAAAGAAAGAACATTACGTGTTTCTGGCATGGGGTAAAGGTACTTCATTGGGAATCGATCCCAAGACCTTTGGTCTAAGGTGTAATTGCTCTGCCTCTTCTTACAAAAAAAAAGACAACAGGAAAGGTCGCGGATCATGTACGACAAGTCCAATGTAAGATCCTGTTGGATTGCAAGAGGAAATGATTTGTCTTTCCACTCTATTGAGATAACACCAATGCAATGGCCTAGGGGGTTCGAACCCAGGCTGGGTCATACCACAGCCAGCTCGACTGCGAACGGTAGCGCGGTAGCTTTTTCATTTTTTTTTTCACTGATGCCCTGAATTGTCTCCAAATCCAATGAATCTGTGTAGAACAATAACAGTCGTACCACTTCACCTCACCACGACGTCTCACCATCTATAACAACAGATATTCTCCCAGACGCGCCCGTCTTACTGACAGGTAATACCAGATACGCGCACCGTTACCTTCTGTGATTGATGATCGCATTACGCACAAGTTTTCACGTTCGACCTGAACTCCCAGCATGGCGTTCTTAATATCATCCCCCTGCGTGTAAGACAAGCGCATTCATCAACACTGAGGGAGAAGGAACCGCCGGGGGTGGGAAACAAGGGGATTAAGACTCGAGAGGGAACGTCTTAATGGCATTTCGGGTTTCCTTGTGTAATCCACTTACCTTAAGTACCTGCTCGGAGACTTGGGATGGACTCAAATCTGTAAGTGTGGTTTGCAGACGAAGTCACGTCATCAGAAGTGAGGAGGCAGTTCTGAGTCTGATTTTTTTTCTTGGCGGCAACACTATGACGTAAGCACTGCCCGCAATTTTGGACGTCTAAGCCTAGAAATTTCCAGATTTAGTACGTAAGTAAATGTGAAGTGTTGTTGTTGAACATGTAGTGCCTGGTGACACATAGGGCATCGACGTTCCTTGCTGTTTCAGCAGCAGGATATGATTCTACAGGGAGGGGTTGCTAGCGCTTCCCCTCTAACGTCCTCAAGGCACCTCCTCGAACACTGGACCCACATTTTTACGTCCCTCCTGAAAGACGGATGCAGCCCCAACCTATATTCCTGCCCCAGAATTTGAACCGGGGTCTCCCAGTTAGCAACTAATTGTGAGGCTGCTACCAGTTGAGCTACAGTGACATCCCTAGTGAATAAGTATCGGCATATGTGGTAAGTATCGGCATCGGCACAAATTTAGTATTTATGTAAATGACCGTAGGTCTTGCCCTTCAAGGTTCAACCAACCATGTTGGTTGAGCTGTGACGTCACGTGTAATATAAGGAGAAACATCGGTCGGTTTCATAATTGAAGTGACCGATCTTTTGACACAACTCAAAATCAAATCACGGCACAGTGCTCATGAACGACAGCATGATTCTAGTGAGATTAATAATCAGTTCTTTCTGGACGGTCCCCAGTGCCTGGCACTACGCACAACGCGCGGAGAGAGAAGCTTAAACTGAGCGAATTTGTCGCAATATATTCGTTGATGTATGTGGTTAAATACACAGATGGGGGAGCAGATTTATGCATCTTATAGTAGATGCCCATAACTCGTCATGATGACTCCGAAATAATCATAATTAGTAAACAGCGTGAACGACATTAAAGGCGTGGGCGTTTTGTTAATTAACGCCTCTTGATAGTCATATAAAACACTCTCCCTAGATAAGACGATGTATCATTTGTGCACGCGGAGTGACATCGTTCAAAACTACAGACCGGCACGGTTTGGCCTACGTGTACTGAGTCATACTCTAACGAGTTGAAGCATCTACAAAGTTCTGCTTACATACATAATGTAGGCATAGGACGTCTTGCCATGTAATATTCAATCAGTTCCGCCAGGCTGTCGCCATTGTTTTGAGTTCAGTTGATGTAAACACAAACTGACACAACAAAAGCACAGGGATTTCCGTAAAGTGTTCTTCAAATGTGTATACACAATAACAAATACAATGATTCTAACATAGTAATTAAAAGGCACATGAATGTATCAATAAATTCTCTTTTCACTTCAGTTTCTAAGAAAGATCTAAACATTATCAAATGTATTAACCTATCTATACACTTAGTCTAATACTTGTTTGCTCCTAGAATATAATTGAGCTTACCTATAGGGTGAAATGTACATCTATCAACTTCACATGAGCGGTTGGAAAGAAAGGTGAATAACTTTATTGTCATATCTACCTTATCCAGGAAGCTTATATACATCTGTCTATCTGTCTGTGTGTGTGTGTCTGTGGACAGTATAACTCGAGAGCCTGTGGATGTATCATGAAATTTAATAGATGGGTAGTGGTCTGAAAAACAAAAGTCAAGTTCAATTATAGGCCTCCTAGTGGCTTTCTACTGTACTGCAGCGAAATCTCCAATTTTGATATTTTTTCTAAAAATCGATGAGGATGTTGCTGTCTCGCGTTCTTAGAAGATTCCATTCCCGGAACAGCGTTCGTTACTCCTGTTTCCAGTAGCCCGGCGCTGACGTGATCTTGCTTGTGCAGTAATCCGCCTTAAGAGGGCCGGGAGAGAATAAATAATATCAAAACCTTTGCAGTATCGTAAAAAGCCGCTAGGAGGCCTATAATTGAACTTGACTTCTATTTTCCAGACCACTACTAGCGGCTTTTTACGATACTGCAAAGGTTTTGATATCTTTTGAACAATCCATGAGATGCCTTCAGTGCTGCTGCTCCAGCGTTCCTGGAAGATTTAATTCCCGGAACAGCGTTCGTTACTCCTGTTCCCGGTAACCTGGCGCTGACGTGATCTTGTTTGCGCAGTAATCCGCCGTGAGAGGGCCGGGAGAGAACAGCCGTGTGACTGCCGAGTGTTTTATACAGATAAAACCGATCCAGAGGCTTACATCGCGGCGTGACGCACCGGATCGGCCCGCTGTCGCGTTACGTCGTGACAGATGAGTCATTATGACACGCCGTGATGCACATCTGCGCGGAATTTACGGGAAACAGCGCCGAATTACTTACGTATAGCTGATAGGATTAGACACGATGATACCAACAACACACTAAACCTGCAAGGGAGTAGAATGAGATTAGAGGGGCAGCATTCGCGAGCTAATGCAATACTTTCCTTATATTGATGCACATTTGCGCGCAATTTGCGAGAAACAGCACTGACTTACTTACGTATAGCTGATAGGATTGGACACGATGATACCTACAACACACTAAACCTGCGAGGGAGAAGGAAGGAGATTAAAGGGGTAGTATTCGCGAGCTAATGCACCATTTTCCTCATATTGATGCACATCTGCGCGCAATTTACGGGAAACAGCACCGAATTACTTACGTCTTACGTGTAACTGGTAGGATTAGACACGATGATACCAACAACACGCTAAACCTGCGAGGGAGATGGAAGGAGATTAGAGGGGCGGCATTCGCGAGCTAATGCAATATTTTCCTCATATTGATCTTGAACTATAGAACTGTATTTAGAGGTAGAGGTCATATGCAGTTCGAGATAAAATATAGTATTACATGATTGAATTAAGAACCGATATGCTGGACGAAACACAAGATTTGAAACAATAAAGCGTTTAGAAGTACTTTAGTAGAACATTTCTTATACCTGTTAAAAACAAGAAATCGATTATCTAATACCTCCGTGAAAAATTCCTAATCTTTGTGTATTTCTCTCTGATTCTGTCTGATTCATTTTTTTCACTTGCTCTCATAACAAAACAGACATGCATTTACCAGGAAATTGAAGACAGGAAATGAGGAAACCAACCTATTTAGGGACCTCTCTGGGGCCTTTGATCTAACTTCCTGTCTGTGTCCCTGTCCTGCCAAGCATGTAAAACCAGCCACTCTACTGCCTCAACTTAAAGGGACGTATTGTAGAATTTGGTAGGCAAACACGACAAATATTCAGAATTTGACAAATCTAGATTTAGATTCACATTTGTAACTTGTTTGTAACTTATTTCCAACATATTCCCGTCATTTTGTCACATTTTCATACAGACACACCGAAAACAAAACCATTATGATAACCACAGATATAAATCCTGTCGCCCGGGCTGATGAACTTTGAAGGCATTGATTGATACTTACAGTTATTCAGATCAGAACTGATAAAACTTGTGACATTCATTCCGAAGGACTCATGAGTCATGTGATCCCGTCAGGATTACCATAATGGCGGCGTTTTCTACAGGGCCAGATCCATGTGTTCTGCGGAGATGAGTGCACACTGACCCGCGGGGAGGGAACTCCGCGGATCGATAACTTCTGTCTGTCCCATAGCTACAATTTAGTGTATTATCTGGCTTACACAGGGGCAGACAATGCTGGAAGCTGAACGTGTTTTGATTTTCTATTTGGCACGACGTTCAAGCTAAGGCCTGGTGGTAACCATGAAAAAGGCACAATGTTTAAATGGCGAAATTGAATCTACTCCCTACAGTGCACATAGTCATAGGTCTAACCAATTAACCAACAAACCGGCCAACCTGAACCAAACCGACTGACCAACCAACCAACCAACCAACCAACCAACCAACCAACCATCCATCCATCCATCCATCCATCCATCCATCCATCCAACCAACCAACCAACCAACAAACCAACCAACCAACCATCTAACCAACCAACCAACCAACCAACCATCCATCCATCCATCCATCCATCCATCCATCCATCCAACCAACCAACCAACCAACCAACCAACCAACCAACCAACCAACCATCTAACCAACCAACCAACCAACCACCAACCAACCAACCAACCAACCAACCAACCAACCAACCAACCGAGAAACAAACCACCAAAATGAATTTAAACGCAAAACGCCTGCTAATAACTTTAGCATACACTGATCATGGTCAAAACTCAAGACAAAATGACTTAGTTGGCACCAGCTAACACCTAGCAAATCATCTTCAATGCAGCTTGTTTGCTCAGTAGATCCGACCCTAGATAGAGCGGGCTCTGTGGGACTGTAGATCCGTCATCCTGAGCCCTTCCCTGCATGTTGATGGTAGTGACAAGATCAGTACAACTGCTCACGTACCGCCCGACACAGCGCGACTGTTGATCAGGTACTTATTGTGACGTACGGGAGGTTCCGCTGTCCCCGCATCAACCCCCAGGGCTGCCCGGAATAACTAATCACCAAGCAGGGTCTTTAGGGGTAGAGTCGTGACGGTTTCTGACCGGACCCCAAGATCTGACGATTAGGCCCACAGTGAGTTGTAGCCTCCCTAGCAGGCTCTCTGGGCCTTTTCTGGGGCGGATAGTGCCCTTTTGCTGATGACTTCTTTTTGTACTGGGTCGTTTGTGCAGCCAGTCTGTATTTGGCCCGGTACAGACTGGCTGCACAAACGACCCAGTACAAACAGAAGTCATCAGCAAAAGTGCACTATCAGCCCCACGAAAGGCAAAGACAGCCTACTATGGAGGCTACCTGAGTTGAATGACTGGCTGCCAGAAAACGTTAGTCTCTACCAGACTCCATATAGGTCGCTGGAAAAACGGCCAAATAGACAGATAACTTGCCGGAAGAGTAAGCCGGCGAGGGAGTACAATTTGCGACCTTTGGAAAAACTGCCCTCCCGGCCGGCTAACTTCTCTGTCATGTTGCCCGTTTATTTGGGCAAATTCTACTATTTCTATAAAATTCTACTATTTTTATAGCGACCTGTGGAGTCTGGTAGGGACTAAGAAATTGGAACAAATCAGAAGAATGTCGCAATAATCGCAAAGATCCAACCTCTGCTTGGAGAGTACGGAATGACTGTCGGACACATAGGGGCGTTCTGCGGGAGGCCGCTGGTTACAGACATACTTCTCAGCTATTAACACACTTGGGAAAACAAGCTTTGTCTATGTGGCCAATGAGAAGACAAGCTTAGCTGTTGTTGATTCATATTGCCGGAGATGATGTGAGCTGTTTTGAAGCCATGCACTGTCTCATGTATTCTACAGTGCAAATACCTTAGTTTTTATTTCAATGGCAACCCCGCGTTTCCCGAATACACATTACGCTAGCTCTTATGAATCATAAAGTTGTTATCAATCATATGCTTCTTTGGACGTGATCCCTAAAAGAAAGCTAGTTAGTCTGCTTGTCAAGTCTTAGATGGATTGATATTGAATTTCAGATCCAAGTCTTCCTGACGAGCCAGCAAAAACCGGTTATTAAGAGAACCACCATCCATCAGCACGTGTCAGTCCGCGGAAATTCAGCGCACATAAAGGAAACCATTCGAACCGACCAACTAACGCTTGATTAAACACATACGAAATGACGATAATGAAACACGTATTTCTGCCAAGTCAGCAAAAAATGTTACGAAGAGAAATTATCAACTATTATGACGCGTCAGTCCGTATATACAAAGAAAATCAACCACACAGAAAGGAAATCATTTCGACTGACAAAACTATCGCGTAATAACGCAAAAAAACACGTTTAACCCTATCCAGACTTGGGGGGGGGGGCTAAATGTGCCCGCGCCAACTTTGACATCGTATAACTGCCGAACGACATATGCTAGGACTACCAAACTTGGTGACTTTTCCTAAAACTTAGTTGAAAACAATATTATGATAAAAGTATAAGTTTATCAGTTTTTGTGTTGCCATGGCAACGGGTTTCTGAAAGGCATTTTATGCAAAAAAATCACTGATTTTTTTTTAAAACAATGATATATCTTAGGTTTTCTTGCTCAACCACACTAGTTTTCCTACATGTATAGCATCAGATGTAATTAGATGTAACTTTCAGGATTTAATATTCATAATTTATGCTAAGATATCATCAAAATCCAAGATGGCGGACCATTACACTATTTTAGGTATCACAGGCTTTTTCGCCTTCAAAATCGTCACTACTTGGCATTTTGTTTACCAGAACCATTTAGATTAAGCGGTCATAATTGGAAAAGAAATATTTTTGAACATTTCAAAATGGCCGATCCAAGATGGCGGATCCCAAAGGGTCGCTAACAGCACGTGATGTCATTTGATGACGTCATTTTGACGTCAACTTTGTAACCATTTGCGTAATATGTCTTGGTATACCTTGAAATAAACAATCCATACTATTTTGTTTAATACCTCTAGATATTACGGGAATTCCCTATTTAGCAAATAAAATCACATCTATGACGTCATAATTACGTCATATTACGTCATAACGTCACCAAAATTACAGGAATTATAAAGCTTTACATGAAAATCACACCCTATTTGGGAATGATACACCATACCGTTCAGAAGATATGAGGGGGGGGGGCGAATGAGCCCCCACCATCCCCCACCCCTCCCGTTTCAGATATACCAAAATAGCGCAGTCTGGATAGGGTTAAACAAAGTCATGTATCCCTGCAGAGTCAGCCCAGAAAAAGGTATTAAGAAAAAACATTATCCATTGTGACAGATGGTAGAAAACCAGCCGCACAGAAAGAAAATCATTCGGACCGACCGGGAAAAGGACAGGAATTCAATTCTCGTGTTCGGGGTGATGAAGAGGGTTTGACAGGCCGTGAGAGGAGCCGTCAGATGGAGTCTGGTTCTGAGTCTGGCTAGAACGGGTCGGACTTGGCCTTGGCACGATCATAGCGGAGCTAGAACAGCTTCAAACTTTGAATTTTCTAAAACCTAAGGGAGCCAGATCCAACTGATATATGAATCACATTGACATGCGATAAACCCTGCATTGTTAATACATGACATAACATAAATTGCCTATATGTTAGAAATTCCACCAAGACTGCAAACGTTAAAAAATGTATTCTTACACAATTCTAATTGTGCTTCCAGTCTTCTGTGGTGTAGATTAATTTCTTATTATTGTTGATGTTGAAGCTGATGCATGCTTATATATGTTACATAATAAAGTTTTCATATCCAAGTTGTCCTTATGTTATTTTTTTATTTTTTTTATTAAACAACAGAAGAATATACAGGACACAGAGGTGATGTACTCTAGCTGAAGCTAATATTAAACATCACCTCTGGAAAAAAAATACAAGTTACATAGACAAGTACAATAGCAATGAGAAACAGCAATTGGGTCGTCCAATACAAACAAGCTAACAAACAAACAAACAATGAATATATCAATATACCTGAACTAAGTTTTAAAACGTCTGCTTGTCAAAATATAGTGCTGAGTCAAGCCTAAAATGTTACAGTTGAAATCATACGAAACAAAGGATGAACCTCTTAATAATAAATAAATGAAGGCTTGATCAGACAAAGTATCGATATCAAGAATAGGGGCTAAAAGGTTCCGTAGGTTGCCAAGAAGGTTGAGTCTTTGTTGATTGTATATAGGGCAGTACAAAAGATAATGAGCAACGCTTTCGCTTCGACATCCGCAAGTGCAGGCTGGACTTGTTGCTAAGTTGCGTGTAAATAAACTTAGGTTAAGACTGCACGTGCCGGTGCGAAGGCGTGTGAGGAGGGCGCAAGTGTACCGGGGGCCATGACTAAAATGTGAATAGAAAGAGGGACGTACTAATTTCATTAGATGTTTTTTAAACAACGAAAGATTTAAGGATCGAACAGCTATACCAAGACCGTTCCAATGATGCGTTGCATAAGGAATAAAAGACTTTTGATATCGAGTTGTAAAGCAGAGCGGTATCCTTAGATTAAGTTTGTTGCGAAGATTATAAGAAGTAGAAATGGAGACTTCAGGAGGGATCAAATCCTTAAGATACTGGCGAGTATGGCCATGGACAATTTTGTAGAACATGACCAGAGAGTGAACGTGACGACGATCCGAAAGTTTTTCCCAACCTAATTCAGAAAGTAGCGAAGAATACGAAGACCCTCTTACAGCCCCTGAGACTGCAAGCGCGCATTCGTATTGGACACGTTCTAATCGCTGGGAATCATATAAAGTACATCCATGCCAAATAATGTCAGCATATTCAAGGAGAGGACGAATAAAAGATTTATAAATAACATCAAGTACTGTTCGTGATAATCTGAATTTCAATTTGTTAAGAGTGGACACTCGTTTGGACGCCTTGCCAATCATATGAGAAATTTGTGTTTCCCATGACAAGGTGGACGTAAGAAAAGTCCCTATATGCTTGTGGGTTTTGACTGATTTGATAACACAGTTATCAAGAAGAAGAGGGGGGTGGTCGGGAGGATTAGATTTCTTAGAAAAACACATTTCTTCAGTCTTTAAAGGGTTTAGGTTCATAAGCCATGTTGAAGACCAAAATGATATCTTCCTAAGATCAGTATTGAGTCGATCAGCTGTAACGTTAGGATCTTCCACAATGTCCAATAATGAACTATCGTCAGCAAATAAAAAAGGGCATGTAACTAGACCGTCCACCATATCATTAATGAAGACAAGAAATAAGAGAGGCCCTAAAACTGAACCCTGAGGTACACCTGCCCCAACATAACTCCAATCCGAACATTGACCATCAATAACAACTCTTTGCTCTCTGTCAGAGAGGTAGCTATGGAACCAATTTAAGATTGGGCCGTCGACCCCGTTTCTCTGCAGCTTGAAAATAAGTCCTTTATGCCAGACTTTGTCAAATGCTCTAGAAAAGTCTAAGTAAACCGCTCTGACTTCTTTGTTGGAATCTAGAGCATTAAAGATTTTATCAGTAATACAAATAAGTTGATTTACTGTCGAATCTCCGCGGATGAAGCCCGACTGGAGGGAATATAGTAAATTTTGAGACATCAAATGGTTATACAAGTGTTTGGATACAATTTTTTCTATGTTATTTAAGATAAAGAAAAGAATCCGTCCCCAATAAAAACCTGCTGGCAGGGTCCAGTTTTGAGAATTTGGGCGATCTTTGATGACTACCTATTTTATGTTTTCAGTCTGATTGAGTCGGTGTTCGCAGCCCAGTTTTGCCACACGCAACGTTTTACAGGTACTGTTTAGCGTCGCCAGGATCCCCCCATTCAGACCCTCCTGATAAGTCAGGTTCAGGTCAGGTCCTAGCCGCTGAGCCAACAGAGGACATCAGACACGTGATGTATGCATGTAGTCTGTGTCCCCTGGACACGTCTGGGTAGGCCTAGGGGTCATCTGGGGTCAGGGGCGGTTTATGGGGCATGACAGCAGCAGAAATGACTTAGTTATTACCTCCCTATTGTGGCAATATTCCCAACATTAACAGAACACGACAGCAGCCCAATGATCCTTCTCAGCACTCGGACTGGGCAGACTTCTGCCTGCAGTGTGAGGTACGACCGCTAGGAGGATATTTACCGTTCAGTCGCCAGTCCGACCATGCACTTCTCCAACTGAACGCGGACTGGAGGGAACAGCGCCTATCTTATACAGCATCTCGCTTGCTGTCTGTCGTTATATGGCATCTGTCAGACCTGACAGTCTACTCCTGTCTATTGGTACCAATCAAGGGACTTAAGGGAAATGGGCACAGTAGACGGTATTCTTAAGGCTTGTAAAAAAATAATATAAGGGACGATCAAAACGTGGTCACAAGGAAGAGGTACTCACTAGTGCAGGTGGGTTTTACTGTCCCGTATCAGCGCTAGCTCAAACTGTTATGGGAAGGCAGTCTGGATTGAGAGCAGGAGGAAAATGACAATTGCAAAGTAAGATCTAAGAAGCGCGGTCTTTATGAAAACGATGAGGCAGATGTGGGAAGGAATGGTTAGGTGGTCTCCCTGCCGGGCCAACTGATCTAATCTGGTTCCCGACCCCCACAAACTCCCGTCCGTTACCATGATAACTGATCCAAACTGGTACTTGATCCTCCCGCATGTTGCCATGACAACTGATCCGATCTGGCTCCCGATCCCCTCAAAATCCCGCCAGTTACCATGACAATTGCTTCAATCAGGCTACTGATCCCGCTAAATTTCCGCCTGTTGCCATGACAACTGATCCAATCTGGTTCCTGATCCGGCCATAAAACTACCGTCTGTTGCTATGACAACTGATCCGATCTGGCTCCTGATCCCCATAAAACACCCGCATGTTGCCATGACGACTGCTCCAGTCTGGTTCCTGCTCCTCCCTGAAGTCACAATTGTTGCCATGACAACTGATCCTATCTACTTCCCGCCAGTTGCCAAGAAAACTGATCCAATCTGGCTCCTGATCCCGCTAAACTCCAGTCTGTCTGCTGATCATAAATCGCGTGCCAGGAACTAATTCTATTTCCCTTGTAGGGCCGCCCGAAATGTGCCGTTAATTCCACCACTTTGCCTTCCTCGTTCCCGTTTGATTCCGCCGGTCCCTGGAGACGGTTTGTATACATTATTCATCTCCATAAAGACAAACAAACCTTGATTGCGTCGGCTAATATGTCAAATTGGTTACCTGATGCTCGCGTATTTCATTAAAAATGAATAAAGTAAAAGCAGGGGGCGTCATTAGATCAAAGGAGATCATTTTTCACCCAGAGAGAGGGAAGGAGTGCTGTGTAGTTTCAGTACACACGGATTTTAGATAAAAGGTTTGCGAATGGTTCGTATTTGCATGCTAGGCTCTTGATGCTTTTCTTAGAAAAACTGTATGCAGTATTTCAAATCAGCCATGATTCGAAATGGCCTTCAACTTCAAGGCTTGAGCATGTTTTATGCCAGGTTTGTCAAACTCGTTTCCATCCCCGAAACTCCATCAATTCTTTAAAGATAACTGAGCAAATCTTGCCCGGAGAAGCTACAATCTAACAAGATTATGTGCCTTGATTTTTTTTATCTTCCTCGCTCCTTGAATGTCTGCCTCCAAGGCAAGTTTGTTTTGCCACATTTGACATATTCGTTTCCACCACCAATCTCCTTTTTTCCGACTTGGAAGATAGCTGAACAAATCTTGCCCCGAGAAGCTGCAATTTAACAAGATTACGTGTCTTAAGTTATTTTCTGGCTTGTTCTTCACAGAAGGAAGAGAGGGCGCGGCGTAAACTCCCGAAGATGCAGTTTGGGGATCAAAGTCAAACTTTGTTATTAGCGTCCTTCATCCACCAACATTATCCCATCAACACAAACCGAACCACTGTGGGCTCCTTAAACTCATTGAGACACGAAGTGTTCTTCACCTCGTTTGTTCCTAACAAATGCAAGCAGGAAATGGCGTAAGCCCTTGCAGATGCAGCAGGATCAAAAGTCAGACATTGTTATTTTTGTCCATCATCCACCCATACACTCATTTAGCTACGGGATGTTCTCTATCTTAAGTTCTTCTCTTGCTTGTTTCTTTAAGATGGTAAATTGGACGTAAACCCCGAAGATGCAGTTTGGGATCAAAAGTCAAACCTTGTTATTTTCGTCCATCATCCACCCAGATAATCCCATCACCACAAACGCGATCACCGCGGGCTCCATGGGCTCATTTAGACACGGGATGTTCAGGCAATTTTACGGGGCCAAAGGCGGACACAGTGGACGGTTTAAGAATAGAAAATTAGAATAGAATAAAACATCGGAATAGAACATTAGAATAGAGCGTCAGAATAGAACTCATAATAGAACATCAGAATAGAACATCAGATCTAGAATAGAACAAGACAACTTTGTTATTTTGGCCATCATCCACCGGCCCCACTTGATCCAATCACAACAAAGTACAAACCTTGTCACCCCGGGCTCCATAGACTCATGTAGCCACGCGAAGTTCAGGCAATTTTACGGGCCAAAGGCGAACATAGTGGACGGTTCTAGAATAGAACATTAGAATAGAACATCAGAATAGAACACCAGATCTAGGATAGAATATAACAAGACAATTCGTCCATTATCCACCGGTCCCACTGATCCAATCACAACAAAGTACAAACCCTTTCACCGCGGGCTCCATAGACTTATTTAGAACGGGAATGCTCAGGCAATTTTACGGGGCCAAAGGCGGACACAGTGGCGGAGTTTACGTTATTTCTTGATATTCTCAGTAATTTGGGAGATGTATTTTGGGCCCACCAAACAGTCAAACATGATGAATTTCAATCAATCAAGTGTCTTTTTGTTATTTTACAAGGTCAAAGGTGAGCGGTATGAGCACATTTTATGTCTCAGATGACCTTTACCCTTTATTTGTGAAATGTTGAAATGTTATCTTGCACGTCTAACTTGATTAATGCATCATATGAATGATTTAAGAGACACTTTCACGACGACATGATCATGAAGAGACTCTTGTAACTCATACATATCTGAAGTTATTCTGGAGGGGTTCTGATGTTGCATCACCTGCAGAGATAATGTTAACGACTGTTTCTGTAGTTTTACCTGCTATGTTACGATAATAAACTCATCATCATGTGACTATCCAAACTTTATGGGTTTTATTACAGACAGTGATAACAACAGATTTACCGTCACGTCCTTACGAGTGTTTTTATGAATGTCGAAGGTTAATTAGAAGACACAAAACTGTGTAGACAGCCGTTATGTTTTATAATGACCCCGGATGTTACATTAACTCCTGCTAATGGCCAGCTGGTCCTGTAGTCTGCTCCTCACAACCTGCTCCCTCGTGCATATCAACACGCCAAGGTCAAACAACGCAACATCTCAAGGTCAACCCGAACAAAGATGGCGGATCTTTGATGAATGCGTTCCGTAGAGTTTCTCGAGGGGGGCTCATTACCGCAAAGGTCTGCCTCTTAGCGATGACCCCTGGACCAACTTCAGGTGGATTCCAACATTCTGGTCACGACAGCCAATAGCGCTAACTAGGGATTCGGAACAGCCCCAAGTAGCTCATTTGTACGCCCATTCATCAGGAAAGAGATTATATCTACGAAATACAGGCAGTAACGCATTCATTATCTCATCACATGTTGTGATCTGTATTTCAGTGTTACACACCGACGTGCGCGTTGGTAATGATGATGATAATTGTAGGCTCAGTGTACAGCGTGTCTAGCGTATCTTTTATACTTACATTCATCAGTAAATAGATGATATCCACGGAAGTATGGACAGTTTGCGTTCATCATTATATTATCACAGTTTGCGATCTGTGTGGCACAATGTACAACGTATCTACATGTAGGTAATCTGGTGGGATAAGCTTATTTGTACTTACATTCATCAGAAAAGCGGTGATATCGACATAACAGACGGTTTGTGTCAAATGAAGCCCCAAATATTCACATTTTTTAAATTGTTATACACTGACATACGGCATTAATGATGATAATGATGATTAGTTCTTACAGTGTACAGCGAAGCTAGGGAACCTAGTCGGAGAAGCTTATCAATTCTTACATTCATCAGTAAAGAGATACTATCCACACAAATACAGTCAGTTTGCGTTCATCATTATATAATAACTGTGTGCAACCTTGTTTGCGAACCTAGTCGCGGTAGCTTATTCGTACTTGCATTCATCAGTGAAAAGATAATATCCATAGAAATACATCTACAGTTTGCATTCATCATTATATAATCATATGTTGCGATCTCATGTATTTTATGTATGTGTAGTGTGAAGCGTATTTAGGAGATGTGCTTGGAGTAGCCCATTTGGGCTTCACAAACATCAGTAAAGAGATAAAATCCACAGAAGTACAGACAGTTTGCATTCATCATTATATAATCATATGATGCGATCTCATTTATTTCATGTATGTCAAGTGTGAAGATGTACTTGGTGTAGCTCATTTGTACTTGCAAACATCAGTAAAGAGATAAAATCCACAGAAATGCAGACAATTTGTGTTTATCATTATATCATCACAGTTTGCAATCTGTATTTTTGTACGTACAATGTAAAGTGTAGTTAGGGAACCTAGTCGGACTCGTATTTGCAAACATCAGTAAAAAGATGATATCAACAGAAATACAGACAGCATGCATTCATCATTACGTAATAGCATTTTGCCATCTAGGCTCAGCGCCTAGTGCAGTTAGGGAACCTATTCGAATGATTTTCTGATTTTCTCATCATTTGTACTTAAAAACATCAGTAAAAAGATGATGTCAATAGAAATACAAACAGTATGCACTCGTCATTACGTAATCACATTTTGCAATCTGTATTAATTTCTGTATTGTTTCTTCTTCTTGTTTCAACCCAACGTTGAGGAGACCTTATCAAGTAAGGAAATGTGTCTTGTAGACACCGTGTACAGCGTAATTATGGACTTATTCGTCATTTGTACTTACAAGCATCAGCAAAAAGATGCTATCCACAGAAATACAGACAGCATGCGTTCATGATTATGTAATCGCATTTTGCCATCTGTGCGATTTGTAAGCTCAGCGCAAGGTGCAGTTAGGTACCTACTCTGCCCGGATTAGCTCATTTATACCGTTATACATCAGCGCACAGATAATATCATCACTGGAAGGGCAGCCAGTAGGCGGTAATCATATCATAATCACATTTTACCACATTACTTCCATATCAGATTTTTACGTAACAGAAATTGACGACGAATTAATTTTCTGCAGACAGGAATGACGAATATGCTATATCTAATTACTCATATCAATTCTGCGGCAGCGATTGTTCAGGATTGGTCTCGGGCACAGCGGCGATGTCATGGGTTGTAATGTCAGACCGACGATTGGAGATCGAGACGAAACGCTTGATTAGATCTGTTATTGTCATTACCTTGTTTGCGTACGTACACGAATCCGCAAGGGCCACGGGAAGTTAAACGTTTTTAGCATGTAGACACACAAGGGCGAAACCATTAGTTAAATCTGTGCCGTCGGTGATTAAAAAGTCTGGCCTGGGTGGGGTTTAATCTGTAATCAAACCGCAGTGGATAAAGGCATGCCTTTAACCCCACAGGGGGCGGATAAAGACCTGTTCTTAATCCAGCGAGGAGGTGGATTTGGACGTACCCTTAATCCGAGGAGACGATAGATTAGGACGACAAAGCGATAGATTAGGGCAAGACCTTAATCCTGCGGGGATAAGGATCAGATTGTGCCATTGATCCCGCAAAGCGATCAAGACGTACCCGTCGAGGAGTGAATAACGGTCATGCCCTAAATCCCAGGAGACGATGGATTAGGACGGCAAGGCGATAGATTAGGACAAGACCTTAATCCTGCGGGGACAAGGATCAGATTGTGCCATTGATCCAGCAAAGCGATCAAGACCTACCCGCCGAGGAGGTGAATACGTCATGCCCTAATCCCAGGAGACGATGGGATATGACGTGCCCTTAATCCTCCAAAGCGACCAGGGCGTGACCTTAATCCTGTAAGGAGATAGATTAGAACGTGCGCTTTCTTCCAGGACGTGATGGATTGGGCCTGCTCTGAATCACTTAAAGTGAAGGTGCTTTTAATCCGACAAGGAAATGAATATGGCCATGCCCTTAATGCCATAAGGCGACGGGTCACATTTCCAAATCGGCACAGTTTGTGGACACTGAAAGAATGATATAGAAGTCAACAAAACACACAAAACATAAAAAAAAAGAAGTTCGTCATGAGCATAAATTGTGTATATTGCTTAATTTGCCATTTTATCTGTCGTTCCCGCAAACTGCCCGGCCGGGCCCCGGTTAGGAAATGTGACTCTAGCATTAGTGACCATAGCCCTTAATTCGGCAAGAAAGTGGCTAGGGTCATGCCCTTAGTCCCTGGAGGCGTTGGACGTGCCGTTAATCCGGGGATAAGAATTGTGTTTAACCTCTTACGTGCGCTAAATCTTAGGAGGAACTGGATTAGGACAAGTCCTTAATCCTAGGAGGCGACGGAGCTGTATAAGGACCTGTTTTTTTAATCTCTTACGTGTGCTAAATCTCAGGAGGAAATGGATTAGAATGAGTGTTTAATCCTAGGGGGCGACGGACCTGTATAAGGACCTGTTTTTTAATCTCTTACGTGTGCTAAATCTCAGGAGGAACTGAATTAGAATGAGTGTTTAATCCTAGGAGGCGACGGATCTGTATTAGGACCTGTGTTTGATCTCACACGGCCTATACTGCATTACCGTTCTGACGCTCGCGGCTCCGCTTTGTGTCAGGTCCAGACATATCCTTCACTGATAATCAAAGAAAGGCGGGAGGGCCCAAACGACCGGGGAGCACTCCTCGGGACGGCAACATGACAGGCTAGAGTGGACAGCAAACATATATGTTTTATGCCCCTTCCTTAGAATGCAGGACCTTTGAATCCGATTTCCGGCCCGCGGTGCTCCCTGCACGGTAAATGAAGGTAATTTCTACAGTAAGCCACTTTGGAGGATCGTTTGGAGAAGCGAGTTTAACGTCCCTGCAAGTCACTCAACAATTACAGCGGTTTTCTCTGCGCAGTCTTTAGCGGTTCCCCGAAGCGCAGAATCCCAGCGGATATGTGTGGGACGGTTATCAAGATTAGAAGCGGGGATAGACGTTTATAGTGAAGAACCTAGTACTTCCTCCCGCCTTTCACATCCCGCCTTTCACACAGGACGGCGTTAAGTGGCCAGAGATCGTCTCAAGTGTCTCTCACATCTGAGCGGAGGACTCTTAAGTTAAAGGAGGCGCCTCGGATAACTCTGGGTTTCCGATTCGGGTCTGAGGCTTATCGATGTCCGGAGATGGAGAACAAACGCCGGTGAGAGAAAGGATCGCGTCGTTAACACACCAGGCAACGCCTTGGGACGTGCGCTCGGTAACGCCGCGTAACGCTGGGGACGTGCGCTTTGTGCGTCAGGTAACGCCAGGAACGTGCGCGCTCCGCAGCGCCAGGTAACGTTCTGCAGCGCCACATGACGCTCGGCACCGCGGTGATTAGGTCAGGTTTACGGGGTTTCCGCGAGGCTAACCCTCCTGCTCACCTGGTGACCGCTCCCTCTGGCCTCTCGCCTTACCGACAGACGGGCGGGGATCAACTTTCGCTTCCCTGATTGATTGATAAATTGACTGATCGATTGATCAACTGACAGTCTTCGCGTTCATCGTGCTCATTATCACCCCCATCTGACCGCCCCAGTAGACCGCGGTGTCGGAGTTATACATGCAGTCACGAGGTTTCTAACGTCCAACCTCGTCCCTGAGAGGTACCCAGCGTCGGTCGTCGTCCCCAGATTGAGAAGCGCAGAACACGACAGGCGGGATTTGTGTGTAGAGCCCCTACCAGTCTCCGGGAGTCCGTTTGATCGAGTAACATGTCCCTTGTTACGTGGCGTCGCGCCGTGCTGATGGGATGGTGTGTCCTGACTCTCATACAAGGTACGTGATTTCATATCTGTGCTGCTTGTGACAAATTGTGTATAGGTTTGTATGGGATATATTTCTCACTCAGGCTCTGCGTAAGAGCCACCGATATTGCGAACGGAAATGACTCTTGCACGCCTTGGAAAATAGTAACGTTGGCTCGGGTGCTCAGCTATAAGGACATCCCCATAGAAGCTGCTGAGCAGGTCGTTGGAATTCTCAGCGTCTACAGAAAATCATTAGTATCGGGGATCGCTGTGACGGGACAATTGGTCTAAGCGACTCTTTGTCGAAGACGGTGCTGCAATCTTGCGCATCAGAACGCTTCGACATAAATACTTCATCACGCAGTATTTGTGATATGAATGTACAAACAATGCTGCGCCCTGAACGGCGACTCCCCCGGTATAAATAAAAGATCAGTTGCCGGCCTGAGGTACTTCATGCTCAGACGGCGCGCCTTACAGCACAATCCCGGGAGGGGAAGAACAAACCCGATCGATAATAAGGTTTTCAGCCGAGCAGTCGGCTCTATATAGCTGGAGACAAGTACCAACAGTTAAAGCTGAAGTACAACAGACACCGCGAGTTTTTACTTCCCCCTATAGCGTGACTGGGGCGCTTTAAAATCCACTTCACTTAAAGAACAACTTAAAGCGGAGGAATTCGGCCCTAATAGCCTGCCAGCTCGGCGTGTGGCGGCATTATTTTCTCGTCGCGAACACTCGCCAATTTGAGGGTAATCGTTTCTACAAGCAGTTGTCGGCAATTGAAATTACAAACCGGGCAATTTCTTCACTCGTGCATTTCTTAATGGGAGTCATGTCGGTTAGCGGCCGACAACGTGAGACGCATTTAACGTCACCGGCGCCACACGTACTCATCAGTCAAGGGGCAGCTGTACCTCAGGGGTTACGGAGGTTCTACGTATCCCCCTCTAAACACACTGCCAAAAAGTCAGGGGGGATTACGAGGGGTTTCGAGTAAACGTAAATGACCCCCCTCAAAAAAAATTCTAGAATATCAGGGGATTTTTCCCCACAGAGGTGTAACAGAGTTCTTCCTACCCCCTCTAATCACACACTGCCAGGAAGTTAGGGGGGGGGGGTAGTTGTCCCTCGGGAGTTTTCGGGAGGGGGGTATACTTACCCCCCCCCCCCTGGTACACTACAAACTTATGTGGTAGTCAGGGTTCTTCATACCACACCCATACGCTTCATAAGATGGACATCAGGGTTTGTATTTCGAACGTGCGTTACAGGGGGTTCTTTAGAACTACTTACACCCTAATAACACTACCATATATGGTAGCCAGGGGGCATGCCTTCCTCAGGGGGTACTGGGGGTGTCCTACTAACCCCAAACACGCAGTCTCAGTGGGGCACATCTCCCTTAGTTTGGGGGGAGTTCTATGTAGCCCCTAAAACATTGCCAAATATGGTAGTCTTCTTCATGGCCTTATAGGGGCTCTTACTCCTTCCCCCAAAGCACATTGCCCAATATAGAAGTCAGGGGGCATCTCTCCCTCAGGAGTTCCAATAGGATCTACTTAGCCGCTAACCACGCTGCCTAATACGGTGGTCCTGTCGGCGTCACGTTCAGGCGAGGATTATGACAAGTTGAAAGATTTACTCGGTCCGACAGACACTGAATTAATGAACTGAAAAGCCAATTCATCACGGAGAGTGGGACGGCTTCATGTTCTGGAGAAATGGACGGTGCGTAACGTTACATTGGCAGCAGGGATAGTGGATCTGAAAACACTGACAGAAATGCAACGTAACATTAACAGCATGGTTGGTTAGAGAATCTTAAAACATTGGCAGAAAAGTAACATTATATTGGCAGCTACTAAAGAGAGAATGTCAAAACGTCGACAGAAACGTAACGTTATATTTCTAGCAGGGACGGTTAAGGAATCTTGATACACAGACAGAAACGCAACGTAACATTAACAGCATGGCTGGTTAGAGAATCTTAAAACATTGGCAGAAAAGTAACATTATATTGGCAGCTACTAAAGAGAGAATGTCAAAACGTCGACAGAAACGTAACGTTATATTTCTAGCAGGGACGGTTAAGGAATCTTGATACACAGACAGAAACGCAACGTAACATTAACAGCATGGCTGGTTAGAGAATCTTAAAACATTGGCAGAAAAGTAACATTATATTGGCAGCTACTAAAGAGAGAATGTCAAAACGTCGACAGAAACGTAACGTTATATTTCTAGCAGGGACGGTTAAGGAATCTTGATACACAGACAGAAACGCAACGTAACATTAACAGCATGGCTGGTTAAAGAAGCTTAATACATTGGCAGAAAAGTAACATTACTCTGCCAGCAGTGGTATATAGGGAATGTTAAAACGTCGATAGAAAAGTAACGTTACATTGGCAGCAATGGGTGGTGGATCCTAAAACACTGGCAGGAACGTGATATTTCTAGCAGGGATGGTTAAAGAATATTAGAAACAAAGACAGAAACTCAAAACGCTGATAGAAAAGTGACGTTACATTGGCAGCAAGGGGTGGTGGACCTTAAAATACTCAAAGAAATGCAACATTACATTAGCAACAGGGTTGGTTAGAGAATCTTAAAACATTGGCAGAAAAGTAACATTGCATTAGCATCAGGGGTAGATAGAGAATGTTAAAACGCCGATAGAAAAGTAACGTTATATTTGCATAAGGGTTGGTGGATCTTAAAACACTGACAGGAACGTAACAATATATTTCTAGCAGGGATGGTGAGGGAATCTTAAAACACAGATAGAAACGTAACGTTACATTAGCATCAGGGGTAAGTAGAGAATCTTAAAATGTTGATAGAAAAGTGACGCTACATTGGCAGCAGAGGTGGTTAAAGAATTAAAGCATTGGCAGAAACATAACGTTAAATTACGCAAGATAACAGTTTCTCAAAAAATTAAATAAAAATTAGAAACAGTAATTGGTTGTAGCAGTGATAGCGAATCTTAAAGTTGAGAGAAAGGGAGAGAGAGAGAGAGAGAGAGAGAGAGAGAGAGAGAGAGAGAGAGAGATGCAAACACGAACCCCAATACGAAGGGTCCTAACGCTTGTTCCTGCATGCGATAATTGCAAGGCACCGCGTCACCCTGAGGCAGGTCGCCTGAACTACTGCTCCCAATTTGGACGAAGCGTGACCAGAACCACGGATCATTAAACCCAGACCTATCCATGCACCATGGACGTGCAGTACAGCATGCCCTTATCTTACTTTGCACAATATTCACCACAGTCTAATCAGTGTAGAATGTCAATGTGTTATTCACTAGAACCTTGGACAGGGCAAACCTATAGACTCTGACGTTTTTGAAAGAGGAGTAAAAGAAACTATTTACATCAGGGTTTAAAAAAAATAACCTTCACAAAACTTAAACCTTCTGCAACTTATGAGCCATAGCCGGTGGAGACACATTTTCTATCTGCGTAACGTGACGTCACAGAAACGGTAGATTGCTCATTCTTTGACTGGAGTTGTACAGTTGAAACTTTGGGTTAGTCCAATTCTTGTGAGTTGGAAGTTCCAGTTCAGCTTTGATTCAGAGTGATTTCTACCAACGCTGATGAACTTTTATGCTAATATCCAGCATAGTCTAATCAGAATTTGCTTGCAACTAATCGAAAACATTCCACCCGAAAATTGGGCACGGCAAAATTGCAGACTTAGTTAATGTCACCTTAAGTAAATAATGACATCTGAACCTAAGCCCAAAATCAATATCAAATGGAAGTACACATTTCCCACAGTTTCTAACACCTAGACATCCTCTTATGTATTTTCTACGTGTCCAGTTGACGGTTTGTCACATCTCACTGTAATTGAATTTCTACGTAAGATCAACCTAGCCGGATTCTGGTGAAGAAGAGGTCAGAAATCCTATTTCCGACAGCTCGACTTTTGGAGAATTCCATCTTCGGGCCAAATTCCTCCTCAGTCAAGTTCAGAAGCGCTGCCCATAACCTCTGATGCGCAGCGATTGTGGGTGTCTGGCAGCTCTCTATATTCATAGAAGCAGAATTGGAGGCATAAAGGATACATATGGCGGTTCTATGAGCGTTCATCTCTCTCTGCTAGCTTCAATCTGGCTGCGCACTAAAGAGTGATTCGATCCTTCCCGTACAAATAACGTCTGTGGCAGCTTTACTGCGGATCGTATAACATCAGCACGCCGCGCGAGCCACCAGGCATCGATTTCTCGTTTATGATGGAGAAACTGACAAATTATTCATTTCAGAAAATCGTTTGTTCCTCTCGTGTACGTCTTATTCTTTCTCAGAGTAAGGGGATATTCTTACGGACATTGTTTAATTTCTATTCTTCTTTCAAATATTCCTAAGATCTATGACTTAGAAGAGGAAAATGTATGCATCTAGATAAATCGTTCGTTCCTTTCTTATTCTTTCTAGAAGTAAGAGGATGCTCTTACTGACATGGTTGGGGGAATGTTTTAATCTTTATTCTTCTTTCAAAAAGTCCTTCAGATATGTCACTTAGACCTATAAAAGCGGAGAAGGTTTACATTTCAAAGAAATAGCTTGTTCCTCTCGTGTATGTCTTATTTTTTCTCGAAGTAAGGGGATACTCTTACGGACATGGTTGGAGGAATTGTTTACTCTCTATTCTTCTTTCAAAAAGTCCTTCAGATATGTAACTTAGCCCTATTAAAGAGGACAAGGTTTACATTTCAAACAAGTCGTTTTTTCTCTTCGTGTACGTCTTATTCTTTCTCGAAGTAAACGGATACTCTTACCGACATGGTTGGCAGAATAGTCTAATCTCTATTCTTCTTTCAGAAATTCCTTCAGATATGTCACTTAGACCTATAAAAGAAAACCATTTGTTCCTTTCGTGCACGTCTTATCATGTTTATCACGGCTCCAAGTAAGAATATACCCTTAACGACATAGTTGGAAGAATAGTTTGATATTTCAAATATTCTGTAAGATCTAGAGCTTGGCCATATGGAAGAGGGAAAAGCATGCAATTCAGAAAATCGATAGTTCGTTTGGTGTTCATCTTACTCTCTCTCGATCTACTCCAAAAGTAAGGGGATACGCTTAACGACATGGTTGGAGAAACAGTTTCATCTTAATTTCATTCTACTTTCTCAAAGATTCTTTAAGATCTATGACTTACCACTATAGAAGAGGAAGGACATATATTTCAGACAATCTTTTGTTCATTCGGTGTACCGTTTATTCTTTACGAACTTCAGATCTGTAACATAACCCTGTAGAAGAAGAAAAGTACAAACTTTTTGTTAGTTTCGTGTATATCATTCTCTCTCGAACTACTCCAAGTAAGGATATTATCATAACGACATGGTTGGAGAAAAATATTTTTTTTTAGATTTCTTTACCTCCTGTAGCAACATAGCCATGTAAAAGAGGACAAAACATACAATTCAGACAACCATTTGTTACATTTGTGTCCTATATCATCTCTCTCTTTCTCTCTCTCTCTCTCTCTCTCTCTCTCTCTCTCTCTCTCTCCACCGTGCTCTCTCTCTCTCTCTCTCTCTTTCTCTCTTCCAAGTAAAAGGGTACCCTCGTAACTCCGATGATGCATGAATATTCCAGCTTTGTTCTGACGAGAAAATTGTTTTCAAAACGTCCTTCAGATATGCAAATTGACCCTGTATAAATATTAAAAAGCCATGTTTATGTTTTCAGGTTCACCGAACTTTATATACGTTTGGCATAGGCTATGTGAATTTAATGACGCTTTTAGTTTAAGCGTAGCGGAAGTCATTCCGTAAGCCCGTATCCCAGTGTTCCTCACCGCCGTTATTACCGCAGTGTCTGTGAAACGGCGATTCCGCGGCCCAAATTGCGGCAATCCCGTTTGAAACAGCGGTGCACTTCGCTTAGAAATCCCCGCAGCCTCGGATGGTTTTCTGTGAATGGGCATCAATAAATTACGAAGGTTGCAATGGAGGGTAAATGAATCATCGCGCTCCGCGTGTCACTTAGCTTTAATCTATCACCGCTGATCGAAGCTCTAACCGGTTTATCTTCCGGCCGTGCCTCGCGCGGGTCATTGTTTGACCAGTGCAGAATGTGTCCCTACTTTCTCCAATCATTGCTTATCGACTGGAGAAGGTTCTGTTTGGCATTAGCAGTAATTCCTGCCCGTGAGGGAATATCAGATTTGATATCGGGTGTGCGCCGGGGTTTCTTTCCAATAAAAACAATAATTACGCCGGGAGCAGGGGAGGTAAATTGTTTGCCCTTCAAACTCGCCCCAGCGAACTCTGATAAATAATTGATCAGAGAAGTGAGCTACTCTTTCTGCTTCCGTCCTCCAAGTGGAAACGACTCTTCCCACGACTTCGGGAACGCGACGCCGCCGTCATTAATATATTTACTCATTTCATTCACACGTATTCATCAGGGATTCGGGAGAAAGTGTTGTTCGATTGTGAAATGTACCGTTAGAAAGATCTGATTCTGATCACATGCTGAATGTTTGAAGTTGGCCGTCTAAGTGTAAGTGTAAGACGCATAAATTAGCGTTGAATATGTTTTTGATGTCGTTCTTCATTTCATTCACACATATTCATAAGGGATTAAGGAGAAAGCTTCGTATGCTCTGCTTAGGATGTGGTGATTTTCAAATGTACCGTTAGAAAGATCTGATGCTAATCACATGCTGAATGTTTGAAGTTGGTCGTCCAAGTGTAAGTGTAAGAAGCATGCATTAGCATTGAATATGTTTCTGATGTTGTTCTTCATTTCATTCACACATATTCATCAGGGATTGAGAGGAAAGCCCCGTATGCTCTGCTAAGGATATGGGGATTACTCGATTCTGAAATGTATCGTTTGGAGGATCAGGATAGGGTGTTATCTCGTGACGTCACATGCTGCTTGGTTGACGTTAGTTAAAGAGTTAGATGCATAAATTAGCATTAAATATGTTTTTGATATCGCAATTACGTGACTGTGATTACAAAAATTAACTAGGATTTATCTGACGCTTCGATGTATAATCATCTAGCATCTCGGTACAAATGCGTAAATGTGCCCAAAAATGATATTTTTGTTATTTTCGCTTTTGTTGGTAGCCTTGAAATAAGGATAGACAAATTGAATTTCGGACCACCTGGACCCAAATCAGTCCTCAGGAACGTAATGCCTGGTAGTGACAGAATAATAGCTTTATGCCACTAGTAGCTTTATGCCCCTAGCCGTGAGAACCCTGGCAGTTATAGGCCTCATCATCACCTGTATGTCAGTGTAGATTCAATTGCTGCGTCTTTCTAAAACCCTGGTTAGAGTAATTTAAAGCAAAACTTGACAAGCACATAGAAAGACATCAAGAGATGGTCTCTGGCCAACCCACAGAAACCAGAGATAACCTGAAATCCCATAATTCCAACATGGGATCTCGTCCTAAGATTCTACTGTACTGTACTGTACTGTACTGTACTGTACTGTACTGTACTGTACTGTACTCTATTTTGCTCTGCTCTATTCTACTCTACTTATTTTTGAATAATTGACTTCAATAAAGTTAAGCCATGCCGGGGACAGCAATGTTGTAAATCCTCTTCGCAAATTGTCACACTTTCGACAACGCAGCCAATCTGCCACAGGCAACAGCCCCTCCCCCCAAATCCCCTGATAAGAACTAGTCCCAATAGACCGATCCCAAAGCCACGCCCCCTGTTCGATTTCGAACACCTCCGTCAAAAACAGGGTTTGACGGACCAAACATGGCCGCCGCGGCTAGATTGAAAATAATGCCACTGACTTCGGTTTAGCTTTTGTGGCACTGAAACCCTTTCAGAGCGGGCCAAATAAGAATGCTATGTCTTCTTTGTTGAAGGCTGTATCCACCGGGTAGAGTTGTTTAAGGAGGGGGTAGGTGTAGTTGCGGTGAGAGCGTAATGTTTTCGGTCAATGTTAAAGCGGTATGCGCCGCATAGCTTTCCCTTGTCGGTGGGCATCAGCGCCCAGTTTCTGACAACCAGCCGATGCACGTGTAAAACAGGGTTCATATATCTGTGATAGGGTTCCCACTGTATTGACTGCATGCATAACAGCCGCATGTTATTTGGTAACTAAGAATTAAAATGCATCCTTTTACTTCCCTGTTCACTTTCAAGTTAACCAGTTTCACACACCAGTAACTGAAGATACGAAACACTGCGCTATAGCGTACTTTGTAGTAGTCAGCATGTGGTACAAGCTTCCTCTCCTTGAGTGCCCGATCTATTTTCTTTTAAATTCGTTTTTGTTCTGAGCATGCAGTCAACCAATACAGTGGAAAACCTGTCCCAGATATACGTACCCTGCTTTACACGTGCTATTTCTGCCCCGCCAACGCTGTTTTTGACGGAGGTGGGCTGAATAGAACAGGGGGTTCTATGGGTCTTCTAATCGTTCGATATGGTGTTCGACAGGATCGGTCTATTTAGATGAAGTTGCAGATGGAAATTGCAAATCTATTATAACCACCTGCCTTTAAGTCTAACTGAAGAATCGTGCGATAGCCATCATCACCAGTGCTTCTGCTGTCTCACACAGGAGAGTTGTGGTCTCCAATACATTTTTCTTGATTACCAGTAAACGAGTTGGCGAGTCGCCCGAATCGAGGCAGAATGAGTGTTTAGCCAGACGGAACTCCCGCACGATGTGTATCGCTAATAGTGTACTCTGGACGATAAGTGCTCTGGACGCACAAGTAAAACATCTCGTCAGCACGTGCCCAAGCGGTCTGATTGGGAGCCCCAGCCGTAAGTGCTTTCCCCTAATCACTCACCCTCTTTAAATTAAACGCATGACCAGCATTACAATCATTGCTCCATCGCGCGGGGGACTGGTGCGGTCTCGCCTGCGGTTTGGAGCCGATCGAAGAAGTGATTGCTGGGAGGTTTTTTACATCGCGATTCAAGATGCGGTTTCCAAATTGACCACTCATCAAAGTACAGCACTCGGACGGTAATTTCTGTGCTTTCAACTGTTCGAGGCTGTTATAAGGTTGTATATATATATACATTACTCTGCGGTAGCTAAAGTACGCACGAATTTTGCTTTCAGATACGAATCATTATACGCGACAAATTGAACATTTCTTCGAAATTAGTCCAAAGCTGTTTGAGTTCTTCTAACACTACCAAAATGATTGCACGTTTTAGAACTGTGCTAGTTTTATTTGATGACTTCGGAATGTGCGGTCAACGTCCATTGGCATTGACACGTGCGGTGCATCAATGTCTCTATCATCTATGTCTATTTTCTATTATCGGTGCATCTACTTCGAATATGTCAGTCAGTATTAGTACAGTCTAGGAGATGGTATTGGGCACAGACAAAATTGATAGTTTCAAGTAAAAAAAAAGAAGAGATCTTTCAGAATCGTGTCCAAGCACAGTTCAATTTACATCTATTATCTAAGATATAAATATATATATATATATATATATATATATATATATATATATATATATATATATATATATATATATATATATATATATATATATATATATATATATATATATATATATATATATATATATATATATTCTAATGGTACATTTGACATTCCATACTTATAGATAGATATATATAAAACTTCTGTATTTAAACTGTTTCTGCAATATCACTTAGACACACATGCAATAACCAGACCGGTGATTAATAGTTTGTTAGACCGTGACCAAACCTTTACTGAGAATCACATTAACCCCTCGTGTTGATGCACACAGATAACACCCCGTCCATCTGTCGTCTGACGCTGTTACATTTATTTTTATATCATATCAAGTTTATTGCAAGTTCTTGCCCGTGGGCTTATTGCAAGTACATGTAACATGAAATGACGAACAGGACAGACAATGGGTAACAATATAACATGTGACTATTCTAGTCTAAATACTGACACTATTTCTAATATATTGGGTTTGACTCCTTTTTCCAAGAAATCAATTTTGGCCGTTTCCTCTATTCACCAAGCAGAGGCTTTCATCGAGAGGGGTAGTTTTGTCCGGGATTTTTTTACGTCCCTCTGAGAGGGACGTAAAAAAATCCTGGACAAAACTACCCCTTTCGATCGAAGCCTCTGCTTGGAGAATACGTTTCCTCTCCCTCAAAGATATTATTATTCTCCTTACAGCACAACTCGAGGCACAGTGATTAAATATCTCTCCCCCAGGCGAACACACTTTCCGCCCTGCCCTTCTCGTAGTACGACATGTCTGTGATGATATTGGCTGATGAATTAAACCTGCCGAAAGTTGCCCGATGATATTTTCTGCGGCTGACACCTCGCGCTGATCGACATTTGGTGTTCTGGAAATCGATGAATGGTTGTCAGAATTCGGAAGAACGTAACAGACCATATCTCTTAGATGCCACAGGCATTTCCGTTTACCAAAGCCTCATGACACTCCCAGCTTGTAAGGTGAAGGATCCTTGTGTAATAAAAGCAAACAGAGAAGAAAACGGGCACCCCCAAGAACTCTGAGTTATAGGCCTCATCATCACCTGTTTGTCAGTATAGATTCAATCGCTGCATCTTTCTAAAACCCTGGTTAGAGACAAGCATTGTGGACATGACACTCCCAGCTTGTAAGGTTAAGGCTCCGTGTGTAATAAAAGCAAACAGAGACCATCACTCACAAGAAAACGGGCACCCCTAACCCCTGATGGTCGCTAGTGAATAAAGAAATTAATTTGGCCGTTTCATCTCCGAAGCTCCCTCAAAGATCCAGCAACAGAAGAGCGTGTGATTAGGTATCGCAGCTCAATTGTAAATTTACACAGTTTACGAGAGTTTCCGGGTCTACATTTGGAATAACACAGTAAAAGGGTTTAAGACCAGAAAGATTAAGTGCACTGTACTCACAGGTTTATGGATGGGAGGCTTATAGACAAGATAAAATCTTTCTTCCAATGATTTTTACGATAATTAAAGTGCAGTATGGCTATGAATTTGGGCTGTTATAAATTTAACGATGGCGTCATTACATGCATATCATCAGTGAAGGTAAGGAACTTAGAGTCAATGTTACGGTAAAATGTTGCCTCGAACCTTCGCCACGTTTTACTAGAAGTTGGTTTATTGTCACGTGAAGATCTTTAATACGTCTTATCTCAGCTTAGACCCTCATGACTCCCTTGGCGAGGTAATTATTGCCATGCATATCCAGCTTTAAGAGACCAGTAGTAATCAGCGTATGTTGCACTATGACAAATTAGGTCCGATAGACTATTTTCCGGTAAGGTAACTACGAGCGACTATAACAAGTTTCTAGGAAGGTTAAGTACAGCGTATGTTTTCAATAGGAAGGGGAAAAGACTTGAAAATTATGAGGATTTGAAGAAGATGGTACTTCGCCCCGGTCAGCCGTTTTAGTTACGGTTAGGCTAAGATCGGCATTTTTCAGGAAAGATAGGTATTGTTATCTTTAAGTGTGACCCGCTATTTTCCAGAAATACACGTGTTGCCCTCTATTTCCTGGAAATGTAGGTACGACTGACGATTTTCCAGGAAGCTTAAGACAGGTACGCCCACTATTTTCCGGAAAGACATGCGTGACCCTCTATTTTCTGGAAACGTAGGTACGACCGACGATTTTCCAGGAAGACAGGTCCGACCCGCTATTTCCTGGAAGGGGCAGCTGTCGTGACCATCTTCACCACAATAAACACCGCCATAAAACTCACCACTAAACCCCCGTCGCTACCTGAGTGGTGGCACCAACCGTCCCTCCATTGACCATGTTGTAATCAGCGAGCCTTATGGTCAACAGACGGCCGTTAGATCGGGAATTAGTGCGTGGAGGACTCGTGCTGGGAAATATCGACAGACATGTCGGAATGGCTTGGGAGTTCTTCTCTTTAAATAGCTTGTTTTCATCACCTTTGTATCCAGGTCGTACTAAAGCCAAATAGTGCTTTTGTCGCTGTCAACTTGTAATGGACACTGATCATGAGTCGCTTTAAACATGTCAGGCACAGAGTCTATTCCCCAGCTCCATCTGGAATACGTTTTTAAAGCCTACATATAGATTCCCGGGTGGCTCAATCGTTTTCCTTCATATATAGTTCGTTTTCATCACTTCTCCGTCGAAGGCAGGGCTGTACAAGTGCTCCAGAAGGCTTATGCCGAGCTAGCAACCGTTAAACCTGTCCAATAGTATTGGTCGCATCCCAGATCATATTTTTGACCTGATGGCTCTAAATGTTTTCTTTATAAATAGCTCGTTTTCATCACTTCTCTTTCGACGCCAGGGCTGTACAAGTACTCCGGAGTGCTTATGAGCCAGCAGCCGTTAACCCTGTATTGGTCGCATCCCAGATCATACTTGTCCGGACGGCTCTAATGCTCATCCTTATAAATAGCTTCCGTCGTCACTTTTCTTTCAACGCCAGGGTTGTACACATACCAGAGAGTATTTATGTTCCAGGAAATGCTTAACCTGTCCAATAGTATTGGCCATATTCCTAGATCATACTTGTCCGGATGGCTCTAACGCCTATCCTTATAAATAGGTCTTCGTCATCACTTTTCTTTCGACGCCTGGGTTGTACAAATACCAGAGAGTGTCTGTGTTCCAGGAAATGCTTAACCTGTCCAATAGTATTGGTCATATTCCCAGATCATACTTGTCCGGATGGCTCTAACGCTTATCCTTATAAATAGGTCTTCGTCATCACTTTTCTTTCAACGCCAGGGTTGTACAAATACCAGAGAGTCCTTTTGTTCCAGGAAGTGCTTAACCTGTCCAATAGTATTGGTCATATGCCTGGATCAATTTGTCTTGATGGCTCTAAATGTTTATTTTTGCAAATAGCCTTTTTTCGTCGCCTTTCGTTCGACGCCAGGGCTTTACAAGTACCCTACAGTGCTTATGAACCAGTAACCGTTAAGCCTGTTTGATAGTATTGGTCATATCCCTAGATCATATTTGTCATGATGGCTCTAATTTTTATCTTTAGGAATTATCATTTTTCTGCATACGGAATACCTTCTAACGAGCAACATGCTGTACACAGATTCCCGGGTGGCTTATGCATTTACCTTTATGAATAGCCCGTTTGCATCACTCTTCTTTTGACGCCAGTGCTGTTCAAATACCGTAAAGTGCCTATTAGCTTGTAAACATCAAGATTTCATCGTTGGCATTCCTATATCCTATACATCATGTCCTTATGCCTCCAATGTTCATCTTTATAGATGGCTTGTTGCTATCAATTTTCTTTTGATGCCAAGGCTGCAGAAAAATATGTGTCTTTGATCTAGGAAACGTTAAGCCTTTATTTGTCGCATCGCTAGATCATACATATCCTGGAGGCTCCAATATCTATCTTTAGAAAAACCATAGAGAGCTTTATGTTCCAGCAGATCTTAAACTTGTTCAATACTATTGTTCATAACGTTAGATCATATTTGTACGGATGGCTCTAATGCTTTATTAATAGCGCATTTCTATAATTTTTCTATCGCCAGCGCTGACCAAATATGCCTATGAGCTAATAAACGTTAAACTTGTCCAATAGTATTGGTCATATGCCTAGATCACACATTGTGGCTCTAAATGTTATCTTTGTAAATAGCTCTTTTATCGCTTTTCGTCCGATGTCAGCGCTATACAAATACCACAGAGTGTCTATGAGCTATTAAACGATAAACCTGTATTGGCTTCATCGCTAGATCATACATTTCCTAATAGCGCCAATATCTATCCTTACAAATACCAGAGGGTGCTTAGGTGCCAGTAAACGTGCAACCTGTCCACTACTATTGGCCGTATCCCTATATCATATTTGTCCTCATGGTTCTAATGCTTATCCTTATACATAGCTCGTTGTTATCACTATTTTTTACCACCATAGATGTGCAAATACCAGAGGGTGCAGTATATATAATGTGCCAGTAAAGGCTTATCCTGTCCAATAGTATTGGTCATATTCCTAGATCATCTTTCTTCTGAAGGCTATAATGTTTATTTTTATAGATATCTCGTTGTTATCACTTTTCTTTTGATACCATGGTCAGCGCTGTGCAAATAGTAGAGTGCTAATGTTTCAGAAAACGGGCAATCTGTCCAATAGTACAGTACACATCCCTAGATAATACAACTTGCCCTGGTGATGGCTCTAAATATCATCTTTGTAAATGGCTCTTTTTTATCGCTTTTCGTCCAACGCCGGCTGCACAGATACCACAGAGTGTCTATGAGCTAGTAAACGCTAAACCTGACTAACAGTCTTGGCCGCATTTACTAGACCATATTTGTCCCGATGTCTCTAATGTTTATCTTTACAAATAGCTGGCTGTTATCACTTTCCTTTTGACACCATCGCTGCACAAAACCCCAGCGCTTATGTGCCAATAAACGCTAAACCTGCCCCAGCAATATTGGCCGGATCGCTGGAAGATCAAACGTTGCAGTTAGAGGAGCTGACGACTTGCCCGATGGCAGAGATTACCATCGCTGATCCCACAGGATAACTCCAGGCGCTGTTAAGGCTATAATGAAAGGACGCTGGAAGTACATTCATAAACTAACGTGTGTAGCGACGCGTGACGTGAATACGAACTCAAAAGTTTCAGTACTTGTCGCGACAAGACTTTTAAGGGATAGATTTAGTCTAATCCGGACTTTTGTGGGACAAAATCGAATGGCAAAGATTCACTTACACCTTATACAGGGCAAAACTGAGCAACAAAAACATGAAGCTGCTTTATATGGTGAACTGTAGAATTCAACCTCTTATAGAATAGTCACGTTTTTCTCTGGTGATCTTAAACAACTTGTCTGTGCATAAGATGTGACAGGAAGGTTTTAACATTCAGAATCTTTTTTCTTCACTCTTGGCAGTGTGTACAGCTTCTTCCGGAGTCAACCTAACCTTACCGGAAGTGGCGTACGGCACCCTGGGTGACCCCGTGACTCTCCCCGCCACCTTCAGCACCGACAGGAGGGTCATGAACATCGCCTGGTACAAACTGGACCCCAGAGAACCGACTTCCCGCACGCAGATCTTCTCCTACTACCCTCCCCTCCAAACCAGGGAGTCGTACGGAGATTACGTCGGCAGAACTTCTCTCGAGGACCAGGCGTCCCTGAGGATCGCCCGCACCAAACCGGCAGACGAGGGGAAGTACATCCTGTCCGTGTCTGTGGAGGGGGTCGGCAGCAGCGAGGGGCAGGTCCAACTCTTTCTTATGGGTGCGTAATATAATTTAGTATTACTACTTCATACAGACCTGGAAATGTACGTTTCACCAAGGAGGTTACATGGTTTTACATACAACGGGACAAAATCAGACGTTCCTAATATTAACGTTCCTAAAGTTGAAGCTGGAGTTAACTTTGTTGTAAGGGCAAGGAAATGCTCCCCAAGTTTCTACAGCCTTACACAGTATGTTTTGCCCACTACTTCGTAAACACGTAGCCTTGCAATCACGTGACTCTGATAGTGGGTCAACGGTGCCTGGTAGCTTGCACTGATACTTAAAGTGGATTACTCATCTGGGTTGTAGAAAGTATTTAAATCTAATCTAAATAATGATGAGTTTTGCTGATTTTACAGGCAATGCATCCCTTGAACTTCAGAGTTTTGGTATAAAACCTGGTTCTGCCAGATCTTTCCTTAGCCACTGACGAAAGATAGCGGATGCTGTCTGAAACATCTGACTGTTTCAAAATTTTATCCAGTTGCTTGAGTAACTTTTTTTGGCGTATACCTTGAACTATCTCATGTAATTCTTTTCTTTTAATGTATTTCAGGCCAGACTAAATGTTCATGCCATGTGTTCTCTTTTTTTCTGACCAGTCCCTCCTACACTGAGAGTGGGTCCGTCCAACCCCTACGTCACCGCCTGGGGCAAACCAGCTCTGCTGACATGCGTAGTGCGGGGTGCCAAACCGAACGTGACGTCACTGCACTGGGAAAAGAATGGCGTGACGATTGACACGTCAGGGTCTCACACCAAGTTCGTCGGCGGGAACTTACAGAGACCCGCCCTGCATATACGTCACGTGGGCAGGGCAGACTCTGGGGTGTACGCATGCGTGGCTGATCACGTGGTCACTGTCGTCAGAGCAAGCCTGGCCCTGAATGTTTATTGTAAGCATTCTACACTATTATCAATCAAAACGTCGTGCTTATTTCTATCAAGCTGTCGTTGTCAGATAAGGCACAACCACCGCTGTGCATTCTCGGGTAGTTTACGATAATTGCTTGCATAATTGATATAGCGGTATAAATAGGCTTCGCTAACGTTCTTATCAAGTTACCGTTATCAGATAAGGCTTACACAACGTGACAAATGACGTGAGAAGGAAATAACATAATAATCAAAGCCATTATAGATGTGGAGGCATGAGGATCTATCATGGCCGCGTGAAATCAATCCGAACCTATCAGTGGCGAGGCGTGTTCATTACATGCCCTACTGACAAGCCTGATAAATTATACACACGCCTTTCAATTCCAGTCATCGCTCGCAGATAAAGTATTCAGCGTTAATACACGCATAAATCTCCTGGACTATGTCGCATGAATCATGAGCTATAAGCCCCGTGACAGCCGCTTACACCCCCATTCTACTAGGGCGGCGACATCGCTGCGACCTAACATTTCACAGATCGTTCAACGAATGTCATTGATAAAGGAACAAAATGTTTTCACTCTTTGTGTGTTTCGTTGCCATACTTTTCAGTCATACTTTAACATTTTGCATAACATTTCAATAATGAAATCAAGGGTTAGACAAACCCAATGTAGGTCGCAGCGAGATTTCCTTCTAATGTAATGGTGGCCTAACGGTATGAATATCAAACTTTCTTTCTATCTTCAGCCAATTTGTCAACCACTGTGTTTTGCTCTTTTTTAGTCTTACTCTTACATTTTGCACGATTGTCCAAATATGACCATGATGTCCACACAAGTCCATTTTTTCAGATCTCTATTAGTGTAATTTTTACAAATTTGACACTATTCTTCCTGGAGTCCGCCTACATTGAATGCAATCAAATCAAATAGGTCACGGCTATATCCTAGCGAGATCACCGTCAAATAGAATGGGGTCTTTACGATATAAATCACACACTCACACACACACACACACACACACACACACACACACACACACACACACACACACACACACACACACAAACATACATACACATGCCCTTCGTCCCGCTCGGGACAGCATCTATCTTGCCCCAGCTGTGCGACACGCCACCTAACATTGATCCGCACAGATAGGATTACGGTTCACGGCTAGATTATCCCCGGGGTCGGATCGATTATCCTTAGAGCCACATTGATTCCCGTCCCCAGTCGATAGCGCTGTCAGTCCCGCGGGGGGCGCACGTGAACTGATAAGAACGCCACGAGCGCAGCGAAGTTCTGTAGCTTTAATTGCATAGTAACTAGATTTAAGGCCACGGTAAGTCAATTGTAGCCTCCTTCGAAGACTTCTGGAGCGGTCCTGTGTTTTTTTTGTGGCAGCGCTGATTCGCGATGTTCAACATGGGCTAAGGTTCTCTATGTCGGGAAAGGGAGCTGGCCCGCCCCAGAACCGTATCCCATGTTGGAAATTGCGAATCAGCGCTCCCAAAAAATAAACGCCACCGTTCCGGAAGTCTGCGAAGGAGGCTATAGTTAATATACCCCAGCTTGAGGTCTAATGCGAGAGTGAGAAAGAAAAAACAAAATGGACAACAACAAAAAACTAACAAGATAGAGACCATAAGCGTTGTAACAAGAATTGAAACGCCGGAACTTGGTTCTGTATCTGTATCTATACCTGTATAGCCGGTATAATCGCCCTTCGGCGTAACACACCAGCTTCGCAGGTACGCGGCGCGGCAGCAGCTGGTCATATTACACTGTACGGCCTGTCACACCTAACTCGCATCACAACCAACACGTCCTCTATATGCTTGTATTAAACAACTTCAGAAAGTGGTAGCCTATCATCACTTTTACTACACTCTATCCTACTGAACCATCTGAAATTGTATTCCCTTCATTAACATATCTATTCAGAGCTTTGGTATAAAACCTAGTTCTACCAGATGCTGTCTGAAACGTCTGACTGTTTCGAAATTTTATCCAGTTGCTTGAGTAACTAATTTTGGCGTACACTCTAGGCTATCATGCCGGTCTCACATTAACAGCTACACTCAAGGCATCACTAGATGAAATCGCAATTTCTTGGCTTTTCTTTTCTTTTCGACATCAAGCGGAAATCAATGCGGGCGTACGCTGATGCCATCCACAAAACTCCCTTGCTGTGGCCTAAGTTGATTTAGCGCGCTAATGGACGGGACTGAGTCAGCCCTGACAGGCTAGCGCTGTAAGACACAGTCCTGCGGCTGGCGGCGGGCGTTAATGAGTCGGCTCTTTTATCCCGCAGACAGGGAACAACGGCACTAATCACGTTATCAGTAAGGAACAGCTAACAAGGGCACTAATCATGTTATAAGCAATGAAAGCTGACAGTAGAGGTAACAAAGACTGGCATCTGAACAAATCAGATTAGAGCTTACCGCGCATACACTACCCAACACTCGGGTTTCAACAGCAATGTACAGTACTGTAGATCAATAGCTTCAGGACCTGACATCATGTCAAAGCAACTTCGTTTACAGGTGAGTGTCACAAGTTCTGCAATGTAGTGACAGTCAATTTCAGCAGGCTCTTCTTGCTCTTATCTATCTTATATGACGGAAATTGATGCCGCGGGTCTCAAACAGAGCTACTTATGCAGCAGGGCATTTATCTGACAAGTTCCATTTTATGTTCGTACACATTAACTTGCTGTCAATGCGAAGAGTGTTGATACGTATCTTCCCCAAGGCCCTGCTTAGGAAGGCATGGAACTGGGCGTGAGGCGGTACTGACCTGACCCACTGGGCAGGGGAGCGGTACAGACTTCCAGGCAGGTTCGACCCTCTTGGCTGGTCGGTGGTCTAGACTTCCGGACAGGATTGACAGGGTTGACCCACGAGGTGCCGAGGAGGAGGGGGGGGGGGGGTGCTCAGACTGGCAGGCAGGGTTAGGGTGAGCTGGGGATACAGGCGGTACAGCCCACTGTGTGTGGGGTGGGTGTGGGATGGGGGGTGTTGAATATTACCTCTCAGGCAGGTTTCATCTATTGTGCTGGGGGGGGGGGGGGGGGGGTGGCAGACTTCCAGGCAGGTTTGACCCGCAGAGTATTTCTGACACTGAAATAACGTGCCCATGCCGTGATGGAAAAGTGGGTCATTAATTCTGAGTAGAGCTGTAGACCCATTGGTCGGTTGCAGATCCATCGTCAGTCATGGGTACGTATTTCTGACACTGTTAGTCACGAGCCCATGTGGTGTCCACGATAGTGGGTCACTGCTTCTGAAGAGGGTTGTAGTTCTAAGTTCCTCTGATTTCTTTCAGACCCGTCGTCTGTCCTGAGCATCTCGGACTCCGTGACCGCCACGGTGTCCGACCACATCACCCTGCAATGCGTGGCGGACGGGAACCCCCCTCCCAACATCACCTGGTCACGTGACGGGGTGTGGCTGGCCAGCACCTCCAGCCGCCTGACCAGGGACGCCTGGACCTCCACCCTGCAGCTGCGTGACGTCACGGTGAACGACAGCGGCACCTACTGGTGCAGGACCAGCAACCGGGTGGGGAGGGGTTCCTCAAGGTCACTTCAGGTCACCATCAGAGGTACGCGGTTTCTACAGCAGTTGTAATATGATGCAAAATATACAGTGTCCCGTGCCTAAAGTAAAGGTCAAGTTGTAAGACTCAAGGTGACCTCACATAATTATTGAACGTCCGATAGAATGTCGTTCTGTGCCATGCTACCGAAAACGTGGTACGCGGTTCCTACTGGAGCTGTAATATGATATTCTAGTCACTGGCACTGCATGATCCACTGTGTCCACACTGCGTCAATGTCATGTTGAAGCAAGGTCACCCCATATCACAATCGGAGTCCTATAGAATAGCTGTCTTTTGTTGATTCCTAATGAAAATGCATCACATTTGGATAGCCTGAACGAATGTTGATTTAAGTCACTTGTTAATCAGTATTTGTTTGCAGATGTTTACAAGTTTTTGAAAGGTTGAAAAGGTTTAATAACGCATGGCGTTAACAAGGCTAAATGGTCCCTCTCCCCCGTGTGGCTCAATATTGTACTAGGTCTGCTTTAACTGCTTTTGGCGTTGCCCCACAGAGTCCAGACTGGGGATCGGTATCTCCACTCTAGCGGTTGTGGTTGGTGCGACAGACAGTGTCCTGGCGATCGTGGTCTGCGTGGCGCTGTCCACCTACATCGTCCGGAGGCGGCGGCTTCAGTGCGGGAAGAAACGGATCCCGGTTTACCCCAAGGCGGCGAGACAACAGCCAACCCGCGTGGAGGGAACAGCAGAACCTTCACCGTACGCAACAACACCCTACGTCACATCACCTGCTACGTCACCCCACGTCACAACGCGCTACGTAACCACGCCTGCTACGCCAGGTTACGTCACAAGATCTACAACATCACCCCACGTAACAACACCTGGTACGTGATCTTGTGTAACAAAAATTAAGCAGGATAGTTACATGCATAGGTGTCTCCTCTGAGAATTATCATAAATTTGCATCAGTAATTAACAAGTGTCGTGCTCATTATCGGACCGTTGCAGGTCAGAGGGCAGAATTATCCTGCAATTATCGATAAAGTTAGGAAGTGTGGTCATGATAAATTGAAGGTCTTGCACCAATCAACATCAGCTGTAAATTCCCTCGGGCCCATTTACCGATTTACCCCCGAGTTGCACCGAGTTTTACGGTGAGGAGAGGACTTGCGAAAATTCTTCGTGGAAGGAAGAAAAAACGACTACATTAAGATATTAATCTAGAATCCATTTTTGACGATGATTTGTTAACAACCGACAGACAAGCCGACGAACGGAACAGCCTGCAACGGCGGCATCAACACCATCCGGAGAACGATGGGACAGAAAGGTGGGTCTGTCAGATCCGTCCCGGCATGCTCTGGTCGTTTGGCTCTGCTGTTTGCTATAGCGAAACAGGTATTTCCTTTTGTATCTTAAAGTGTGTGAAACTAGTCTCTAGCTGCAACCTGCCTGAGTGCTTCGACCAGGGAGTGGCCCATTGCTCTCTCCGTTATATTCCTCCATGTTGCACAGTCCATGGCCCTAAAATCTGCTACCTCCCCCCCTCCCCCAAGCAGGGGGGTGCTACTTTTAAACTAAGTCCTGTGTCTTTCACGATCTGGTCTTACCAACACTTGGGATCTTCCGCTGGGTCTGGAGTTAGTAAACTCCTAGTTGTTAGCTTTTGCAAACCAATTAATCATGTTTGTGGTGGTCTCCTCATTATATGACCAAACATCTTAGTTCTCCACATGTACAGGAAAGCACAATTCAACCCTGCCCTACAATGTCTTATATCAATAAACCATTTGGTTGATTGGCTGACTGATTGTGGCCCGTGCAGCGAAGATGGTCCCTTATGCATGTAACCCTCCGGCCACACATGAACATGCAATAAGGATGATCATTAACCCGCCAGAAGGGGACCGCAGCGCACATGTAGATGCAGTAAAGGTTGGACTGACAAGTCTGCGGGCAGAAGGGATCATCTGGCCCTGAAGGGCTTTGCCGAGCTTTGCATCTTATGCGCATATATCATCTACCCCACTTCTGCCCTGGCTCCTAACCGTATTCATCTAACGTATGCTTTTTTTCAAACTTGTAGAGAAAAAGTAAACTCAGATACTTACATGCATTTAAGATGTCCATTATCTATTTTGGATTTTATACAAGCAATACTGAGTTACGATGATCACCGCCAAAATTAAGAGGGTAGCTCAATACATCAATGATGAAAAAATTTCGGCAATTTCAAACATTTTCGCTGTTGAAGCAAGGTGCTTTATTACCTCCATGAAAAATGGAAGTATTGTTTTCGGAGTGTCTGTGTGTGTGTCCTCGTTTCTGTGTGTGTTTCCGGATCTTTGTGGTTAGCATAACTTACGAACCTCTGGATAGATTACGGTGATATTTGGTATGTGGGTGTTCTGAAGACTAAGGTCAAGGTATCTAGATTTTGGACCCCGCGGCGTGACATCGGTACTGCAGCAGAACTTCCGTTTTTGTCATCTTTTGTCCTGGGCATGCTAACTTTGATTTGCACTCTGCTATTACCAAAATTAGAATTAGTGCCCATCCCCTTGAAATTGAGAAAGGGCGGTACAAGAACTTACCTGTATGCGAAAGAATTTGTAAATACTGCATGTCAAACAAGGTGGAAGACGAAACACATTTTATGTCAAGTTGCCCATTCTACGACCACGAAAGAAATGAGCTTTTTAAATACGCCACCTTTTTCCATCCAAATTTCTCCACGTTTTCAGACGAAAAGAAAACTACTCTCCTCTTAACATCACAAAACCCACACATTACAGAAAAAGTGGGATCATTCGTCTTCCACTGTCTCGCAAAAAGAAGCCGAACCCAATAAGTTAGAACTTAGTGTCATTAGTTAAGACTAGAGTAGTCATATGTTATATTGTTCATCATTATCTGTCCGTCCACTCTGTATTACGTATACATGTACATGTACATGTACATGTACTTGCAATTAGCCTACGGGAAGGAATTTGCAATAAACTAAACATTGTCTTGTTGTGTTGTTGCTGATGCCTTTTGCTGTTGTGTTTCGCAGAAAGGAGGCATGCCCGTGCTGTTTACTCCTACCTGCCGCGGGAGGAGAACGAGCTACGGCTGGAGGTGGATGACGTCATCGAGGTGCTGGAGGGGGAAGATGGCGGCTGGTGCTTGGGTTACCTGCGGGGCAGGATAGGGCTCTTCCCCTCCAACTACGTCAGGTTCTCCTTCTCACCAAAAGGTGAAAACTTCCAGCAGATTCTATAACAGCTACTAAAGATCACTAAGTATGTTCACGTGACGTCACAAGCTGTAAATATAAACAGCCGCCGCCATGTTGATGGTGTGAACTAGATCCAAGATGGCGACTGGTCATTACGAACGCACAGCAGTCACTTGTATTGATGGTCCAAAGTTCTCCAAACATTCAGAGATAATATCAGGCACTTTAAGCTCAGGGAAATCAACTGGCCATGGATGAAACTGATTTTCTTATATACGATGATTCTATCATCAACATGGCAATGCACTTTAACAACGCACTTCAACAACCACCATTGAAGACTTATATGTAACATTTAGGCTTTGTTAAGTGGGTTCGTGAGTGTCGCCGGGCATCTTGAACCAACTAGCTGTCATAGTGTGACGTTTTGCAATGTTATGTGATCTTATACACTTGCTTCCTGACAACCGCAGCATAGTTCATCCACACTGAGCTTCCAGCGGCACCAATAAACCGGTGACATTATACAGCAGAAGCCTCAAAAGACGGGAGAAAAACGTGCGTGGTTTAACCATGAGCTGTGCCCGAAGCTCAAGCCTGTCCTCATTACTCAGAACCAGACATGACACGATACACCCGAACATGTTTAAATCATACGTGAGACTAGGATTTTCCCGTCACTTGGTCTGCGCGTCAAAATGGCCAGAGCAATCTTACAGGAACCAAACGTCGGAATGGTTGTCATGGTTGTAGAAACCTATTTTGAGTTCTCGATTTTCGTAGCCCAAAGAACGATTTTCGTTTAGGGTCTTCTTTACTTTACTTCACATGAACGCAGCATTGACGATAGAAGAGAATGGGCGATACATGAATAACATGTTTGGTCGGCAAGTTAATAGATAATGTATATCGCCAATTTCCACAGTGATGGTTAAAAGTGAAATCGGTTTGATTCTAGTTATGCCAATTTTGTTCTACCTTTGATCATAAATCACTTTATATCTATGTTTTGTAATTCAGACATTCAGATATGCCAAAGGAAAGATCAATAGATTGTACAACAACGACCTCAGAATGAGGAGGGGCAGGTCTCGTCTACATATCGTTAATACAAGAGTTGTGCCCACGGCACAAACGGCTACTTGTTTTTCTAACGCAGGATCAAACATACATCTGTCTTCACGACGCGTAGATTTGTTTTCCCTATTGTTTTTTTCCATCACCTGCGCTGCAGCTTGAGGATTACCGCGCTTAAAACCGTATACAGCCTGGTTAGATACCATATGTCAGGATATAGATTCTCTACCCTGTCTCTGGAGATTGCAAGCTGAGTAGAGATCACAATCGGGGTGTCTAAAAAGATATTCCGAACTTTTCAACTTCTCTTCATGTAACTTAAGGTCAATGGGTTGACTTCAAAGTAGGATGTCTAAATGAGAGGCTACCCTAACATGTTCCTGGCAGCCTGATCGGATTCATTATTTACAGAGACGCCGATCGGGCTCTCTACCGGTAGAATTGGCGATTCTACTACTCTCCGTGCAGAGGAGGGGTTCCGGCTGGGTTTTGATGATCTTTTTATGCGTTTTTGTCGGGCTTTCTACTTTGTCATGTTTTCTTCTCTGTCAAAGTAGAAAGCCCGACAAAAACGCCTAAAAGCAAGTCAAAAACCAGCCGGAACCACTCCTCTGCTTGGAGAGTACGAGTCTACCAGATCCCAATCTCCTACTCTGACACATATTCTAGACATATGAATCAGATCTGGAAGAGCGTTACTCTCATTTCCTGTCTTATGTTATTCCGTTCCCAGCTCTGCGCATCGGGCCGGACCACCGGACGCCTGCGGCTGGCAGTTCCTCACTTCACCCCGGCAGCTTATAACACCGGCTGGGCGACTGTACCTGCCAACGGGCGAACACATTAAAACCCGCAGCCTTGTGGCAAACTTTGGGATATACACGAACATCTGACGCTGCCACTTACATGATGGGCATTCGTCTTCTAGCAATGTTTGGAAATGCGAGATCATTTCATCCTGCTGCGCCAAATGACCTGCTTTGTGTGTGCGGCCGTCTGTAACTAGTAAGATCCACTATCTGTTGTTACCATGGAAACCATCGCCAGCGGGCTTTCACACCAGTTCACGCAGATTCTAAGTGTCTTTTGACTACAGCTGAAGAATCAGCTCTCAAATCGCATATCCGCTCACACCTTCACAATGTCAAGAGAAAATCTGTGCGAAAGGCACTCTTGGAGATTCAGTTGGTGCCATGATCATCAATTTCTAAGACGGATGTCTTCAATCTCTCCAAACATCGACGGGCATTCTTGGAGTGATTTCAGCTTTTTAAGAAGCTGATGCCGTCTTGCCAAAACCTGCTCAATGCCTGAAGCATCCGCATGGTTACCTGGATCTAGCCGGAGCTGAGGCTGACGTGGGAAGTAAGTTAGTTGTGATGCATCTCTCATCGGATTCGTCCTTGGACTATTTGCCGCTTCTAACGTACTTTCGCTTCTGAATGTATGGATGTATCAACAATGATTGTCAATCGTTAGTTTACTACGTTCACTTTGATTGCATATCAATTCATAGTTTTTGCTTAAGACTTTGTGAAAGAGGATTCTCGTAAGTCATTGACGAAAGGTAGTGGATACTCTCTGAAACGGCTGACCGTTTCCAAAATCTATCCGGTTGCTTTAGTAACTATTAGTATTACCAAGGAGGTTATATTTAACCTCCTTGGTATTACCTTGCAATCGAGTGATACGTGTCCCAAACCAAAAGTCAACCTAAGATAATCAGTTTCCTTAGAACCGTTTCTTTATTAAATGCCTCAACGTCCATTGACAAATCATCACACAAATCGATCAATCTCTTTCAGGGAATACGTCGTCGGTCAGACTGATGCTTGAGGTCCCGGATGTTATGACATCGTCGTTTGGCAACAGCCGACACTCGAGCTGGTGTCTCCTTGGCCTGTGTTACACAAATCTCTAGCTGTCAGGAGATATTTGGCACCCTCGCGGGCCATTTGCAGCTAGTTGCTCGATTTCTAGTGTCTACTCGGACATGGGTCTTACTTTGCAAATGTCAACACACACACAACTTTGGGGCTACATCGGCTTGCAGTGTCGTAACCATAACAGAAGCCTTATCATGGATTATATGCTCCATGGACTCCACGGTCGTTACAGGCAGTTGCAATGCAACGAGTGAGGCCAGGGAACTCCTACCAGTATTCCTCCATCGTCAAACATCAATTCTATGAAGTAAGAAGTAAGGATTATTGACGATATTTACACCTCGACAGAACTTTCTCCTACCCAGAGCCTCTCCCGCGGCCTGTATAATATACTACTTTTATGGACATGGCCTCTAACTAACTCGATTAAATTTCACTATAGAGGCCCGCCCAACACCCGTTATTGCCTCGGACAACGGGGTTTGCGTTACATAGACTAGCCCCTAACCAACTGTTAGCCAATCAGAGAATTGCTAAAATGTTTTCTTTAGGTAAAGTCGATTCTCTGATTGGTTGACAGCTGGTTAGAGGCCACGCTCGCAAAAGTGGAAACATCATCCCGGTTTAGTAGAGCCTCCCCAAGGTATATCGTATAGGCCGCGGGTGAGGCTATGCGTAGGAGAATGTAATAGAATTGCCCAGTCCGCCAGCTGTACAGCGCTGCAGTCTTCGCCTATCTGTCTTTGTTTATCGGGCGATTCGTCCAGAGGGCTGAAGCTGTTGCCATCCACCACATGGTACGCGATCAGATGGGACTATAACTCACTGTATCCGGTGTATCTTTAAAAACCATTTAGAAAATCTACCGTGTAAGCCTACAATCTGTTTACGGATAAGGTCGTTTTTCTTAATAAAATAGTGCACAGATACGATAGAATTTCTGACGTATGCCGCCGCTCGGTAATAACATCGTTTTCATCTGTTACGGAAGGCTATTCATTTTGCACAAAGAAAGCACCACAAGTGGTCCTTTATCAAGTACTAGTAGCTTGTCAGTCGGCTTGTCACAAGTGGCTCCGTTCAGAAGATGCGGCTGTAGCGCTCTGTATTCAGTCGGCCATCCATTGCATCTGTCTTATCTGGTACATCTCGGAACACGATTGAAGCTGGTGAAAAGGCCCTCATGAAATGGGCAACACAAATCTGAACGCTTTCCTCTCGCTGGTTCATATGGAGCTATGGAGACGCCCCCTGCCGTGAACTTGCGGAAATGCAAGACATCTTTGTTTTGAACTGCGACACCAAGTCCTTTCAAGGGCATCAAGAACGACATATCTGCTTCTTTTGGTAATAAAACTATACATCCTTACCAAGGCTTGGTTCTTTGAAACATAATTCCCGACTCGTAGCGCCTTTAAATCACTTAAAATTTTATTGCACATAACAGAACGGATATCATAGTTCTAAAATCATTATGCAACAGCCAATTGGGGCACCAGCTTTTCCTTTCACGCCGATGATCATGTTAGGCAGATATCTGCAACGTCTGGTGAACAATAAGATTCTTGTATGTACAAAACTCCATCACGTTAAGCACTCTGTAAGTCCCCAAACCCTACCCCTTTTCTTGCTGTCACGAAAAATTAACATTTCAAGAGAGCTTCGAATACATTACAACATTTCCACTTCTTACATCCCCTACGTACAAAGGTGTTGGAGACACAGCGTCTCCCAGCTAAAACTGATTTGAATATTAACAAGCTAAAATCGACAGTGTCTTGTCTTCTTTGCAATGACAAAATCGGACAGCTGAGATTAATCCACGAGAGAGATTTGTCCTTCAGAACGTAGATTACTATTACATGTACCTGCTGCCATTGCCTCCATAAATCAGCAAGCAGGGGTATTGGAGTCACAGCGTCTTCCAGCTAAAACTAATCTGAACAAGCTAAAATCGACCTTACATCTTTTCCGTTGCCTTTTGCAATGACCTAATCAGAATGCTTAGACTCTACGTGATCGTCAGTCTCGTCTTTTAGATTGCAGATCATTGCTACATGTACATATACCTGCTGCCATTGCCCTCAGGAATCTGCATACAGGACACACGGCTTTTTCAAGCTGAATATATACAGCTAGCGGGAGCCGATACTGTATCTGTTCAGTTAGTCAATGACCCATTCAAACTACCAACTGAAAGACTCATCGCGATCAACAGAATTATGTTTAAGATTGGAGATCACTGCTACGTACATGCATGTACTTACGGCCATTACAGTCAGGAATTTGCTCTGTCTTCCTGAGGTGTTAAAGTCACAGCTAAAACGGATCTGAATACAATCTTGAATCGACCTTGTGTCTTTTTATGATCTGTTAATCAGATTGCTAACTTAAAGATTCCACGACCGCTTCGTCCTTCAGATTGTAGACTACTGCTATATGCACATGCTGCTATTGCCGTCAGGAATCTGCTTTGTTGTTTACAGCAACAACCTAAATACTATCCTGCATATCATTATGCCAAACATTGAAAACCGTCAGAACAAAGACTGTAGGGTGGCATCCGGGCTAGCTGTTCAGTTGGGCGTGCAATCACACATCAGTACAGGCTTCATTCTGCTAGAACTGACTCATTACATAATGTACGTTACATCAGGCAGTTTCAATGCAAGCAGTTCCGGGCCGATTTGTTGGAGGCATTGTTAGATTAAAGTTAGATGTAAGCCCGACTAGGAAGGTACTCAGGCTGGCTAGCGCTGATGACCCCAGGCAAGCAAATCAACCCTGCTGCCTGCCAATTACTGTAGATTTCCATATTTCTGTACTGTTGCTGCTAGGAGGAATCACACTAGACTACTGCTTTTTTGCCCCTGCCTTCAGAGAATGTCATGTACAACCTTGCTGTGATATTTGGAGCAGACATGACACTAACCAGAGTCGTACCAGCCTAGTGCAGCTGTATATGTCAGATTTAGGGTCATAGGTATGATATCCGATGATATTTTGCTGTCCAGCCTAAATGATTTAATCATTGTACATTGGTTTGAATTCAGTGGAACACTTCGATTTCCAATAAAGTTATCTTGTATTTGTGTATGTGGTCATCACATCCACAGAGCTAGACGGGAAAAGTGAAGTCTGGCGACGTGTCCTCCACGGTGCGGAACTGCGACCTGCGCAGATCTCGTCTGGTGCACTTCGGACACGCTCGGTTTTCCGAACGACATTTCGCGTGGAACACAGCCTTACACCGATCGCACTGCGGAAAAATCAACGGAGAAACAACGCATTGTTACCACCTTTGATGCTCGTCTCTCTTTGTCAACCATGCAGCTGGCAGCTTATAATGACTACTTCTACAGATTAAGTTAAAGATTGGAATGCTACTGCCAAGAACACTTTGGGAACACGCTGTTAGGCTAGAGTCTGTACCCCAGAGCTACAACTTAGGGTGAAAAATTGAAAGTGATCCTAAACGAGTTTAGCTCAATGAGCTCAATGAAGAGGTTAAGCTACCCGGCATACTCTTCTATTGGTCTTGACAGAGAAGGCAGATGATATGTACAGTATTTACAGGATGATTGTGCCAGAGAAATCCCCCTTAGTTCTTTCCGTACAGTGAACAGAGGACAGCTTAACATCCCGTCCTTAAAACTCTCTCCAGTATTTTAGGGAGAGCAACACAGCCTGGATTCAAATCACGACCTCTTCATCCTGAGGTAGGATCACTAATATTTTATATCCACTGAACTACGTATGCACGCTATTATTAATATTGGGTGCATTGCCATGGCCAGTATCTCACTACATAACGTGACAGACATATTTCTACATCACTAGAAACCATGCCTTGTGAGTGCACTCACCCTGACAGATCAGTACTTACCCTGACAGTGGACTCAGTCTCAAATGGGTAGATGGGGTTAGGACTGTTGCAGACCTCACATAGGAACCCTTTCTGGCTGCACAACTGAAGGGAGGGTAGTTAGGGAAGAGGGTTACAACTCTACCTGCTTTACTTCTTCAGACATAAGTAGAATGTAAATCAGATCAAACTCGAAGCAGAATGCTTGAAACAACTAAGCAAACAATTGATTTCAAGTGGTTTGGCAGAAAAAAAAACAAGGATGGATTCTACACTGCCAATGGCTTATTTCGCTCCAAAACGTTGATGTAGGCCTTAAAAGACAGCTTTTGGATGGAAAAATCAACTTCCAATATCAGGTTTTTTGTTTTTTAAAGTTAGTAGACTAAGTGCATTCTCACCTGGCACTTGTAGACGTGCTTGGTGGCGTGTTTGACAACCTTCTTCAGGTGCTGCTGCAGCTGCCCTGACGTCACCTGCAGCAAGTCCTGAACAAAACAAATGGAAACAGAACAACAGTAGCTAATTGAACTATTGGCATAAACTTTGTCTTGAATTAATCTTCTTTTTGAAGACTACTTCAAGACATCCTAAATTGTCTTTACCTCATTAACATATCTATTCAGAGTTTTGGTATAAAACCTGGTGTTCTCAGTCCTATCGTTAGTCACTGACGAAAGACAGTGGATACTGCCTGAAACGTCTGACTGTTTCAAAATCTTATCCAGTTGCTTGAGTAATATATTTTGGCGTATCTTATTACCTGGATGTCTAACCTTCATCAACGTAAAACAAATGGATGTCTTACATAGGCTACAGGTTCCATCTAGTGGCTGTTAATGGTACTGCAGTTCTGTGTATACTTTGTACATACATGTGGTTCTTACACAAGAGGCTCTACCTAGTGGCTGTCAAAGGTAATGCATCTCTGTGTACATTTTGTACATAGTACAGTATGCACTTTGCACTCAGACTTCTTACATAGGCAAGATGCTCCACCTGATGGCTGTCGAAGGTACTGCAGTTCTGTGTATACTTTGTACATACATGTACTTCTTACACTAGAAGCTCCACCTAGTGGCTGTCAAAGGTACTGCATCTCTGTGTACATTTTGTACATAGTACAGTATGCACTTTGCACTCAGACATCTTACATAGGTTAGAGGCTCCACCTGATGGCTGTCGAAGGTACTGCAGTTCTGTGTACACATACATGTACATATACACACTGTACAGGCATCGTACACAAACTTACAGGCTCCACATGGTGGTTACAAATGGTACTGCAGTTCTGTATATACTTTGTATACAAACACTACACACTACACATTCTTACATAGGCTAAAGGCTCCAGGCTGTGGATGGCACTCCATTTCTGTCTTACTTTAATTGGTGCAAAAAAATTAATGTGATTTTGACCCTTTCCATGTAAATTGTAATTTTCTGCATCAATTACAAATGTGTATGACAATCTTACATGGAGGGTCATGGGGTACAAATTGTCAGTCACTTGTATGTACAATGTACAGGTCTTTGAAAACTTACAACAACAGAGTACAGGTGGATCCTGTCCAACATGTAGTCCTTGGGCCAGACTCTGGAACAACAGGGAAAAGTACATGCAGGGTTACAATGTGGTAAGTATCAATTATAATTTTACTTGTGATACATACTTTAGGTTTTAATAATGTTCATAACAATTCTAGTCTTCCAGGACTCCATTGGAACTCACGTAATCTCTAAAACTTTTTTAAAAAAAGCAGGGAGACAGAAATTACAGTATCAACACATTTATCAACCAGATAGGATTAGCATTTCATTTTTTTCTATAAACTTTCAAATCAATTATTATCTACTCTAAGATATATATTCTGAGACTCTCATTTTGTACAGTTTGAATAATTTTTATCAGAAAGTGGTTTGTTTAATATAGACCTAAAAATCTGTCATGTTCAGTTGTACCTTTTCCTGAGATCCTCAGCGACTGACTGGTTACAGGTGAACAGGTACGCCTTCACATACTTCAGCTGAAGACGCAGGGTCTGAGGAAGTATAGAAGGGCAGGTGGTAAGGCCTTACTGTATGTACAGATGAACATATGCGCCTTTAAATAGTTTAATCAATATGTAAATCAGTTACAGCTGCAGCGTCTAAAGATATAGGTTCTATGTCACTATCTTGTACCCTCAGGATTTTTCCAGGATCTTAATGCAGGCTTCGACTATTGTGTGACCTCTGACGTCTTACCTTCACTGATATTTTACCTTTAACCCCTGGCATCATGATTTCTCTCATCTTACATTTATCTCTGACACCTGACATTGATGTCTGACACCTTATCTTGGCCTCTATTGTCTTACTTTGACCCTTGACACTGATATCTGCCATCTATCATTCACCACTGACATATACAACATAACCTTGACCTCTGAAATCTTACCTTGACCTCTGACATCTCCTTGATGTAGGTGTAGATGTCGGGGTTGCACTCCTCCAGGTTGATGAGCGGCTCCTCGTCCACTTGTAGCAGGAACAGCTTTGTGCTGTGGGCAACTGGACACAACAATGGACAATCAGACATTCTGTTCACTGTTTGTGCACATCAGGAATAAAATTGTACCAATTGCTTGATACATGTACATTCTAATTTTCATGAGAGGCGCTGCAGTAAATTTACTTGTCTGGCCTGGTAAGTCAATGAAGAAACTCCCTTACTGTACCGGGATACTAGTATCCTGTTAAGGACTGTGTTTAACCGTTCAGATTGCTCACCATTGTGCTTCTTGTAGTCCCAGTTTTAAGGACTGTGTCTATAGCACAGGGAGCTCACCATTGTGCTCTTTAAGGGCTACATCTATAGCTCAGAGCACTCACCATAGTTGATTGTGCTTTCTGTAGTCCCATTTTTAAGGACTGCATCATTCTACAGCTCTTTGCACTCACCATTTTGCTTCTTATAGTCCCAGTTTTGAGGACTGTATGTGCAGCACTTTGCGCTCACCCTTGTGCTTCTTTAAGGACTGTGCCTATAGCACATTGCACTCACTCTTGTGCTTCTTGAAGTCCCAGTTGAGGATGATGCGGGCAGGGATGACGGCTTCCTCGTTGACGTGGCACTCCTCGCAGTAGTAGCAGCCGTCGTAGTTACACACTCGGTATTTCCCAAAGACTGGGGTAAAAGGGAAACATTACTTAAATCAATAACTATAACAGGAACAGTGACTGTTAAGTCATTTTTGCAGGGACATATCTAGCTGCAGTGCAAGGTGAACCAGTCAGAATTACCCTGAGGAAGAAGACAGGCAGTCACTGAAACATTAGTTGAATAAAGCACTTGGTTGTGTACAAAGAGTCTTTTATTCATTTAACTATTTTGTGAGGCAGTTCTTCTTCTTCCCCTAAACTCAAAGCGTACAGCTTGAGACATTAAGAATGATGATCTTTTTTTTAAGCTGATGCAATGCACTCACAGAGCTTTGTTACAATGCACACTTAAAACCTTCTTTGTGTTTATTTAAGGAAAAATTTTACTTACTGAGTCCAATCTGCCTCTCACACTCCTTGCACTTGAAGTTCTGCACGTCGAGTCCCTTCTCTCGGCCGATGGACGTCAGCTGGGCCATCAGCTCCTTCGTTCTCTGGGAAAATAAAAACCACATCTGGGTCATGTGGCGCAACGGCAGAGCGTTCGACTCAGAACCTGAGTTTGAATCCTGTCATGTCACCGATGTTGTGCCCTTGGGAAAGGCACTTAACACGACTTTCCTCACTCCACCCAGCTGTAAATGAGTACCTGACTTCGGTTGGGGAAAGTCATATTGAGGTCACCTGGTGGCGCCAAATGGCAGCCTCCCAGACCCTTGCGACAGTTCCACAAAATGCAAGTGTGGATAAGATATTATATATGTTGTGTATTGTGTGAAAGCTGTAATACCCTGCATAAATTCAGCGCTAGAAAGGCTGCCATTGCTGGTAATTTCTGACCAATAAAAAAAACATTAATATCTTCATCAGCAAAGCTGAGAAAAGAGCCACCCCTCCTATGGTGTTTACACGGACAGACACCATGTACAGCACATTTTTTTAATGTATTAAAATTGCAACCTTTTCCAGCTGCATCCAAGCCCAATGAACACCAACAGCTGCGATTCAAGCCCTCAATCTCCTGGTCTATAAACAGGGAAAATGGTAACATACAAACGATGTATATCGATGTAAAGTAGCACAGCAGGTAAGATGTCAGGTAAATGTATATTATGATAATTATACTTACAGGGTCAGCATGGCCTGAGGTGACAGAAGAGCCCAGTGGCAGAACCTGAAATTATATTATCAGTCTATGATTTTCTATGGATTACATATTCAGTTTTTGTGCTACATTATCTATATTATTATAAAGGTTGAGGTTGAATCTATGCAATCCTGTTATAGTTACTGTAATGATTAGCAGTCTTCAATAAAGAAGGAAACAAGCAGTACAAAGCTGTTAGAATGTAATAATGAAGAGTGGTTGCAGCTTGATATGATAAAGAAGCATGCAAATGTAAAATAGGAAGACAAGAAATAAGAATTCAAAGTACTCCAAACTCTGGGAAAGCATGCAAAGATATAACAGCAACATGAAAAGGAAGCTCATTGTTACGTATTCCATGCTGATAGAGCTACATTTATCATCATGCATGATTGAATTACCTCAAACTCTTCTCTGTCTAATTCATCACTCTCTTCCAAATGGCTATTATCAGGTTCCTAAGGAACAGATTTCAGGGATCAGTTCATCAGTCATTGGTGATCAGAAGCAAAATCGACTTCATCAAGCAGGAAAACTTTGCAAAAGAAAGAGACACAAACAATGAGCAAAGCAATCAGAGGCTAAAAACTTAAATATGTGATATTTCTAGTTTTAAAGAATCTGCAAACTGACAAAAACTCAGTTGGGTGGACAATTCAAACCTAACGGTTTGCTTTGTTCTATACTACAAATCATCAAATTGCTTCCAATATCTACTGCACTACTGTGTAATGAGTCTATGAACAATACAAATCGGTACGTTTCTACATCTACATGTACACAGACCGGTGTTGTTAGTCCTGATCTGAATCATGCCCGCGGTGCGTGTGTACGTGTGGAGTGTGTGTGTGTTTGTGAGTGTGTGTTTGTGTGTGTGTAGGTGTGTGTGTGTGTGTTTGTGCGTGTGTACATGTGCACGTGTGTGTAAATAGACAGTACAGACCTGTGGCTCCAGTTGTGACTCCAGTCCAGCGTCAGGCCCAGCCAGTGTCTCCAGTATTTCCTGCATGCCCGGGGTTGTGGCCAGGCTGCCCTGAGGCGAGTAATTCTTCAGCAGCGAGTCGAAGCTACCTGGAAGAAAAAACAACAGTGGAGTCAAGGATGAGCTTCAATTGCTCCAACAATCATACACAGATAAGTGTATTAGAACAAGTTATTATTAATTAGGGCCAATATGACACCAGGAACAATATTTGAGAATACACCGTGAAAAACAATATTGAGTATATCTCAAAAATTAAAACAGTGCAACATGCTAAAACCCTGGCAGCTTATAATATAGTGTGTTGGTAATGTACATGTAGGTACAAGCTTACATGTCGACTACATATAAGTTTTAACACAAAGCAGCAGAGTACCTACTAGGAGAGAACTCAAGACTACAAGCAGGATGTTTGAAATGTGTCAAACTTTATAGTATATCATGTATTAAGTTGATATCTAGGGCTGTCGAAATTCGCTAACTTTCTACATTTGAAAAAAGCAGTGTTCCGTACCTCTAGACGAGGATGGTGCCCTGTGTCTGCCGGGGTCGGGAGGGATGCTGTCCTTCGTCCCGGCTGACGACCAACCAGATCGCACCCCCAGGCTGTTGCCATAGCTACCGTATCCTGCCACACTCTCCTCACTGGAACCAGATGTACAGTTTGGATATCAAAAAGAGATGTTTAATATCATATGACTTACATGTATGGACTTATTCATAGCAAGCATTGAAGACCAGTGCAATTTTATAAGCCTAGTGGATAGAGAACTTGTTTTTCATTCAGAAAGCTGCAGTCTTAAACCTGTCAGGTCATACCATGGCCAAAGACGGTGCATATACTGCTTTCTTTGCTTAGCACTCAGCACTTACAGGAAGAGTATGGGGGGTTGAACACACACCAATACACACCCAAGGGCTATAGAAACAGAGATGGGTACCACCGCTATACACCAATTGGAGTGGGAAGGATCTTAAGTTTTATTCTAAATTCTAAATTGCTGAATATCACCGTCCTAGAAGATTCATACCTTTCCATGCTCTCAGCAGAAGTTTGCTCTTGTTGTTGTGAAGCCTGCTGTGCTGGCGAATATGCTGCTATGTTTACTGTGTTCTCTCCCTCGTCATTGGAGGACGGGGATGTGATGCTAGCTTCTGTCTCGGTCCTGCTCCTGCTGTAGATGTCGTAGAACATGTCCTGAGAGGTCAGGGTTTCTGACCTAGTCTCTTTCTCCTGTGTTCCTTGTGGTTGCTCCGACGTTTGCAAAGGCAGAGAAAAAGTGGACTGTGCTGGCAATGTATGCTGAACAACCTGGGTTTCCACAGAGCTCTGCACACCCCTAGAGAGATGAAGGTTTTCCTCATTGTCTGCAGTATAGCCACCGACTTTCTCCACAGTTCCTGCTGCTTGGTACACAGCACTGCTTGGAGTGGCAACTGAGTTGCTTGCTGGTGTTGGATCCATTGAAACTTGAGTCTGATGATTTGTTACATTCTCAAAGGTCTGAGAACTGGGCGTCAATGTCTGAACATTGTCTGGAGACTGCAGAGACGCTGAAACTCCCTGCATCTTCCCAATGCCCTGAGAATCCCCTGAAGACACTTCATTTTCCGCTTCCACTTCCTTGACAGCGTTCTCAGAGTCATAAGAAGATGGCTCCGCACTCCTCAACAAAACCTGACTGGTGTCCTTTTCTTGCGTACCTGATGAGGTGCTCTCCACAGGCGTGGTTCTCTTGCCATCATACAGAATTTGCTCCGTAGAAGTATCTCCTGTTTCCATGGTAATGGAGGATTCCACTGGATCTGGATCTCCCTCAGGATCCAGGATGTCAACTGTCTTCCGTGATGACCTCTGACCTTTGCGAGTCGACCTGACCTGCCTGACCTCCTTGGCTGCCTGCTGTGAGGGCAGGGTGGGGTCATCGCCCTCGGTGGCCTCCATGGCAACTTGATAGAATAGAACATTTTGGTATTAGATACATTTACTGAGCCATTTGGATTATAGGATTTTACAAAACAATGACATGTCTACAGTAGTTTCTCATGCAGCCTACAAAGCCTGTGAGGAGGTTATTCTGGACTTACCAAGGAGAGGACAGATTGAGACCCTCAAGAGCCTGGGGCAAGACTAACTGCCAAACTTACCATCAGGAGAAGATGGTGCATGTGATGATGTACAACCTGATGAGCCTGATGGGAGACTATCAGCCATACTTACCATCGAGTACTATGACAGCCTAAGAAGCCTTGGAGGAGGCTACAGGCTTGACTTACCATCAGGGGTGGTTGGAGTAACACCCTCAGGAGCCTGGGGGAAGACTAACTGCCAGACTATCCACCAGAAGAAGATGGTATGAGTACTACAAAAGCCTAAGAAGTCTGGGGGGAGGCTACAGGATTGACTCACCATCAGGCGAGGTTGGTGTGACGGCTTCAGGAGCCTGCTGGGGAGATTATCAGCCAGACTTACCATCAGGTGAGGTTGGAGTGACGGCCTCAGGTGCCTGCTGGGGAGACCATAGCCCAGCCAAGGTCAGAGAGGACACACCCCAGTCATTCAGCACGCTGGAGTTGTAGGACAGCTGGAACTGGAAACCCTCCAGTCCTGGGAACACCACCAATCAGAACAGTTTGTGATCAGTTTCAGCCAATCAGCACACAAGAGCAAATAGCTGTGACCAATCAGACCATTGGGTTCAAACAAGTTTGACCAATCATAATATAGGGATGATCAGATTGAACCAATCAGCACTCAGGAGCAAACAGCTGTGACCAATCAGAACACAGGTGTGATCATTTTCAACCTATCAGCGCACAGGATCAAATGGTTCCAACCAATAAGAATACAGGGACAAACAGTTATGACCAATCAGAACACGAGTAATAGCTTTCAACCAATCAGAACATGCACAGGTGGGGTTAATGGTTCCTATCAATCTGAACCCAGTCAAAGACAAACAGTTCCAATGTATCAGATTCTGCCTATGAAATAATTATAGTGGAAACAAATCTTGGTTTTCTAACAATGTGATGACCAACCTTGCAAATGGTTCTTCATGATGGTTGGGTGTTCCTCATCTCTAAGATAGGCAATAGATCTGTAGTGGGACCTTGGAAACACATTACATCATGACAGTCAGTACTTTTTCTGTCTATCACGCTTCATAATAGAAATGAAGCTTAGAGTGATGTGTACATGTATGTGGTGGTAAGTCAGGAACTGTTATTGTTAATAGTGTCACAATCATTCATAATTGATATAAATAGATTAATAAATATGTTGGTTGTTGATTAAAAGAAACAATTCCATACTGGAAGATAATAAAATCAGACTCTTTTTTGTTACAGTACATCAAGTTTCAGGGAGCACAGAAGTCATGTTTTCATTTTGATTCTTAATACACATGCAGTCATTTAGATTTTGTGCAATGACTTCAAAATGTCTGAAAACGAAGGAATAACATGTACTCGTGAGGCTTTTTCCAAACACTTTGCATGGCGAAAAGACATGATATACAATGTAAATAGACACTGTCAGATATAGATAGACAATAGTATACAGGACAGACTCCCAGGCACCTTTGACCCACTACTGAAGTCACATGACAAAACATATTGTATAGTACATTGTATGGTACAGACCTGAGGAGGTCCTTGTCCCTCAGCATGGCTTCAGCATAACTCTCCATCAAACCATCGTTTAGGGCAAGCCGGATCCACGCCTACACAAACAAATGTACAATTAAGGAACCTCATTACTAACACATAAGTGTGTGTGTGTGTGTGTGACACTGTGTGTGCATGTGAGAGTGTGTGCGCAAGTGTGTGTACATCTATGTGTGTACCTTTGCATGTGTCTGTGAGAGAGTGTTTATGTCTAAGTTTATGTACATGTATATGTGTGTGTGCATGTCTGTGGATGTATGTGACTGTATACATGTATGTGTGTGTGTGTGTGTGTGTGTGAGTGTATGAGTGTGCATTTTGTACATGTGTGTATGAGTGTATGTGACTCTGTGTGTTTGTGTATGGATGTCTATGTATTGTATATATGCACACACATGTGTGTATGTGTGTGAATGCATATGTGCACCGCCTGAGCATGACTATTGTGTAATTATCATATGTGTGTGCGTGCAACCTGTTTGCGAAATGTGCATGCGTACACTACCAAAAATGCAATTTCTTGTATTCTAGTTTTTTCTTACATACAGAAAAATATTACTTCATGCAAGCAAATTTGTCTGTATTCAAGAAAAAGGTTTTGTCCACGAATTAAGCAATTTTTTACTTACTGAGCTTTTCCTTGTAGTAAGAAAATCTTTCTTATAAAAATGACCTTGGTTACTGCCGGAAAGTAATTCTTGCAGTAAGATTTTTTTCTATGTATATTCTTGATTCAGACACATGGATGTGAGGTTCTTATACTAAGAATTAATTTCTCACTTAAAGGCTGGTATTCTTGACCAAAACTTTACTGCCTAGAAATGGTTTCTTACTGCTAGCTTTTATGTTCTTACAAAAAGAATGCATTTCTCTTCTTAAGACCAAAATTCTTGATAGCAAGAACTACTTTCTTATTTCTAAGATTTAGGTTCTTATACCAACACGTCTTTTCTTACTTCAAGACCAAAATTCTTACAGCCAAGAAATCCTTTCTTCTTTTCAAGTTTTTTGTTCTTATAACAAGAATGCATTTCTCTACTTAAGACCTGCAATCTTAATACCTAGAACTGCTTTCTTATTTTCAAGATTTAGGTTCTTACACTAAGAATATTTTCCTCACTTCAAGACCAAACATGCTTATTGCTGAGAAATGTTTTCTTACATCTTCTTACATCAAGAATCCTTTTCTCGCTTCAGGGGCAAAAATTGTTATCGCCTAGAAATACTTTCTTACCTCTAGAGCTGATCTTCTTATACAAAGAATATTTTTCTCACCTCAAGAACATAATTCTTGCTGCCTAGAAAATACTTTCTTACTTCTAAGATTGATCTTCTTACAATAAGCATACTTTTCTTGCATCAAGAGCAAAGATTGTTTATTGCCAAGAAATGTTTTCTTACTTCTAAGATTAATCTTCTTACATCAAGAGCACAATTCTTGCTACCAAGAAATGTTTGCTTACTTCTAAGATTAATATTCTTACACCAAGAATATTTTTTCTTATATCAAGAGCACAATTCTTGCTACCAAGAAATGTTTGCTTACTTCTAAGATTAATATTCTTACACCAATAATACTTTTCTTATATCAAGAGCAGAATTCTTGCTACCAAGAAATGTTTTCTTACTTCTATAATTGATCTTCTTACAAGAAGAATGCTTTTCTTACATCAAGAGCAGAATTCTTGCTACCAAGAAATGTATTCTTACTTCAAAGATTAATATTCTTACACCAAGAATATTTTTCTTACATCAAGAGCACAATTCTTGCTGCCAAGAAATGTTTGCTTACTTCTAAGATTAATCTTCTTACAACAAGAATACTTTTCTTATATCAAGAGCACAATTCTTGCTGCCAAGAATTTTTTTCTTACTTCTAAGATTAATATTCTTACACCAAGAATACTTTTCTTACATCCAGAGCACAATTCTTGCTGTCAAGAAATGTTTGCTTACTTTTAAGATTAATCTTCTTACAACAAGAATACTTTTCTTATATCAAGAGCACAATTCTTGCTGCCAAGAATTTTTTTCTTACTTCTAAGATTAATATTCTTACACCAAGACTACTTTTTTTCCACCAAGAGCACAATTCTTGCTGTCAAGAAATGTTTGCTTACTTCTAAGATTAATCTTCTTACAACAAGAATACTTTTCTTACTTCAAGAACACAATTCTTGCTACCTAGAAATGTTTTCTTACTCTTAAGACTGATGTTCTTACAAGAAGAATCTCACTCCAAGAGTTACAGTTAAAATGACATGTTGATGGCTTAATATTTCTGTAAATTGTGGAGTCTGGTATAAAAAATGACATTGGCAAAGCTTTACAGTATATTATTTCAAAAATAATAGGTATAATAATAATATACATTATATACAATATTGTTGTACAAATACCAAAACTAATTTTGATACAAAGCCTACTGAAACTGAAAGGACATAAAGATTACAAACTGCTATGTAATTAACATGCTATATGATTTATTACATATGATATATTTCATAATATATAATTCTTTATCATCTTGGAAGGTGGTGTAGAGCAGCCTCATCTGACTTGGCAGTGTTAACAGATGATCATCTTCGACTATGGAAACCAAACCCTTCAAGCCCATTTCTGTTGACATTGGCATTCCCATTGGCATCTTCCAACATCTGGGGAAAAAATGAAGACTATGTTATTCATTTTTACTTTCTGAGTTGAGCTAACTAACTTCCAGCTTCTAGATGTGAAAGTTCCAATTGAATTGATTTCTTCACAAAACACATCATATGTTTTATCATTCTTAAACCTATCCATATGTTTTCCAGAAACAATACGTTTAAAATAGTCCACCCCTCAGAGGTGGAATGTAATCTTCCAATGTGTGCGGATCGCTTTTTGATTAAAATCTATTAATTCGTCGGCCAAAAAGATGTTTTGAGTTGGACCCAAAGAGGCTATACTTATCATTATCTCTAATGCTTGATGCTTTTGACGATTAAACCATCCAGGGGCCCTTTGACTTTTTTTTTTCATATGATAAATAAAGTTGAGCTGATTTTCATACAGTCGGGTGGGGAGGGGGGCACTTACCTTTTCCATACTGCTATCCAGTGTTTCCGTGCAAAATTTGGCATCTGCTGCAGGCTCAGACCATGATCCCCATCTTGTATATGTTCTCTTGTACCTGGGTTTTGACTTTGAAACCGACTTGAGTCTTCAATTAATACAAAATAGAACTAGAAGTGAACAGCACTTGAAGGCATAAACTTCTCAGAGCTTTGGCCCTGCTGTCAACTGCCTGTGGCATTTGAAACCACCAATCAGGAGTTAGGAAAAGATCACATGGCAAGTGTTGCCATTGGTCAAAATTTTATGCAGATATTTGCTAGAACAATCAAGATTTTTAAAGAAAATTTAATTTGGCTTCTATTTCTTGCAATAGCCTCATCTTAGCCAGGAAACAACCATTATATTATACGAGTTCAAATAAGAATTTCAAAGTATTTCTTGTATTTCTTAAAGTTTTATTATCAAGAAAAACAAGAAATGCATTCCTCAAAGTTTCTTGATACGAAAATCAAGAACATTCAAGAATATTATTCTAGTTATGACTCGAACTTTGTCTTCTAGTTTAGATACAGTCAAACCTGCCTAGGCGACCACCTTTTCAACGCGACCACCTGGCCATGGCGACCGCTTTTTCTCGGTCCCGAAAATTTTCCCCATAGGCACAAGCATTAAGCTGCCTGCCCAAGGCGACCACCCGTCCAACGCGACCGCGACCGCCACGAATTGGGACCGCACAGAGCACAATCCCTGCCCATGGCGGCCGCCTAATTTTTAAGCGTGTGGTGACATTAGACCATTTTGCTGTCGGATTTCAAGGAAATGTTTTCAAGACTGTAAGGACAAAAATAAGGACAAAAATATATGGAATAGCAATGTTATAGCATCGATTCCTCCATGAAGTGTTTTAATAAAACGTTCCCCCTATAAACATTTTAAAGACAAATGTTTGTGATGTTGTTGTGCCTATCGTAATCTTATAGTTTAACGCGAACTCAGTTCCGTTTAAACTCAATTTTCAAAACGAATACGTAGTGCATGGCGTCAAAAGGCAGATTTCACAGAAATTACTATCTATTTCTTGTATTTTCAGCAAAGATGTGTCCATGTCTTGCTAAATTCCGCCGAAAAATGACTTCGCGGTGGGCAAAACATCGGCGAGAAATGTTGTTCCTTGGTCCCGACGCCATCATGGATTTGGGGCGGCCCGGATTTGGCGTACCGCTGACTTTTCTAAAACACGATGCTTTTGTGTATGAACATTTACGAATACTCTAGTTATCGGTGAAAATTGAAATTCTTCTTTTCTTTTTATTCCCATGAATCTCACAAACTTTTATTGGACGCTGTGCGTTCTGCTGCACTGACTTACCTTTCGATGCGGTCGCACAGAGCTAATGGCGGCGCGGCGCGACGAAATTACACCGTTCCGTTTTCATCTTTAGTTGTCAGATCGAAAACTTTTTGACCTTTTCATCCAGCGGTCGGCGCCCCCAAAAAAGGCTGGGACCAGCAGGCTTTTTATTGGGATCTGTCTTAGTCCTTAAAACTTAATTCGGTGATGTGAATGCGGGAGGGCGCTGCGAGATCATCGAGGCAACCTAGCCTCCTTCGCAGACTTCCTAGAACGGCGGCATATGTATGGGGGGGGGGGGGGGGGGGGGGGGGAGGGTTCGCACACAAGGGAGTTATGTAGCCGAGGGAGTTGTGTAGCCGAGGGGTGACATATGCCGCCGTTCTAGGAAGTCTGCGAAGGAGGCTAGAGGCAACCATTGTTTTGTAGTAAAAATTATGACGAAAATTTGTACACGATGTAGCGGTATACAATTATTACATCGATAACGGAAAATGCAATTTTTTTAGGATCTTCCTGTCAATCAGAATTGAACCTGGTGGGGGTCATGCTGTCTAAATTCACATAATTTTCCATCCATTTACGTACTGTATTTGAAAACCTCGACCTGGAAACATGTGAGTAGAATCCTCTTCATGGCGACCACCTGTCCATCGCGACCGTTTTTGCTCGGTCCGCCGGGTGGTCGCCTTGGGCAGGTTTGACTGTATCTTGAAAATTCTTGTTTTTCTAAGCAGGATACCTCAAGAAAGGCAAGAAGAAAATTCTTCTATTTTCTTAAACATCCCAAGAAAAACAAGAATTTTTTTCTCAAAGGTTCTTGATACGAAAATCAAGAACATTCAAGAATATTATTCTAGTTATGACTCAAACTTTGTCTTCTAGTTTAAATATCTTGAAAATTCTTGTTTTTCTAAGCAGGATACCCCAAGAAAGGCAAGAAGAAAATTCTTCTATTTTCTTAAACATCCCAAGAAAAGCAAGAATTTTTTTCTCAAAGGTTCTTGATACGAAAATCAAGAACATTCAAGAATATTATTCTAGTTATGACTCAAACTTTGTCTTCTAGCTTAAATATCTTGAAAATTCTTGTTTTTTCTAAGCAGGATACCCCAAGAAAGGCAAGAAGAAAATTCTTCTATTTTCTTAAACATCCCAAGAAAATCAAGAATTTCTTTCTCAAGGTTTCTTGATACGAAAATAAAGAACACTCAAGAATAAAATTCTAGTTGTTACTTGTTTTCATAATCTTGAATTCTTGTTTTTTCTTACTACCAGAAAAAGAAGATAGGGGAGAAAAAAATTCTTGTATGTTCTTATACATGGCAAGAAATAGATTCTCCATACAAGAAAAACAAGAACTTTTAACTTCAATTTCTAGAAAATTCTTATGAGAGAAAATCCTTTATAGAAATTATTTCTTTATCTAAGAAAAATAAGAAAATGTTTCTTGTTGTGAGAATTTACAAGACAAGATTCTTGGAATGGTCCCTTGTGCTTTTCTTATTTATTCTTATCATTTTCATGGAAGTTCTTCATTCAAGAAAATTTGTCCACGAATTAAGTAAAAACAAGAAAACTAGAAAAAACAAGAAAAATCATTTTTGGTAATATATACATGTGTGCTAATGTGTAAAGATACTATGTACTATGCAGTTCTATGTAGAACTCACCCTGCACTGTCCGATCTCCGTGGTGATGTGGGCGAGGTGGTTCAGCTGGGAAACCACGTCCTTGTGGGTGAAGTGCATCACAAAGGGCCAGAAACTCTGCAGGGTAAAAATCTTACATTGAAATTTTGAGAAACAAATCAGGTGAAACTTCAGCTTGAAATTGAAACTGTCATATTATGTTCAACATGATGGATAACAATGTGGCAAATAATCTGGAAGTTGTAATACATTTTCCATCTTGCTCTATTTATTCACCTTAGTTTGCTGTCATCATATTTCTTTCATTGTCTTTCTTTTCTCCATGTAATTGTTTGACAAGTTCATAGTATTATGAACTAAACATCATGTGTACTTACCATGACAGGCCCTTTCTCCTCCTTCCCTGAACCAAACATCCCTGAAATCTGCAGACAAAAAGACAATAAATCAGTGACAGTCATGGACTCACTGGTGTTATACACACATGTACAGTTGAAAACTTGAATGGGTAAATCCAATTCTTTGTAATTCTTCCAAACAAAAACTATTCAGCTAAGACAATTAAACTCCATAATCTCATGGCAAATGTTGGGTTAGAATATGAATGTCATGTTTTGTGACTGCCATGTTTCTTTGACAGCTTGGCCATGGTGTCGGTAGCGGTCCTAAAAGCCAGGCTCAAAAAAATGTGACAGTCTTCCATGCACTCGAACATCTGCAAAAACTTGATCATGATATATAGTCTGCTGTAGGTATTACTGATGATGAGGAAACCGTCACCTTAGTTGCAAAGGAGGCCTTGAGCCCGTGGAGAAAGATGGCCTCCAGGACGTTACAGATGGCGTTGCCATGGTCCCCGCTAGATACAACACATGACATCATAATAAGTAATCAGGCAGTTCTGCAGCTGTGATATCATCATTGGCAATAGTTTACAATAAGTTAAGATGTTGACGATCTTGACACCTTCTATGGAATTTTGGCATTGATGATGTTTTTTTCGTTAGTCAGTTAGAAAGTCATGAAGGGTCTCTGTAAGATTGTAAGAACTGAAAGTAACAACTGAAAGATCTGGATTCATTAATAAATGTCTAGATCTGGTACTTCCATCCACAGCCTGAACCCTATATAGCTAAGAAATGTCTCATCAAATCATGACAACTGCTATAAACTTAATAGATTACCTTCGAACTGCTGAGTCTGATCCGATGTGCTCCTGCTGCAACTAAGGTAAAATAAACACATTCAATATGTTTTGATACAATGTTCAGTTTGATAATATATTATCTGCACAGAATTTCACTGTCCTTGAGAATAAAAGATTTTAGAAATGGATAAGGACAAAAAAAAACTACATTGTGCAGACCAATAAATGACAGGACTACCGTTGACTATCTACTAAAAATTCGTACTGCCTGGTACTAAGAGTAAAGTAAACTAAATGTGGTTTATGAATCTTGAACAACCAGGTACAACTATATCATACAACTCTATATCATTTGCATATACCAACCCTTTTGATGGTTCTGGACAGCTGGCTGCTCAGTGTGTGTTTGATGACTCTGTGTTCCGCCTTCTCATCCTCTGTGGGGCCTGATCCTAACAAAATACAGCACAGTACAGCCATGTTAAATACATACAGTCATCCTACATATATTACACATTACACATATATGATAATAATGTTAATGACCTGCCTCTTCCTCGGTGTATATGGTGTCATAAAGCCTGGCCATGTGGTATAACCACCTCATAAAATTTTATTCAGTGGTTATAGCACATGGCTAGGCATTATGACACCATATACACCGAGGAAGAGGCAGGTCATTAACACTTAATTGTCATATGCTTACAAAAGATTTGATTTATTGTACATATTAAGATAGTAAACATTTTTGGGAACAAATAAACATTTTACGATTGTTAACAAAAAGATAACCTCCCCCTCTACATAATGGGAGGAATGATGATCACGGGTGTGCTATCCTCTACATAATGGAAGGAATGATGATCACGGGTGTGTTATGGAGGTTAACACATGGGCAATGAAGGCTTCTGTTTGGTCGAGGCCATCTGGCTATGTGATAATAGACGTTAAATAATGAAAACAGCAACAACAATTAGACTATAAATGGTATTATGATGCCAAGGATGCAAGATGTCAAAAGACAACAAAATACACAAAATGCACGCGTAGACATCGATGGCCCCTTCATTAGTAGAGTATGGTCGGCCCCTTCATTAGTAGAGTATGGTCAAAGTTCAGCCTTGCCTTCGTTCCCGAAGCAGGCGCGCGCTAGGCGGTACGTTCATTAAAAAAAATAGTGATAATAATCAATTCATACAACTTGGAGAAAATAGATATTCCACGGGCATGAGGGGAGAATGTGGTACAAATATCCTTCCGCACCCTAAGGAGTTTTAAAAAGGTTTAGAACCTCTTGTCCACTCAGATTCACACGGTTCTTTTGACAGACGACAAAAACGAAGATGTCGGTGTTACACTTAAAACGCTCATAGCGCTCACAATTACAGCGTGTCAACACCTTGTAACTTTCCTTACCTTTTAAGAAGTTCATGTTGATATTCTTGAGCCAAGATACGCCGACATTAAGGACGCTTGTGGCTGGAGAAGTCTTGAAGATCGCAGTCAACCCTGAGATCGTCTGATGTTCGACACCTTGGCGGCCATTTTCCTCACCTGGAAGTACCCACTCTATCGTCGAGGGAGAAATCGAACATTTCTATAAACTTTTAGTTTCACGTCATTTTATCTTATAAATTCTAAATGTTTCTATGTTACATAATATTTTATGAAATAATAACACCAAAAATTGACGTAAAGAATGCAACCTGGTGATTTTAAAGGGAGTTTTTATTTATAACCCCAATCAGTCAGTGGAGCATTCCAAGATGGCGACGGGTCTGGATGGGGAAATCCGCAAGCTCCGCAAAAAGCTGCGACAAATCGAGAATCTGGAGCGGATGGACCGAGATCTGACCGAAGACGAGGAAACGAAGGTTTGTCTCGGGATTCTAGAGATTCTGCGGGCCTGAAATATCCACAGGGCGTGCGGGTACGCCCTTTCATGGGCCCGACGCCCAGCCCAACGCCAAGGTTGTGATGCGGTCATGTCGCAGTTGTATTTATAAATTCTGGCTGTCGTAACGTTTTAACGTCGCCCAAAGAGCCTTAAATTTTTCCCAACCCGTCTGGGAGGTAGCAGGACTCTGGCGTCACTTGTAATTACGTTTCTGACGATTTCCGCGAAGGGGCTTCATGAATAATTTCCCGGTCAATCCATCAAAACAACGACGTCTGTGCGTCCTGGGATGGGAAAATTTATCTTCAAATTTCGGAAGATTTGATTCCCTCTGATAGTGATCCTAATTCACTTACACCCCGGTCTCTGCAACGTTGCATACACGCCGAAAAAGATATATCTTAATCGACGTCATGGAATAAGATCCTGACAAAGGTTGCATTCCGCTGCTGCTGTAACGTCTGACCTCACATTCTAAGAGCGGTCTAAACTGGAGCAGTCCTACCTGACCGAAAATTCTACTCTACTCTACTCTACTCACATAACCCAATTTAGCGTCGTCCTCAGGGGACACCTTACACCTAATCTCCAAGCAGATGCAAGGATCCGGCGCACTCGTTTATTCAGCAAGCATTCAGGAGTCAGGATTGCATTCTCTGTTCCTGCAAGATGTAGTACTGTTTTCTAGCATTGTATAGTTGGAGAAAAAAACATACGTAGAATGCAGAGAATGAGCCGGATTCTTACATCTGCTTGGAGATTACATTGCGGTGACATCAGCCATGCCTAACCTTGGACATCACTGCATTTATTTATACTTACTCAGATGGAGACCAACAGTTAAACATAACATCTGGTAATGTGGTGTGTAGACTTGGCTGACTTCTAAAAACACATGATAGCAGGGTTTTTGTAGGAAAAAATTGCAAGGGAGCGGAGCGCTCAAAGGGATGGTGTGGAAGGGAGAAGAGAAGTACTGGTTAAGATTGGGCCATTTTAAGGCTTCTTGTGGTGTAAAGTTATTGTCACAGATCAACAGATGAAGACTGTGGCCCCATGTCATGACTTAGGAGCATCTCTGGTCAATCAGAATTTAACGCTTGTCAGAAGATCTGTTCCCCAGGGTACTAGTAAGGGGGGGGGGGGGGGTGCCCCCCTCCCTTGGCCAGGGCATGGGGTTGCAGCACACTTAAGCTTGTTCCACTCTTTAGAATCAGATCTATAGAAAAAGCCTGGTAATAGCAAAGAGAGCAGAATCTAAACATGTGTATATGCATGTGTGTATTGTACTAGCATTATCAGATCTGGTGAACAGGATGCAGGTTATTGATTTTGAAATACAGTACTTACTGCTACTAGAATCTGGTGTCCCTGGTTGAGTCATCCCAGTGTTCACTCCTCTCAGTCAATCAATCAATTGATGAGTCATGAATTCATTCTTTTAATCATTCAAATGAATTGTTTTTACTGAAACCAAATGATATTCTTTCTATTATCATTGATTATTATCATCTTTAGAAATAATTGCTATCATTATCATTGATCACTCCTTTCTTTCTTTCCGAAATGCTATATTTCATGGAATTTTCTGGAAGCATTTTCTTACTTCTGTAACCTAAAGTGTAACTGTAAGTGTGCAAACTTGGCATGGATTAGGATTATTTCTGGTCCTCACTGGTTTGTCTGTTTTGTTTCATTATTATATTTGCTGTCTACAGTCTGAATACCTGTTCTGTCACACTTCTCACCTGTCCAATGTGTAACTAGTCTTATCTTTCACCTGTGTAAGTATCTTAGTAAGAGGTTTGTGATCCAAGAGATCCAGGTGTTCCTTGTGTGAATCATCATCTCTCACCTTGATCTGACAGGGGTATCACATGTTACCTGTTGTCTAACCTGTGCAGGTAGCTTAGAGGTGAGATCTGAGAGATCCAGGTGTGAATTATTTTCTCTCACCTGTGCAGGTATCTAAGAGGTTTGAGCTCCGAGAGAAGCTGCACGAGCTGCTGGCCCAGCTGCCCAAGAACAGCGCCAAGGTCAGACCGGAGGAGTCGCAGGCCGTGCTGTTCACCTCCGAGAGCTGCAGCCGGTCGTCCACCACGGAAACCATCCAGGCGGAGGTCTCCGTAGAGATGAAGAGACAACTGGAGGAAACACAGAACGGAGAAGTAAAGGTACGGAACAGTTTGTTTGTTTGTTTGTTTGTGTGCTGTTCACCTCCGAGAGCTGCAGCCGGTCGTCCACCACGGAAACCATCCAGGCGGAGGTCTCCGTAGAGATGAAGAGACAACTGGAGGAAACACAGAATGGAGAAGTGCAGGTATGGACTGACTGTATGTTTGTTTGTCTGTGTGTTTGTTTGATTAAGGGATGACTGGAGGAAACACAGAACAGAGAAGTTCAGGTACGGAACAGTTTGTTTGTCTGTCTGTCTGTCTGTCTAAAGAAGGGATGACTGGAGGAAACACAGAACGGAGAAGTAAAGGTACGGAACAGTTTGTTTGTTTGTTTGTTTGTCTGTGTGCTGTTCACCTCCGAGAGCTGCAGCCGGTCGTCCACCACAGAAACCATCCAGGCGGAGGTCTCCGTCGAGATGAAGAGACAACTGGAGGAAACACAGAACGGAGAAGTAAAGGTCAGGAACAGTTTGTTTGTTTGTTTACGTGATGTTGTTCACCTCCGAGAGCTGCAGCCGGTCGTCAACCACGGAAACCATCCAGGCGGAGGTCTCCGTAGAGATGAAGAGACAACTGGAGGAAACACAGAACGGAGAAGTAAAGGTACGGAACAGTTTGTTTGTTTGTTTGTTTACGTGATGTTGTTCACCTCCGAGAGCTGCAGCCGGTCGTCAACCACGGAAACCATCCAGGCGGAGGTCTCCGTAGAGATGAAGAGACAACTGGAGGAAACACAGAACGGAGAAGTAAAGGTCAGGAACAGTTTGTTTGTTTGTTTACGTGATGTTGTTCACCTCCGAGAGCTGCAGCCGGTCGTCAACCACGGAAACCATCCAGGCGGAGGTCTCCGTAGAGATGAAGAGACAACTGGAGGAAACACAGAACGGAGAAGTGCAGGTAGGGACTGACTGTATGTTTGTTTGTCTGTCTGTCTGTCTGTTTGATTAAGGGATGACTGGAAGAGACACAGAGCAGAGAAGTGCAGGTACACAGCAGTTAAATTGTCTGCTGAAGTAGCCTTAAGGCAGCAAATTTGTACTGGATTAGGCAGCAGCAGGGTGAAGGTCAAAGATCGAGTCAGCAGGTTACCAGAAATCAATCTCTGGTGTTTTTCCCCCTTAGACTGAGAGTGAGGCTGCGGGTGATGCTGACCTTGAGGGTACAGCCGACAGCACGACCCAGCCGGCCAAGGCTCAGAAGGTCACCCCTGCCGCCGCAGATGGGGCAACCCCAACAGCAGGCCCAGCCACACCCACAGAGCCTGCAGCACCCTCACAGAAAACAGCCAAAACAGCAGCACAAGGTACAACAGTGGGGATACAAATGTACACTTGGCTTCTAAACAGAGGAAGAGAGGTGCTGTGCCCTCATGCTTTAACCATGTGCCCCCTTACCCTGGGATTGGAGCATCCTAGGATGATGTGGCCTCAGTATTCAACTGTGATCTAACAGTAATTTCCCCCCTTGATTAACCTTAGAATGCCCAATTTAAATTGAAATTCTCCAGAAGCTGAACCCCTATACACACAATGCATGTGCTATACGATGTATTGTTAGTGGAGGAACATATTTCCAAGAGTTTCCCATTTACATGTACTTGCAGTGAGTTGCTAAGAATCTTTGGTCTTCATCAGACAGGTATATAAAAGTCATTTGCTTCATTACTACATTAACCCCACAATTTTTGCTATGATTGTTATTTAACTTTTACTGTTAGCTGTTTATTGTTGTTTGTTTATTGTTGTTTAATGCTGTTTCCAGATGCCCCACAGCCGAAGACGCCCGAAGAGAAGAAGCAGGCCCGACAGCGGCAGATATATAGAAGTTATTTACTTCAGTACCTATTTATTGTCGTTTGTTTATTGCTGTTTCCAGATGCCCCACAGCCGAAGACGCCAGAAGAGAAGAAGCAGGCCCGCCAGCGGCAGATGTGGCGCGGGATGCGATTCTCCGTCAGTCTGCTGAAGGGTCACGAGGACGTGGTGACCTCCGTCAGCGCCGATGGGTCACTGCTGGTCACCGGCAGGTCAGTGTTCTGCAGTAACCTTTCACCTTTGTCACTGCTGGTCACTGGCAGGTCAGTGTCCTGCAGTAACCTTTAGCACTCTGAAGTAGCTGTTTGGCACCCTATTCCCTATTGGTTACAGACTTAGGCAGCAGGGAGAAGGTAAACTTTTTCACCACTGGCATGTCAATGTCCTACAGTAACCTTTTCCCTTTGTCACTACTTGTCAGAAACAGGTCATTATCCTGTGGTAAACTTTAACCTTTGTCACTGCTGGTCACCGGCAGGTCAGTGTCCTGCAGTAGCCTTTCAATAGATAACAAAGTTCTTTGTACACAACCAGTACATAATCACCTGCCAATGTTTCAGTCGACTGTCTGTCACCTTCCTCAGGGCAATACTAACTGGTTCTACTTCACACTGCAACTAGGTGGATTATCAGGGTTGTTTATGTCAGAAAATCTACCCCAGTCATGAACAATACTGTAGGACAAAAATACGTATTTGCAGTGATTTCACAATGGAGAAGTGCTGCAAAAGTAAAAGTACTGCAAAGATTTACAGTAGAATTTGATATTGTTTCACTATAACATTTTTGTTTCTGTTTTACTGCAGCCGAGACACGACAGTGAAGGTGTGGGACATGAAGAAGGCGACAGAGAAGCGCAGTCTGGGCGGGCACACGGGGACAGTCACCTCCGTCATCCTGCTGTCACCCGACGAGAGCAGACGCCTCAGTAAGTCACCTGTAGGGGGTGGGGGTGCAGGGGTGGGGGGTGGGGGAGTCTGGGCAGGCACACGGGGACGGTCACCTCCGTCATACTGCTGTCACCCGACGAGAGCAGACGCCTCAGTAAGTCTCACTGTAGGAAGAGGGGTGAGGGAGGAGGTATTGTGGTTTGGTTGGTTGGTTTGTTTTTGATTGTAAGTTTGGACGAGAGCAGACGCCTCAGTAAGTCTCACTATAAGGGCTAGGGTTCTCTCCAGAGAATGATGGTGTGAGAGGTAAAAATGCCACAAGGAAGGTTCTATTGTAAAGTATCAAAAGAACACTTCGCAGGGCTTAATTGTGATGTAACCTGCTGCCACTGTTCACTTGCAAAGCTGGTATATGTTTCACAAAGATAGATTATGCCAAAAGGATAATGAAAAGGTCATTCCTTTATTTCGTAGTTTGAAATGTCTGACAATGATAGTCTTCCTTGTTCGCAGGTCTTCTGTACGATCTGTTCTCTGACTGGTCGGAGAAAGACAGGCTCGTGATCAGTGGTTCCACGGACTGCTCCATCAGACTGTGGTCCATTGGAAGAGGTAAGAACAAGGAATTCAATGTCAGCATTACTTGTTTTTCCCACGTAGGCAGACAACATGTCTGACAGTGTTTGTGTGTGTGTGTGCGTATGTGTTTGGAGTTTTAGTGTGTGTTCTGTGTGTGTGTGTGTATCTATGTATGTACATGTATATGTATGTGTGTGTGTGTTATCATGTGTGTCTGTGTGTAAGTTTGTGTACATGTGTAACTGACTCTATCCTGTGTTTCCCCAGGTTGTGACTTCAGGTCCATCTACACCTACAGCTCCGTCCAGAGTCTGTGTTACTCCGAGGAGGAAGGACTCATCATCTCAGGGTCAGGTAAGGACACACCTTATATGGTCATGTTTGGAGTCAGGTCATGCCTTATATAGCCATATTTGGAGTCAGGGTCAGGTAAGGACACAGGCCTTACACAGCCATGTATAACCATTGTTCCGATGAACTCTCACTACTTGTTTCACCATTGAGAGCATTTCAGCTTTCCTACTAGATTCTCCTCTAGCTCACATCATTGCATAGTCCAAAACCAGCCTCAAAGTCCATTTACAGCAACAGCTGCTTTCCACAGACTGAAACATTTTGAATTCTCTCTGAAATACATCCCACAAGTATTCAAAATCTCACGTTCACTGCCATCTCCTGTCATGGTCATCTTCAATCCTCCACTAATGTAGTGTAGTGCCCAGAAGTGGTCTGTTCTAAGCAATTTCCAATGAGCAAACTCATTAGAAAATCTATGGAGTGATTTTGATTTGTTGAAGGGTCTTGATCATCTTCACTTGATCATCTTCATGGAAGGTTCTTTCCTGCCACTATGTGTTCTTATCGTCATGTTGACCTGTTGTGTTTCAGACGGCGGGAAGATTCAGGTCTGGGATTCAGAGAGCAGAAGTAACGTCCAGTCCATCCGGGGACACAACACATCTGTTACATGTCTACAGGTCAGTAGGGTTTATATTATAACAAACAAATAAACAACACATGTGCACCTGTGATCTGTGCAACTGTATTACAGGTGGAAGGGATCCATGTGGTAAATGTGTGTAAGGCTGGTATGTACATTAAAAATTTTACATGTTAGTGTGTTTAACATGTGTTACTATGTTGCAATTGTAGGTGGAGGGAACCCATGTTGTAAGTGTGTGTGAGGCTGATGTATGTACATGTACATGTATGTAAGTGTGTTGAACTAAGTTACTGTATTACAGGTGAAAGGAATCCATGTGGTGAGTGTGTGTAAGACTGGTGTACAAATGATTGTGTTACTATGTTACAGGGGGGATTGTACCCACGTGGTAAGTTGAAGCTTGTGTAGGATTATGTACATGTTACATGACTTTGTAGTATGTTTAACATGTGTTAACTATGTTGCAGGGGGAAGGAACCCACGTGGTGAGTGTGTGCGAGGAAGGCATTGTGAAGGTCTGGGAGATCCGTGAGCAGAACCTGCATGTGGTCTACGTGAACGAGAGCGTGAAATGCGACCCTCCTGGCCCGCTGAAGGCGAGACCTATCCTCTCGCTCGCGTACGCCAACAACAAGATTTACTACGGCGACGACGGAACCAACATCAAGGTCCTGGACTGGAAGTCTGGTAAGCTCTCCATTGGGCAGTTCGGATATGTATCAATCAAAAATGTTCATAGTGACCTCTAAGACTTCTTTTTTCTTTTTACATCAGTTTTTATTGATTTTTCATATAACCAACAGAAAACAAAAGAAAAAACAAACTGTATGGCACATAAGTCAAACAAACAGTCACTAAATAACGTATACACCATAATCTGCACGAAACCCATAGAAAGTAAAAAACAATAATGTGCAATTTATCTTAACAAAAACTTTTGAGTCAAACCTCTTCTTTGTGGTCCCTCAAGCAATGATTTTCGTCGACGGCCAAGCATCAAGTTTGTGTGTTTTAGCCAAGCACACTGGGTCATCCCTACTCTCAATAAGTGCTGACTAGTCTTGTTGTAACTTGTGTTTTGCAGGAACAGTGCAGAAGCTGCCAAATCACAACATTGGGGCCTGCTAGGGATTAGTGTTGTTGTAACTTGTGTTGTTGTATCTTGACCATGTGTTGTTGTAACTTGTGTTTTGCAGGAACGGTGCAGAAGCTGCCGAACCACCTGCGAGGGTTTGGGTCCACCGACAGCATGGTCGCTGTGGAGGGAACACTGCTGGTCAGCTCGGGTTACGACCTGGACACTGGCATTGGATATCTCAATGGTACGTTTGAAACACTAGTACTCAACTGGATAGCTTATCTTGACATGACCTTGACATGACCTGTTTGACCTTCAGATAACCTGTATGACCTCGACCTTGACAGGACCTGTATGTCTTTGACCTGTTTGACCTTGACATGACCTATTTGACCTTACCCCTCATTGTGCAGCCTGCCCAGTGGCGAGTACCTGGCTTCCTAGTGTGATGACGAGGCCTGGAGACTAGCCTTTTAACCTTCAGTTGACCTGTTTGACCTTGATATGACCTTATGACCTTGCCCCTCAGTGCGCAGCCTGCCCAGTGGCGAGTACCTGGCTTCCCTGTGTGATGACGAGGCGGGGAGACTGACCTGTGTGACGCACACGAAAGTCACCAACCGGCATCGCTTCGTCACGGGAGGGAGCGAACTGTTGGTCTGGGACCAGGCACTGCCGACTGAGAGGTTAGTTGTACTAGATTGATAATTGTACTAGACTGATAGTTGTACTAGATCGGTTTACCTTTTTGAAAATGGCCATGTCTGCTAGAGTTTCTCAAGGCAGCAGGGTTCTTTGCCTTTGCAGTAGCTTCATTCAAAAACCCTCCACTCAAATGATACCCTGCTGCCCTAGAGGCCTTTACTGCAACCTTAATGTTAAAAACCGTCCACATGAATGTGTCTGGGGCCTTACTGTGACCAAAATTTACCAAAAAAAAACTCTACATATTGAATAAGTCCCTACAGCAATAGTACTTGTCCTCATGAATAACTCCATGCTGTACCTTGGGCCTTTACTGTGACTTGATAAAAAGAAACCTCCACTTGTTCTTCCAGAGAGGTGATTGCTGCCCACTACGAGGAGACGTTCGCGGGGCCGGTCGAACACTCCGAGGACGAGAGCGATGAGGAAGAGGACGGGAAGGAGGACATCGAGATGGGGCGGCGGAGGCGGCATAGCAGCGCGCAGCTCGCACAGGATGCCTCCTGGTGCACTGTCATGTGATTTATAGCCAATCAGGATGCCTCCTGGTGCACAGTCATGTGATCCACAGCCAATCAGGATGCGTCTTGGTTCACAGTCTGTGATTCACAGCCATTTTGAATGCATCCTGAAGTGGTGCATGGTCATGTGATCTATAGCCTATCAGGATGCATCCAGGTTGTAGCCAATCAGGATGTGTCCTGGTCATGTGATTCACAGCCAATCAGGATGTATACTGGTGCATGGTCATGTGATTTACAGCCAATCAGGATGCATCCTGGTGCATGGTCATGTGATCTTCAGCCAATCATTGTGCATCGTTCTGTGTGAACATGTGATCCCATCAGGCCAATCAGGAAGCTTCCTGCTTTTGTGATCACATGATCCATAGCCAATCAATCCTGTGGATTCTGTTTTTGCTCTACAGACGTCCTACAGACAAATCCTTGTGTTCCACTCATTCGTTCTCTGCAGGAATGACTCACAGTAAACAAGACTGGAGACTAAGGGGGATGGTTGTTATCTATTTCTGCTGTTTTAGACTATGTGAGAAGTCGCTTGAGAGACACAGGGGCTAGCTTAGTTCAAAATACTCCAAGCCCCAAAAGTTAAACTGTAGCAGTTTAGAAAAAGGATTGGAGAAAGAGCAGAGATGCAAGCAATTCAATATGATATAAAGTCTTCTGTATATTACTGTATTTGTTACTTGTCACATTCTCTGCTGCAATTTTTAAGCTTTCTACTTTTCTGACAAGTTTTTGTACAGTTTATGTAAAATTGGTGCAAAACAGCATCAATAGACTGTTTAAGATAACTTTGCTGTAAAGCTGGCATGATGTTTTAGTAATGTTTTATTGAAATTAATGATTTTGTTTAGAGAGTGATAGGGAAGATTGTATGTCTGGTACGTACTAAAAGTGTGCTCATGATGGGTCTCCCTCTATTTGTGTTCACATTCGTCTTTTCTTTTTTCGTTGTCCTAGGATTTTTATCAACAGAACCAGTTGTAGACAAGGATCTGTTGCCTTTTCCGTCAAAACACAGCAGACGTTTTGTACGAATACGAACAAGCATCACATCCATTCGCCAAAAATAGTTACTCAAGCAACTGGATAAAATTTTGAAACAGACGTTTCAGACAGCATTGAATGCTATCTTTTGTCAGTGACTAAGGAAAGATCTAGCAGAGCTAGGTTTTATGGCAAAACTCGCTATAAAACCTATTCTGCCCGATCTTTCCTTAGTCACTGACGAAAGATAGCGGATGCTGTCTGAAATGTCTTGACTGTTTCAAAATTTTATCCAGTTGCTCATCAATGAGTAACTATTTTTGGCATATCTTATTACCTGGATGTCTAACCCTCATCAACGCATCACATTCATTACTGTCCCAAGGGTGTCCTCAGCCTTTTGACAAATGTCACAGGGAACATGTGGACTTACCAACCCTTTCAGCGATGTGCAAATTGGGATTCGAACCACAAACCGTGTGAGATTGTTGACATTACCTGTATGACCTTGAGATAACCTGTATGACCTTGATATGACCTGTTTGACCTTGACATGACCTGTATGTCTTTGACCTGTTTGACCTTGACATGACATGACTTGACATGACCTCTTACGAAATACTCTCAGGGTTTGGTCTGTTCTAAAAATGAAGTTTGACTGTGAGTTGAGAGGATGATTTGAGAAAAAATGAGGGAAAACTATAGCCAGACAGACCTTTTTTTTACAAACTTTCTGTTAAGAGTCTTTCAGAGTCTGGCTCGCCCATTGTATGTATCGGATGCAAAAGTAATTGAGGAAGGAGCTAATGCTAACGTAATTGATAACACAGTTTTTAAGATACAGTATGATTATTGCTGTCATGTGTTGTACATAAATGTATGCAGCAACTCTAATTATTCGATCGCTAAATGGGCAAATGCACCAAATGATTAATATGCAATTTTTAGGGTAGAATCGACGAACCGAGAAGTTGGCATTTAGACTTGCAACATGAAACTATTCAAGGCAATACTTATTTATGATTCTAGCATGAATCATACTTATTATATATAATCAGAATCAATTTGAATGTATGACACTTTCTATCAGTAGTCGATTTTGCTTGCAGATGAGATGTTTTTACATAGTTCAAGAAGATGTACTTTGGGTATGACTCACAGTACAAATAGTAAAGGGAACAGTAGAATGAATGCCGGATACAATTGTGGCAAAGTCAGGACTTCTCCAGTTCGATAAGCACATGTCAGATTATAGATTAGATTGAAGAGCGCGGAATTAGAGCAAGTTACTTGACCAATCTCAGCCATCAAACAACTTCAGCATTTCAGCCAATAAGAGAGAAGATCCCAAACAAGCTTTCATTTTGCATTATTTTCTGCAGTTGAATGGAATTTTGCTTGGCTGTAGGATTGGTCTGTTGCTTACTCGGTTAGGTCTATGCAGGACCTTAGATAACTATTGGATCAAATACTTCATAATATATAGAAAATGTCGAGAGCTAATGTCAGTCACTAGGGCTAGCGAGAATGTTTGTTTTTTTGCTTACCGTTACTGCTCTGCATTTAAGAGTTGGATAAAACTAAGGTATCGAAAATGATACAGAACTAAGATTTTTAGACAAAGCCCATGTATTCTACCAATAACAAAGACTCTACTTCTAGAAAGACGCCTTGAGAACAACCATGGCAGTCTTTATGAATGGAATTTCTATGCTTCAGTAATTGTAAGTTGTTTTGTAGATTGTACATTTGCCTAAATGCCCAGAGCTTCCACCTATACTATAGCACAGTGGTACGTGTGTTGTGACTTTGTGCAATACTATCATATAACCATGAACTCATGTGTATATCATGTTATGTGCGTGAGCCTGTCTCTTGATTAAAGAAACCAATTGTTACATTTCTGAGACATCTGCCTCTTTGGTGATATTAGGATGTCAAGTTGGTCACGTGGCAAGGTAGTATTCTGGTTGGTGTCAATGATTAAGAATGCAAACGTTCTAGGTTAGAATCCCTAGCAGGCCCCCTGTGAATGGCACTGTACACCTATTTCCTCTCGTGAAAATCAGTGCCTAGCTTCGTCAGGGACGTCCTCTTAGATGGAACATAAAGCTGGAAGCCCTGAGTTTGAGGATACTCAAGCACAAAGATCATAGGCGTCCATCCCAGTGTGAAAGGATCGAGCCATTCTGTCAAGTCTTAAGTAGCTTGTACCAAAAAGGTTTCAATCCCTGCTCGTACCTACTGCACAAAATGTGCATTACGCCTATACGGTGGTTTACCAGACATGCGAAACCAACAAAGATGTTACCCAGCTACATTAATGTATCTCACAGTGGTCAAGCTAACATTGAATTGGAAAGATCGCTTTATACTTGCAAAATATACTAATTTGGTAAGGGGACAAAATTAACAAAATTTCTGCACAAGACGACAAACCATTACTCGTCAACACGGGGTTTTATTTGAAATCACAAGCCAGCATTACACGCACAATGAAATGTTTAACATTTCTGTCTTACCCAACCTGTTAATGTTATACTTTGACTATATCATTATTCAAAACTGCAGATACACACACAAGTTGAATTTAAGATTATACTTTGATTACTAATACATTACTGCATATGTACTTGGATATCTTGGTGCAAAAGTAGAATGAACACACTATGAACAGCCAGATGTATGTGATAGCCAATCATGAAAATCAAAATTACAGTCAATGAACTGAGTTGTTAGAGCGTCCCTCTGAATACGCCTCTGGAGATTGTTAGCACATGACTAAGTCCTGCAGATGACTGTATAGCTAGATACAAAAGTAGAATGAACATAACACAAGCATATGCACACAAATGCCTACACACCATCATGATCAATGCACCCCTGAAATTCTGGCCAAATTGTGCCAACTTGTTCCGCACAAAGTTTGCAATATTGTACTCACTGTAACTGATAGCCATGGCAGCTCTATGTGCCATGTGTCTGCCTAGGGTGCAGCTGCACTAGCTTCACACACGTACTGCTGACTATTAGAGCATTGAGCATCGTTCCACTTGTAGCCATACGCTGTTGCCCAATGAGTGCAGTCCCCGAGAGAGCCAGCATCGTCAGGTTGCCATGGTGCCCAGTTGCTCCAGCCGGTGAGCGGCGTCCCATCCTCCCACACAAAGGTTCCCTCCTGCACCTGGTCACGTGTCAGACCGAACCAGGCACTGTAGCTACTGGGGTATCCGGCCAGTTGTTTCACCAGAAAGTCGTTTGTTGCCTGATCCTTGGGCATAGCCAGACGCCCGCCGGCAGCCTGACAGGCGGACCTGGCATCGGCGTAGTTCTTAATGTCGGTGGAGAAGCTGAAGCACCTGTCTTCGAAGTGTAGATAACCGCTGGGACAGGGGAGCTTCTCGTGGAAAGCTGTACAATGTCAAAGGGAAGAAATGGACAGTTTTATTTAAAGGAGAGTCTGTCGTCTCCGATCGCAATGCTTTAGAAAAAAGGTAATACTTCAATCATCAGCACGTGTTTGCTTTTTGTTTTGTTTATCTAGTTCCTCTTGAACACCACTAGTAAAAGAATACAGCATTTTCTGTGATAGGTTAGTCTTCGCCTGAGGAACGTTTGTAAGGAACTTATATTTATTTGTAGTGAAATATTCCAAAGTGCTACCTTATCAAAACTAACCTATCTGGATGCTTTCAGTCAGTTAATGCAAGGCTTGTGTTTTAGACATCATGTTGTGCATATGAGACTCACCTTGTTTAAGGACCGCGAGTTCCCCTGTCAGATTCACAACCTGCTCCTGCAACTCTTTAATCCGAGTGTCCTGGAAGTGATGAAACAGACTTTAACATAAAATTCAGTATCTCTTTTCATTATTAGGAACCACAGCTTTACGCTCAGCGGTACAAAAAGTGGATTTTCTTTCCTTTTATAGAGAGCTATATTCGCCCATCTGTCGCCAATAGGAAAGACACTTCATGTACAGTAAATGCAGTCTTCAACAATGCCAATGTATCAAGGGAATCTACTTGTCTGTTTGATAAAACGATCATTAGAACACGCGGACGGCTCACAGCGTCTTGTTCTAAGTGCAAAGAGTTTCTGGATTTTCAGCGGTGTGAATCAGTCCTAATCATGTTTCTGTTTCTGAAAGACCCACAACTGTTTCTTCCCAAATTAATACCGCTAACCACGCACACACAAGTAGACTCAGTACCTGGCTGTTTCCCGTCTCGTCGTTTTCTCCCTGCTTGTCCCCGTAGTTGTGAACATGGATGACAGGGCTGCACACACACTTCTCCTCCGTCTTCGGAGCGGAACAGCCCCAGGTCGGCTGCCCTGACGCCTGGGACGTCATCATCAGCAAAGCAACGGTTACGATCGCCAAATTCACACCCATGGTTTGTCTTGTAGGTGCAATAGGACTTAAGAAGTACTGAAATTCGTGTCCCAACTACAGCGCGGTCGTCTCACAAGGAAATGATACCTGATATCCTTGTTGTTGACGAAGAAAGTACAGTCCCGAGTGTGCCATTGCAGCTCAAGACTGGTAACTCTATACTGCCGTATTGTTAAGAATTGTGTACAGTTAACCTCATGATCAGTTAGGGGAACGGGCAGCAAGATGGCCTGTAGTAGCCCTCAAGTATTCTATCATGGTTAGAATCCTTGGAGGCTCAACTCTGCTGGTATTACATGTTCATTTGCCACAGCAGAGGTCTTGTTTGTTTGTTTCTTAAGAAAATGAGTTGAAAGGCTACGTATGGGTTTCCTTGATATTTGTGTTGTGGGTAGGTTATGACCTATAAAAGAAAGAACGGAACGATGGTATTTTGTTCAACTGTTTGCTTAAACAGTACAGGAGCCAACTTTTGTTATCATGAGAAGCTTGGTACAGTAGGTAAATCGAACTCACCCCAGATGTATTATAACCATTCAAACATACTCAAACAAGGCGTTGTTAATGCATCTATAGCGTTACATACTAGTATTTCAGCTGTATATCACAAATGCAATTCATGTCAACATTCACCAATGTCGCTGGAGATCAACCACCTGATACCTTTGCCAAATGAAATGATGTTAACCTTTTTGAGCGAAGTATTATAGATCTTTCTCATTCATGATGCAAATAAGATCCTCCATTGTATAGATTATATCAGCTGATTATCTTCTCTCCAAATAGAGCGTTCTCTGCAATATAAACAAACTGTAAACTGACAACACTCCACCATATTATAGTCTAAGTAAGACGAATAACAAATGCCACGTCACAAGCTTTCAGCAAGTTTCTACTGAGTACATCCTTCAAGGAAACATGGGTCTCTTTATAAATATCGTCCAATCTGTTACCACTTTGGCCATCGCAAGTTTCTACGGTTCCTTGGTTCTCTTTGACATGGTTCTCGGAGTTATCAGGCACGGGCCTGGAGCGTTCTTCGGCTACAAGGTTCGCCCGGACCGCCCGAAGTGTCTGGCCGACCCGGACCTGGGCACACACGGGTACGTGCGGCTGGAGAGCAGCGGGCTGAGGTTCCACTATGTGGCGGCGGGGGAGAGGGACAAGCCGCTCATGCTGTGTCTGCACGGCTTCCCGGAGTGCTGGTACTCCTGGCGACATCAACTCAAGGAGTTCAGGTATTTCATTTCCGAAATACTCCGGACCGGTATTTCATTTCCAAGCGGAAAAACTCCCATGTGTTGAACTAAGCAGGACGTTAATGTTTACGTAGCCTGTAATGGATCCTGTGTCGACAACATTGCAAGCAGAAGGACCTGGGAAAATCTGGCAGACCCATATACAAAACAAGAGTTCGGAGACCTCATACCTTCATGAAATATTAGTGCCTATTCTACCTCAATGACAACGGTATGCCTCAGGTCATTTGGCCCCAATGTTGTGAAAAAGTAGAACCGTCTTCAAAAGCAATACAACCAATCCCCTATGATATTAGGAGTGCATTATCATAACAGTATCATATCACTGTTTGGGAACTCTTCAAGTAATGATTATTTACATAAACATTAGTATTTCATGTAATAATGAAACTACCGCATTTAGCCCACATGGGCAAGACCCACATGGGCAAGAACGTGCAAGCAAAGATCATCGTGATAAATTTTGATACTTCAACACAAACAAATGTGGCTGACCTCAAATAGCCAGTCGCTCGTTCGTCGACCGTCTTCAGGAGTGATTCAATCACTCTGACCTTAAGGAGTAATTGAATCGCTCCTGAAGAAGGTCGACGTATGAGCGACTCAAAATTCGAGGTGATCTACATTTGCTTGTGTTGAAGTAAAGTATCAAATTTGATCATGGAGTGTACCAACGCAAATGAGTCTTTGTGCTAAAGATCATCATCATCATACATTTTCCTACACCTGGCCCTTATAGGAACTCCTACCGTGTTGTCGCCCCCGACCTGCGTGGGTACGGTGAGACCGAGTCCCCACAACCGTTCGGTTACCGCGGCTGGCCCAACTTCAGTCTGGCCCACCTGGCCAATGACGTGCGAGAGTTGATCGAGGCTCTCGGCTACAGCTCCTGCACGCTGGTGGCGCACGACTGGGGCGGCATAATCGCCTGGCGGGTTGCCATCGACCGCCCTGATCTTGTGGACAGGCTGATTGTGATGAATAACCCACACCCTGGCCTCTACATGAAGTACATGACCGCCCACTTTTCACAGCTCCGCCGGTCCTGGTACATGTTTTTATTTCAGCTGCCATGGCTACCAGAGATCTTTTTGAAATCCTTGGACTTTGAGGTAAGTGTACACGAAGAGATTTGGCAAATTTGTGTATTATGGTTTTTTGTTTATATTATTTCATGTTACATTTTCTTGAACCATTTACTATGGCTACCAGGGATCTTTGTTAAAGCCATTGACTTTGTGGAGACAGGCAGCCAGTTACACTCACGATACAGCCGCGTTTCGAGTTTGCACCAGCTCTTTTTTATTATTGATGTTTTCCTGTTAACAGCTATATACAAGGTACATGTATGATAAAAGAATTTGAAAAATACACTATAATGAAATGTCAATGTTATTTTTAATGAATAGAAGGGACAATGCCATCTGACTTATAAAACATGTATTTGGTTTAAAAGATATGACCCCATAACACAACACATTTCAATTCCTTGCTCCACAGACTATTCATAGTTCTTATGTAACTCTGTATACCCTTCAGTATGTGAATGCCTTCATGAGCTGCAAACGTCATGGCGCCATAACAGACGAGGACTTCGAAGGTTTCAAGTACACTTTTGCCAGACCCGGAGTGAACATGTCAGCAGGTATCGGTGTCCTCATACTTTTCTAATGGCCCTTATCTTTAAACCTCACCTTTTCACTGTTTGGTTTGCTGTTGCTTTGCAATAGGTTTGGATATCTGCTCTCAACCCAAACCATTTCTAGAGCACAAACATCATTACCGTATTTGCTCGATTAAAGTACGCACCCCCGATTCGGGCAAAGTTCTGGGCAAATTTGCGGTCCTAAAACGTAAAATGCAAAACCCCGAATAAAGTACGCATCCCTTCTCCGGGCCGACGCCACAGTTGAAATGTCCCGACCAGTATATGTCTTGACGGCAGTCCCTACCACAAATTACTGTTTTAAAATAGATTTAAGTCGTTTATTTAACAGGCCACGAGATACACATTAAGTTTCGTGAGACGTCCAGTAACCCTCCGCCCGTTTCAGATGAATTAACATTTGGTCACAAGGTAATATTTTTCCCAGGTAAGCCTTAGTCCATGTCAGGCCATGTCAGTCGTAAGCATAGTTTCTTCTAGTCCTCTCGGTCTCGGAAGTCCCCCTGCCCCCATATGTTTTCTTGCCTGCCCACTCTATACCTCGTTAGTTTGTATCTTGTATGCTCTTTTTCCAAACCAAGAATACAACAGCCCATGTAAATGTGTTTCATAATTAGCTTCTGACCTCTGACCTCAACCAATCCCTTTCTCCAATTCTACCTGCTTTTATCTGTATGTAAATATATGTAACTATGTGTGTATGTATGTATTTTGTGATGTACATGTAGTGTTTATGAGCCCTGGAATATTAGCCCTCTAGAGGGGCTAAAGGGTATCTCAATCAACTCAATACTCAATACTCATCTTTTGTCACGTAGCCATCAACTACTACCGCGCTGGGATGAAGATGCCGCCTCGCTGCTACAAGGGCACGAAAGTGACGTGCCCCACCCTGCAGATCTGGGGAGATCAGGACGAGTTCTTAGAGGTGGGGCTGACCGAAGGGACGGGCAAGTTTGTACCTGACTTCACTCTGAAGGTGGTGCCTGGAGCCAGCCACTGCGTACAGCAGGACCAGCCTACGGTGGTCAATGGAATCATCAGGGATTGGCTGGAGGAGTAATGCTAGTTCACCTTGATTCGTTCAGGTTTTTCGGTTAGAATCAACAGACACCAATCTAGAAAGAGATTGAACCATCATTTCCTTCTTCTGCATGCCAATATCATAGATTATATTCCTTTGTCACGAGTGCTATACGTGTTATAGTTTCTCTTTAGTCTAGCTGTAAACAAAAATATTGTATTTTAAAACACCGTCCGTCGCGTTAAAAGATCGGACAGAACATAGTACGAGGGGCAGGATTTTGCTTGCAAGGCTGGCTGGCATAGCCTGGCATTAATCCTTTTTGAGCTTGTCTCCACTAGCCTGGAGTCCAGCCTCTTGGAGGGGAGCGGAGCTTGGGTACGTCGCGGACTAAAGCTAAGAAGGCTGAACTCCAGGCTATGTGTCTGCTTCCCAATATCCATTTATTAGCTAAAACCATTTCAAGACATCCAAGAACCAACCTGTAAGAACCAATATTTGCTAGTATTTGTTACATCACTGCTTGCCCAGCGAGTACAAAGTTTAAAGTATAGATATCTAAATTCGAATGATTTGCATTTGCATCTAGTTAAACTTAAAGTATCCCAGACGTCTTGATAAGACGCATAGGGGTGGCGCCCATCTCCATTTCTGTAGCCCTTGGGCCACACATTTGAGCAAGTCACTGCAGCAAGAGGCTGGTCCACTGGTAGTGATGTGTGTTTAACTTCCTTATTCTTTCCCAAATGAGTGCTAAGCAGAGAAAGCAGTATATGTGTATATGTACCATTTTTGTATGACCCGGCCGGGGATCGAACTCACGGCCTACCGTTTGCAAGGTGAACACTCTACCCATTAAGTCATTGCACATTGTGCCAGCAGGACGTTTTCTTATGTATCAGATATTACTGTCTTCGTCTTTTGAGAAAGAATGAAATATTTAATAGCACAATGTTATCAAATATCTAGAATATATTCATTAACATAAAATTCAATATGATATGGAAAAAATCAGCGTCCTCATGCATTTCAGTTTTACATTATTCAACCTGTATTTGTTGGATAACTTTGGCGTACATCTAAAACAAATACATGTATTATCCCTACGTACCAATTCTTGTTTTATTTTATTTTAGGACCGTAAAATGAAACAGCATTTTTCTCCAGGCATTTTTCTCTGGGCCTGACCTCCAAGCCGAAGAGAACATAACAACTGACCTCGCTCCAAAACAACGGATATTATCCACCTTATCGGTGTCCCACGTTTATCTTCCAACTCTGCATTCAATGTAGCTCCTGGCCAGTGTTCTAGCAATCGGCTGGTGGAAATGTAGCTTTTACTTCGCATACATAGTAAGTATCAATGTCGCAATATGCATCCACTGGGAGAATATGTCGACCGAACTTAAGTTGATAGATATGCCAGTCAAAAACTTGCTGAACTGCTGACTTAATCATGACTGACTAATCAAATAAACAGCGATTGATAAGATCTTGGTTGCCACAATAGACATTTTCAGTCACATGACCTCCCAGCAGAATAGGACATAACAATCGACCTCGCTCCATAGCAACCGATATTGCCCAGATTATTGGTATCAACTTTCAATCCTGTATTTAGTGTAGCTCAATCAGTACTAGTGTTCTAGTAATCAACTGGAGGGAAGGTAGCTTTTGTTTCGCACACATAGTAAGTATCAAGGGAGCATCCACCATCCTCCCACTTGAGGCCGAATCTCGACCCAAAACCTACACAGTCCTGATTAAAGAAATCGTCCGGTTCTCCTTGTGCCCAGTCGGACCAGCCGATGAGCGGCGTCCCGTCCTCCCACACCCAGGTTCCCTCCCGGACCTCGTCTGTCAGGCCGAACCAGACTATATAGCGACTGAATGCGAAGTACCTGGTTTCTATCTGGTTGGTTAGGAAATCGTTTGTTAACTGGTCCTTGGGCATACCCAGACGCCCGCCGGCAGCCTGACAGGCGGACCTGGCATCGGTGTACGTCTTCTTTTCGATAGAGAAGTTGAAGCACCTGTCTTCGAACTGTACATAACCGTCGGGACAGACGGGTTTCTCCGGTTCGGCTGTGGACAGAGTGGAAACTGTGTAAGCGTGGGTTACGATTTAAGATTCCACGATTTAAGATTCCACCATTTTTCACTTGTAGTGACTTGCACTTATCATCAAAAGAATTCGTGAAATAGCGATTTGATTATATAAGACATTCATCTCCTTATCATGTAATTGTATAATTGACATATACGACTCCGTATTGTATCTCATGTTGATATCATCTACCTTTGACAATATTATATAGATAGTGCCTTCATGTAGTTTGAAATGCAGCATTGTACAGAATAGAACCTAATCATTGTATAGCATAGAACCTAACTATAGCTTTTAGTAGTTTGATATAAGTAGCCAGTAGTATTTCATTTTTGCCTTACATTGTACCTGTTACAATCGTTGTGCAGTAAACTTTGACTTGACTTGACTATCAATATATTTTTTTGATAGTTTGAGCTTAGATACTTGGGCTTAGATGTTGTAAGTAAGACTCACCTTTCTTAAGAAGTTCCGCTGTTAGGTTACTGACCTCATCAATAAGAATTTCCTGTAGTGGATACAAGACGGGTTAAACATCTCTTCAACATCAATATTGTCGTAGTCTGTAGCTGATTAGATTGCTAGCTAACATCTATACAAATTCTGTACTGTGCGTATATTCTTAGACCATGCAAAGTAAACCCTACATGATATAATAGATACCTAAACCTTTTCACATGTGTTTACTTCTGTGTGTTAATAGATGTATAAGACCTTTCGAAAGTCACTGTCAATAAAGTAATCTTTATATTTTGAACAGTACCACTTCCAATGCAAATTTGCGCAGTACAGAAAATGGAAATAACATTTTTTTTTGCTGTAGTAGCAAAAAATACCACTAAGGTGCCTAAAATCTAATAATTGTCACTTCGCTTCATAGGTACTTACCCACCAATCAAACGTCATCAGCAAACATTCAAATCTTCTAGCTTTATACTGTTTCTTCACACACATATACACAAACAGAACCGACAACATCACTTCCTCCATAGCCGGAAGTTAAAGAGGGTCACAGGCTGCACTCATTAGACCATTCGGAGATACCATTGATCATATCAAGATCATATTTCACAAAGGAAAACATAACGAAAACAGCCATAAATCAGAGAAAATCTTCCCCTTAAAGTAGATGGAACTTTTGTACAGTATACTGTAAATGTATTTACTTCGCGATGGTTTTACTTCGCGGTTGGAGGGATAAGGAGATTTTCGCGGTGTTTGAATTTCGCGGTTGAAATCAATTCTGTAGTACATACAAAACGCATATTCGCGCGGTGTTACGATTTTGCGGTTATAGAAGTCACCGCGAAAATAAAACCACCGCGAACATTTGAAGATTGACAGTATCATAAGGAAGAAGCTGTGCAACTTTGGTCCAGAATGGCCGCAACGGTAACTACATTGTTTGTATTTCGTTCAATATTTTTGGAGATTTAGAGTCTGAAAGCTTAAGACCACCCCCACCCCCACACACCCCTGGAGATGCCTTTGGTCATGTTTCCCAATGGAAAACAGAATAGAAAGAGGTATTAAACACAAAATTACTTTCCCCGAAAATAGATGGAAGTACAGTATCATGCATCATATCAGAAGCTGTGTTTACTGTAACTTGGCCAAAGGATGACCCTACCTGTTGGGTCCGAAGTGACTCCATTGACCCCTGCAGCAAAGTTAACTGGGTCCGAAGCTGGTACAGCTGGAGGGGAAAATCATAGGTCATGGAGTAGCCCGTGGTCTATTTGCAAAGGTAGTAATCTGATTTGCTGTTTCTGGAAAAATGTGGAGGGCGAGCTCTTTCTGTGGGAGACTAACAAGAAACTACAAAACGCACAAGTACTATTCTTCAAAATGTATCGATGTGAAAGCTGACACATGACCAATCACTACAACATAATTCCAGTTCAAGAATGATGACCAGTCACTATAGCTAGTAGTTGCCCTTGTAATTCATTCATATTGATACTAGGCTTCATTTAAATTATTTTTTTTGAAAACTAGAGGGTCTAAGCTTTCCATTGATGTATGACATGGTGTGGTTAATTGAAAGGAAAGTAACAAAACAAAGTAATGCCAAAGTAGTACCCGCATATTTAAGAGGGTCTAAAAACGCTGGCACAGATCGAGAAGCTGCACTGGTGAGAAAACCTAACAGCTAAAGGGTTAAGCAGACTGACCACTTTACTGTCCGCCTCCTCGCCCTTTTTGTCTCCATAGTCGACGTAGATGGCAGGGCTGCACACGCACTGCTCTGTCCTCGGGCCCGGGTTGTTGGGAGCCGTCTCCCCTACAACCACTTGCAGCAGAGCAAGAACCAAAACAACCACAGAGACATTCATGATTTGTTCCTTTGATGCTCAGGTTTCCACGGAGGCCCGTCTCGACTAAAGCTAGTCCTGACAAGCACAGGTCTGCACGTCCTGACTTCCTATCGCACCCAGCCATCTGTCCATTGTTTACACCAGCAACTAAAAATATCAGGGATATTTCCTTTGAGTCAGGAAGCCCATTATCATAGATGTGATGTTTTGGTTTAGTCATATTTTGGTTCTTCGTATACATGCCTTGAATTGAGTTTTGGTACAAACCACTCTGTTAAAAAAAAAAAAATTTATTGCTCAGAAATTACCCGCAATGGCAGCCTTTCTAGCGCTGAATTGATGCAGGGTTTACAGGTTTCACATAATACACAACATATACATATACATATCTTATCCACACTTGCATCATGTGGCATTGTCGCAAGGGTCTGGGCGGCTGCCATTCGGCGCCACCAGGTAACCTCAATACGACCTTCCCCAACCGAAGTCAGGTACCCATTTACACCTGGGTGGAGTAAGGAAAGTCGTGTAAAGTGCCTTTCCCAAGGGCAGAAGATCGGTGACATGACAGAATTCAAACTCGGGACCTCTTGGTTCTGAGCCGAACGCTCTGCCGTTGAGCCACACGACCCCACAATGTTGACTTCCGTGTAACACTGTAACAGCCGGGCAAAGTTTCCAGACAGCGAGCCTCCAGTGAGAAAGTCCACCCAACTGGAGTGGAAGATTAACCACAGCATGACCAAATAAGGCTGAAGGTTCATGCGGAGTCCCGTGTCCGACTGAGCATATCTTATGGCATACACGGAAGGCAACATCAATATATACGTTCATCTGATAAATCGTGTGGCGCAATCGGTAGGGTGTTTCGCCCAGAACCGAGAGGTCCCGGGTTCGAAACCACTGCTATACCCCGATGTTGTGCCCTTGGGAAAGGCACTTTACACGACTTTCCTCACTCCACCCAGGTGTGAATGGGTACCTGACTTAGGTTGGGGAAGATCGTATTGAGGTCACTTGCTGGCGCCGAATGGCAGCCTCCCAGACCCTTGCGACAGTTCCACAAAGTGCAAGTGTGGAGCAAATATGTATCTGTTGTGTATTACTAAGTATGTGACTGATTGTAAACCCTGCAGCAATTCAGCACTGGCTGCCATTGCATGGGTAATTTCTGACCAATAAACCATTATTATTATTATTATTGTTATAAATTCTAGCCGTTGTGGAAGACCTAGAAACGAGCGTGGGAAGAGAAGTGGGAAATGTAGTAGAAAAGGACGGAAATTTGATTTCGTCGGCTTGAAATGTTTTCATCGTTTTCTGCCTTTAATGTTCTGAGTTTGTCAAGTCAGCTATGTAGTGTATGATTTAATTTTCAACTACCATGTTTGCAGTAAAACGTTCCCAGTAAGCTGCAAATACTGCGAAAAACGTCAGGGGTCCCCACCGAAACTCAAGCATACTTTGATTGCATGCTCCTCAGTTGCCTTTGAACTGAACATCCGTGGAAACCGTTCAGAAGGGATGGTTGGTGGTTTTGCGGACTGGGTGTACAGGAGGGAGAATACATTGATAGATATGTAGAACTTTTCTGTTTACATGTATTTTTTACATGCAACATTCCCTGATCAGAAAACATCATCAGAGAATTATGACATGAAAAGTTCAAAATTGCCCCGATTGATTCCGAGAAAAATAGTCCAACTCGGCCCCAAACTACAGAAGATTTAACGTAGTACTCAAAGGCCCTATACACAGCCCCTGTCTGAACAACCCTCTACGGAATCCAGTCTGATAAAGAAGAAATATAAAAGAAGTCTCGTAGCATCGTGTGGCGCAATCGGTAGGGTGTTTTGCCCACAATCGAGAGGTCCCGGGTTCGAAACCACCGATATGCCCTTTGGAAAGGCACTTAACACGACTTTCCTCACTTCACTCAGGTGTAAATGAGTACCTAGCTTCGGTTAAATGGAGGTCCCGTGTTTGAGGAGAGCCACACCTCGAGCATGTTAAAGAACCCACCGCACTTATCGAAAAGAGTAAGGGGTCCTTCTCGGTGTGAGTGGTTCAAAACCTACCGTCCTATGACCGCACATGGGCTCGCCCTTAGTAATAGCCTCCAGCTAGTTGGGCAACCCTGGCATGTACATGCTGAACGAATAAATAAAATAATAAAGTCTCGTAGCCATTCTCGGGTCTGTAGAGGTAGTGGGTTGTTATCCGCTATGTAGGGCAAAGTATTGGAAGGCGGAGCTCATCCCTCTCATTCCAGTGCCTTTTACGTCCCCAATCAAAGTCAGGTACGCATCAATCAAAAAATAGACCATACTCATTAGAACTTTATTTGCATAATTAAGGAACCGGGATGAAATAGGACATTACCAACAGCTCTAAATATCTCATGGAGGTGTAAGTTCTCAAAAACCTTGTTTGTTTGCCTGGGGAGGAGTATGGGCGAAACATGCTGTATTTGCTCAGGGGCAAATGACGGCCTTTCTAGTTTCTTTTCACATCTTCTTCTTTGACTTTGGAATTGACCTTGGTATCCAACGAAATAAGTATCCATTCTCCAATTTACGGCATACATTTGCTCAATTTGCAGCTGCTTTGTGCGATTTATAGCATGATTCAAAAGTCTTCTTTTTTTTGGAAACGGACAAAACTTGATGCGCGCACGGTGTATGTCATCCATATACATGTAATCAAATCAACATGGCCTAAGCTATAGAACACGAGAAGACCCAAAGTGGACCAAAGGGACATGCCTACATCAGTGACCTTTGCCCTGTTACGTTATATTTGACTTGGAAGCCGGGTGTCTTAAAACCTCTGTTGAGGTAACCACGAATGGGCTCTTAGTCAGGCTTGATCAAGTCAGAAACTTCGTAAGTCAATGTATGGCATATTCACCAATTAAAATAGTAATCTGAATGCTTGAGGAACAACTAAAAAAAGGCCAACAGACCCATTCTGGTCTCTGACCATATTGTTAACCCTTTAGCTGCCAGGTTTTCTCAACAGTACAGCTTCTCAGTTCCAGCGTTTTTAGACCCTCTATAAACAAGGGGTACTGTTTTTATTACTGCTGCTTTCGAAAAACTGAAAATATTCAAAGGATAGAATCCTACATCTAACTACTATTCCTTCCAGTCTTGTTTCCATGTTTGTATATATCTTAGCCGATGTTTAGATATAAAGGGCATGAACCTAGTTCAAGGAAGAAAACAAGTGTCCTCAAGGAAGAAAACAAGTGTCCTAAAGTTTAACACACAAAAAAAGAAAAGACCACAAAGACAAAGGTATGCATAACGACCATCACTTTATTCCAACATTCGCTGCGATTCACATCACTGGTTCCTGTGTCGAAAACGTACAGATTTGGGTACAAAAATATAGTCAGCATTCAACTTCAACCCTACCAGTCACCTGCCTACAGTACAGGTGAAGGCATAGCACACCTGTCTATCACACGTGCCTACAGGTGAGGCCTGCCACTCCGCAGTCACACGTTACCTGTGCGTGTCTTGCCGCGTCATTGCGTCGCTTCCACCAGGTGCTCCCCACCTATAAAGGCAAAACTTTGGAGGTGAAAAGTTAAGCAGACAACAGTCGTGCCTTCATCCGCTGTCACTCAGTCACCCACCCAGCGAACCCGGAACAGTCGACGAACAATCACCCTGGCAACGCTTTTGACCAAAACTACACACTCTTGCCTCAGTCTGCGTTCCACTCTCTTCCAGTCGTATAACACACTTTCTGTTCTGCCAGCTTGCAGGTTTTTTTCTTTTTCGTTCTTTTCATTCAGCTGTCTGATGTACGAATCACTCATGCTTGGCAAACTTCTTGCTGTCAATACTCGGTCGTGCTTCAGTCGTAGACTTCGATGTCACTCTCTCAGTTGTGTCGGTTTCCTAGTAGAAGCATCCGCTTGGGGACAAACGTACATGCGAATCTCGCTTCACTCAGTCTCTTGCACCCCGACTGTTCAACATAGACTTCCAGCCTACCAGGTCTACACTTCAATCATGGCGTCACTCTCTCTCACTGTGGCACTTTCCGACTAGCGCAGCTCACGAAGAATCACTCAGGCTCTCTCATCCCAGCGTTCCAACATGAACTTCCAGCGTCTAGCGTATACTCATAGTCATACAGTGTATACTTCTAACATACATGTGTGTATACGTATATACAACTAAGACATCCAGAAAACTAACACAGCTTGAAAATATTCTCACATCATACAAGTGCTTTCATATCATAACATGTAGTAATGTTCACTAATTCTTTCGTTTTTTTTGGGGGGGGGGCAGCATTTTATAGTTATACATGGAATTGTAAGACAAAATCATACTACGGTACATGTATCCACACATCACACGCTCTAGGTTTTCCATGCAGTCTTGTGGAGTAGGTTTTCTTCCTTTTAGAGGAAACATTCTAAAGAATTTCACATCAAAATCATACATCGGCAGAACACATCCTGACATCACACAACTTCTGACCCTTTACAACATACAGGAACATTGTGAATACCAATAGCCTCCGCCCCTAAGGTGTTGCCAAAACATCCAAAACACTACTAACAGTAATCGTCCTTACAGCAGAAAACATCCTCAGAACACACAAGCTCTGTTTTGTGTTTCATACTCAATTTGGGGGAGGGCCCGAGGGGGGTTGATATATTCTGTATGTACAATCAGGAGTTGGAAAACAGCAAATTTTCCTTGTCACCACTCAGTCTTCACACAGAACAGAACATGTAGGTGTTAAATGGAGACTCTGTACACTCTTTCTAACCACTTCTCACAGCCAGACAGGCGTCTCCATGGTAACGTGCCGTTGCCATGGTAACATGCCAATCACGCAGCACCTTACCTGGGCCAGTTTGTGACCAGCAGAATTTGCTGAACTGCTTGTAGCGCGACAGACAACACCAAGCAGCGTGTAGAGCATGGGAACATTCCACTCTCACATATGGGGGACAACAGGACATTCCACTTGCCAGAACCACACAATATGTACGTAACATACACAGCAATGCTCAAGAAAAAAATGACCCGATCACGGTACAGTAAGACATCTCACCACTTGCAGGAAAACATGGCACAAAAATGTGCATTTTTCAAACAGACAAAAACCTAAGAAAAAAAAAAGATAATTTCCCCAATTCACCTCATCAACAAACAGAAATGGAAGCTTTCAATTCATGCACAACATTCCTCCAACTTTCCTCTCAGAAGAACCTTGATTTTTTACATGAATGGTAAACTGACCGCTGTACAAAACCCCTTCCCACACCCCGACACAGCTCTCCTCACATCCCCCACCCAGACGGCCCATCTTTCATACCCCCCTGTTGGTACCCGTACCCCGTACCCCCCTGGGTCGTCCCCATCCCCCCACTAGCCCCATCTCCACTCTGGCTCCCCCCGCCCCACCCAATGCTGGTGTACCCACTTGCACCCCCCTGGTTCCCATACCCCCCTTGAGACGAATCCCCCATCTGGCTTTTCTGATTGCTCCCCTGCTGAGGCCCCTGACCTTGACCCTGCTGCTGCTGCTGCTGACCTTGACCCTGGTTGGCTAACATTCCCATCATGCCCCAGCTCTGTCCGAGCGCGGCCTGCGCGGCGGCCACCATCGCTGGGTTAATCTGGAACCCCCCGATGGAGGCCGCCAGCGCGCCAAGGTTATTCGGAATCCCTTGCTGGTTCCCCCCCATGTTGTTTGGACTGTTCCCCTTGAAGTTGCCCCCCATCTGGTTAAACCCGACCTGGTTGGGCTGGTTCTGGTACCCGAACTGGTTTCCGAACTGGTTGCCGAACTGGTTGTAGCCCTGGTTCTGCTGGCCGCGGTTCTGGCGGCCGCCGGACTGCCCGAAGTTGCCCTGCTGCTGCATCATCTGCTGCTGGTAGTGCTTGGGCTCCGCGTTGCTGACGTGCACGCTGGCCCCCTTGATGATGTGGTCCTCTCCGCACAGGTTCTGTGCCGTCTCGCCATCCTGGAACGTCACGAAGGCGAACGCTCGGAAGGGCTTGGGGATGAAGACGTCGGTGACTTCCCCGAACTGTGCGAAGTAGGCGCGCAGTTCCTCGGCCGTCATGTCCTCCGTGCAGCGGCCGATGAACACCTTCCGGGAGAGCAGCGCATTCATGTTCACCCCCTCGTCCTGTGGGGGACACAGGAGCATGGTTAGAACTGAAGACAAAATATAAACTGTTAACTACTGTAATTATTGATTTGTTAACTGTGACTTAATTTTAGCTGATTGAACGGCCACTAGTCAACAGCTAAAATTTCATCATCACTAATATTTGATCACTGATATTTGAGATGGTAATGTTTGTTCCCACCGTTAAAATTAAGTGCCGTGACCCACTCCATTTTCCCCCAACCACTATATTTTCCTGCCGCCATATTAAAGTGATTTACAGTACCCTGCTATGACTGTGTACCTAAACCCTGGAGCTGTTCCTGTAAAACCTGAACATCAGGACCTGGTGTACCTGTACAAAAGTACCTAAACAAACTCAAACACTACTTTTATTTATCTTTTAGATTCTTTAGGGTGGTCCATTCAGTTCACTTAAGTTTTTGGGCTACATTTTTTCTAGACTTAAGATAGGTAAATCCTGGGTGAGGCCGAGGACTAGTCTTATTGATCACCCCTCGTATTATTGTAATTGTCTTTGGAAATAATGTGCGTCTGTGTAAAATGTGTGTATATTTGCATTATCTGGTTTTAAAAAAAAAACATGGAGGTAGGTATGTAGGTAAATCCTGTGTCAGAAATGACTATCTTGCACTTGAGAAAGAAAACAACTTTATACTTTCTGGCACATTTCACTGAATTTGCCCTGAATTTCTAAAATTTGTATAAAAATATGGACAGCCAAACCAGATAAGAATTCTCTTAACAAATACTTATAGCTCAGTTTAACAGTTTCTATTAAGCAGAAAAATTTGATGCAAGATTAAGTCAGAGTTTGTTTAACTCCTCCCCTGTCAGTCACCTCGAAGTCGCCAACCTTGGAATGCGGAATCTTGACGTCGCACCAGCGTCCGTCGATCATGTGACGCTGGGTCATGACCTTCAGCTGAACCTCGTACTCCGCAAACCTGACGAACCCGAACCCTTTCGAGTTCCCTGTCTTCGGGTCTTTCTTAATCTGCAAAGGAAACATCAACAGTGAGTCATTACTCTAGTACAGCTTTGCAGCAGGGTATTAGCTACCTTTGCGTCCATGCGTCTTTTGGACGCCCTACACAACTAGAACCTCGTAGTCCACAAACTGAACGAACCCGAACCCTTTCGAGTTCCCCCTCTTCGGGTCTTTCTTTATCTGCAAAGCAAATATCATCAACAGTGTGCCATAACTACCTGACCATCATCCGGTTACCTCAAGAAAGTGTTGATAAAATAAACATATTACATGTACGTGATAGGGTAGGAAACAAAAACATTTGAACTGAAGATGTTTTGCTTTCATTCCAGTTCCATGTGAGGTAGAGAGAAGCAGCTACAATCCTTATCGGACCTCCTTACACTAACTCCTCCCTGCTCCTGTTTGGTCGTTTTCCAGGGCAGACCAGTTATAAGTATGAGTCTATAGTTAGTCAGAAATAGATGTAACTAGAGGAGTAGGAGTTAGAAGATTTTGTTTGCACCTGAATTATCTGCACCTCCCAATACTATTCCATGTACTCTCTCAGCTCCTGTTCTGTAGTTTTCCAGGGAAGACCCAGGTATGACTATGTACTTGCTGTAAGTTAGATATAGACGTAACTACATGAGTAGTTTGTGTTTGTACCTGGACCATCAGCACCTCCCCGTACTGTTCCATGTACTCTCTCAGCTCCTGTTCTGTGGTTTTCCAGGGGAGACCCAGCACGATCAGGTCGCTGCACTTCAGTTTCTCTCGCGGTCGTTTCACCAAGTTGTTCTCTGGACTCTCGTCTATCTTTCTCTTGTTGTCTGTTCAGGGAATCAAAACAGGAAAAAAGGTTTGTCAATGAAAAACATAAACGAAACCAGGCTAAAAGGTAGCCCGAGTGTCGTTTGGTCCTTTCTGGGACGGGTGATCCCTATACTGAGATTGCTTATGGAGCTTTGACAGACGGGACCAATTAGCGTGCTAGGTTAGAATCTGGCCTGATACATTTATTCCAGACAACTTGAATGGCAGCAATCTAACTTCTAAGACTGTTTGGTGAAGGTAGAGCCTGGAACTGAAACAGGATGTCACTCAGGCTAACTCAAAGGATTCTCACAACGAAGATGATCTCACTGATGTAGGTTAGTTAGACATTAAACTAAGATATGCCAAAAATAGTTACTAAGTTAGTTACTCAAGCAACTGGATAGAATTTTGAAACAGATGTTTCAGGCAGCATCCACTGTATTTCCTCAGTGACCTGGTTCTCCAGTTCTTCCCTTTAGTCACTGATGAAAGACAGCGAATGCTGTCTGAAACGTCTGTTTCAAAATTTTATCCTGTTGGTTGAATTTTGAGTAACTGTTTATCAAGCCCCTCCCCCAGAAAAGATAATTTACAGTATCTAACCTTTCGGGAAGATGAAGATATGTGATCTCCAGAACCCTCGGGCAGGTGTGTTGCATTTGGGAGGCAAGTTTCAACTAAAGAGTAGTAAGACTGGACCTCAGTCTGTTTTACCTTTCGGGAAGACGACGATGAAGAGATGCGATCCCCAGACCCCCTCTGGCGGGTGTGTTTGGGAGTCAAATTTGACTAGTACTCTGGACCTAAAACTGGTCAGATTTCTTCTGACTCACTGCCAAACTTGATTGGTAGCCATGTCAGCCGGCTATGCGTAACAAGGGCTTTACCTTTAGGAAAGACGACGATGAAGAGATGCGATCCCCAGACCCCCTCTGGTGGGTGGAGGATCCCATCCACCAGGCGGATCCCGCGCATCGTCTGTGTCTCCGGGTTGCGGAACTTCAGACCACAGGCGCCGGGAAACTGCGCCATGATGGTGGACAGCAGCATCGTGCCGTCGTCCTCCGTCGGAAGCTCGATCGGCTCGTCATTCTCGTCGTCTGTCACGCGCACGTACTGCATGCTGATTGGTTGATGTGGAGTTCGACTAAGGGAACAAATGTTTTGTATTTGTATTTATTAACAATTAAGTGAGTCATTACACTGGGTCAGCCGAGGCAACTTTCGCTGGTAGCAGCTGATTCACTAAAATACTTAAGTATAACTTAGTTCATTTCTACAATGTGCAACTTAACCTAATACATAACCTACCAATAAAAATACAATATTCATAACAATATACCTTAAATGCAGAGGAATACTGTATGAAATATTATAAGAATCAATCTGTGGCTAGCCAAATGTTATAATTTTAGTTTATAGAGATCTACCCAAGTGCAATATGTTTGACTATAAAGTTCCTGGCACTTAAGACCAATAAGATAGTTCATGCACAGTAATGATTCATTGTGGGCAATGTGTCAAATCAAAGGTAAAGGCCCCTGGTCAGTCTTTAGGTATAATTTGCCAGGGGCCGACAACTTTAAAATACATATGTAATAACCACAAGTTATCCAGGCATTCAGCTTTTTGCTGATGTCACGTGTTTGTAGGGTCACATTATGATTGGTCAGGTACAACTAGTACATGTATGTCATGCGATACACACGGGGTGACTAGACTGCTTGATTCAAGAGAGGACGAGTATGTCGTTTATTTCCAGCATAGATTTTCTGTGCCACGGAAAAAGAAGGTAATAAGAAAACTCCGGTTGTACCGGCTATATAGATACAGAACATGTAGTACCAACCCCTCACGGCGCCCCAAAAGTATTACACATATAATCCACCCAAAGATTTATTTCTTACGAGTATTTCGCCATGTGCATATTTCAAAGAAAAATCACATGTGCCCAGTTCGCCACTAAACATAAATCTAACATGTCGGACACTCCAAGCCGACTATCTTAATATTCTAGTTAGCTTTAGAGTTTAGGTAGAAAATCCCGGGACAGGAGATTCCGATCTCATGACCTCATGCGTGTAACATGCAACACTTCAGATCTGAGCGTTTTCAACTAAATAACAAGATTTTAAAAACATTTAGACGCTAAATATGCACAGTATATAGTTCTCCTATGCCTGGAGAATCGTTACCTAAATTTGCGGGATCAAAAATATTTTCCTGAGCAGAAAAATCGGAGTAAGCAAACACACAAATTTGTTTCCACACACCTTTTCTCCAATATGGCGGCAAATTAGGGCTAGGCAAGCGGACTGCACCACATCTTGAAAAGTGCAAGGTAGATATTAAATCTAAATCGTTACAACCATACATGCATAGATAAAAATGGAATATTTTACAAATAAAAAATATTAAATATATTAAATTGTACTATGAATTTTTTACATGTTTTGAAGTATATATTATTCCACAGAGATTTAAGAAAGAAAACAAAAAGAAACACCCCTAATATAAAGAGGAGTTCGTCTCTACCTACGTTCCAGTCCGCATGCGTAATGCTCAAGTCCGGCGCTCTCGTGACCAGGGCTTTGATTGGACTAGCGGTTAGAAATAATAAAACAAACATGTACACAAATCTGTGGAGATAACTGTTTTACTATAAAGACGTTAAACGGAAAATATGAATCCCTCATCTTCAGGCCTTACTTTAAACAGATATACATGTAGTTATGAGATCGAAGCAACCCTGGAAACGAGGGGGTCAAAGGTAACTTGGGGTCATCCATTCCTGGGCGGGACTAGGCCAAGGAGAGTGGGACTAGAACTTCGCGCTCATCCAGGTTGTCTTCACAGACGTCTTAACGGAACGGGAACGCGTGCCAAGGTAGGGAAGCAACATAGGCGTTTACAGACAAGAAAGAAGTGTCGAGAAGCTTGTTTCTTGTTCTAGCAGTTCTTATGTGGTTGTTGTTGACTTCTTGTCCCTGTTCTCATGCTCTTGTCAAGTTACAAAAAAGTCACAAGACGTAGAGGAAGAACTTTATTTTACGACATGTCTCTCTCTCTGGCTCATTCCCCGTTGTCGAGGATTAGTGGGAAGGGCAGGCCCTCTGATGGCTGAACAGTCCTATCCTGGAGTGGCATGCTCGCCCGCATCTCTCGCAGATGAACTGGGCCTGGGCTGGTGGATTCTGGGCAGCCGCCTTTCTCCTCCTTCGGCTCTCCTCTGCATGCTCCCTTCTGGCTAGTTCGAATTTCTCTGCACCCCGCTTGGTAAGAGTTCTCCAATTTGCACGGTGTGCAGCACTGTTTTCCCAGTTAGCTGCTGGGATGTCAGCCACTCTGAGGTGTTGTTTCAGCTGATCTTTGAAGCGCTTCCTTGGTGCACCTCTGTCTCTCTTACCTTGGCAGAGTTCGCCGTAGAAAACTGTTTTAGGCATTCGGGTATCGTCCATGCGTGACAGGTGACCTGCCCAGCGAAGCTGTCTTGACAGGATCATGGCCTCCATGCTGGAGATGTTGGCTCGCTTCAGCACCTCGTTGTTGGTTGTGTAGTCTTGCCATTTGATGCCTAAGATGGAGCGAAGGCATCGCTGATGGAAGCGTTCCAGAAGCTTTACTTGTTTCCGGTACAGAACCCAGGCTTCAGATCCGTAGAGAAGGGTAGTGACAACCACTGCTCTGTAAACCCGGATCTTGGTTACCAGGCGCAGAGAGTGACTCTTCCACACGCGCTTCTGTAGGCGACCAAATGCACTGCTGGCTTTGGAGAGTCGGTTGTCCACGTCTTTGGCAACAGAAGCATCGTTCGAAATAACACTCCCAAGATATGTAAAATGTTCTACCGTGTTGAGCTGTGTCTCATCAATACTTATGCAAGGTGACTGGTAAGTCCCATGTGGTGATTTCTGGTGGAGCACTTCTGTTTTCTTTAGGCTTATGGTGAGACCAAAGGCCTTGGCCGCGTCGGCAAAACGGTTGACCGCTCTCTGAAGGGCTTCTTCCGTGTGGGCAAGGAGAGCACAATCATCTGCAAACAGCAGTTCCAGTATGAGTGCTTCCAGGGTTTTGGTGCGGGCCAGGAGTCTTCGGAGGTTGAAAACACACCCATCCGTACGGAAACGGATGTAGATTCCTTCTGTGAGGTCTTCCTTGGCTTCCCTTAACATCATGCTAAAGAATATGGCAAACAGTGTGGGTGCCAGGACGCATCCTTGCTTAACGCCGTTTTCAATGGGGAATGGATCTGACAGATCACCTTTGTGTTTGACTTGTCCCATTTGTCCTTCGTGGAGTTGCTGCACGATTTGGAGGAGTTTTGGTGGGCAGCCAAGCCTTGCTAGTATCCTCCACATCCCATCGCGACTGACGGTGTCGAATGCCTTCGTAAGATCTATAAAGGCAGCATATAGTCCCATGTTCTGCTCCCTACACTTCTCTTGGATTTGTCTTAGGACAAAAGTCATGTCTGTTGTGCCTCTATTCGCCCTAAAGCCACACTGGCTTTCTGGTAGGTTCTCCTCCGCAACTGTTGGGATGAGTCGGTCCAGGATGACCCTAGCCAGGATCTTCCCAGCAATAGACAGAAGTGTTATGCCCCTGTAGTTTGAGCAGGCAGACTTTTCCCCCTTGTTTTTGTACAGGGATACGATGACAGCATCACGGAGATCCTGTGGTACGATGCCTCTCTCCCAGCAGTCCCGAAACAAGTCAGTAAGAACTGTGAGCAGGGCGTCGCCCCCCAGCTTGTACACCTCCGCTGGTACACCATCAACTCCAGGAGCCTTGTGGCATTTCAGCTTGTCGATTGCTGCTTTCACTTCTTCTTCAGAAGGAGGGATGTCAAGCTCCGTTTTTATCTCCTGTTGTGGTATCTTCCTGATTGATTCTTCTTGCACTTGGTGTTTGTCTCCAAACAGGTTCCCATAGTGCTCAGTCCAGCGGTGTAGTATGGACTCCTTGTCTGTGAGTAGCTTGCTGCCATCTGATGAGCGCAGGGGCGCTTGTATCTGGTGGGTTGGGCCGAATACTGTTCGTAGTGCTTCATAGAATGCACGGGTGTTTCCTGTGTCAGCGTAACTCTGAGTCTCTTCTGCTAGAGCTGTCCACCATTTATCTTGCAATTCTCTCAGCTTTTTACGAGCAGTATGACACGAGTTCCTGTAGGCTGTTTTGGCTGACTGGTCATCTGGCCTTGCAAGGACTCTCTCGTAGCAAGAGCGTTTCTTCCGCAGTAGGTCTTGGATCTCGGCATCACTCTCGTCGAACCAGTCTCTATGCTTCCTGGTTTCATAGCCCGCTACTTCTACTGTTGTGTCCTGAAGGATTTGTTTTAACCTCTGCCATTGGGTTTCTGGGTCTGGGTTCTCTCCACATGTGTTAACATTGCTATTTGCGGTGGCGTTCAGGCGCTCATCCAGTTTGGTTTGGAACTCTAACTTGCGATCAATGAGCCTACCGACGTGCAGCTTCTTTACTTGAGGCCCCTTTCTCTTTACAAGTGGTTTGGTGCACAGTCGGAGTTTAGCCCTCACCAACCTGTGGTCTGTGTAGCAGTCTGCACTAGGCATCACACGGGTGTGTAGTACATCTTGCACATCCTTCTGGCGCACCAGGATGTAGTCTAGAAGGTGCCAATGTTTGGAGCGTGGGTGTCGCCATGTCGTCTTGAACCGTGCTTTTTGCTGAAAGAGGGTGTTTGTGATGCTTAAGCCCTGTTCTGCGCACAGCTCCAGAAGGAGTCGGCCGTTATCGTTACAGTTGCCCACCCCATGTCGTCCAAGTATCCCGGGCCACACATCTGAGTCTCTGCCCACTCTAGCGTTAAAATCACCCATGACAAGAATTTTGTCTGTCAAGTCAACTTTACGAAGGAGGTTTCTCAGCTCTGAGTAGAATGCCTCTTTTGTTAGAGAATCTGCTTGAAGTGTAGGTGCATAGGCACTGATGAGGGTGACGAACTTGTCTCCACGCAGCGGTAGTCGGAGGGACATGAGGCGGTCGGAATGTCCGACCGGGAGGTTTTGGAGATTCTTGGCAATGGAAGTCTTTATCATGAATCCCACGCCAGACAGGCGTCTTTCATCTTTACCTTTCCCAGACCAGTAGAGCGTGTACCCCGCACCATGTTCCGTCAGGCAACCTTGCTCTGCAAAGCGAACTTCACTTACTGCTGCTATGTCAATGTCAAGCCTGGCTAGTTCTCTAGCAACAAGAGCTGAGCGTCTCTGCATGCTGTCCTCAGAGTCTTGCATTGTGCGTACGTTCCAGCATGCTACTTTGAGCATAGTAGTTCTACTAGTAGTTTTCTTCCCTTTTGTTTTGCCGCTTTGTGGAGATACCGTTGGCCACGGCGAGCCAACCCGGTTAGGTCGAAACAAGCGATTTTTGGACCACCTTTTCTAGGTCCGTCTCTGTTTAGAGCAAGCAGCGCTGTCCCTGATAAGGGCTGCTTGGTCACTCAGACAGCTGCCGAATGCTGCTGTTGTCTCGGGTCAGCAAGCAGACGACCATCACGTCCGAGCCGCCTACATGCGGAGTTGAGACTGCGACTCCCAGTGCATCTACACCTGCCGAATTCGCCTCTTCTCCATCGCTGCAGGGCTTTCCTTCCCGCCTGCGCTCAGTAGGTTTATAGTGACGGTTGGTGCGCGCAACCAACTTCTGTTGGAGCCAGCCGCACTCTTTAGGCTCGGCATCCTTCCACAGTGGCTCAGCGGACTAAGACGGCTGTGGCGATCACAGAGCTGTAGGTTTTAAGGACTGGCCTTGTCCTGGTCCCCTCACGTGGTTTTGCCCGCCTGCTGAAGCGGTGTACCGGGGTGTGGCGCTTGGAGCCAGCACGTGAGAGTTTAGGGGATGAGTGAGGTACAGTGGTGCCTGTCCACCCTACTGATGGTCGGTCGGGTGCAGCAGACAGGCACCAAAGAAACGGACCAAGGTACGATGTGCAAGCCCACGGTATAAAACCATGGTACGGTGTGCAAACCCGAGGTACAGACCTCTACTGAGAGCCCCCTACACCCCTCACGACATGTACATGTCGACATGTACATGTATGGCAACTTACATGCATAACAGTTGAGCTACTGCTAATATCTAACAACTTTAAAGCACTGATCTAAAATGATTTATGAATAACTATTTATAGTCAGTATTAACCATGGTAAAATCCTAATTCACAACAGCCCCACAGCACCGACTATGGCAAACAGCCCTAGGCTATACGAGAATGACAGTCTCTGGCACATAAATCACTTCTGTAAGCTGACTCAGTTCTGTTGCAAAGCTCTATTAACAATCTCTCTACATCCATGCTACTACTCTAGAACAGTATGTTTATTGTTTGTTTGTTTGAACCTTTGTTTATTCATGATAAGCTCAAATCGGCACGCAGGCCGCTTTTCATTGAGGTCATGAGGGAAGAGGTAAGGGTCAGATACAATAACAGTAGCATTGCTGCATCAGGAGTTTAAAACAGAGCATTTCATTTCATTTTATTTATAATAGAAAAGTTTAGCATAGAAAAATGTAACACTGAAAGTGAATACCGTAGCCTGGTATGCAAACCTATTATTGCTGCCTAGTCCCTTTTGTCCACTCTGCAAATAGGAGGACGAAAGAATACAATGAAATTATAGTATGCAGCTACGAATATAAAAAAAAGAGATCTGGGTTGGATTCTGACTGTTCTGTAAACCCAAAGGGGCGAGTACGCCGCTCCCGGGATTCAAACTCACGCCGATCCCAATCTGCACGGCTTGGGAATTCAACATGCTAACCACTGGGCTAAAAGTTAGACTGGTCAGTTAGTGAACGTTGATCCCCACTGTTACAGTTCTACCTAGCAGCAATTTGGAAATGAGAAACCGTCAGTTTTACTCTGATGAAGAAGGTATCAGAATGTCTATTGAACATTGGCAGGTTAAAGACCTTTGTTTGATTATTGTGCACAGTCTCAGCCTTGGTAACCTTCTCCCTGATCATAGCCTTTTGGCACAAAATTTCTAATGGTTACAGGGTTAGGCAGCAGGGAGAAGGTTATAACCTATTGTTTGTTATATTGAGTTTGTTCTGTACTATTCCTATGTTTGATTATCATTTTATGACCTTTATTTATTATCTGTATGTAAGGGCTCCCTTGGAAATCAGCTGCTGAGTCAGCTGAAGGGACTACCCTAAAGATGAATAAATAGAAATAACCCACATGCTGAAACTATTCACAGATGCACAATACATACAATTTTGCACAGAACAGAAATAACCCATTCAAGCCTATCCTAATATAGAATAGAATACTAGTAGCTTTTTTATTCAACTTCTAATCTAGTGTTTCTGTAGCCTGGTAACCATAGATACGGTTGTGAGCTCGCTGCCATCTCTCTGGTGCTAACTGTGTTGCCCAGTTCATTAGCACAAACCAAGGAGGTTTTAAATCCACAAACCGTGGAATTTTCTATGGGGTTTCAGCGATCCAGGGGCGACGATAACTAGCTAGGAAGGCTGGCTAGAAACTTAAGACAGCTGCCAGATACAAGCTGTTGTATCCAGAACATGCTCCTTGTCCAAAAGCTGCACTGAAGTACTACGTCTTCCTGGATATCCAGAACCTGTCAATAGAGTCATGATGGCAGACAATGACAATGTTGCAGAGATCAGAGCAACTTCTGGATAGGTCACAGCAAACCTAAACTGGGCTCGGTATAAAATACTCCTGGCCCACCTGTGGAGAATGGTGACCAGGCTAGTGTAAGAGCCCATAGTAGAGTAGATGCCCCCTCCTGGCTGAATAGACCAATCCAGTAATTAATAAGAGAGGTCACATATAGAACCAGTTCAGACTAGAAAATACAGAGCACATGCCATATGAAGATGGTCCTGTCTAGTATCTGTGACTGTTCCTTGGGCCAAATCTAGAGAGCTACTCAGGGGCGGGGGATAGGCCAGGAATGGCTCCTTACACTAGTGCTTCTGTTCCACTTAAATCTTAATCCCAGCTACCCTGGCATCATGCTTGCTATTATAAGTCGGTAGTCCTTTGCGAATGCGTTGAAGGTTTTCAGTTATACCGACTATCGCGTAGCTCATCTCTTCCTTGGTGTATTTCCTTCCTCCCCTCATCACAACATCCAGTGTGATGGTCTGCAAATTAAAGAAATAACAAATCATGTAACTGTACAAAGGAAACTAACTAGAGATCAGAATTATGGTACTGATGGAGATCTACTTTCTTTAAATGTGGGTATTTTGTTATTGTTGTGATGTTAACTGATCATGATAAGACTTCGGGAAAGCTAAATTAGAGGCCATAGTCTAGAGGTGATGAACATAGATCTAGACTACTATATCTATTAAGCAGTGATTGATTTTTTCGGAAAATAATTTCATCAGGTTGGTAGAACATAGAAGATTGGAGTTTTCTTTTTCATGACAACCAGTCGCTTCTTACTTGCTGACATTTCGGTTTCTATCAGACACCTTCTTCAGAGCTTCTGACTGGAGTACTGCTTCTCGCCGCTACGTCAGCAGTTGAGAATTACCGGTTGTGAAAAAAAGAACCTCTAATATCCAGTGATTGATTTCATACTAACATTAGTAACATATCTTCTCGATATGTTACATTGTTACTAATGTTAGTTTGAAAGATTGCAGCCCTTAAATTCCTTACCTTTTTTGGTGTTATGTAGAAACAGAAGGTGTAGTCCACCACAAACTCAGGACTCCACTTGGATGCCGGCATCACCAGGGTTTCCTTTTTCCTTTGCCTTTTCTTGTGTTTAGTTTTTTTCTTGTGCTCCTCCATGGTTCTGGTGCAGTGGCTGCTGATCTCTTCATTGATGCGCTTGAAGTATTCCAGCTCGTCGTAGAAATCTGAACTCTGATTGAAGAGAGGATAACATTAAAAGAACATGAAGACAGTGTTTTCAATTCAATTAAGAATTAATGTCAGTTGAAGCTCATTTAGCAGTACTAAGCACGTTGATTGCAATGGATATTTTATAATAAAGAAAAGATTTAGAGAGAAATAGGCAACAATTAAGAGTTTGTGCCAGTTTGATATGGAGAATAGAATCTGATGAAGGTACGATCTTTGTTCTACTGGATCTCTAGCAAATATTACTCGGTAAGTTAAAGTATCCCAGACGTCTTGATAAGACGCATAGGGGTGGCGCCTATCTCCTTTTCTGTAGCCCTTGGGCCACACATTTGTTCAGGTCACTACAGCAGGGGGCTAGTCCACTGCTAGTGGTGTGTGTTTAACTTTCATACTCTTTCCCAAATGCTGAGTGCTAAGCAGAGAAAGCAGCTAGCATGCATGCATATGTATCATTTTGAGTCTTTGGTATGACCCGGTGGGGGGGCAAACTCACAACCTAATGTGTGCAAGGCAAACACTCTACCCACGTAAGGCCATTGCACTGGCTAGCAAATAATAGTCAGAAGGAATATTAATTTTTGTTGATGGGATATGGGTTTACAATTAGGCTCAAGCATGAACAGCAAGAAGCATTGTGGATAATATGTTAAAGTTGAAGGCCCCTGAGACATACATGTAAACAAAAGACATCTAGACATGTAAGGGGCCCTCAACTTCGACATACTGCCCACATGTTTAATCCATGAACTAGCTTCTTGAGGTCTCGGACCGGAGTTTTTTTGCGATTTCGTATGTAGGCCGACACCCTCAGGTCGACGGGCTACAATTCCGCCGAGAAAAGTAGGACGGAAAATGTAATCACATGGTCGAAAAGCGGTTTTCTGCTGTTTTCCGATGTGTTTATCGGTATTGTCCGTTGTCCCTTTATTTTGGGTAGAAACCATAGTAAAATGTAAATTTGGCATCCGAAAATTATCATTTTTTTACACTTTTTTGATCGAACCTGCTCGGAAAAAACGAGTTTTCCTGGGGTCACGGCATATATGCTGAGAAGGCTTAGTAAATGGTGTCTCTGAAAAATGAAAAAAATAAAAAAGTCATGTGATAACTTTTTCGCAATCTCCGATGACGCAAATTCGGTGAAAATGCATTAAAAACGATGCTATTTGGGTCATCAGGCGAGAAAACCGCATCACCGTTCCCGCGGACTAATACAAAAAAGGCTTCGATAGCGAACCAACTGCACCGCGCCCAAAAATACTACAACTCACGGGCTTTTCAGAAGATTCAAAATAATTCATACACAGCTAAAACCATCACCAAGCAATCTCGGGCAGAAATCAGGGTGACGACAACGCACTTCCGGCAGATTACCGGGTCATGACCCAACCCCCGGTCACAATTGAACTCCGACCCGGAACCTTAAGAAACATATTTTGTCTTAAAATTTGTTCAAAATTTTCAGAAAAGTTATATCCACCATATATCCAAATTTGGCGTATCTGCGACTATTACTTTTCCCACAGCAGGGGTTTAAAGTCATGTGAAAAACACTGTGTTTTGAGGCTATTTTGCCAACGTGCAGGCCTTAACAACGTTACAGTAGGGAAATTGATAAAAACATCATTTTTCAGGACATCGCTTTTCAAAAAACAGGTAAAACGGGATGGAGAGCCTGCTCATGCCCTTGGCTTGGACATTATGCGGACTTTCCGTCGTTTCGGTGCTGCATATTGGCAGAAAAGCCTCTTTAAGAGTTGGCGTCATGGTTCTCGAGGAAAACAGCAGGGGGTCGCGTTTTAAGTTCGTAGCTTTTAACTGAAACGAAGAATATGTCAAATTTTGGTATAGACTGGTAGACCACGGGTCGCACATTCCGAATCAAACGCGTCCGACATCAAATTCTTCACTACTTCGCCGTAAAGGCCCCTTAAGCAGCACAATGCTCCCTAAATGTGTAAAAGAATGCATTCTGACACAGTCCAAAGCGCAACCTGGAGCATGTCATCAGAGCTAGAAGCGGGCAGTTTAAATAAGTGCGTCCGAGATGTGTAGCGCGCCTAGTAGGCTGTCACTTCACACCATCAAAAGAAGAAAATATCGCGACGTTAAGGAGCGATGAACCAAAAGTCAGAAAACCAAGTTTCGCCTTAAGAAGGCTTAAAGCACTTAGATTTTAGCTTAATTCTCCAATTTAAGTCATCATAAAGGCGGGGCATCGCGAAAATCATACCGAAGGTCAAGTTGAGACATGGGCTTCCATCAAATGACGTAGTCAGTGAATTCCTTTTAAAAACAGTTTGGCGGCCAGAAATGATTAAAGATGGCCGTATTTGAGGTTTGGGGGGGGGGGGGGGGGCACATGGGGGAGGGGGGCGCCAAGCACCTGTCCATGGATATATCGAATTTCAAAGAGAAAAAAGGCCAAACTTCGGGGTTTTTTCAAACAAACTTACAGATTTTGATAAAAGCTTTCGAATGCGTCGAAATAACGTCATCTATGACGTCATCGATGCAGCCGCTGCCGTCCTTTTAAGGTCTCGGACCGGAGTTTTTTTGCGATTTCGTATGTAGGCCGACACCCTCAGGTCGACGGGCTACAATTCCGCCGAGAAAAGTAGGACGGAAAATGTAATCACATGGTCGAAAAGCGGTTTTCTGCTGTTTTCCGATGTATTTATCGGTATTGTCCGTTGTCCCTTTATTTTGGGTAGAAACCATAGTAAAATGTAAATTTGGCATCCGAAAATTATCATTTTTTTACACTTTTTTGATCGAACCTGCTCGGAAAAAACGAGTTTTCCTGGGGTCACGGCATATATGCTGAGAAAGCTTAGTAAATGGTGTCTCTGAAAAATGAAAAAAATAAAAAAGTCATGTGATAACTTTTTCGCCATCTCCGATGACGCAAATTCGGTGAAAATGCATTAAAAATGATGCTATTTGGGTCATCAGGCGAGAAAACCGCATCACCGTTCCCGCGGACTAATACAAAAAAGGCTTCGATAGCGAACCAACTGCACCGCGCCCAAAAATACTACAACTCACGGGCTTTTCAGAAGATTCAAAATATTCATACACAGCTAAAACCATCACCAAGCAATCTCGGGCAGAAATCAGGGTGACGACAACGCACTTCCGGCAGATTACCGGGTCATGACCCAACCCCCGGTCACAATTGAACTCCGACCCGGAACCTTGATTCAAGCATTTTTGTTTTAAACTTTTCCTCACCTGAGCTTCTATTTTCCGCCACAGCGACTTGTTGAATGTCTCGTACAACATGTAGTCCACCGCGCTCCAACGTTGGTGGTTGGCGAGCTCCTCCGGTGTCGGCACGTACTTCTTGAAGGTGTACTCGCGCTCGTTTTTCTTCTTTAAGTAGTAGACGACATCTTGAATCTTCCAGCACATGAGACGTCTCAGGAGGACGGCTGACTCGTCCAGGTGTTCTAGAATCAGCACCAGTTTGAAGTCGGCTTCCAGCTGGGTGATGTAGGCACGCGCTTCCTCCTGGGTGGGCAAGAGTAGAGACGAGGAGTTAGAAACAGAGTTTATCGTGGGGTCGTGTGGCGTAACGGCAGGATTTCCGACTCAGAACCAAGGGGTCCCGGGTTCGAATCCCCTGCTGCCACCGATCTTGTGCCTTTGGGAAAAAGGCACTTAACACGACTTTCCCCACTCCGCCGAAGTGTAAAAATCGGGTACATTATAATTATGTGCGTGGGTCACAACATCAGCAATAGCTGCCTGTGTCCCACGTGTATTGCACTGTTGCAATCCCAATAAATCCAAATCCAATCCAACAGAGTTGATCTTACATTTTTTTTAGGACGGAGCTGGTGTGTTATACTGGCTATAGGAAACAGATACAGATCTAGAAGCTGGTGTTTTACGTCGAAAGGCATTTGTACCGGCTATATAGATACAGGAGCTGGTGTGTTACGACAAAGGGCAGTTATACCGGCTATACAGATACTATGTATAGCTAGTACAGAAGCTGGTTTGTTACGCCGAATGGTGGTTACACCGGCTATATACAGATACAGAAGATTGTTGTGTGTTTCACCAGCTATACAGATACAGAAGCTGGTGTGTTACGTCGAAGGGTAGTTATATACAGATACAGAAATCAACCCTTAAAACTGGATAAGCAGAGTTAGTGACTAAGTCTTTATCATCAGCCAGTTTTTCCTGTTCCATCTTCTAATGTATTAGTATGAAATTGACTTTATCTGCCTGAGTTTATTTTGAATCTGAAGAAGATAGAGTGATGGATGTCACTCAAATTCAAAATGCCCTGAAGTAATCATGTGTACCTAATATTTTTAGTTGGTAATACATAATAGTTATTACATCACCATGGTAACTGGGGTATCCAGGAAAACTGCCCACCCACCTCCTTTTCAGCCTTGTCAGCCGGCCACCCAAGGTCAAAGCTCATGGGGTTCCTCGAGCCGTCCCAAGTCACGTTCACATGGGGGAAGAACACTTCAGACTTAACCTGGTACTTCCAAGGGTCCTTAAGGAACGTCTTGAGCGGGTTCTGTGACTTTTTGATACCGAGGAGGCCGGGAAGGTCGTAGTAGTTAAACTGGGATTTCAGATGGCTGAAAGGCTCTCTGATGATTGCTGAAGCATGAAACAAACAACCACAAACAAACAAATTAACAACAAAATAATGTATTTAGCTTATTAATATGCTGTTAATATATATGTTCTGTCTATCTGTGTGTGTCTCTTTTCTCTCTTATTTCTCTCTGACCATTACTCCCTCCCTTCTTCCTTGCTATCTCTTCCGTTTTTCTCTCTCCCCTTCTCCCCCTTTCTCCCCCTCTCTCCCCTCTCTCCCCTCTCTACCCCTCTCCCCCCCTTTCTCCCCCTCTCTCTCCCTCTCTCCCCCTCTCTCCCCTTCTCCCCCTCTCTTTTTCTCCCCTCACTCTCTTCCTTTCTTTCCCTCTCTCCCCCCTCTCCCACTCCCTCACCCCCTCTCTCGCCCTCTCTCCCTCTCTCTATAGCTATCTCCCCCTTTCTCTTCCTCCCTCCCTCTCCCCCTCTCTCCTCTCTCTCGCCTTTCCCTCACCCTCTCTCTCCCCCCTCTCTAGATCTCTTGCCCCTCCCTGTACCAAACAAGCATTGCCACCTACAGAAGTAGGGAGTGTCTGGGGGGAACTTGTCTCGGAGCCATTGCTTGTTGTACACAAAGTGGTGCAGCTGTGCGTCGTAGCGTTCGCCCGGCACGTGCACATACTCGTCTTCTCGCGGGGGGAACGGCCAGCTCAGCGGGCCACGCCCTACTGGCATCAGCACCTAGAATCAATCAACCAACCAATAAATCAATCAATCAATCAATCAATCAAATTGTTGGCTTGTGACTTTTGTTTTACCACCGGTGTTTCTTGCTCTCAGTGACTGGGCACTACTTTTCAGAGAGGCTCTGGGCACATCAATAAATCAATCAATCAATCAATCAGTTTAACCTTTAAGTTAGCAATTAATCAATCTACATATATCAATCAATCAATCAATCAATCTATTTATAATTTATTTATCTATAACTGTTTTATCAGGATGGGTCTCTCAGTGACTATGCACTGCTTTTCATGATCAGAGAGGCCCTGGACACATTGATTAATCAATCAACTAATCAATAAGTATAACCTTAGAAGTTACAGTTATGGAATCCACAAAGTATGACTTTTCCCTCGGCCACTGTTTTCATGTAAATTGTCCAGTTCAGTAGCATTTTTAGTCATGTAAGAACAAGAAATGTACTGTGAATGTTGAATTGTTCACATTAATTTATTATGGTTTCATTTTTTAGTTCCTCAGACTCCCCACATGACCTCTCCCCTGCACGTTGCAAATATGCATGCGTGTCCAACGTATTACTACAGAACATGTAGTAACAGAAATTTTTTAACCGCAAACTAAGAATACCGCAAAAACACCCTTTCCCACCCTACTGCAAAATCAAGTCCCTGACTGTACAATGTCATGTAAACATTGACAAAAAAAAGTAGATTTGGTTTGGCGCAATTATATAATATTATATAATTATGTAAAACAAACATTGAAACAATGATAATATTCATGATACTGCTTTCTGGGGATCTGGCAGGGCATAGGGAAAGGAGCATGGCATGGCATGGCGATGTGTGACAGGCTTCTGTAAGCGCAATATACAGTTCCCAAAACCTTATATACATAATCTATGCAGATTTTAGTAAAGTCTATTTACAGTTAGGTTGTGATAGATGGTGTAGCGCTGGAAGGTGTTGACCAGCGTGGTACTCCCAGTCTTGTGTCCCTTTGTGAAGACAAACGTCTCCCATGGGACACAGGAACCGGAGACATTCTCCTGTATGTGTCTCGGGATTACTGTTGGCTGCTTTTCAGCCCTGTAGAAAAATTAAAACAACAGTGTTAAATTTAGTCCTCAGAACTTACTTAGAAAAAAAAAAATTGGAATGAAATTCTTCGCAACCAAAGCAATATTAGGGCCCAAAAAATGGAAATAGAAAAAATGCTGAAATCTTTATGGGAGTGACATTTACTAACATTGTTTAACACATTTGCGTAATAACTTCATAATTTGAGCATTTTAAAACAGCGCAAAATTGTGCCGTACGATGATCCCCATAGCTTTGCGAGCCTACAAAAACTCTTGCCACGATCTTCAGTGAGTTCTCACATCACAACGACGTCGTATTTTTGCATGATGGACGTCGCTATACATTTTAATAGTGTTGTTTGAACTAATCATGTAGAAATGACTAAATAAATTATTTTCTGACCCTAATATTGCTTGGGTTTCCTTTAATGATTGACCGTCTCACCTGTAGCTCTCTGGTGTTATATGTTCGCTGGCTTGAAGGGTACCCATGTGTCTCCCATGGTAGGCTGAAACAGGCTTCTTAACAGGTAGGTCATCATAGCCCAGAAACAACATTCCCAATCCAACAGCAAACGTGAGACACGAAATGATTATCATAGCTCTTCTCTGCATTATGGACGCTCTGTTTGTATCATCATGGCTGAAAATACTATTCAAGGAAGCCTTTATACAGGAGAATGAAGAAAACTAACCCACAAATAACTGTCACAGATTCACAACAGGGCTGGCAGTTTCAATATGTATTACAATGCAAAGGTGTTGAACAGGTTTTACTACATAGCTCGGGACAATCTTTTCAGAAGCTAATGACAGAACTGGCCATGGGTTGAGATGGGCATTTTCTGCCTCAGTGGCACAGCTGAAAGGGGAATTGCACCAAGGTCTTTCTCAAGATTCAGTCCACATTCCTTTTGTATTAGATAATAACTTTATTGCTCAACAATTGTACAAGGTACAGAGTATGGCATTCACTGGTACATAGATAACATTCTACTAGGCTAATCCGTCTATCTTATACAATATGGTGTACTAGTCTATCTTATACAATATGGTGTAGTAGTATGGGATGACAATGGGATTTTACAATTATTGGAGGAGTTTCTTACGTCTAGACATTCTTTGATATATTTCCCAATGTATACCATGCATGGGTTGTCACATGCCATTATGTACTTAAATTTGCTATTTAAGTCCATTGAGATAAATCCTGGTAAGTCCAACGATAGCATTGAGTATAGTGAATCACGTAAATCAAAATATTTGGGACACACAATCAAAAAGTGATATTCGTCTTCAACTACCTCTGGACAAAATGGACAAACCCTCTGGTCTATAGGGAGTTTTTGAAATCTCCCCGTTTCTATACTTAATTTATGGCAGCCAATTCTAAGTTTTGTGATTGCTCTACGTACGTCGAGGCTCTTAATGTTTGAAAGGTAGTTTTCTTGCTTATAAATCTTGTTTAAGGTAGAAAGAAAGGAAAGTTTGGAATTGTTTCGAATAGCGCAATGCCAATTTTGTATATAAACATCTTGTAGACGTTGTCGTAGCTGAGTGTTGATTATATCGATATGGTATGACTTCGGGTTCAGCCATATATGTCCAAAACCGTGGTAGTTGAGGATATTTTTCACGTGGACAACCCAATCATGTTCTCCTAAAAGAACAGCATTGTATGCCTCCCGAAGTAAGGTATCTTCGGGTAAATGAACTAAGCGGTGCCAGTATTTTATATGTTGCATTTCTGCGTCCATCATCGTTGGTATGATAGCCTGGGTGCCAACCTACTAGTAAGTGAGTTTATTATAATTACCAGGACTCCCAAATTCTGTAATAAGTCACATAATGAGGCTGAAGAGCTCCTAGCTATAGATATTCATGTACTACTTTAATTGAGATACTGGGAAACACCTATTATTTGACCTCTTTAGGTCAGCCTTTGGTTTTCAAATATTTTGAAAGAAACATATAACAATTTGGGCCCCCCCCCATGTAATTGGTACAGTCCATTGCACCATGCAGTCACAAAGGGTCTAAGTCACTAACTAAAGTTGAATGTGACTGTAAGATTAATGTCTTCTTCTTCTTCAGATTTCGTGCACAACTTCATTTAGCTGAAGGCTCTGGCACGGTTTGGGGGCAGGGGTACTTATGAAGGGGGTGGTCGCTGTGTTTGTTCAAGGACATAATAATGTCCTTGGTTTGTTGTGGTGTGTCCTCAAAGGGCAGGGCGCTACTCCCTGTCCGCCACCGGTACCCTGTATACAATGTAGCTGGGTGGGGTAACGAGTACTCGTAACTGAGTTTGTGAACTACAACTGGGTACTGAGGGCATTTCTAAATGCCTCTAAGTTTTTTGATCCAACTAGACAGTTCCATTCGTTAACAGTTCTTGAGAAAAACGAGTTCACGTGGTAGTCCACTCGTGATGCTGGAGGGAAGCAGGCCAAGCTATTCTCAGTACGAGAATGTTACCCTGATCTCCTGGCCTATGGTGAACTCTTGTCTCTTTGTCAATGACGTGTCAACAGTGGTGGCTGGAGAGGTAACAGATTCGTAGCAGGTGGTCAAAAAACTTAAATCTTACTTTTAACCATTTGGCAACAGAGGTTGTGGTAGACAAAGAAAATCTTGCTTGGCGTGTGTCGTTAAGGACATTAAGGCGTGCGGCCTAACCAGTGCTAGCGTGGACAGAGCCGCTTAGAAGCCCAGTGTGAAGTCAAGCTGACTGCTGCCCACCTGTGTCAGGGACCCCTGCAACATATATACTAAGTACTGTATAATCAAATACTGGATACTACTACTAATACTTAAAGTGGAAACTGGAGGTATGAAAATATCCCAACGTAGGGGTGTTTCCCCTATTCAGTACAGTCACTACACTAGCTACAAACAGGACTAGATCCTTTTTTCAAATTCAAGAACCAAGAAATCAAATTATCATGTCAGTAAGAAAACTGTTTCCCCTGACCCCACAGGTGTGTAGCTGTTCAGGTGTGTCAGGACAGGTGAGCAGCTGACCAGGTGTGTCAGGACAGGTGAGCAGCTGACCAGGTGTGTCTACAGGAGCCATGGCAGACCTGGGGCTGGTGAAGACGTTAGCAGGTGCCTTCGGAACCAACGAAGCCTCCCTCACTTTAATCCTCGGCCTTCTCGCAGGTATTACATTTATATATTTGTTTCTTGTTCTTTGTGGTTAATGATACATGTTGTAAATTATGTCTAGAGCTCACAATGTGAAATTACTGTTTACTGATTATTTTGATACAGCCACTAGTACTGTCATATGAAATTTATTTATAAGATGATATAGCCAATATAGACAACATTTCTTTAGTCTACCGTATTTCCTCCATGCCTACATGTACATTTGCATGAATATACACATCTTAACAAATGGTAGACAGTAACAGAACATGATTGTTTTCGGCCATATGCTCTGCTGAAATAAGCAAAATATACATTATTTGTTTCTTACAGTCTTTGCCTGTGTTCTTTGGAGCATGTACTGCCACTTGCAATGAAGTTCCATAAAATCTTGATAGAATTCTATCCAAATGCAAAGATCAGCTTTCCAGCCAGACTGTGCTGTTTACACTGAAGCAGTTCAGCTGTGTCTGAATCCTGCAGGTTAACCTAGTAGATATATTACATTATTTCTTGTATGTCTCAGTTTTGAATCATTTGTTTGTAGGTTACCCTCTGGCCTACTTCCAACGACAGTTCCTGTTTGGGAAGTCAGCCACTCTACACCACGTGTACTTCACTCTGACAGGGCTGGGCATCCTGTACGCTAACTTTGGTGAGTTGGCAGGCATGGATTAAACTGTGATGGGTGCACAAGAAGAATTCAGGCACAAAATATATCTACTGTACTAACACTATGTCTCTGTAATCTGCAGACAAAGTTATGAAACGCAAACTCCTAATAAGAGTACTGTTACTATCGGTAATTGGAACAAAATCCAGTGTCACAAATCCCTTCCGAATCTAGATCTGTACTAATGAAAAAAATATTCTATAGAATTTAAGCTACGTACTGTCAGTGATGTTTGTTTAAGACTTGTGTTGAAGATTGATATTTTCATCCGTCTGTATATTACAGGTACCGATATCCTCCACCATGTCATCTGTGTGTTCACCAACTATCTGCTGATGAGGACAGTTGGCCCCAAACTTCTCTCTGTACAGCTAGCCTTCCTCTTCAATATGGTGGGTTGACGTGAATCTATTCTGCTGCATGCTGGAAGACTTTTTGTTTGTTTGCTTGTATTGCTTACCTGGTAAACCGCCCAATGGCGTAACACACCATGTTTATTAAAGAGTACAACCTGCATATCCGGATAGATTTATTTGCTCCACTTATACCAGGAAGAACCCCTACTCTTTTTGATAAGTGCGGTGGGTTCTTGTGCTCGAGGTGTGGCTCTCCTAAAAAATGGGACCTCCATTTAACGTCCTATCCGAGGGATAAAGCTAGGTACTCATTTTACCTGAGTGAAGTGAGGAATTTCATGTTAAGTGCCTTTCCCAAGGGCACAACATCAGTGGGACAAGTCAGGGGGCCAGGGGATCGAACCCAGGACCACTGGGTTCTGGGCCAAACACTCAGCCACTGCGCCACCGCAACGCCACTTTGATAGTTCTACACCTTGACGCATGTTGTTGTCTCTCCAGGGTTATCTCCTAGCCGGGTACCATTTCTGTGCTTCCAACACCTACGACGTCATGTGGACCACGCCCCACTGTGTCATGACTCTACGGCTCATAGGTAAGAAGCTCAAACAGCGCCCAAATGGAATCTAAGCTGTATCGTTTAACCTTTAGCACTCTGAAGTAGCCATTTGGCACACAATTCCCTATTGTTTACAGACTGAGTAAGACAGTAAGGCGAAAGCTAAAAGTGTGAATTTCTAAAAAATATCATGTTTTCCAGTCAGCTTGAATATCTTTTAACTTAGTTGATGTTGGGTTTATAATTCATTGTTCATTACGTTTTATTGTTTACAGGGCTAGTGACTGACCACTTCGATGGTGGCAAGGATCCGGTAAGGCCTTTATCATAAAATGAACGAGGAATTCTGAGAAGATGAAAACAGATTTGCCTAATAGTATATTCACACCCTGACATTGTGTGAGGCAAGGTGCAAACTTTCCTCTCAGGCTCTGTTTTCATGTTGAACTTTCAATCTATAATATCTATTTTAAAATCACAGAACCAACAAATAAAATTGGTGTGGCCTTAGAGGAGCTTAAAGCAATTTGAGAATGTTTTAGATTCAACTTCCTAGTCCCTTCAATACATATTAGTCTAGATAACACTATCCCATTGCATATCGATCTTCATGGAGCAAAGATGCGATGTTGTTGTGTGGTGAGAACTCATTGATAATCGGGGTGCTAATTGTTTGAAGGTCCCAATTTCATTTTTTATTTATTTATTACCCAGGGTCAAACAAAATATCTAAAGGACTCCTCGTGTGGCTTGTTTCTGTGCTCTTTTTAAACGCCCAAAGTATGAATTTTATGATAGAAATGTGAAATTATAGAGATTGTCTTGTCCAGAATTTTTTCAGTTTTAATGTTCTGAAATTGCTTTGGGCTCCTTTAACGTGAAACTTGTCTCCCCAGGCAGAGCAGTCCGCAGACCAGAAGAAGCTAGGGCTGACCAGGACGCCAAGTCTGCTGGAGGTGGCCGGACACTCCTTCCACTTTGGGGGGGTGCTGGTGGGACCACAGGTGGGTACAGCAGGGGGGTACAGCAGGGGGGTACAGCCAGGGGGGTACAGTGGGGGGGGGATAGTAGGGGGGTACCAGAAGAAGCTAGGGCCGACCAGGCCGCCCAGTTCTGCTGGAGGTGGCCGGACACTCCTTCCACTTTGGGGGGGCTGGGGGGTGCTGGTGGGACCACAGGTGGGTACAGCTGGGGGATACAGCAGGGGGTACAGTCGGGGGTATAGCCCGGGGGCATAGTAGGGGGGAGTGTTCTTGTGTGGGGTGGCCTGATTATATTTGCAATGTAGGGATGTTGCAATATCTGTTAGCATTCCGAAATGGTGCCTGTAAAGTGTTGGAAATGACCTTATAAATTTTTAGTCGCCACAATGGGGAAAATTTCTTAGGAAATGCTCTGCAAGGCTTCATCAGTTGCCACGGTAACTATGGAATGTAGAATCATGGTTGAACAGTACCTACAAGGTCACCTTGGTGCAGGACAACTGTTCCTGATAGAGCCGTCCTCGTGTATTGTCTGAAGGTCATGTTCCATCTGGCAAGTGCATGACCTCTAGGAGGGTGGTAACATGCCTTTTCTTTAAGGCAGAAATAGACATCACTTGAGGCAGAGCTATTGTCTCTGATAGAGTCCGCAAGCATTGTTCCAAGGTCATGTACCATCTGGCTTGTGTGTGACCTCTAACCTGTGGTATTGAGACGTGTGGATGCTTTTGTTACTTGGAGAAGAATGGAGTCAGAAGACAGTGTTGTACTCATTGTGCCTACTGAGTCATTCAGTGCCTTGTTCAACAATAGCTGACCTACAAGTTGTGCCTTGCCTAAAGTCTGCTGAATGAAACATGCAACTGCATCAGACGATGTTCAGAAATAAACTTTGGTTCATGTAAAAGTAAGCACGATTCATCATTGGAATTTGAACCATTTGGAAAGGCATAATGCGCAGAAATGTGACGACTGAGAATCAATCATTGCACTGAGAATCAGACGTGTGTGGCGTCTTTGTGGCATAGTGGCAGAGCATCCGGCTATGAACCAATGAGACCCTGGTTCAATCCCCAGTGGAGTACCCAGACATGTCCGGACATGTCACCCAGACGTTGTGCCCTTGGGAAAGGCACTTAACACACATTTCCCATGTCCTAAGCCCAGCAGTAGGGTTTGGGTTGGCGTTAGGAAGGGCATCCAGTCGTAAAAATGCTTGATGAGGAGTTCTGGGGCTCCCTCATCCATGTGCAAGCACGTCCAACCCCCTTATGATTGATGGGGATCATAAAAGACGTAAAATTGGAGAGAGAGAGAGTACATTCCAGTGACTGCTGGAAGTTGGAACAAAACAGAGAGCTTCTTTGTGGAAGACAAATTCAAGGTTACTTGTGGTTGTGAAGAAAGCAAATTTATTTGGAAAGGCACAGGGTTGTTCTAACACCAAAATGAGTTAAATCCCTACCTCACTCACTCACTCACTCACTCACTCACTCACTCACTCACTCACACTCACTCACTCAGTCACTGCTTCACTCATTCATTCAGTCACTCACTCAATCCCTCAATCACTCCCTTGCACACACTCCCTTATAATACTCATTTACGCCCTCACACATTCATGACACTCAATTTCTCACTCTGAGTCAATATTAACATCTACATCCCTCATTCACTCAGACTCCTTTGTTTGCTCACTCACTCACTCACTCACTCACTCCCTTCCATCCACTCCTTCCTTCATCCCCTCCCTCCCTCCTCCACACCAGACTAACCCCGATGCCCCTGTTGTGTTCCCATGCAGTTCCCCATGAGGATGTACTTGGACATGATCGAGGGGAAACTGACAGACAACAGCGAGGGAAAACGCCCGGCTTGGTGAGTACTGTAATTCTTGTTTCTTTCACTGTAACTTTATGTTGACTGTTTTCACGGGCACCCCTGTATAGTGAATTTATCATCACCGTGAAAAAAACTGTAACAATCATTTATGATTCCTTCACACATCCGTTCTGTAAATCACTAGGCCTGAAGTTAAAGTTCACTGAAAATGTCAATTTTCCTTAAACACCGTGCAATTTTGCTACCGTGAACTTTAAGTGAATTACAGTTTAATTAGTCTTCATTCAAAGACCCAGATGTCTTGCAGTTCTTTTTTGAAAAGAATCAGTCTCTTTATTGTTTCTTTCAGAATCATATGAGCATATGAAGAACAAGCATGATAAAGACATCCAAATAGTTGAAAAAGATTGAATAACAACAATGAATGAAAACCAGTTGACAGTATTGATGATTCATGTATACAGTGTACGTAAATTAATAGTACAATTCTTAGGGTATGCTTAAAAGTTGGACCCCAAACTACCTATTGATTTTAATATAATGTTTTTGTATCATATAATATAATTATTAATTTCATATTTTAAAACCATAAACATATGGAGGGAGTCTGAAGTTCCTTCATATGTCATAGGGGTCAGTATCTATCTAACAGTGTCCTGTTTCTGTGCTGTTCCAGTGTTGTTCCTGCGCTGAAGCGGATGGCTCTCGGGCTGGCCTACACCGTGGTGTTCGCCATCCTGAACGGGTACTATTATGACGACTACATGACGGAGCCGGCCTTCTTCGTAAGTTGAACACTACAAGCATTAGAAAGCCCAGTTTTGCATCCGGCATGAACATGATTCTGTTAACTCCAGAAGGGGCCATTATGTTTGTGTTTATGGTTACTTCTGCAGTTGCCATTGATACGTCTGTTTTTCATATTCATCACAGGAGTTTGTTACGGTAAACTTTATATTCCCTCCAGAAAGTGTAGCGGAACCTGCCATGGTTGCAGATTGAAGTGTTCTTATTTGCCTCAGTAGTTTAACCTTCAGTTGATTATGTTCATTCCAGGAGCGGTTGTCGCTATGTTTATGTTTACTCCAGTTGTTTCCATGGTTACCAGTATGCTCTTGTTTACTGCAGGAATCTGCATGGCTACGGAAGTGCTTGTGTTTACACCAGTTGTTTCCACAATTACTAGTATGCTCTTGTTTACTGCAGGAGTTGCCATGGCTATGGAAGTGATTGTGTTTACCCCAGTTGTTTCCATGGTTACTAGTGTATTTGTGTTTACTGCAGGAGTCGCCATGGTTACAGAAGTACCTGTTTGTGCTGATCTGGGGGAAGGTGATGCTGTACAAGTATGTGGGCTGCTGGCTGCTCGCTGTGAGTCGCCTTCACTCAAGACATGTTGTAGACAAAATAAGTATATGGGTACAGCAGAGACATATCACATGCTGGGGAACGAATGGTTTCCGTCATGTATTGTTCACTTACTTAGGATTGTAGTAACCTTTTCTTGTTAATATTATGGTTACTGTGGCACGGTTTTAGCTGCATATTGATTAGTGCCATGTTAACAATGTGCTTTACTCACTACTGACCATGGAGGCTCCCTTTATTGCTCTCTTTCACTATTAGGCTAAAATGCTAATTACATAAGAACAGAAGTGCAATGAACAGAACATACAGTATATCAGTTCTGGTTCAGGCTTTGGGAGGCTCCAATAGGGTTTTAAGAATCCCTCTATTGTCCCCACCAGGAAGGGAGCTGCATTCTGAGCAGCTTGACTTACAACGGCAGGGACGAACACGGAAACCCCCTGTGGGACTCCTGTAAGAACATCAAGCTGAGTAAGTTCGAGATGGTGATGAGCTTCCAGGATGTCATCGACTCCTTCAACATCAACACCAACAAGTGGGCTGCGCAGTAAGGACACCTTGCAGTTTGTTCATGTACTGCAGCTTTCAGGGGACAGAGCATAAACTCTTAAAGAAGCATAGTCATGCTGAATATAGGTGTATTAATGTTTGCAGCAAGGTAATGCATTCTTTGTTTTCATTTCAATGATAAAATTATTTCAAAACTATTTTTTATTTTAAAGAAGTTCTTCCGGGTTGCACAGTAAGGACACCTTGCAGTTAGTTCATGTACTGCAACTTGCAGAGACACCATAGTATCCTTTAGGAGTATTATCTATATTCGGGTATTATCCAGCCTAAAGAACAGGTTGGCCATTCCTTGCCATTCTTTATCCCACTTAAAGAACAGCTAGGTTGAAAAAGACAACTGTGCTGTACAGTTAACCCCAAGTTGTGCATGTCTCCTGCCCTCCACAGCTACGTGTACAAGCGGCTGAAGTTCCTGAATAACCGGATGTTGTCCCAGCTGTTCACGCTGGTGTTCCTGGCGCTGTGGCACGGCTTCCACTCCGGGTACTACGCCTGCTTCTTCCTCGAGCTGGTCTACGTCAACGCAGAAAAACAGGTCAGAGTTTTATAATTAGAGAACAGGGTGAAAAGGTCAGAACTGTAGCAAACAGCAAAACAATGGTCATAAATTGTTGCATTGTGAAATCACATTTTGATGATGTGAGTCATGACAGAAAGTACTACAGAACTATGGAACTCATTTTCACGTTCAAGTATAGTATACTACCTTTGTTACGTAGGTTTTAACAGCACTTAGAGTTACCGTTCATATTAAGTGGTTAGGTGTGATACATCGTTTGATATGATATAACCAGCTGCCGCCGCTTACCTATGAAGCTGGCATGTTGCACTGAGGGATGGTTATACCAGCTAAATACATTACTGATACCGATACAAAAGCTGGTGTGTTACAGCAAAGGATGGTTATACCAGCTTTACAGATACATAAACTCGTGTGCTACACCAAAGGACGGTTAAACCGGCTATACAGTACAGACACAGATTGAAGCTTGTGTGTTACACTGAAGGGGATTATACCAGCTGAACTATACAGATGCAGATGGGGAAAATAGATGAATTCTAGACATCTTTGACCTGTAATGAGTTATGACCTTTGTCCCCAGGCCCATGCCCTGCTGAAGGTCAGCCCGCTGGTGTCGTCGGTGGTGAGGCACCCTGTCGCCCGGCCCGTGCTACTGGTGGCGCTCAAACTGGTCCTGCTGGCGCACCTGGGGTATCCGCTCGCACCCTTCGCACTGCTCAAGTCTGGAAAGTGGTGGCAGGTAAGGGCTCACCTCTCTAACACACCTGTCCAACTCAGGTGTTGCACTTACCTGTCTCAGGTCCTCATATAATGATATTAACATCCACAGCAGGGGACATGAATAAATACATGCAAGGCACTTATGAACATTTGTTATCTCTGAAAACTTTACGTGTATACATCCATAACTGTTGCAGTAACAGGATAACAAAGTCCTTTCTTCACAAGAAAGACTTAGCAGGGCTTGAAATTCAGTTTTGGGAATAGGTGCACTAGTGCACCCAACCTAAAAAATTGGGTGCACCAAAAAATTTTTGGGTGCACCACATAAAATAGAATGTAACTATTGTAAGCAAAACCTAATGACAAACCTTACTGTTCCTCTTCATGCGCGTTTGGCACGCGATCTTGGCACGCAGTTTTGAAGCTTTCAAGATCGAAATTAACTCAAATTCTAACATCAAAATCTTAAACAAGTACTACAACAAAAATTTTATTATTTTCTTACACTTAGATGTCAAGAATATGCTGTCTACTAGTGTGCAGTGATACCTTTACACATAAAACCGTACGAAAATATTTGGGTGCACCAGTGCACCCACAGTAAAAAATTAGGTGCACAGCTCCAAAATTGGGTGCACTGGGTGCACATGCACCCAGTATTTCGAGGTCTGCTTAGTGTTTTAGTCAATCTACATAAGTCTGACATTTTTGTGACCATCTGTCACCTTCCTCAGAGTGATACCGACTGGTTCTACTTCACACAGCAGCTAGGTGTCTCTGATACAGATCATCAGTAACAGTAACAGAGTGTAACTTTGTTTTGTACATTCCTACCTTCCCTCCAGGTCCACAAGTCCCTGTACTTCACTGGACACTGGCCCTTCCTCATCTTCATAGCAGCGGCCCCCTTCCTTAAGAAACTTCTCAAGCCCAGGGACTCAAAGACATCGAAGGAGACCAAGTCGGACTGATCATCAGACAACATTGTCGCTATCGTGTCACATGCAGTGTGATATCCCGGTGCAAAGTATCAAGTTGCAGTTTTTAGTTTTACGAAACTTCCAGTTGTCTTATTACTCTTCTCATTATTTGCACATTACATTACAGTTGTCAGTCATAGTGATTGATGACATTTTATCCCCACAGGAATTGAACATCATGGCATGTATTAAGCAACAGCAGATACCAACACTTAACTATATAGTCAAAGTAGCTCAAGAAAACAACATGCCTTGCAGAAAATTTCAGGAGCTTCTGTTCTGCTTCTCATCCAAGATGGCACTGATCTGTTGCATAATTACAACAAATGCAGAACTTCTCATGCTTGGTTGGAGATCATCTCAACTCTTTGATTCACTCTGCATATGAATCAATTGTAAGAAAAAGGGTACTGAATTTCTACTATAGGTTTGCCCGAATGTTGCTGAAGAATTGAGATTATGGATGTTATTGATAGCGTAGAAGTCCATTCCACTTCCTTTCAAACATTTCCTGAAGTTAAACTTTCTCAAACTGCACAGTGCTCAGTGCTTTAGAATGTGTTACAGATCATCTTTTCCTACTGCTTAAAGTGCAAAAGTAGCAAAAAATACCAAATGTTAGTAAGAAAAAACAGGCATAAAACATCGAGACTGAGACCGATCCTTCTACATGTACGTATGCTAAGTAGCATGAGTATGAATATCATACAAACTATGCACGGGGTAACTTACCACCTCCATGGACATAACTGTGAATATCACAGTGAAACATTTTCTACATGAATACAGTTGCAGGGGTGTCAGCCCTAGTGCAGGACATAAGCTGCTTAGCTTAAGTCTAAAAGAAATGTTTGGGATCAAGTGCAGTGCCAAGGATCTGTGAACTCGTTACTCTACAAGGAGGTAGAGTTACATTGTAGTTGAAGTGTTACTTAAGTGTGAATGATACTCAGTACTTACCAGTAAGGAAACAGTTACAGTTTCTCTACAGCCAGTACTTATATTATTGTGCAGTGTACTTCCTCTGAATCATTTATAACAGTTACATTAATTGCACTGTTAGAGCAATCAGCCAGAAACAGGTACAAAGGCAGTCAACTGAAAGGCTGAGCTGTGATGTGCATGACCTTGATTTTTCCTTGAACCCTCCACAGGTTCATGTACCTCAAGTGGCAGTGCACCTGAACTTTGACCTTCAGCCTTCTATGCCTCATTGCACAAAATTCTATGACATTTAAACTTCAGCCCAGTCCACATGTACCTCATCACTGCATCTGACCTTCAGCCTTCTCCAGATGCCTCAGTGCATCTGAACTTTAACATTTGGCCTTCTGCCTTCTCCAGATGCACCTAACTTTATCATGACCTTTCACCTTCACCCCTTGGCAGTACCAGGTCTCTATGGCCATTGCCCTTGGCCCCTCTACATGTACATGTGCCTCATTACACCAAGCTCCTATGACCTCTAAACTTAAGCCCTCTTCATGCACTGTGCACTATGACCTTTCACCTTCAGCCTTTACTAGTTTAATGAAGTGCTTAATGTTCGGATTGCAAATTGATCAACCCAGAAAGTCATGCAGTAAGTTATCAAAGATATCATGTTCAGTTCAGTTTAAAAACGTGTGCAAAACTTTTGAATTTGATATGGTCGCCAGCCAAAAATCCAGTCTTCTCATGCCAAAGGACATTTACATTTATAAAGATGTCAGATTTCAGCTGTTCTAAAGAGATTGACCACTTTCTTCAGTCTTGACATATCAGTATCTTTTTTAACAAACTTAATGATGATTTTTTTTTGCAGTCGTTGTGATATTAACAGCTTTGATGTAGAACATGATGCATTTGTGATACCTTGTGATGAGTTTGAACATTTTTAACCTGACTTTATTGAAAAGCATAGATGATATATTATATTATGGTAATTGACCAGGGTAGTACAATGTTAACAAACATTTTCAATATGTAGCAAATCTTTATATGATATCATAAAGGTTTAATTGAAGTATTGTCTTAGGTACTTTGCCAGTATGAGTGTAAGATACAGGAAATATTGATGCATTGGATGATTATAATCATCATGGTTTGAATAAAAGGAGGAAAACTGATGACTTATAGCCTCATGTGGTAAGTGATCCTGCCTCTGGACCAAGAAATTGTGAGTTCGAACTCGGTAGTGTGTCGCCCACCTGACATGCACGCTACTGGATAGGGTTGCAGTCCTTAGCAGTCCTGTGGTCCGCTGTTCATCGTACTTGTCAAAAAGAGCTAGGAAAATATCCCTGGTACAATGAACCTGTAAATACTGTTAGTAGTGCCTGTCTTCTCTATCACGACCAGTGGAATATTAGCTCATCTGTTCATTAAGTTTATTTGAGCTAAACTGGCACTTTTAATTCATTTCTGTGCTGTTTTCTGGTTGCTCCCGTTGTACAAATGTAGCAGGCCAGAGTCTACCCCTGCCCCCAGATTATACCCCCCTGGGCCAAATTATACCCTGGGGTATAATCTGGGCTAAGCCAGAATATACCCAGATATAATCTAGATCTGGGCTAGCCCAGAATATACCTGGGTATATTCTGGACGGGTAGATTCTGGCCCACTACACCGTGCTGTAATATGGTCTAACTTGATCAGTACACCAACCTGTATTAAAATGCCACCTAGCAGGTTGATGCGGAATAACAGGACTTAACTGCATGGTCATTGCCATGGTTACAAGCAAGGTAAACAAGAGAAGTAAACAAAGCATAGTAAAGAGGTTTATGATGAGGCTTTATTAATTTATTCCATAAAATATTTCCCTTACAATCCAATAATATCAAGTCAGGATTGTTACATGGTTTCCATAGTAAGAAGTACAACCCACCAAATACACCACGATAACAAATACCAATTAGTTACAAATTACAGAAATCCACAGTTTCTATGGAAACTACCTCATCTCGTGATTGTGTAAAGATTTTTGCACAAGAGATCATAATAGGGAAACTATAGTCGACAGGTAGATCATGATTATTGCACAGGTTACAGGACTGTTTCACTGTGAGTCAGCTGATGAGAAATCTGCCCTCAGCTGGGCAGGTTTTGCTGTTCATGATGTCTGTTTAGTTCCTGGGAAGACCTGAAAGCATCAAACCCGGGCTTTAACTCATAAGAATTACCAAATTATTACATTAAAAGAGAGTTTGAGAGAAGCAATTTACAATTACATGTCAACTTTCAAATGAGGTAAGCATGAAGAAAAACGTATGCCCATATTCAAAGTCTCATTTTGAATTCTGTAACATACATGCCTATGTAGCTATATACTGTAAATGCATTCAAGTTTGCAGTGTTTTAATTTCACAGTAGGGAGAAAATGGAGTGTTTGCGGTAGTTTTTAGTTTGCGGTTGAAACAAGGTGGTAGCAGGGTAGAAGACAGAACAAGCCTTTTGCGGTGGTTACCAAGAAAACCGTGAACACTAAACCAGGGCAAACTGTAAACACCTTGAGACTTTCAGCTTCACTTCTTCTCCCTCAAGGGTTCCACCTCCAGCTGCTTAGCCAGGTCTTGCTGCAGGAAAAGGAAGAAAATACTTCTTCAAAACCAAACTTCACTGCCAGAGATTTTTTTTAGCCTAAGGCTATTGGCAGGATAATCCTGTCAGCAGTAGAAAAATTTGCTGCTGACAGGATGATCCTGTCAGCAGTGCAATTATTTATACTGCTGACAGGATCATCCTGCCAATAGCCTTAGGCTAAAAAAAAAGCTCTGGCAGTGAAGTTTGGTACTTCCTTTTTTTTATAGAGTATAAACTTACAGGAAGAGATTTTTACCAGAGAAAAGCTTATCAACCAATCTTCATGAGCATGTTTTTAGATTCTGCTTCAGGTAAAAGGTACACATATTTCTTCAAGATATACCCCCACTATAACTCACCAGATGAGTAATCTGGTTGACATGATATGGAATCCCTCCCTGTGCGTCACACATGGCCATGTGTTTCCTCTCTGGGTCCCCTGCTACCAGCACTTCTGTCTCTCCTTCAGCCTGTAATGCACGACAGCTGTCAATCAATCAATCAGTCAAACAATCAGTCAATCAAACACCTCTGTCTCTCCTTCAGCCTGGAACTCATGACAGCTGTCAATCAGTCAATTTGTAACATCCCTCAGACTTCCCGGTTCTGGGTTCCTACAACAGTCTTGCATGCGGTCCTGGTACTGCAGCAGGATAACTCTCCCCCAATAACTCTCCCTCTACCCCCAAAACGTCCCCCAGACTCACCGGTTCTAAGTTCCTACAACAGTCCATCATGTCCTGCATGCGGTCCTGGTACTACAGCAGGATAACCATCCCCCCAAAACTCTCCCTCTACCCCCATAACTTCCCCAAAACTCACCGGCTCTAGGTTCCTACAGCAGTCCATCATGTCCTGCATGCGGTCCTGGGACTACAGCAGGATAACCATCCCCCCAAAACTCTCCCTCTACCCCCATAACTTCCCCCAGACTCACCGGCTCTAGGTTCCTACAGCAGTCCATCATGTCCTGCATGCGGTCCTGGAACCCTGGAGCGAAGGCCTCTGGGTCGATGGCTACAAAACACTGGCCCTGGAAAAGGCAGGGTAGGGAAGTAAGTAAAGCTTTGTAAGAACCAAGTACATTTCAGCATGTGTTTCATTACCATCAAATACACAAAATAACTTTCACAAACACATAGATTTCAGAACCAGGGAAAGGGCTAGCTATGCAAACAGCCCACTCTTAGTCCACTGGTTATTTCACATGCAGACAAGTTCCATGACAATTTCACATGCAGAAGATCACAAATAACCAGGTTGGCTTGCCAGTTTGAGCCAGAGATTTTCAGCAATCTTCCCAATGCAAACACATGGATTTCAGCACCAGGGACAGCACTAGAACTTCGACCCCCATGATGATTTGACATGCAGAAGACTACGACTCACCAAGTTGGCGACCCTGTCATTAGTTTTCCACCTGCGTACGTTCGGCCCGTATGCTCCACCGCTCAGGATCCCACAGAACAGCTCCACCATCATGGCCAGCCCATATCCCTTGTACCCTCCTGTGGAAAGGTCAAACATACTCAAGGTCAAACTCAGAACAGCTCCACCATCATGGCCAGCCCGTATCCCTTATACCCTCCTGTGGAAAGGTCAAACATACTCAAGGTCAAACTCAGAACAGCTCCACCATCATGGCCAGCCCATACCCCTTGTACCCTCCTGCAGTAAGAAAGAAAATTCATTCTCTGTATCTATACAGCCAGTATAACTCCCTTTGGAATATCACACCAGCTTCATAACAGTATGTTTCACATCTGATGATCACAGAAACACTTTGGCAAGACAAAAAGACAGAGCCTTGCAAGAACACAACTGTATAACCTATAATCCTCCCAGTGACACTTGCACTTTTGATAAATTTAAGACCTCTGACCTTTAGCCTTTGGTACAAACCTGTGACCTCTGACCCTCCTAGTGGCATCAGCCCTCCACCCTGTAACACAGGCTTTGGTTCAGTGGATTCCTGCAGGAAAGAACAGAAACAAGGTTTAGAATGGACTCTTTGCACAAAATGGTCATCACTCTGTGTTAGCTTCATTATGTGAAATCAAGAAGAAAGTAGTTTATATCTCCAGGAAAATAAAACTATATCTTCCTCCCCCTTTAAATGTTACAATAGAACATCCCTAAGTGTTAAGTGTATGTAGAAGATGGTGAATTACCCTGCCGGCAGAGTCCACTCCCCAACTGGTGGGGATGGGCAGCCCTTTCCTGTCGTGCAGCTCAACCTGGGGGAAAACAGAAACATGTGTCCCTTGAGAGAAATATCTACTTACTGCAATACAGATTCTATTCCATTTCCTTGTCTCGTTTCTGGAACTGCATACAGTTTTTTTCCCCTGACCCCCAAAACTACGAACTAAAGTCAAGTTTTCCTCAAGTACACTTTATGAACTGGTAAAATATGATTGACGGCTGTCAGTCATGTATAACTCACCTTCCCAAGGGCACACGTGGAGGTCGCCATGTCCAACACAAAACTGTCGCCCTCCTTCCCAGGGGCGGCCACGGAGATGGGGTTGGTACCCAGAACAGGCTAGAAAAATGGTTACATGACCAGCATGAATTAAATGAGAAGATAAAGGGGGCATCATATACATGTATATGCTCTTTTCCTTTATTCTTGAAATCTGAGGAGACAACATAGAGTACATACTAGTAGTAGAACTATCAGGCATCTTTTAGCTAGTGTTTATAAAATTTCAAACATCCAAAATTCCATCTATGATTTAAATTTTCACATAATACATATTGCTCAACGTTGTGTTGTTCGCACGGTACCTATCTATTCCAATTGCTCTTGTTCTTACATACATGTATAGAAATTCATAAGGAACACTACAATAGTTACCAGATGACTCTGTTAGTTACCCCTTACATAAACCTGTGACATAACTGCCATACCTTCCTGGCTCTTGTCGGCACCACCAGTGGGGACGTGTTGGTGTAGCACATGCCCTGCATAAGATACGCAGATGACATCACAAGCTTTTACATTCTATTCAGTTGAAAGAATCATTATCAACAACAATAGGCTGTCATATTCTCAATAACTAATGGCATTAATATTCTGATTGTTTCCTCACATGCTCAGCCTTACATAAATGAGCAAAGATATAATACTTCAAATGAAAGTTTATTTAAAGACAAATTCAACAATAGATACAGAAATCAATATGTTCTGGGCCGTACCACCAAGCCTTGGTCACAAGCCTTCAGACTGTAGTACCCTGCAATGCTGTAATGGTTCGACCCTGCAATGTAGATAAAGCATAGTGATTAAAGAAGATGTCATAACACTTCCTACAGGGTTACTGAATGGTATTTCTTGTTTTGTCTAAGATATGGCATCTCCTTTAAGACACAAGACTGGAAGTGGCGTTGAATGGCCAAGTGGATAGACTAAGAGACCCAAGATCAAGAGGTCACAGGTTATATTCCTTAGCCTAGTATCCAAAGAGAGGACAGAAGGGACTCTGCAGCTATATCAGGTTTTGATAACACCAGGCTATTGATTCCTGGCATTACTGGCTAGACCTTGTGTCTTTGGGAAAGGCTTAGAAATGGATACCTGACTTTGGTTGGGGAGGTAAAGGTTGTGGAGCTCCGCCTTCCGGCCAATAACAACCCATGCACTGCCCCTACAGACTTTGGGACTACAGTTGTACCTTTACCATTAGATTTTAGAATAATAAGTTGAGGGTGACTGAAGAAGATTCAATATTCCTGAATAAAATTTTCACTTTATTTCACCAATTTCTACAAACTTTTTTGCCAATCTTTAACTCACCACAAGCAACCACCCATCCTATCCCAGCATCCTTTGCCTTCCTCATGGCGAGGTCCATGCAGAAATTCGACACCACCGGCCCGAGGAGGTTGTTGCCGTTCACGAACGCCGTCCCCGCCCTCTCGTTCACGACGGTCGGTTCTCCATCCTTCACCGTCATACCGGACCGGATGTCCTGCACATACATGTCTGAAGGGAAGGTGATAGGCTAGGTTCTGATGCTTTGAACTGCATATGCGCTGTGCGATGTATTGTTATGTAATATGTCAAAGTTGAAGTCACAGTTGACTTAGACATCATGGTGATGGGAAATATTCATCAATCAAACAAACATGTAAGATAATTATAAACAAGGAAATCAGAGATGGCAGACTTCACCCCTTTACCATATATCTAATTGAACTACTACGGTACCTCCAATGACGCACAAAGCAAGATACAGAACACCGACGGCTATCTACACTGGGACTCTCGTCTGAACCTTGCAATTCCGGGGAAGGACCGCTAACCACTACACCATAGGTTTAATGATGTAATATGTTTGTTATGATTACGACTCCAGGAAGATTTATGATAAAAATAGTATCAAAAGTGTGTATGATCCACAAATGGAGAGCTCTCCAACAATTGGCAAACAAATAAACAAACCACCACACAAGGGGGCGTGGCCGCATCCCAAACTGACATAAACTCCAAGATCTTCGTTTTCTGAAATAAACTATGGGATTTCCTGCCCCAAAATAACAGCAGACCCGAGAGTTTGTGGCACGTACCAAGCCTGTTGAGCCCGTGGCTGAAGTGTCCCCTGTAGTCGGCGGTCATCAGGGCCTGCGCCAGGGCCGTGGCGTGAGCTACCGGTGTTCCCACCGCCCCCATACACCGCTCCACGAACGACACGACCTCCTGCTTAGGCACTATGTGAGCCGCGACACTCGCTGCAGCCATGGCGAGACTTTAAGACGTGGATCTGGGCACTTAAAGAACTTTAGGGTAAGAAGTTCATGAGAAACTCTTTTCTTCATAAGTGCTCAAAGTTCAAAAGTTCAATGAACTATCAAGCCACAACCTTTGACCTAAATATGACTATTTGATTCGGGGGTGAATATATTTTACCATGTAGTAATTGCACTAAAAGTTCAACATTAATTGTCACAGAAGTACGCTTCTACCATTGATTTGTTTATTTGTATCATAAAATGCTACATAATAGCCTTGAATATGCTATAAAAGTAAAATCTTAATATTTTCATTCACAAAGTATCCCTTATCTATAATAGAATGGTCCACATTCAGAGTGTCAGATGTTGACAACAATGGCGGCCGCAGGAGGCGGTAGAGGCGTCACTGGAGATGAAACTCTACATTTCCACGCCGACTGGCACTCCAAAAACGTGCTAAGCCAGTTCAACAAGCTTCGGGGACGGCGGGAATTCTGCGACGTGGAATTTAGGTACCAAACAGCTTCTCTTCTTCTGTAAAACGGACCGACGTCAGGGTAAAAATATCCGTTCGTTCAGACCCTTGAAGTTGAAGTGCCTAGATATCTGCACATATAGGTCATCAAGTCTCCTTGCTAGCAGGGTATATGTTTAAAGGGAGGGGTTGCTACCACCCCTATGCTCGAACACGGGACCCCCATTTTACGTCATTTCCAAATGACATGTGCAGCTCCAACCGAGACGTCCTAACCCCAGAACGGTCAAACGAATCACGGTCAAAATTTATGTTGATTGTGCACCGCTATCGTTCAATCGAGACTTTTCAATGATTCAAAGATTGTATTGTCATGTGTGTGTTTTTTTCAGCGTTGGGACCTCGCTGTTCCCCGTGCACCGCGCCGTGGTCGTGGCCTGTTCCCCGTACTTCGCGGCGATGCTGGGCGGGGGGATGAGCGAGGCGCACCGAGGACAGGTGGAGCTTCACGCCGTGGAGCCGGAGGTGTTCAACATGCTGCTGGACTTCATGTACACAGGTAAACAACGCGTTTGTTTGTGTGTGTTGGTTGGTGGGTGTGTCTGTCGATCACTTGTTTGGGTGGTAGCTGACTGGAAGGCTGTTTATTTTCAAATCTACTTGATTTTTGGTTATTTAATTGATGAATTGGTTAGTTGGTTACTGTCTGATTTGTTGGTTGGTAGGTTAGTTGATTGGTCAGTCAAGTGCAAACGTTTATGGTTGACTGGTTGGTTGGTTGCCTGGTTGGTTGGCTAGTTATTTTATACTGGTTAGCTGGTTGAATGGTTGCATGCCTAGCCAATTAACGTTACATTTACAAAGGGAATGAATAATTGTGTTTCATTAATTATGTTACAGTACCTGTAAATGTTAACGGTTTAGTGTATGATGTTATCATCCCCCAGGTTCCATTGACGTGACTGTCGGCAATGTTCAAGACCTCCTGGCAGCAGCCGACATGTTTCAGCTGCCCGACGTCATCAGTGCCTGCACCAGTTTTCTCCGCTCTCAGGTTTGTTTGAGACTGAGTGTCTCAGACCCTCTACTGACATTAGAACTTGTCACAGTAGAACCAGACTTCATTGCTGTTTCTTTCTTGGTTTTCTTCATTCTGATGACTACTTTATGAATCAGGTTGATAAGTCACTACTAGTAGATAATTAAGTTTTTGCACACAACCAGTAACGTTACATGATCACCTACCACCATTTTGTTGACCTTGATCTGTCACTTACCTCAGGGTAATAATGACTGGTTCTACTTCACTGCAGCTACAATGTAGGTGTCACTGTTACAGTGTGATGCAGTCCCAATTTAACGGTGACCAAAACATTGGCAGATGATTAAATACTGGTTGTGTGCATAGAACTTAGTTATCCAGGTAAACAACTGTTTGTTTGTTTGTTTGTTTGTTTGTTTGCTCCCAGCTCCATCCGTCCAACGCCATCGGGATCTACATGTACGCGGAGGCACACGCCTGTGAGGACCTCTGCTCCGCCAGCCTCGCCTACATCCAGTCCCACTTCACCCAGGTCACACGGGAGGAGGAGTTCTTCAACGTCTCCAAGGATCTCCTGTCTGAACTTCTGTCCAGCGAGGATCTACATGTGGAAAACGAGTATCAGGTCTTCACCAGTGCCATGTCATGGATAATGTACGACGTCACAAAACGGCGACGGTTTGTTTACGACATTCTGTCTCCCGTAAGGTTCCCTCTCATTTCTCCCCAGTGTCTCTCAAAGTACCTGAAGCATGTCCTGACCGACTTGAGTCTCCAGATCGTCTTACAGAAGTTGTTTGAAGACTACAACATCATCTGTAAACCCGGCAGGCCTATCTTAAGGCCATTGAAAAACTTTGGGTTCGCCAAACCGCGTCGGAACGCTCGCAAGTTTCTGTACGTGGCGGGAGGGTACACGAGACTTCCGGGGGAACGGTGGAGCGACAGTCACACCATCAACATGGCGGAGTGTTACGACTCGTTCAGTCAACGGTGGAGCTTCCTCCCGCCGCTGAACTACTGCCGCAGCGGGCACGGGATCGCCGTGCTGCACGGGAAAGTCTACGCGGTCGGCGGGGAAAGTGACTCGCTAATCTATGACAACGTGGAGTGTTTTGATCCGGCGGTGAACCGTTGGACAATCGTCCCGTCCGTGATGACCGTGCCGAGGTGTGGACTTGGCGTCTGTGTTCTTCAGGACGCGATCTACGCGATCGGCGGCTGGGTCGGGTCGGAGATCGGGAACACGATCGAAAGATACGACCCTGAGGTCAAGAAGTGGGAGGTCGTTGGGAGAGTAGAGACCCTGAGGTTCTGCATGGGGGTTACGGAGATGGATGGTAAGATTTCAGATGCACCAGAAATACCTGGCTGGGGTGTTCTGTTAAAACGTGGGTTCAATGGAAGAAGGTAACAAGCTCAAGAAGGTTGAGCAAGAATAAGGGCAACAGAAACCATGTAAAATTTACAAACTTTAACCCCACACAAAGTTTACATCAAGCTTTTCACACCCTCCTGATTTTTTTGAGTCTGATATTATTGGACCTTAAATAGTTAAGTCTCTTTCTCATATTTTAACAACACACTATGGATCCAGAGATTCATTCAAACACATGACATAATCTTTATTTTCTGTTCAGCATGTTAAATGTGTTGCCTGCAGTTTGTCACCAGCCAACATGCACCATTCCTCTCCAGGCTTCCTGTATGTTGTGGGTGGCATGAGTGACCTGGGGTCAGAGCTCAGGAGTGCCGAGTTCTACGACCCCGTAACGCAAGACTGGACACGACTGCCCGACATGAAGGAGCGTCGAGCATACGTGGGGGTGGGGACGCTGGGGGGGTGTCTGTATGCCGTGGGGGGGTGGAATGATCAGAAGGAGGCTCTCAGGACTGTGGAGAAGTACTCCCCAGTGGAGGTATTGTGCATTTATTTGTTTGTTTGTCTGTTTGTTAGGGAGTGTACTTGGGGAAAGTCTGGGGGTGTACAGTGTGTCTGTATCTGTATTTATATAGCCGGTATAACTGCCGTTTGGCATAACACACCAGCTGTGCAGGCACGCAGCGCGGCAGCAGCTGGTTATATTATTACACTGAATGGCCTGGTGGCTCATTGATGTCCAGTGGGTTAATTGAATATTTGGATGATCGTAAAACAAGATACTTCATATCCTATCATCTATAATGAGAGATTAGGGTCAGGAAGGGCCTCCTAGCTAAACAGGCTTCTCAAGAGTTTTCTTTAGAAGGAGGCAGTGGTGGTGGCACTGTGAGTGTTAACTGGTCATGATGGGGTTCTGAAGTTGCTCTGCATGCAGAATTGGCTTGCATTATAATGAAAGAAGACCTTTATTGTACATTCGTGCCCCGAGGGGCTAGATACAGGTCATTTAACATAAACCTAACTAACATGTAAGTGACATAAACAGTGAAATATATACAGTACTTGGTTTAAACATACATGGTAGATTAAATTGATAAGCTAAGCTAATATACTAGTACACATTAAGTAGATCCAGTTTGTAGTAACTTCATAGCTGTGATTATTCCCCGTCCCCAGGACAAATGGCGGGAGGTTGCCCCCCTGTCCACAGCGCGAGCAGGAGCCTCTGTAGCCGCCATCAACAACATGCTGTACGTGCTGGGGGGACGATCGTCCACCAGAGGTGGGAAAAATTTGAGCAATCCATGGAAAGATCTCATAACATTATCATGATTTTTAAATTTTCTTTGTAAAACAGTTAATGATATACCCGCAACAAATCTTGAACCGATCCTTTGTCATTCCTCAGAAATACATTCAAAACTGCCCAAGAAGACCACTTGGGGGACTGATGAAATATGGTCCTTTGGGCAAGCGGTCAATATACATAGGATTCTTCATATGTCAATAGGACCATCAAAAATTGGTCATCACATTGGCCAGTTGGCCCTTATGTAGAGGTGGTCATTCGCACATGTTTGACTGTATATCAATGGCCAGGTGGTCTTTATGTAAAGGTGGTCACTAGTGTAGGTTTGACTGTAAGTTCATTTGAGTTCGATGATGTTCGTCTTTAACTGTTGCCTCAGCATTTATTCCTGACTGTCCCCTCCCCCCAGGCTATGCTGCTCCCGTCACACTGAACACCGTTGAGTGTTACGACCCGGACACAGACACCTGGCTGCAGCTGGGAACCATGGCAACCAGCAGGTGTGAGGCAGCTGCAGCTGTCACCTGAGCACACCTGGTTGCCATGGAAACGAGCAGGCGTGAGGCAAACACCTGCACTAATCACCTCTTCATCGCTATGTAATATGTGCAATGTAAAGACTGTGAAGACTGGCGTTTTGCAAATAATGGGCACATTTATCAAATGTAAACAATACTCCTATGTTTTTCATGACAAATATTTAACCCTTGACAGAACAAAGTTCGCTACTTTTCAGGAGCTTTCGAGACTTTCTCAGTCTCTTCTTCAACCCGGTGATCTTGTCTTGGAGTTCTCCTGTCACATGACTGTTGATGAAGACTATCACATTACAAGAGAAAGCTATAAACAGGCTTGAGATAGATGCAATCTGTCCCTTCTTAATTAAGGTGCTATGTTATCTACTATTTCAGGTGCTACATACACCGATAGTCTATTGTCTAGTCTATAGGCTACTTTAGCAAAGAACAGTGTATGAGATACTCAGGATATGAAATATTCTGGTTTATTGAGAATCTTATGATTGTACATAAGAGCTACACGGTAATATTCTTGATCCATCCCTATTCTATATGTGCAATATAAAGACCATAAACCCCAGGGGTTAGGTAATGATGGAGACATTTCATTTAATGTAAAATGGAATATATTCAATCACACAGTCCCTCACTATCCATTTTAACATCTGCAGTTTTTCCCCGTTGTGCGAGGGTGGGGTTAGACGTCTTTGCACTTTGGATGCGGAGACCTCCAGATGCTTTTGTCCAGTGGGTTTTCGTTAAAAATGCTGAGATGGTGAATTTCTTCCTTAATGTCTCACTGATACAGTAACAAAGAACAAGAACAGTGTATGAGATACTCTGGTTTATTGAGAATTTTCTGATTGTACAAGGCCCAGCTTCCCATGACCACTTCCACATGCCATTCAGGCTGTCTGCTGAGAGTGCAATAAACTATTTTTGTAATATACAAGTGGTCTGCTTGACTGTTCTTGTTATGTAACACCTGAAAGAAAGTCAATACTATTTGTAGACAGGAATGAAATCCTTGGAATTCATTAACACAAACATATAGCTGTCTACAGCACATATTGTAACTGCTATTATTTAACTTTAAAGAATGATTTGAATCTTTGGAATCATTTGAATCTTTAGAAAATTGTCACATAAAATATAGATTCATGAGTATACAATAATGTCTACTGTAAGATATCAAATATGTTGCACCAATTTAGATAAACATTCTACAAATATAAGTTAATAAAAAAGGATGCAGCTGTATATAAATTAGTAACTTTTTCATGTATACCAGTGCATTTACCTAATACAATACACAAATGGCTTGCATCTGCAAAAAATCATAACAATACAATGTCATCATGACCAAAAATGTCAAAAGAATAATACTAGGAGGAATACTAATATGTAAACTTAACTATGGTATGATTGTCTACAGTGATTATATGACACCAGAATATGAATAAGTTATTGTTAAACAGTCATATAAATATGTCAACAGCTTTCCAACTTAAAGTGTTTGAAAAAAGTACCTCAGATTTTGCACTAGTGTGTTTTTCAACTATAGTTGATAAATAACTTGCACTTGAAAAATAATTCTAATGCCAACATTTCACCCAAGGAAAATTAAATAACTTGCATCCACACATACAATAACACTTCCACAATTAAATTTGAGCTGAAGAAAAAGTATTGCCACTCTATCTTTAAATATTCTTTTTCTGTTAACCCTTAAATCAATTCTGTAATTGCACCAGCTCTCAGTACATAACCAGGTATATACACATGTATAATGTAGTACAATAGTTTGGTGAGACAACATTTGTCAGTATGGCTCAACATATTTTCCAGACTTAGTTACTAGCTAGCAGTTTTTACAAAAAGTCACATAGTTCATAAAGTCCTTGAAAGTGATGCAAAGAGCCAAAGTTCACTCCATCCAAGTACGAGCTATAGTGAGTATGAAAAACACATGCAGTTATCCTTTAGACATGTCTTAAATGCATGTTTCAAGGCCAGGACCAGTCTTACCCTAGGTGTGCAGAGGGCTATGCAGACAGGTGTTTTGACAGGTGTGACAACAGGTGAGCGAGGTTCAGGCTGGACTGTACACTTGCTTCAGGGCCAGGACCAGTCTTACCACAGGTGTGCAGAGGGCTGTGATGACAGGTGTGTTGACAGGTGAGCGAGGTTCATGCCGGACTGTACACCTGTTTCAGTGCGAGGACCAGTCTCACCACAGGTGTGCAGAGGGCTGTGATGACAGGTAAGCTGTAGTACTGCAGGTAGTAGTTCACATCCCTCACCTGAAAATGTAAAAATAAAATGCCCCAAAAGTATCTTTCACAGAAGAAAGTTCACAAGAAGCAAGAAAGAAACATTCACAATCTGTTTGCTGGAAAAAAATACACAACATTTTTAGACTCATATTCTATTAAAGACACTATGGATTCTTAAAGACATCAGTCTCACCTGTAGGATTCCTAAGATGCTGAGTACCCCTGGTGAGGTGGGCGGGGTGCAGCGGTACTGCCAGTACCTTAAGACACTGTGGTACCTGCTCAAGTCATGGTCAAGGAGGACCAGGTCACCCTGCAGACACAGAAGAAAGAAATTTTCTATTTACTACCTTCTGGTACATTTTCACTGACCGAGTATAGCAGTGTAATCCCAATATGAAACGGGAGAGGGTGAAAAAAAACCTGACAACCATATATATATGCCTGCTGCCTACCATAAAAGGGTTGTTTTACACACACACACACACACATGATCATGTACACAAACACACACGCACATAGACACACACACATACGCACATATAAACATATTGTACAACAGTACAAATACATCATCAAAATGCTCCTGTCTTTACTTACTACAAGGAAGATTTGATCTGTAAAGAATTGAACTGACCAGTTCTTCGCTGAGTTGGTACACGGTTGTCTCCACAGTGGACTCCAGGTGCTGGGCAGTGGTCAGCAGTTTCAGGCCAAGCAACGTCCACACACCGGTCACTACTAGCAGGGACACCCTAAATACAACATGGCAGTGGTCAGCAACATCCACACACCGGTCACTACTAGCAGGGACACCCTAAATACAACATGGAAGTGGTCAATGTCTACACTAACCGGTCACTACTAGCAGTGACACACTAGAATGCAAGACCAAATTGAAATAACTGAAATGGCAAAACAATTCTAGACATGTGTACAGGAATGACAACAATAACAATAGCTGTGTCCAGAATCTGCATCTGAAGTAGCAGGTCGAGTCATGATCATTCCTTGATAGAATGGTGCTGTGTAGTCATAAATTTTTGATATGTCCAAGTTTAATTCTTGCTGTTCAAACAAGTATATATATACTGTGGCTTTATCTAACATTGAACAACGCAGGCCTACTTTTGGAAGTAACAGTAACAGTCTATCATCAAATATATGGACTTTCAGGAGACAGTGACACAGAAAAGTTTGGAATTGGTTGAAATCCCTACCACAGCTTGATTCTCTTGGGTGTGAGCTTGCTCTTGGACAGCATGTTGTCCCCCAGGTAGTACAGCAGGGTGCAGATAGACAGCAGGTACAGCAGCAGGGACAGCTGGAACAACACAGGGGCCCCACCAACAGACACATGGAAGTCCTTCTCTATGGCATCCTGTTGGGGTTTAGAATATAGTATAACAGTATAGGCAATAGGCATGGAGTGTTAATGCTGTGAGCTTAAAAAACATGGACAGCAGGTACAGCAGGAGGGGAAGCTGAAACAGCACAGGGGCTCCACCCACGGAGACATGGAAGTCCTTCTCTATAGCATCCTGTTGGAGTTTAGAATATAGTATAACAGTACAGGCAATAGGCATGGAGTGTTAATGCTGTGAGCTTAAAAAACATGGACAGCCAGCAGGTACAGCAGGAGGGACAGCTGAAACAGCACAGGGGCCCCGCCCACGGACACATGGAAGTCCTTCTCAATGGCGTCCTGTACAGTAGGAGGAGTGTAAATGTAGTAGTCCAAATCCAATGTGTCAGCTTCTGCTACAGTGGTCTGGACACTCTGCAGCACTGCAGTCAGTTTTTCACTTTCTGTTTCATCAATCAGTGTAAATGGAAAGAAATTTTTAGTTAAGAAAGAGGTAGCCTGGAATCCAGACCTATTATAATTTATAGCTCCCGAGAGAGACTCGGGAGCTATGATAGGTCTGGATTCCAGGCTAAGAAAGAGGAACAGCAAGTATAGCAGCAGGAATAGCTGGAATAGCACAGGAGTGCCACCCACGGAGACATGGAAGTCCTGCTCTATGGCATCCTGTTGGGATGGAAAACATGTTCTTGAGGGACAAGTTGTAAGTAAGTAAGACAGCAGGATAGGCAACTGGCACATCATTGCTGCTCCTATCATGGCCGTACAGATCGCAGTCCTTAGGACGGGACGTTAAGCCGTGGTCCACTGTTCATTGTGCTTGTCGAAAAGAGCTAAGGGGAATTTCCTTGGTACAATGAACCTGTAAATACTGTACATAGCGTCTGTCTTCTCTGTCACGACCAGTGGAAGAGTAGCTCATCTGTTCATTGAGTTCATTTGAGCTAAACTGGTTCGAGATCCCTTTCCTTTCCTTACTAGTTGATACGATGGTAGTCCTTCTCTACAACCTCAGCGTAGGATAGAATATGACTTTGAATGTGGTGAGGCAGCACGACTAAAACTTTTGCCTTTTACTATTTCTAACATTAAGATTTCTGTCTGGATGAGTTTTGAAGTTGAAGTTTGACCTTTTCAGTTTTCTGAACATGATGCTTTAAATAGTTTGTCCAAGGAGGTTAGTTTGTTGCAATACATATGAAAATGAGGATGATGGTCATGTAAACAAAAGAGCCTTGCTGAACAGGAACCCAAAGAAATATTACCTAAGATTACAACAGGAGAAGTTGGTCTCACCATGAGGTTCCTGTAGTCTGTGTGCCACCTGAGGACAGACGTGTCAAACTGCTCCTGACCTCGGGTGACCTCCAGCTTGTGGTCGTCATAGAAACGACGTAGGTGACCGGTGAAGATGTGCAGTTTTCTGATCACATGACCTGTAGCAAAACAATGGTAGTGTGAATGTGTGTTTAGCTGGTCTATACAAATGGAGACATTTTTGGTACATGGATTCTTGCATCTTGTTTCTTGTGAGATTTTGATACTAGTATTGTTATGTGCAGTGGTATGACTGATCGTTAGTTTGCATACTAGGCTTGTTTTTGCATCAGGCAGGGGGTAGATTAGGCACAGACTGATAAGGGTTATAAAGACTGGTAGCCAGACTTAAGACTGTCCCTGATGGGGAATATGACTGGATGGACTGCATTTATATCTTGCATCATAAGTTATAAACCTCACAAGTCTTGCAAGGTTTATAACTCATAGGCTAGAAGGTTTCATGTAACTCAAGGTCATGACGTCAGGATGTCCTTGACCTGAGTTGACCCCTCACCATGCAGGTAGCTGAAGAGCGCCTGCACCACCAGGACGAGCCCGACGCACCACGTTGTCAGGGCAACCGTTTCCCGGCGCGTCAGCCGCATGTTATCCATCTGTGGCCAGAGCGACACACCGCCGCCAACGCACAGGCTCGCCGCGTTCGACTTCGCAGCATGGTGCTTCTTTTCCAGCAGTCTCTGCTTTGTCTTCAGGGCTGGAGGGAGACAGATGGTGAAAAAGAAGAAGGGGAAATGAGGTTTCCCTGTGTTTTTAAATAAGTTTGAAGTTGAAACAAAATTAGTTGTGATACTGATAGTTAGAAGCATATTTGCAGTGTCATGAAAACAGTGAAAATAAAACCCTTGCAAACATTTCAAGAATCATAGTACAGGATATAGAACTTAGAAGAAGCAGCAAGTAAAGAGCGCAAGGGATCAATCTTCTAGGCTAAGGGGTCTTGATATTCAACTACTACTAGATCTTCCGAAGACTGACTACGTATACTGACAAGATGGTATTTGCTCTTGAGTTTTTGAGGTAACCAACACCTAGCGATATCTCTTAGTTCCTCCAGTGCCAAGACAATCTTGAGTTTCAGAAGAAACAGAACAAAAGGAAACACGGCAGTTCCTGTCCACCTGGGGTATCTCTGAGTCTCTGTAACACCGGGCTGACTTTATCCTGGGTGTCCAGCGCCTGCTGTCGTCTCTCCTCCAGCCTCCGCTTGATGTCCTCCAGCACCCGGGGGGTCATCCCCAGGGGGGTCGGGGTCGGAGGGGGGTTGGGGGTGCGCAGGGGGTCAGCTGCAGGGGGCCCCCTGGGTGTCAGGAGCGGGCAGGCCTGGGGGGTGTAGGGGAGGTTGACTGGAGGGGGTCCCCTCGGGGTGAGCGGGGGTCGTCTCAGGGGTGTTGTTGTTGTCGTTGTTGTTGACCGGTTGCCATAGTTACTGTGGTTGCCATGGTTACCAGGTACAGGTTTGAGGATGGGTTTTGGGCCCAGAATTGGTGGTTTGTAACCCTATATAGAGAAGAGAAACATGAACTTAAAACTTAACTTGCACCTTATCAATTTCTGTTACATTCTACCAATTCTAGCAAGTGTTCCCTGTAGTCTAGTTTGAAGAGCTCCGCATACACATAATCTCCAAGCAGATCGTTTGGGACAAAATCGTGACGGTTTATTTCTTCATTTAGAAATACATTTGTAAACCGTCTAATTTCTTAGTCTAAAGAAATAAACTCATATGCATGGATATCCAAGGGGGCTGTGCATAACCGTTACGGATCTTGCACTGGGCGCATGCACATGATGCAGTCAGAAACCGTCCCGCTGTGGATCCCATTGTCTTCTTGGAGATTAACATGGATTACCCCAGTAATGCCGACCCACAATATTGACAAAACTTTCAGTTTCTCAGCAACAAACAAGATTTCCCGCCAGACGGCAGCCTAGGGCCAGTAGGGGCATTTCTAACGTAAAGAAATTATGATCTGATTTTGTCACCTTATTTGGAGCCTGGTTCTCGTCCCCTCCGACATGTCTGGTCCTCAAGGTCATCGACATCTCTGTCCGTAAGTCTGGGTCGAGACAAATCTTTCCTCAGAAAAGTCTTTTGGGATTTGCAGATCTCGAGTACGTGGGCGGAACCCGGAAGTTCTTATTTGCTAACGTTCGTAACGCACTGACTCGCTCAAAACAACGGGACGTTGTCTGCTTACAGCCTTGAAAAGAGATCTAAAAGTCATCTCTAACTCATCCCTGTAACTTATACAACACTATTACACACAAAATATGAACATCTACAGCGAAAATGAAGTATTTCTGATCTAAACATAAAACCTGGCCGAATCCGGGTTCAAAAATGGCGGCTTACTTACGATTACCCACAATGCACCAGATGGGTTGACATAAAACCAGAAATCTCAAAGTCGACCCCAGAATGATCGTCTGGTAGTCACTCGGTTTTGTAACTTTTAACTGAAGTTTATGCTTCAAATGTCCTGGCGTTCAAATATTTGTTCAGAAAAGTCTGCAATGAATGACAACGGTTTATAGGTTTGTGAGTTTCCCCTTGAATTCATTTCATAGCTGTAGGTGTGTGAGGTGTATTAAAATAAGGACATTCTATAGAAGATTATATATAATGACCTTAATAAAAAAAATCCTATAACATTAATCCTATTTCAAGCTAAATGATTATTTTTGCTGTTTAAACTTGACAGTACTTATAGTGACTTTTCCACTCTTCCAATAAAGTCTAGCAACTAGGCACAGTACAAAAGAGGGCAGAAGGGAGAGAGGAAGAGAGAGAAATATATGTATACACCATGCAAAATTAGATTTCAAATATCCCACATTTTATTCATTATTTACCACAGATAAAGACCTTCTATTTGCTATGCATGAACTATCCTGTATCTGCTATCCAAACATGTGGTGCCAAAAGCAGCAATGCTGTCTGGGCTCCTGAACTATTGTACTGTTGCAGCTTCAATAAAATAAAAGTTTCACATATCATAGAGCATTTTAATACTACGTAGATAAGTACACAAACTGTTTTACTCTTTCCAATATTTCTATACAAACAATTGAAACTCAAGCAACCCAAACTCAACGTCTAGGGTAAACTGCAGCCATTTATTGCAATATTCTTTTAGATATTTACACTTCATTCATTTCATAAGGAATTGTAGATAGTTCTTCAAACAAAAGACACATGCATGTATATACATTTTATTCTTTTACAATGTACACAACACCAACTCTAACTTTGGAAAATCATTTCCCCAATTACAGAGCAACTAATTTGGAAATCAAAAGAGGATATTCTTCCTTTTCTGATAAAACCTCCTTGATCTATCATATCTTAACTTTCTGCAAGGAGGCCTTGTTTTCTGTTATAACATCATGTTACTTCATGGTAGAGATACCTCATTGCTAATGCCTTAATAAATGTACAGTCACTCGATATTTTCTTGGCTTTTTTGAAATTTTGAAGTAAAAATCTAACAAGTGATCGAGATGGAAACAGAGGGTAGAGAGGACAACTTGCATTTGGCAATATTCACCCCTAGAATCTGTGAAACTGTGTATACCAAGGTGCAAACTTCTTCTCACACTCAGAAGGCAAGTAGTAGTGGACAACCACAAGCCAACCGTACACACTCGTGCCACATCTTCAGAAAGGATGCTGTAGCCCACACCTAGACATGTTTTGCCTTGTGTGTGACTTTCTCAATGGTCAGAGCTGGACTGAGCACAAGTACAATGTGTTGTCCATTACTACTTGCCTTCCCCTCAGACTCTGTTTTCAAGTTGATCTCCTAGTTCAGCATCATTCTCCCTAATCCAAGAACAAACCAATTAGACTGGTGTAGCACAAAGTGGAAGATGACTTGTTCAGACGAGCAGCACGAGAGTGACAACACCTCCGCCCAGGATTAGGAACGGCAGCCACGTCTTGAGGAAGGCGCAGACACTGGAAGGAGGAACAGAGACGTTAAAGGAATGATCAGAAGGAATTGGTGTTAGTCTTGGTAATCTTACTGGAGGGTTTTATGCATACCAAAATTTTCAGCTCTTAAGTTCATGAAGATGTACATTAGTACACTGATGCAATGAGGTGTCCATTTCAACATTTTACACATTATGTAATATTTGACTCTCTTCAATCATAATAACTGAAAATTTCCAACCAACTTGTGATACGCAGAAGACCTTCCAGTGGAAATATTAGAAAACCACTTATTAAAACAAGCGCCTAACGGGCATGCAAAATAAAAACAAATCACACATCTGCTTGGAGCTGAGTACCTGGATACCTGGGAATTTGGTGTGTTACGAGAAAGAGTAGTGGTTATATCAGCTATACAGATACATGTACCATTACCTGACATATCTGCCATAGATCAGCATGAGAAAGCACAGTTTGACCATGTTCCAGGACATGCTCCTGTCGTACTGCATGGTGTTGAGCGCCAGTGCAACGTGGGAGTGGCAGTTGTCACAACACAGGTTGTGCTGAAGGGGTGGAAAATAAAGAAATTTGTGAAAACTATGGCTACAAACTTACAATATTTAGCTGTGCAGATAGCAAAATAATCATTCTCAGATGTTAAACTGGAAGTTGTCATAAAACAGGCTGTGCTGTAGGTGAGAAAAATTAACATACAAATATAGAAACCTTTTAGTAAAAACTACACAGTGCATAGATCTTAGCTGTGCTGATATTAAAATAATCAGACTCAGGTGTGAATTGGCAGTTGTGACAGAACAGGTTGTGCTGGGAAGAGATCAGCAGATATCCACCACTACTATTGGGTTTAATTTGAGATACACCTATAGCTGGAATTTTGTCTGCTATTCTTCCACTGGACTTAATCTAGGGAAGGTGTGGTGGTGGTGGTTCTTCCATGTGGCTGTTCTTTACTATAGGCCTGACAACTACCAGCATCACCTCTGATGATCGATGAAAGACTCCAGTTTGTCCATGGGCCAGATGAGATATCAGCAAATTTTCCTTATGATTTTTAATAAGTAGTGTGTCTGAGAAATATATTCTGTGTCTAAGGCTATCATATAAAAACATATTCCTCAGACACCCTACTTTTTTAAAATCTTAAGAACAATTTGCCACCTCAGGTGGCACTGATAAAATTTTGAGGTCTGGCCCATGGACTAAGTGTACACATGAGGGTTCAGAACACCAACACATGTACTAACCATGCGATGTTTGTATACTTCTGAAGCATCCCCCACTGCTGTGTCCCAACCCTTTGTTCCTCCCTTTGCTTTAGAAGGCTTCAGGGTCCAGTATCTGTGGAAGGGAAGACAGCATTAGACCCAACATTTACATTTGTAACGACATGTCTAAACTCACCACTAGTAGCAGTATCTCCCTACTATCGGACAGTAAAGTCTGGCTCACAGTAAAACATCTGCGTAAAAACTTTATGTAAATTCAAAAAGTCTACATTTTGATTCAAAACTAATTATTTCGGATAATCATCTAACCAAACTTTGCCAACTTGGTACAAGAGACTGTTGGAACTTACTTTGTAGGTCTTCCAAATGCCATGTGATCCTCCTGCATGGAAATACAATGAGAACAGGAAAGATTAAATGAAAGCTTCGACAGAATTAAAGATATTTGAATGTGGTGTAGAGATGACAAATAAAATACATGTACTATGGTACAAACTAAAAACTAAGGACGAAGCGTTACTTACCGACACGTAGTACGGCCCTGCGAAGTCCCTGATGACCCCAGATGACATGGCGATGCCCATGTGGCCGATAAAGGGGAGCATCCACCTGGGGTTCACGGAGAAGGAAAAGAAACATATTAACGACTTTTCAAAAATCATGATTATGATGATACAAAAATGATACGGTACAAGATGGTCAACTGTAGCCTGGGTGCCATCCTATTTCTACCGGGGCTCCAACACTAGGGTAGCGAGTGTAGGAGCCCCGGTAGAAATAGGATGGCACCCAGGCTAGGTCAACTGACACTATAGCTTGTTTTGTTATCTTTTTACATCAAAATATCTGCAATTCAAAAATTCCCTGAATATTTGTTTCGTTAAAAAGGGGCCGGATCCCAAATATGTTTTTATATGCCTTACATTATAGTTGCAACCTTATCTTGTTATGACATCATCATCATCATCATCATCATGGCAGAGTGTCATCCCTCCTGAGATGAGATGGAACCCCTCCCTTGACTGAAACCATTTTTTTCTCTCTTGCTAGTCTTGGTTATGTATGAATCATAAATCATAATTCCAACCCCTCCCTCCAAGGAGATTTCCCCTGAAACCTCCAGCTCACTCCTGAACGTCGCGTCGGTGGTCTCTTGTTGTCATGTCAGATCAACCTCACAACACCACCACCCAAACTCACGTGAGTAGCGGGATGGGAGTCCAGACGATGGCGTACGGGTACCGGCAGCGCTTGTGGTCCACCTTCTCCCCCAGGATAGCGAGCTCCGGGTCGTCTGAGGCCATGTCTCCGCAAGGTTTGCAACTTTCCGGGTTCCGTGGTTCGACTTCGACTTCTACCGTCGCCATTTGCAATATGGATTAGTCCACGTCAGGAAAGGAGAAGTATACTATTTTGAAATAGTGACTTAATTAACTTTGTACACTTAAAATGCTTTAAGAAAACTAACAAAAAAACGATATACACAAGTAAAAGAAATTATTCAAGTAGAAATGTGATATTTTTGGCACAAGTTTGAAGATTTTAGGATTTTGACAAATACCCTCTCAAAAAATAAATGAACTATTCCAAGTAAGGTCAAAGGTTGTATTTAATTTATGCAAAGGGACGCGCCATTTTTCAAAGCTTCTGTGGCCGTGGTTTCATTTAAAGACTGCATTTTCCACCGCTAGAGGCGGGGAATCTGCATTGTTTAACGTTAGTCTGTTTGTCTATGAACCATGGCAGCTGCAGAAGGTCAGGTTTACCGCCTCAGACGGGTGGGAAAGGCGGCGAGCAGGCCGGATGTGCGGGACGTCTTTCGGTAAGTCTCACTCTCGCGCCAGGTTGTGGTGCTAGTTTTGCACTTTATTTTTTTATTTTCAAAAGTTCGTATGTCTCAAAACTGATTTGACCTTTGAATGGGATAAATTTTCTTTCTTTTTTGTTGCTCTCCCTGTATAAAGATCATTTTGAGGAGATTGCTGCATTGATCAATGGAAAAAAAGCAACTAGGGGTCACTGGAACACACACAAAAAAATAAGTTATCACAAAAATAAATTATTGCCTAATGTAAATAAATAACAAATCATCCAAAATTATAGTCCAAATAGTCGGGAATATGTCCATCAGCATTCTAAATCACTGGTCTTCAAGCTTGTTTTGAAAGTTCATTGCATCTAATTAAATATGTAACATCACATAGTCGTTATATTACTTATTAGAATGTTTTGCTTCAACATGTCTAGCTTTACCTCTCCAGGCTCCCGTCCACCCCCAAAGCCCTGCAGATCGGGAGGAACCCAGCGGAGGCTGACGTGTTCATCGACTCTAAGGTCCACACAGCGCTGATCTCACGCAGACATGCAGAGATCCGCATAACACAGGACGGACAGGGGGACTCCGTCTACGATATAACAGACAGGAGCGTCAACGGAACCTACGTTAATGATATCAGGGTGAGGATATCATGATCAACTTTTCATTTATCTATACTATAATCAGATGAAAAGTTTTTCTTTATCAAGCCATCTGTTTGATAATCATTCAAGCAGCCCACGAATACAAGTTACAAGTCATATACATGATGTAGACATAGCATTATTTATGTTTATAGGGAGACCAAAACATTCAGATTTTCCCTTTGAACTAAACTCCCTAAATAAAGTAAGGTTAGTATGTTGATATGTTGAAGTCTTTATCAAAAGGTAACAGATAAACAGATGGAATTGATATAACTTAATGAATATTTAGCATCCCCGGGTACAATTTTTATGAATGGTGGGGAACAATGCACCATTTTCAAGTCCTCTATTAGAGAAGATGTTTTCTTCACATAGAATGCACTGTGTCTGTTACGTTGATGAAGGTTAGACATCCAGGTAATAAGATACGCCAAAAATAATTACTCAAGCAACTGGATAAGATTTTGAAACAGTCAGACGTTTCAGACAGTATCCACTGTCTTTCGTCAGTGACTAACGATAGGACTGAGAACACCAGCTTTATACCAAAACTCTGAATGGATATGTTAATGACACACTTGCAGACAGAACCAAACTCTCCGTGGACCACATATGTGAACTGCTAGACCTCTGCCTAGGGTGCACTTATTTCACTTACAAACAACAGTTTTTCCAGCAAGTGCACGGCTGTGCTATGGGGTCACCGGTATCGCCCATTGTTGTGAACCTGTATATGGAGAAGTTTGAGAACAAAGCCCTCAGTACTTTCAATGGCCCTCCCCCAGCAAACTGGTTTCGCTATGTAGATGACACTTGGTGTAGGCTAAAGAAGAGAGTAGCTGATGACTTCTTTGACCATATTAACCAGGTAGATGACAACATCAAGTTCACACAGGAGTCGTGTCAAAACAACATGCTCCCCTTCTTAGACACCAAAACCATCATAGAGAAGGATGGCAACCTTCAGTTCGAAGTGTACAGGAAACCGACCCACACTGATCAATATCTGGCCTTTGATTCCCATCACCCTTTGGAACACAAACTAGCAGTGATTAAAACTCTCTTCCATCGAGCAGACAATGTCATTACCTCAGACGAAGCAAAAACAGAAGAACAAAGACATCTCCGTGTGGCTCTAGCCAAGTGTGGCTACCAAAATTGGACCTTCAACAAGGCCCTCAAACCTTCTGACCAGTCTAAGAAAACACTCAAGTGCAGACCATTGACCAACAGAAACAAGGTCAACATTACCATTCCCTACGTCCAAGGAGTATCGGAAAAACTCAGACGTATTTTCCAAAACTTCAACATTGCCACTAACTTCAAACCTCACTCAACTCTCAGGCAGAAACTAGTCCATCCAAAAGACAGGCCTGAAAAAGGCATCAAAGCCAATGTCATCTACGAACTGAAATGTGAGGAACCGAACTGCAATAACATGTACATTGGGGAGACAAGTCGACCACTAAAAGAAAGGTACAAGGAACATTGCAGAAAGAGCGCTAACCGCTACTCCTCTGCCATTTACCACCATCTAAAACACAACCAGGGACACTCATTCAATTTCGAATCCACGGACATCCTAGATCGTGAAGAACGCTGGTTCGAACGGGGAATTAGAGAAGCAATATATGAGAGGATGTACAACCCCGCCCTCAACAGGAAAGGCGGTCTACGCGTTCAACTTTCAGGCACCTGGGATAATGCACTGCCCACCACCCCCCACCCCCGGACAAGCAACATTTAGTTACTGTACTAGAACAACAGTAGCTAATTGAACTATTGGCATAACTTTGTCTTGAATTAATCTTCTTTTTGAAGACTACTTCAAGACATCCTAAATTGTCTTTACCTCATTAACATATCCATTCAGAGTTTTGGTATAAAGCTGGTGTTCTCAGTCCTATCGTTAGTCACTGACGAAAGACAGTGGATACTGTCTGAAACGTCTGACTGTTTCAAAATCTTATCCAGTTGCTTGAGTAATTATTTTTGGCGCACTGTGTCTGTTCCTTATATACATGTACATACTAATCTCCAAGCGGATCAAATGGTCGCAATGACCGTATCCAACTGGCAAATATTAAAATGAGTTTTTATTGAGACCGGAGCATAATTTTCTTGTTAACTGCACTTCTATTGTACTGTACAGAACTGGGCATCGGTGCCATATTACACCAGCTTTATTGGTCTCTACACAAGACAATAATAAAAACTCCATTTGCCAGTTGGATACGACCATTGCAACCATTAGATCTGCTTCGAGATTATATTTACACGAGGTAACACCCCATTTTTGCCCCCCCCTCCCCCAGTTGAAGCCGCGAACCTATCACAGACTGCAGGAAGGCGATACCGTCACGTTCGGTCACCTCAAGGCCGGCACCGTCCAGCCTGGTCAGCGGGCTGTGCAGGCAGGGTCAGAGTTCAAGTTCAAGGTCAGGATGATTTGTTGTTGGCCCCAAATCGTCTCAGTCTATAATTGATTAACCAGGTTCTGTACTTCACATATCAAGGGTGTGCCACACAAAATACTGAAGTCTTCAGACATGTTACCAGATTGTTTTACATCAAGGGCTGTACCATAGTTGATATCTACATGTAGTGTGCGCCACATGGAAACTGTGTGCTGTTGTGTTTAATATAAGGTTGATTACGATTGTGTTTGTGTATTAACCTTCTACCTACTGCCTAACACCGGTTATGAATGCAGATTTGGTGCCAAACGGCTATCTTAGCAGGCTGAAAGTTAAACGCTCCAGGATTACATATTACATCAAACAACTTGTCAAACCTTTTTTTTTAAGAACTGTGAGATCACTGCATGACTGCATGTATATTTTTCATTACTCTTTAGTTTGAGAAGTGCAGGACACCAGCGGACGATGTTGACAGCAGAACGGACTCAGAGACACCCACTTTGTCTCAGCTGGAGAAGTCAGGAGACATGGAGAGGGGAAACGGGAGACAACTCTTCCCCTCGGTACCAAGTCCTGACGTCCTGCAGGATATATCCAACTGGTGGGGACGGTTATAAAGATTTTTATTTATTCATTTTTCAAACTTCACAGAAGGAAATCTGAGAGGTGTTGGCAACAGGATCGATGCATTCTTTACAAGGCCAACACCTCCAGAGTACATTTAAAAACAAATAAAGAATCATCACTAATATGATATCACAACACATTCAAGAAATGACAATAAGAACAATAATAACTATTTTCATGCACCAACTAAAGCACTTACCAAAACAAGCTTTTGATCAGTCTTCTGATCCTTCTCAAGATGAAATGACCCAAAGCCTATGTCACATGACCTGAAATGAAGGGTTGGTAAGCGCTTCATTTTATGTACAGAAATAGTGTATGAAATTGTTTTTATGTCAGTTAGTCAGTTACCATAACAGATGACCTTTCATTCCAATGGAAAGAAGGGTTTTGTTGCTCTTCATTTGTTGTTGTTGTTTGATTTTATGGAGGATGGATCTACCTGGACAACAGAAATATTTGTCAATGAGACTACAGGTCTAATGGTGAAGATGACTATTGGTCTTTGGTGGTTAAACCTCTTGTACCATTCCAGGGTTCAGAAGTCGAAACAAGTCCACACAGACCCAGCAGAGGGGGGAGGGCAGATGGAGACTGGAACAGCGACTAGCAGTTCCACAGGGCTGAGTCAGTTCAGTGTAGAAGGTAAGACTGGACACAGTGTTCCTACACACACATTGTATGAGGCTTAGAGCCTGGAGAAGATAAATAGTTTATACATTATAATGACCATCTACTCTAGGTAACATTTCTTCAGGCTTCTGACAGGTCTATAAAATTATTGCAAGGTTTTATGTACATGTGTAACGAGCAAAGTCGTTGTGTCGAACGGGACCGGCCGTTCGATATTGTAACGAGCAAAGTCGTTGTGTCGAACGGGACCGGCCGTTCGAATATAGAACGGCCGATCCCGTTCTATCATTTGAATAAACAGTTGTTTGAGAGGATTCAACATATGCAGTCGTGTCTGTACTTGTGTCCGTGTTTCTCGACTTCTCATATTGGTGGCAGCGGTGGTTGCCGTTTTCGAGCGGCCGAACCCACACCGAGGCCATCCTTGGCCAGCTGTTATGCCGCCCGAGTCAAGAGGCGCTGCCCCGGGCACGCTTACCTAGCAACATGCTAGTACTGTCCGCTTACCGTGCCATGTCAACCTGACCCCGGCCCGCCACCACCCAGCCTGCCAGCCGACCACGTCTACCATGTACCCAGACTTCTCTGCTTGCCATCGCTGAGGCCAGAGACCAACAACTTTGCCGCAAGGATGCCCCCGCGGTTGGCCATGTGTCCAGCAGACGACGCTGTCGTCTTCCTGCCCCATCGTGCCGAACGACGCAACCTGACTCAGTCCGACTACCCGTACGACGAAGACCCCGCGCTGCCCATGCGTGTCTCCAGCCTTGAATGACCACCAGTGCAACCTTTTGCCGTGAACTGTAAAAGTACTTCTCCGTGTACCCGGCCCGACCACTGAACTTTGTGCAACATCTCGAACTTTTGTGGTGTATTTCTAACAAGGAACTGTAACACGATGTCCGGGTACGAACTCGCCTGGTGGAATCTTCGTAAGCCTACGGGTAACGAATCCATCTGGTGGATGTTATGTTGTATATATTGTTGTGTATTGAGACTGGTGTGATGCTTGCCTAGGTTGAACTGATGCCTGCGGGACGACCCTCCTAGGAAAATCTACCTCCGAAGACTCGTTTGCCCTTTTAGCCTCAGAACCTGCGCGGTTGCTGATTGCCATGGAAACGATGTCACTGTATTTTGTGTCTTGAAAATCGAAAATCTTCGTGCCTAAGTAGAATATTGATGCCTGCGGGGCGACTACAAGGAACAATGTGAATTTCAAACCGCACTGAGGGTGTGATGTTGAACGAAGAAGACAGTTTTTGTTGTTTAATGTCCGTGCTTTGAAGTACTTATGGTCACGGGCGTCTTGATAAACATCAGCGCCGATCACAATCTTGACTATGTAGGTAGATACGCATTTGAGGGCAAATGCCACGGTTGGGGGGGAAGAATGTAACGAGCAAAGTCGTTGTGTCGAACGGGACCGGCCGTTCGAATATAGAACGGCCGATCCCGTTCTATCTTTTGAATAAACAGTTGTTTGAGAGGATTCAACATATGCAGTCGTGTCTGTACTTGTGTCCGTGTTTCTCGACTTCTCATATTGGTGGACTAGCGGTGGTTGCCGTTTTCGAGCGGCCGTACCTGCACCGAGGCCATCCTTGGCCAGCTGATATGCCGCCCGAGTCAAGAGGCGCTGCCCCGGGCACGCTTACCTAGCAACATGCTAGTACCGAGTCCGCTTACCGTGCCGTGTCAACCCGACCCCGGCCCACCGCCACCCAGCCTGCCAGCCGACCACGTCTACCATGAACCCAGACTTCTCTGCTTGCCATCGCTGAGGCCAGAGACCAACAACTTTGCCGCCCAGATGCCCCCGCCGTCGGCCATGTGTCCAATAGACGACGCTGTCGTCTTCCTGTCCCACCGTGCCGAACGACGCAACCTTACTCAGTCCGACTACCCGTACGACGAGGACCCCGCGCTGCCCATGCGTGTCACCAGCCTTGAATGACCACCAGCGCAACCTTTTGCCGTGAACTGTAAAAGTACTTCTCCGTGTACCCGGCCCGACCACTTAACTTTGTGCAACATCTCGAACTTTTGTGGTGTATTTCTAACAAGGAACTGTAACACGATGTCCGGGTACGAACTCGCCTGGTGGAATCTTCGTAAGCCTACGGGTAACGAATCCATCTGGTGGATGTTATGTTGTATATATTGTTGTGTATTGAGACTGGTGTGATGCTTGCCTAGATAGAACTGATGCCTGCGGGACGACCCTCCTAGGAAGATCTACCTCCGAAGACTCGTTTGCCCTTTTATCGTCAGAACCTGCGTGGTTGCTGATTGCCATGGAAACGATGTCATTGTATTTTGTGTATTGAAAATCTTCGAACTGATGTGTGCCTAAGTAGAATATTGATGCCTGCGGGGCGACTACTAGGAACATTGTGAATCCTCAACCACACTGAGGGTGTGATGTTGAACGAAGAAGACAGTTTTTGTTGTTTAACGTCCGTGCTTTGAAGTACTTATGGTCACGGGCGTCTTGATAAACATCAGCGCCGATCACCATCTTGACTATGTAGGTAGATTCGCATTTGAGGGCAAATGCCACGGTTGGGGGGGAAGAATGTAACGAGCAAAGTCGTTGTGTCGAACGGGACCGGCCGTTCGAATATAGAACGGCCGATCCCGTTCTATCATTTGAATAAACAGTTGTTTGAGAGGATTCAACATATGCAGTCGTGTCTGTACTTGTGTCCGTGTTTCTCGACTTCTCATACATGTACATTATTTATTACCTTCCTGATAAAGCTTATTTGTCCTGTACTGTACATTTTTGTCATGGACACCTTAGAAAGAAGAATGTCAATGTTGAAGACAACTGAATAGATACTGTAGATGTAGAATTGTTTGCAATGGTTTTGTTTTCACATTTCACACCTCTCCACTGCAAAACAAAAGTAACCAAGAAAATGCATTCCCATTATATATAATGTACTACCTTATTGTTTCAACTGTGAACTTCAAAAATCCCAAAAATAATTTGTCCTCCTCCTGCAAAATTAAATCCCTGGAAAGATTTGTGAATTTTCAGTAACAAATTATGTGATTACAGATGAAGACAACGACAGTGACTCAGAGATCTTCAGCATCGCCGCGACGTTACAGATCCCCTCAGACAGCGACTCCGACTCCGACATTTTCTCCCCCACGAAAAAGCCACGAACTTCAGACGACAAGAGTTTGGAGAACGTCAGAAGTGATTCTGAATCTCCCAGAGCTGTTTCCATGGCAACAGCTGTTCCCATGGCGACTAGCCCAAGTCCTATAATTAAGCCCAGAGAAGTGCCTGATAGCAAGGTCTCATCAACAGTCAGTAACACCAAGAGAAAAAGAAGACCCACTGCAGGTATGTATGGAAAAGGGCATTTTCATCAAATTTGCAGAGTGCATTTGTACATGATATACACTAAACGGTAGTGTGCAGTTGGATCACAAGCATGCTTAAAAGTTAAATGGATTAGTAGTACAGTATCTAATATAAACCTCATTCTGCCCAACACAAAAGTAAACCGCTCTCTGCAACAAGGCACTCAAAAATATTAGTCATTTTCTTATCCTCCCTACAGATTTAAGCACCCTCTGGCAGAACATACGGAAACTGCAGTGCACAAGCACACACGCACACATACAGACACATACAGACACATACGCATACAACACATACGCACATGCACAACGCACGTGCACACTCGCTCACACACACAAACACACACCGACAAGAACACAAAAACAACATTTTCCTCTTGGGGTGAAGTAAAGATTAATGTAGTCCAGAATATTGAACGCTACTTTTCTCCATGCAGGTAAGACAGCTGCACCTGTGAAGAGAGGGAGATCCGTGAAGCCTAAACAATCAGGTGACCGTGAGGACTGGGGGCCGTGTGACTCCTTCGACTGCAGCAGGCCGGAGGGGGACATGCTCAGCTGGGTAAGGCAGACATGTACATGGGTAACAGTGAACAAACAAGCACTCTGACATCCACCGTAATGTACATTAAAGATCTTCAGGTTTTCATCTTCTTTCGTCATCTTTGATTGACGTCCAGTATGAATCTTTATGTTAGTAGTGCAATGCTGACATGTAAACGAATTTACAGTATGTAGTTTGGAAACTTGTCATGTCATCAGAAAGGAAGGAATTATGGAAATAACAACCTATTAGTACACTACAGTACCTATCCCGGATAGTATCCGTGATTGGTTTCATTGGGTTTGTAAGTCATTGGATGACAATGTTCTCTGTTCGCAACCTGAGGAAGGTGACCATCTATTCACCGAAACGTTGCCTAGGTAAAAACACTTTGCTGTGTTAAAGTTAAAAGTTAAAGTCCTCCCCGCACCAGACGGTGCATAAGGCGGCGCCCATCTCCGTTTCGGTAGCCCTGGGCCACACAGCTTAACACTTCAGCGGGGGGCTAGTCCACTGGTAGTGGTGTGTGTTTAACTACCATACTCTTTCCCAAATGCTGAGTGCTAAGCAGAGAAAGCATTATGTACCATTTTTATAGTCTTTGGTATGACCCGGCCGGGGATCGAACTCACAACCTACCGTATGCAAGGCGAACACTCTATCCACTAGGCCATTGCACCGGTTAGGTAAAACACTTGGCTGTGTACAAATAACATTTCATTGGATGATTACAGAATCATAACTGACAAACCTCCTGTCCTCTGTAGGTCCAGTTTGACCATTGCCAGGCAATGTTTTGATAACCATCTGTCACCTTCCTCAGGGAAGGAAGTAAAACTAGTCAGTATTGCCCTGAGAAAGGTGACAGATGGTCACCGAAACATCGCCTTGGTAAAAACACTTGTCTGTGTACAAATAACTTTGTTACCAGATAATGACACAACTGATAACCCTCCTGTCCCCCTGTACATGTAGGTCCAGTGTGACCAGTGCCAGGCCTGGTACCATGTGGTCTGTGCCGGGTGTGACTACGACACGGTCAGACAGGAGACAGCTGCCTTCAACTGTGGCTGTTTGTGAATAGACACCAGATATCTCATTGTTTGGTTAGAATACAAGTAGTTTAAACATCATTTTGTTCATTCCCTGTAAAATGTACATTACATTAATATACATCGCAATAATACCAAGTAATAATGTCTGACATCTCACCAACCCTCAAACACACATAGTTGTATGAACTCTTGTATATAGCAAAGTGATGTGTAAGAATGTACAGGTCTACTTTCATAAAGCATTATAATAATTCTGTATCCCTTTTGTAACAGGCGTACATGTATAATGGTAGTGTATTTGAGTATATCACTGAAAGTATGTTCAGTTCAGGGCTATAAAACTGCATTACATTTTCTTGCCCTAAGAGACGTGCATGTAATCAGTGTCTAGAAAAGTTGTTAAGACTAACAAACGCTCTTAAGTGCTAATGTCTTAAAGATAAGCGTATAGGCATATGCACCTAAGGCAGACATTTGGGTAACTTGGTACAGTTATGAATGATTCCAGTGTTCTATAAGATAGACCCTGTCCAAGCCCTGAGGTCACCTGGTGACCCCTGTCCTGATGGAGGTTACATCCTTCTCAAGGTCATGGTGACCTTGAACCTTTCATCAGTCAGGCTTTGCCCTTTGACCTAACATTTGTTAATAGTTAACATTTTCAGTTTCAGACAGCCATGATAATAATTATTTGTTAATTATCATTTATTATTTGTTTCGTAATAAGAAAAAATACTACATGGGAAAATCCAACCTGTTCTGGTCATTCTTTGCCTTTGCTTGTTTTGTACCTGTATAAGATGAATGGACATTAACCCCTGTTGTCTACCGACCTTCCCTTCATACATCTGCTTGGAGAATGGACACTTATCGTACATTAATCCGCCGGGGTACACTTTGAAAAACAGTTAAGTTTGAGAGATCTCTAGTGAATGATGCTGGGGACGTTGAGTTGGAAATATGTTTGGACGTAGCTTTTCAGGGCGGCAGAATTATGTACCCTGGTGGAATTATGTAAGTACATAGTAAGTCGTGGAGTGTGGAAGAATGTCGTTATCCACACCGTTACGAAGTGACTCCTCGTGTACTTCCTCATGATTCTGAATGCCTGTTTATTTATCTAAACACCTACCCTCAACATCTTCTGTGATTATATACACTCCCATTGTTGCATGATGTACAGTAAATATTACTGCAGTTGTGGCGCTGTGACATCGACACCGCCCACGCAGACTCAACCTTACAGTACTCCCGCCCACTCCGTTGTATTTCCTCATGCCTTTAGCGATCTACCATACCAACATCTGCTTGGAGATCACACATGCCCATACTTGCGTGGTGCACAAAATTGTACATTGTATATGGTGATTATAGTTGTAACAGTCGTGCCTTGTGCCATCGTTGTCGTTCTCACAGGCTCAATCTTACCGCCCACCCCTTTGTATTCCCTCATACCTTTAGCGACCTACCCTCCTAATATCTGCTTAGAGTTTACACACGCACATATTTACGTGGTATATGGTAAAAATAGTATGCCCGTACTTGCGTGACGTATACATGTAGTAAATATATTACCAGCTGTGACATCGATACCGTCCATACAGGCTCAATATTACTGTATTTCACCAACCCTACTCTCCCAACCTCTGCTTGGAGATTTCACAAGCCCATACGCAATGGCACACAGTAAATATAGTAACAGTGGGTGACTTGTGACACTGTGACAGCCGAAACGGTCCACGCAGGATCATGCTACCCTGATGTTTGTCCCCCCCCCCCCCCCCCCCATCTCGCTATATTTCCTCATGCTCCACAGTATACGCAACGCCCAACTTTCATTTTCATTTGGAAGAAGACTTCCTCAAGACGCCACGCGCGGTTGGAAGTGTCCTTAAGTTAACAGTAAGTAGAATCGTCCTTCTGTGTTTGCCGCAGTTCGTTTTCTAGCAGATTGGTGACAGTGACGTTAATGTGGTATGGGGCGGTCCAACGGTTTGACGATCTTTGACGCCAGGGTATTTTTGTGGCGGTGCATGTTATGTTGTAACGCAAAACGCTGCAGGGTGGCAATAGTATCACGGTCACTGACACGGTTAAGCGAGCAACGTGTAATTTCGGCGGCAAAACTCGGCTACTCTTCTACTAAAACGTAATGTTGCTTAGTATCAAGGTCGATACAGATGCATATATATATATATATATTCTATATATATATATATAGTCATAGACTATTTGTAACTTTGAATTTAAAAAGAAAGTGAAACTTTTGCAGAAGGTAAGACCATTTAAGTCAAACCCCTCTATGAATATGTCATATTATGATGGATATGTAGATATTCAAACGTGAAGTGTACGTAAAATAATGTCATAAATGGACGTGAAATCATATAATTTTCTTGATGATAATTTTGACATTGGCGCTTTACCCCAACAAGAGGGGTGTTGCCGAGTATTCAATCAAGTTCAAGATAAAGACATGTAAGGCTCCCAACACGGTGCCAATTATTAAAAAAATACTTCCAATTGGCCAGTGTTCAATTGTCCCGTTCAAATCATCGTAAAAACAAGTCATGGTCACTGTACTGTATTTTAGCTGTCTTGGTCAGGTAGCTATGCATGTATCGACAGAACAGGTAAAGAACAAAGAAACCTGTGAAACTTAAGTACTGTTAAAATGACGAATAACCACGTGCGCGACATATCGCCAGGTTCTTAGTAAAGCAGAACTCTTTCAGATTCGGTCACGTGATAAGAACAAGCGACCAACTCCTTATGATGCAATGGCTTGTGATGTCACAATCAGAGCTCCATGTTTTGGAAAGCTGTGAGCGTCTTCCCGCAAACTGCCATGAAATGTTTTGGTGTTGACAAACTCAGGTATTAAAACGTTCTCTAAATTTGCCGTCTGCAAAAATTCGTGTGAAAAACAACGATACTAATTTTTTATCTATTTCTAAAATCTCGATGTTCGTAACACTGAAATCTTTTTGCTTTCGTTTCTGCCCGAACACGTTCTTTGTGTACTCGATATTTCTTTGTACCCTGTTGCGTCACGTTTGGTGCTTTGTCACGTTTGGTGCCTAGGCACGGTTTGTGACAGTGCCCGCGTGTCACAAACAGTGCCTGGGACAAAAGCACGGTTTGTGACACTCGGACACCGTCACGAATGGTGCCCAACCGAGCACAGTTCGTGACACACAGGGGGTCTTATCCCATACTGTGCTTTTGGGCGGAGCTTAGTGTTTTGAGGGGGAGGAGTCTGCCTAACGCGTTTTTTCCTGCAGCCCGCCATCTTTGTTTTTTTGGGGGCGCTGGGATGAGAAAGAATCAGCGTAATTCTCACTCATTGAAATACATGTCGCGCTTGTCTTGGATGATTTGGACTAAAAGTTGATGTGGCACAAACAGACGGACGTCTCATCACGAATTTCTTCAACAGAAATCCGTCCCGAACCCTGTCATTCACGACTGTGTCCTGAGGCACGGTTCGTGACAGTGCCGGAGTGTCACAAACCGTGCTTTTGCCCCAGACACTCAGGCACTGTCACAAACTGTGCCCAGGCACGGATTGTGACAGTGCCTGAGTGTCACAAACCGTGCCTGGGGCAAAAGCACAGTTTGTGACACTCCGGCACTGTCACGAACCATGCCTGGACAGTGCCCGGGGCTACAACTTCCCGTAGCATTGACTTAGATCGGGCGAGCTGACTGCCTCGGGACGTCGAAGTAATCGGCAAGTGGCCCGATCCTAGTCTAGATCTGGTTTCCCTGGATAAAATATATTTCGTCTTACAAATTGTGTTTTTTTTAGCATCTGTTATAGACACTGTCTTTTTGTTTTTGTGCCACTTCAATTCTAGGTCTAAGTTATTCAATTATTTTACAGAGCGAGAATTACGCTGTTCCTCCTTAGGCCACAGCAAGTAATTTTTATGGATGACATCAGCGCGCTCATTAATTTTCGCCTGATTTCGAAAAAAAAAACAAGAAATTTCATTGCCTTCCGACGGTGGTCAACATGCCAAAAATGGGCAAATATGTCGTAAACGTTGACAGTCTAAGATGTTTCATTGCATATGAATACCCAGTGTAGTTCCTGCCCATGCTGGTATGACAAGCTGTTTTCTGACTTTGTTCTAGTTAATTGAGCTGTATACACATCTTCAAGAACAGTTTAATGTTGACAGTCTAAGGTATTTCGTTGCATATGAATACCCAGTGTGGTTCCTGCTCATGATGGTATAATAACAAACTGTTTGCTGCATTTGTTCTAGCAAGGACATTATAGAAATAATGGGGGGGGGGGGGGTCTAGTTAATTGAGCTGTATACACAAGGCGTTTCATCGCATATGAAAACCCAGTGTAGTTGCTTCAGATGATGGTACAACAAGCTCTTTTCGACATTTTTTGTAGTTAGTCTATTGAGATGTAAACACATCTACAAGGACATGTTTACTGTGGAATCAAGGAGGTTTTATATTATATATGAAACCTCATTGGTTGAATACAGGAATAAAAGACCTGTTGGTCATGATATCATATTTCGTCGCCTCAATTCTTGTTTAACAAGACTTGTGATCTCAAAATTTGAAACTATAGGAATCTTGTTTTTTTTGGCCCACCTTGTTTTTTTTTCGCCCTATCTCATTAATTTTGGAGTCTGCGGATGATGTCATCCATAAAATTTACTTGCTGTAGCCTTATCCCAACACCCCGAAAAACAAAGATGAGGGGGGGTGGGGGACTGCGGTAAACAAAAACACGCTGCCTTATATGGAAACGCGGGCATCACTGCCCCGTCAGTCACAGTAATTGACAGCACTTCCGGGCACAGTCTGTGACGGTCGGGCTGTGTCACGTTCTGTGCCTGGGAAAGCATAGAACGTGACAGGCATGGTGTGTGACGGTACAGTACCCAATGATTTAATGTTGCTGTTCGAACTAAAATTCTGACCACATGGCATGGCAATTTGCCACCCGGAAGTACCACTTAACACGCCCAAGCTGACCTAAACTGTGTTCGGGGATTGCAATCAAGGAGGTTTAAGTATGACTTCCTTGCTGCAATTAAGATCCTTCGTCACACTTCGTGACAGGTGCAAACTTTCACTCTAGTTTAGCAAAGCTGTAAAACTCAATTCTAGTAGTAATTGTTGCGTTATGAAATGTTGATAATGACGTAAACAGAAAGCTGATAAAGTTAGTATCAACAAAACGTTATTTTCGATATGTCATCATTAGATTGCCTTGTAACATCCGTCCTAGTTGCACGATTCGAACCAGTTTTAGGGCGTTTTAAGTGGTACCTTCCGACAGTAGATTGTAAACATGCAGCGATAGTTGTCGCGACTGTCGCCTGTCTGTTCTTTACTATGCAAATTTGTTTCAGATGTTTACAGCGGTTCGATTCTGTTGCGATTCACATTCTTATAATGCTGACTGTCAGTTCAAGCTTCCGAGGTAACTGTTTTGTTGAGTGGGCATTCAACTATCTTTCCCCCCTGCGTTAGCTCAGGTGTTAAGACATAGTTCAAGTTATGGAGAATGACGACACCCTTGCTAAAACATCACCCCCTTTCTTTCATCTTAGGTTACAACTCCGACAACATGGCGAACAAGATGTTCAACAATAACAACAACGACACCGCAGACGACTTTCTGTCGTACCACCGTTTCCTTGGCAACTACGTCCTGAAGACCTGCGTGGGAGGGACGGGGTGGCTGGTGGACAACATTTCTGTTCCCGCCCAGAAGTTCCCGCCAAAAACCGTCCTGCTGAAAAGTTCAAAGTGCACCGGCGACGGCAGTATCGTCTTAGAACCTCTAGATGACGCAAACCTCAACTCAGCATTCCGCGCAAGGCACTCCTTCTTTAGGGAGCCGCTAGCCTCCGATGTCTTAGACCTAGTCCAAACGTCTCAGGTTGACTACAACGTGGACTTATGTGACACCGTAACCTTGGTAACGAGGGTGGAGGGCGGGGTCGAGGTGAGCGGGCGTCCAGTCGACAAGATGGGCGTGGCCTTCTCAGAACGACGGCGAAAGGTCAAAGGTTCGACCGTCAAGGTCACGTGTAAGGGTCTCTGGGAAATCGCGGTTGACTTTGGAAGCCTTGTGAACAAGCTGGCCAGTCTTTCCTTAAAGGCGAGCTTGGGAAACGAGGACAGTTTCTTAGTCGTGACCCACGTCTTGGTGGCGGATGAGTTCTCCTGGACCAAGGAAAAAAGTGACGTGAAGAGTGAGAAATATGGCGGGAAACTAACTTTATTCCCAGGCACCTGTTTAGGCTGTTTCGTCAGTCGGGAAAAGGAGACGCCCGAGAAACACGTTCACGTTGTGGGGGACGCCATCTTGGCCTACAAACTGGCCAAGGTCAAGGTGACAGACAAGGACAATGGCACCATCGCCAGGGACGACGTCTTGAAGGAAGGACAGTTTGAAGGGAACTACACCTTTGCATGCGAGGAGGTGGACAGGCCTAGGGCTGGCAAATGTGAGGACATTTGTTTGTTTGTTTGTTTGTTTGTTTGTTTGTTTGTTTGTTTCTTTCTTTCTTTCTTTCTTTCTTTCGTTCTTTCTTTCTTTTTACAAGGAGTCATTTGTTAGTTTTGTTTTGTTTGTTTGTTTGTTTGTTTGTTTCTTTGGCTGTATGTTGACTGGTGGGAGGTGGAAAGGGCTAGACAATGCGAGGACGTCTGTTTGTCTTTTGATTTCTTTTCAAAAGGGTTTATTCGCTAATTCTTTATGGTTAATTGTGGATTAGTTCATAGGATAGTTCAAAATGTTATGGATGGGCTTTTAAATGTTTTTCTGCTTTTTTATCGTAAGTTATGGGAGGCTACAATAACCGTATGATTGACCAGGAAGGAACTATCCATCTGTTTTTCCTGCAGACGCTTTAAGGGTGACGTACCGACAGGAAGGGCACCCCCGGCTGAGCAGGTCTAGCCTCGTCTTCAGACTAGTCGGGGCGGCTGGAACGGAGGACCACACGGTCAGGGAGGAGGGCCTTCTTTTCTCGGGGTAAGTCTTTTAACATCGACTCGTGCGTTTTCACTTTTGTTAACATTGGCACATTTACTTTGGATAAAATCACCTAACATAGGATTTGGCATGGTGATCCAAAGCAAAACGCGTTTCATATACACGTTAAACAGCCTCATTACCCTACACATTGGGTACCTGCCTGTGGCACTGGCTGCAAATACACCCGATATTATATGTGCGTGCATAATGTGAATTTGGTCATTGTAACAAAAAATCATTTGCATGTTGTTTATTTCTAACTCGTTCACAAACATTTTTTCCTGTCCTTACAAACTTTTCGTCACCATCAACATGAAATATCCTGATAAACGAATTTCAAAAGTAATTGAAATCCAACATGTGAGTCGTTTGTTGTCACATGACTATCTACAAGGCCGCTAGATCTGACCAAGATAGCACGTCGGCAGAACGTAAGTGTTTAAGGTCATGTTCGCGCATTTAAGGTTAACTTAATATCTCGTAGATAGGTTCATTTAGTTGTGTCCATCCAAAGACTTATTTTACGCAACGGCTGTTACTCCGATGCAACGTTGACCAAAGACAACAAAAGATAATCGACAGGTATAATAGGTTTGAATAGCAGGCTAATTACCGTATACGCATTACGTTCTGGCGACGTGCTGACCAAGATACTAGTACTAGTATGCAGCCCTTATTATCTCCATGAAAAATTGAGATATAGTTTTGGGTGTGTCTGTTTGTCTGTTTGTGTTTCCGCACTACTGTAGTCAGCATAACTCAAGAACCTCTGGATGTATTTCGATGATATTTGGTATGTGGGCGGGTGTTCGGAAGCCGAAATTCAAGGTCGATTTTGGGCCTCCTGGTATGTGACCAGCGGAACTTCCGTTTTTGTATCTTTTGACCTGGACGTGCTATGGTCTTGTTTTTTGGGTGGCAGATAGCTTGTTACAATTGCAAGGGTCGCTGGAGGGCGCTATTTCATCAGACTGAAATCGCCTTTACTTTTCCATAGGACGTACCGGGGGTTCGATTGCTGCAGTGACGGTCTGTTTCCGCTAAGAGGCGTGCGTGTATTAAAGGTGCGTGACCGCCCCAAGAAGATGATGGACTGGATCAGGGTAAAGTTCACGAACTCTAAGGACAGAAGTCGCCTCAAACTCATCAAGGTAATGTTGGCTTTGGTAGTACACTTCACATATGCTATGATAGGAAAGTTTAAGAGATGATGTTTGTTTGTCATTGTCAAATCGTATAGGAGTTTTAATTTTGTAAGTGTGTTAGTCATCCAGTCTGTGGTACTTTCATATAAAACCATTCGTTTGTTCGTTCGTTCGTTCGTTCATTCATCCAAAGGTAGGTTAAATGGGGCCGATTTAAGACTATACATTTATCACGCGGTGTCAAACAGCTTTTAAACATCATTGAATCAAGGTCTACCAAAAAAGGGAAAATTATCAAATCCAGGTGACTTACAACCTTTTTTAGTTTTTCTGTTAGCAAACAAACCAGACAATAAAGAAAAATACGATAATACAACTTAAGTAAATATCAATTATGTAAAAGATTAAACTAGATTCCTACACAGTGAGTAGACCAAAGCTACACGTAGGTCTTATGTCGGAGGTAAACATAGGGGTCTACGTAAGTGACATTAGGTATTTCACATGAATCATGGTCACTTGCAGTGTTATTTTCGACTAAACAATGATAAGGAAAACAGTATTCCCTTCGATTTACATGTAGCATTGCAATTTCAACTTAAGTGCAACATCGTGAGAGTGAGATCTAGAGCTTCAGTATCAGCAAGTGTAATAACAAGAGACTGTCAAATGTATTACAGAATTGAAAATAGGATTAAATCACAGGGAACATTTAACTTTATTAATAAAATTCCGATCATTTCTATGGATCAGTGGTGCTAGGCTGTGCCAGGACTTGCTTATACACCCCCCTGGCGTGGTCTGTTAGCTCACTGGGGACTGGAACAAACACTGGCAGCCTGTTCCTGTCAGTCTGCTGGGCCATGTTGTAGTGGAGCAGGATTCTGTCCCTGTGGACAGATGGGTCCTGCTGGCCGTACAGGGTAACCAGGGTGTAATGAGCCCAGGGCAGCCACCGATGGTCTGTAGGAGCTGTGTGGATGTAGTGGTGAAACTGCCTGATGGCCTGTGGGATGGACACATCCCTGGAACACACTGCTGTGGAGAACAGGGTTGGCAGGTGGTCAGATTTGTACATAAGCGCACTGGCAAAGGCAGATTGGGCTGGCGCTAGTTGTTTGGTGGTTTTCCAAATTGTCATGCCAAAATCACAGTATATGTAAGCCAGATGTTTGTACACGGGGTCTGTTTCTCCGTGCCGTAGAATGACGTCGATGACATGGGATATGGCCTCCTGTCGTCTGTGTCCATAGGGAAGCTGCAGTGCCTGTATCAACAGACAGAGGGTGCTGTCAGGGGTTGCCTGGAGCTGTTCGGAGAAGAGGTTCTCCAATTGGGCTTTGTCCAGATTCAGCCGGGACTGGCCATACAGGATTTTATTAACCTCACCAGGTGTCACAAACTCCTCCAGTATGAATCCCTCCACCAGGTGCTCCACCCCCTCCCCCTCCTTGTTGGTCACCATGGTCGCCCCCCTCTCCAAGCAGCTGTAGGCTTTGAGCCATGTCTGTGCAGTTGGTGAGTCTCTGTGCTTTAGTAGCTCTGCTCTTAGCCACTGCAGTGGGCCCTCCTGTAGCTCACCCTGCTGTGAAATGACATGTGCTGAAGGCTGCTGCTGGAGTCTGACACGTTTAGCCTGAGATGGTCCAGCCCCCTCCTCCTCCTCCTCTACATCCTCCCTTGACGAGACGGTAGTGCCAGCTGCTACAGAGGATACATCCTCGGGTATCCCAGAATCCCCTGCTGTTGCGCTGAATACGCTTGTCTGCAAATACATTTAAGTCCGTTTTGAATTCCAGTAATATTTGAATGGCAACGTCATAACAAATAAAGAGCGAGGTAACCAAACGTGTTATTAGGTATTGAAATTAATTTACCCACCTTCTCGGGTAACTCTGCCAGCCAGCCCAGAACTCTCTCTTCTCCCATCATCCCCATCAGTCCTGCTCCCCCCTCTGGCAGGTTTGGTAGCTCCCACTTCTCCACACTCACGTCGATGGGCTCCTTATAGCCGACCTTCTCCAGCTCTGTCTGGAGGCAGGCCTTAAGAAAGGGGCCGTTCAGGATGGAGGTGAAGTATTGGTAGCCCAGCTGGGAGTAGAAGATGACAGGAACCAGGAGGGAGTCCACCTCTGCCTCCAACCCCACCTGTGGGTCGGCTGGCTGGTCGGGGTTGTCGGGGTCCCTCCTCTCAACAGCCCGACGGACAGCCAGCATGGTTAGGGCCCTGTTGGCCAGGTAGAACGCGCCTATAGCGACCCCTCGTGCCAACCAGACATCACTGATCCGCAGGTACACCCTGCCCCACTCGGCCATCATTTCCAACACAGGCTGGGCGGCAGCTTGTCCTGCCTGAGCAACATCTCTAGCTTGGTCTGCCATTTCAGTGCTAACAAGGAACTTGCAATTGGTCTTGTTAAGTGATGCCGCCTCTACGCGCGTCAATGTAGAAAAATACAGTGGGTCATGTGCCTTGTAGCTTGTACTTTGACTGTTTGCACCAGATAAGAGGGGTCTATGGTAACTGCTGTTTAAAGGGGTGTCGCTGTACATTTTATTTTTTTCTGCACAAGATGTAGTTGCCGGAACAAATTGTTAGAATGATTAAGCTTTGGGGCAGTGTTGTAGCATAAAATACACGATTAACCTTTTGATGACAGTTTGTCATAACTCTGTGACCATACCAACCTGTGAATATGAGCGTACCTGGGCCGTAGTTTACCCGGTCCAGGTCTGACCTAGACTTTGCTCTCCCTGCACACCTGTCTGGGCCGTAGTCCAAGTTGGATTTTTTTTTGTGGGCACATTGGGTTGTTTTCGTAACGGGCAACGTATCTTTCCCATAGCTGTTTATAAGTTATATTTAGTTTATTTACAGAAATAGGGAAACAAAAACAATCATCGCTGGTGAGGTCAAGACCTCCAGGCTTTGGTAGAGGTGACAACACATGACGCTGTTTGTGTATTTTCCAAGCGGTCTGTTTACAGATTAAGAGACAAACAAGCATATAAAGTCCAGCAAAAGTTATACCCAGGAGAAACATTTAAAAAAAACATTACGTTTTTGCTGTTTAGGTGACCGTTACAGACGTGCAGCGTGACGTCACACAGGTGTGTAAGTGTGAGGAGACGGAGGTTGCCAGGGGCGACTGGGCGTGGTTCAGGTGTGACGGACAGGACTCCCGGGAAGGTACGTTAATGTTCTGATCTGAGAGGAAGAAGCAGGGATGGTTGATGTCTTAATCTTGGACCAGACGGAATGTTCGTAGATGTCCTGATCTTGACACCCGTTGAGTATTCACCGTTTCTGGCCATTAAACAGGACACCATATTGGAAGTCATGCATTTCACCTCATTACTGTTTGTAAACTACAGTCCATAATATATATGTATATGATATCATTTACATATATATATGTATAAGAGACAGCCAATTTTCTTATGATATATATTAGAGAAAGAGCAAAAAAAGAGGGTTGCTAAGATATGTTTATCTATGTCAAAGCAAATAAATTTGGCAAAGAAATCTGACTTTAAATACTTGTCATTGACCCCAGGTTACAGTGTGAATGTACAGCACACCCCCGAGGCCGGCCCACCCACCACCACAGCCGTCACCGTACGGCCCGACTCTCCTCTGGCGGCGGTCATGTCCACCCTAGCCCGAGAGACTCGCGTCCCCTGCGCCCGGCAGGCTATCCTGCTCGACGGTCGCGAGCTGAGGAACCCTGACCAGAGTCTTCAGGAGCTGGGGATTGTGGAAGGAACGAACCTGGTTCTTAAGAAAACCACAAAACGTCAAATAACTTGCACTGATTCGACAGGTAGCTTCGTTATTTTACGTGTTGCTGTTTATTTCAAAGTCAAAGTAAATAGATATCATGTTACGCCACATGCATGTATGGTCACGTGTTCTGAGTGACTGGTCATTGAAATCAGCTATTGGCACCTGAAGAAGGCTGTAGAATAGACATAACCGAAAGTTCGTTGAGTTTCTCTTTGTTGTATTCGATCACAGATCTTGACAATATAATATCAGTAAAGAAAGGAAATAGTAGCATACTTTGAGAAAACCAGGCACGTGTTTGAAAGATTGCTATTTACATGTGATTCACGCATTAAAGTATTCTTTTTAAACTTTGAAGAGATTTAATGTTTCAACCGAAGAAAAACGATCCGATAATTTTCTATTCTGCAGACTCGCCAGATGGAGGCCTTCCAAAGGACACAGACGCAGCAGAAGAAGCCGCCATCTTGGACATGGACAGAACCACGCTGGTGACACGGATGGTACAGGAGGTCAAGGTCAGTTCAAGGTCGCTATTGAAGACAGTAGATGCATGTTTGTGCAGCTGTCTTCCACAATGAAGTCAAAAAGTATCAACGTAAATTGCACAACGTTCCTCGGTGTCAAATTTCCGCCTGTTCACACTATTTCCTTCTTTAACTTTGTGATAAAACATGAACACACTTCAGATTATCGATATGACTTTAAACGTCAGAAGAATCAGGTTCTTTTTTCAATAATGGTTTTCAAAGTCCTCCTGATTTCTTCCCGTACAGGACGTTCTCGTACCAGGATGTGCAGAGATGGAGGACCAGACAAAGTGGTAGGATTGTGTCACTCCTTGGTGCTTTCACCTTCCTCTTAAGTCTTCAATATACCTGTCTTCCAGTAAAATCGCAATTGATTAAGATATAAATAGTGAGCTTTTATTTCAAGTAAATCTTACTTCTATACCTACACAATGTCATTTATCTAAAGCTATTTTTGAATCCCCTTATTATGCTAGAGTCACATTTCTAAGCCGGGGCCCGGCCGGGCTGTTTGAGAATACAAAGAAGAAAAAAAATGTATATCAAGAATATACAAAATTTATGCTAAGGAGTTATTTTTTTACGTTTTGTGTGTTTTGTTGTCTTTTAAATCGTATTTTTCGTTCCCTCAAGCTGCCCGGCCGGGCCCCGGTTTGGAAATGTGACCGTAGCATTAACGGGTGCAGACGACAGTAGTCTTCTTCGTACACTGCTCACCCATTGAAACTTTTTTTTCCAGGCAAGACGTTCAGGCCATTCTGATGGAACAGATAACCCAAAACCCGGACGAGTACCCAGAAATCCCAGAGGAGGCCCTTCGCGACATCGTGCGTGTGTTCTTATGCGAGAACGAGGCTGTTGACCTGCTGAAGGAGGCTGATGACGACATCTCGCTGTTCGACGTTTTCTGTGAACTCTCGGAGAGGCTCTCGCGAGATCATGCCACTTGAGAAGGTTTTCTGTGGCAGAGGAAAGTTGGAAGAGAAGATTTCTATCAACTTCATAGTCTTTAACTGTTTTCCTTCAGTTCCTGCGAGGACAACTACTACTGACTGTACATTTCCGATTTGATAGTTTTAGAAGCGAAGCCCTGCATTTTCATATTTTGCCGCAAGGTGGCGTATGAATGTCAAATAACAGTTTGAAGTTTGCTTTAAAGTTATACTGTACCTCGTTGACATTGACAAAAACATCCATGAAAACTTTGGACATTTGTGTCCAGACTTGTCGAAGATTTACCGAACATGATGACATGTTTTTTGTCGTGTAGCAGCCTTCTGTTCCCAGAGTGTTATATACAGAGGGCCAATTTCTGTAGGTTTCTTTTCAACGCCAGCTTAATGAGATTTCAAGTTAGCACCTCTTACAAGTTCCAAAGACAGAAGAAGAAAACAAAATTGTTCAATTTTGCTAACTGCCCTCCGTATCTCTGTTTTCGTTTATTTTCTATTGCCGTGTTGTGCCGGACGGATGATTAGGAAGAGATACAAATAAAACAAATAAAACAAATAAGGATGACATATATATTTTCTTTTGTTTGATTCTTAAATATGTTATATACATATATATATATATATATATATATATATATATATATATAAATGGTTTATTCAGGAATTGACAGATACAGAACTTAAAACAGCATTGCAGCCAATGTTACCTTCTTTCAAGTAAACCGGCTGAATTACGCAGTCTTAAAACTAGAGAACATTACGATGTTCATTTCATATATCTGCTTGGAGATTACAGATAAATCTGGAAGTCTGGCTGTCAAAAGAAGACAGTTTGCGATATGACGATCTTTCTTTCACATATCTGCTTGGAGACGAGTAATGATAAGTTGTAAGATTCGATTTTTTTACTACAAAAAGACCGATTACAATCATAATCACTCCCCTTATCTGCTTGGAGATTAGTCCGCCCAATAATGGAGTTTGGATGAATGTTTTGAAGATTACGGCAAAACAAAGCGGCTTGTCGCGGTCAGGGGTTATCGCCTCTGCTTGAACAGCGAACAAACATCGCCATCGGCAGAGCAAAGGTTGTGCAGCCAGCGGGGTGTACTTTAGATTTGGCGTTCCAACAATCCGCAATAACGGCGCATTCATGGCTTAGTTTGATCCATTTGTCACTGGAGTGTTTGCAGACGTGTGGGGGGAATGTTGGGTTAAATGTTAGTAATACATAATCGGCAAACTAGCAAGATTACCATCGCAGCGGGAAATTTCCACAACAAAAGTCCCAAAATATGATAACGCTCCGAATAAAATCCCTCCGCTTATTACCTGAGTACATGCAACATTTAAGGTGATGTTATCATCTTAACATATGTAAGATTTGGCGTCTTAACAAGCCACAATAATTCTGTATTCATGGCTCGATTTTATTCATTTGTTACTGGAGTGTTTGCATACGTTTGTGTGCAACGTTTGGTTAAATGTTAGTCGTGGACAATCACCCAACCTAACAGTGTAAAGGAAATGGGGTCAAACATATCCTTAAAAACATCGCATATTTTAGAATTCATCTATTTTTCGCCTTAATTACGTACACACGTAAAAGCCATGTCGCCAAGCGAAGATTTAACCCATGTAATTACAGAGATGACTGGAGACGTGTATATCTCAGCGGTTCCCAGGTTACTGCTATGTGGGGGTCTCTGCTACACTCCGATACATGCGATACAATCTATAACATCTAACAGATTTATAGCAACTTTAATTCTAGCGGGAGAACATCTGTCAAAATGTAACCGGTGTGATCTTAAAACTTTGCAGCGCAGCTGTTGACCGTTGGTGGGAAGAAAATTCAACCGAAGAATACCGTAGCTAGCGTCAGAGTCTGTTAAAGACAAACAAAATTGTATGTATGAAACAACACTGACGTCAATTAGTAGTGACAGTAACGCTATGCTTACTGTGTATATCTGTTGGGCTTAACGGGGTGACTTTAAGGCTTTGCTGAACAATTGTTTGTCTTAAGTGTGAGCAAACGTCAAGAAGACCCCGTCGCTTACGTCAGCAAACGTCGCGCGAAGATTTACACTTAGCAAAGGTAAACCCTGTCCGCCGTGCCCGGCTCAGGGGATCACGGTTCGCACACAGACTGACGGCGGTTTGACAGATTTCCGACACTCCGTTTGCTCACTTAATTAAACTCTCCTGACACCGGGATAATTTTCTGTCCGCCCTGCGTACACTCTATTGTGGCTCTCCTCCCTTTTTGCCCGTCCAGTCGACCGTACAATGGCGAGGCCGCGAACAATGCGTGTACAAATATTTGCGCGCGCGGTCGAGCGGGCCCGAGGAGCGAGCAGTCGTGTTCTGGTATTCACGGGACTGCATTAAACTTCGGGAGGGGAAACCAAAACATTTAGATTACCCGCCCGGCTTTTCTCCTGTTCAGCACCGTAAATTCCTCTATAAACAGGCCTGAGGTTGTTACAAAGTGTCGGAGTGAAAGCGGCACACCTACCGCAAACCACGCCCGGTCGTGTAGCCATGGTAACAGTGCTGTGATTGGCGGTCGCCTGTGACGATACTTCGTGTTTTTTCCCTGCTTACAAAGCTGAAGGCGACACTGAAGAGTTCTTAACTCTGTGAAGCGTTCTCCTAAAAAAATCCGGATCAGAGCGAGGAAAAAAGGATTGCTTTGTGCTTTCTTTAAACAGATTTTCCTGGCTTCATGAGGAAAAGGATACTTAATCCAACATTATCCGTATATCACATGCTATGTGGTTCGGAGAAAGGCATTAAGATGAAGCAAGTCCTTTCCTGTGAGCGGTAAGACAAGCGGTCGGCCCTGTACTAACAGTGATGCATACTCAGCGAAGGAAGGGACGAGAAGTTGTGTCGTGAGGAAAGAGTGGCGTTCCTAAGAGTGGAAGGAATCGAGCCTTTAAGGCGACTCAGTATCGGGGCATTGTCCGTATGTACACCTGCACACCTGTCTCCAGGTAACATTCCTGTTTCCATCGTTACGCCGTCACCAGGTGCGTTAAAGAAATAATATTTTGAAACGTCACAGGTAAACCAGGTGTTCTACTACCCTTACCTGTAACTGCCCGGTAGGCGTTAAAGATCATATTGACGCCTGAATATTTTCCACCGCCGAAGAGCATCAAAGGACTATCAGCGATCAGGATTCCGTGACAACTTTTACTTTCAGACGTTCAGATTGGATCAAACTTGGTAGTCTGTTTTCAAGGTTGCATGGACACCGTCGTTTGAGATGACTGGTTCTCGCGCTATGTCGATGTTTACACCGTGCGCTCCTGACTCCGTGCGGACGTAGCGCCTCCCCGTCGCGATGTCCCCGGCCGTGAGCGCGCCCCGGCCCGGCAGCAGCTGGTCCAGCCGCCCGCCTAGCGTGGGCAGCAGCCGCCGGTCCAGTCTGAGCGTGTCGGTGGCGCGGCTGAAGAGCGAGTTCCCGATCCTGCTGCCGGGGTTCCCCCCGCAGTCCCCCGCCCGGGACTCCCTCACCATGCCCGACGTGCCCGAGTGGGGATTCTACCTGGGAGTGGATCAGGTGAGAATTAGTTTATTATCTAACAGGTGATATTGTACAAGAAACATAGTCTCTAGCAGACTAACTACGCCAGGAATTCTACGATTCATACGCCCGTAAGAGGGCCTGGTGGAGGCTACAAGAAACACACCACTTTCTCCGTGCCTACGTATGTTGTTAGAAATCAAAACTTCGATTCACTTAGAGGTTAGGCTTACATCTAGGAGTGAAACAGATAACTACTATATTAATCCTCTACAGATCATTTCTCTTTAAAATATGAAATTGTACAAGGAACACACCTATGTACATATGTAGGTAGTGCGGGGTACAACTAGGAGTAGACCAGGCAGAAATTATAGCTTCATACTATATAATCTACAAGCACATTTTGACAGCGAAGATCATAACGTTCAGTTCGAATTCTAAACACCCAATTTTCTGACCAACATAACGATCCTCATGAAATATCTGGAAGTATTAAATTCTTCCTCAGAGTTTATCATTGACCCGTATCTCCAACATAAGGCCCTCTTTCTGGTCAATGCTGTAAGGGAAGCTTTTTTTTCTGATTGCGTCTGTATAAAACACCCATACAAGTTGTCCTGCTTTCATACTTGGTTTCCCCATGTATTTTCTTCTTCTGTACTGTATATCAATTTTATCTATATTTTTGATTTCCACACATTTTGAATTAATCATTATTTGAGTAAAAAACATTACGCCCTCTCGAGAGGAAGCGAGGCAGTGAGAGTAAGATTTACCCTCCCAACATCTGCTTGGAGATCAGTTTGATATCTATTTACAAGCAAGTGATATTGTACAATATGCTGTTAGAAAATCAAAACTTCGATTCAGTTAGAAGTGAGGCTTATATCTAGGAGTGGGCCAGGTGATTGCTCTATTATTTCTCTACACCTCATTTCTCTTCCAAATATGATATTGTAGAAGGAACACACCAATATATAGTACGTACATATGTAGGTAGAAAATAACAACTCACTCAATAGTGCGGGGAACAACTAGGAGTAGACCAGGCAGAAATTGTAGCTTCATACTGATCTCCAAGCACATTTTGACAGCGAAGATCATAACGTCCAGTTAGGATTTTAAAGCGCCCATTTTTTCTGAAGCTACATAACTATCCTCATGAGATATCTGGAAAGATAATTCTTCCTCAGAGTTTATCTCTGCCCCGTATCTCCAACATAAAGCCCTTTTTCTGGCCAATGCTTTAAGGGAAGCTTTTTTCTGTTTATATCTGTATACTACACATGTACAGGTTGTCCTGTTTTTATACTTAAGTTGTATTACCGTGTATTTGGATTTCTGTACTGTATATTAATTTGTACAGTATTTGTGATGTTCACACATTTTTAATGAATCTATATTTGCGTAGAAAAGCATTACGCCCTCTCGAGAGAAGGCGAGGCAGTGAGAGTACGATTTACCCTCCCAACATCTGCTTGGAGGCAGTTTCTTAGTAGAGTTTATTTTCCTATCCAACGTTGGAGTCACACAAAACAAACCCAGTTTCCAAGTGCCTAGTAACGTTACAATAACTATAATTCAAGTAAAAAACGCACTAAACTCCATGTCGCCTCCGATAGAATAATACCTAAATAATCCCTATTCCCATAGAAACGGGTGTGTACATTTCACGATTCTTATTTAATCTAACCCTACTGTAAACACGGCGCTGTTTGGAATTGCTGCTCCGCCTAGTTCCACATCCCTTCAGCTTGCTTTAGATTATAGACTGAGATTATGGACTTAGAACGACCGGGGGTTTTGTTATATGTGTTATTGACTAGTACGGCCACACCTGGAGCGGTAAAACTGGTGTTTATTGTGCCATAAATTCCTACGTACCGACCTATGGGGGCTGTCACAGTTATGCGTATATCAAGTCCATATGAGTTCCGTACTGGCATTTTAGGCTGAGGTAAAGTTTGCGGCCAACGAAGTCGGTTCGGTTCGATAAACAGACTGCACTACGGTTGGGCGAAGTAAAAAAAAAACTTTTTCCCAGCAAACTTTACTTAAAGTATGATTTAAGATACAACAAAACACACAAAACGTCATTCGTTAAGCAAAAGTAAAAATCGTACAACGGATTTTACCGGGTCTAAAAATAGGATAGAAGCAGGGGTTGAAATTATCCATATAACAGTACACTCACAACACTGGTAGGTACTTGTCAACGGACCATAAATGTTCATTTCAACCTATCGTCCCTGCCATGAAAATATGTAGTAGTAGTAGTAGACTGCTTTATTTCCACAACAGGAATCAAAAAGCTTGTATGTTCTTGTATTTTGCAAACGTAACCGTATGTGCACATCCTGACATTGTGTAGCAACAGTACAGTTACATGTTGACAAGTTCCAAGCGACGCGACGCCGGTTCACAAGTGTGTCCAAGCGGCCCACAAGTGCGTTGTCGTATGTGTCGGAATGGTCTGTTATTTGCACAGCTTACACTTCAACACGGCTCAAACCCAACCGCTTTCTATAAGAGAGAATTTCTACAACATTTTCATGTCAGAAATGCTGACGTTTGGAGAGTCGTTTTGTTCAGGACTTGTTGGTTTTAACCTCACTTCAAAACCAAGTTTATCGATATAGTTTCTGCTAAAAGTAAACGTATCGATTAAAGTTATTTTAGGGGGTAAAAAAAGTTGTGTGTTTGATGCGGGTTAGACTACTTAGGTTAAGTGGATCAATGGTAGGAACACACACAGAGGTGTCTGAGTCGCGCTAAGTACAGTTTTCATTTACACCTGGTCCAGATCTTCTGAAGAAAGGGCCCTTGAACATACCACGATACTCCGTCCTAGTATCTGCTTGGAGAGTAGTGTCTTAGTTGAGTTTGATGTAATTATTTCTCAATCTCAACAGAAAGTTGTGTTTCGACAGACTTAGACTAAATGAAGCAGCACACATAGACTGAAGTATTTCTCTGTAGTAAGTTGTATATTGCCGATCAGCTACAGTATGTATACACTGCGAGTTAAGTTAAATACATCAATGTTGGATCATACAAAAGAGTCAGAACCGCGCTGATTACTCAGAGCCTCGTGCTTGTCCATGACGACTTGGTTTTTAAGGAGCGGTTCACCCTTAGGTAACCGTTCAGCAGTACGGATCAGCAGCTCCGACCATATTATGCTTTGTTAACAACCGCGGACGCATTTATATGTGTCTGGTTGCAAGAAGAAATGTTTGTTCTTCCATCATATGAGCAGTGACCTGTGACAATGACCACACCCCGGCATGATATCATTGTAAAGGCAAAATACGTCCATGTTATGATTTGATAGTTTTTGCTATGTGCATTTATACGTTACGGGCATCATTTCTTTCAAATTCACAAGACGTTAAATTTATCAAGATTAACGTTGAGGATATCTTACAGAATCTTTAACTTCACTACATTTCAAACTACCAGTCACACTGACGTCACCCACTCCGGTCATCTAAACTTTACTTTGGACATTTTCCTACTGAGGATCCAACATGGCGACTGTCATTACGTCAGGCGTTGTTCGCGTTGCCATGGCGACATGACCCTGTAATGTTCGGTCGGGACAAACTCGGCGTTTAGAGCCCGGTCAGCATCACGCTCTGTACATACAGGTGGCTCAAGGGCTTAGCGTGGTGTTTGTAGTGCGGACTGTAATGGGGGTGGAACTATGTATAAACACACCCTACAACATGTAATCATCTGTACAGGTCGGTGGGCACGGGGAAGGGGAGGGGGTGCTCTTTGGGGCAACATCGAGGGGGTCGACATAAAGTGTGACTTATTTATTTATTTATTTCGATTTACCACATTTGTGGAAGGATTGACATAACAGGTGAACTATCACCTTTTCAAGATGTCATCCCAGACCGGACTGTAAGGTTTGGACCATCGCACACCGGGGCATGCCCCTACTCTTTTTCGAAAGGTGTGGTGGGTTCTTTAACGTGCGCGGGGTGTGGCTCTCCCCAAACACGGGACCTCCATTTAACATCCTATCCGAGGGACTTGTTTGTCTTTGAAACCATAAGGGGAACGTTATCATGTATACACGCAAACCATAATGTAAATTGAATATCGTCCATGATGGGCACCTTCATCTTTAGGAATTATGCATTTTTGTGATTGAAATTTTTGTGATTGAAAAGAGCTCTTTTGATGCAATCAGGAATTTTTGTCTTCTTAAAAAATTGATAAGAAGGGCAGATGGTTCATACAAACATTGCTAATGTCTAGATGTGTAGATATAAACTTCGTTTCGTAAGTTTAGATAATTTATTATCTGTTGCACTACCCTTGTGTGAGCCTTTGTAGTTTCTTAAATGTCCTCTTGTGTTCCAGTCTGTGAAGAAGTTGGACCTGAGTCCGCCTGACCGGCCCAACAGGATAGAAGTGATGGTCTACTGCGGGGAGGACGCCATCGTCAGGACCTTTCCCGCTAAGAAAACACTCAGGGTAAGGAGGGGGGGGGATGACGGGGGGATTTGTTTGCACCGTGAAACTAGAATATTTTGACTAGGATATGTACATATGAACAGTGTATATTTGTAAATACTCTGTGTTTAGGAACGTGCAGTGTGAATCGGTCAGAATTGTCCTAAGGAAGGTGACAGATGGTGACCGAAACGTCGGTTGAATCAAGGAGGTTTTATATATAAAACCTCCTTGGTTGAATCAATACATCAGTTGTTGGTTGTGTACAAAGAATATTTTTATTTGGTGACTTAACGTTATCAACCTGACGAAACTATTCACGAGTATTATGATTTTTTTTTCAATATTTGCCACATAGACGAAGGTTTCAAAATATACCTCTATGGCTGGCATACTCCGGCATATTTACTCTTGTGTATTTGGCCAATTTCTGCAAGCTTACTTTTTCCATCAGCCTATGGGGTATGGTAAAGATTAAGAAAACAAAGACACGACTGTTGGAGTCCGTTCAGACTTAAGTGACTATTACAACGCACAGAGACTTTCCTTTTAAGAGTTACGTGATAGTTGGTTCGTGTCAGGCTCGGCCCGTGGCGAGATCATGCATCCCCTCAGACGTACAGATCTGCCCCCATCACGCACAGTCTAGTAACGCCACGATCACGGGGATTATAGTAAGTATAGGTCCGCACAGTTGGGGTTTTGTTTGTGCTTAGGAGACACAGTTCGAACAACTGTCCCATTGAAGAGTCGAGAAGTACAACTTAAATGCCCAGGTTAAATTCATCGTACGACAGGTATTATACCCTCTACCAGGCTCCACAGGTCTCTGGAAAAATCGTAGAAATTGGCCAAATAGATGGATAGCATGACAGAGAAGTTATTCCGCTATAGACGTTACAGATGGCATATAGGACCCTCTCTCGACTCCCTTGCTTGGCACACTATTCACTCTATTTGGCCAATTTCTACTATTTTCCAGCCATCCGCGGGGCCTGGTAAAGGCTAAGGTATCATACGACATGAAATTGAGAGCATTTTTGGGACAGGCGGGAATGGGGCGTACACAATTCAACTATCATCTGACGGAAAAGGTTTGCGTTTATCTATGTTGTCGGTTCTGCCATGGCCTCGATAGAACAAAGATCGTGTGACGAATGTGGCCGCGCCCCTGTTACTTCGGCCGTATCTGTTGATAGCCAAAAGGTCACCGAATCTCAAAATGGCCAGAGAGTCAAATCTATGTTTTCACCTGAAAATCTACCCTACCGCAGTGAATGTGGTTCATCCCTTCAAAATTGTGCGACATTTTGCGATGATCAAGAAAATACCGGCCGTATTACTGTCGAAAATGTCGTTTAGAGTTCGCAGATTCCTCTGCCAATCAATTTCCTTGCTGTGTGATAGGGGCTTCAGTAACCATCGTTCCGCATCTTTTCCCATCTTTTTCATCAGGATGTGTACATCTGGGTGAGGTCCACCCTGACGCACGCCAAGATTCCCCCCCGCCTGGTGCTGACCAGTGGTGGCGTCCAATATCCGGCTAACGGTTCCGGTGCGGACACGCGGCTCGCCGACCTGCCCAACGTCTTCGACATCCTGGTGAGTTCACTTCAGGTCAACCGTTTAATACGGTAGTTTGTGTAAAAAGAAGAGAAAAAGTGAAGACCTATAAAACATAGTAACTTTGTCTTGAACGTGCATTTAGGCCGTTTCTACTTCGTCACTCATTGCTTTGAGCACGTAACTTGGTGGGCAGGTGACATTAGGAGTCGGTCAAAGGTTCCTGGAAGTTTGTACCGTCCCCCGTCCCGGCTGATGGGCTTTGATAAGGTTTTAGCTGGCAATGTCCTCCATGTAAACTGACTGCCGATATTGAATGTTAGGGAAAATCTTGCAAATAAAAGTAGATAAGATTTCGTTTCAATGAAAAATTCATTGAAAAATGTATGTTGTAATTCCCTCATGTTCCGCTCACCCGTGTTCCTCCCAGGGTACGGTCCAGCCCCCCGCTGAGGATGAAGACGATAAGCTGAAGGTGCGAGTGAAGGCCGGGATGGACACGCTGGTCGGCAAGTTCGACCCCAAGGACGCCTTCAAGGTACTTCCCGGCAACAGTAGAAGGGGTTAAGAAAGAGTAAATAACAATAGAAGAAATATTCTGTATGGCAATGGAGGTCATTTACTTACAAAATGTAATCTCCCAGCAGATGAAGGCCAAGATTGCAACGTTTCTCAAGCCCCCGGTTCCCGCAGTAATTATCTATTAGACTCATTCATTTACAAAAATGGAGGGGAAGACATCTGGGCCTTTTCCAGGTATAGTAGCTCAAGGCCGACAGAACGATTTTGCCACCAGAAGATTTGGTTGGAGATTATACAAACAGGAGATATTGGAAATGCGAGGAAGGTCCATTTGCAATTTTAAATCTACTTTCCTTTTATCTTCCAAGAATCCGGCTATCGGTAGCTAGAAACTACATTTCATCATTAATTCTGACAATCTTGATTTATATCTTATTACTTATCTATATCTTATTTCTGTCCTACCACCAAGGCCCTGTATGCCTGGGTCCGCGCCACGCTGGCCTTCAAGAAGCGCCCCCGTGCGTTCGTGCTGAAAAGTGAAGGCAAGACGTACGCGCTGACCGAGGAGAACGTGGAGAAAATGATGCAGGACTTTCCGGACGAGTTCGAGCTGGTGGAACTGAAGGTATCTCTTCTTTTTCAGCTGAGGATTTCTGAGACTGTTGAGTCAACATAGTCATAGTATCATACTCTTTGTTTACTTCACTTTTTATTAATAGCCAACTCCGATCTGTGTATCTCTAGATCTTGTTCTCTATTGGATTTGTTGCACCGATATGTACCCGAAAAAATTGTTGTTGCTTTTAATTGCTCTCTTCTTGAGCTAGCAGATAACCCGCCTTGTCATCTTTATGATGACAACATGCAAGGAAAATTATAGCATTTCTTAGCCTCGATGGCAGGCTGTCTGGGCCTTTTTTGGGGGCTTTTGCTGGCTACCATTTGGTACTGGGTCGTTTGCGCAGCCAGCCCGTAACTATTAGCCTACGACAAAAAGTGTATGATAGGCCCCAAAAAGTCCCAGAGAGCCTGCTATAGAGGCTAGCATTTCTGGACTATGTTACGTTAACCCACCTCTACCTTGTTGCCGTGCCATAACTATAGTAGCAACAGAAAGTCAGTCTCACAGTTAGCTGTGTGTTCCTTTGCTACATCACATTTTCGCTGCCACTAACCTTAACATCTCTCTTGTTCTCCCCGTAATTTTTCACACTGATTTGCACCAATAACCAATAACGATAATCAATAAAGTACGTGCATAAATCGCTGCCCGACTCACGCCAGACGCACGACATCCCGGCGGCGCGGCTGAAGCGGAGGGAGGCCGAGCGGGACGACCCGAGGCTGCGGTACGGGGAGCTGGACTCACGGCAACCCGCGCCGCCGCCGCCGTCAAGGTATTCATTTCCTTTTCTTTCTTTACTCCTCCCTTTTCTTGAAACACTCAAGAAACTCATAGAAACTGAAACTGATTTGGAAGGACAGGAACTCCTTTCTGCAATGAACGACAAGAAGTTCTGGAGAACAACTTCACTTGCTGCACCTCGTAAGAGGAGGACCGATGATGATGATGATGATGATGATGATGACTCCTCCCTTATGAGAGCAACTGAAACTTAAGAATAAACAGGGACAATTGAAGTATTAAAAAAGGATATTATACATATATATTTCATACGTATTTCAGGCAAACAGGTTCATTCCACACTATCTTTCATTCACCCATCATTCCAAGCTCTGTCTTCCATCCATCAGTCATTCTTTGTTCTGCTTCTTTATTTCCTGCAATATTCGAAAGCCATGGCCACAAATAATATTCTGCACTTATCACTTACTATTCATACCATTTACTCATTCATTAGTTCATTCACTTCATTTGTTCATTTATTCAGCCATCCGTTCATTAATCCATTCATTCACTTAACGCTATCATTCATTGATTTCGCCATCCATACATTTACCCATTTAATCATCTATCCTTTCATTACTTAATCAATTTATCCATCCATTCATTCATTCATTCATCCATCCCTTCCCTCTTTTATTTATTCATCCATTCATTCATTCACTCAATCGTTCCTTTCTCCATCCGTCCAGGGATCGCTCCCCGCACCCTGAGAACAGGAATCTGAAGACGGGTCTGGACGTGGACTTGAGGAAGCGGCCCAAGACTCGGCGGAAGGACAGGGACAAACCGAAAGGAAGTAAGACGAAACAGGGAAGAGATGAAGGAGACTCGAGTACAGAAGAAGAGGAGGGAGGTGATGATCAAAATAACCAGAACGCAGAGTGAGTTAAGAGGTTATGTTTGTTACTTCACTTCTTTAGACAATATTTCTGTGAAGGAAATATATTAAGATAACTGAGCTTGCTTGATTACGTGACCTAGACTGAATCTCTAGCTAGTATGCCGAGGAAGGTTAGGCATCTCGGGTTTAATAAGATACGCAAGATGACAGTTACTCATTGACACGTCTGTTCTTTTATATCTACTAAAACCGAAAAGCGAGGAGAGGCAGAATTTATCTAATGATAGTCATATTCTTTTGTATTCGTTAACTGTACTTGTTACTTTGTTTTGTTGCGACCTGTACTTAGCCAAATGTGGCAGGAATGTACAATAAAGGTCTTCATTCATTCATTGACAAGCAACTGGATAGTTTTGGAAACCGTCAGACATCCACTACTTCTTTCTTTCGAGGAGTCAAACCGGCTCTCTTGCCCCGCCCAACCTCCTCCAAATTTTAGTTTGTTGGTTAGTTTGTTTTCTGCTTATTTGGTTAGTTATTTGGTTAGTTATTTGGTTAGTTATTTGGTTAGTTATTTGGTTAGTTAGTTTGTTTTTAAAGGCCCACTATGTAAGATATTGGCGCCAAAATTGAAAATATTCTTGTCAAGAATTCTTAATGTGAATGGCAGGTACTAACATGTATAGCCCCTTTTCAGCATATTTTCTTCATTATTTCGTCTATTTTGGGTGTTTGTGAACTGTACAGAAACAAAACAAAAACTCCCGGACACCACCTCAATAGTAGATAAACAACAATATCCCAGTGCCCTGGAGGACCCTCATGGTGGTCTCATCACTTTGGCACACTTTAGACTGCCAGATGTCATGAAGCTCTTCTTCTAAAAATAATAAATTTGGAAACACCTCCAGGTCGGACGGTACAGGTGAAGAGTCGGACCAGTTCTCGTCCCGCGCCCCGCCTCCGCCACATCCACTACTTCTTTCTTTCGAGGAGTCAAACCGGCTCTCTTGCCCCGCCCAACCTCCTCCAAATTTTAGTTTGTTGGTTAGTTTGTTTTCTGCTTATTTGGTTAGTTATTTGGTTAGTTATTTGGTTAGTTATTTGGTTAGTTATTTGGTTAGTTATTTGGTTAGTTATTTGGTTAGTTAGTTTGTTTTTAAAGGCCCACTATGTAAGATATTGGCGCCAAAATTGAAAATATTCTTGTCAAGAATTCTTAATGTGAATGGCAGGTACTAACATGTATAGCCCCTTTTCAGCATATTTTCTTCATTATTTCGTCTATTTTGGGTGTTTGTGAACTGTACAGAAACAAAACAAAAACTCCCGGACACCACCTCAATAGTAGATAAACAACAATATCCCAGTGCCCTGGAGGACCCTCATGGTGGTCTCATCACTTTGGCACACTTTAGACTGCCAGATGTCATGAAGCTCTTCTTCTAAAAATAATAAATTTGGAAACACCTCCAGGTCGGACGGTACAGGTGAAGAGTCAGACCAGTTCTCGTCCCGCGCCCCGCCTCCGCCTCGGCTCCTCACCCGGGAGAGGGACGACAGGAAACGGAACAACAAACGGCGGGAAACCACCGTGCCGGTAAGGAACAACACTCACTTATTCATTGCCCTGGTAATGTTTTCGGTTCGTGCGTGCGTGTGTGTGTGCGAGCATGCGCACGCGTATGTGTGTCTGAATGTGTGTGAGCGCGTGTGTGTGTGTATGTGTGTTTGTGTGTGTGTGTGTGTGTGTTTGTGTGTGTGTGTGTGTGTGAGAGAGAGAGTTTTTGTGTGTTTGTGTATGTGTTTGTGTGTGTTCCTGAGAGAGAGAGAGAGAGAGAGAGAGAGAGAGAGAGAGAGATGGAGAGATAGAGATAGAGATAGAGAGAGAGAGAGAGAGAGAGAGAGAGAGAGAGAGAGAGAGAGAGAGTGTGTGTGTGTGTGTGTGTGTGTGTGTGTGTGTGTCAGTTTTGCGAGTTTTGGTAAAATTCATCAATTTTCCTTCTTTTCTAGGACTCACGCAACAAGAGAGACGGAAAGAACAAGCAGCATGACAGAAACAGACACGGGAACGGCACTCCGGACTACCTCTTCGTGAGTTCATCACCTCAGTTTCACCACACCTGAAAATACGAAAATACAACCGGAGAAGCGAAAACACTCAAAATAACTAATTTGCGCTGGGCATACAGTTTGCCCACCATTGGAACCGTAAACCTTTTTAACGGTAGTACTTGAAAACATAACCTCACAGCTGTCGAGCTAAAAATGATTCATGTATAAAACGCAACTTGCTTTACACTTCAACCCAAGAGAGTTAAGTATTGTTTTAGGTAGTGTGCGTGGATGTGCGTGTTTCTGTGTATGTGCGTGTGTCTGTGTATGTGCGTGTGTATGTGTGTGTTCATGTTGTTTGTGTGTTTACCCCTGAGGGGGTGAAGTCTGCCATCTCTGATTGCCTCATTTGCCGTTTGTTGCAGGACGTGGACGAGCGGTTACGTGGAGGGAATTTCTTCCGGCCCAGCGGGCTGCAGATCACGGTAAGGCCGCTGTTTCTTGCGCGGAACATTCGGAAGTGTTCGTAAGGCACTCGGAGGAATTCGTAAGCATTCGTTACCATTCGTAAGCATTTGTAAGCAGTCGAAAACATTCGTAAGCATTTGGGAATGTTGAGAAGCATTTGTAAGCATTCATTAACATTCGTAAGTATTCATTCTTAAGCATTCGGAAGCATCCTACTGCCATGGAAAACCATGGATCTGTAACCCAGTAGTCTATGCTGTAGTCACTCAGAACAGTCTCCGAAATTCAACCTCGATTGTACCCACCAAAGAAAAACCTCTAGATCCTCCGCTGTGAGAGATTAACGTATTATAGAAAGCAACAGGATATATCAAAAGATTTTCCCACGTTTGTTTGATAGAAAATCAAGGACGCTCAATTACGCACTTAATGCAATAGAACACATTTTCTGCTTTTTATCATTGACGTGCTACTTTCAATCACCCCCAGGCTGGAGATTATATCAATTTTGGGGCAATTATGGTTTCCATGGTAACAGAAGTCTCCAGAGGGAATGACGACCGGGAAATTAGGCTGTAATCGTCTTACGAGGGCGGTTGTCATGGAAACAAAGTCACTTAAAGGATACGCAGATATCTCTCTTTATTTAGTAACTGTAGGTAGGAGAACGATCAATAGATGTGTCAGTCACGATGACTACGTCATTTATACTTCATGCATCGGTTATCTAGATTTTGAATAAGCCAAAGGTGAATCTTCAAAGTCCGATTGTTTCTATAGTTTTGCACAGTATGGCAGATCCGAATATCACATCATAGAGCAAGGTATGATATATTAAATGATATGTGAAATTTGGATGCAATCAAGTAAAAGTTTGAAACGCTTCTAGCGGCTTTGGCTACTAAAACGGACCTTAAGAGTTGGAATATGACTCCTTGTATGTGCTGCATTTCCGCTGTAATTCCCGCTGTCTATCCCACCTCAGATCCCGAGTGTTCACGGGCTGGTCAGCCGGTTCGAGTTGCCCATGGATCTCAGGGAGCTGGACAGTGAGTAACTGTTATAATCAATAACCCAGGCAATACACTGATAAATGAATGAATGGACCAATGAATCAATACGTATTCATAGTATTCTATTAGAGGTGTTCGAAAGAGTTGATTTTGATACTGCTTTTTGCTTATATTTACAGTCTGAAATAAACACAATATGGAAAAATACTTTCTTTGGTTTAATCAATCAATGAATCAATCGATTGATCAATTAATGAATGAATCAATCAATCTATCACATCTATTCACATTTGAGTACCCGATCAAACTATTTATTGTATGGCTAGCACTGGTGATTAAATTCTTGTCAGCAGTATAGAATCTGCTTAATTTCGAGTATATAAACATTACAGATCCCTAGTACGTATAGACAACAATGTAACAGCCTCCCCCTCCCAACTCCAGCGCTGACGCCCCGCCAGTATCTGTCCAAGTACTGCAAACTGAACAAAACCCGGCAGCTGGTCTACAGGGACATGTTCGACAAACACGACTGGAGACACGCCGGCTCATTAACCTTCAAGGTAATCGATCATAAAGCAAAAAGGGCGCTTTCCCAAAAGTTTTGTGTCTTGTAGTCTACTGGACTTCTAAGATTACTACTAAGATGTCTTCTTTACTTTCTCCCCATTGCAGAACTTGCTGATGGCCGTGCACATTTTAAATGTGTTTTTTTAAAGATTTGAAGCTGGGACAGGTCAAACGCTAGCTAACGCTAGCTAACTTTTCAGATTGTGACTTTGTGATGTTCTCGTCTACCACTTCTTTCTTTCCAGTCGTCCTCACACTGAGGAAGAGTTTTAACTCTTTTTCGTCTTGAAGATTAGTACGGTTCGCGTATTCAGCCAAGCCCACCAGGTCATCCCTACTCTTCTCGATGAGTGTGTTGGATTCTTTTTCTTACTACATGTACTAAAAGTAAAAGAGCTTATTAATTATGAATTTTCTGTCCAGGACGTGCTGAAGGCCGTGCAGGAGCTATACGAGCGTGACGCGTCATCGGCGCGTCGGACGTGACGCGTCATCAGTGCGTCTGACGTGACGCGTCTCCGGGTGACCATGTTGCGTACTGATAACGTGTTTCTCCTCTGCAGGACGTGCTGAAGGCCGTGCAGGAGCTGTACGAGCGTGACGCGTCATTGCCGCGTCTGACGTGACGCGTCATCAGTGCGTCTGACGTGACGCGTCTCCGGGTGACCATGTTGCATACTGATAACGTGTTTCTCCTCTGCAGGACGTGCTGAAGGCCGTGCAGGAGCTGTACGAGCGTGACGCGTCATCGGCGCGTCTGACGTGACGCGTCTCCGGGTGACCATGTTGCGTACTGATAACGTGTTTCTCCTCTGCAGGACGTGCTGAAGGCCGTGCAGGAGCTGTACGAGCGTGACGCGTCATCGGCGCGTCTGACGCGGATCATGGAGCTGCTGGACCTGGACTCGGACGCGACCTTTGACCGGGACCTGTTCGGTATGGTCTGCGCGCTGTACGACCGGCTGCTGTGAGTATGACGTCACGTGTTTGTACTCACGTGACTATGACGTCATGTACTGTCTGCCATGTTGGTGTGTTAAAGAAGGGTCATTTTGTGGCGTGTGTGATCATATCACGTGACTATGACGTATTCAACTATCTGCCGGTTGATTTCAACACGCTGCTTTTTGTTTCTGGATATTCAGTCTAAAATCAACAGAAAATGGATGGATCCTCTCTAGGGTATTAGTATGTATAGTTTCATTGTCTTCACTCACTGTTATTCCTAAATTAGATAAGATCTTTGAAATTGTACAATATTAGTAATGGTTCAACTGCCTGTATACACTAGTTGCAATGCATGGTACCTGTTAGAAATGTCGCGCAATACATTCCCCTATCTCTCTCTTTCTCTCTCTCTCTTTCTCTCCCTCCCCTCTCTCTCTTTCTCTTTCCCCCCTCTCTCTCCTTCTCTCTCTCCCCCTCTCTCTCCTTTTCTCTCTCCTTTTCTCTCTCTCTCCTTTGATCCATGTACCCGATATAAGTAAGTTATGTATAGAAACATTGCGTGTTATCAGTTATCAGACTCAAACCGACCTCCTCTGTGTTTCCCCCCGCAGCCTCCGGGAGCACACGGCGCGGGTGGAGGGGGTGGAGCAGACGGAGAAGGAGAAACTGGAGAACGCGGACTTCACGGCGCTCAAATGGAAACTGCACGACAGGGAAATCTCCGGGCCTCTCAAGGCGTTACTATATGCCTTATAGTCTATCTCTGGGCGTCTTAGGGCGTTACTACATGCCCTATAGTCTACCTTCGGGGCTCTCAAGGCGTTACTTCACGCCTTGTAGTCTATATCCGGGCATCTTGGGTGTTACTACACGCCTTATAGTCTACCTCCAGACCTCTTAGGGTGTTACTACATGCCTCATAGTCTATCTCCGGGCCTCTCAAGGCGTTACTACACGCCTTGTAGTCTATCTCCGGGACTCTTAGGGTGTTGCTACACGCCTTATAGTCTATCTCCGGGCCTCTTAGGGTGTTACTACATGCCTTATAGTCTATATCCGGGCATCTTGGATGTTACTACATGCCTTATAGTCTATCTCCGGGCCTCTCAAGGCGTTAGTACACGCCTAATAGTCTATCTCCGGGCCTCTCAAGGCGTTAGTACACGCCTTGTAGTCTATCTCCGGGCCTCTTAGGGTGTTGCTACACGCCTAATAGTCTATCTCCGGGCATCTCAAGGCCATGGTCGTCCTACCTCGCAAACGAACACTTGAATACCGTGACGGAGTGGAGGTGTGGAATTTTGTGGAAGACTCCATAAAGATAGATAGTATTTAAACCCACGATGATAATGATGAGCTAACTCTATATATTACCATCAGAGCTCTTACGGTTTAAATGTGTCTTTATTTGTATTTGACGTTTTCGAATCATGCATAACGTTTTTGCTGTCACCAATATGAATGCATGGAAATGGGCTGTCGACATTTTAAAACTTAAGTATTATCATTATCATCATTTATGTTGCTGATAGCATTGTTGTTGTTTTATAGCTTTTGTTGCCGTTGTTATTTTTGTTGTTGCACTGTGTTACATACAAATCAGAATATTTTTATAAGACTGTTATAGTTGACTATCATTGTTCCTCACGTTATTGAATATTGGTGTGATCATAAAGGTTTGTAAGATCGTTTTTACATGCAGAACGCTGCTACCGTCTTAGTGGGATGAATTTCATTAAAAAATTATGTTACTAGACTAAAGATCTGCGTCTAGCCGTCCACTTTTATTGTTATCATCATATATGCATGCATGTTTTACATTACATTACAGACCCATGGTCTTATGCTATCATCATACGTTATCTTATTTCATCATCATTGGCATCATCATCAACGAATTATGTTCAGTTGCTGCGAAACAATAATCATAATGACCCGTTCGCGTTTTATAGACTGTTGATAGAAACACGTTATAACATATCCACTATTCTGACACAACAGTTCCGCAAGCCGGTTTATGTATGTACCAATAGTGAGACGAAGGCGGAAAGGAATAACCAGGTATTCTGACCTTGGCATTTTGTACTATCCTGTGTGACATCACAGTACGTGTGCAGAATGTAGAGTACGGTAGTTTCAGAGGAAGTACGCTGGAGGGTGATCACTTGATTCTTGACTTTCATGCTGCCTTGATGTCTTTGTAGAGTTGTTAATGCGATACAAACATACATGAAGTATAGCGACGGCCACGGAACGATATTTGATAGTAATTCTCAAGTGCCATTCGTTTAAATTTAGAGAGGTCCTTCATCCCAGCTGTGCAGAGTTGTTGTTGTGACACAAACAGACTTGTAGTTCAACGACGGCCACGGATCGAGCGATTATAGTAATTATTCCTCAGTGTCACTCCTGGATATTCACAACATAACGCTAATCATAAACATATTAGCCAGTAGACACGTTCATAATAATCTCAACTAAATTGACGTGTCAGTATACATATAACACAATAGTCAATACTGTAACTCTACATATCTAGCGCTGTATTTACATAACGTTTGACGTATATGTGTCTTTCATATCTTTTAGTTAGTCACCATACTGCATTTATCCCTTTGGGGCATAGATATGCAATAACAATTCATCTGTGACCGTAATTGACATTATAAAGATTCTGTACGCTATTTCCGTAGCAGCCGAGAGGGATTAGGGAACGGATCAAAAGCTTTTTACCTTGCTTACAGAAATAGCGTGCAGAACCTTTACATCTAATGCAATAAAGATCATGGTCATTCTATATACACATACATAGTCATATTCACGTATACATTTTTAGATCAACTTGCAAACCTGTAAACATGGCAAGATATTTCAGAGAAACCTCCAGTCTCAGAGTCTATCGTATTCTCACCAACCGCCGTCTTTTCACGTCTTTCACGTGCGTATCGAACGCACTTGTCGAGATCTTGGGCCTCCTTCCCTCCCCCCGAGTACCTGCCTGGTACACCTGTACGGTTCCATCTTCACTCACACCTTTAAGACGTAAGAACTGCGGCAGTTCCCACCTGAAGTCGGCCCAGTTGGGATGCTGGAGGAGATACCTGATGATGTCCACCAGGTCGATGATGAAGCAGGTAAGGAGGATGGCGGAGACCACGCGAGCCGAGAGGATCTTGGACGGGGAGACCGGGGCGGCTCGGCGGGCCCCCTCCCCACTCCACGCCGAGGAGCACGGCACGTCCACCACGTGGAGCGAGACCGTCAGAACGAGCAGGACCCGGCAGTTCAGCAGCAGCGGCATGGCGGGCACGAACTCCGCGGACAGTCACACTCACTCCGCCGAGAAGATGCTTGTAGACTCACGAACTCCACGGACACCTAAAATCGTACTCTACGGAGATGCTGCTGGTAGGATTCTTGGAATAATGCTTCTCCATGTCCTCTGCACCTGCGAGAATCTTCGCCATTTCCTACATCTCTCCTCTCCCTCCTCAGGCTCCAAATGACACAGCTGACGCCGCCTCTCATTCGCTGAGAAATAAATCGTTATTAAACCTCCACGTCCGGTAAACACCGTCCGTCTGTTTGTTCCCTGCCGCCCTTTAAAGGACGGAGGAGCGCGTAGCCGTGGCGACCTCCGCCGCGAGATGACGGCAGAATCTTCCCCGCTGATGTGAAGACGTGAGGAGAATGTGGCGAGGGGTATCAAACCGGGGATAGGGACGGTTTGTCTCCTCCGTACGAGTAATCAAAGGCAGTTATATCTACACTCTGCGCGCCTTGGGGCACAGTAAGAGGCACCAACAACGCCAATTCATGGATACCATCAAGTGACGACCATATGATTGAGTGTAAAATAGATCCTTATCTCTATGTTTTATGTATAAAATTCGTAACAGTTTGTATTACAAATATCCGTACGCGTCTTTTCGTTTTGATGCAGTTTTCTGACAACGTTTACTATATGTTACAGAACGAGCGCTGTGTGTTCCTTCCTGCCGATAAACAGTCCCCAAACACCCTCTGTCTGGTGATGGCATCCAAAACATCCGAATGTTCTGTGGTCCAAACAGGGACAGCCGCGATGGTTTGTGAGGTCAGCTGACCCACGCGTCACGGGCCTGTCAGCGCATTCCTCTGAGACCTCTATGATTAATACATGTCTGTATAATGTGTCTATTTCAAATCCATTAACTCGTAATTTTAGTCAGAATCCCTTGTCAAAAAACTCAATAAATCAATATTCCTTTAAAATCAACTTTGAAATCGAATGTATCACTGAATCACGTCGTTGGTTTGCAATTGATATACAAAGGAGCCCGTTAGATATCACACAATGCATCTCATATTGAAATCATAACCATGTAATGTTCTCCGCTGTAAACACGTTATGAATTGTTGATAAGTGACCTCTATCCGCTCGCCTGTGACATTAGAACCGAATTGTGTTTGGTGTCATGGCAGGTGCGTATCAAATATCAGCACGCGGGAAGAGCTCGTGTTCGATTGGCGGATAATGGTCACATGACAGGTTTGATTCCATTTGAAATTCCCTCTGCTCCTTATGGCATCAGCTATTTTTAGTGTGTATTACAATATCAGAGAGATTGCATAATAATGGAGAGATCACACACAACCGTTTGGCGCGTGACAGCTATATCTCCATATTGTGGCGGACTAGCTGGCCGATGACAACGCGCACAGAAGTGGTTCACGGGACGTAATGAAACTATATTTCCAGTAGATTTTTGTTCATTCAGTAACTTGTAGGGAAATAATATATACGTTTACTTTTTCGTCTTTGAATAATTCCAGGGCAGCGATCGCGACTATATTCATGAATGAATTTCTATCAGCTTAACTGTTGATCCCAGAATACATGTATGTATGATTTGAAAGCTCGCCCGGAGCATAACGCCAATGCTCGAAGTAAAACTGTGAAATGACTATCACAGTAGAGGTAGATTCAAAACCCTTAAAAATGTTATGATGGCCGAAAATCAATTTCTCCTTAACAAACAGCTATCGCTTTTTCTTTTGTATTTGCGCCCGCTACATCTTGTTGTCCAGAGCGAAGGAACTTGTCAACTATAATTGGTTTGATACTATACTCTAGCTTAAATCATATGTATTTTCTCATATATAAAGTACTAGTACTTCTGTTCTTGAATTTGTACCTTAAATTGTTTAATTTTCCAGAAAAGTAGCCCAAAGCGAGCCTTACACGGTTTCCCCATTCTTCAAAAGACTGAACTTTGGCAATTTGGCGTTCGTTTTGTACCATATTTTCCAAGCGGTCAAAATCGGTACTGCAGATTAAGCTCAGACAGGGTTTATGCTTCTACTACTTAGAATTGCGCCAAATATAAAAGTAATGGCGCTTAAAACTGCAAAGAAAACGCACACGTATATGATGCATACACTGCCATGTATGGAACATGTAACAACTATACATATCACGGTGGATACGCTATTACGTGTACATTATCATTATAATCTTTACTAAAATCTATATGCTGGAAGTGTTTTAGAGGACCATATGGTTACCGCATTGGGAAAGGAGCTCCGGTTCTTGTACTGAAGTAATCATGTATTTGGCTTTTGGTGACTGACTGCGTGACGCTGAATAAAACAACAGCATTAAGATAACTCATAGTTTATGAATTTCCCAAATGAAGCATTAATTAAACCCGTATTCTGTTGACCAAACTAAATTCCTTCCGGAAACGACTTGAAACTCCACGCAGACGTAGAGAGCCAAAATGGTAATATTCAATGTCTCTCAAGCTCCTATAGCTAATTTCGAGTAGCAGTGGGCATGTCTACTGCTCCATCTTCAGTAGAAAGGCCCGCTGATTCGCGGAACCATAACCTCGACAAACTGCTTTATTTTTCCTTTCTGCATCTGCTTGGAGATTAGTTCCTCCATACAAGGCACACTGGTAAAGATTACCAGCGGGGTTCTAGCGGGCCTTTGCCGCCCGGTATAGGGGGAGGTATGTCACCATAAGGGCTCAGTCCGTATTTGTGAGGAATGTGGGGAGAACATCAAACCCTCCAGAGGTCAGCTCGGCACAAGCAAGGTCACCGCTCCAGATCCAGCCGCCATTTTCTCTCTCACCTCCAAGGGCAAAATATATCACCATGGTAAGTTCCCCTCTTTTTTATTTCTTGTTTTTGAGATGTCCAAATATTTCACGATATAACGTGTGCAAAGCAGTTGTATTCATATTTGTACCGCTTCAAATGTCGGATACAGCGGCGTTGGAATACATGAGAGAACTTCATTGAACAAAAAGTGCCATTCGTCCAAAATAATGTAAAACTTGTATGACCTTGGTAAGAAGGATAGGACTCGTTGATCGTGAAAAGATTATATAAATTTATATTACTTTCAATCTTATCATTGTGACAAATCTCTTCTTAGTACGTGTTGGCACGAATGTCTGGAACGCCAGTAAAACAGTCAAATACGGAGCGAAAGAGCGAGGCATCAAATGTGGAAAGTACATGAACAAATACCAGCAAAAACTTCGTATGCGACATGGGCCAGCTATCATTTCTTTCACTTGTCGCCTTCATCGCACACGACTTGTTGTTCTCACGATTCTGAAGACAGGACATCAACATAGCTGTCCAATGTTTATAATATATGTGCTTCCGACATGCTATAATAATGGTCAAATTGGACAGGGAAAGATGAGGAAATCTAGCATCTCTGCAAGATTTATAAGTAAGACATTTGAATAATCATACATGCTTGATTATGACAGACCAAAAAACACTATGGTTTAATGTTAAAGAGGAACATGATCTTTTAACTTATCGTGTGAAACCATGATACTTTAAAGGCAATTTTTTTTAATTAGATAGCTCTGTATGCCGCACAAACTGTCTCTTCGTGCGGATTCAGACGATCCGGGTCTGGTACATTTTATTTGCAATTGGGTTACAAATCGCCAAAAGATAAAAACCACGTTTTCTAGGCTCCGAATCTGTCCGCACGTCACCACCCCTCTGCCTTGTGACAAGCGGTACAAACGGTCAGATGACTTAAAATGGTATTTAGAGGTTAATGTTGACGATATTTCACCACCCTTCAAACCTGGCTTCAACTGCCGAATGTCACATGCAGCTCTCTTACCCTCAATCCTTATATGGTAATTTCCTTATATGGCAACTGGGGCGAGTCGGGACCGGCCGTCGCCCTGGCGCTACACCGCCTTATTTGGACAAAACCTTATAGGTAAACATGAATCTTCAGGCGTATCAAATGCGAAATTACAAACCCCAGACCGATATACTGAACCATGATCGATTTGACATGAACGTATACCTCACATCACATGATGATTGGTCAATTTAAGAAGCCATAATTCGAAAATGTGACCTGTCTTACTATCTTTGCTTTAAGTTTGTCCTTTTTGTTTTTCGTCCGATGCCTTTTATGTCTCAGCTGTTTGATGAATAAATATTCACATGACCTATCGCCACCTAACGGATTCTGTCTCACTGCATTAATCATAAGAACTCATATTCTAAGTATTCTTATTTCCTGTCTTCGACGATATTTAGTCAAGATACAACAAAAATCTCCATTCATTTTCATTTACTTTCAATTCTTTCATTCCTCCTATTACCGAGAAATATAACACAACATATCTATACACAGACTCTTGGCTACAAAAAGGTGTCAACCAATGAACCTGTCATACTCTTATTATTCAAGAAATACGTGTTTGGATTTACAATCGGTAACAACGAGATAAAGTGTAACACATGTATACAATGTCATTCGTCCGTTCACTCCTTTCCTTTTAGCTATATAATGGAACTTTACAATGGATATGGACAATTGAATTTTTGAAATAAGATATCATACATATATATATATATATATATATATATATACTACATACACATATCAGGCAAAAACAGTGTTCTTGGTTATTCATTCATTCAGACATTCATTATTTTGCCCTTAGGGGAGCGCACGGGACATGCTGAGCGACGATCTTGTGGAGGGTAAGAAAACTGGCTTCTTTCCGTTTGAATTAGACTTTAATGAAATCGTCTTACATTTATGCTATGAAAATATGATAAATATGATAGGATATAAAATTTACAAACCATTCAGTGACAATGATTTGATAAAACGTTTACATAAATTATCCGTACAGCCGTACTAGTATACTAGGAAAGTCCGAATGCCCCAATGTGCAGGTAGTTGCAGGAGGGCCGCTGGGAACGTGATTCAATTTGTCTCGTTATTACTCAAAGGAATAAAAGTTATGTCAGACGTTTTTTCTTTATGGGCCGGCGCTGTCTCAAAACCTCTTGTTTCCCCCGTCAGAGTTTCAGATGGCGTTCGACATGTTTGACCAGAAGAGTGAGGGAGAAATCAGCGTGCAGAACCTGGGGACCATCCTGAAACAGATCGGGCTCAACCCCAGCCGTAAGGAGCTGGAGGAAATCATGGCGGAAGCTGACGAGGACGGTAAGTCAAGGACGCGGCTCACTAGTTCTGGTGGTTTTGCTATAGATAATAGCCCGGGGACCATCCTAAAACAGATCAGGCTGAAAAGAGCGCTTCAAACCTGCCATGTTGTTTTGCCATTGTGTACTCGCATATGTAGATGTGCAGGTAGCGGCACGATGGACATCCTGCAGCTGATGGCTAAACAGATGCATCAGGCCTAGGACCAGTACGCATGTTTAGATATAAACCTGTACATAAGGGCGTTAGATGATTAAATGCCGTGTCCCATCCTCCCTCCCCAGGAAGCGGCACGATGGATTTTGACGAGTTCCTTGAACTGATGGCGAAACAGATGCATCAGGACCAGTACGCATGTTTAGATATCAACCCTCTACATCAGGACATGTGTAACATAAACATTGATCTGTCTCCTCCTTCCCCAGGAAGCGGCACGATGGATTTTGACGAGTTCCTGGAGCTGATGGCGAAACAGATGCACCAGGAGGAAGGCGAGCTGAACGAGGACGAGGTCCGCGCGGCGTTCAACGTGTTCGACAAGAACAACGACGGCTTCATCTCCATGTCAGAGTGGAAGGTCAGTCTCACATCCCATATGACGTCACTCATGATATCACATTAAAAGTTAAAAGTTAAAATCCTCCCACACCATTATTGATGTATAGGGCGGTGCCCATCTCCGTTTCATAGCCCTGGGCCACACTGAGGTGCAATCACTGCAGCAGGTGGCTAGTCCACTGGCAGTGAAGTGTGTTTAACTTCCATACTGTTTCATAAGTATGTACCATTTTTACAAAGTCTTTGGTATGACTCAATGCGCCTCTTGTCCAGAGGTGTCCTACCTGGGGCTTGAACCCCAGTCCTTCTGGTCCAAGTAATTTGAACCAGATGTGGTGAGAGACAGAAGCGCAGACCACATATCCCGTCAAAGAACACAAGACGTTGCTCATGACGTGACACATCTGGTAAACCTCCACTTGATGCCACTCATGACGTAACACATCGCGCCAACTTCCACATGACGTCAGTCATGACGTAACACATTCGGTAAATCTCCACATGACGTCACACATGACGTAACACACTGTGACCTGTGATGTAATGTGCAATGACCAATGGCGTGCCTTTGTCCCCAGGCGATGGCGGAGGCCTGTGACGAGAACCTGAGTGAGGCTGAGCTGAACGAGCTGATGGAGGAGGGAGACGTCAACAGGGACGGACGGCTGGACTATGATGGTAAAGCCCCCTTCTCACTGGACCCGCGGCACGCTGGCGGCGTCGATGCGTCCTAAACTGGATTTATGTTACCCTTGACGTTATAATGGGAATATCATTCAAAACGTACAAGTATGGCCAAAAAAGACAACAAAACACACAAAGCTTTAAAAAGATTCGTTTTTTGTCGATAAAATTGTCAATTCGATCTGCCGCAGCGACGCCGCCAGCGTGCCGCGGGTCTAATGAGAGGAGGGCTTACGGAGGGGTTCGCCATAGAATACTGGAAAGCTATGAGGTACGGGCTAGAAAACAGGCCCTAAAGTACGTCCTTGAGTACCGACGCCTTGTTACGGGCTATAGCTAGGTAAAAGCTAGTTTGGAAAGGAGACGTCAACAGGGACGGACGGCTGGACTATGATGGTAAGGAGGGGTTCGCCATAGAATACAAGAAGACTATGAGGTACGGGCGAGAAAACAGGCCCAGGGTACGCCCCAGAGTAGCGACGTCTTGTTACGGGCTAGGTAAAAGCTAGTTTGGAATGGAGACGTCAACAGCGACGGACGACTGGTCTATGATGGTAAGGAGGGGTTCGCCATAGAATACTGGAAAGCTATGAGGTGAGGGTTAGAAAACAGGCCCTAAAGTACGCCCTAGAGTACCGACGTCTCGTTACGGGCTATAGCTAGGTAAAAGCTAGTTTGGAAAGGAGAGTCAATAGGGACGGTCGGCTGGACTATGATGGTAAGGAGGGGTTCGCCATAGAATACTGGAAAGCTATGAGGTGAGGGCTAGAAAACAGGCCCTAAAGTACGCCCTAGAGTACCGACGTCTTGTTACGGGCTATAGCTAGGTATAGTCTGACTAACACGGAGCTCCTGATGGTTTCGCTACCAGGTCAAATGCAAGCTGACATAACAGAAGTCGACACTTGGGCCAAATCCTACAGTATGGCAGCAAACGTAGGAAAAACCAAAGACATGGTTATTAGCTGTCGTAGGGAGGCTGTCAAACCCCCACCACTCACGCTCAGAGGGGAAACGATAGAGAGAGTCTTGTCCTTTAAACTCCTCGGTGTGATCGTCACTAATGACTTGTCCTGGGGTCTCCATGTTGATTATATGCTGTCCAAAGTGAGACCACGTGTACACTACCTGCGACTGTCGAGGCGAGCGGGGCTGCCAGTGGATGTTCTCCCTCAGATCTACACTACATTCATTCGGCCGGTGTTAGAGTACGGCTCACCGGTGTGGGGAGGACTACCTCGTGGATTGTCAGATGAGATCGAGAAGGTACAGAAAACATGCTGCAGGTCAGTGCAGGATTATTGGAATCCCCTACGACCAGCTGCCGACCCTGGAGAAGCGGAGACGCGAGGCAGACGCGCGTGAGCTCGGGAGGGTGGTGGCGGACGATACACTTCCCTGCCGGCAGTTCCTGGTGCAGTCCGAGGACACTCCATACCAACTTAGACGAACACCAACCTTTAAAGTACCGCTCAGCCGGACAAAGAGACATGAACAATCCTTTATTCCTAGAACGCTCAAAATCATGCAATAATGATAAGCAAAAAGCGGACACTATTGACCTTCAATACTGTATTCTTAATGTTTTATCTTAATATGTATACGATGTTCTTTTAGATTGGTAGCAGAATTGAGATAATTCATGTTATCGTGTCATCTGTACCTTCGATCTGTGATACTGTGTAATTTTAACATCTAATTTCATTATGATATGATGACGTGTTGATAGCTGTACAAATTGTGAATTGCAACGCAATTCAGGCTGTCTCAGCCTGCGATGTTGTAAACATTGAATAAAGTTCAAATAAGAAGCTAGTTTGGAAAGGAGACGTCAACAGGGATGGACGGCTGGACTATGATGGTAAGGAGGGGCTCAGAGTACAAGCTACGTACGGGCTAGGTAAAAGCTAGTGGAGAAAGGAGACACTAACAGCGACTGATGGACGCAGTTGTTCGTGCCACAGGGCGTATTGCAAAGTACGTGGATTTGGGAAAGATGATTATGCTTGCTGCACCTCGTAATGCAGAGAACAAAGGATGATATATATGTTGTAGAGACATAGGAAAGATATATGTGATAAAAGCAGTGATCGACATTATTGTAACAACAGACTAATCTATATTTGTTTTCTCCATCTTTACTAAAGGTTTTCGTTATCTGCAACTTTTCAGAATTCAAAGAGTACTTGGTCAACTTCCAGATCAAGTGGTAACTTCGGGATCAGACCGCGGTAGTTACGTGTAGTACCAGGGATCCAGCCGGTACAAGTAATCCAGACCAGGTCCAGATCACCTAGGAGATCATCAGATCCACATCGATGACGTGTCGTCTTACGTCATCAGTCTCGTCATCAGAATTCAGTTCGTTTCGTCGTTCGCTCGAGGACCTAAGTTTAGAACCGGATGTAACAACTTGCTGATCATAAGAAAGGGAGAAATAATGTTTCTGTATATGAAAGCAGCTATATACGAACTCGGTATTGAGTCACAAGAAAACGTTATTGTAAAATATAACTCACATGAGAGGGTGTTGACATAATTTGTAGAACTTTGCTTGATTTAAACGTGTGGCATTCGTCATAACGTTGTAACGTGTGCCTCCTGAAGAATAATAGACTTTCTGCTCCACCTCAACTACTGAAGGTCGTGTGACTTTTCACAGAATATGAGAGTTTCCTTGAATGTGATTTACGTAAAATTCCCGAAAGCAGGAAACGAATTTGTGACACATATGAATAGCTTTTATCCAGAATACGTTAAACAGAGACGTGTATCATGAGAAATAAATCGGTATCAACATAACTAACTGAAACTCTTTTATAAAAGCGGTCATAGCAGAATTTGGAGGCTAACCCAAAGTAGGCATAGCGGGCTATCTGGGTAGGGCTGAAGCAGACTTAGGGGTTGCCTTACAGCCTCCAGAGGGGGCCGGGTGCCAGCCTATCTGGATAGGGCAGCATCGAGATTAGGGGTTGCCTTACAGCCTCCAGAGGGGACCGGGTGCCAGCCTATCTTGATAGGGCAGCATCGGGCTTAGGGGTTGCCTTACAGCCTCCAGATGGGACCGGGTGCCAGGCCATTATGATAGGGCAGCAGCAGGCTTAGGGCTTGCCTATAGCCTCCACAGGGGTCCGAGTGCCAGGCTATATGGGTAGAGCAGCTGACGTTTCGGTCCCCTTCACCACAGGGGCCCTAATTAATCAGTATCCCCCGATCATATACATGATGAATAGATTACCGACATGAGAAACCCGTTCTAAACCTCACCGATCCGCACGGGTAATTTTAGACGCTAAACCCCCGCACGGGACGCATATAAAACCCACTGCCGGCATTTCACTTTTCTTAAACCTTCCCAAGCAGTGAGAGAAGACTTCCTTCCGCTAAAAGAGCCTTAAAGACGGTCCCATCATGCCGGTAAGTGTCCGCAGTGACTGCTACGCTCCTTGGAACGCGTCTTGTGACGTCATGGTGTCGTCTTGAAGTTTATCTGAAATGTTTCATGTTACTTTGATATATTGATAATTACTGAACAGGATTGCGCTTGACACATGGAACCAAAAACTAACTGCACTGCGTACGTCATATTTGGAAAGACAATACAAACTCAGAATATCGAGCCAAATATATCTGTATGTATCAAGGGATGCGACTATAGAGATGGGCGAAATGAGAATGATTACATTCTCACGTACTGGGTTGGGAGGGTACTACATGTAATATTTCATCAATGACATCATCAGCTCTGCAACCCTCCCCTGTTGCTGAGTTGGTATTTCTTTATGCCAAGCCCGTCTGAAGTCTGCTTGCATCCATTTCGAGTCATGGCTTTTCCAGTTCTGTACGAATGTTCCACTTTTAAACCGTTATGTAGCCATTACGGTATTTGCATGAGGATATGCCTACGCGGAAAGTGAAACTACATGATGTTATAAGATCGGACAGCTCAGATCGTACACTAAGTCCCGCACACATACGCAGACTGTGATAAGCATTCATATTCCATATATGTGTGTAAAAACGATCATTGGTGGCTTACACTAAAAAAGCCGTTAAAGTGAACTGACAGATGCCTGTGTACATGTGTAACGTTACATATGTTGTATGTGAGGATTATACAATCATCATACCCAGGCTGAAACGAAACATACAAAAATGATGCTGCGAGAATATCATCTATCACCTAACGGGTTACATATCATAGTTTTCCTTGTTAAAAAAAAGTGACAATGGACTAATTTTTGAATACGCCGGCCGGACGACGTTTAAGCTGTTACCCGGATTTGCCCGAGTCGGAATGCTGAACGGGTGCAGATTTCAGACAGAAGATTGTTCTTCCTAATTGATGAGTGAAACTTGAATCCACAGAAACCATTCAGACCTCACGCCCAGGGTAGCCTTTACTGCCTGACGCGACTAACACGTCTCCACTGATTTATAACGTTATCATACAGCACGTCCTGGGGTTTGGATTCTTACAGAGGATTTGGATGCAGACCAGATTTGAAGTAAAAATAGATGTGTTGTAATGGTACTCATGTTTATGACACAAATATCGTGAACTTCTTTAGTTAGTGTCCAGTGGTTATTCACAAAGTACGGGCCGCCCAAAACATGTCACTATACAGGAAAGCCGGGAGAAAAGAAAGAAGCCCATGCCATACATCTGCTTGGAGAGTTGGTCGTGAGAAAACAACACGGGTTCTTTTCGATTTTCTAGTTAAGATGTGCCTAGAATGGTACTTTTTTTCTTCAAATACATTTAAGAAGGAAAAATGAATCGGTAGATCTAAAAAACAAGAAATCGGATTAGTATGGCCAAACGAAAGTGAAATGAACTTTCTATTTCCGCCTGCCTGTTGAGGTCAGGGGTTATGATAATGTTTTGTTGCCCGCCCCGCCCCGGCATTCTACTCGTTTGTTTACTGTGCCGTAATAATAGCGCGCGGTCCGCTCTAATCCGCGGAACACAACATTGCTGGCGTCGGTAGGCTCGGATTTCAGCTTTTAAGCACTTTCGGAGTCATTTATCAATTAGGAAATGATAAACAGCCCCACAAGTGGGGCTAAATGAGGTAGAGATCGGACGTTTTTTTTACCCTCATAAGCGGTATCTCACCGGCACCCATGATTTATAACAACTTGTTCTATAAATACAGAACTATGCTAATATGCACAGAATATTTAGAGGCTAATTGCATTGTAACCATCGTTATTGTATATTGTAAATTGTCCAGTTACCGGAACAAGCCCATTATAATAGCCTCCGTCTAGTTGGACTGCCAGTCATTTTATACAGCCCATTGAGCATAATAAAGACAATTACAATGAGTAGCAAACCACGGCTTTAACGTCCCGTTCTAAGGACCGCAACCATTTCCAGTAGCGAGCAAACTGGGTCAACGACAACAACCGATACTCGAACTCCTGGAAGGGTCTCCTAATCTCGAAGCATATCTATCGGTGGCAAAGCGCCAACCAGTATCCAAAGCCACCGGAGTAATGCTCCTCCCTGTCAAGTTTATTGATGGCAGATCTCCGGTGGTTTTGGATACTGTTTGGCCCTTTTGATACTGCCTTGCCACCGATAGATCTGCTTGGAGATTAGGGTCCCTGACAGTTGGACCACGCTGCAGATTCCAGCTGTTAGCGCCAGCCTTTCATAAAGATTTGCCTTGACCCACTTACTGGTTATAATACGGCATTAGACATGTACGATATTACATACCTTTTTAGGTTACAAGATTATGTGTAACTCTGAACACCCGATTCCCTTGTACAGCTGCTAAGGTGTACTAAGTTGATCTTTGTAAACACGTCCAATTTCACGCCCCTATATATTAAACGTCAGTGGGCCAATCTTTATTGGAGAGACTTTATATCAGACTACAGTTATGATTAGAGTAGACATGATTTTGCCCCAACCCAAATTCCGCACAAGAAACGCTCCCGATCCTGTCCGGGTCTGATGTCAGACGATTAGAATAAAATTTCAAGTTGAAGAACCCATAACTCTTGAATTGGAGACAGCAGACGAAGTCTGATATTCAAGATATTCAAATATGTACAAGAATTCATACTTCATATCAGAATATTCACATATGTACATGTTTATTGCTCCTAATGATTGTTTTGAATAGGTGGACGGTTTAATCCTGATATTCAAGAGTTTAAATGATGTAATGAAACGCAAATCTAAGACATTTCTACACAAACCTCTGCATTAAAGATATCTGCTGTAGGTTTTGGCAGAGTGTAGAAGCTCCGGGGTAGATTTCCGTCCTTCATAGACCGGACGCCATCGATGCATCAATGTCGTCAATAAAAGCACACAAGTTTGAAACATGACAACGTTATCTGTGTAGTCATCATGATTATCTATCTATCGTCTGCATAGTGAAGAGTAACAACATTCGCTATTAACCTGCACATGTACATGGCAATGCAAGCCGGATACACGGTTTATATTTGTATCTATTGAGATTGTAACGCTATCTTGTAGCCTGGTACTAATGCTCGTTTATAGACATATTTGAACCGTTTCTACACAAACTCTGCACTGAGGATAACATGTTAACTCTAGAAACAGCTGTGTACATGGTTCGACAGACTAGACAAGTTCTGGAATAGATTTCCGCACTTTTGAGACCGGCCGTCATTCATGCATCAATGTCTTTTATAAAAGCCCTTGGCATAATCTCATGGTCATCTTCATCATCACTCTATCTATCATCTGCATAGTGAAGAGTTACAACATTTGCTATTAGCCTACACATGTGCATGGTGATGCAAGCCGGATAAAGATTGAAACGTTATCTTATAGTGAGATATATCAATGTTTGCATATAACTCTGTTAGTACGATAAGAACGGAGTCAAAGTGTAGGCTCAGATTCACAGGGACGGACCGTGAATGACTCTGGGGGAGGGCTGTGCAAAGGGACAGATCGTTGGTGACTATGAAAGGGATTGTGGAAAGGGACGGTACATGAATTGCTCTGGGGATGGGCTGTGCTAAGGGACGGGCCGCGAATGATGCTAGGGGAGATTTGTACAAAGCAACGTAAAGACATGTCGGACAGAAACTTTTTTTTTAAATTTTATTCTAAGAACAGAATTGTAGCTTTAGAACAGTTCATATACTTCACTCAATGACACCGACGCCGCTACTGCAGTTAAAGGCGGACACCACGTGACCGTGTGTGTCTTCACCCGTCTTGTTACTGTTAAAAGAGCTCCTTACAGAACATGACAGCCGGGCAAGGTCACTGGAAGGTCACCTCCAAGCATCCGGCTGCGTCGCGCAGGAGATGCCGCGCCCTGGTCACGTGATCACGGAGATGACAAACACTGATGGGTCACGTGACCGCGGGTCAGATGATAAATATTGGCGGGAAGAAGTGGTGTCGGTTTTCACTTTCACTGCTGACGGACGGACGAAGACACGGGCAAGATGTCGGACGACGGAGTAAGACTTTTCACTTTCTTCTGTGTCTTTCTCGTAGCGCCTCGCATGTCTTGACAACGATGATGTTATTCTTTGTAGGGAATTCTTCCTGGTGTTAAGGATATTGGAACTTTCTTGGCGGATGAAAGACATCTTAGAGATCGCTGTGTGGTCCTGCACTGTCTTGGGAGGGAAAGCCTACATAAGCCGGGCTTTAGTTGCTGCTGAGAGATGTTGGTGTGTGTGTGTATGATGAGTGAGGGTGTGTGTGGGGGGGGGGGGGGGGGGGTACTAGCATTAAGTGTTGATAGAAGAGTTGAGTCCTCAGTGTTTCTGTGCGTTTTCCGTCCGAACAGTCCAGTGGAAAGGGGAGTACTTTATTACCTGTATTTGAAAGTGTGGAGAGACGGGCGATCTCTTAGTATCTCTGTACATTTTCTGTTCGAGTAGTCACGGCTGTTTCGTGCAGTCCAGTGCCCATAGGCCAGTTCTGCAGGAATAGCCTAGATACCTGCACAGTGTCTTAAGTGTGGATAGACGGGCGAGCTTTCAGTATGTCTGTGCGTTTTCCGTCCGAATAGTCACGACTGTTCTCTGCAGTCCAGTTCTACAGAAATAGCCGAAATACCTACACGATGGTTTAAGTGTGGAGAGATGGGAAGAGTTCTCAGTATTTCTGTACGTTTTCCGACTGTATAGTCATGTTCATCGCATTCCGGTTATGCAGGAATAGCCCAAATACCTATAGCTTTCTTAAGTGTAGAGAGGCGAGGCTAGTCCTCAGTATCTCTGTACGTTTTCCGTCCGAACCGTCACGTTTCAACAGTCCAGTTCTGCATAGAAAGCTCGAAGAGGTTGTCACATACTAGTCTATAATCGCCTCATAAGGCCGTGTGTTGGAATACCTATACTTGTCTTAAGAGTGGATAGACGGGACGATTTTTCATTAGACGATTTTTCATTATTTCTGTACGTTTTCCCGGTCCGTCTTGTCACGACTCTCGCAGTCCAGTTCTGCAGGAATAGTATTGTCACGTATCTATTATCGCCACATAAGGCCGCGTGTTTGACGAGTGTCGGGGGTGCCGCGGGCTACAGGGTCTGGGGGTCGCAGGCTTCACAATCTTATCCTATTAACGTTCTAATAGCCTAGCGTATCGTACGTAGCAGGCCCTAGCTACGGCCGAGTATTGATATTGACGTTTATATTTTAACTATCACGTACGCCCTTCTGTTCCGATGGCCCCGGAGTTGGCTGTAGGTAAAAAACGAAGCCACAAAATTCGGCCGCTGCAGCGATCAGAAAAGTACGTAATCGGCAAAGAAACGGCAAGATCAAAATAGCCGAGGCCAGGCGTAGCAAGGGCCTGAAATGAAAGCAACTCATATCTTCCTACTCTGTGCCGCTTTAGAATAAGAACCTGTCCTTCTTGGCGTAAATGTCCTATATTTTCTTCTTGACTTACACCTCAAGACTGAAGAAGAAATAGCACTTGAGTTTCAGGGAAAACTTAGTTCTGCGACGCAAAAATCAGTCTAAAACTCAGGTAAACGATGTCGTTTATATCTGAACCACAATGAACCCAACATCTTAAGATTTCCATTCGTTTTAGCCTTTCCTCTGTCCAGTTTGATCTTCAACACTTCTTGGGAAAGTATGCTAAACCCTCGGCCTATTTGTTGTTTGCTGTCGAAGCAAACATCGCAGCTCTCTGTTGGCTCAAATCTGCTACATTAAAGACGTACCAAACAGCTAGTATACTCCTTAGAAGCTCAGGTAGAAAATGTTCAGTAAGATTTATTGAAACTTGCAAATATTTCTTATCCCTACAAATAGCATTTTCAGCATAGTTTTATTTATTGGTTCGTTACAATTCTTGCGTAGTTTGAACCTGTTCCAGTCAGAGGCGTTAAGTTACAGCTAAGTCTACCGAAGTTGACAAGATCTGCTAAATTTAGACGTCGAAACTTGCCGATGCCGCAGGGCCTCCAATATAGCGGTCTAAACTTGGACATTCGCTACATAGTTGCCTGATTTTCAAGGATAAGTTCTCAAAATTCCGGAATAGAAAACTGTCAATTTTCCAAGTTTATCATCAACAAAACAACCCCAAACAGCTGGTACCCGTCAAAAAAGAATTAGCACTCAGGGTTTCAACATTAAACTTAAGACTCTATGCATCTTTACAGCGGACTAATAGAAAAATGTACACCTCTTAAAGTTGTCTGTTCCACTTAGTGTTATCTAATTGTATGCTTATCCATACTGTATGGTTTTCAAACCTAGCGTAGTCACAGTTGTAAGACGTCCAGGTATAAAAACAGCACAGACGGCATGCCCATGTATGGGTGTACGGTCTCCCCTCTGTCCGCTGCATGCTGCGCCGACAGCTACGTGTGAGTCAACATGTCCGGGAATCATCAGCTCGACTGGAAACATAAAACAATCTTAGGGGTCTGCCCCTTGTGTGTATGTTCAAGTTCGCATTAGTTCGGTTTTGACTTTTTTTTGTCTTAGGTTAAGTTTGCAGCCGAAGAAGTAGTTTTCTCGGTTCGACAACCAGGCTGCACAACGATGGATCAAAATACTACTAGTATTCCTTCCAAACTTTACCTTAACCCAAAATGTCAATACGGAACTGTTACCGACTTGAATATGCACCTCCTTTCCACAGGAGGCTCTGACCGCTGAACGATCAAAGATTTGACAGTGCGCTGAACGCATTTCAAACCTAAAGAACCTTTCTTACGTTTCGTGTGGTTTGTTGCCTTTTAAATCATACTTTACATCATATCCAAATTATGATATGAAGGATTACGCATGGTCGCTCAGCAATGGCTGTCTAGTTGAAAGCAGAAAGTGGAGAACTCTGTGTGGTCTGGAACGTCTTGTGTACGAACAGCTTTGTGTCAGTCAACATGTCAGTCGACTGGAAACATTATCTTCGCATTAGCGATGTTTGTTCGCACCTTCGCTTTGGGGCATACGAACTGGGTTAGCGGGGTTGTGTTTAATACTGTTAGCCCCCATTTCCACGGCGCAAAGGCCGTTGGGCAATCGTTGATCAAGTGATAGTCGTTGGTCATTGAGATCCTTTAAAGATCATTTGAAGACCATTTAAAGATCATTTTAGAATCATTAGAAGATCTCGGACATCATCAAGCGCCAACTTGACTGCGTAGAGCTCTGTTGAATGTACAGTTTTCTGGACGATCCCTCAATGATCTCGCGTTTTGTGAAATCCACACTTAATCGGGGTATAATCTCCAAGAAGATGCAGGGTTCGTTTGTTTTGTACGATTAATAGCGGCGTTGTTTTTTTGTGCTACTTTTTGAGGACGAGTTGGACAGATTAAAACGTACTGGTTGAAAGGTTGCACAAACACTGGAAAAATATGTAACCAATGCTGATTTTTTATTATTAGTTTTTTTCTTTGCAAATTTTCTACCGTTTGTATTTTTGTTCGTTTATTTGAAATCCCGGGCCCATTACTGATATCAAACTGTTAACTTCTGATTGCACGGTAGTGAAAATGTTACTACACGGACTAGAATTGTGGAATTGTCATCAAACACCGCTCATTTTAGATAAGGAAACCCATTATTCACATTTTAAAGACTCCGTGTCACATGATCAACATTTCAGCCTGTTACGTGATGTATAGAAACGCTGTAGGTGGCATTCGGACTTGTGTGCTTTATTCAATACGTCACGACATTTCGAATTCTCAACCTTCTAAATGTTTGAGCGGCAAGACAACATTACTGAGAGAAACATGCAACATTTTCCAAAATTCCCGGTAACATGGTGCTGACGGGTTCTGTTTCCTTCTGTATGCGAATACCTCGAGACATTTGAGAGTTCAGGTTCTTATACTGGCTTTTCTTCCAGTAAACAGACCAACGAACAATAAGTCAGACATAAAGGAATGTTTGTTCGCGCATATGACAACATTACCCAAGAAGAAGTCCCTGAAAGATTTGCCCACTAACATATGCGGGGACTTTAAGACATCCCGGCGGAGACTTTAAGACACGCCGGAGATCAGAGAGTTCAGATCCTTATCCATGCAGAAGCAGCTGCACGACAAGTGTAACAAATGAACGGTTTAATATCATCATCACTGGAAACCCGATACGGAGGCACACAGAACTAAGAATCTCCAAGCAGATGTAACAGTCAGACTTGCTATGAGCGTACTGTAAATGCAGATATGTTCACGTGGTTTTGTGTTCGCGTTTGAAACAGTAATAGCGCTACAGTCACACAATGGAACGGCTTTTCGCGGTGGTTTTAAGTTCGCGGTAAAGAGTACACAGCGAAAATTTAAAATAAAACCACCGCGAACATTTCTGCATTTACAGTATTTGGCGTTTTTTTTCACAGAAGGTAAATATATTGCTTTTGCAACGTTTCTTCTTCTTCCTCTTCTTTTTCCGTTCAAACTGATAAGTCAACGACCTGAACCAGGCGGCTGTCACCATGGTTACTGGTTAAGTAGCAGACACCCTGCCGTGTTCGATTACATGATTTATCATTTCCAAGCCAAGTTGGGTATGTTTTGGGGGGACACCGCCAAGATTGCGGATCCGGTCTCGGATTAAACCAGGGCCAAGAATGCTCTGCCCGTTGGCCCCTGTTCTCTATAGAATATTTCGACGGACCCCAAAATAGCGGTTCCTCCCTGTCCCCCCAGGGGATCATATTACGCAACAGTGTTATTGGAGTAATTGGGCCAACATAGTCTTGGCAGTATCTTCAAGATCAGGTCAAGTTGAAGTTCAGTTCTCTTGTGAGTAGCCTGTTTGGCGGTGTGAGGCAGGAACTTTCCAAATAAAGGGGCTTACAGTCAGTTGTTAGACATGTTTGTATTTCAACTATGTCTTTAATGTCTTCGCCAGACATCTGTTACGTAATGTTGTTCGATTCCTGAGACCACGCTGACTCGATTTATGAGCTTGAGTTTATTTAGATCCAATTCTATCCAGCTATTCCTCCAATGGTCTTAAATACATGCAATACACATACGAGTAATATATTTCAATAGAAATCATAGGTCTTTCCAGCAATGGGGAAATAGCGAAAGGCTAAAATAGAGTTTTGATATTTTGAGCTTCTCTTACTTAGGTTTCGAAAATTTGACCATTCGATCCCAAGAATAAGAAAACCAAAAACAATAGCAAACAAAACGAGTGGATACTAAGTCATAATTGATATGTTTCGTACGCACTTCACCAATGCAAATGGTACATTGTATTCAAATTGTCTCGTTCTGAAGGGCTACCACATTTTGTGACACAAAAAGACGTCGACCAAATACGTAACGGTGTTTTGTGTATTTGCCTATCAATAGATACAATTTTCCTTTAAAAATGCTCCAAGGTGTGTCGATCACTTCATAGGGCAATACAACACTGGGCGCCAAGGGAGCTGACCTGAGTCACACGTGTGCATGGTCTGAAGATAGATATGGACCTGACTGTATTTATATTTGTTTACCTATCTATCTATCTACTTAACATTAACTGGATATTTATCATTCTAGGGAAGAGCGAGTGACTCCTTGACTAAGGATCAGGTTGAAGGTAAGTTTGGAAATAATTAGGCTTGTTTCTTTCTGTGTCTCTCTTTAATATGTCTGGACCCTACGTTGCTTTTAAAATCACGCCGCAAAACCCTGTTCCGTTTACTCTTGCATGTACCTTTGGATATGGGTTTTGAAGGGGACAGTACTGTTTACACTTGACGTAAGGGGTGAAGTCTGTGATCTCTGATTGCCATGCTTTATTTTTCTAAATTTTTCGACCGTGACGTGCCTTTTTGAAGCTTGCGTGTGTGTGCGTGTGTGCGTGTGTGTTTGTATGTCTGTGTGTTTGTGAGGGGTGGTGTGTGACATCTGACATCTCATGTTTTTTTTGTTTCCATCCCATCAGAGCTGCAGATGGCGTTCTCCATTTTCGACCGTGACGGTTCCGGCGAGATCAGCACACAGAACCTGGGGACCATCCTGAAACAGTGCGGACTGAACCCCAGCCGTGACGAGCTGGACGCCATCATGGCGGAGGCTGACGAGGACGGTAAGGGCGCGGCTCATTAGTTCTGCCGTTTCGAAATAGATCTTTCCTTTTTTGAAATCACAGCTTGGAGCCTAAAACTGTGAGGACTGAACTCCCATAACGTGGGAAATAAGATCGAGAAATCACACAGATAGTTATGATTACCATTATCTTCTGATATAGTCGAAAGGGCCCCCAGGAAACGGCACAATGGACTTATTGATACGTGATGACTAATATAAATACGACCATTAGGTACTAGTACTATGGCATAAACCACTGCATCCATCCATCAGGTCGTGACAAGTTCACAAGCATCAGGCATGAACCACTGCATCGGGCATAGACTACTGCGTCAGGACTTTGATTTTCCTTCTCCTCCCTCCCCAGGAAGCGGCACGATGGATCTTGACGAGTTCCTGGAGCTGATGACGAAACAGATGCATCGGGACCAGTACGCATGTTTAGATATAAACCTGTACGTCAGAACATGTGTAACATAAACGTTGTTTTCCCTCAGGAAGCGGCACGATGGATTTTGACGAGTTCTTGGAGCTGATGGCGAAACAGATGCACCAGGACCAGTACGAGGTGGACGAGAAGGAGGTCCGCGCGGCCTTCAGGATCTTCGACAAGGACAACGACGGCTTCATCAGCATCGAGGAACTAAGGGTAAAAACTCACACATATCATTTCTTGCAATAAAAATCAAATACTATGCATTTGTGTGCATGAACATATCCAAAATCCTTCTTTTAAACATGTATACGCTGACAGTTTCGGTCAGACTGGCTATTGTGGTTCAGTCTTTTACATCACCTGACAACACTGCTCGAAATGTTTGTCAAAGGACCGACCGTGTCGAAAAACCAACATGCATTTTGGACTTGAGAACTGTAACTGGCAGGCCGGGTTTAGAATCGCAGGATTGACAGCTACTTTAGTCGAAGGATCTATCATATGTAGAGAAGCCTCATTATGTGTATATTTCTTTGGGTGTTTTTACAGACCATGGCTGATGCATGTAGGGAGGGCCTGAGCGACGAACTGAAGGATCTGCAGCATGTAACGTCTTGTTGTGTACTTATCTGTTTGCTTGTTTGTTTATTTGCTGACAGACCATGGCTGATGCGTGCGGGGAGGATCTGAGTGATGACGAGTTGCGGGAGCTGGTGGATGATGGAGACGGAGACCGGGACGGCAGGCTCGACTATGAAGGTGAAGATCCTGGTCTTATTTTTTTCGTATAACCGGTAAACCGCCTTAATGCGTATAATATAAGAGATTCGAGTCCAGTAGCTTTATATCCTACGCGGATGTACGCTTTACGCCGTTTAACAGCACTTCGTGCCCATTACCAGTTTCTTCTTGGAAAGCGCACCACCTGAAAGATGTACTGAAAACGACTTACAGAAACATTTCGAAGCCTTGCATCTGCTTGAAGATCAAACGATCCACATCTCCTGTCACGGTGCGGCCATCATAAAACTTTTCTCATTTGCAAAATTGTTGTTCTTCTACAGTAACCAAGGACCTGGTCATATTCGTCAGTGTGCGATTTCAAACTTAGAGCAGTCGTGCACCACATGTCGTATAAGATGTAGCTGTCTTGTTACCGAAATGCTATCTTAGTTCCTTGCCGGCGGTTGGTTCTGTCACGGTCTACTTTTAAGTCGTTTGACGTTCTCTGACGAATGCGATCGCGCTTTGTATATTAATATATGTCTGTAGCCTCTACCAGGCTCCGCGGGATGGCTGGAAAAACAGTAGAAATTGGCCGTAATAGAGTGCCAAGGGAGTTAGCTACGGAGAGAGGACAGTCTGCCATCCTCTCTCCGTAGCTAACTCCCTTGGCACACTATTCACTCTATTACGGCCAATTTCTACTATAATTTTTTCCAGCCATCCCGCGGAGCCTGATAGAGGCTAATATGTCTGTGCGTCATGTAAAAACTTTTTTTCTCGATTGAATAGCAAGGTTCTTTTATTCACAACCAAGTATTTTACAAGAGCCGACGTTTCGACAACTGTCTGTCATCTTCACCAGGACAATACTGACTAGTTCACAGTGCACTAAAGCTAGATGTTACTACTAACAATGCAGTCCCAAACGTTTAGTATTGTTACATTAAAAGATACTGTTAAGCAACAATGGTGAGATGATGCGGTTCCAAATGTAAAGTGTTGTCACATACTTGAATATTGTTAAGCAACAATGATAAACAATTGTCAGTTGTTAAGAATGTGGTCCCAAATGTGACTGAGTCTACACCTATAGTCTGAGTCGAAACGTCGGCTTTTGTAAAGTACTTGGTTGTGGAGAAAAGAACCTTGCTATTCAGTGAGTCATTCGCCAACCTGATGAAATTATTCACGGATGTTTTCTTCGATGTTTTCCACAGAGTTCAAGGATTATCTTGCGTCCCTTCAGATCAAGTGGTGAGAAGTGAAGACCGCTGGTCCTGTCTATCCCAAGCAACACGTCACGCCAACCCGGCACACAGGATTACACTAGATACAAAAATATGCTCAAAACAGCTTAACTCCAAATTTTAAGCCAACTTTGAAAACTATATAGATCCTATGATTTATATGCAGTCTGTAATATTTTCATTTCTTTGCAACAAGAAACAGAAGTCAGAATGTTTTCAGAATGACATGAAATTCAAGTGTTTGTCTGTTTCTATTCTTTGTCACCGCTGACGTTTCCACGTTTGGATTATGAGTGTTTTGATAGAAGTTAGGTGTACGATATGAACCATGGCAACAGCTAAAGTATATTTGCAGGAGTTTACTAGAACCGCTTGGACGTTAAAAGGAAAGGTGCAAAAACACAGGCTGTGTTCTATCTTGTCTTATTTCCATCGTATGTCTGTTATATCATCTTGTCTTGAATAAAGAATGGGCGACACTTCAGCACGCTCATGGCAAAAACACCAGTTTGTGCAGTATTTTGTTGCGTACCGATCGAGATCCATATTAGTTACCTTTTTTCATTTGAAATAAACTATCCATTAAAATCATCTGCCATGGGAGACCTTTGTCAGAATTGATTTGAAGATGCAGAAATATTCCCTGTCGTTTTACAACTTTGCCAGAAGATGCGTTCATGTAAAGCTTTACTGGGGGACCGATAATCTCCAAGCAGATGTTGGGGTGGCAGATTGTAATGTGTTCCGAATGGCAGTCTTCTCTGACAATAACTCAGGTGGTTAATGGTTAGGCCATGACGTCACGGAGTAACAAAACACAAAGCTTCACGAAAAGACCAGACTTTCTGCTTCCTATATCTCTTCATTTCGGATCAAAGAACAACATCATAAGCCACATTGCATCAGATCTTTATTCATCAAACTTGAAGACAAAAACGACTCTCATAGAGCACGAAGATTCACCGAATCCTAACCTTATCTACAAGTGTGCTCGGATAACACCTGCTTCAACTAGTCGTCGCCTCACGTGCAACATTATGGCGGTGTGTTTGGTCTACTGGCCAACAACACCTAATATACAAGCAGATGTAAGGATCCGGCCCAGTCTCACTGTTTTGCGTGTGTTTTTTGCAACATTTACTACGTCTTTCTAGCAGTACACCTTTTAAACTCTTCATCCGTTCCTTCCAAGGTACGTGACTCGTGCGGAGATAAAAAGGTGCACGGTAGGAAAGACCTAATCTCCTAGAAGATCTACACGGTGCACCGAAAATCATATATGCTAGCCAGATAAGCTCCAGTCAGCCAGATAATCTCCAGGAGCTTATCTGGCTGACTGGAGCTTATCTAGCTAGCATATACGATTTTCGGTGCACCGTGTAGGTCTGCTTGGAGATTAGGAAAGACCCACTAAATGACACAAAAACACGCGGAAAGCAATAAGACTGAGCCAGCCCATTACATCTGCTTGGACATCAAACACCACCGCATCAACACTGCTATAAAGAATGGTACATGCTGCAAGCTAGCTGCATTAGGCACGTCTCTCTCAGAAACATTTAATCTCGAAGACAATCACATGTAATGTTCTAGTCTGCTGAACGTTAAGCTCCTTAAAGAACATACTCTTAAGACACCACGGGAACTGGCCTAGTCTGACTGCTGTAATCTTCAAGCAGTTGTGGGGTGCTGGCTCGTTCTTTTGGTCATGTCGCTCTTTCTGTACCTCCTTCAAGTACAGTGAAGTGTTCACTGAGATAACGCAATGCTTGAAAGTTGTACAAAATGAACAAATAGACAACAAAAAAAGAGCTAAAACCCTACTTCTGCCTACAGATTAGTATATCAGCCTTACTTCCACTTAGATTAGTAACATCAAATAACGTTTTTGGACATCATCTAAACAGAACATAAGGAACAAAAACGAACACATAAACTTACAAACTGTTATGAACTGTTAAACACAAGTGTTGACCTTTCCTTTCAAACTAGAACTAACAAAAGCCACGTTTCTTCTCATATTGAGCGGGAGACGAGCTTAATTCTGTATGAGCAACTGTTTTTCATACTCTCTGAACGTTGCCACGCTGTGAACTTTGACCTCAATGGCGTCTCCGAACGCTTGGAACTGTGGGAGTTTGTACAGGAACCGATCTACGGCCTCGTTTCGCTCCGAGGAGAACAGAACCACCATCTGGAGGGAACAACAAAAACAACATTGTGTAAAAAAATGGCGATAAAAAAGATTGGGTGGCATCAAGTTTTGGTGAAAAATAACAGTTAAGGAAGGTGACGTTAAGGAAGGTGACGGGAACCATACTAGAACTAAGTTGTCTTTTATGTAAGAAAAAAAGCTCATCTTAAATCATGATTAGCAAGCCAATGGTGAATTATAAATGGCATGAACAAGTACTTGAAGTAGTTCTGTCAGGTAAAACTTCAATCATACATTCGGACAAAAGGGGCTCTCTCTCTGAGCCCCACGTCTGTTGGTCCTCAAACTACAAGTATAATTATACAATTATGTTGTTTTTAACATGTGTTATAAGATAACTGACGTTTGGTAGCAAAGGACACCACTAGTTGGTTCAGATAAGCAGGCAAGTATTGTGTGCGGCTGTATGTACCTTAAGGGCAGTGAAATAAAGTTATCTACTCACTCTTGTGCTTCCTACGACCTTGAAAGGCTGGAAGTAGTCGGCTGTGGAAGGGTCTCGCAGCTCCGCAAGGGACTCAGCGTCTTCTACCCACTTAGACACAAGTTCCTTCATCGGGACTCCTGAAACACAACATACAAGAATAAACATAAAATGATAACAAAATTGTCACAGCGTCCTAGTTACATCCCCTTGTACACCAATACGTATATCTACCTAATAGCATGTAGGTCAATATATGCATGATACCTCTATAAAACCAATACAGAATCGTCATGATTACGTAAAGTGTTGCTAATGCGATTACAATATTTAAAAAAAAATATATATATACACCCCTGTACAGTTATGCATTTAAATTCATGCATATAGGGGGACTCTCAAAAACATGGGAAAGGAAAGGTAAGGGTAAAGCAGTCATCCTCAGTTGAGCTGAAGCATGATGCTTTTTCAAGTAGCTTAATTTAGTGGCAGTGCAATGCGGCTTCGCTACGATAATAGAGCAACTCATTTGCCCCGCCACACGTTGGCGACCTCACTGCGATCCGACGATTTCACAGACCTCTCAACGAATTTCATCAAGAAAAAAAACACGAATCTTTAAGCTTTGAGTGCTTTTTGTCTTTGTAGTCATACTTGAAACATGATATTTTCATCATCAAGTCAATGGTAATTAACACAAATCCAGCTTAGGACGCAGCGACGCCGCCAATGTGCCACGTGTTCAGTGAGACAGGGGCTTCAGATACAAAGTTTGTTTGAACTATTGGCATAAAACTTTGTCTTGAGTTAATCTTCTTTTAAAGACTACTTCAAGACATCCTAAATTGTCTTAACCTCATCAACATATCTACTTTTGGTATAAAACCTGGTGTTCTCAGTCCTATCGTTTGTCACTGACGAAAGACAGTGGATGCTGTCTGAAACGTCTGACTGTTTCAAAATTGTATCCAGTTGCTTGAGTAATTATTTTTGGCGTATCTTACTGGATGTCTAACTTTCATCAACGTAAAGTTTGTAATATTTCCCCACCTGAGTCTTTGGCATGAATGTCTATGTGGAACATCCACTCGCTCTGTCTCCCTCCGAAGGTCTCCATGACGTCCATGTCCTTCACGCCGCCCGTGGTGGCCAGGAAGGCGTGGTAGTGCGCCAGCGGGGTGGTGCGGACGGTCAGGCGGGCGGCCAGCGCGGGCTGACTCCGCCAGTAGTTGTACAGGAGTGCGCTCACCATGTGGGGAGAGGAGACGTTCACGTCTGGGGAAAAAATGTGCAAAATCATCAATTTCAGTGATTATCATTTTTAGTCTTAACATTTTTGTGACAAAAGTGAAAGCTGTGGAAAATGTGCGAAATTATCATTTTTAGCACACATTCTAACATTATTCACTACTTGATGTCAAAAGTTTGGAGAGGCATGTTCCTGTCTGGGGAATAGCATGTTGCCGGTACTGTAGCAAAGACATTCAGACCGAAAGCTTCTAAACCACTGGGCGTGTAAGTAAGTATTGATCCGACAGAATGAACGATATACTCACATATAAGGTATTTTGGTTCGGCATCCACCTGTAAAAGATATAAAACATGTATTTAGAAATCTCAACACTTCATCAACAAAATCTGATCATCTGTCACTAGTACGGAACGTACACATGCATCTCCCTGTTTTTGTTGTTTCACTGCAAGCAAAATGAAAGTTGTATGACACAATAACACACACAATCACAACAGGACCACAGCAAGAATATCAGGTTCCCGAGGGTGGGCGGAGCAGTGCCAAATCCACATAGTTGCCCAGATCTCGGGATCTATCTATTTTAATTTAGAACCGGCTGTCTTTCCGAACAAATAATATAAATACATATATCAAAAAGGACATGCATTTTTGGTGTCTTGAAGATGTTTGAGGTGAAATGCAAGAGGAAGGAAGTTGAAATGTAAAACCTCCTTGACCAAGACCATGACAAATTCTCTGGCGAGAGTTTAGCAGCTGTTTTGGGGTCACAACAGGTCAATCGAGTATGGAGGATCCACGCTGCCGATTTTGGTGCTGTTTCGTTGCATTTTGCGGCGAAAACGTCGATTTTGCGGCCGATTAGCGGATTTTATGGCCATAACACATTTTTATTTTCTATAATTAAGAAGAAGTGAAGGTAAATTATCGCTTTTATTGCCGGATTCGTTAAGAGAACCGTTCAATCTTCACACTCGCGTTCGCGCCAAGGGGTGATATGTGCGGTTCGGCGGATACCGAGACTTAATTAAAACCTAATTAAAAATCAATAATTTCACTATAAATATAGTTTATTACAATATTTTCGTTGGCGCCAGCGCCAGTTTGTAGCTTTTATCATTATCCGTCAAAAAAATGAAGTTTTGTGTTGTTGGGAATTTCCAAAGTTCTGTATTTTTTCTTCGAAAATATTTATGACAAGGGCAATAAAACATGATGACGTCATCCATATGGTTCCAAAAACTATATTTGGAATTGTTATGTTCTTTGCTACCAATATCCAGTACAAAATAATTTTTCTCTCACTTCTTTACTGGTAAAATAGTACAAAGTCAATTTCACTGGATTAGCCGCCCTGCAAACCTTAAGAGTTTCTAAGAAGGAAGACTTTACCTTGAGCATGTGTATGACAGAGTCCATAAGAAGGAAGACTTTACCTTAAGCATGTGTATGACGGAGTCCCTTGGGTTCTTAAGACTTTCTAAGAAGGAGTACTGCAGAGTCTGTCCGATGTGCACCACGCCCTCGTCGTACTCGGCCGTGGGGACGACTGTGATCTCCAACAGGTACAGGGACCCGCTGTACTGGATATCTGGGCAGGGAGAACAGTTTTAAACAGTTGGATTACACAGAAAGGTGAACCATGAATCATTGCAAAATGCTTTCTTAGCCCCTTTTCCGAGCTCCAAAGACACCTAATGTTGGAAGCCCTACACTTGATGTGTAGTGCAGTCCCACATATTCCTTTTGACAGCTTTCGTATCACACTTTAATAACTGTAAATCTCGCCACCCCTAATTCACGACACCACGAATATTCATATTAAAGTGCATTGCTACTGTGTAGGAGACTTTTTCAACTAAGAACTTAAAACAGCACACAACCTCCTTTTCCCCTCTATTGTGAATATGAATAAAGTTATAATCAAGTTAGGTCTCTCAAATATATTTTGGTTGCTCCCAGAACATGTTGAAGTGCATGAATAATCTCCAACAGATTTTCGAGGACCAAGTGAAAAACCACACTTGTTTCCCCTAAAGACCTGATTGGAGATTTGTTAAATAGGCTTCAAGTTGTTGTATGTCCTGGTTACACAAATATGGACAGAAACTAAAGCTGCAAATTTATGATAATCAGACTCTGTTCGTACCTCCGCACGGCGGGCTACTGATGACGTCAATGGCGCGCTGCTGCTTGCAGGCCTGCACCTCCAGCGCGCACTGGTTCGGGTACTCCTTCCCGTCCGAGCCGCACACCGCCACGGAGTCCACGATGCACACCTAAAAAAAGGAAAGGAAAATAATCTCGAACCAGTTGAACTCAAATGAACTCAAAGAACAGATGAGCTATTCTTCCAATGGTCGTGACAGAGAAGACAGACACTATATGTACAGTATTTACAGGTTCATTGTTCTGGGGAAATTTCCCCAGCTCTTTTCTACAAGCACAATGAACAGTGGACCACGGCTTAACGTCCCGTCATAAGGACTGCGACCTTTTCCGTTAGCGTGCATGTCGGGGGAGTGACACAGCCGGGATCGAACCCGGGGCTTCTAGTTCCAGAGGCAAGATCGCTAATTAGCTGTTAAGCTAATTGTGGATTCTAATAGCGAAGCTGGTGTGTTACGCCGAAGGGCGGTTATACCGGCTATACAGATACAGGTAAATACAGAATAAACTTAAACAAACACAAACCACTGGACTACGCACGCCACCTACCTCGCTGCACTTGCACTGCCCGGACCGGTCGCGCGTCCCTCCGTAGCGGCAGCTGCCCGCGTTGTTGTACCCGCTGACCTGGTGCTCGCCGTACGCCGTGGAGGCCGAGATGGAGGCCGCAGCGCCGTTTCTCTCTCTAAAGCAAGAGGTAGGAAGAATTGGTACTGATATTATACAGTATAGGATACAGAATAGATACAGATACAGATTATGCAGGAAGAAATACGACTGTATCCCTGTTTCTTCCACAGTACCAGTCCTGTATTTTCTGATTCTCATAATCAAAACCTGAAATGCATTTTGTGCTGATCATATGCAACATTGTACATATTGTTATAATAGACTTTAATTCTATATAAATCTCAGTTATTGCTATCTGCCAACTTTGTACTTTGTAACAGTACAGGGGGTATCACATTCCACAGAAGGCAGGAATCAAGCATTCAGATTCAAGCAAAAAAAGGGCCTTTAAAATTTGAAGAGAATGTAGATATACTCCATTTCATCTGCACGATCCGTCCTCAAATATCGTCGAGCAAACACAATCTTCAGTTGGTATAAATCATATACATTCAGCACTTAACATCTTACACAGAAAATAATGGAATGCAGTATCTTAATTCCAGCAAATATAACAAGAGGCCTTTAATAAGATACAAAAATAATTTTGAGATACGCACAAGATTTCCTCCTCGACCTCGTCAAACAGCGACACGCCCCTGACGGTGACCTCCAGGCTGTCTCCGAACTGTTTGAAGCGCGGCAGGCGGCTCAGGTGGGTGTCGATGAACTCGTTACTGGGAGCAGACATCAGGATTATGTCCTGCACAAGACACAAAGTTATAGTTTTACATATCGGTTGTACAGTCAAACCTGCCTAGGCGACCACCTTTTCAACGCGACCACCTGGCCATGGCGACCGCTTTTTCTCGGTCCCGAAAATTTTCCCCATAGGCACAAGCATTAAGCTGCCTGCCCAAGGCGACCACCTGTCCAACGCGACCGCGACCGCCACGAATTGGGATCACACAGAGCACAATCCCTGCCCATGGCGGCCGCCTAATTTTCAAGCGTGTGGTGACATCGGATCATTTTGCTGTCGGATTTCACGAAAATGTTTTCAAGACCTTGAAGGACAAAAATAAGGACAAAAATATATGGAATTGCAATGTTATAGCATCGATTCCTCCATGAAGTGTTTTGATAAAACGTTCCCCTATAAACATTGTAAAGACAAATGTTTTTTGATGTTGTTGTGCCTCTCGTAATCTTATAGTTTACCGCAAACTCAGTTCGGTTTAAACTCAATTTTCAAAACGAATACGTAGTGCATGGCGCCAAAAAGTCAGATTTCACAGAAATTACTATCTATTTCTTGTAGTTTCAACAAAAATGTGTCTGTGTCTTACTAAATTCCGCCGAAAAATGATTTCGTGGCGGGCAAAACATCGGGCGAGAAATGTTGTTCCTTGGTCCTGACGCCATCTTGGATTTGGCACGGCCCAGATTTGGCGTACCGCTGACCTTTCTAAAACACGATGCTTTTGTGTATGAACATTTACGAATACTCTAGTTATTGATGAAAATTAATATTCTTATTTTCTTTTTATTTCCATGAATCTCACAAACCTTTATTGAACGCTGTGCGTTCTGGCTGCAATGACTTACCTTTCGATGCGGTTGCACAGAGCTAATGCCGCGCCGACGCGACGAAATCACACCGTTCCGTTTTCATCTTTAGTTGTCAGATCGAAAACTTTTTGCCCCTTTATGCAGCGGTCGGCGCCCCAAAAAAGGCTGGGGCCAGCAGGTGTTTTCTAGGGATTTGTCTTAGGCCTTAAAACTTCGATGATGTGCATGTGTGTGTGTGTACTATTAAATGTAACGTGTAAATGCGGGAGGCGGCTGCGTTTGTAGTCAAAATATTATATGTATTCGATTGAAATGGATTGAGAACCCATGTATTTGACTACAAACGCAGCCGCCTCCCGCATTTACACGTTACATTTAATAGTACACACACACACATGCACATCATCGAAGTTTTAAGGCCTAAGACAAATCCCTAGAAAACACCTGCTGGCCCCAGCCTTTTTTGGGGCGCCGACCGCTGCATAAAGGGGCAAAAAGTTTTCGATCTGACAACTAAAGATGAAAACGGAACGGTGTGATTTCGTCGCGTCGGCGCGGCATTAGCTCTGTGCAACCGCATCGAAAGGTAAGTCAGTGCAGCCAGAACGCACAGCGTTCAATAAAGGTTTGTGAGATTCATGGAAATAAAAAGAAAATAAGAATATTAATTTTCATCAATAACTAGAGTATTCGTAAATGTTCATACACAAAAGCATCGTGTTTTAGAAAGGTCAGCGGTACGCCAAATCTGGGCCGTGCCAAATCCAAGATGGCGTCAGGACCAAGGAACAACATTTCTCGCCCGATGTTTTGCCCGCCACGAAATCATTTTTCGGCGGAATTTAGTAAGACACAGACACATTTTTGTTGAAACTACAAGAAATAGATAGTAATTTCTGTGAAATCTGACTTTTTGGCGCCATGCACTACGTATTCGTTTTGAAAATTGAGTTTAAACCGAACTGAGTTTGCGGTAAACTATAAGATTACGAGAGGCACAACAACATCAAAAAACATTTGTCTTTACAATGTTTATAGGGGAACGTTTTATCAAAACACTTCATGGAGGAATCGATGCTATAACATTGCAATTCCATATATTTTTGTCCTTATTTTTGTCCTTCAAGGTCTTGAAAACATTTTCGTGAAATCCGACAGCAAAATGATCCGATGTCACCACACGCTTGAAAATTAGGCGGCCGCCATGGGCAGGGATTGTGCTCTGTGTGATCCCAATTCGTGGCGGTCGCGGTCGCGTTGGACAGGTGGTCGCCTTGGGCAGGCAGCTTAATGCTTGTGCCTATGGGGAAAATTTTCGGGACCGAGAAAAAGCGGTCGCCATGGCCAGGTGGTCGCGTTGAAAAGGTGGTCGCCTAGGCAGGTTTGACTGTACTCATAAATTCGTTCCTTGTTTGTACAGAAAAAGACTGACCCTGAGACTTCCCACGACTTTGAAGGGGCGCAGGAGAGAGGAGGATTCTGGGTAGGGTCGGTTGGAGGCCAGTGCCTTGGCGTCGTCAGCGATGGTGGAGTGTATTCTGTCCATGTTCAGCTCTGCAGAAACACATTACAAATTGTCATTAGAAGTACAGTTTACCCAAGGAAGTGCTACATCAATGTTTGGGCCATTTATCAAAATAAAAAAATTCCCTTTTCTGAGGAAAACACCAGGTCAAAACAAGGCAGAGATAGTCGACTTCCCTGGCAGAATATACCAAAACTGCAGTGCATGGACACGGACATATAGATAGGCCCAAAGAAACTTCACTCCCTTAAGTTATCAAAGTAAGTCTTCGTGAAGTTGTCATACTATTTATAGACTCATTAACGGACGAGTTATACTTACTTTTGTTCTGACTAATTCTCAGTGACCGATGGAAGATAGTGGATGCTATCTGAAACGTCTGACTCTATAGAACCTATTTAGTTGCTTAATTCATTTTGTATCATGCAGTTGTAGTGATTATAAAATCATGTTTGAATGGCAATTGCAGAAAGAGGAATATCACATGAATGTAACAGTAACAGTATCTGCTTACTTGAATCTCTGATTTGCATATCCACGAGGTAGAGGTCTCCGCCATTGACGCCGCCGAACTGTTTCAGCGTTTTCTTCTCCTGCACTAGAACCGTTGTCGCCAGGTAAGCCTCGTAGGACGACAGCGGCGTGGTCGTCATGGTAACGTATTCTGCGTCATCAGGATACGTCGTCAGGTAGTTGTGCATCATAAGGTCAAGGGTCGTTGGCACGGAGACGTTCACAACTGAAAATATAAGAAGAGATTTAATCCTTTGTAAAAATGATCTTTGAATACCATTTTAAAGGCCAAAAATTGACATTAACGACGTCTTTGTTCTGACAATATGACCAATCAATTTATTGACGAAAACGGAATCACTAACCCAGATTCGCTAGTATTGTGTCATACTAAGCACAAAGTTATATTAATAACATTTCATCCCATTTTTGACACAACAAAGTGGGTTTTACTTACATATCAGGAAAGTGGGCTCTCCGTTTACCTGTAGTGAAAATGGGAATAGAGGTTAGCAGTTTAATGCTTTATGTTATCTTCTTCATTCTTCAATAATTTTCATGACATTTTCACTTCCGCTTTGATTAGTGCTACAAATATCACAGTTTATAATGATGACAGAATTGCTCCCTCTTGCAGAACACGCAGGAACTGCAGTGTGGAAACATACGGACATGTACACATTCACAGACATACGTGACTAGGAATGTGTGCATGAGTCATCGTGTGTGTAACAGATAGATAGATCTAAACAATGCACTCCCTGGGGTGTAGTAATCATACAGAGGAAACTGAATTGGAGGGAAAATCCTTTGGATCTGATGTGTAACAAGCCTGTGTCTTTACTGTAGTATCCTCCCAGCAGACCCGATATGTTCGTTACCTCCCATAGCGGCCCTGCCCTTCCGAGCCCCTGAACATGGTTCTGGCGACGAGACCACCAAACAGCTTTCAGCCAGTCAGAGGGTTTGCTAAAGCTCATTTTGAGCAAAGCCGCAAAGGGCGCTGGTAAGCTATCAGCCAATCAGCTCACGTCTTACATAGCTACTTAATTATTCATGAGCAACCAACGATTATTTGTGCCAAATAAGGCTAGCTCATTAATTATTTATGAGCAACTGTCAGTGACGTACCCAGAACCCAAAATCTCCGTTCAAAAGATCAGGGCTGAGACCGGGAGGGTTTGCCGAACATTTCCCGAGCTAATAAAGGAGGGTGTACTGTAGATGACTTGTACAAAACAAAACTACTTCTCACCAGCAGCATGTAGAGAATCTTGTCCTCCGGTCCCTTTAAGGTGTCGCTGAAGGAGTCGCGTAGCTGCTTGCCGTACGCCATGACCGACGTGCTCTCCGTGACCTTGACCGTGACGTTCAGCTGGTACAGGTAGCCGCTGTACATGATGCTGTCCTCAGCTGAAGGGAGAGACACCACATTGTATGCATCAAAAACGTAGTTTTCTGTCATTATATTGTTTTCTTATTCTGAACATATGTTATGATTTATATGCTTATATTTTCACTGTAAATAGTACTGCTAAAAGAGGATATTTGTATAGTTTTCTTATTTCTTGTATGTTGTATTTTGCTTGTTAAGGGGGAGACAACTTGCAGAGGTGAGTGATCACCTGTTTTGTCTCCCCCTCCATTTTTGTAATGGATGAGTCTTATAAATAAATAAATAAATAAGAAGGAGCAAGTAAAATGAATGTCTTCTCATATGTGGCAAAATTGTTTAGCTGTGCAACATTTTGCAGTGAGCAACTTGGCAATGTTTTTCTTTGATAGAAAGACTAGAAAATAGCAATTTCGGGCTGCGACAAACCATCTGCATTGGAATCTAGATACCATTTTTAACACCTTGAAATGGTTAAGTCAATTGTGTTTCCCCCACCTTCAACACAATTATGCATGCACTTATGACATACTTTTGTGAAACAAATATTCACTGTGCCAAAACAGCCTCACAACTCTAGTAGACGATTGTTCTCAGTCAGGTCATCCTACCTCCACATGGTGGTGATCCGACGTTGTCGATGGTCTGCTGTTTCTCGCACGAGTCGAATCGCAGCATACAGGCGTTGGGGTACTCCCTTCCGTTGGAGCCGCACACGGGTTTGCGTTCCCGCCCGCAGGCGATGTTGCAGCGGCAGCGCCCCGTCAGCGGGTCCATCAGCCCACCGTAGCGGCAGGAGGTGGAGGCGGCGCCCGCACGGTCTCTCGGCATAAGGCCGGGGTCAGGGCTGGGCTGCCCATTCCTGAACAAACAATATTGATGTATTTGTAATTTTCGATTATCAGAAGAGATGGAACATTTGACATGATCTTTCTATTGCAAAATAGTAGGTATCCTTCCATCTTGACAGACAGTCGACTTAATCAATGCTTCTCCTCGAGCGCTGTACGTTCTACTAAACTGGTGAAACCACCCTCCTTGCTACAACAAACCAGCTTTGCCACTTGTCCCATCTAAGGACGGCATGTCGAGCTCGAAGTTCTACAGAAGAGGGTTATATTTCCATATGATAAGGTCCATAGGGAAGTGAGAAAATTTGAGCAACTACGGTATATTCTGTGTTGGAAAGTCCATCGCAATTTGAATCATCAAAGTCAAATTTTACTCTGTTAAATGAAACTAACTCACAGAAGTTGGCGCTCGTACTCGTCGAACGGAACGATGCTCTTGACCGCCACGTCGACGGCGTCCCCGAACTCGCTGATCATCGGCCACTGGTTCAAGTTCCTGTCCACAGCCTCGTTACCCGGCCACGAAACAAGCAGGAAGGTCTGCAAAAAATAATCATTTGAAGAAATGTGAATATGAAAAGACAAGAGTTGAATACCCGGCCACAAAACAAGCAGAAAGGTCTGAAGAAAAAAATCATTTGTAAACATGTTAAGAAATGTTAAAACATGAAAAGGCCAGAGTAAAATCTTTGAGGGACAATTTTGATGCATGTAAAGCAAGAATTATCTCTTCACTAGCACGATTGTATCTGACCCTGGTGCTGAACACAAGGTGCTGAATACCATCCATACTTAGAGAGAGGGCAGACAGAGTCATCCCCAACACAGGCAAAGAAAAACTAGTAAAAATGACCCACGTAATTACATACAAATAGTGAATAACGAAAAAAACTTAAGTTATGATTAGACAAAAAATAGTGCTTGTGAACGTACCCTTGTGCTGCCCAGAACTTTGTAAGGCATCATGAAGTTTGTTGATGCGGGGTTTGAGCGTGCTGTTTGTTCCCAGTCCTCTCCCCACTTCTCAAACAGACGATCAAGCTTGGCACCTGTAATGGACAACAAAGAAGACTTACTTTTTTATCGACGTCATATAAAACACTGAGTTATTGGTGAAGTGAAATTAACAGTTCGTTGCCTGAGTGGCCTAGTAGTGAGTAACCTTGCGTCTGATCATAAAGGTTGGGAATTTGAATCCTGGCTCGTTCTACTGAAAGAACGGCTGCATTCTACAGGTTAGCAAGTTATTAGTGATGTAGTTATTGAAAAGGAAAAGATTTTTCTAAGTACATAGTACCTGTATATCTACACAACTGTCCCCATTGGGTACCCATTTGTACACCTGGGTGGAATGAGGAAAGTCGTGTAAAGTGCCTTTCCCAATGGCACAATATTGGTTGCATGTCAAGGGAATCGAACCCAGGACCTCTGGGTTCTGGGCCAGAGATCCTAACCGTTACGCAACACGACGGAACAAACTCCGTACTAAATCTTTAGCCTCTACCAGGCTCCAGAGGCGGCTGGAAAGAGTAGAAACTGGCCAAATAGACAGAAAAACATGAAAGAGGAGTTAGTCTGCTATTGGGGTACAGTTTGCCGCTCTGATGGCATATTGGACCCTCTCTCCGTAGCCAACTCCCTTGGCATACTATTCACTCTATTAGGCCAATTTCTACTATTTTTCCAGCCATCCTGCGGGGCCTGGTAGAGGCTACTTAATCCTCACCCTTTTCGTAAGTGTCGTGTGGGTAGATGTCGACAAAGTAGAGTTCCCCGTCGTGCACGCCTCCGAAGTTCCCGAAGTCGCGGTACTCCGACATGCCGACCGTCAGCGCCAGGAACATACGGTAGTCCACCAAGGTCGTCTCGATGAAGGTCACCTGCTCCCCGTCGCCAGGGTAACGGTTTCTGAAGTTTGCCGTCAGCTGGTCCAGGACGGTCGGGAGACTGAGGTTGAAGTCTGTAAGGAGTTTACACAAGTCAGTAAGACCCGTAAGACCAGCAAGCCTCATAAAAGCCGTCAATATCATTATCTTATAAATCTTGCCTACAGAAATCGCAAAAATCTTATATGGAGGCTTAGTCATATATCTATTAGAATTGACCGTATCATACCAATGGTAATCCAGTTTACATTTTTATCAGTTTAATTCAGTTACTTTTTCAAGATGTGCGGTTTAGTAAATAAAGAAGAGGAATATGGCTAAAATAAAGGTAAATCTTTGCTACTTACAGACATGGAAAACTGGCTCTCCATTCACCTAAGGGGCAAAGTAATAACGATTAGGAGGAAACGGAATTAAATATTTTGTTAACTTTTTATTATCAGTTATACATCATTAAACGCAATATAAAATATTACACATATAACAATGGATAAAGTCTTTAAACTTTTCAAATAGCAACCAGTGCTTTTCATCGGTAACTGAAGTGCAAACTGTACGTAAATGAGTCTCTGAATTGATATGTAATTCAGCTACATAAAGTACAGTTCAACATCTACTTTCAATTCAATGTCTCATCATGTTGATCCATGGGATCCAAACCATTACTAAAAGATTTAAACAGCTTTTCACAACTGTTTACAAGGTTTCTACAGATTCTTCAGATATTTGCTCCAAGACATTTGCATGGAATGAGTTGCCGGCCACAGTTAGAGTGGCTACGTCGGGCCAAACTCTTTAAAAGCATGTAAGACAGTACTGCTGACCTCTGACCTCCAGACCCGACCTGCCATATCGACTTTGATTCAAGGATTATGATTTGGATTCGACGCTCGGTTATGTATATATTATCTTTTTGGTTACTTTCTGCTCATTATTTTATGTTATTTCCTTGTTATGTTATTCAGTCTGTTTATGTTATTCTGAGCAGGGCAAGCCTGAAAAGCAGTGCGTATAGCACTGAGTGCGTCCACCCTGGATAAAGAAAACAGTAATGAATAAATAAATAAATAGACATAGTCCACCTTCATCATGTATAGCATCTGGTCCATGGGGTCTTGAAGCGTCTGTTGGAAGGAGTCGCGGATGTTCCTCCCGATGTGGAGGGTGGAGCGTTCGGCTGTGGGCTGCACGGATATCTCCACCCTGTACAGGAACCCGCTGTACTTCATTCCTGAGGGTTACAAATTTCAAACAGTTATCCACCGTTGTTGTTGTGTAGTGGCCTGCGCTTCTGTCTCTCACCACATCTGGTTCAAATTACTTGGACCAGAAGGACTGGGGTTCAAGCCCCAGGTAGGACACCTCTGGACAAGAGGCGCATTGAGTCATACAAAAGACTTTATAAAAATGGTACATACTTCTGAAACATTATGGAAGTTACACCAAGGAGGTTGGTTACACACACTCCACTGCCAGTGGACTAGCCCCCTGCTGCAGTGATTGCACCACAGTGTGGCCCAGGGCTATGAAACGGAGATGGGCACCGCCCTATACATCAATAATGGTGTGGGAGGATTTCAACTTTTTAGATATCCACCATCGTTGCACAGCCTAGGCTCTCCATTCAACACTAGGTGTGATTTCCAATTACAAGCTCTAAAATAGCCGATACGCATTGGAAGCTGGCCATAGGCAAATTGGCAATAGGCTAACGATAAGGACCAAATATGTATCATAGATCATATTGTCTAACTATGGGACTTCAACACATTCTTGCTTAGACATCCATAATTTTGAAATAGCGTATAAAACTGAGAAAAATGTGTATCATTGCAACAAACAGTTATTATGGTAGAGTCCTAAACATTTGTGTCTTATCCACATCTATACAATCTGACCATAGCAGTTGAACTCATTTTTATGCTCATCCAATGATTAGTAGTGAAGTATCCCCACAATCTTCCATGAGTAATGCTAGGGTCACATTTCCAAGCCGGGGCCCGGCCGGGCAGTTTGCCGGACCGAAAAGTATGACATAGAAGACTACAAAAGAAAATAAACATAAAGATGGTTATACATAAGCCTAATCTGTGTATATTTCTTGATATGAATTTTTATTTTACGTTCCCGTAAACATCCCGGCCGGGCTCCGGGTTGGAAATGTGACCCTAGCATAAGCGTGTACCCACCCCCGCACGGAGGCTGTCCCAGCGCGTCGATGGTCTTCTGCTGCCTGCACGCCGCGACCTTCAGCTGGCAGAGGTTATCGTACTCGACCCCGTTCGACCCGCACACGGGGTCAACGTCCTGTGCGCAGGTGTCTGCGCAGAAGCACTTCCCGGTGAGCGGGTTGCGCACGCCGCCGTACCGGCAGATGCCCGTCCGGGCGGAGCGGGAGCCGGCCGTGCGCGGGCGGGAGGACTCGACGAGCGGGCAGGGCGCCACGGCGTGGTCCGGCTGGTACCTTTTGAAAAGAGTGACAAGTTCTCATCTTGGACTTAAGTTTAATCTCTCTATACCGTAGACAGTGCTAAAACACAAAATCTCCTAAAACAGTATCTGAACTATTACATATTTGGGAAAGTACGATGCCCCTACTTCCCGGTAAAAAATTTTACTTAAATGGACTGTTGACTTCTTGCCTGCCGTGCAAAAAGATAATGAGAAAATTTCTGACACGGTAAGTTTACCAATTACACAATAACAAGCCTGCATTTCCACCCAGGCCTTTTCAAAATATTGTTTATTACATTTTCCCATACATGAATAAAAAACAACAAAACATGAGAAGAACAGAAAAACAGACATAAGGAACATTATAAGTAAGTACAAAGGCCTTACTGTATCTCCTGTTCATACTCGCTGAACGGCACGACGCTGAGGGCATCCACCTCGATTGCGTCACCGTACGCCTTGAACGTCGCCAGGTTGTACAACCTCCGGTCCACGGCGGCGTTACTGGCGCTCGAGCCAAGGACTATGACCTGCAAACAACAATTTTATTCTTCACTTGAAAGTTCCTCTGTGTTGGTAGAAGTCATTTTGAATGGAGTTTAAACTGTAAACGCCAACGCAATAATTTCGACTCACCCAGATTTTCAACTGTTCACTCCATGACAAAGACTGTAGCTGATCAGGCGATAATTTGGGTAAGTCCAATTTGTTGTGTTGGCGTTTACAGTTTAAATTCCATTGAGAATTTTATTCTTCATCTTTTTTAAATATCTATTTTTAATTTTGGATAGACAAGGACTTTCTAACGTATAGTCCAGTGCCACATACAGAGTTCAAGAACAGTAATCTTGATAAGGTAAAGGTAGTCCCATTGCCATTTTGAGGCCGTATGGCAGTGGGTTTACGTTGATATCCTTCCACCGCCTATTAACTCCCCAACCGAAGTCAGGTACCCATTTTTACACCTGGGTGGAGTGAGGAATGTTGTATGAAGTGCCTTTCCCAAGGGCACACCATCGGTGGTATCAGGGGGATGCCACACGACCCACACGATTTTATTTGCAAGGACCGACGAGATGCACATGTTAGGTCTTTGATGTACTGTCCATGGTTGCATTTCTGACGCAAAGAATATGCCATGCAAATAACAGAGTTTCATGTCAAACGCAAGCCTTCCAACATCCAGTATACACATAGAGGCAACTAAGTCTTAGCCTCCTCCCTGCTGCCTAATGCTAGGGTCACATTTCCAATCCGGGGCCCGGCCGGGCAGCCTTTGGGAACGTAAAGTATGATATAAAAGACCATTAAAAGCACAAAACGTGCCAAAGTTATCTAAGAGCATAGCTTGTGCAAATCTATTGATAGACACTTTGATTTTTCGTTTCCGCAAATAGCCCGACCGAGCCCCGGCTGGGAAATGTGACCCTAGCATAACTCTGTAACCAACAGGGAGTTGGGTGCCAAACGACTACTTCAGAGTGCTAAAGGTTTAAAGGAAACTACGAAAGAAGATGAACTGACCCGTGTGCTTCCCACGACCTTGAAAGGGTGCATGAAGTCACGCTTGGCAGGATCAGTTCCTTGTACCTCTGCCGTCTGTTCCAGCTCCTTTACCCACTCCTCAAACAGCTTGGCCAGGCTCACGTCTGGAGATGACAGAAAGGAGTAACCTTGTTTGTTTGTTTGTTCAGCTGTTGCAGCGGAAAGAGGCTTTCGGCAGTCCGAGATATGGTCCTGATGTTTGAGATTTAAGGAGGCTTGCATGGCTTACCTGAGTCCTTAATGTGCATGTCCAGACAGTAGAGTTCTCCCCTGTGGACCCCTCCTTGGAACTGCGTCAGCACCTCGCTGTCCTTGATGCCCAAGGTCGTCGCCATGAAGGCGTCGTAGTGCGCCAGGGGCGTGGTCAGGATGGTGACGTAATCTGCGTCATTGGGGTACTGCTGCCAGTAGTTGTGCAGGAGCAGTTCGATTACGCTTGGTGAGGTGACGTTCACATCTGGGATGGGGATACACTTTGATAGTTACACCTGTTTACCCTGAGTATTTCACAACCTCAGGATAGTTCTAAACATGGGAACTGATCATGATATCTCAAGTTCTTTCCTGCACCATTGCGGAAGGGTAAGGCATTGTTGTGCAACATACGTTGTGCCTTATAATGGCACCATGGAAAAAGTTATCAATTGCTAGATCCAACACTACACTGGACTTGCTTCTTATAACATGCAGTAAAATGACAAGTCAAAGAAGACACTGATACTACAAATTCTGAAGATGGCTTGGATAAGTCTCAGGCAAGAGATACATGCTTGAGTTCATAACATGAAGGACAACTGAATGCCCCGAGTACTTACAGACGAAATACAAGGGCTCTCCATCCACCTACAGAAAAACACACAAAGATTGATTAAAACATTATAATATATATACTGACGGGTTTTCATTCAAAATTTAATTACCATAAACAACATCACCAATTTCAGCATCATTTTACCTTACCCAAACTTTAACCTTGAGAGTGTAGATGATTTGACCTTGTACTGACTTTCAGCATGTAGATAATTTGACCTTGTAATGTCAGCATATAGAAGATTTAGCATTGCATTGACTGTGCTCACGTAGAATATTTGACCTTGAACTAATTGACCTTGAGTAAGTATAATGTATGCCCTTGTACTGACCTTCAGCATGTAGATGATCTGGTCCGCGCGGCCCGGGCGATCCTGCAGGGTGTTCTGGAAGGCATCCCTGATGTGGTGTCCGAAGTCGGCGACTGAGAGGTTCCGGGTTGGGGTTAATTGGATTTCCAGCAAGTACAGGAAGCCGCTGTATGCAACAGCTGAACACGGGGAAGGAAGATAGGCAAGTTAATATGGTCAAGCTCAAAATCAAATAATTACTAATGAGTTGCCGAATTTTCTAAGGGAAAAAAAATCATTCTTATGAGTTCATAAAGATTAGACATCCAGGTAATAAGATATGCCAAAAATAGTTACTCAAGCAACTGGATAAATTTGGAACATTTTTCAATGAAAATATTTCAAAATTTCATCCATTTGCTAGAGTAAATATTTTTGGCGTATCATCATTATGCCTTTGAGAAAAAACAAACAAGATGTAAGCTAGACTTGTCCTTACGTCCGCAGGGCGGTTTGCCCATGGTGTCGATGACGACGCCCTTCCTGCATGCCTCCATCCTCAGCAGACAGCCGTTGGCGTACTCGTGCCCGTCGGAGCCGCACACCGGAGCGTACTCGCGTGAGCAGCCGGCCTGGCAGCGGCATGGGCCGCCGTTCGGGCCGCGCCGTGCGCCGAACTGGCACAGGGGGTTGTCACCGGGGAACGCGGGGAGGCCTTGGGCGGCATCGGGGTATCTGTGGAGGACAAACAGATGTTTGTTTTGATTATTTTATGTTTATTGCGGTCGGGTTACAAAATCTAATGCATGGCAGGCGAAGAGCTCATGTCTTTATGATAACATTGGGGCATTATGACTTCTTGAAATCAAACAGACAGAAATTAAGTCTGCCCAAATTCAATACTCTATCTTTAACGTAACGCAATTTTGACTGTCAATTTCTCTTGACACAACTTCTGACAAGTAATCCATCTTTAAAGCAACTTTTGATCAGTAATGCATATTTTTTTAAGCAGCTTTTAACCGGTAGGCACCATTTGACGAGTAAGCACTATAACTACAAGGGTACCAACTAAAGTTACTAAGAAAGCAAACACCTACTTGATTTGCCTGTCGTACTGGTCGAACGATACGACACTCATGACTTCCGCCTCCATCGCGTCTCCATACTCCTGCATGTATGGCAGCTCGTGTAGCATCCTGTCTACCGCCTCGTGTACCGCTGACGACATCACCATCAAGGCCTGAGACAGGAAAATACAACAAGTATGGTGTTAAAAAAACACAACTTTGGCGACATTTGGTACAACGCGACTGATGCACCATCCTGTCCACCGCCTCGTGTACCGCTGACTACATCAGCATCATAGCCTTGGAAGGGAAAATACAACAAGAGTGGTGTTTGAAAAATACTTTGGCGACATTCGGAACAACGCGACTGGTGCAGCACCCTGTCCACCGTCTCGTGTACCGCTGACGACATCACCATTAAGGTCTGAGACAGGAAAATACAACAAGTGTGGTGTTAAAAAAAACTTTGGCGACATTCGGTACAACTCGACTGGTGCAACATCCTGTCAACCGCCTCGTGTACCGCTGACTACATCACCATCATAGCCTTGGAAGGGAAAATACAACAAGAGTGGTGTTTTAAAAAAATAATTTGGCGACATTCGGTACAACGTAACGCGACTGATGTAGCATCCTGTTCATCGCCTCGTGTACCGCTGACGACATCACCATCAAGGCCTCGGACAGGAAAATACAAGAAGTGTGGTGTTTAAAAAAATACTTTGGCGACATTCGGTACAACGCGACTGATGTAGCATCCTGTCCACCGCCTCGTGTACCGCTGACGACATTACCATCAAGGCCTGGGACAGGAAAATACAACAAGTGTGGTGTTTAAAAAATACTTTGGCGACATTCGGTACAACGCGACTGGTGCAGCATCCTGTCCATCGCCTGGTGTACCACTGACGACATCAGCACCATAGCCCTGGACAGGCAAAAAATAATTGGTTTCTAAAATACTTCGGCGACGTTGTGCGTGTGAGGCGGCTCTTGATATAAGATGAGTAGTGACATTTTACCTAATGTTAGCAGATTACAGATATTACAGACTACTGAAGGGTTGGACTCCGTAGCCACGAGGTCCCACCCATTATAAGACACTAATAGCACTCTTTGCAAAGGCTACCAAAAGATAGCCTATACATACAGAAATACAACAAATGTTGTCTCACCCTATGGGCACCCAGAACCTTGAAGGGATGCATCAGGCTGGCCTGTTCCGGATTCTGCCGAGTTTCTGCCATGACTTCAACCGTCTTCTTCAGCTGGTTAGAGAACTTCTCTAACTTCACACCTGGACAAGATAACCAAAACATGCTCTCAACTTTATACAGGCTGTAAGTTAATTATTTCAGCGGATTGCCTCATACTCGTACAGTCGATTTTATTGAGAAAGGCACTTCTTGATAGATCCAATTTCTGTGATAGCAACAGGGAATACCTTATAACTCTCAATACCATTTCTCGAGCACAAGCAGGAAATTAGTAACAATTACACATTTTGGACTTTCCAATCCATCCTTACATGATTACATCCCTCCAGGATAATACTTCATGTAGGACAGTTTATCTATTATCTATTCATCTATTTACAATCATTCACACAAAGTCATATCTCTTCTATATTTTCAGTAACCCTAGACTAAAAAAAGAAACATTATCATAACATTGCTGGGGAGATCACGTTTGACCTTGACCCCTGACCTACCCGTGTCCTTGGCATGGAAGTCCACGAAGTACAGCTCTCTCTCCTCCTGACCTCCAAACTGGTTCAGAACTGCCTCCTCGGTCACTTCCAGGGTCGAACGCAGGAATGCTGGGTAATAAACCAGGGGCGTGGTCGTGATCGTCATGTTCATGACGTACTCGGGGTCACTCACCCAGAGGTCATGTATCAGGTGGTCAAGGTCAGTCGGCAAGGTCACGTTCATGACTGCATGAGAGGAAGGACAAAGATGTTAGATGTTGCAAAATAACAAAGACGTCGCTATTCAATCAAATAGAAGCAATGCTAACATTAAACCACAAACTATTTCACACTAAAAACACAATTATACACATAGAAGTGCAGGGTACTTACATACAAGGTATTTCGGTTCTCCAACAACCTTTGGGAATTAAGATATAGGATATTAAAACCGCATCAACAACAGCAAGCACAATTTTTCAAATAAGTTGTTTTCCATTTGATATCTGTTTTCATCACTGCCTTGATATAAGAAGCACACGACCCCACTATTAGTGTCATGTGCACATACGTACGGTCAGATATTGTCCGACATAGATAATGAGCAGTGCCATCAAGTGTCCTTATAGTTATACAAAGGATTAAAAAAATGTCACAACGTTTGGCGTGGGCTGGATGTGTAAAACTATTATCAAGACCAGACGAAATATTTTAGTAGAATGGTTGTGTCTTACTTTTACATTTCCGCACGATCATATCATTGGACCTTTATTCATTTATAGATTATTCTTACACTACAACATTAACATCTAATAGATGACAGGACCCTGTTCACCTTCAGCATGTAAAGGATGGTGTCCCGTGGGTCTTGTAGGGAGAACTGGAAGGATTTCTGGATCTTCCTGCCAAACTCGATAACAGGCGTCTCACTCGTGGGTCTGACTGTGAACTCCAGAAGGTACAGATATCCGCTGTACGTAAGATCTGCAGAAATAACACGAGGAACTACAATCAAACTTCTGTAATTGGTTCAAATATCCACTATATAACTTCTGGAGAAATAACATGAGAAACAACAATCAAAATTCTGTAATTGGTTCAAATATCCACTATATAACTTCTGGAGAAATAACACGAGGAACTACAATCAAAATTCTGTAATTGGTTCACATATCCACTATATAACTTCTGCAGAAATAACATGAGAAACAACAATCAAAATTCTGTAATTGGTTCAAATATCCACTATATAACTTCTGGAGAAATAACACGAGGAACTACAATCAAAATTCTGTAATTGGTTCACATATCCACTATATAACTTTTGGAGAAATAACATGAGAAACAACAATCAAACTTCGAATTCCGTATTAGAACACGTATTCACTGTGGGGAAAAAACAGGAGAAATGACTCGTTTGTACAGTACTGGTCCCCAGTGTGCGTCAAATCTGCAGAAATAACAGTCAAACATATCAAATATACTTATCAGCTGCATGTATGTATGTATGCATGTACATGAATCAGCTACATACGACACAGTCACAGATGAGAAACTAAAGGAAATGACGGTCAAATCAAGACAACTTTACTATAGCAGTTCTCCCCTGCCTTGAATTTCATTCCATCAGCTCAGGAAAACTATGCTCACCTCATGTCACGATGTGCCTTTATTCATCCTTTTTAACATTAAGCAGTTCTTAGAATAGTCCTTTGTTCCTCTTGTCACAATGATATGAACACTTTTGGTATGTTTTTACTAAATACTGTTAAAATGTTGCAAGTATCCCTGATCAAGAACTTAGGAAGGAAATTATGACTATTATATATCAAGCAAATCTTCAATTGTTAAAATCTCACGCATTGCTTTGTCATCGTCAGCCGGGCTGACCCCTTAATTGTAGTAGCCACACAGTTGGGCAGCCCTGACTAAATGTAATAATTCACCAGGTTGTACTATTTCAGCCAGTAGGTACACATGTGAGTAATGAGGCTTTTGTAACGAGCTCGCGGCACCTCCTCGAACACGGGACCCCCATTTTTCGTCCATTCCGAAAGACGGTGCAGCTCCGACAAGGATACCCTTCCCGGATTCGATCCGGGGTCTCTCGGATCCAACTAAGAGGCTCAACTGCGAAGCCGCTACCAATTGAGCTACAGGGACATCGCAATCCACAGCAATTGGCCATTAATTCTTTGAGTAATAATCAACACGTACCACCACAGGGAGGTGGCCCGACGTTGTCGATGGACGCCTGCTGCTTGCACTGCTCCACCTTCAGGGCGCACGGGTTGCTGTACTGCTTCCCGTCCGAACCGCACACGGGGTTGAACTCAAACGTGCAGGCCTCATTACACTCGCACCGCCGCGTGGTCTCGTCTCGGGTGGCGCCGTACAGGCACTCCGCCTCCCACGGGGAGAAGGGAGCGATCGGCGCGGGGACGTCGCCCTCGATGTTCCGCGGAGGAGGAGGCACCGGCGGGTAGGACTCCTGTCCGAACCTGGTGGCAAGTTTGAGAATTGTTGGAAACATGAAGAAGGTTACTTCCGAAAATAATTTCATCAGGTTGGTAGAACATGACAGACACCGAAATGTCAGCAGGTGAGAATCACCGGTTGTGTAAAAAGAATCTCCAATATTTTATGAAGAAGATTAACCTGCAGGCGCATCGCCTGAGACAATGCAAAACAAGAGTTCCACGACCTCATATCTCCATGAACAATTCTATTCATGCAAATGACTTACACATTTGCATAATATATGCTTGGTTATAAACACCTTTATCTAACCTACACATGTTGCAATATTGACTCCTATAATTTTCCAATTAGATTCATAGTGGTGTTTTTGCATTAATTATGCAAATTAGGAATTCATTTGTATAATTGGTATCTGTTGATGCTCCACTTTCCATAAACTACATATGTTACATGTATTTGAGTCTGATAATGGAAAACACTGCAAATATGGATTTCCCTCATTAGCTATGCAAATTAAGTCACAATTAGCATAATTTGCACTGCATCATGTATATCTCTGTCTAAGCTACCTGCATACTATGTATCATATTGACCGTCCTATAATTTTCCAATTAGATGAGATATGGTATTTTGCATTAATTATGAAAATAAGGAATTTATTTGCATAATTGGTATCTGTTGATGATCTACTTTCCATAAACTACATACGTTACATGTTTTTGAGTCTGATAATGGAAAATACTGCAAATATAGATTTTCCTCATTAGCTATGCAAATTAAGTCCTAATTAACATAATTTGAACTTCATTGTGTACATCTCTGTCTAAGCTACCTGTATACTAAATATCATGGAAATCCATCGTTCCTTTGTTCAGTTATTCGCCTTAGAAGATTTTCACGATAACGCCCCTGCAGTTCCAGAGCAAGCTGCTAGGGGGCCCAAACCCACACCACGTCTTCATTACACCACAAGCTATCTGCCGCCAAAAAATCAAGACCACAGCACGTCCAGGTCAAAAGATACAAAAATTGAAGTTCTGCTGCAGTACCAAGGTCACATACCAGGGGGCCCAAAATCGACCTTTAACTTCGGCTTCACAACACCTGCCCACATACCAAATATCATCGTAATCCATCAAGAGGTTCTTGAGTTATGCTGACTACAGTAGTGCGGAAACACAAACAGACAAACACACACACAGACACACCCAAAACAATATCTCCATTTTTCATGGAGATAATGATTGAGAAGTAAAGGTGAGGTAGTATGCGTTAAAAAAGGTTTTTTTAGCCAACAATGCATGAAGCTGAGATTTGTTTAAGAAGGTCATATATATATATAGAGAGAGAGAGAGAGAGAGAACTTCACTGAACTTTTCCTTGGATATGGACAAAAGGTTGACAGTATCTCTCCTACATGTTAAATCTTTTAAAAAAAACCGTCAGGTCTAGGAAAGTCTTCACTCCAGATTATTACCTCTGCCCGGTGCTTTGTCCCGGTCGGTACAGCTGCGGCGTGCTGCCTGGAGCCGTCTGCCGATCTCCTGTCTGACCCGGATACACCGGTCTTGGCTCTGTAACAGGGGGATGGGGAGAGTTTAAAAGCAGGTATTTTCGCTTGGTCCGCAATGGTTAGAGTTACATATACAAAGCTTAAGTTACATGTTGGTGTAGAGGGAAGTGTAGGGAATACAATGTTTCAGTTGTGGAATGCAGATACACAGATATAGACTGGTTCGATAAAAGAAATGAACATTCTGGAATCCAGAAGAAGAGGGGCAGCCAAGGAAAAAAAAAGTAGAGCTAGTTTGGACAATGGAGAACAAAATAACAATCCGCCTCAGTACATACTGACACATGGCGAACACGGTAACGATGATGATACCAGATGAGGCACAAAGTTTACATTGTGGTTTCCAGAGCAGCGAAATAAATGAATCAGGCTTAGACAGTTTAATATTCAAAAATAACGGCCTTACCTGGGTAGTACGATCCTGGTCTTACGTTAGAGGTGGAACCAGCTGTGGGAAGAGAAGAGAGTTGCTTTCACGTATGTAACTCAAAAGAAATTACACCAAGCGATATTACCGCAACATCATTTACATGTAGGCCACTCTGACTTGATTTTATGGATGACATTCATTGGACACCCTAAAACTCATGGGACCAGGGAAAAAAGTTGAGCAAGGGGAAGAAAGGGTCTTTTAACCTAATTGATTTAACAAATTCACTCCTTTGGTATCCACACAATTTACTGGGGTCTGACCTGTAATCTGATACACCTCATTTGCCCCGTACCCGCCTCTGCCGTCCGCTGCACAGGCCGTGGAGGGTCCGTGCTTGTTGTAAGTGTTGTGCCCATCGGCAGACCCGAAACACTGGCCATCATTCTGCATAGCGAACACCTTAAAGCCACGAGAACGGGCTACATGGTAACACTTCTCTATGGCGTTGATACGATCCTGGGAGTCGCCATCTAGGAGCGGGTCTGAGCCTTCGAGGTCTGCAAGGACGGCGTTAGCTCTGTCCTTCCAGCAACCGAGGCTGACGTACCCACGGCTTTCCCTTCCTATGTGAGAACGAATGTATTACCATAATCTCGAGGGGGGGGGGGGGGCAAGAACCTTTTGTCAATCCGGCAAAAGTCGTAAGTGAATGTCATCCATAGAATCGGTCAGTCAGTGGCAAGGAGTCAGTGTGGCCTTAGTAGGAGTCGAAGTTCAAGTTTATGTAACGTTGTTAACAGTAGAGACAGTGACAGCGGCAAGACAAACCAACCTGGGTAATATGAGCTCGGCCTTCCGTCCGGTCTTCCTGCAATGCCTGCAAAAATCAGCAAATGTATTGATTATCACTTATTATTGATACACTTTTTTAAGACTGCTTGAATGTTTGGTCCCTTAAATGTGCAATTTGTTAGTTTCACACTAGAATTTAGCTTGTTTCAATCTTTCAGTTCTTGGTTGTCCATAGGGTACGATGATGACATAAGGGACCTGTCTCTTCGTATGACTAAGTTACAGTCCAAATAAATAAAGTTTTCGATATATTGTGTAGTTTGAACTTTTTGCCTTTCTCTCTTTTTATGCCTCTTCACATTATGCATCGAAACCTACATAAATCTGACTCAACAGATGAATAGAAACAAATCACAAAAATGCAAAGGAACCTTCTAATCATACTCATATAAACTAAGTTACTGTGGTTATTTAAGTTTCAATTTTTTTTGGGGGGGGGGGTGAACCATCAAGCCTGATGATGACATAAAATGTACGTGTTGAAAATGAACGCGTACGTTGACTCAACAGCAGGTCAATAGTTCAGAGAAATCATCGTCAAAATACAGAGAAACTTCCCCCACCTGTCCCGCCGTTGCAGGGCGGCCGGCCGGTGCTGTAGACGTCCTGTTGGTTCGTACACCCGGCCACTCTCATGGCGCACTCGTTCGCGTACTGCCGTCCGTCGGACCCGCACACCGGGTTGTAGTTGTAGGGACAACCCTGCGGACACTGGCACTGGCCCGTCTCCTCCACGTACACGGCGCCATACTTGCACTGCCCAACACCTGGGGGACAACAGGGGAAAGTCAGTCTGTGAAAGGCAAACTCCGCTATCCAAGAGCTTGTCCCAGTGGTTTTATCATTGCGTTTTTCGCACCGACCTTTCCACTGAAAATTCATGACGCCGTATGAGTTTCCAACGTTCTAGTACACATTAATTCTACTACAGAATAGTTTCAACCCTGAAGCTAAACAGCCCGCGAAAATAGGCAAGTCAGAATCATACACAGACGTAGATGCACCGAATATTACTCAAAAGGCAAGTGTAAAGATCATTTTCTAATAATGTAGTTTAACATAAGTTACTGTTGTAGTGCTCGACAGCATTTATATCTGTTATGGAGTGTCATGACTTAGAAGAAAGCTTAATCAAAGCTGCAGCAAAGCTTAGAGACAACATACTGAGAACGAACAGCACTCACCACAGCTGTAGGATGACCTCTTGACATCGCCGCGAAGCTTCAAGGTGGAGCGGTGCCAGTCCACGACGTTTCCTTGGAAGGAGCAGGAAGACGCCCTGTTCCTCTCCTCGCTGCTCAAGACGTAGTTCCAGACGTTGAAGGAGGCGAGGTCTCCGCCGTACGCTTGGAACACCTCGAAGTCGTAGCCGACGGAATCCTGCTCCTGGCCGAGGATCCACACACCACCCTCCCTGCGACAGGATAGGAGGTTTGTTTATTGTGACTACAGACTGCCTGTCATTTTGAGAGATGGCGAAGGATGGACAGAACATCTTATTCAGACTTACTCTTACTTTGGTTGTACCTTGGTATGACTCAGTTTTAGTGTCCTACTGCAGAAGGTACTGTAATGATGAATGGCGTCAACAGGGAATATTTAGCAGACAAAGTAAAGTTGAAGCACAACGACAAGAACATGGAACAGGTCCAAAGATGCAGAAAACGTGAACTTCTATGATTCCCATGTGTAGCCACGACATTTTCGTGAAAGGTGAATTTGAACAGACCTTAAAAGACGAAAGCATACATAATCAGTAATGCCATGCAGAGGTACATGTAGGTACACTTGAGAAATACAGGTGTTCAAGACATTCTTTAGAAGGCCTGTTTTTTTATGCGTCAGTCTAAGGGTTCAGTTCATACTGTATTACTATAATCGTGATACAAAACCAGGCTAATGTTCAAACGAATTCTACCTGATGGTGTGTCCCACACTCATCCCGGTTCCAGACGCCCTGATTTCTCCGTCCACGTAGATCTTCCAGTCTCCTCTCCTGCTCCTCCACGTTACCATGACAACGTGCCAGCTCCCATCGATCAGCTGGGAAGTAAAAAGAGCACTTTTTGCGATTAAAACATTCTATTAATAATGCGGTCGAATCTGACTCTGGTAGGGAAGGGGAGAAAATATTAAGTACAGTAATAAGACTTCTACTAAATGATATTACAAATATCACTAGCATCGCCAATAAGTACCAGTAGCTGCAGTGCGAAATAGAACCAATCAGTATTACCTGTAGCAGAATTGTGAAGGCAGAGCCTGTAACTAAACAGGATGACACTCAGGCTATATTGCCAGGAGGAAGGCGACAGAAACCGAAACAATGGCTAGGTATCAACAGAGAACTTTCAAATTGCTGTTTTTGCTACTGTTACAACTTGAATAAAGGTCATTTAATGTCAAGTTTATGAAGGAATGTCAACAAACCTCCAGGTCGATGAAGTCCGTCTGGTCGTTGTTGACGAGGAACTTGAAGCCACGGTTGCCGGCTTCCCCGTAGAACTGGATCTCGTTGTCCTCCTCCTCGGTAGCGTAAGAGAAGACGGTGCCGCTGTATGGGGAGTCCGTGCGGAGGTGGAAGGCCACGGTGAAGGCTTTTCCTCTTCCTCCGAAGTCTCCGGAAATCTCAGCGTAATTGTCGATGGAAAGCTCGCTGGAGAAAGTCAGCCGGTACGGACCTAGGTGTAAAAATGCATCAACATGTCAGTATCCATCCTAAAGCAAACAGTGATCATTCTACTAGATTTTTTTTCTAAGATGGTGGTCTATGTTAATAATTATCTTAATTGCCAATTTAACCATCAATCAAAAAAAGATGAAAACAGCGTTCAGGCATGCTTCCTCAGAGGCCTTTTCAACGCCATTTTTAGATAATTGGAAACAATATTCATATGGGAAAATCAGTGAAGAAAAAAATGATATTTTAGAAATGCACACTAATGTCTTGAATATTCTTGGAAGGAAGACAGTTAACGTCCTAGGCGCAACCCAGGTATCTCAAAATTTGGTTGATAAAAAGTCTTGCTCACCGCCGTTGCAGGGTGGAGTCATCCCCTCTGACACCATGATGTCTCTCTGCTGTACACAAGCCGACTTCCTCATTACACACCTGAGGGGGGGGGGAGAAAAGAGTCAATAATCTATATCTCATCCAGGCAACATCAATGCAGCTTTGAAATGAATGTAGCTACCTTGTATACTAGTCAGGAAAGATGTGTGATATCGAAAGAGAACAGATCCACTTGACAGTTTTCAATAGAGAGACCTTCAGGCCGCCTCAAAAATGTTGTTTCATTGTTGTGCAACTTGTAGTTGTACTGATGTTTGTAGTCCATCTGTCGCCTGCCCAGTAATAGTAGGTGAGACGTACCTGTTGAAGTACTCCTTCCCGTCCGAGCCGCACACCGGGTCGTACAAAAAGAAACACCTGATGTAGGGACACGCCCGATCTCCGGGGGATGTTCTGGACGTACCTGAAAACATATGGTTTTGGTATGTACAATATGTAAACAAGGCACATAAACCTTCAATATACATGCATGAACATACAGAAAAAGGAATGATTTAGACACTATTAACAGATTTCTTGAACATGTACCAATTTCTGAACTTTGGGAAAAGAGCAAAGACGACCAAGCACTACGTTCCTCTGCAGGACCCAGGTCCAGTCTTAACCTTCTCCCTGCTGCGTAAATCTACAACCAATAGGAAAGTGGGTGCAAAACGGCTGCTTCAGAGTGCTAAAGGTTAAGGAAAATTTAATGTAGGTTTACCTCTGCACAACCCAGATCCAGTTTTAAGGAAACATTAAATCTAAGTTTACCTCTGCACAGCTCAGATCCAGTTTTAAGGAAACATTAAATCTAAGTTTACCTCTACACAGCTCAGATCCAGTTTTAAGGAAACATTAAATCTAAGTTTACCTCTACACAGCTCAGATCCAGTTTTAAGGAAACATTAAATCTAAGTTTACCTCTGCACAGCTCATATCCAGTTTTAAGGAAACGTTAAATCTGATTTACCTCTGCATGGCCCAGGTCCGGTTGTAAGGAAACATTAAATCTAAGTTTACCTCTGCACATTTCAGATCCAGTTTTAGGAAAACTTTGAATCTAAGTTTACCTCTGCAGGGCCCAGGTCCGGTTGTAAGGAAACGTTAAATCTAAGTTTACCTCTGCATAGCTCAGACCAAGTTTTAAGGAAACATTGAATCTAAGTTTACCTCTGCATGGCCCAGGTCCGGTGTACTCGATGTTCTTCCCCTCCTTGCAGGCTGCGGCCCTCAGGCTGCACAGGTTCCCGTACTCCCTGCCGTCTGAACCGCAGATGTGGTCGATCGGCTGCTGGGCACACGACGTCGGGCACTCGTCTGGCAAAGGGGAATGGCAGAGGAGTATAGTTGTTATCTGATAGTATTATGCATCTATTTAGCATCCAAATCACACTTGTAGGATCTAGGAGGAACGTATCCTTATATAGAATGAGGAAATTCTCATTCATTCCGGAAGAATACAGTAAAATTGTTATTTCAGTATCTATCTATCCTTTGTTGGTTGGTTGATCGATTGATTGACTTATTGACAGTATCTATTCAGCAAATCGAATCCAAATCACACTTGCTGTAGGAAAGACCATAGTACAATAGCCATCTTGTGTTAAAAAGAATTACTGACAAAGGTATAAACACTTGTGCATGGTCACCCACCGGCCTACATGTAGTCATTGGGAAGTACAATTTCTATCAGGAAGCAAGTATTGTACGGAAAGAAACATACCTCCAACTATCTCTGGTTCAACATAGTCATCTGAAAATAAAAGATATTGTTAATAAGTAAAGATGAGGTGTGACCTACGAAAGAAAATATGGTACGAGAAATCAAAGAGACAGTAACCTTTGGTCTAGCATAACTAGATTAAATAAATACGTTGATGAAGGTTAGACATCCAGGTAATAAGAAATTGTCTTCCCTTCATTAACATATCTATTCAGAGTTTAAGTATAAAACCCAGTTCTACCAGATCCTTCTTAAGTCACTGACGAAAGACAGCGGATGCTATCTGAAACGTCTGACTGTCTCAAAATCATATCCAGTTGCTTGAGTAATTATTTTTGGCGTAGATTGAATAAACTCATGAACTTCACTTCAGCATTTTCATAAACTGTGTGTCATTTTGGAACCACGTTCTGCTATTCATGTTATTATGTTAGCTGAAATAACAACGGACACTTACCATCCTCGTCGCAGGGAGGTGGTCCGTGGACCTCGATGTCCTCCTGGTTCTGGCAGGCCACCAGCTTCAGCAGGCAGCGGTTGGGGTACTGCCTTCCGTCAGTCCCGCACACCGGCTCACTCTCGTACGTGCACTGGATGTCGCAGTAGCACTGGCCCGACTCCGCATCGTAGGTCGCTCCAAAACTACAGGATCCTACACAAGAGTAAAAATACTGTGTTAACGTAATCTGTCCCAAACATTGGCTCGCTCTCAAATACACTGGATGCCACTGGTCTGACTTCGCACCGTAGGTCGCTCCAAAACTGCAGGATCCTATACAAGAAAGAGTAAAATACTGTGTTAACGTAATCTGTCCCAAACATTGGCTCACTCTTAAACGTACACTGGATGTCTCAGTAGCACTGGCCTGAATCAGCATCGTAGGTCGCTCCAAAACTGCAGGATCCTAAACAAGAAAGAGTAAAATACTGTGTTAACGTAATCTGTCCCAAACATTGGCTCACTCTTAAACGTACACTGGATGTCTCAGTAGCACTGGCCTGAATCAGCATCGTAGGTCGCTCCAAAACTGCAGGATCCTAAACAAGAAAGAGTAAAATACTGTGTTAACGTAATCTGTCCCAAACATTGGCTCACTCTTAAACGTACACTGGATGTCTCAGTAGCACTGGCCTGAATCAGCATCGTAGGTCGCCCCAAAACTACAGGATCCTATACAAGAAAGAGTAAAATACTGTGTTAACGTAATCTGTCCCAAACATTGGCTCACTCTTAAACGTACACTGGATGTCTCAGTAGCACTGGCCTGAATCAGCATCGTAGGTCGCCCCAAAACTACAGGATCCTATACAAGAAAGAGTAAAATACTGTGTTAACGTAATCTGTCCCTAACACTGGCTCGCTCGCAAATGTACACTTGATGTCACAGTAGCACTGGCCTGACTCCGCATCGTAGGTCGCTCCAAAACTACAGGATCCTACACAAGAAAGAGTAAAATACTGCGTTAACGTAATCTGTCCCTAACACTGTCTCGCTCTTAAATGTGCACTGGATGCCTCAGTAACACTGGCCTGGCTGCATCATAGGTCGCTCCAAAACTCCAGGATCCTATACAAGAAAGAGTAAAATACTGTGTTAACGTAATCTGTCCCTAACATTGGCTCGCTCTCAAATGTACACTCGATGCCACAGTAGCACTGGCCTGCCTCAGCAACGTATGTCGCTCCAAAACTGCAGGACTCTGGATAGAATAAATGCGTTGAAAGGGTCCTGATATTTTTGGATAATACACTTGTAAAATGACCAGTGCCACAGCAATCTTGACTTCTAAGCAATTTTGTTACCAACTTAACAAGTGATTCTGTAACAGAAGTTAACCATCTTCTGAGGGATGATTGGTATTTCAACAACAAATTGTGTCAAGATCAGAGTCAAGTCTGCCCTCTAAATACATAGTTAATAGTATCTACAATAACGGAAATAACAAATTTTCAATCAATAAGTTGTAAAACTTGAATGAGGTTTGTTTCACCTCCGGTGGATGGTGGGAAGAACAGCTTTGGTTCCTCTCCATTGTCAGGGAGTTCGCCGGGCCTGGTTATCGCTGGAGGTCTTCTGTCCCCGGTAGTCGGTCTTCCGTCGCCAGTTGTGGGTCTCCTATCGCCAGTTGTGGGTCTTCTATCACCAGTGGTCGGCCTTCTATCCCCAGTGGTTGGTCTCCTATCACCAGTGGTCGGTCTTCTATCACCGGTAGTCGGCCTTCTATCATCGGTGGTCGGTCTTCTGTCGCCACCAGGGCGTGGTCTTCTGTCGCCAGGCCTTGTACCAGGAGGTCTACGAATATCGTCCTCATCTGAAGATGAGCGAAAGTACGTTAAAGAGTGAATTATTCTAACAGCTAGTTTCTGGTCGTGTCAGCTATAGGTGATGTCGGATACAGTCCTTTAAACTAAAATCCAATAACGTATCTAGATATTTCAGCTTGTTGGCGTCCGACATCATGAGTAAAATTCTTACCGTCCTTATCTTCACATCTTCCTTCGAACTCCACACGGATTTCTGTCTGCTTCTCACACTTGGCGATCTGAAAGTACAGGAGACAGTTAGTCTGAGAGCTGCCACATGGCACAGAGCACAATCGTCAGTCTGCCAAACTACATTAAGTCATCACACCCCTAAATATACCCTGCCCTTTTCATTGAGAATTATGGGTTCCTTAAAGTGTTCAATGATAGGTCGGTTTTAAATACAGCCAACAATTATGGTCAACAAAAGCCCTTTGTCAAGGTCAAGAACCCCAACTACTTGGCTAGGATTTGAAACCTTGACCTTGTCTTTCAGAGACAGCAGGATTCTTACAACTTGACCACAAGTTATCAAAATATCATCTACGTACCTCCAGCAGACACGTGTTGTCGTAGGTGTTTCCGTCCTCCCCACAAACGGGAGAGTACAGGAAGGGGCAAGCGCGCGGGCAAACACACTGGTTCAGCTCCTCGTCCAGCTTAGCACCGAACCGGCATTCTTCTGCAATGAAAGCATTTGTGTGTCAAGATACGTCCGCACTTTCATACTTACAGCACTACCTTAGGCCTGTGTACAACTATCTCTTGTTGCTGTCACGTGACAGGACCCCCGAGACTAGACCGGAAATTGCTTAAGAAAGCCTCGAAAGATTCCACTATTGAAGTGAAAGTTCGTTAGGTGTATGTCTACCAAAAATGTGTGTCAAGCATTATCATTATCGATGCATCCAGCTTTTTAAGACTAGCAGTTGATCTGAATACATGTCAATGGTTTTGGATTTTGAATCCCGAAATTTCAATATGCCTTCAATTACTAGACCAAATAAAGATCATAGAAAATCACCTATTGAGTGTACGTGTAGGGAATATCCTTGTTGTTTAGACCTTTTATTAAGACTTCCTCTATGACTAATATCATCATACCCTCTTTAACCTATCCTGTGCGAAAACCGGTAAGGGCTGATACTAGTTTTAGAACATACGAAATAGGATAAGAGCAAACAAACCCACCTCTGCTTGGATCATCAGAAGGACAGAACATTAGGGTACATCCCCAAACGCCCAGCTCACCACAGATGCTACAAGACAAGATTTAAACTGGGTGTTAACAATTATACAAACCCAAATTTAGAGCTTGTAAATGCTAGCTTATGTGTAGGTAGTTAGATTAATTATCTTTTCCATTCTGCATATATTTTGTATGCATTTCAGTATAACTCAGAAGCATGATCAAATCAAATAATGACAGGAAATTCAAGTCAATCTGGGCTTTATTTACATGCAGCTGTAAAATGATTTCTTTGTCATCTGTAACAGGCAATTCAAGTCGAAGGCATTGCAGTTTAGACACAGATTAAACAGCCCTGAGGATTTCTCACCAGGTGTTGCAGTCTACTTCCAATGACTGGCCGACATCATATTCTTCACCTGTTTTGGGGTCGTAACATTTGTCTGAAATGGAAACAAATGTTCATGTATGCATATCACAATAGTATAACATTTCAAAGTGGAAAAAACTGATGTATTAATCCATGATGCATTTTTGTTGATAAACCTTGTACACATATCTTCCAATCAAATATGACAAAATAAAATGTCACCAGTTTTTCGTAATAGAGAGTTGATTCTATACTTATAGCCCTACAAAATGTATCTTGTAAACACAAATAAAAAATCGTACCTTTAGGGCAGAACTTTCTTGTGCAGGCCAGACCATTGTAGGGCAGACACAGGCTGTGAAAGAAGTCATGGATCAATGAAATCAAAATATCTATTGACATTTCGCTTATAGATGTGACTTGGCTAAATACGTTACCCCTTATAATCCATGCTATGTAGATTGCCTATCTACTTTTCTTATAAAAGAAACTTGTATCTAGACTTTCTACCTTATACTCCACAGCCAAGTAAATTGACCATGTCATTGGACATGAGATAGAGTGACAGGAATATTTTACGGACACAGTATGTGGTAACTTTGACATGTAAGTAAACCCACCACTCGTTGCAGCCGTCGTACAGAGTCTCCCCAACCTTCACCTCCGTCCCTGTCATGGGGTGGACACAGATCTGCAGCTCACGCGGTGCTACAGGAACAAAAGGAAACAGACAAAACAGTATCAAAATTTAAGTAAAAAATGGATGTACAACTTTTGCATCAGATCTTCATCTTTTATTTTGATTTTGATCTTATTAGAATTGCAACACGTGGGACACAGGCAGCTACTGCTGGTGTAGTGACCCACACATAATATACCCGTTTTTAACATTTTGGTAGAGTGAGGAAAGCCGTGTTAAGTGCCTTTTCCCAAGGGCACAACATCGGTGGCGCAGGCGATTCCGACCCGGGACCGCTGGGTTCTGGGTCGAAAACCCTGCCGTTACGCCACACGACCCCACCATGTAACAGTTTAAGTCTGTCTCGTGAAATGACGGTAGCATGCCATGGCCATGGGTAGCATCACAACAGCATACATATGAAACGCAGCTGACACATTGTTGGATACGTAGATTCAAGATGGCAACCAAAATCATGAAGAATCTAGAAGAAAACAGCCTTCAGAATTATTCAAAGAAAGGAATTATTCATGTTCTGGTGTTCTATACATTCATTGTAAATCTGATATTTTCTTTTTCCTTTAGAATATGTTCATGCGACCAACTTTTAGATTCGTAGAATATACCAACTTTTAGATTCCTAGCATATGCCAAAGTTTGATATGCAACATCAAGTGCTAATTCTGACTTACGGATTGCAGGTCCGGGAGGGCAGATGGCGATTTCTGGGTAAGGACCGGGACGCGCACGTGGTGGTGCGGGCGCCACATCCCCAGCAAACGCACGAGCTGAAAAAAGGTAAGACCGTAAAACCATTGTATACATCAAAGTTAATCTGGTTAGTTTGGTTTTTGTTTCTATGTAACGTTACAACTCGTGCTTCTCACTGCTCTTATGTTTGCGCACCTGGATACCAATGTGCACGAAAACTGGTGTTGAAACTTGCTTGCCACGAGAAACGTTCGTGGGCAACGGCAACCCATTCACTTGAGAACATGGGATTTAGGATAGATTTAAAACCAAAAGAAAGTCACAAATTGGGCTCATGGAAAAATAGTATGTCCCTTACAGAATTATATAGATTATCAATCACATACCTATTTCAGGCGTTCTCTCTTCCACACACTCCGGAGTGGTCAGCTGGCGGCAGCGCCACTTAAAGTCACTACTTGAGCAGGTGCTGAAGAAACATAAAAATAAAGGATGGTGGGCGGACCGAAATATTGTAATTCGAAATATTGTACTCATTTTCTTCCGAAGTCCAAACATAAAAGCAAACTGAAATATTGTAATCATTTCATTTCACACATAAAGGATTGAGACTAAAAATCTATCCAAGATGGTTCAGCGAAAGATTTACCATTCCGTGCATTTCTCCGTCTTGATTTTGCTCCCTGGTTTGTAAGGTCGGCCGTTCTGCGGGCTGTAACAATGCCCTGAAAAGAAAACAGCATTAATAAAGACATGGTTTCGAGATGTCTTTTATATGTCTATATATAGAAAGAGAGAATATAATAGAAAGAGAGAGAGTGAAAACGAAAGAGAGATATAGAGAGAGAGAGAAAAAGAGGGAGAGAGAGGGAGAGATGGGGTAATTTGAAATCTACCAATTACAGTACATGTGTAATATTTGTACCTTTACTATTTATTAAACCGAAATATGATTCTAGTTTCCAAACAGTGTTTGGTCTATAAGGCAGGCTGCTAAATCTGTTCCGTAAAAACGTAAAACATTTACTACATGTATGTAGCAATAATTTTCCGTTTTCAAGGCAACAAAACAATCTGAAGAGGATTGTTTTTAAAACTTAATGTTCTGCAACAATGCATGAAAACAGCCGGACTTTCCATTGAATGGACAGGTTCACAGTACCACTTGTATTTCAGCACTAAGGACAGCAGCTTAAACCATATCATAAGGAAGGTGAGTTATCGTCAGCGTCGTTACTTACTTGGCGGGCAGGCCATCTCTGTACACAGGCTCTGGCCACCTTCCGCACATGTACTGGAAGGGAAAAGGTAATTATATTAATGCCAAAAGCTTTTTCTTTGTCTCAGTAGGAGGTCCAGAACTACAATACTGGGCACATATCATTTAGGCAAATATCCAACCTGCTTGACCGAAGTCTACAGCTGCTAGTTCCCTTGGTGGGTATCAAATAATCAATTTAAGATACTTACTACACAGAGATACCATCAAATAAAGACTTACCACATGTTACATTTGTCGAAGTAGAATTGGTGAATCTTGACAATACTGCCATCAACAACACAAACATCCTCCTTTCCATCTGAAAGAAAAATCAATATAAACAATGTAAACAAAATGAAAATATACACAGTAAAAACCTAGTACATAATTTCTGCACTTAATGTAAAACAGGACCTGATAAAGGTAGCTACCAAACTGTTGGTAGGTATGAACTTCTTGATTGTGTTAGAAGAATCCTTCCATTGATTCATTGACCTACCAATTAATGAATCGTTCCAGAAGCAAGACATGAAAATTACACTTCGACGTTACTTTTCTATCTTCTAATGATAAAAGTAAGCAATACTAAGCAAGCAGGTCCCACCTTCAGGTCGTGCATCAAGTCGAGGAGAAGCATAAACCACAGCCGGGGCAGCTTCAGGCCTGCCTGGTGTTCTTCCTGCTGTGCTTGGATCTGCGTTGTATCCTTGGGAAGAATACATATTCTTCTTAGTCCTTCATTCAATTGCAAACCTGTCTGTAGTGCCCACCCAATTGACTTACAGAAAATGTGCACAGTAGACAGGTGGTCACTATAGACCGGATTCGTCATACTCAGATCGTTGGGAAAACGAGATCATTTGAAAGTGGCAAAAATGGCCAGGTAGTCCTAATCCAGGGGCACCGACAAGTACTTTTCTGTACAGACAGCATATAGATTTTTAGCACTAAAAGTTGTGAGAAATATTATAAGACTTACTGAAAATCAGCAAATAACCAATACGTTTTGAATTGTATACGCTCTCTTTTGGATAAAGCATGGGGGGACAAACTGTCAATGTTAATCTCTGCTGTGTCGAAAAACAATTCTCACAGCCGTACCTGCACAGGGCGGGTATCCCGTGGTGTAGATGCTCCTCTGCATCTGGCAGGAGCGGAGTTCCATCAGACAGTCGCTCGCGTACTCAAGTCCGTCCGAGCCGCACACCGGCGACACCGTCCCCGAGCAGGTCGACGTGCACTCGCAAACCTTCTTGTACACGTTGTACTTGGCGCCGAACTGGCAGTCTCCGTTAGGGTCAGCTGAGGATAAACACAGAGCATTCAAGGTTTAGATTGAAGATTAACTTAAAATTGAGTCTACTATACTTTGCTATATATACCCCAAAGTCAAGTCCTCACTTGTTTAAAATACGCCCGCCATGCGCCATAGTTCAGGGGTCTTATTAAGGTTTAAAGACATGTGTTATTTTGACAGTCTACTTAAGAATGCATAAGATTTTCAATATAAGACTGAATAAAAAGCCATCATTGTATTCATAAGAGGAATAATACATTGTTCAAGTCAAGTCACTTAGTTCCAGAGAGGTTATCAGGGTAACGTGATGAACACAGTACTTACGGCAAGCATAATTCGTGCACTGCCACTGCCCGGACTCGGAACACACACTGTAGTTGGGGAAGACAAAACAACGTTGGAAGGTTGTATGATTGTATGATCTGACCCTAAATTAAAAATAGAACCAAGTTTGTGTCCATCTTTATGACATCCTCTCAGATATCACAACTAGTAATACAGAAACACGAGGTCACAATCATATTATTGATATTTGTATGCATGTGTGTGTTTTCCTCACCATTCGTTACAGTCAAGCTTGATCTTCTCACCCTCCTTGAACTTGTCTCCGAGGATGGGATGGTAGCACTTGTCTAAAGGAAAGAGGGAAGAAAACTATTGAATTCCAAGACCAAACAGTTTCCTGTTATTTTGTTTTTACAAGAAAACACAACCTTCTCCTTTCCCATTAAAATATAGTGAATCATGGTTGCCCAAATAGGTATAATATTGTACCGGAGGACATATGATCTCAGTTGTCCGATTCCTACTCCTTTTTAACGCACCAGGAGTCAACTGGTTATGGGTATAGACAGCAGGGGGAGGCTGTTATTTACTTCTTTGTAAATAATCAGTTTTAAAGGATTTTTTTCAATACACAATTGAATACATCAGTCTACATCACCAGTTTGTGTACTCACCCTCCTCACAGGTGTCAGACGAGCAGGCGTAGTAACCAGGCGACAGGCAGATGCTGGGAGGAGGAGGAGGAAGATGTTGCCATGGTAACAATGTAGGTGAAATGTTTCATATCTTGACTTCCCTATGAGTTACTTACATTATAGTAAAACAGGTGCCCTACACTCTGATGAAACAACGACGTCTTTTAGACTACACTCCCTAGTTAAGACCACTTAAGTATACGAATGAAGTAAAACATCTAATATTCAAGAATCCAATTTCCTAAGGAGAAGTAAAGTTACCATTTCCTGCAGTGATCGTAGAAGGACACCGACGCCTCCGTGCAGAGCCTGGCGGGAGAGCTGGCGCTAGTGAAGACGGGCGAAACTGCCATGGCTGCGGGGGAGCACAAAATGTACATCTTAGAGATGGTGACTTTTCACTTCGAACATTAGAAATGTTTAAGGACTTGTGACGTACTTTAAATCTAAATCTTGTCGACCTCAACAGGTTATTGCATTAATGCTGACAGAGTGTCCTTGTAGCTTAACTGATAATTGACTTCCTGGTCCCAATTAATTTGCGACTGAGAGACACCGATTCAAATCATGGGAAGGTCATCTCGGTTGGGGCTGCACACGTCGGTAGGGACGTAAAATGGAGGTCCAGTGCTTGAAAGAGGTGCCTCGAGCTAGCACGTTAAAAGGAAGGGCTAGCAACCCGTCCCTGTAAAAATATACCCCACTACTGAAACAGCAAGAACACCTGCTGCCTTATGTTCCACTAGGTACTACAAGGTCAACAACAACAAAAGGGTAAACATCTCACCTTCTGTGACCACAGGTGCGGAGAACGCCACGGCCATGTTGTCTTTGTCAGCTGGGTCACCTGTGCAACAGTTACAGTAGCGCTGATGAGTATTCATTAAACACATCAACTACATTACAAAAAAGAAACTCCATATATCCTACATTACATAGTTGTATTAAACCTTACATTTCTGATAGAACACACTACATCATCATTATTATTGTCAAGTGATATTGGCAAGAAGTGTTACGTTGCAAAGGGAAGTTAATGACCTTGAGAAAATGACCTTAAGTTTGACCTCGAGAAACAGATTTTCAAACTTTGTATTTCGAATTCGACCTTGAGAAACAACAATGACGTGGAGACACTGGATACTAATTTGACCTTTGAGAAACGGACCTGAATACGGCAATAACCTTGACAGACTTACCTGGAGATTTCTCACAAGGACCGTCAGCAAACACTTCAGAAACGACCTTGATATCTCTCTGCTCGCGGCAGGCGGTGGCGTTCAGCTCACACTCGCTGGAGTACTCCTTACCGTCGGAGCCGCACACCGGGTAGTACAGAGCCGGGCAGATGGACAAACACTCGCACTCCTGAGTCGTAGGGTTCAGCACCTCCCCTGGCATGGAACAGCGCTGTCTTTGTCTTTGCGCCTCTGGCTCTGTAATCATTTTACAGTTTCAGTACACAGCACACGTCAAATAGTCATGCCTTCAAGCACCAGAGTTATCAAACAAATATTTATGTGTTTAAAAAATTCGTATTTTCCGAGAACCATAGTAGAATGGAACTCGTTGTGATCAAGTAATGTAGGAGCATCCTCGCTAAATAGCTTTAAAGAACGGTAGCAGTCAGATGTGCAAAGACTAGGTGTGTTCAGTGTAATATAACCAGCTGCTGCCGCCCCGCTTGCCTGCGAAGCTGGTGTGTTACCAGGCTTAGTGTACAAATTATAATTATCGTGATGTTATGGAATTTGTAGGATAGGGATAAACTGTTTTCACCTGGACATCCCGGGCAGCACTCTCCCTCCACGAACACAGGCGAGACGTTCGGTCCGCAGTACGGCCAGTCACACATGATGGCCACACAGACCTGCCCGAACTCCTCACATGCGCACTGTGTGCAGTTAGACGGGTCCACGCTCCAGCTCTGTCCAACCTTGTACTTCTTGCCTAAAGTATTTAAAAAAAAAAACAGTTGAAGAGTAGGTAACAATGACCTTTAATATTTGCAGTGCATATTCATATATGTAAGGTGTGAACATTTGAGAAACAAAATTGTGTTGTTCTTAGATTGAAATTTCATCGGCTTTAATACACGTCATATTGTTACTTCAACATTAATCTGCGAATTCTGTTCTTGCCTTGTATTTCTGTGTGTTTTGCTGTTCGTATATATGTGTTTCTGTTTTTCTGACATTTACCGTTATGGGGCTGAAGTCTGCCATCTTTGATTGTCGTGGTTTTACATGATTTAAATGCCTCCGTTGTGTGTTGTTTGAGCCTCGACACTATCAAATGAACCAAAAACAATATAGCGGAAAGAAAAATGCTCACCAGTGTCACTGATGCAGAACTCTAATACCGGTCGCCTGGACAGAGTTGCCGTTTCCGTCTCGAACCTTGGACTGGGCACGTCAAACCCGACAACTGGAGAAGCAGCCGCAGCGGCTGGAGCTGGGGGCAGCTCTGCTCAGGAAAACAGAACGCAAGTAGTAGGGTTACCGATACTTACTTTTAGATATTGTGATGGTAGATACATGGGAGAAGACCAGGACATCGGACATTCAATTATGTATAGTATTTATCAAGTTCGTCTCCCGGGTAGGACACCTCAAGACAAGAGGCGCATTGAGTCATAACAAATACTTTTTAAAAATGGTACATACTTATGAAACAGTATGGAAGTTAAACACACTCCACTGCCAGTGGACTAGCCCCCTGCTGCAGTGATTGCACCACAGTGTGGCCTAGGGTTATAAAACGGAGATGGGCACCGCCCTATACACCTTATGGTGTGGGAGGATTTTAACTTAAAAAAAAAAACTTTATCGTCAAATGACACGTGGGTACACGATCTATCATTCATCTTTGACATTTTCTATAGTACAACAGGCCTTTAAGCGCTTATGCGTATAGGGAGACATAGTATTCGTAAGTTACTTCTTCCTACATACCGGGTGCCTCAAGAATGATCTCTGCGAATGTCTCGGACGTCAGTTCGGGTGCTCCCTCAGGCTGGCGTGTTCTCCAGTACTCGTCACAGTCAAACCTGCAGGTAAAGACTCGGTTACAAGTTGGTTTATAACTGGTTGGTTTCAAGTCAGAGATCCATAAGTGGTTCTCCGACACCCATCACCGTCAAACCCACAGGTGAAAATGTATGTCTTGATACAGTTAGGTTTAAGAGAAGTAGATTTTGCCATTGTTTCGTTTTGTAGCAGATTCACCAATCACCAGCCATAAGTGAATAATTCCCAATCTTTGACTCTGAAGGACGGGGTAATTCCATGTTGAATTCCAAGTCTCAATGGAAAGTGAACCTTTTTTTTCTTCGTCAGGCACATAACCTCTGTAAAATATGAAAAGAAATCCTTCTTTGACCTGGCCTTACCTCTGGAACCTGCCCGGCTGCGGTAGGTACCCGGTCTCCTGGAACACCGTGCCGTCGAACGGATGGATGCAGTAGCAGAAGTGGGTGAAGCCGTAGCACTGGCTGGTCTTGTACGTTCCGTCCTCGTTACAAGACAGGATCCATGCGTCGGGCGGGTACTCCTTCGCCTGGTCACGCTGGCACGGGGTCTTTGGACCTGGTATGGACAATTGTGTAGATTTTATTAGCTTAATGTAACTAATAGTCTTATACAAAGCCTTAACGTGCATGGTACATGTTACTATCGTTATGGAATACGTCAATCGACGGGTTAACCCAAAATATAATGTCCTTGCAATTGGTTAACCAAAAGAATTGTATTGCTAATAAATTCATGAATATGGCAACCAGTACGTACAAATTATACAGACAACACAAAATCCATGTAGCCATTATACAGAAACCTTCTCCAAACCTATCTTGAGCCAGTAGCTCCTGTCATATATCCCTTAACATCTTCCCCATACTTCTCTTCAGCAAGTACTTAACGTCTATCATATCCAAAACATCTTCCCCATACTTCTCTTCAGCAAGTACTTAACGTCTATCATATCCAAAACAACTTCCCCCTACCTCTCTTGAGCCAGTACTTGGTACAGTCCTCCTGGATGCCACCCTCCCAATGCCGTGCGCCAGTCTCCCTATAGATCTTGCCGTCAGTCGGGTGTGCACAGTAGCAGTAGCCGGTAGACCCGTGGCACTGCGTGGTTCGGTAGGTGCCGTGCGTCTCGCACTCCTTCAGGAAGAACCCGGGGATGGGGACGGCCTCGGCGACTTCCTTCTCACAGGCTGTTCGCTCGGATACCTTGCCACCTGGAGGATCGATAAACAACGTACATGTACTTTAGACTACAAATACACGTCTTCGCCAGGTTGAAATGACCAGTCACTTAAGCCGGCGTCACAATTCATGCGAGCATCGGCCGATTTTGTAGATCGCCGGAAGCTCGCCGAATTTCAAATTCGCCCGAGCGTCGACCGTATTTCTCACTGAAAACTTGCCCCGTCACAAATTGAACAGAGCTCGGGCGACGTCCGTCGAACGCTAATAATCATAAATCCCACATAACACGGTACCATCTCTTGGACACGGACGAAGTCAGAATCAAATGGCCTGGTAACAATATCAAATTTGGACCAACTTTACTTTCTGAGTTGTGGCAAATCTGTAGGGCACAAGTGAAGTAGGTGGGCACACTGAAAATAATCACATAAAGAGGAATTTTGTTATAGACCAATCAAAAAGCGCAGGAGCCACAAAGTCAACAGATCAGTCGTTTAACCCCGATCCAAAAACTTTCACCAAATAGAAATCGACCAAAGCTCGGGCGAACGCCGTCCGAGCTTCGACCGACAGTTGACAAGCCTATCGACGCCCTGCCGACGCCTGGGCGTGCCTCGGCAGACAAACATAGATCTATAATGACTCAGTGGACTTTCAACTAGTCATTTTGTGGAGAAAAAACTCAGGAAGTGTAGTCAAACCTCAAAAGTCAAGCCCCAGTTCATTAATATACAAATTGAAACATCCAAACCAATACCAAAATAGAAACAAGAAGCATTGTCTTCGGTGTCCACATTTTATTTATACATTTTTTTTTAATGAAAATTTAACTTTGCATTGAATTGTCTTTCATTAGAAAAGTTTGGCAGCATTCTTCGACAAGTTGAAATTAGTATTAGTTAATATTACAGTATCATTTATCATCTTATGTTATAAACCAAACTGTCGTTTCCTTTTATCTATAAACAAGAAGGAGTTCGGCCGAGGCCCGTCCAAGCTCCCATCAACACCTGCACAACGCTCGCCCGAAGCACGCCTTACTTTTCATGAGTCGGCAGGAACACTGACGATCGTCCGATTATTGTTCAAGGCCCGTGCGAGGCTCGCACGAGGCCTAAGAGTTCGGGCGACCTCCGACCGACCAAAAATCGGGTCTAAAATCCTCGGATGCCCGCCCGAATATTGGCCGAGCGCTGGGCGTTGCTCGGGCGAGCTACGGGCAAACTGTTGACGAGCTGTGCGAGTTCAAAAATCGTCGCCGAGGCCTCGCTGAATTTAAGCGCAGCTTCCAGTGACACGCGAACGTCGGCCGAGCTCCGAAAATTCGCCCGAAGCCCGTATAATCGACAGGACGTCGGTCGTACTTCGCCCGAAAATCGCCATTTGGAGCTCGCCGACAAGTCGGCCGAGCTAATTTCTTCATTTGTGACGGGGGCTTTAGGACACGTTACAGGAAAATCCTGTGTATGGGCACAGCCTTGGCGACCTTCGTATGTAGTAAACATTTGACTGAATGTACGTCAGTCTTCGACAGGCTGCAATGGCCAGTCACTTTGGAAACGATTCTGTAACAACCTGCAAATGGACACGGCTTCGCAATTCCTTCTCATATCTCGTTTTCTCACAACCATGCAAATGAAGAATACACATGGTTGTCTAGTCCAAGAAAACTCCAAGATTTGCCTCTCTAGACGATATCTGAACTGGTAAAGTAGAAGACATGAGGTTATTTCCAATAAAAGTTGATGACCAAGAAAAGAAGAAACAGGGAAATAGGTAGGGCTTTGGGAACCTTGTTTTGTTTGCAGGATCTCAAGCGTAAAATCCATAGGATGAGGTTCTGCTTGTCTCACCCTCACCTTTTCACTTATTCCTGATCCCTAAACTTTAACCTTTAACCCTACCTGGTGAGTACAGCTGCCGTGTGACGTCACCGAGGGGCGTGATGGTTGTCTCCCTCCAGGACACGACGGTCCCGTCCACCCTCTCTCCTCTCTTCACCTGGTCTAGAACTTCGGGAGTTGGCAGGGTGTGCCAGACATTGAACTCTGCCAGGTCGCCAACAAATGCCTGCAACAAAATTCGAACGTAAATAATGTAACGATTTGCGCCCCCGAAAGTATATGGTCTGGAACTCGGATTGATAACTACAAGACTATGTACCAACTTTGACCCTACTATGTATTTGCACAGTATATATGTATGATATATTTTTAGATTAATCAGATCTCTGTTACATTTTGTCTGACTGGTCCCTACCTATTCCCTAAAAAAAGCAGACTACAGGCAGATTTGAGCTTCACATGAATAAATAAAGGTTTAAACAAACAAACGAACACCGAAACCCTACCTGTTCCTCCTCGAACCCTCCGCCGACCGTGTCCTGCTCCTGCCCCAGGATCCAGGTGCCGCCGGGGCGGATGGTGTGGCCCGGCGCGAGACCCTCTCCCTCGATCGGCTCCTCGTCGTCCACCCGGAACGTCCAGGTGCCGCGTGGCCCGTCCCAGCTGATGACGACGATGTGCCACTTCCCATCAGCAAGCTGGGAACAAATTTGTATAATATCTTCAGAACGCCGTTTGTAATAGCCACAGGCTAGTTTAGTTGGGTAGCCCTGGCTGTGAGTGCTGATCCAAACCAATTAATAAATATCAAATAAAAACACTTTGTATCCTGAAATAATATTAGAATTTCAACAAAGATAGACATTATTCACTATTTCATTTTTCTATATTGATGACAAATGCATCTATAATTCTTGTTTAATCGATGCTCCTGACGTTTGTCTATTTTCTGGCAGCATCAGATAAAAGTTGATCTATGCATTAGATTAAGACGTTGACACATTTCAGTGGAATCATCGTTAGGTAAATGTTTCTCTTGCTTCGACTTGAAAAGCCCCGAATTCGACTCAGTTCACACAGCTCAGCCTACTCTAGAACTACCTGTAATACAAATTTGATAACAAAGGTCAGAGATAAGGATATATGATCATTATATAGATGTATCGTACTGAAATGGGATGCTGATAAAGTGCCTTCAAAACATGTACTTGTCGCGACTTTTCAAATATGGCGTGGGCCAGGAGAAGGGGTGCGTTTTCCCATTTTACCGTGCAAGGCCGCAAATTTGCCGGGAACTTTGGCCGAAGAGGGGGGGCGTACTTTAATCGGGAAACTACGGTACTTCAAGTGTTGATTACCACCATCAGAAACGTACATTGAAGTTGATGTCGTCGGAGGTCTGTCCGTTGACGCGGAGTTTGTAGACGGTGGATTCCGGCTCGCCGTAGAACTGCACCTCGTTCACCTCGTCCTCTGTGGCGTAGGAGAAAACCGTTCCGGTGGTCGGGGAGTCCGTCCTGCGAGGGAAAGAAAAATGTACATGCTATGAACCGACCCACTAAGTAACCGCTAAGACCATAATTCAGTGTTGTAAACCCCCCTACATGAAAGTGTAATAGCCCAGGAGAGCGCCACACCCATGTGTTGGAATCCTGGGAGTAGGAATTAAGTCATGTACTAAGCTCTGCAGTCTCTGTCGTCTGCCTCCCTGTATCTGCTTCGAATGGCCTTAACATTGGTCCACAACAATAGATAATACACTCCATTACGTTTGGGACCGCATTGTAAACACCGCATCTGTATCTGTATCTGTATCTATATAGCCGATATAACCGCCATTCGGCGTAACACACCAGCTTCGCAGGCACGCGGCGCGGCAGCAGCTGGTTATATTACACCGAACGACCTGTCACGTCTAAGTCACGTCATGTACTATACATATATAGTACATGCATCAACCATATATGTATATACTATACTTTTGGGACAGCATCTGTAAACAGCGACACCTTACAGCTGTAGTGCAAAGTGAAACAGTCAGAATTGCCCTGAGGAAGGGGACAGACGGTCACCGTAACATTGGTTAAATATATAAAACACTTGATTGTGTACAAAGAGTCTTTTATTCAATGACTTACCAACCTAAAGAAACTATTCACGGACCTTGTAGTCTACCTTGCTCAAAAGCCGTTCATGCAATTTGCGTACACGTTTATAAAAAGGGAAGACATTGCATGAACGGTATAGATTCTATGAATTCTCTCTGCCATTATATAATATCTAAGCAGATGTAAGGAACTGGCTTATTATCTGGAGAGGACGCATTATTGAAGAACAGAAAAGCTAGAAAAGAGAACGAAATATTGCAAGAATAGGCGTAAAGTGATGAGAAAGAGGCATCTGCCCTCGTGTGTGCGTGAACTTGTAAAAGGTGCACATACACCTGTTTTTCACTCCGTTCCATGTTGTGATAAACCCAAATAAACAAATACACGAACCACAGACACAGCTCACATAATATATAACAACTCTTGAAACATCACCATTTACCTTATATGGAAGACGACGGTAAAGACGTCAGAGTCAAAGTCCCGGGAAGTGGAAGTGTCGATCTCGGCGTAGTTGTCGGTGCTGACTGGCTCAGGGAACTGGAGTTGGTATGAACCTAGGAAAATGCAATTATCTACACTGGTATGAACAATTACAAGATGAAATCGCCAACACCTGTCTTGTTGAAAAGAAATCTGTCTGGTCAAAAATGCGTAACCTTTTCAAAGAATTACTTTAACTTATTGGGTATCCACACACCAGAATTATAACGGGTTGGGTAAGAAGCGTAAAGGAGGTCATCTATATCAGATCAGAAATCATCAACCATTACTCGCGCAAGCCAGTGGGCGGCACAGACTCCCAGGTACCTTTGACCCACTACTAGTCTCACATGTCCATATAAGGCACTTGAAGTCGTGTGTCAGTCATTCATTCTGACAAAGGCTGTAGAGTCAACTAAGCAGGATGGGTACAAACTCCCGGGTACCTATGACCCGCTACTTAGTGTGTTACATGTCCATATAAGGAGTTTGAAGTGGTGTGTCGGTCAACCTGACAAAGGCTGTATATGTACGTAGAGTCAACTATGCAGGATGGAGGATAGTACATGGTACTATCCTCCACATACTTCCAGATACCTTTGACCCAATACCTGGTGTGCTACACGTCCATATAAGGTGCTTGAAGTAGCGTGTCATTCATTCTAAACATGTAAATGGACATCCCGACATCATGGACGTTCTCATACACACCTGGGGGTTTTGTGCCAGGTGGGTATTGACCAGGTGGATAAACACCTCCAGGTGGATAAACACCTCCGGGTGGATATACACCTCCAGGTGGATAAACACCTCCGGGTGGATAAACACCTCCGGGTGGATAAACACCTCCGGGCGGGATCTCGATGGGTACTCTTTCTCCAGTTGGTGTGAGACTTCCGGGTGGATAAATACCCCCAGGCGGATAAACAACTCCTGGCGGCGGAGTGACTCCGGGCGGGTAGACCACTACTGGAGGAGAGACTCTAGCAGGTGGCACGCCTCCATCTGGTCGCGTGTCTGCAAAAAGATGGAGGTTATGATTTTAGAGCCATGAAGTCGTAAAGGTCATAAAACGTAAGGCAAGTGGTGGAGGATGTTCTACAAAAGGTCCATAGGTGATTATGTTGGGAAGGCTATAAGCTAGTTAACGATTTTGAAGTTCTAATGTGCAGTGTGATACATTGCAAGTACTATATCAAAGTTGAAGGCCAATAGCAACACATAAACATTGACGAAGGGATTCAACATTAACATATTACCCATACTGCATCACACTTGATAGAAAATTCACAGAATGTTCAAGGTTTATTTATCTAACTATTTGGTTATTCATTTATTAATTGATGCGGATTCTTTATTCATAATTTCATAGACTATATATCCTGGGCTTCAAATAAGATCCTTGCTCCCTGTATACAGCATATTAGATCCTTTTGAAGTCCTTTGAGGTTCTTTGTGGTATTTAGGCACACTTATAGGGAATTTAGCTCACCCGGTCTGTACTGCTCCGAGTCCACCCTCCCCCGAGTGTCCACTCTGACGGTTCTCCAGTCCACAACATCTCCCATCAGCCTCCCTGCCAGCACGTCGTCTCTCTCGTCCTCGCTCAGAACCTTCTGCCAAATGTGGAACTCGGCAAGCTCACCGACGTACGCCTACAATGGTACGTAATGCGATACTGATTCCAGTTGTTGTTTACGATATACATTCCTGTTAGTGTCGTTGATGCCAAGAAGTATGTAGTAGCTCTTCTAATTTTCATATATGGTACAAGGTCAAGAAAACACGTCTGAACCTTGTTATGTTACAAGTTAGGGGCCTTCTTCACCTTTGACAGTCCTGTCTCAGTTCATGCGCACTCGGAAGTGTGAACAACCTTATGCTAGCTTAAGAAACCGGGCATGACCATCTGGGAGTCGTCAGTTCATATATCAGATGAGTGTGAATGATACACTTCAGGGGCATGTTCAGAAGAAACGACGAGCATGGCGGGTATGGAACTTTGTTTATTTATTTTTCCGTTGCCTGATGAAGTCCAATATGCAAGGGGTCATTTTTCTGCCATCCTTTGCTTTTGTCCCCCAGAGAGGCATCTCTCTATGTTGAGTTTGATAGCTGATGCCACATGTACGTACAGTGTATCTTTACTCTATACAATACTACTAGTCGTGGGCTCAGGAAATTGGTGAACGAAACGATAGAGAGAGCAAAGCAAACCTGGAAGGGCTCGAATCCTCCTCCCACGGAGTCCTGTTCCTGTCCGAGGATCCACGTGCCGCGGGGCCGGACGGTGTGACCAGGGGCCAGTCCCCGGCCGCTAGCTCGCTCTTTCCCGTCCACAAACACGGTCCACTCGCCCCTCCGTCCGCCCCATGTAATGATCACGCTGTGCCACTCGCCGTCCAGAACCTAGTAATCGTCAAGAAAAGAGAACCTCAACATATATCCAGAAAGCAGACTTTATGCGTCATAAATATTTATAAACATGATCAAAAGAATCGACAAAAAGCGCCAAGATTTTTCATCGATATAAATGTACATCAAAATAGGCAAATTCATATTCATGATATGAGCCACAAATTCATTTATCACGTAGAACCAAAAACATTCAACGAAGGTGAACAGAACATTGAATAGACCGCCACCATTTATATAACAATAAAAGAAAACATTTCATAGAAAGATTTAAAAAGGACGCCCAAAGAACCCCGAATCGTAGAAATAGTCATTTTTTAAAGATAGTACCTGGGGAATGTCCACGTCCGCCCGTTTGTCGTTCACCAGGAGCTTGAAGGTGCGCGTGCTCGAGTCTCCGTAGAACTGGATCTCATTGTCCTCCTGCGGGACGGCGTACGAGAACACCGTGCCGGTGCCGGCTGGGGCGCCCGGGACGGACCTCCACCGCTGCCCGTCAAAACGCCACAGAGGCTCCGCTGATCTGGAAAATGAAAATGGGACCTGAAAATGTGTTGCTTACGATCGTTGAAGAGTATTTCTTTCACTGGTCGTGACAGGAAAGACGTTATAATGTACGGGTTCAATATACCCGGAAGATTCCCTTTAGCTCTTGTCGACAAGTCGAAAGAACAGTCACTGTAGATCACAGATGACTGTTCCTTCCTAAGGACTTAATCCTTTCTAGTAATGGCAGTAGAGATTCGGACTCTGGCATTCAGAAGTCGTGTCTTGAGAGACCATTTCTGTATTTCTAATTGTCACTTTAGACAGGGTTGACTTGACTAATTACCTCATGAGGAAGGACACCGTGAATCTGTCCAGGCTAGCCGGCTGCGAAGGCTTCACCTCGGCATAGTTGTCGGTCGAAGGAGGTTTCGGGAACTGAAGTCGGTTGGTTCCTGTGGAGGGATCGGTTGGAACAGAGAATGAACTGTGCACAGCAGGGGTTTACCTATTATGGCGTTAACTACATGGTTTTATATATAAACAAGCAAATACAAACTATGCGAAAGTCTTCAAAAGTCAGGCAGGATGTCGCCATATAAATCCTATATAACGACTACCAATATTATATACTACATGGTGCATGCTACATTTCAGTTCTAAAGGCGGGTTTAAACATGGACAGGAGTCACGAAAATTGTCGATCCTTGTAAAGCAACACTACCTGAAGGGATTTCAGGTACGACAGAGCCATCTGGTCGTCTTGACCCAGGAGTCTGAGGCCGCCCTACAAAAGTGCAGAATTCAATGTTACCTCGCACTCGGAGCAATTGTAACTTTGGTCAACACTACAAAACACTACAAATCACAGTAGATAAACATACAGACACAGGGAAGAGATTGCAACCCGCAGGGCACATTCGTCGCTTGTCAAGTCAGCGACACTCAAAAACGGCAATGACTTGAGTACCACCTGGCAGAAGGAAAAGAGGCAAACCAAATGATACCTGGTGCAGGACCTTCGCAGAAGACTTAAAAACGAGCTGGCCTCCCTTTGAAAGATGGCGAAGGTGTAGCAGCCGACAAAATTAGATGGAAACACGCAATTGCTTCCCAGTGTGCCTGTAGGCACAGGAGGACCTGCCAAGTCTATATATAGCTAAGGTAAAGTAAACACAGAACGTTGCAGCTCAAGAAAGTACCCAACTGACCGGAGTCGTACGGCGCCATGTCCACACGCCCCCGCGGCTCCACCCTGACGGTTCTCCAGTCCACAACATCTCCCATCAGCCTCCCTGCCAGCACGTCGTCTCTCTCCTCTTCTCTCAAAACCTTCTGCCAGATGTGGAACTCGGCAAGCTCACCGACGTACGCCTGCAATGGGAAAGTGTATCCGTAGACCTTGTACTTTGTAGCAGTCTATATCTGTACTGTGTACGTATTTGTAGACTCCGGAATAAGTGTCAAGCACAATAATGCAGAGCCAAAGAAACAAACAAAGAAACAGAGAAACAAACAAACCTGGAAGGGTTCGAATCCTCCGCCCACGGTGTCCTGTTCCTGCCCGAGGATCCACGTGCCGCGGGGCCGGACGGTGTGACCAGGCGCAAGTCCCCGGCCGCTAGCTCGCTCTTTCCCGTCCACAAACACGGTCCAGTCTCCCCTCCGTCCGTCCCATGTAATGATCACGCTGTGCCACTCGCCGTCCAGAACCTAGTGATGTTTTATCAGAAGAGGGGGGGGGGGGTAGTAAATGACTGTCCTGACATAACAGTGTTGGGGATGAGGGCTTCTGTACCCTTCTTTTAAGGACCATTTCCTTCAAAAGATAGTCTCTACCAGACTAACCACGCTGGCTGTAGGGAGCATAATTTTGCCTGGGGAGTTTGGCCACCATAGGGTTTCATACGCCAGGCGCAGTGACTTAAAAGGGGAAAATGTTAATCTTCCCGCGGACTGAATCTCCTGGCCAATTATTCCCTTTTTGTTGAATCTACGATCAATAACCCCGTAGGAGGCTATCTAAAAGAGCAGAGAGTGCCAAAATATCTCTTCTTGAAAAAGAGCCAAAGATCATTCGCAAGAAAAGTACCTGAGGGATGTCCACGTCGACTTGTTTGTCGTTCACCAGCAGTTTGAAGGTGCGCGTGCTCGAGTCTCCGTAGAACTGGATCTCATTGTCCTCCTGCGGGACTGCGTACGAGAACACCGTGCCGGTGCCCGCTGATGGGGCGCCCGGGACGGACCTCCACCGCTGCCCGTCAAAGCGCCACAGAGGCTCCGCTGATCTGTAAAGGATTATAGGTACGTGAATAGTTTTATCAGGTTGGTAGATCATGAAATGATAGACAGGAAAGGGCCAAGATCATAGACAGGGAGGACAACATATGCACGCGCTGGATGCAGGAAGCCATGTTTAATAGGAAATCAAGCCCTAAAACGAATGTATTGTAGTGCGTCAAACCACGAAAGGTATTCATCTCTAACACATTTTGACATAACTCAGCAACTTAGCTGCAGCTTTTGATAGTTTCCATTCCTCCCTATGACATCATTTGGATGCCCAAAATACGAAACTAGATGCTTGACAATGTGCTCTTCCAAGTGTATCGCTGGCTTACAAAAGGGGTGGGGATGTAATTACCTCATGAGGAAGGACACCGTGAATCTGTCCAGGCTGGCCGGCTGGGAAGGCTTCACCTCGGCGTAGTTGTCGGTGGATGGAGGTTTCGGGAACTGAAGTCTGTTGGTTCCTGAGCATGTTGAAGAGAACGGTTGAAACAGGCATATGCCGGAGTAGCATCAAATAGCATCGAATGCAAATCCAAACTATACATAAATAGATATGTTGCTTTAACCTTCTTCCCGTTGTCTAAACCAATAAACAGCACAAATGTGGTGTCAAGCGTCTACCTTAGCACGCTGAAGGTTAAGGACCATACCTGCTGGGATTTCGGGGACGACAGAGCCATCTGGCCGTCTGGACCCAGGCGTCTCAGGTCGACCTAAAATGTAGAGAAGATTTCCCTCAATATAGTTACTTTTAGCTCAATACGACATGTTCTTAACCCGTTGTGGCACAGAACCTCAATTAATAAAAGTTCATCCATTAACCTATTGGCACATTGACGCAAGAAATATTCGTGTGTTACACTTTTTACAGATTAGCCGAAGAAGTTCGGTGGGCGTGACAACACCACCATGGTAAGTTTTCTATGCAAAGTGCATTTCCTAAGGGCACGACGTCGGGGCATAGCGGGCATTGAACCCAGAACCCATTGGTTCTCTCTCTAAGCCCAGTGCTGTAAGCCATACCCACTATTCATTCGTTCGGTATGTAGATAATAACCTAATGCATTTATAGTTGAATGTAGATACACAGTACGCCTACAGCACAACGGGTATGTTTTTATAGAAGACCATACCTGGAACGGATGGAGGCAACTAATCCGTGGCCAATGCCCAAGGATGGGCAGTAGGCCTAAGTAAGTAAGTAAATACCTGGAACTGAGCCATCTGGTCGTCTGGACCCAGGGGTCACAGGTCGTCCTAAAAAGTACAGATTTCAATGTCAGCATTGTCCTGTGATGTTCCTCAATCGTACAAGAAATATTGCTGACAATAACTATCTGCTTGAAAACGTGAATAGATGGTGAAGAAATGACAAATACTGATAGCAAACGTGTGGAGATTGTGATGGAGGTCCTGGATAAAAGAAGCTTAAGGAGAGGTGGTCATTTTATCTTGAGATATTTATCTAGAAGATGAGTCAAAGATTTATCTTATAAGGGCTTTAGCTGGAGGTGAGTTATTTTCATAATCATATTGTGAGATTTATCTAAAAGAGGAGTGATCATTCTAATGTAAAGAAGTCGACTTAGAAAGAAGAAGGGTGAGAACTTTATCCTAACAGATATTTATCTAGATTGGAAGTGATTACTTTATCTCAAGACAGCTTTAGCTAGAGAAGTGGCAGTTATCTATTACAAGGTTTATCTAAAGAAGAGGTGATTTTTTTTTTTTCATTTTGAGACATTTATGCCATAAAGTGCAGGTGTCTTACTTGCTGTCAGCTTCCCCCTATTTAGGGAGTCATGCTACCCTTACCTGGAGCTTCGGTAGTCTGTCGGGGAATTCCATGTCTGTTAGGTGCTTTAGTCATTGGTCTAAGCATGCCCTGATTTTCAGGGGTTTCCGTCACAACTCTAGGCGTGTAAAGTCTGTCAGGTATTTCCGTTGCAACTCTAGATTTGCCATCGATGTCGGGTACTTCAGTTGGAAGTTTAGTTTTGCCCTGTCTTTCGGGGGATTCAGTTGCACTTATAGGTTTGCCCTCGCTATCAGGTGCTTGCGTTGCAGTTCTAGGAACGTTCTGATTGTCAAATGCTTCAGTTGTTCCTCTATATGTGCCTGGCCTGCCAGGCGTTTCAGTTGCAGTTCTAATAATGTCAGGAATTTCGGTTTCGTTCTGCATGTCAGATGTTTCAGTTGTAGTCCTATGTATGTCCTGCGAGTCAGGCGTTTCAGTCGTTACTCCTAGGCTCTCGTGCCTGTCAGTTGTTGTCCCTAGTTTGTCTTGCTTGTCTGATGCATCCGTTAAAACTCTAGATTCGTCCATTCCGTCAAGTATTTCATTTGGAGTTCTGTATTCGTCCAGTCCGTCAAGGATTTCATTCGAAATTCTATATTCGTCCTGTTCGTCAGATGTTTCAATTACATCGCTGGATATTTTAAGGGCTTCTGTTACAACTCTAGAAACGTCATGCGTGTTCGGAGCTTGCGTTATAATTCTAGAAGTGCCCTGGCTTTCAAGGTCTTTGGATGCAATGTTAGCTATGTCCAGCTTGTCAGTAGCAGCATTGGGTACGCCCTGTATGTAAGAAGCTTCTGTTACGGATACAGATACGTCCTGGCTGTTAGGTGTTTCAGTTGCAATTCTAGATAGATCTTCCTGATGGGGAGCTTCACTCACAATTGGAGATGTGACCTGTCTTTCAGGGGCCTCTGTTGAAACTCTGTGTTTGTCTAATCTGTCGGATGCGTCAGTTACTGTTCTAGGAATGCCCTGTCTGTCAGGTATTTCGTTTGCATTTCTAGGTTTGTTTTGCTCGTCAGAAGCTTCAGTTGCAACGCTGTGTGCGCCCTGCGTGTCAGTCGTAACTCTTGACCTGTCCTGCAAGTCAGAGGCGTCAGTTGCTGTTCTAGGTTCGTTTTTCTTGTCGGTTGCTTCAGTTGGACTCATAAATAAGTCTTGTCCGTCAAGTATTTCATTTGAAACTCCATATATATCCTGCCTATCGGGGGCTTCTGTTACAAGGCTAGGGATGTCTTGTCTATCAGTTGCCTTAGTTGTAACTATCAATTTGTCCAATCTGCCAGGTGCGTCAATAACAATGCTGGGAATGCCCTGTCCGTCAGGGATTTCATTTGAAATTCTAGATTCATCTTGCTTCTCAGATGCCCCAGTTGTAGTACGTGCTATGCCCTGCTTGTCAGGTGTTTCGGTCACAGGACGTGGCCTTTCATACCTGCCAGGAGCCACAGTTGTAACTCTAGCTATGCCCTGTCTTTCTGGTGATTCAGTTATGATTCTAGAAGCGCCGTATTTGCCAGGTGTTTCAGTCACGTCTCTTAGATGGTCTTGCCTGTCAGTTACAACTATAGATACATCCTTCTCAGCAGTTGCATCAGTAGTAACTCTAAATTTGTCCTGTATGTTGGGGGCATCAGTTATAACTCCGGGTATGAATTGCCCGTCAGGGATTTCATTTGCAATTCTAGATTTTTCTTGTCTGCCAGATGCTTCTGTCGTAATCTTATATACGCCTTGTGTCTCAGAGGCCTCAGTCGTAACTTTTAGTTTGTTCTGGTTTTCTAGGGCCTCAGTTTTTGGGCCCTGCCCTTCAGGGGTTTCAGTTAAGATTCTAGAAGAGACCGGTCTTTCGGGAGCTTCAGTTGCAACACTAAGTTCCCCCTGCTTGTCAGCTATCTCGGTTGCAATTATAGATACAGCCTCCTCAACAGTTGCATCAGTAGTAACTATAAATTTGTCCTGTATGTCGGGATCATCAGTTATAACTCTGGGTACAAAGTGCCCATCAGGGATTTCATTTGCAATTCTAGATTCTTCTTGTCTGTCAGATGCTTCTGTCGTAATCTTATATACGTCTTGTGTTTCAGAGGCTTCAGTCGTAACTTTTGGCTTGTTCTGGCTTTCTGGGGCCTCAGTTCTGGGGCCCTGCCCTTCAATGGTTTCAGTTTCGATTCTAGAAGTGACCTGCCTTTCTGGGGCTTCAGTTGCAACACCAAGTCCCCCCTGCTTGTGAGCTATCTCGGTTGCAATGCTAGAGACGCCCTGCCTACTGGTGGTCACAGTTGTAGTTCTAGAGACGTATTGCTTGTCAGGGGAGTCAGTCGTAAGCCTTGATGTCTGTTGTCTGTCAGGTATTTCAGTTACAGGTCTAGCCATGCCGTCTCTATGGGGGGCCTGAGTTGCAATTCTAGGGTTGACCTCCCTGTCAGACGCTTGAGGTGTTATTACAGAAATGTCCTGTCCGTCAGGTATCTCATTGGCAATTCTAGATTCGTCGGGCTCGTCGGAAGCTTCAGTTTCAGCCATAGTTATATCCTGGCTATCGGGTGCTTCTGTCACTACTCTTGGCCTGTCTTGTCTGTCAACGGCTTCAGTCCGAACTTTAGGTTTAACGTCTCCGTCAAGAGCACCTTCAGTTACAGGTCTGGGTCTTACGTTACCGTCAGTTATGTCAGTCGCAGACGTCGATTCGTCGTGTTTGTCGGGCAGATGTGTAACTGGTTGAGTTATCATGTCCCTGGTAGTAACTTCCGTCGCCAGTGTGGTTCTAGCCTGCGTATCGATTGACTGAGTCGCAGGTCCGAATCGTACGTCGCTAGTAGGTGCGAATATATTTTCTCCATCGGGTTCCTCAGTTGCCAACGAAGTCCCGACTTGTTTCGCGGTCGATTCGCTCGCATGTCGGAGTGTCTGTTCTGTCCCCGGTGATTCCGTCATAGGTCTAATCTTAGACAGAGTTGAAGTCGTAGACAACGTCCTGTGCTGCTTGTCAATTGACATAGATTCTGAAGTAGGTATGGGTCTGTCGTCTCTACCAGGTGCTGCACTTGTCGTTCTGGATTTGCTTTCTGGTGCTTCAGTTACAAGTCCTTGTCTGTCTCCTGTACTTAGCACTACAGTCGCTAGAGTCGAGGTTCTCTGTCTATCGGTTGTCTGGGTATTACTGCTTTCTTCAGTCGAATGTTTGAAGTCACTGTCCTGTCTATCAGTAGCCTCGGTGACAGGGACTGCTTTGTCATTCTTACCAGACTCATCCGTCACAGGTCTTAGTCTGTCCTCCTCTTCTGGTAATTCCGTCACAGGCCTCAGCCTGTCTTCTCCTTCCGGTGCCTCCGTCACAGGTCTCAGCCTGTCTTCTCCTTCCGGTGCCTCCGTCACAGGCCTCAGCCTGTCTTCTTCTTCCGGTGCCTCCGTCACAGGCCTCGACTTGTCCTCTCCTTCTGGGCTCTCAGTCACAGGCCTAAGCCTGTCACCTTCTTCCGATGCCTCAGTCACGGGTCTCGGCCTGTCCTCTCCTTCTGGTCTCTCAGTCACAGGCCTCAGCCTGTCACCATCCTCCGGTGCCTCCGTCACAGGTCTCGGTCTCTCTCCTTTTGGTCTCTCAGTCACAGGCCTCAGCCTGTCACCTTCTTCCGATGCCTCCGTCACAGGTCTCAGTCTGTCCTCTCCTTCCAGTGCTTCTGTCACGGGTCTTAGCCTGTTATCCACATCCGGTTCTTCCGTCACAGGTCTCAGCCTGTCACCACCCTCCGGCGCCTCTGTCACGGGCCTCAGCCTGTCCTCTTCCCCTGATGCCAAAGGCCTCAGCCTGTTATCCCCTTCCGGTATCTCCGTCACAGGTCTAAGTCTGTTATCCACGTCCGGTACCTCTGTCACAGGCCTTAGCCCGTCCCCTTCGTCTGGTACCACAGGTCTACGTCCGTCCTCACCGTCCAGATCTTCCGTCTCAGGCCTCAGCCTGTCTTCTCCATCCAGTACACCGGTAAATGGTCTCGTCGTTCGTTCTGTATCGGGTACCTCCGTCACAGGTTTTAACGCACCTTCCCTGTCAGGTGCCTCCGTCACTGGTATTTGTGTACCTTCCCTGTCACGTGCCTCTGTCACAAGTCTGTCTCCATCGGGCGCTTCTGTCACAGGTTGGGCCGGCCGGTCGGGTCCTGAGGTTTGTGCGGTCAAATGGTCTGTTATACATACAAGCCAAATTTTCGTTATACATATAAGCAATGTAGTCCGTTATACATACAAGCTCAAGCATAAGCGTAACTTCAGTATGAAAGGCTCCGTCATTGTATATGTACAAATATTTGAAAAGAAACATGAAGCGTCTTTCTGTCTGTATGCCATGGTTTCAGGTAAATTCTAGTCGCAATGTACACATTATTTGAATAGGCCCCACATTAATTTGTTGCAGTTGTATTTCTGCATTTATGGACTTTAATCCTATTCTGTTGATTTAAAGGTGTTAATGACTTAGAGGGGATAAATTGGGTAGTGATCCTGAACTGTAATTATGATATTTCAATGTAAATATCTGATCATTTTATCGCAAACTGCATATTAAGATAGCAATTGTAGAAGATGGACGGAAAAGTACAGAGCATGTGAACATCACCGCAGGTAATACCCCACTTACCTTCCAGGTCCATCCATATGCTGCTATAGATATCAATAACACACATCCAGGTTTACAACTTACGCTCAAAGACTACGTGAGCGATCATTTTCTGTTCATCGGAATCATCAAAGCAATGCATAGCTAGGTTAGTGTCGTAAGCAAGGCATGCGTGTTACAGACAATGGTGTTAGGCAAAGGTGTGGCTGTGTACTAAACTAAGAGGCATATTGTCTGCAGTGCGTCCGTAAGTAGTTGTTTCATGTCCTTATAAGCGTCGCTGTTTGAAATATCGCTCATTCAAAGCTCTCACTGTGGAAAGCGTGTCAAGCAATGTCAACAGCATTTCGTTCTGAGAAGTATTTTGTATTTAGAAAGATGTCGAAAACTCTTCCTTAGATTCTTGAAAATGATGTGATTAGAAACGAACACATCAAATATTCCAAAGTGTTCGTTTGCTAATATTTCGCACCATGGTCCAAAAAGAGATTTTTGGGCTGCTGTTCAAATACAAAGAAACAAGAAACAATCTATGAACTATCCTTCTTGAAAGCGGCAAAGCGACATATGGACGTTAGGCGAAGCATCGAATAGAAAGCTGACATCGAAAAGCGCAGGAACCACAAAGCAATGACCGGGTAGCATAGGCAACATGTCATCTCAGCTCCAGGGCCTGCTGACAACGCGGTGGCGTGTGGCATCCATACAGCAGAAGCAGCAAGCGAAGCCTTCATCAATCCCTGGCTCGGCTCCCTTATTCTTCTTTTGGCATTCGTCCTGGATGACCATTTTCTTACCTGACGGTAACAGCTTCACCACCTAGCATATCTTCTTGTTTTGAGCACATCATTTGAGTAGGGTTCTACCATATAGTATTTGCATACCTGGTCTGTCTTCCTCAGTAGGTCTGTAGCCGGGTCTGTCCACATCTGGTGCATCTGTAGGTCTGTAGCCAGGTCTGTCCACCTCTGGTCTGTAACGTGTTGCCTCTGTAGGTCTGTACCGAGGGCTATCCTCATCACTATCCGGTGCCTCTGTAGGTCTGTACCGAGGTCTCTCATACATATCTGGTGCCTCTGTGGGTCTGTACCGAGGTCTATCTTCTCTGTCTGGTGCCTCTGTTGGTCTGTATCGAGGTCTCTCAGCTCTGTCTGGTGCCTCCGTAGGTCTGTATCGAGGTCTGCCTGTATCTGGTGCTTCTGTTGGTCTGTAGCCGGGTCTGTCCACTTCTGGTCTGTACGGCCAACGGGGTGCCTCTGTAGGCCTGTACCGAGGTAAGTCTCCTCTATCTGGTGCTGTAGGTCTGTACCAAGGTCTGTCCACCTCTGGTTCTTCCGTGGGTCTAAAGCGCGGTCTATCAGGTCCATCCGGGCCACCTGGCCTGTAGTCTGGCCTATCTGTTCCATCGGGGCCTCCCGGCCTGTAGTCTGGCCTATCAGGTCCATCGGGGCCTCCTGGCCTGTAGCCTGGCCTGTCAGGATCTGGGTAGTCTGGCCTAACAACTCCATCCGGGCCTCCTGGCCTGTAGTCTGGCCTGTCAGGTCCATCGGGGCCTCCGGGCCTGTAGTCTGTGCTATCAGGGCCCCCGGGCCTGTAGTCTGTCCTGTCAGGCCCATCGGGGCCTCCCGGCCTGTAGTCTGGCCTATCAGGTCCATCGGGGCCTCCTGGCCTGTAGTCTGGCCTGTCAGGATCTGGGTAGTCTGGCCTAACAACTCCATCCGGGCCTCCTGGCCTGTAGTCTGGCCTGTCAGGTCCATCGGGGCCTCCTGGCCTGTAATCTGTGCTATCAGGGCCCCCGGGCCTGTAGTCTGGCCTGTCAGGTCCATCGGGGCCCCCGGGCCTGTAGTCTGGCCTGTCAGTATCTGGGTAGTCTGGCCTAACAAATCCATCCGGGCCTCCTGGCCTGTAGTCTGGCCTGTCAGATCCATCGGGGCCTCCGGGCCTGTAGTCTGTGCTATCAGGGCCTCCTGGCCTGTGTTCTGGCCTATCAGGATAGTCTGGCCTGTCAGGCCTATCCGGTTCTTCAGGCCTGTAGTCTGGCCTGTCAGGCCTTGCCGGGTCTATCGGCCTGTAGTCTGGCCTTCCATCTACACCGCCTGGTGCTGGGGTCGTTCTATCGCGGGAGACTCCTCTATCTGGAAGTACAGCTACTCTATCAGGATCATATTCATCTGGCGCAACCGTAGTTTTATCTACAGGCCTCCCAGTGTCGGGGCGCTGCGGTCTACCCCCTGGGCCCACCCTATCAGGCGGCAAGGCTCCAGGGATAACGTTATCAAAGGGCCTATCCTCGTCAGTGTCAATTCGTCCGTCCGTCGGTGGGGCCGGTATTGTGTGAACCGGCGGTCGTCCTCCTGTGTCGTCAGGCCCGATTCCCGAGCCGTCCGGTGCAACAGGGCTACTCGTTACGGGTCTTAGTCTATCGGGAGAAATTACCGGTCCTAAAGTATGCGACAATGAGAGTGAGATGGTGAGTAACAGAATAACACTTAAGAAGAAATCATATCAGATCATCCATCTCGGCATGCTTCATAAAAAGTCTAACCAATATAGAGAACACATACATGCACGTAACAGACATGCGATCGGGAGTTAGAGTGACTTAATCGTTACGTAAAACATGTATCAAGTCATGTATGATGATCACGTCAGTGTCTTGACAAAAGAAACTCATCTCATAGAATAGGAGGTTTTTAGTAATGTGAATTACATCTAATACAATATGAAACAAATGATATATACCTGGATATAAGGGGTCGACCTCGGTAACATACGTTGTACCTGGAAGCAACCGATTGATACAATTTTCAGTCAGCGACACATACAGGAATTTTGGAAGGTCTAATTGGTGAACTATGCAGATAACTGTATTTCGAAAAGAAACTGAAAGGTTTGTCTCTGGTAAATTACATACATGAACCATTTTACTTTAAGAACCCTTTACCTTAACAGCACTCCTTCAGAACGGAAAAACAAGTTCCACATCTGCATTAACTCAATGTCTCCTAGAAGTCAGCATTTGTTCACTTTCAACTCCCCACTTTTCATATTGTAACAACTAGCTGATTCTTTATCTGTATAGCCAACAGCTAACACACAAGCTTTTGTATCTGCATATCCGGTGTAACCGCCCTTCGGTGTAACACATAAGCTTCAATGTTGGGCAAAGGAGCATTCTAACACCATGCGTACCTGTGATCAGGTATGGATACCTGTCAGCGTCGCCAACTTTATGCAGATTAACGGTTCTCCAGTCGATGACGTTCCCTCTCATGGTACCGTCGAAAATGTCTCTCAGCTGGTCGTCGCTCACGCTGTAGTCCCACACGTAGAACTCCGCGATGTCGCCAGCGTAGGACTAGCGTAGAGAAAGATAGTTTCTTAATGAATGAATGAAAGACCTCTATACGTTTGTTTGAGATATGAACCGTGTTCTCAGTAGACCACATAGTGAGTAGGACATGCGTTATGAATTATACCCGAATAAAGGCAGGAGCCCACGTGTTCCTTAATCATTCCGGACAAGGCAACCAGAGTTAGTGCATCTATCCTTTCCTACACTGGTGGCAGCGGTGGGATGCTCTTACAAGCTAAGTACAGGTCTTAGTGATAAAGCAGAAATAACAGTGATATTACAACGCAATATCTTACTACATCTAAAGATTATGTACAGTAGATGTATGAACACATGGTGCCAATCATACATGGCTTGTCTCGTTCCATAACGAATCTGAATTTTTCTACGCTATTAGATACGGTATCGAAAACTAGGAAACTTATCTTGTATGCAATTAAAGAGGATATTTATCTCACTGTTGTATAGTGAATCTAACGGTCTAAGCTGTATAATTTGCATACATAACATCACAATCATCAATTAGGCAATCACGGACACCAGCAACTCGCCTTTCGAATACATTGTGGTCTAGTGAATTCGCATCTCCAGGTCAGAAGATTGCGTTTTCATACATTATTCCTCTGTAGATTTTATTCCCATGGTTAGAGTCTATTATGCACAGGGTTTGTTGGGATCACTTACAGTGATGCTGTTGACAGTTGGAACGTCGATGAAGTTTCTGTAGTGTCTACTAAAGTACAAGAATCGAGTTTTGGAAGTATGTAATGATTATTTACCTTTCTAGCCTCGAACCCACCACCCGGGAAGGCCTGGTCCTGGCCCAGAATCCAGGTGCCTCCGTCCCTGATCCGGTGCCCGGGTGCCAGGCCGTTCCCTTCCAGAGCCTTCTTACCGTCCACGTACACCTGCCACGCGCCGTACGGACTGCTCTGCCATCTGTATGGAGATAGAGAGATCGAATATTGTAAATGCAGAAATGTACGCGTTGGTTTTATGTTCGTGCTGAACTATTTACCGCCAACTTAAAACCACCGAGAAAAGACGTTCCATTTTGTGACTGTATGTACGTAGTGCTACGATTTTTTCAAACGCGAACTCAAAACCACTACGAACACTCAATTTTCTCCCTTCCACGAAATGAATCCCAGCGAACATTTCTGCATCAACATTTAACAGTATTCCTTCAGATCCAAACGTCTTTCCGCAAATCATAAGCACGTATGGCCATTACGTACTTAATGACCAAACGTGATGCATAAATCGCCGAGAACTTACAGGGTTCTTTTAGTTATAACTAGCTGGAATCACGAGTCAATAAGCCCAGCGTCCTTAGGGGTGTACAGAAAGTGCGAAATGGAACGAAATAGATCGAAATAGAACGGGTGGGTCAGTTATTCCGAAGATCTAGAGGGCCGAAGAGAATACCAGAGATTCTCAAACTCTTCGTTTTTCCTGTTGCTTTGGAGACGAGATTTTCTAGGTTATGAAACGTTACCTCAAGACAACCATGTGCCAGCCTCCGTCCGTCAGAGTGGTGTCCCCGTTGACAGCGGCCAGGTAGTCGTTAACGCGGAAGGTGAAGAACTTGTCGGTGTTGTCTCCGTAGAACTCGATCTCGTTGTCCTGCTGCTCCGTGGCGTAGGAGAACACGGTGCCTGTTCCCGGGGAGTCAGTGCGCATGTGCCAGGCGATGGTGAAGTCCTGAGTGCTCATTCGCTTCGGGTCCCGGACCTCCACCCAGTTGTACTTGGACGGCGGGTCGGGGAATTTGAAGGAGTAGGATTCTTGGGAAAATAAACTAAAGTAAGTATAGCAATCACCCTCAACTTAACTGGGATGAAGCACTGTGCTTTCTCAAGTAGCTAGCAGCGTAATACGGCTTCTCTAATGTTTTACGTGCAGAGGTTTGGCGATTGGTCAACTGTGCCCTCATACACGGTGCCATCGGCTTTACGAAAAAAGGAAAGAGGCAGCAACCTAGTTTTACCAAGGAAAAAAAGGTTTGACAGTCCTCCCTTGTTTTACAGTCTAGCAGCCTCTTTTGCAGAAGGGTACTGGGTGAAGACAACGGTTGGCATCAGAAGAAGTCGACTAAGATTATACACTGTAAAGTAAAGGTTTTGGACTACTTCTCTGTCTTTGATATCACCAGTGACCAGCTTTATACCACTCAATCATACAGCAACAACAAGATATTACGCTCGTTCTCATTTAAATGTACACATTTTGTAACTTCCGTTACTTTTTTAAGTAAGACGCTCCTGACATTAGGGTATGCCACATATAAGGTGCCAAACTGTCGTTTTTATGACGACTTAAAACCTTTCTGGCTTTTAGAAATGACAGTTTGGCACCTTATCTGTGGCATATCTTAATGTCAGGAACTTCTTCCTTCAAACGGGAGTTACAAAATGTGTACATTTAAATGAGAACGAGTGATTAACAAACAGAGCTTTCGACACGTCCTTGTTTGTTATTCAGTCAAAGATGATAAAAGACGTCTCTATACCTGGTCCGTCTCCGGATCCTGAGGAGGGTCTCGGAATGGGCCTCTCCGGTGTGAGTCCTGTGCCTGACGGGTCAGTAGTGTAAGTACGGTTAGATCTCATCTATTACGTCCCAAATTTTGAGGCCTCAACAACTCTTTTGTTAGTATTCGTAAAGCAACAATCATCAATCACAACAACTGGTAAAGAATTATGTTTTATAATTTCCTATTCACTCCAGGAAGGACATAAATACCTCTATCGTCTCCCCCGTCTGGTCTTGGCCTGCTGGGCCTTTCTGGTGTCAGTCCAGTGCCTGACAAGTCAGTGAGGTAAGTAACAAGGTTAGATTAAACCTATCGTTACGACAAGTGTCAGGGATAACTACTGTCTAATGTTAGTAACTATAAATAAATAAAAAAAACACAAAATAATCAGAAAGCCCTAAAACTGTTCTAAGATTATGGTTTTAATAATTTTGTGATGATTTTCCACTTATCACAAAAAATATTGGAGTTACCTGGTTCCTCTCGTCCTTCTGGTCTTGGCCTCCCCGGCGTGAGTCCTGTGTCTGTCGAGTCGGTGACGTAAGTACGAATACAGGAGATTAGGACACAATTATCAACGTATTACTGTCAGTACTGTTAAATCCATTGTTAAAACACGTATCTAATTATTATCTAACATTTACGAAATGGTATGTAGAGAATTCTGAGCAATGTATAAGAATACCTTCTCCAGGCGAGGGCACCGCTCCATCTGGTCTTATTTCGGAGATTTCTGGTAATGATACAAAATAGAATGTGTTGTTCATATGTGGGGAACAGGAAATAAAACAAGAATGCACACAGAAGACCAGGGATGGAAAGACATTAAATTAGGCTGATTCCAGAGGAAACCGCAGTTCCCAACCCTCAGACATGAGGATGGTATTACCTACTGATACACAATGTGTTGTTCATAAGTATGGGGTAGAAAATAACACAGCTGAGTCACATTATTTCTAAAGAAGACAAGGAAGCCAACTAAACAGTAGTATGCAAAGGATCCATGTATAGTATGGCATAACTATACGGTGTAAGATATATATACATTTGATTAGATTCGTCTCGATTCAGTTTAAATTCATATTATTGCAGCCTTTGCATTTCTATGTATCACTAATGTGAATGTGTCAGGTTGAGAAGGCTGAGAAGTGGGACTAAAATTAAATACGATGCGGGAGTACCGTTGTTCCATTCTTTAGGGATATTCCTGTAATAGATCGAATTAAACTACGTGCAGAAATAGCCACATCGCTCGCACCTATGAGGTATTGCGATGTGTCCACGCTGCCGAACGTCTGCACTTCCGCGTTTCTCCAGTTGATGACGTTGCCGTACAGGGTCCTGTCTTCAATCTGCTCGATGTCGCGGGCGTCGTCCAGGTCAGAATCCCAGAGGTGGAACTCGGCTAGGTCGCCCACGTACGCCTTAAGGAGGGGAGATAAGAGGTAAGACGTTTTGCTGAGGTTAGGTGTATGTATGTGTATGTGTATGGAAAGAACATCCCACAAAGAACCTGCTATATGGGGATTTACCCCCCCATATCTCAAGTCATCCGTGAGAGGAGGCTACGTTTCACTGGACATTCCTGGAGGAGTGAGGGAGAGATCGTCAGGGACGTCCTCCTGTGGGCACCAAAACATGGACATGCAAGTGTAGGCAGACCTCACACGACATACATACAGCAACTGTGTGAGGATGCAGGATGCACACCAGAAGATCTGCCAAGAGCAATGGAGGACAGGGAGGACTGGAGGAGGAGGGTTATGGCCATCTGTGACATTATCACGCCAAGATGATGATGATGATGATGTGTACTGGCGTCTGTGTGTTTGAGTGGTGGCTCAGATACGTTGCATGCTACAACTCACAGTAAGACCAGCGCCACAGATGTGCAAAGGTTATGTGTGACAGGTCGTTCAGTGGGATATAGCCAACTTCTGTCGCGCCACCTCCTTGCGAAACTGGTGTGCAGCACTGAAAGGCGGTTATACGGACTGCACATGTCATGCCGTGTCAGATACAGTCCCTTGGCCCTGCTTGCCCGCAAACAATTTTCATTCTACTAAACATCGGCTGGATTCCGCTATCAAGCATTTGGATAACCTCCGGATACGTTCGAATGAGGCAGGTACCTAGTACCTACAAGTATCAAGATCAACGCAATTCAGGAGTACGTATTGTATAGATTATGCGCATTCCTGTCATGTTGATTTAAATGAACATAGATTAAAGATTACAACTATATTCTGGGCTTGCATGCAACGATATCATGCTACCGCATGCCCACCTGACTGGCGTCGAAGCCGCCGCCCTGCCTGTCCTGGTCCTGCCCCAGGACGTACGTGCCGCCGTGCGGGACGGAGTGTCCCGTGGCCAGCCCGGCTCCACGCGCCCGCTGGACGCCGTCCACGTACACCTTCCAGGAACCGCGGGACCGCTCCCATCTGTGGAGTACGGGACGAAATGTCAACCACCTTGTTCGTACTGACCTGTTTTGCACTTAACCACCTCTTGCTAATTGACTACAAGCTAGTCTGGCCTTACTTTATCGCCACTTTCAATCACTAGCTGTACCACCTCAATGGATCTTTCCTGCTGTGTACCACCCATACACCCCAAATGCAGACGTCCTATGCTGACAGTTACTTATTTGTTCGGGTGTAACCACATGCCGTTTTTGCCCCTCCTCCCTCCCAAATGGAACAGACTCGAGATACAAACATCTGCAAATATCAAGAGCCCGTGAAAGCGCCCCCTACCTGAGGATGACGGTATGCCATTCTCCGTCCATCAGATCGGGCACGGTGATATCAGTCCGCTCGTTGTTGACGATAAAGCGGTGATACCTGGGGGAGAGTATTTTTATTCGGTAAACAATTCAAGGACAGGGATAAATTGGCACTGAAAATTAAGTTAAACTTATATTAGCGCAACCTAACATTCAACATAACTCTTGTCATCAAGCAAAAACAAGAAACAAATGCTAATGATATGTACTACAGAAAGGTACGAAAGGTACGATATAGTAGCATAAATAAAAATAACGGTGTGCACTTAATACCCCCTCCAGATACAACAATATTATAACAATAGAAGGACTGATTTCTATGCCTGTATATGCATCTTAGCCTCTACTAGGCTCCACAGGTCGCTGGAAAAAAAAAGTAGAATTTGGCGATATAGACAAATATCATGCCTGAGGAGTAAGCTGGCCAGGGAGTGTACAGTTTGCGGCCTACCTCCACTGGCATGTTATCTGTCTATTTGGCCAAATTCTACTGTTTTTCCAGCGACCTGTGGAGCCTGGTAGAGAATATCTGCATCTTACTACCCTGGGTGCCAGACTAGTACCGGGTCGCTAGCGATTTGCTTCGGCGGCACAAGAACAGTCTGCCCGCCCGGTCTTAATCAACGCTCCGGGGAGTTGGTAGGGCCGGTCAATTCCCTGGCTAGAACTCCCCCGGTGCGCTAATTAGGGCATCGGAGGGCTCGGAGCTCTGTGCTGCCGAAGAAACTGGCTAGAAGGAACCGGCTAAAGGGAACCGGCTAAAAGGCCCGATAAACTGTCTTGAGCCCAGGGTAGCATCTTACCTGAGGGAGTTGTCCCCGTAGAAGGCCATCTGGTGGGGCTGGTCCGGTGTCGCGTACGAAAAGACCGTCCCCGTCGTCGGCGCGTCTGTCCTCATGTCGAAGGACACGGTGAAGGCGTCCATGCTTCCCGACTGAGGTCCGACACCGTCGATCACGGCGTAGTTATCCGTGGAAGCCGGCGAGGGAAAGCTCAGTTGTATCGGCCCTGAGTAGAAACGCACATTCTATCATTAGTATCAACACTACTAACAGTACTATAATTACCTAGGGAAGCTTAGAATATTGGAGTTTTCTTTTTACACAACCAGTGACTTCTTACCTGCTGACGTTTCTGTAAAGCGGCGAGAAGCAGTACTCCAGTCACAAACTCTGAAGAAGGCACCTGACAGACACCGAAACGTCAGCAGGTAGTCACTGGTTGTGTAAAAATAAAACTCCAATATCCTAAGCTACCAACCTGATGAAATTATTTTCGGAACTATGGAAGCACAGTTGTATCGGCCCTGGATAGAAGCGCAAATGCTATCAATACTACTGACAGAAGCGACAACAGGTTGAATGGTAACAATGATGTAATCGTTCTTTGCGCTTTGTGCCCCCTCTCGATCTAACAGGACATTCATGGATGCGGTCGTTTGTTTGTAAATCGGGGTAAGGGCTCTTTTAATCTCTCCAGTTGTCGCAAGTCATTTGTTAGCATTGTGAATGTATGTCACTGACCTCGCTACAAATACTGTGAATTACGTAAACTTACCGACTATGAGTATTACGTCATAGTAATGAAAATGATGACACGTCATCTAAATGAAAGAAATCTATTTCCAATGTTCTGTTTCTTAGAAACTATCATAGCAAACTTGTCGGCAGAATTCTTAACAATAGATCAAACATCAGCCACCTTGCACGGCCAGTGTACGCCCTGGTTCACCCTCGTCCGTATCTTCTGTGTCGTCTCTGTCGAACGGTCCTGTCGGGTGGTCGGGTCGTTACATGTTAGATCTTCATCAAATGATCTTAAGGCTACACCAAGTAATTTTTATGGATGACGTCCGCGCGCATTGATTTTGGTCTGTTCCCAGAAAAAAAAAAAAGAAATTCCGCTTCCTGTAACTATGACCAAAGAGTTACGACAGTGCCGCAAATCAACAAACATGAAAGGACAACAACTGCTGTTCAACTTCAACTGATATTTATTCAAATCATTTCTGTTTTCAGGATGAATAGAATAATTATCAGTTGTTACACTGTGTTCTCTCATTCAATTTATGTCCTAACATGTGTCGTCGACTATTATATTTCAAATCTAGGCATCTTGTTTTTTTAGGCCCTTCTTGTTTTTTTTTTCGCGCTCTCGCATTAGATTTAGGTTCTCCAAAGGTCATCCATAAAAATTACTTGGTGCAGCCTAATGATAAACAGCAATCCGCGATGGTACAATCGGAACAAGTTGTAAATCACCAGAATGGATTATTGTAAAAATGAAACAAAACCTGGCGATAAAGCAGCACTATGCAAACTGAATCTTAAATATTGGCGCTTGCTCATGAAACCATGGTAGAACTAAGGTTTTATGGTTAAAAAATCATGTGAAATACAGTTTCCTTTTTATAAATGTTTCCATAAGACAATAGAACACAATCGTATAGAGCCAATCAAGCACACATCGAAATGAATCTTTGCAACATTAACTACTTGGCCAACTATCAACATCTTTGGCAAGAATAGCTGCAATTGTTTTAGTTGCATGCGTGATCTTCGATTGCAGAGTTGCTCTGTAACAGTGCACATGATGAAGCACCCACAGGCATATAAGGGTCCTTTAGGAAAAATAAGGGTAGCTCGTACCAAGGACATTATATAATGTCCTTGCTCGTACTAGATAACTGCCATCTGAAACTGCAGCTTCAGTCGTTACAAAAGCGTCCAGTCAGTCGTTTGGCAAGCAAGGATTGCCAAAGTAACACGGTACCTTGTCTCGGTGGTACGAATACTCTTCCACCACCCACCGCCACTGGTATGAGTAGGATACCAGTGCCTGGATTTGTTCCTATATAGCCTGGTCAAGGTGACGAAGTTAGTAAGACTCTGTTGTGCAGGTGTGCATTGATCTAGACAATCTAACAGTGTAGCACAAAGAGCTAAACAGGTCGAATCTTCGATACCCTGGGCGCCAGACACCGTATATCGGCGCGCCACCGAGCACCGCACGCGCGACCAAGCTTTCCCGGCCCACCCTCCCGCTCCCCCGAAGACCGACCCCGCCCCAATCTCCGCTGTAAACCCAAGCACCGCTAGCCGCTAGCAGAGCTTGGGGCGGGGTCGGTCTTCTGGGGCAGCGAGAGGGTGGGCCGGCAAAGCTTAGGCGCGCGTGCGGTGCTCGGTGGCGCGCCGATATACGGTGTCTGGCGCCCAGGGTAAATCTTCGACTGCCTCCATCACCTTCAAATGACCAAACGTCGTGTTAGGAGACGTGTACGTGTGAAGACTGCAGTATAGACAGCCAAAAACTGTTTGTTGTGATTGACCGATGTTGTACAATGTTAACCACTAACGCATACATGTATGCTGATACAGATCTAACGGTATTTTGTGACAATTAAGCACAACACACTTAAACATTTTACAAGATCACAACTACCAGCAGACGGTTTCAGGACATAGACGAGTGCAATCTACAGTGATTGTGATATCTGCGCACTCTACAGTGTTATTATGAGGAATGGCTACTTGTAGTTTGTACTATATTTTGTGTTCAGTACGTACCTCTGCCTGGCGTCGGTCCTGTTCCGAAAATAACTCTAGGTGCAGCTGGTGTCAAAAACAAGTTTACAAAATCAGAATGACACTCCGAAATCATAACAGAAGCAAAGAGTTTTGACTGGAAATACCACCACATTCAAAAAGCACATATAAACGCATCGAATGGTATCTGTTACTAGACTTAAGTGTTGGTGATGTCAGCTACAGCCAAGAAGACTGCGATGTTCTGCTAAATCCAAAGCAACAAAAGCAAGATTTTTTTATTATACAGCTGCGAGGTAGTCTAAGTGAAAGCACAATAAACTGAAGTAGACTATAATACATGACCAAAATGAGGACCGTTGCAAGCCTACTCCATGAAAAAAAACCACGTGCAATGCTACATGTATGGTCATATTTCCAATCCGGGGCCCGACCGGACAGTCTTTGGGAACGAAAAGTATGATATAAAAGACAACAAAAACACAAAACGTACCCAAATTACTTAAGAGCATAGCTTGTGCAAATTTATTGACACACACTTTGATTTTTCGTTTCCGCAAACAGCCCGGCCGGTCCCCGGTTAGGGAATGTGACCCTAGCATAAGTTCAAAGCTCCCAAAGCGGTACTCACACTGTGTCTTCATGACGTTGCCTCTCGGGTACACCTGTGCCGTGCGCCAGTTGATGACGTTGCCGAAGAAGGTTCCGGCGGCCAGTTTGTTCATGTCCTCCTGGTAGTAGAAGTAGTAATGGTTTTTATTGAGACACAACTTCCTATCACTACAGTCGCAGCCCGAAGGCTGAATTGATGTTGTTATATTACAATAAGTGAACTAGTGGATTGGGCTTCAGAAGGATGACGGCTGAGACACAACGATTTAGCGGTTTCGACCTTTTATTCAAAAGTCTTCATCAGAATGACAAAGAGTGGTCGTGACCGGCACCCCCACGAATACGTGAAATAGTGATCAATATTAAAAGAAACGAATCATTAAATATAGGAATGCTTAAAATCAGCGTAATAGATAAACATATGATTTGAAAAGTGGATTTTCAAAAAACAAATACCTGTGGCAGCACAATGTCGAAGACGTACAGCTCGGACAGGTCGCCCGTGTACGCCTCGGTGGCCTGGAACGCGTTTCCGACCGTGTCCTGGTCCTGACCCAGGACCCACGTGCCTGTAACAGGGTAAATAGGGGTCGCATGGGTCTTCAGTCAGTACAGTTGAAAATGGAGGAAGAGTCAGTATTGACAGCGCTGATCAGACGCCACACAATGCATGCAAAATTTCGATCAATTGATTTGACGTCACATGGCCCATTTGTGCTCAAACCCAGCTTGATTTGAAGCTGAAACTAGAGGAGGACGTGTCAGTCTAGCTAGTATGTTTCGTTTACAAGATTCTTTACAAGTCTTCGTCGATGGAGGTTTGAGTTGGACATACAGGTAATAAGATACACAGGGAAATTTATTCAAGCAACTGGATCAAACTGGATCCAAAATCTATCCAGTAGATTGATCAGAGACTTTTTTCTTTCGTCTGTAAGGATTCGCAAGACTTTTGAGGCAGGTCTGATACACGCGCAGCCTCATGCGTATTCACACGTGTTAACTACGAATGTAATTATCCTAAATCCTGGCTGGTCAATTTGCAGGTACTCTCATACGTTAGGCCACACTTCATGCGTTAGACCACACTTCGCAACCATATTTACCGCCAGGGCGGATGGTGTGTCCGGCTGCCAGCCCGTTCCCGGTCGCCTTGAGCTGCCCGTCCACGAACACCTTCCACTCGCCGTTCTTGTTCTGCCACGTGACCATCACCATGTGCCACGCCCCATCCAGCACTTCCGGGATGCTGACGTCAGCCTGCTCTCCGTTCACCAGTAGCCGGAAGTTCCTGGGACAAGGTAAAAGGTAAAGCAGTCATCCTCAATTGAGGTGAAGCATGATGCTTTTTCAAGTAGCTAGTGGTAGTGCAATGCGGCTTCGCCACGGCTCGCGTTTTTTGGCCAAGCACACCGGGTCACCCATACTCTTCTCGATAAGTGTGTTGGGTTCTTTTACGTTTGACGCTTGAGGCTTACGCCCAAAGCTCCCTCATACACGGGGCCGCCGGCTTTACGTCACCATCCGAAATGACGAATGCAATCCCTTGCAACATGTCCGAGCTCGAGTCGACCACTGAGGTTCGAACGCGGGCCCGTCGGATCCACGGAATTTGATCCAGATGGCGAAGCAGCAGGGTTGCGTTACCACTTGCGCCAGATAGGAAGAAATTAGTAAGAAAGACCTTCTACGGTACTTATAGGTACATTGTACAGGTCAGTAGTAGGAGTTTGTTATGGAGGCTATACAGCTCTCCAGTTGCGACTGAAGGCTATGAGCAACACATCAGCGTTGTCTTTCAGAAGAGACACAGTTTTATGTTGGACATGGGCGCTTTAACGAGGTTTGAGCAAGGCAATTATGTAATGAATGAAGAGGAATGTGGTACTTTTGAAGTATACAAAGCTCTTTTCATCTGGTCTTGTAATATCCTAACAGCAGTAGCTCGCCCCTTCCTACCCTCAATGAATCTGCCAGTATTGCTGGTTGTCTCTTGAAGGGGACAGACCGGTAACTGGCGCAGGCGCAGAAGGCCAGCTTTATAATAGGTTTGGTACCCTTGGTAAAGGTAGCTGTAAAGGGGCTTTTTTCCAGGGTATGTTGATATTTTGGAGCTGGGTTTTACAGGTAAGGGTTTCTACCTTCTTATTAAGTTGAAAAATCATACTTTCATCCATGTTTGTGGTGTCTGTAGGCCTGCAAAGTTTGCTGTTTTTGTGTGACTATCAGGTGGAGAAGGGGGTCAGAGGTCAACTTTGGTAAACAAGCCCGGATTCGTAGGGGTTCCGCCGATTAGAAAGTTGAAATTTTGCTCTAGATTGAAACTTTGGAGGCCTGACAGCCCTGCCAATGCATGTTTTTCATGGACTAAAACTCTGGTAGGTGACTTTTGACAGCTTCTTTCTTACATGATTGCCATATATTAAGATAGGAAGCTTCATTACTGTTCTGTGGCCTGCATACATCTATATGTCCCGGCAGAGATCGCAATCCGAGTCTCCGTCATTTAAGATTGCGATCGCGATCTCTGCCGGGGCGGCCAGCCATTCTTGCAGACTGCGATCTCTACCCTTAGAATTTTACCTATATTGTACCTATCATTGCCGATTTCGGCTTTTAAACCATCTCATTAACCCACCTTGACCCTGAGTCCCCGTAGAACTCGACCTCGTCATCCTCCTGTGACGTGGCGTAGGACAGGATGGTGCCGGGCTGTTTGGAGTCAGTGCGCATGTGCCAGGACAGGGTGAATGCGCGTGCGCTGAACGGGATGTTCTCGCGGATGTTGACGTAGTTGTCGGTGGAACGCGGGGAGGGGAACTTCAGGATGTAGGACGACCCTAAGGGCAGAACAAAACTATAGTTGTAGCTCAATGTGCCCGGACCTTAGCTAGGGGGGAACCATTGTTGTGACCAGTAAAGGGGGTAACCACTCTCGTGACCATATTTAGAGTGGCACATCTGGTTTAGGTTAGATACGTTTTAGCTTTCTTGATGATAATACAGTACGACCCACCCTCTCGGCTTGGTCAGTCTGGAGTTGTAGCTCAAGTGTCCGAGTACCTTTGCTTGTGTATGGTTCTCGGCTATCTACATCATTACATGGGCGCTATCTATGCATCGCTTTCTTTACCTATCAAAATTTGACGAAAAAAGTCGACACAAGAATTCTTGACCGAATTTTTAAGCCTTCGTATGGTATTCTGGCCCACGAGCTTATGGCACGTGACTTTCCAGAAAAGTGACGACATGAGAGGGGGGACATCACAAGCTGACTGATCCTCATTATATCTTGTTATTAACGTGGGTCTCTTCATTTTCCACTGCCTTCAAAAAAGAAGTCAAACCCAACCATAGTCAACCTTAGTTAACATAGAGCTCTCACAGTAGACTAGATAACTATGTCGATTCCCATGTATATCCATGTACTTGTTTGTCTGCAATTAGCCTTAGCTTTGGGCATGAACTTGAAATAAAGTTATTATTAAGGACACATTACCTGATGCTGGCTGGATTTCACTTCCAGGTCGAACCTCTGTTGTAGGACCGAAGACCACGCGCGAAACTGTGTGTGCGGTATCAGAAGAAGTCATTCATTAAAGCACAACACATTCTGTACGGGAAACATGTTACTGGAATGAAGAACTGGCACTTCAAGAGTGGGTACTTATCCATCCTGCCATTACAAATTGTGCCTCAGATCCAAATTGTAAACTATATGATGTCATATGGTAAACGACATAATAGAAACATATTAGCATGTCTTAGAGCATAGGAGTCGAACGTCTTTTAGCTTTGCTTGATGTCGACAAGTTACATTCATTAGGAAAGTACTTATTAAGGACGAATAAAACACGCTACTGTGGCATAACTAAATCCATGCGCATCAAAATCAGAACTAAAACGAAGTTTCACATTGAAAGGATTTTTACCTCCTCTGCTGTCCACGTCTATACGGAAAGTCCCTGTAAAATACAAATCATGACATCATTGTAACTCTAAGGCAAAACGATCATAACGACGATCGAATAAGAGGTATTGCTGTCCTATCAAAATGCATCTAGTCGCCAGCGTTCATATAGATAATACAAGTAAATCTCCACTTCTTCATTTCTATTCTAAGAAATAGAGATGACTTTACTCATAATGATTTTAGCAAGTCTTCCAACGCCTTTCGATGTATAAGGACGGTGTCCATCCACGTTTCTACAGCCCTTGGGCCAAATATAAGCTATGGACATCCCGAAGGTTAGTACTAAAACCTGTCTTACCTCCGTAAGGAGACCGCTGCACACGTCCTCTGGGCGTGACAGTCGCTCGTCTCCAGTTCACAGCGTCACCGGAGTACTGCAGGGTGTACAACCGTATCATCTCTTCCGGAGACAAGACTTTGGTATAAACCTGGAACTCCGCCAAGTCTCCTACGTACTCCCGGTTACGTGTAAACCTCGGACGGGCGCCCACAGACCGCACGTCTTGTCCGAAGTACCATGTGCCGCCGGGACGGATCCTGTGGCCTCGCGCCAGACCGGATCCGGAAGCTTTCTCCTCCCCGTCCACCATCACCCTCCACTGTCCGTCTGAGTTCCTCCACGTGATGGCCACAACGTGCCATTGCCCGTCCAGCACTTCTGGAATGTTGACATTGGCCTCCTGGTCGTTCACCTTGAAAGTGTAGCCTCGGTTTCCGGACTGCCCGACGAAGCCGATCTCATTTGGCTGCTGTTGTGTGCCGTAAGAGAAGATGGTGCCGGTATCTCTGGCTGGTGTTCTCATGTGGAAGGAGATGGTGAAGGAGTCCGGTCGGAAGTTACTGTCGCTCCTCAGCTCCGCGTAGTTGTCGGGAGATCTTGGTCTTGGGAAGTTCAGCAGGTACATGCCTAGACAGACAAAGTGACGTGAAAAACTAGGTAACTTCTACTACAGTCTTCGTGAACTAAAATGACCCACTTCTTAATTCCGACACGTGATTTTAATGATACGTAGCGGAAGCAATATGGCTAACGTGTCGGAAAGCCTGTATCGTCCCCCGTCTATATTTCAGGCAGACATAGTGCCTGCTTAATAGATATAGAGTCTCCATGCGACGTTCCTCTCTATTCAATGCAAGAAGCATTTTGAATATTAATTCTTATGCGTTTGCTAAAAATGATGAGTACCTTGTGGTCTGATCACATCCTGTCCTGGTCCTGTCGTAACTCCTGTCAGGAAAGTCAGTTTGTCAGTTTTATAAAGTGAACTATTGTTACCATTGCTTGAAAAATTGTCGATAGTCCGTAGTCATTTAACCGGGGTTTGCCCAAAAGAAAATATGAATAAATGTGAAACAGACTGTCGTGGTCTTGTCAACATCTTCATTGCATAACTTCTTCCACGAGACAAGATTGCGGAGAAAGATTTTGGACGAAAACATGTCAATAAAACGTGCCCATTATGCGCGCAACAATATCAAGGAAAACTCGCATTTAAATCTCAAAAACTCTTCTCTTGACTACCAGAAAAGCACAATGGTCTACTTGCCAACCATATGCAAAGAAAACAAACTCTGCGAAAGCTGCCAGTAGTAAACCTTTACCTTTGAACCCATATTTGTGATGTATCCATCCGAATGACCCACCAACTCTCATATGTCCTTAATCCAACTAAACTGGTGAACTGACGAAAGTTTGACCAGAATGGGAAAGCTTAGACCCAACTTGTTCCTTCTAACCATGGAGGTTAATCACCTGTTCTAACCCTCCCAAGGACTATCTCAAGGGACACAGGGATTGAGTTGGAGGACTTGGGAGCAGCCATGTCAGACAGACTGATGTGGGCCTCGGTTGTACAAGGGCTCGCCCCGTCCTCAGCTGCTGAGGTCGACGGATAATGATGTTCTAACCCAAAATGTCTCTTGATCGGGACAAAATTATCGAGGAAAAGAATGATCTACGAGGATATGAAGTGGTGCTATAATCGTATTCACATTTTGAGCCCTCCACTGCGCAACGAAGCTTTGACGTCTGTCCTCATGCGACAAATGCAACAGGAGCCGTATGTCCAAAGTAAAGACTTAGTAGAAAGAGGATCAATTCATTCATCATACCTGGCACCGGCTGGACCTCACCTCCGGGTCGACCCTCATCTTCACCCAGGTACTCCAGACGCACACCTGCGAGTGTGCGAGCAGAAGTTATGACGTCAATGTTTGGCGAACAAACTGGGTAACACGGCAATATTATGTGAATTCATTGGATAACACGAAACCAAATGCCATAGTGGTACTAAGATTGGACTCTCGGAATCTTCGACCAGACCCTATGGCCTTCTTCAAGACAACAGATGGTAAGTACCACTTTGATTTGAACCTATTCATTTATTCATTCATTCATTCATACATCCATTCTGTTCTGTTAAATGTATCATTATGGTTAACACTTTAACGTTGAACATGTGTATCTTACCTCCTCTGCTGTCGATTTCTATTCCAAATATGCCTGTAAATGAAAGATAAACCATTACGTCGTGATATAAAACTTTTTATGTCGATATACAAGAACAACACTTTCGTCGAATACAAATATGTTGTTTCTGTTCTCTAAAAACGAAGTGATTTGCACTGCATGTGTACAATACTCTGGACTAAGGTGTAGCAATGACGTTGTTTCTCTAGCTTTAACGTATATCGATGGATACAGGAACAACGTGGCCTACCTGCATAGGGAGATCGTTGCACTTGTCCCCAGGTTGAGACCGTGGCCCGTTTCCAGTTCACAGCATCGCCTGGGTTTTGGAAACTGTACAACTCCTGCATGTCCTCAGTCGACAGTACCCTGGTATGCACATGGAACTCTGCAATGTCTCCTTCATACTCCCGGTTACGCTCAAATCCCAGACGAGCGCCTAGAGACCTCACGTCTTGTCCGAAATACCACGTGCCGCCGGGACGGATCCTGTGGCCTCGCGCCAGACCGGAACCGGAAGCTTTCTCCTCCCCGTCCACCATCACCCTCCACTGTCCGTCTGAGTTCCCCCACGTGATGGCCACAACGTGCCATTGCCCGTCCAGCACTTCTGGAATGTTGACATTGGCCTCCTGGTTGTTTATCTTGAAAGTGTAGTCTCGGTTTCCGGACTGCCCGACGAAGCCGATCTCATTTGGCTGTTGTTGTGTGCCGTAAGAGAAGATGGTGCCGGTATCTCTGGCTGGTGTTCTCATGTGGAAGGAGATGGTGAAGGAGTCCGGGCGGAAGTTACTGTCGCTTCTTAACTCTGCGTAGTTGTCGGGGGATTTCGATCGTGGGAAGTTCAACGACCTCGAGCCTGAAATAGACGTAGGACTCAATTTGTATCTGTATCTACACTGTATGATACCGGTATAACCGCCCTTCCGCGTAACACACCGGCTTCGCAGGCGCGAGAACCGAACGACCGAACGACCTGTCACACCTAACTTTTGCACATCTAACTGCTGGTGCCGTTTAAATAAGGATGCTCCTATAGTAATTGGTGGCAATGCCGGAGTACCACTCTACTATAGTTCTGTAGATTTTCCCTGCACGCAGCATAAATACGTTGGGTACAGAAAATCTTCAGGATATCGTCTTAATTAACATGAAGTAAAAGACATGTTCGTATTTCAGTAATCGGTACATACCAGTTTCCTATGCTGCTTAACAGACTTACCAAACATGTTTCTATGCTGAAACAAACAAGGCATCGTTTACAAAATGACCTCTGAAAGCTCGCTAGCTCCTCGTTCCCTTCAACATGATACGTGCACATTCTACTGTCTCATTCTACTTCCAAAAGTTGGCACCTGGATGTGAATTGGCTGAGCCCCTGTAACATTGCTACATGCCCGGACTATGGCCACTCTGCTTCTTTGTCTTTCATGATGTCCTCTAACTCCCGAGATCTGGACCCCAGGATCCCATGCAAGTTGGTCTACTACAATAAGTCACCAGAACAGAAATATTTCTTACCTTCCGGCCGGACTGAAGACGACGTTACCCTGTCGTCCGGTATCCCTGCAACATTATAAACAACGTCATAAGTCACTCATGAACATGCTTTTATTCCTAGAACGTATTGTTAACGAAACTGGAAATATTCTGAATACGCGTACGCTGAAAGTTATAAACAATCTAGAGAATTCTTGGTCCAGACAGAACATTGCTATTCTAACGATTTTGAGTGGTAACTATTGCGTCTTTGTGTGTCATCTCATCATGTACAATTTGTCGGTTTTCCAATACAGCGATCTTCAAGGATATCTAGTATATCTTAAAAATCTTGCCCAATGCGTGACTCGTTCACCTGTCCAGAACATACCTGTTTCAATCTCCCTGCCAGGCTCGGGTTCGCCGAAGACAATTCGAGTCTCTGTGTGGATGAAACACAACGAGATCAGTCATAGAGTTGGATACATCAGTAAATGTGAAAGTATGGCGCACCGTAACAGGTTTTTAATTGACGTCTGATAATTATAATTTGAACCCCCCGGCGACCATGTTGGCGGATAATTGTCTAGACCGTCTAACACAAGTACGCGCTTACTCACCTCCTCTGTTGTCGACGGTCAATTGCATGGATGCTGAAACAAAAGAGAAAACAACCTATTATTAACAAGACTAAACTTTTCGTCCAACACTTAAAGAGAAATTGGGACTTACCCAAAATTTTCTGTTCACGGAATGAACATGTTTCATGCTAAGGAAACAACCTAGTCTTAAGTCAGAAATACACAATTGCACCTTGGTCCTGAAAGAGGCAATGTTCGTGCATACCATATAGCTCTATACATCTAACAATAACGGTCTAGTTAAATTTATGTAGGGGGGAAATAGTAATCCATGATGAAACTGTCTGATCAATACCTATACCGGAAATAAGATGGCGACCGGAAGGTGTCAGAATGCCAAAATGGCGGCGACCGTCGATGCGGACGAGTGCGAAACATTACATGTTACATGGAATCACTTACCCGCGTAAGGTTTCCTTAAAACACGTCCTTTCGGTGTGACAGTCGCGCGTCTCCAGTTCACCCCGTCCCCGGGGTACTGCAGCGTGTACAGCCGGCGCATCTCCTCGGGTGACAGCACCTTGTTGTGGACATGGAACTCCGACAGGTCTCCTGCGTACTCCCGGTACCGCTCGAATTCAGGTCTGAATCCCACGGTGTTCTGTTCCTGGCCGAGAATCCACGTGCCGCCGGGACGGATCCTGTGGCCTCGCGCCAGACCGGAACCGGAAGCTTTCTCCTCCCCGTCCACCATCACCCTCCACTGTCCGTCTGAGTTCCTCCACGTGATAGCCACAACGTGCCATTGCCCGTCCAGAACTTCAGGAATGTTGACATTGGCCTTCTGGTTATCCACGATGAAAGTGTAGCCTTGGGTTCCGGACTGCCCAACAAAGCCGATCTCGTGTGGCTGTTGTTGTGTGCCGTAAGAGAAGATGGTGCCGGTATCTCTGGCTGGTGTTCTCATGTGGAAGGAGATGGTGAAGGAGTCCGGGCTGAAGGGACTGTCGCTCCTCAGCTCCGCGTAGTTGTCTGGTGAGCGAGACTGCGGGTAGCTCATCATAAACATGCCTACAAAAAAGATATGCCACTTACTACCTGGTACAACAAGATTTGAAAAGCGAAAGTTCCCCTGCAGTACCATAGAAAGTCGCTAGGGGGGCCAGAATCTAATCATCTCAAGGTCTCACACAGACCTACCCACCTACAAGATATGAAGACAATACATCCAGGCATTCTCGAGTTATCGTCCCATGGACTTTCACATTCCTGTGCAATTCCTAGAATTCTTGCAAACTGCACACAATCTATACCAATTTAGCTCGCCCAGGAGGTGTCGCCAAAAACAAAACACGACGGATCATCGTGGAAATGTCAGTTCAAACGTAAGGGTATGGGTGGAACCATGTGTTCAGCTATACGCTGCAATGACTATCCGGTGACTCCTAAGCCCTGGTGTTGTGTGTGTGTGTGTGTGTGTGTGTGTGTGTGTATGTGTGTGTGTGTGTGTGTGTGTGTGTGTGTGTGTTTGTGTGTGTGTGTGTGTGTGTCTTCGTGTGTGTGTGTTTGTGTGTGTGTGTGTTTGTGTGTGTTTGTTCGTGTGTGTATGTCTTTGTGTGTGAGCTGTCTACAAATTGCCAGTCAATGATATATCACAATCTAAATCTGAACCAAACTCAAAAAAAGCTCCTTTCATTCTCGATCACGTCATCAACTCCCATCTGTAAAATCTGCGTGGTGGTCTCCCTGGGCATACGACTAACCTGAGCACCGTGAATTGCATTTAGTCCATCACAGAAATATGAAGCACGATGTGTAGTGTAGTAGCCATGCCTTACCAGTAGGCGTTACGATGCCGCCGTCGGTACCGGTGCCTGGTCTCACTCCTGTAGGGGAATACAGTGTTCAGTGCTGCAGTTTGTGAGTTCTTCATATATATGTGCTACTACAGCGTTGTTATGATCAGTATATATCATGACAGATCCCTGCAGGTACATGGAATATGTGCTAATTCTACAGAAAGCTTTTACAGTCAATTGTTTTTCATGCCTTACGAGTCCTGTTGGTCATTGAAATATCAGCAAAGCTAAGTACAATATATCCCGAAAATAATTTAATCAGGTTGGTAGAAAATAGGAAATGGGAAATTCTTTATACAAAACCAGGTATATTAACAACCTACATCGGCTACTTATAGCGGTGAGAAGCAGTACCCCAGTCGGAAGCGCTGAAGAAGGTGTCTGATAGACATCGGAACGTTAGCAGGTGAGATCAATACCTGGTTGTGTATGAAGAATCTCCCATATCCTAAGTACAATATAGTCTCTCAAACTGACCGATATTGCTTTTATAATCTGTAGACTGTGTTGGTTTATCTAAGTTCTATATTTTCCTTCCTCGCGGTAAGATATAAACTCCATATTGCTAAAACAGTGTGATAATACGTTCCTGGAGACAGCAGTGCAAAGGATAACAATTAACAAACCTGTTCCAGGAGAGATGTCAGCCTCCCCAAGAGTCACCCGTGGTTCTGTAAGACGACAAAGATCAACCGAATGTCAGCATCTTTTCAGGGTGCGGAGAGACATTGCTTGACTCTACTTCCGGAGTTTCCGAAATGCAAGCTCGCCTCCTTTAACTAAAAGAATATTTTCACCGAACACTCTTGTTTCATCAGTAAACATCAGCAACATACATCTTGAAGTAAAGGTCAGATTCGTGACATTGTGTTCCGTGGTAAGGTTGCTAAAAGAGCGGTTAAGGATATAATCAAATGTATGAATAATACTTACGTCCTCTGCCATCCACAGTCAAACGCACCGCAACTGTAGATGAAAGACATAATGGATCACACTAGGAACAGCTTCAGATAAATTCCCTCTTCATTTATTTATCAGGACTATTAGGCGCTAAAATCGGAAATGGGTGCTTTTATTTATATAATGTGTTACTTAACTTATATTAACTATTGTATCATTAATTAGGCCGTTAAGTTTTATCCTATACTTCTACTTTGTATTATGTTTACGAATTCTTGCCATACTTTGTACCATGTACAATTGTCGTGCAATAAAGTTCTTCTCCTTCTATGAACTATACATCTCATGCTAACTTACACGTAAACGTTACATATGGACATCTTTTGTCTATATATAGTGACACCAACGGTCAGCTTCCCTGTCTCACCTGAGTACGGGCTTTGTTGCACCTGTCCCCGCGGCGTGACGTCAACACGTCTCCAGTTCACACCGTCACCTGTCAGCTCCAGGCGGTACAACTGTAGCATTTCCTCGGGTGAGAGGATCCTGTTGTGCACGTGGAACTCAGCAACATCACCCACGTACTCCCGGCCACGCTCAAACCGCGGCCGATCTCCAACCCTGCTTACGTCTTGTCCGAAATACCATGTACCATCGGGGCGGATCCTGTGGCCTCGCGCCAGACCGGATCCGGAAGCTTTCTCCTCCCCGTCCACCATCACCCTCCACTGTCCGTCTGAGTTTCTCCACGTGATCGCCACAACGTGCCATTGCCCGTCCAGAACTTCAGGAATGTTGACATTGGCCCTCTGGTTATCCACTAAGAAAGCGTAGCCTCGGTTTCCGGACTGTCCAACAAAGCCGATCTCATTTGGCTGTCGTTGTGTGCCGTAAGAGAAGATGGTGCCGGTATCTCTGGCTGGTGTTCTCATGTGGAAGGAGATGGTGAAGGAATCAGGGTTAACGGGACTGTCGCTCCTCAGTTCCGCGTAGTTGTCGGGGGACCGAGGCTCCGGGAAGTTGAGATACTTCATTGCTGACGAAAAATGTGAAAAAAATATGATGAACGACGAGAAAATCGTGGGTTTTACCATTTGGGCCCTCGTTCGAAAATTTGCAAATAATCTGCCATAATAACAAATGCCTTGGAAGTTTACAACGAATGATTTGTTCATTTCTCTTAAAAAGAATAGATACTCATTCTTATGGAGTTACAGTTTCTTCTTACCTCCAGGTGCGAGCCCTCCGCCTCCGGGTCTTGAACCTAATAGGAATGTGAGTAAATGCCACTGATGAATATCAGCAAATAGGTACACTAACTAATAAGTTTCCGCACGACTGTGCTGATGGTACGAAATTTTCACAACTGTTCCTGGTATGCGGGGCATTGAGTAGTGTCGCTGTTTAACAGTGCCTTATTGGAGTCAATTTGCCGAATATCCACAATAAAGTATTGAAAAAAATAATGTCCTGGCCTGTAATTGGTCGTAAAGTGTAAAGCCAAAAAACATTGCACGTATAGGAACATAATGGTTTGGCTTGGCCCCATTCCAAGGGATATCTTTGTCACTTACCTCCAGGTACGGGCCCTACACCTCCAGGTCTTGGACCTAATAGGAATGTGAGTAAATAACACTGGTGAAAAGGTATTTCAATCTGTTGCTGTAAAATAGGTAGTAGTTTCGCCAATTCCACATCCGATAGAATGTGGCATGTTATTCATGTATGAGGCATTGTAAACTCTTCACATCAGTTGGTCCACACATTGCTCTATGTGTAGTAACGAAACTGTGAAAACTTGTACTGCGTGAGTTATTTTTGCTTGACAAAGATTTTCACTCATCAAAATTATTCTTATATGTAATAGTGAATCACAACGGACCTAATCGTCAGAAACAATATACCTGGCTGCCGACCGATTCACATACGCGTAAATAATAAAACCTTTGCAGAAGTTTTATAAACAGACATCTTAAGCCGTAGACTGTGCATTATACGGGTGACCGTTTTGTAACAATTTCTCAGAGGATGACGATCAGCAATGGCAGACAGTACACACCTGCGCCAGGAGTTCCTGTAACCTCACCAAGCGTCACGCGGGGTTCTGCAGGAAGAAACAGATGACCAGAACACGGTTAAATGGTGCCGAGTTATTATATAGCGTTGCCACGTAAGGTGGATTGTAACACGTGAAAATGCAGATGATCAGAACACGGTTACATGGTGCCGAGTTATAGCGTTGCTACATTAGGTGGATTCTCTATGAAGTATCAACGAAATTAACAAATGAGAAGCAGATGACCAGAATATGGTTATGGTTACTTATTTACGACGAGTTATAGTGCTGCCTTAGTCTGACAGTCTATGACGTATCAACCAAGTTGACGCAGAAGATCAGATGACCAGAACAAGATTTACGTGCCATGGTGACGAGTTATAGTGCTGCCTTAGTCTTAGTATCAACAAAATCAGTAAAATTAAACAGTGCTGGAAGAGGATCCTCAATGTTTATGCAGATACCGTTATAAGTTATGTTGTTTCTTTTATCACCGTCAACCGAAACAGAAAGAAACTTACGTCCACTGCGATCAACTGTCAGGCGCACCGTCACTGTGAAAACGAAAAAGATACAAACACCCTCCAGATTAATTTTGGACTTTCTATTGCACTTTGGACTAATGCTCGTAGCCTCTGACAGCTTATACTTACAGAGTTGATATTTTGTGAACAACTTCCTCGCCACTTAATGGATCAAAATGACCCCCAGCGGGGGTCGTCACGCGTCGTTGAAAATCGAAAAATCTCCAGATTTTTCCCGAAAATCTTCAGATTTTATGGACAATCTTCAGATTGTTTGAGATAACCTTCAGATTGTTTGAAAGAATCTTCAGATTGTTTTGAGATTGGTTTCCAAGAACCTTCAGATTGTTTCCAAGAACCTTCAGATTGTTTCCAAGAACCTTCAGATTGTTTCGAACAATCTTCAGATTTTTTAATGTGATCTTCAAATTTATGTTTCAACTTCCTTTAATATTGATTAGTATGATATGAAAATTGATGAAAATGGTTTTATTGTTGTGTTTTGTACTTTTGATGGGAAAATGGAGCTACCAATCCCGATTAGCTCCTTTCACTTTCAACCTATGGCTTTAAAGTCGAACAGTTCTTTATGGGCTTAAACAGAGCGACCTGTCTTTAGATAGCGCGAACTTAGCGAACATTATGTAGTTGTTCAACAGAGTTGGCGGGGAAATCCATATTCTCGGGAACAACGATTTTGATCGGAGCCTCATATCAAACTTGACTGCAATATTTATCCTCGTTTGCCCCCCAAGCCCTGGATAACAAACGTACTTTGTGGGCTTAAACAGAGCGACCTGACTTAAATTGAATAGCGCGGACACTACAGGGAACATTACTTAGAATCGTATCACAGGCTACAGGGCTATTTTCGTCATTTTCTTTTACAAGTGTTTGTGGGACTTCCACATTTCTTGAAGGAGTGGAATGAACACCAGGATGGAATGAACTGCCCACTGGCAATGAAGTTTAGGCACCGTGTGGGGTGTTACGCCCAGAACTGACAGGTCCCGAGTTCGAAACTACTGATATGCCCCAATGCTGTGTCCTTGGAAAAGGCACTTAACACGACTTCACTCACTTCACTTAGGTGTAGATGAGTACCTAGTTTTGGTTAGGGACATTAGCTCCTAAAACAACATGAGCTAATTGATTCATTGGCATACAACCTTGTCTTAACTTGCTATTCTATGGAACAATCTGAAATTGTCTTTACCTCATTAACATATCTATTCGGAGGAAAGACACTGACGAAAGACAGTGGATGCTGTCTGAAACGTCTGACTGTTTCAAATTTTTATCCACTTGCTTGAGTAACTATTTTTGGCGTATCTTTGGCAGGTGGAAGAAGTTGGCAGAAGTTAGGTGACATCATGCTAACTTCTGCCAGTGGACATTATATGGTGGCAGATGGCAGAAGTTGACAGAAGTAACACACATGATGTTGTAGCTTTTGATAGTAGCCAGGGTAGGATAAAAGAGGCAAAAGTTAGCTGTCGTCATTCCACTCCTTCATTCTGTTCATGAAGGAGTGGAAGGACAAGAAATAGCCATGCCTTTTAGTACCAGAGTTATCAGCCAAGGATTGATGTGTTCAAAAATTTGTATTTCCTGAGAACCATAGTAGAATGGAACTCGTTGTCATCAGATGCTGTAGGAACACCTTCACTGCATAGCCTCAAAGAACGATTGCAGTCAGATGTTCAAAAGTTTGGTGTGACAGGCCATTCAGCGTAATATAACCAGCTGCTTCCGCGCCACGTGCCTGTGAAGCTGGTGTGTTACGCCGAAGGGCGGTTATACTGGCTATACAGATACAGTCATGGTAACTTCTGTCAGTCTGTGGCAATGTTAGGGTGGTTGACGTTGTCTAAAATAGTATACAATGTAATCAAACTTCTAGTATGGTAGGGCTGCATAAATTTGAACGTGAAGCCTTAAAATCCCTAGTCTGAATTAAAATGAACTTGACTGTGTAATGTTACAATACAACGTTGCTCTGTTACTCTGTTTGTTACAGTTTTAGACGATGACTAGAAAAATGCATTAACTTCAAAAAGAAATAAAAGATTGTGCGGTGCAATATAATTGTAATATTATAATATATACTTCTCAGCAAGGATGTATCATAGCTATTTTAAAATTAGCTGTAGCAAAAAACAGCTTTAAACACAGGAACATAAACTCAAATAAAGTATGGGTAAGCATTGATAATGAAATGAATGATCGAGCATTCTAAAAGTTTTTTAGTTCTAAATCTGGAGCCACATAAATGTTAGTCAGTGCACGGCACTGCATGTGATACTGCCATTACTGTATGTTGTGTCCAGCAAAATTTGACAGAGATGATTTGTTAATAGCTTTTTAATTGGAAGGGAGGGTAACCTATTTACCTACCCCACCCTATGATTGTAGGACTATGACATTCATTAAGGCCTGGCTCCCCAGGGGCCGTGGTTGCTTGAGCAAAACAAACACAGTCCAAAAAGGGAAAGCTAACATTTTAGTGTTTTGGCCACACCAGTTACTTGATTTGTGGACATTGGACAGGCAGAAAAAACTGCTTGAATAAAACTGAGTGCTCTGAAGGCCTAAACATGGTCCTCAATATTTTGTTCTTTAATCTGAGTGCTGAGAACCCAAAAATTTGTTGCTGCGCAATCTTCTCAGGGATCATCATCATCATTTTGGCTGAGAGATGTTGAGAGAAATCCCATTTCGAGTTGTCTGGTTCATTCATATTCTTTTCTAGCACGCTGATTGGTCCCTTCTGTCAGAGCTCCATATGCTATCTCAGCAGGGATCACCCCATCCCAGAAAGACCTTATTTACCGACAAGGCTGTACTACCTGCATTTTGGTATATAGAAAGTGTTATCATGACGATTTTACAAAGATCTGAAGAAAAACTATATCATTGTCTATGTATGACATTTGATTAACTCCATGTTTTTGGTCATTCGGCCATTTCTGAGAAGTGTGGTCCCTAATAAGATGTGGTCCCTACAGAGATACCATGTGGAGAAAGTCGTTAAGCTGAGTGACAAGGACAAGGCTTCCCCATGGAGCTTTGAAGGGACCAATCAGCATGCTAGGCCAGAATCTGGACACTCAGATACATTTATTCCAGACACTTGAATGGCAGTGATCTCAGACTGCTTGGTGAAGGGTAGAGCCTGGAACTTAAACAAAATGACACTCAAGCTAGTTGGTTATGATATGCAAGGAAGATGATGGGTAGCCCGAGTGTCGTCCTTGTTAGTTCCTAGAGTTTGGGCTAGATGATGGGGTTGATAGGTATATTGATATGATGATGCCTAAAGAGAAAGTTCCTGGCCAAAGGCTTAATTGCGAGTACATGTAACATGGAAAGTACAGACAGACAATGATGAACAGTATAACATGTGACTACTCTAGTCTTAACCACTGACACTTACATGTAGTTCTAACTAATATTGGGTTCGACTTTCTTTTCTAAGACATTGGAAGACAGATGGTCCCATATAGAGAGTAGTTTTCTTCTTGTCTGTAAACGTGGTGGGAAAAAGGTGACCTCATGTTTAGTCTCATTTCTTTCGTGGTCATAGAAGGGCCAACTTGAGATAACTTACACCATTCTGCACTCAGTTTTATGCAGTGCCAACTTTCAAGAAAGTTCTGTGCATCATTTCATTTCGGTACCACTACAACTACAATAGAACCTAACTTTCTATAATTTCCTGGCAAATAATTCCTTCCAACTGTTGCAGAGATGACTTCCCAATTAGCACATCATTAAGAACAGTTCACAGCCTGCTATAGCTGGTCCTATGCCAGAGTAAGCCCAGAGAATGAAATGCAGGGATTCACACTCAGTGACTCACTCAGGTTTCAGTAAAAGCTGAGAGCAGGCCTCCCTGGGGAGAAGACAAACCATTTGCCTCCAGGACTATACCAACTTTAAGAAAGGGGGAAGCTACTGGAACAATACATTGTGGTCACACAAAACCTTCCCAGATGGCTTTCCTGTCTGACAAAGAAGTCAAGAAAGCCCATCGTTATGCAGAGACAGCTTGGTTGGTGTCAGCTGATCTTCAAGGAGATGTAGGGTCTGACATATTGCTTTCCACATGGCACGCATGTATGCGTCTCTCTAATGGTCCTTTATATATACCTGTACCCTTATACTACTAGTAGAGATTTAGTGTTAGCCAGCAAGGAGGCCAACAAATCAATGATTTTAAACCACCTTGGAGCAACTATGGGAGCCATACAGTAGATGGTGTAGTATGCTAGTACAGTGTATCATATCAGCATTCCGAAGGAGACTGCATTGGAGGGGTACATAAAGCCTGCACCCTTGTTGTAGTAAAGGAGCTTTTGGGCATCAAACTTTGCATGTAAAAGAGCCCAACACGCTTCTTCAGAGGAGCGGGGGTGACCCTGGAACCAAAACGTGCTTGGCTAAAAATATTTGAGTCTTAACAAAGCCACATTACACTATTGATAAGTAGCTAATGATAAAGCGTAATGAATTTTCCTCAGACCATTTTGCACACTGAGGTACATGTAAGCTAACTGGGATGACACAGGTCTATGGAATTCTAACACCATCACCAGGATTTCTTAGCCTCTACCAGGCTCCATCCAATCGCTGGGAAAATAGTTGAAATAGGCCAATTAATTAAATAGAGTGCCAGGGGTAGTCCGCTATACAAGGTAGTCCCCTATTTAGCTTCACTGTACCCCTGGCATACTATTCACTCTATTTGGCCGATTACTACTATTTTCCCAGCGATCGGACGTAGCCTGGTAGAGGCTAAGGATTTTCCTTCTTCTTTTACTTTAAAGCTGTCAGATTTCAGTTTAAGATTAAAACCTGTGTTGTTCACCTTCAATGTTCACCTTTGGCCTATCAGTATATCGTATATCAGGTCCCCAGTTGCAAACAGGGCACCTGCTGTGATGCAAGTAATCAGTATTTTCTTAAATGTTTGCCTTATCCAACCATTAGGACTGTATGTCCTTGGTCAAAAAAGGATTGTAGCATCAGAGCACACTATATTATATACACTCAGACACTTTATAGACCGGTGGATCCAAAGAAGAATTGTAGATATATAATTGGTCGAAGTAAATATAATACAATTTCAAAGGATTTATCAACAGTTGTGTCAACTTAAGCTAGCAAAACCAATTCTCTGCCCAACTTCTCAGACTGGGAAATTTGGTTATTCTTCAGTACTGGACAAAGTTTTCAATAGCCTCTACCTGGCCCCGTCCTATCATTGGGAAAATAGTAGAAATCGGCCAGGTACTCTGCTATACAGGCTATAGTTTCAAGTCTATAAACTCAGGTGGCTGATTGATCCCAGATGTACTGTTGTCAGCATTGCCCAAACACTGCCTGTGATCTCTACTCTCTTGTGTTGTTGGGCTTGGGCTTATCAATATCATGATCAGATCTCCTCTTTGGGAGTCTAGTCTCAAGAGACCATCTGTGCACCTCTTGCATGGAGTGGTAGATCTGGGTTTTTAATCATAAACAGCCCATCAAGAGGCCCTGCCTAAACTCAGCTCAGCCCAGGCCTGGCTCAGCAGCCTGAATGCCAGACCCTGGGATAGATATTTTGGAGATTGGGGGTCTGGCATCCAGGCTATACCGAAAGCTTTGAAAGCTGTGTAAGAAGAATCATTCATTCAGTAAAGTCTCTAAATAAACAGGGTGTGAATGCACATCCTTCTGCCCCTTTGTTTTCATTTCTATCTCTTGCTAAACATTCAAGAGCACATACGGGTAGATCGTTTCTTAATTTTAAAACTTCTTGCCACCAACACATGATGATCACCAAATTGTCTGGTGGATTTGTATTACTGATTATAACTGTTTGACCTTAAACATTTGGCACTCTCTACCTGGAGAGCGTTATGAGTCTCCAGAAAAACCAGTTCAAATCTCAACTAGATCGACATTGGAAGGAGCTAATGCACAAAGAGCGGTCTAAACTGGAACAGTCCGGTTACAGCCCTATGTTCCGAAATCCCTATATTCCGAAATCCCTATATTCCGAAATCCCTATGTTCCGAAATCCCTATGCCATATAAGTTCAAAAACCCCTATCGAAATGTTCCAACACACGGCCATATTTCTTAGGAAGAGTCCATGACGCATTTAAAACTCCGTTAGATCTTTTAAAAAAGATTGGCACAAGAGAAGAGTATCAGAGGAAGGTATAGGATCTAAGATCAAAATCTAAATGCCACCATGAACCTCGTTAAGCCACAACTCTCTACCGAATTATGGCCCAGAGTTGGAACATTTAGTTACATATACTATACATTTATATTCGCCTTGAATTTCGATTTTATTCTGTTAGATTTCGGAGCATAGAGATTTCGGAACATAGGGATTTCGGAACATAGGGATTTCGGAACATAGGGATTTCGGAACATAGGGATTTCGGAACATAGGGATTTCGGAACATAGGGATTTCGGAACATAGGGATTTCGGAACATAGGGATTTCGGAACATAGGGATTTCGGAACATAGGGATTTCGGAACATAGGGATTTCGGAACATAGGGATTTCGGAACATAGGGATTTCGGAACATAGGGATTTCGGAACATAGGGATTTCGGAACATAGGGATTTCGGAACATAGGGATTTCGGAACATAGGGATTTCGGAACATAGGGATTTCGGAACATAGGGATTTCGGAACAAAGGGATTTCGGAACATAGGGATTTCGGAACATAGGGATTTCGGAACATAGGGATTCCGGGATTAGGGCGGTCACCGAACAGTCCTACCTGACCGAAAATTCTACTCTACTCTACTCTACGAGCACAGCGGAAGAAAATAGACCAGTCCACAACAGGCGCTGCCTTCCTCAAGACGGTATAAATTTATCATGCTTGAAAAAACAAACCTCATCAATACGAATTTACCTTTTGAGATCACTGCTTATCTCAATTCATTTTTTTGTACATGTAGTAAGTTGGTACAGATCTGTTATGATCCTGAAAAGTCCAGGCAGAGTTCCCTGAATGGCCCTGCCCCAGCTCCTAGATTCCACCATTGAAGGATCCTTGATTCCACAAGCTGGTGGCTGATGGTAACAAGGAAACTCTTGGCCTGGGAACGCCCAGGGGAGGAAGTCCTGTAACTAATTAGTCATCCAAGCTGATCATATCTTCCTACCCCTAGGAAAGAGCCCATTCTTTTCATGTACAGTATATTCCTTGCTACATATACATTATAGAACTAGTTTTTTTTTTTAAGTCATTGGCACTTAACTCATCATCATCATTGGCACTATTAACTCACAATTGCATAAAAACATTGCAAATAGTTTGCTGGATGTCTGTTTGGATGGCAGCTCTACTCTCTCTTTACTGTCTTGTGTCAATAATGATTTCAGCAGGGGTTCCTCCCAGATGGGAAGACCAGGCAAGACTAGGATCTAAGATAGCTACTCTCAAAGAATACATGTGTAGGTTTGGCTTCGGATGGTTTTTGATATGTATACCTGGCGTTTTTGTCACGTTTTCTATTTTGACTGGGCGACATCAGGAAAACGAATGAAATATAAAGCCCGCCCAAAACTCTCCAAAACACATTAAACACCAGCCGGAGCTGGACTCCTGCTTGGAGAGTATGAGATTTAACGGCTTTCTGGGTGGTGCTGGCATTAAATTTGGAGTGGGGGAGAGCACTGATTCCTGATTTTTAACACACTGGGGCCAGATTCTTTTGCAGGAGAAATCCTATCTGCCGCCTGCACTCTCCTGGAAATAAATGCCAGTAACATCTAGAAAGTTTGCAAAGGGGGCTATGCCTGAGACAACACAACTCAGATAGTCACCATAACTTTTTACAGAGTAGCTGATTAGGTGCAGAAGACAAATTGGTACAATGAAAGCATCACAGCAAGCACTTAAGGTTGCAAAGTAGGGGTTTGTGGGCACCCTTCCCAGAAAAGTGTGAAATCTAGACAGTTTTCCTTGCATTTTGACGGGGCAAATTTATAGCCTCTACCAGGCCCTGTCCTATCGTTGGGAAAGTAGTAGAAATCGACCGAGGTACTCCGCTATACACTACAGGGTATAGTCCGCTATACAGTGAAGCACAAGTGTATGTAATAGGGTGCTATAGGGCTACTTTGTAATATCCCTAATGTTTATTGTACATTCAAAGATTTCCTTAGGATGATATCCGTACTGATGATCTCTTCTAAAGTTTCCAGTATGGACAACAAAGTCACTTATAATATCTCTCTTACAGATCTTGTAGTCAGCAGCAAATAATCATTTCAAGCTGTGCCTGTTACTACATTTAGCAAGTCCAGTAGTAATGGAGTGGGCGGAGTAGTGGGAAATGACTTCCCCTCCCAATCAATTAAAAATCTATTAACAAGTCATCACCTCTCTAAATAGATGATATCAAAAGCTACTGTCCTTTCAACACAGAATAATGGCCACTGCAAAACATGAGAAACCAACAAATGAGTAAGAAATTTTACTTTTACTCAAAGACAACTTGAAGAGATGTTTTCTAGGGCTTGTCTAGGCCTATGAATCCATCTATGCTGACACATGGAGAGCCATAGAATGCTGAAAGTAGGGAAAGCATAATAGAGTTTTGGTAAACAACACACAAATCCTGTGAATGGTGTCTGAAGGAGCTACACCTACAATGTAGGTGTATTCTAACGGTTCTAACCTACTGTATGGTTGTGCCAGTCATGAAAGTTGAAGCTGGTAATAATTTGTCTGCATCTGTTCTGGGTGTAGTTGGATACTGAGGTGACAGCCAAGTTCCACTCATACATGTTTTATATCATTTTGAATACACGTGTATGCTTGCCCTATATGTGATACCCTGGCAAACATAAATCTCCAAGGAGATATAGGGTCCAGCTTGTTTAACACAACTTGGTTCAGCAAGTCTTTCCACTGGTGAGAGAACTCTCTTTATCTGCTTGGAGATGACTTAATGTAACACTGCTTCGTATTGCATGCACAATGTTTAACAAGAAGGCACAGGGCTCGAAATTCATTTTTGTAAATAGGTGCACTGGTGCACCCGATAATTAGGTGCACAGAAAACATTTTGGGTGCACCACATGAAATAAAGTTGAATGTCAGCAAAACAAAATCACCAAGTTTAACGCTCTTAAGAACTACAATCTGTAATTCTATAGCTAACTCAATACATCAAGTAGAATACAACGAAGGGTAATTTTAGTTATTCTGTCTAAAAGTCAAGTAAGTCAAGATACTTACATTTCAAGAGTATTTTCTGTATACTAGTGTACAATAGTACCCTTACCTTATAGCCTACAAAAATATCTAGGTGCACTGGTGCACCCACAGTCAAAAATTAGGTGCACAGTTTTGGGTGCACACAGGTGCACATGCACCCACTATTTCGAAGCCTGAGGCATCTTCAGAAGTTGCATTCTTGCCACATAATGATTTATCAACTGCATGCAAGCTTAAAAAAACTAAAATGTCATGGATAAAACACATCTTTGAAGACCTTTAACCCAGGTTGATCAAATGATTGCAATAACAATGAGCAAGCCAAATATCTACCACAAAGTAGCAATACACATAGCAGCTGAATCACAAATTTTCTGCTGTCATTTACAAGTTAGTACCTGTAACACAACCAGTGATGGAAATTTATATGTATAACTACATGTGCATTGCACATCACATTGGAAGCCGATGCTGTCTCGGAAGCGGTAAAATTCCATGACTTGACATAGGTAATTGATTATAATAATGAGGAGTTATTACCATTTGTACGGTTGTCAACAATACAAATGTAGAACTGACAGTTGATTCAAGTGCATTTTTATTTTCATCTTGTGGCATAGACGTCCGCTGGTAGTGTCAAACCCACGGCATTATGACAACTGAATCCAAATGCAGTATTCATCATTATACCACCAAAACAATAGTAAGGGTACGTTTGTTATCCAGGGCTTGGGGGGCAAACGAGGATAAATATTGCAGTCAAGTTTGATATGAGGCTCCGATCAAAATCGTTGTTCCCGAGAACATGGATTTCCCCGCCAACTCTGTTGAACAACTACATAATGTTCGCTAAGTTCGCGCTATCTAAAGACAGGTCGCTCTGTTTAAGCCCATAAAGAACTGTTCGACTTTGAAGCCATAGGTTGCAAGTGAAAGGAGCTAATCGGGATTGGTTAGCTCCATTTTCCCATCAAAAGTACAAAACACAACAATAAAACCATTTTTATCAATTTTCATATCATACTAATCAATATGAAAGGAAGTTGAAACATAAATTTGAAGATCACATTAAAAAATCTGAAGATTGTTTGAAACAATCTGAAGGTTCTTTGAAACTATCTGAAGGTTCTTGGAAACAATCTGAAGGTTCTTGGAATCCAATCTCAAAACAATCTGAAGATTCTTTCAAACAATCTGAAGGTTATCTCAAACAATCTGAAGATTGTCCATAAAATCTGAAGATTTTCGGGAAAAATCTGGAGATTTTTCGATTTTCAACGACGCGTGACGACCCCCACTGGGGGTCATTATGATCCATTAAGTGGCGAGGAAGTTGTTCACAAAATATCAACTCTGTAAGTATAAGCTGTCAGAGGCTACGAGCATTAGTCCAAAGTGCAATAGAAAGTCCAAAATTAATCTGGAGGGTGTTTACAGATTAAGTTACCATATCTTCTAATAACTAACATTGTCGTTACTATATCAGTCCTTGTATCCCTTCAACAGGTTTCTGTTTTGACGAAATTTGGTTCTGCAATGATCGATCTATTTCATATGTAACAAGGCAATGGGAACGGGGCATGATTACTCGATCATTCAGTTGCTTGCCTCTCACATCTTATAAGCATGAACCATTTGAACAACACGTATATCTACTTGTGATGATCAGACAAATAACAAATTATACGTCTTGAAAAATCGCACCTGCATAAGGGCTGCGTTGGACCTGTCCTCTGGGCGTGACGGTCGCCTGTCTCCAGTTCACCCCGTCACCGGGATACTGCAGGCTGTACAACTGTCGCATTTCATCGTTTGACAGGATCTTGTTATGCACGTGGAACTCTGCAACGTCTCCTACGTACTCGCTGTTACGTTCGAAACTTGGACGGGCGCCAACGGACCGCACGTCTTGTCCGAAATACCATGTACCATCGGGACGGATCCTGTGGCCTCGCGCCAGACCGGAACCGGAAGCTTTTTCCTCCCCGTCCACCATCACCCTCCACTGTCCATCTGTGTTCCTCCATGTGATGGCCACAACGTGCCATTGGCCGTCCAGAACTTCAGGAATGTTGACATTGGCCCTCTGGTTATCCACCAAGAAAGTGTAGCCACGGTTGCCGGACTGCCCAACAAAGCCGATCTCATTTGGCTGTTGCTGTGTGCCGTAAGAGAAGATGGTGCCGGTATCTCTGGCTGGTGTTCTCATGTGGAAGGAGATGGTGAAGGAGTCCGGGCTGAAGGGACTGTCGCTCCTCAGCTCCGCGTAGTTGTTGGCGGATCTCGGTTGAGCGAAGTTCAGAAGGTACAGATCTGTAAAAAAGATTTTTGATTGCTTTCTCATCAAATTATAATTTTGCAAAAGAAGGGGTCTTTCTCAAACAAACGTCACTATCAAAATGTTGGAAGCTGTGGTTTAAGAGGAAGCTTGTAGATTCTCATGTCAGACTCTAAACATTTATCAGCTTTTCTCATCTTAGCACGTCTGTCGATTAAATTCACGAAATGGCGTGCAAACTTTTACTTTATGTTACGATCTGCCACCTGTGTTTTGTCCAGAATAAAGGACTATACAAACCTGTGGTCGGAAGTGCTGACTCGCTCAATGTGACTCGAGGGTCTAAAAATGAAGGGCAATGCATGTTCAAACAATCGACACATGTATATAACTGCCACTGATTTATTTGCCTACATGCAGATCCATTCTAAATAAAGGTGTAATACTTGAGCTGCGATTAATTGTCATCATTCTTCTTCGCTAAGATCAAGCAATAGTCTGTGATGACATCAACACTGCTAACGGGCAATGTGCTTTTTACCCATTCATTTTAGAAGCGTGCCTTTTGCAATGACATAACGATTTTATACAGTTAACCGTGATTCACACCAGCATTAGATGGTCCAGCTAAATAGTCCTTCATCGTCATCTTCCTTACTGCTGCGCCTTGGGGTATTTCATTTTGTTAAACAGTTTAACCGACCGTTCTTAACTGATTAGGCGAAGTTTGATGTTTGTTGAGACGTCCAATAAAAATCTAAATAGTTAAATGTTGCTATGCAATTTGATGATCGCCTAAAAACAGGAAAAACATAATTCCCACTCACGTCCTCTGCTGTCCACAGTCAGGCGAACAGTAACTGTAAAACAATCGCAAAAGGGTAAATTAATACTATGAGCAAATGGAGGCTGCGTTGAGGATATTCCAAATAACAAGCCTGTAAGATAAAACTAGAATAGGAAACAATAATACAAAAGCATGCGACAATCTGCTACCATACCTGAATACGGTCTCTGTTGGACCTGCCCCCTGGGTGTGACAGTGACGCCTCTCCAGTTCACTCCGTCACCAGGGTACAGCAGACTATACAGCTGTCGCATTTCGTCGGTAGACAAGATCTTGTTATGGACATGGAACTCCGCCAAGTCTCCTACGTACTCCCGGTTACGTGTGAACCTCGGACGATCGCCCACAGACCTCACGTCTTGTCCGAAGTACCACGTGCCGCCGGGACGGATCCTGTGGCCTCGCGCCAGACCGGAACCGGAAGCTTTCTCCTCCCCGTCCACCATCACCCTCCACTGTCCGTCTGAGTTCCTCCACGTGATGGCCACAATGTGCCATTGCCCGTCCAGAACTTCTGGAATGTTGACATTGGCCTCCTGGTTGTTCACCTTGAAAGTGTAGTCTCGGTTTCCGGACTGCCCAACGAAGCCGATCTCATTTGGCTGTTGCTGTGTGCCGTAAGAGAAGATGGTGCCGGTATCTCTGGCTGGTGTTCTCATGTGGAAGGAGATGGTGAATGAGTCCGGGCTGAAGGGACTGTCGCTCCTCAGCTCCGCGTAGTTGTCGGGGGATCGGGGCTCGGGGAAGTTGAGGAAGTTCCTTTCTGTAGAAAGAACATATAGATATATTACTGAATTTGCAATCCACTGGCGTTCTTCGAAGCAGCGTCGAAATTACTCAGTTGACGTTACAAGACGGATTTTGACGTCTACATGCCTATTCGAATACGTTAAACTGTTACTTGAAGTGAACTTATGTTGTTTTGACACAAAAAGTTAAGTACCTCCGGATGTTACTCCGGGAGTTACTCCTCCGGGTACCAGTCCACCGGGTACCACTCCTCCGGGAACAACAACTCCGGGAGTGACTCCTCCAGGACGTACTCCTCCGGGTACAACTCCTCCGGGACGTTCTCCTCCGGGTGTGAACCCTCCATCAGGTGCTACACCTCCACCTGAAGTAGGATAGAAACGACTATATTGATGGTTTCTATTCATGAACTCATTTTGGTCCCTTCAGTTTACAGACAGCTCATTTCCAAATGAATCTTTGGTCCAGCCGTAAGAAGAAAGTTGATCGTCTTTACTGTACATATACATGGAGTGCTGCAAATGGAGAGCAACACCTCGAGCACGTTAAAACTCAATTTTCGCAAAGAGTAGGGGTCCTTCTCGGTGTGAGTGGATCAAAACCACACAGGTAGGGGATGTACCCGGGTCAGTTATTCAAGACTGCCTAAATCTTGAGGTTTCTGACTTAAGGAGAAGAGATGCTACATCAGTGAATGTTAACGTTAGCTCCGTGCCAAGAGGTGGTCCATTATGGCCAGTTGCACTGAGAAAACTCATTAAGAATGTGTCATACAGTTGGCCAAAGATGATACGTTGCGCGCTCCATGCCCCATCTGACTCGCGTCTGCCTGTCGAGATGAGAAACTACATAACATTATCTTCTAAAAGAGACGATCTTCCCATGGTGGATGTTATGAAATCTATTACGCCTCTTGAGTCTGCTCTGCAACATATTTTTATGTATCCAGGGTCACCTGAAAACAGGTAACGGACTTGAGTGCGATCTACTGGTAAAATAAATAAATGATGATGATGAATGATGATGTCTCAACAAGGAATTGCTACATTGACCATCAAGTATGAATATGAGAAATGTGTGCTACACTGGTGTCCATCGAATGTGTACATGTTAACAGACTGAATAGTCACCCCTAGTTTGCCAGTACGTGGTACAGTCATGGTCCATGCCGCCCTCATACGATGATCTGCCTGTCGGCCTGCCCGTCTCCTGATATCGTGTGCCATCAGTCGGGTGAGCACAATAACAGTAGCCAGTGGACTCATGACACTGGATGGTCTTAAATAAGCCGTCTTCCTCACATTGTGGGATGTAAGCACCAGGAATAGGCTCTGTTGTATCTACAAGCGTCTCGCATTTCGTCTTGTCTTGCCCTATGCAAGTTTTGGGGATTGTCAAAGGTCAGAGGTGTCCTCCCGCTTATGCCTTTCATGAAGTCATAAATATGCTTGAATCAAAAAGTACTTATACATACTACTTAAAGAATGAAACAATCACCCTTAGTTTTCCAGTACGTGTGACAGTCATGGTCCATAACCCCGATCCCTCTGCCCGTCGGTCTGCCTGTCTCGTCATAACGTGTCCCGTCGGTCGGGTGTGCGCAGTAACAGTAGCCGGTGGACCCGTGGCACTGGGTCGTCTTAAATGAGCCATCGTCCTCGCATTGTGGGATAAAGGCACCGGGGACAGGTTCTGTGGTCTCTACTTGTGTCTGGCACTTCGTCTTGTCTTGTCCTATGCAAGTTTTGGGGATTGTCAAAGGTCAGAGGTAGCCTTCCGCTTATGTCTTTCATGAAGCCATAAATATGCTTGAATCCAAAATTATTTAAACCTACTACTTAAAGAATGAAACAATCACCCTTAGTTTGCCAGTATGTGTCACAGTCATGGTCCATAACCCCGATCCCTCTGCCAGTCGGTCTGCCTGTCTCGTCATATCGTGTCCCGTCGGTCGGGTGGGCGCAGTAACAGTAGCCGGTGGACCCGTGGCACTGGGTCGTTTTGAAGGAGCCGTCGTCCTCGCATTGGGGAATGAAGACGCCGGGAATGATCTCTGTGGTCTCTACTCGTGTCTGGCACTTCGTCTTGTCTTGTCCTAGTCAAGGTGTGGGGGGATGTCAAAGGTAAATTTACAATGGATATATTCCTTTTATCAAGTCATAGATATACTTGCATTGGATCAAAAACTATGCATAATGAATTAAGTGATTAATTACCCCTAGTTTTCCAGTATGTATCACAGTCATGGTCCATAACCCCGATTCCTCTGCCAGTCGGTCTGCCTGTCTCGTCATATCGTGTGCCGTCCGTCGGGTGAGCGCAGTAACAGTAGCCGGTGGACCCGTGGCACTGGGTCGTTATGAAAGAGCCGTCGTCCTCGCATTGGGGAATGAAGACGCCAGGAATGATCTCTGTGGTCTCTGCTTGCGTTTGGCATTTCGTCTTGTCTTGTCCTAGTCACAGGTAGGGGGAATTGTCAAAGGTCAATTTACAATGTACTTATTCCTTTTATTAAGTCGTAAATATGCTTGAATCAAAAACTATTCATACCTACTATTTAATGAACGAACCATTACCCTTAGTTTGCCAGTATGTGTCACAGTCATGGTCCATAACCCCGATCCCTCTTCCCGTCGGTCTGCCTGTCTCGTCATATCGTGTCCCGTCGGTCGGGTGAGCGCAGTAACAGTAGCCGGTGGACCCGTGGCACTGGGTCGTCTTAAAGGAGCCGTCGTCCTCGCATTGGGGAATGAAGACGCCGGGAATAATCTCTGTGGTCTCTACTAGCGTCTGGCACTTCGTCTTGTCTTGTCCTGTTCAGGTGGTAAGTAATGTCACAGGTCAGAAGTTTGAAGTCTTGTGTGATTGGTGTATTTTAGAAAACAGTGAACATGTCGGCTTTGCATCAAAAACGGAATTGCGCCTGCCCAGCATTTACAAACTCAAACAACAAAAACTGATGATATAGAATTACACTGATAGCGTGTAAAAGTCACCGAGTAGAGCGATATGATTTTGGACAAGCACATACATTATTTCTAACTAGAACTTGAAACTGACTGCAAATGAATTCTTGGATATGTTCAACTGAAATCACTGCTTCATAATGAATTATGCAAGCTATGACATTCACATTACAAATGAATACTATACTACTATAAGAATCAGATGCTACCTGTCAACAATTTCACGCATCCTACGAATATGATGGGCGTTCACTACTCCATCAAATCAGTTACAAATATATTTAATTTGATCGGTTGAATTGAATTGGTGTCTAGCAAATATGTAAATTTGCTTCTAGGGGGTTTAAATAAACAGACTGAACAATTACCCTTGGTCTGCCAGTACGTGTCACAGTCATGTTCCATGCCCCCCTCCCACGATCGTCTGCCCGTCTCCTCATAACGTGTGCCGTCAGTCGGGTGAGCACAGTAACAGTAACCGGAGGACCCGTGGCACTGGGTTGTCTTGAAGGACCCGTCATCCTCACACTGAGGAATGAACGCGCCTATAGCACCACCAGCCTGCGTCGTCTCAAGTAACGCCTGACACTTCGTCTTCTCTTGTCCTGTTCATGTTGTGGGGATTGTCAAAGGTAATATGCCTATTTACAATGGACTTAAGCTTATTCCCTTTATAAACGCATTATAGCTTGAAACTATAAACTATCTTATAGTTCGAATACCTACAATTAGTCTATTTCTTTATGTACTACTTTTTAACTAGCCTGAGTGTCATCCTGTTTAGTTCCAGGCTTTGCCTGCTGTTCTGTGAAGGCAGAGCCTAGAAGTTAACAGAATGACACTCAGGCTACTCTTTTTTCTTTAACTCTAACGTGGAGCAATTATCTTTAATCAAGCGGTGGCAATTATTCACAAAAGCTGTAACATTTCTCAGAAGCGATTCCGTAGCGACGTCGCGTCTTTAACAATTGTTGAAGCTTGATGAATAAAACAGTTACCCCTGGTGGTCCAGTACGTGTCACAGTCATGTTCCATGCCCCCCTCCCACGATCGTCTGCCCGTCTCCTCATAACGTGTGCCGTCGGTCGGGTGAGCGCAGTAACAGTAGCCGGAGGACCCGTGGCACTGGGTTGTCTTAAAGGAACCGTCGTCCTCGCATTGTGGGATAAAGGCGCCTATAGCACCACCAGCCCGCGTCGTCTCAAGTAACGTCTGGCATTTCGTCTTGTCTTGTCCTGTTTAAGTGGCACAGGTTGTCATTGGTCAAGGTCAGGCGTCTTAAAAACTTTCAATCTCAACTTACCAGCTCTTAGTCGGCATCTCACTTAACTTGAAAGCAAGAACAATGCCAGGGCATACATAGACTAGCTCTTAGCTATTGGATCCAGAGTAAGAATGCCACCGAGAAAACTTTGCCTCAACTGTCGTGAGCAAGACCCTTACCCGAGGCAAAATTTCATTGGGGGCATGTTGGATGAGTTTGCCTATTTTGATCTTGGCAATGGTCTGGCTTCCCGGTTACAACTCAGTTGGCCAACCATCCCATTGTTGCACAGCGAGAGCGAACTGACACGAATACATACAACTCCATAAAGGCATGTCAGATCTAGATAGGTCACAAGGTTTACATAAAAATGCGCAGTTCGCATTGACAGACCCACCTGTTGTAGGCACAGTGGAAGGAGCACCCAGGATGACGCGAGGACCTGAAAAGATTTTTAAAAACATCACTTATAACAGAACCACGATTGAATAAACAGTATAAAGGAAAACGTAAAGAAGACAAGACATGCCGGACAATGAAAGACTATTGTAAATAAGAACATGACGGAGGAAATTATGTGGGGAATAAGAATTCCCCCAACAGTTGAGCTTGTCTTACTTCAAGCGGGCTTCACTTCAATATGCAAACAAATATGTTTTTTGTGGGGGGGGGGTGTAAAACAGTGGATACTTACGTCCCCTACTGTCGACAGTCAAGCGGACTGAGACTGAAGGAAGAGAATAAAGAAAGCGCAAGTTAGTTATAAGAAGACGAATCTCCCCTTCAACGTTATCGAAAAAAACAAAAATGATTTCACTTAAGTGCAGCACAACATTCGTTGGGTGGCCAATTCAACGAACATGTAAGGAAAATACATCGGAATCATCATCAAAATGAGCTAGCGATAACATTACAACGGTTGAAAAAGCTCGGCGGTTAGACCACTTTTATTGTGATGTAATCCATGTAATCCATTGGGAAACGTGCCCACCTGGATGAGGAGTTCTGCTGGCGCTCCCTCTGGGCGTGATCGCCACCTGTCTCCAGTTGACGGCGTCACCAGGGTACTGAAGGGAGTACAGCCGGCGGAGGTCATCATCAGACAACACGCTGTCGTGCACGTGGAACTCTGCGACGTCTCCTACGTACTCGTTGTTACGATGAAACCCTGGCCGTACTCCTACTGAGATCTGGTCTTGTCCAAGGATCCACGTGCCGCCGGGACGGATCCTGTGACCTCGGGCAAGACCGGAACCGGAAGCTCTCTCTTGTCCGTCCACCATCACCCTCCACTGTCCGTCTGAGTTCCTCCACGTGATGGCCACAACGTGCCATTGGCTGTCCAGCACTTTTGGGATGGTGACTGTAGTCCTTTCTCCGTTAACGAAGAAGATGTAGCTTTGGGAACCAGATTTGCCGACAAAGGCGATCTCACGGGGCTGTTGCTGTGTGCCGTAAGAGAAGATGGTGCCGGTATCTCTGGCTGGTGTTCTCATGTGGAAGGAGATGGTGAAGGAGTCCGCAGGGGTGGGACTGTCGCTCCTCAGCTCCACGTAGTCGTTAGGCGACCGCGGGCCGGGGAAGTTGACCCTGTACAAAACTGTTTAGGAAAACAAAAGGTCAGCATTAGTGTTCGGAACGTACGATAATTGACGATAATCAACAGGACCAACCAACAAAAACGTAAAGCAGAGATATCATTGGCCTCTCTCTCATATCTCTACCACTCAAATGATGCTAAAATGTTAGTACAAAGAGGCTTTCAGATCACAGGTCTTGCAGTATAACACAGCTGAACTACAAAGCATATGCATGACGTATTCCTTTTTCTGGCAGATCTAAACTCATGATAAAGATCCTATATAATATACTACTCATATATCTTGACTGCATCTAGTTAGATCTATGCAGTATTTCAAACCAAACATACCTCCTGGTACGATAGCTCCGCCGGATGGGACGACCCCTGCAGTTGTTCCTGTGTCTGAAAAGGTGCAACATAACCATCAGAAATGTAAGTTTTGTTAGTCAGAATTTAGTCCACTCACAAAAACTGCATCATGTAAAAGCAAAAGTAAATTCGTGAACTAAACTTTAACATATAATTCAACATTTATCACTGTTTAACCAAAACCATGAAATATTATAGAAAACCTCACCTGTCGGTTGGCCGAACAGCACACGCATCTCTGGAGATAAAGGACACCAGTTAGTTCTGTTTTTTCAGTTTCACAACAACGAAAAAAACGAAAACACATGTCAAGAACAAGTTTAAGCTTGTTGCCTTGATCTAGAGTGGCATCAGTTTCGAAAAGTGGGAAATTAAAGAGGTCATAAATCAGTTTATAACTTTATTCAGAAAGTCATATCACTTACGGCCTCTGCTGTCCACGCTCAGGCGCATTGACGCTGAAATCAAACAAAGAAACGTTATCGTGTCGCTATAATTCAAGGCATTAACAAATAAATCCATTTTGAGTGTTAATGTCTATTTGTTCTTCCAACTAACTTTCGATACTTCGACCATTTTATGAAGAAAAACTGCCAATGCGTGAAGTCAGTAGTGGGTAAAAATTCAGTCAAAAGTGCCGTTAAGTTTATATCGTCCCCCGACCCGGTCGAGAAAAGGCGGATGGGTTCTAATTGAGATGCTGTCCTTCACTCCTCTCACAAACTCCAAGTCGCCAATAGACGTTTATCATGTTTATCCTACCAACACACAGGACCTTACATTCTAATGTCTATTTGTAGTTTATAACGGATGGATTACCCCCATATGGCCTCCGTGACACTCGTCCTTTCGGTGTGATAGTCGCTCGTCTCCAGTTCACCCCGTCCCCGGGGTACTGCAGCGTGTACAGCCGGCGCATCTCCTCGGGTGACAGCACCTTGTTGTGGACATGGAACTCCGCTAGGTCTCCTTCGTACTCCCGGTACCGCTGGAGTCCCGGCAAGAAGCCCACAGTGTTCTGTTCCTGGCCGAGAATCCACGTGCCGCCGGGGCGGATCCTGTGGCCTCGCGCGAGACCGGAACCGGAAGCTCTCTCCTCCCCGTCCACCATCACCCTCCACTGTCCGTCTGAGTTCCTCCACGTGATGGCCACAACGTGCCATTGGCCGTCCAGAACTGGAATGTTAACATTGGCCTTCTGATTGTCTACAATGAAGGTGTATCCCTGAGAGTCTCTCTTTCCGATGAAGCCGATCTCGTGTGGCTGTTGCTGTGTGCCGTAAGAGAAGATGGTGCCGGTATCTCTCTGTGGTGTTCTCATGTGGAAGGAGATGGTGAAGGAGTCCGTAGGGGTAGGACCGTCGCTCCTCAGCTCCGCGTAGTTGTCGGGGGATCGATCTGGGAAGTTCATGAGGATTAGCCCTGAAAAAAGGCGGGAAAGAACCAAAAGTGTTACTGTGAGGGTTTCGTCCACAGTAAAATCTTTTAAGATGAATACGTTACAAAACACTATGTGGGATATGCATTCATATTTACATTTACTTTTACATACCTGTGGGCTGTGTGGGGGCGGTTATTGGTGTTCCTGAAAGTAAGACAGAAATAAGCAAAGTTAGAGAAAAGACAAGGGACAGTCAAGACTGCAGTAAAGACTGAATGATACGTTTTGCCTTCACTACAATAAGGTTCTTTCTCCTCTATTGACTATGAATTTGAAAAAGAAAATACCCATGGCATCGTATATGGTGACACTATCTTGCCGAATTACAAGTACAATCTTTCTTGACACAACAAAAGTACAGCGACTTCCGTAATGCCTACTACATCTATACTATACATACATACATACATACATACATACATATATACATACATACATACATACATAAAAACGAATAGGTGCATACAAATGAGTTTGAGTACACACAATCATATGGGATAGAGCAACATATCGAAATTTAAAGTGTCGTATACTAAGTTATACATTGCTTGTTACAAAAGGCTTACCTGTTGACGTTCCTGTACCCGTTGTTGCTGTGTCGTCGAAGGACACTCGTATGCCTGAAAAAGGTAGCAAGAAGATTTAGATCTCTCAAGAAGCGGCAGAGCTATAACACTGGCCTTGCTTTCACAGAAAACACTCTTGTCAAGTACAAGCAAATTGGCTTGAATGACATCAGTCGCCAAATGTGGAAAATAACGGCAGTTTTTAACTGATTTCCAACTGTGTTAAGAATGGTCTTCAACTTACCTCCTCTGCTGTCCGCGACAAGACGCATTGACGCTGAAATAAACATGAAAAACATGACATTTTATTTTTTTTCCAGTTGATTCCAGTAATCTTGTGTAAATCTAAAGAATGGACTACATGTTGCAGGGTGCTTAATACTTGGGGGGAAAATTTTCGGGACCGAGAAAAAGCGGTCGCCGTGGCCAGGTGGTCGTCTTGAAAATGTGGTCGCCTAGGCAGGTTTGACTGTATCAATTTTTCACCATAATACAGTTTGCCCACTAAGAAGTATATCATTCTGTTCTTGCCACCCGCCGGACCTTCGACACTTCGAACTTCTGCTGAAAACGTACCCATCCCTTTCTGACATGTGACCTAACGAATTCGAAAAGTCGGTAGCGAGTCAAAATGTGCCAGGAAGTCTGTATCACCACCCTCCATTTCATTCACTATTTTCACAAATTTCCAGTCACCTAAAAAAACTTTGATTATGCAACCTAGCAACAGACCTTTCTTCCATTCTATGTTGTAGTTTTAAACGGCTTATAATTACCGGCGTGAGGTTTTCGTAGAACGCGTCCTTTCGGTGTGACGGTCGCGCGTCTCCAGTTCACCCAGTCCCCGGGATACTGCAGCGTGTACATCCGACGCATTTCCTCGGGTGTGAGGACTTTTTCGTAGGCCTGGAACTCAGCAACGTCTCCTACGTACTCCCGGTTACGCTCAAAACTCGGACGAGCGCTTACAGACCGCACGTCTTGTCCAAAATACCACGATCCGTTGGGACGGATCCTGTGGCCTCGCGCCAGACCGGATCCGGAAGCTTTCTCCTCCCCGTCCACCATCACCCTCCACTGTCCGTCCGTGTTCCTCCACGTGATGGCCACAACGTGCCATTGCCCGTCCAGAACTTCAGGAATGTTGACATTGGCCTCCTGGTTGTTGATCTTGAAAGTGTAGCCTCGGTTTCCGGACTGTCCAACAAAGCCGATCTCATTTGGCTGTTGTTGTGTGCCGTAAGAGAAGATGGTGCCGGTATCTCTGGCTGGTGTTCTCATGTGGAAGGAGATGGTAAAAGAATCCGGGTTGCTGAAAGGACTGTTGCTTCTTAGCTCCGCGTAGTTGTCGGGGGACCGGGGCTCGGGGAAGTTCATGACGAACATCCCTGAAAAAAGGGTCAACCAAAATTGTTGCTGGAACTTTTGTTTGAATGTTGTCAATAGTTGGATTTTGTCAAACAAAAAATACTTCACAAAACATCATGTGAACTGTTACTTACCTGTTGGTGGGGTGATGCTGTCTCCCGTGGTAACAGTCCCTGACATGAAATACGGAAATCATACACAGTTAGTACTTGATTCACCTTTACCTACCTTGTATAGACGTTTTTAATTGATAATAAGGTGGACAAAGTAGTGAGATGTTGATCCAAATTCTGGTAATTGAAATAGAGTACATAAAAGACACACCTGTCGGGATCCTTGTGCCTGTTGTTGTTGTTGTTGTTGCTGTGTCACCAAAGATCACACGCGATTCTGTAAAATGTATAGCACAAAGATTTCGAATAGGCCACAAATTTTATGGATGACATCAAGAGAAAATTGTCACTTCTACAAGTACAATCAAGGCTACAACTTGACATATTTTCCTATTTTGGTACTTTCTCGTTATGTTGACCATCTCCAGAGGGAAAAATTTATTTTCCTCTTTTTCTCAAAATCAGGTGACAATTAATGACCGCGCTGATGTCATCCATAAAATTCAGTTGCAGTGCAAATTTGTCCAGGTTTCTGCAGAAAACACCCTTGTACAGGAAGAGATGCGTATTGGCTAGAGTGACCAATTGCCAACGGTGGGACATAAACAGCAGCGGTTAACAGATTCATAAATTTGCTCGTAAGTTCCCTTTACTTACCGCCTCTGCTGTCCACACTCAGACGCATTGACGCTGAAATAAATAAAAAAATACACATTTCATTTCTTCTGGTGGATTCCGGAAGATTGAGGAATGAAGATCATGGAATCGACTTTTATTTCAGCACAAAGCAATTTGTCCACTTAATCATATGTGTAGACGTATATACATTCTTATCAATCGCGATCGCCGAATTTTCGACACCCCGGCCTTATTTCAGAAAAACCTAACCAATTTTAACAATGTGTAGCGTCATGTGGGGGGTCATAGGCGCCAGGGAGCCTGCATCACAAACCGAAGGTCGATGGGCCCTGATTTCGATGCTGTCCTTCGCTACTCTCAAAAACTTTTCTATGAACTGTGATGTAAGCTAACAAAAGACCTTTCTAATATCTATTTCTATTGTAGTTTATATCGGACGGCTTACCTGCGTATGGCTTCCGTGACACTCGTCCTTTCGGTGTGAGAGTAGCCCGTCTCCAGTTCACCCCGTCCCCGGGATACTGCAGCGTGTACAGCCGGCGCATCTCCTCGGGTGACAGCACCTTGTTGTGGACGTGAAACTCCGCCAAGTCTCCTGCGTACTCTCGGTACCGCTGGAGTCCCGGAAGGAAGCCCACGGTGTTCTGTTCTTGGCCCAAAATCCAGTTTCCACCCGGACGGATCCTGTGACCTCGCGCCAGACCGGATCCGGAAGCTCTCTCCTCCCCGTCCACCATCACCCTCCACTGTCCGTCTGAGTTCCTCCACGTGATGGCCACAACGTGCCATTGGCCGTCCAGAACTTCAGGAATGCTCACATCAGCTTTCTGGTTATCCACGATGAAGGTGTAGTCTTGAGAGTCCCTCCTCCCGATGAAGCCGATCTCATGTGGCTGTTGCTGTGTGCCGTAAGAGAAAATGGTGCCGGTATCTCTGGCTGGTGTTCTCATGTGGAAGGAGATGGTGAAGGAGTCCGCAGGGGTGGGACTGTCGCTCCTCAGCTCCGCGTAGTTGTCGGTGTTCCGAGGCTCGGGGAAGTTCATGACGAACATACCTGTAAAGAAAAAACAGGGGTCAAAATCATTACTGGAACGTTATGATTCTGTCAAAATGAAACCTAACAAAACACCATCTGCAATGTTACATACCCGTGGGAGTGGTTATTCTGTCTCCCGTGGTCACAGTCCCTGTAAGAAAAACGGAAATCGGTAAGAATAGAGAAACATGAAGTAAAGACGGAGTTAGTTTAAACAAATACAATAGTTTTTTTAATTGATCACAAGGCGTACATTTTACATATGTCATCATAGTCTGTGTTCTGGCAATTGAAAGAGAGGTAATGAAAGGTTTACCTGTCGACGGAACTGTACCCGTACCAGTTGTCGTATCGCCGAAGCTCACTCGTGAACCTGTAAAACGTATCACAAGGATTAAGAAAACATCTGAATGCGGAAAAGCGGGAAGAATGTTCAGACTTCTAGACGAAAACTAACAAAAAGATTCGTCAAGCTCGTGCGTGACTTTACGTACCTCCATTGCCGTCTGATGTCACCCGCAGGATTGCTGTGATAGAACACAACAGAAAGTTATCCAGTGGCTGTTGATGAAACTATGGTCGACTATATTAGCTCACAATAGGAAAACATCAATGCGTCAAACAAAAATCAAGACAAGAATGAATCCTATAGAGCTAGCTGTGTAACTATACACAGTACTGGTACAATACCTGTATAAAAAGTTACAACAGAAAGTTACCCAGTGACTGCTGATCAAACAGCTCATTCGTACAGGTAAGCCATCAATGTGTCAAACAAAACTCAAGACATGAATGAGCTGTCTACCTACACACGGTACCGGTATAAAGTCACGTGAAACCATTATAAGTAAAAACGTGTGAAGGTAAACTTAGTCCTATAGTCTTTTTTAGTTTTTTTTTTTTTCAAATCCATGTTATACAAGGCCATGGTATTGGAAGGTAGAACTCATCCCTCTCTTTCCATTGTCTTTTATGCCTGACCATTGCAATTTGTGTACAACTTTCAGAACTGTGTCAGAAACACTTGTGGACCATTGATGCAAAAATTCAACACACATTTTGTGTCAAAACTTGACCAAACTACAGTGTTTTCCTGCAAGCACTATTGATTGGTGATATGATACTGCTCGTGCATCATTCAGAAAACGCAAAAAAGCACAATGGGATAATCCTTACGCTGGTAAGTTCGCAGCCCTACAGGGCCGCTGGGACTGATGGTGTCGCTCCTCCAGCTCAGCGCGTCGCCTGGGTACTGCAGCGAGTACAGCCGCCTCATGTCCACCGGGGGCAGCGTGTTGTAGTGCACGTTGAACTCCGCCAGGTCGCCCACGTACGCTCGGGACTGCTTGAAGCTGGCGCCCATGGTGTTCTGCTCCTGGCCCAGGATCCAGGTCCCGCCAGACCTACAGGCAACACGTTTACACGCATCTATCAATGATTGAATAAACAAATCAAATGGTTTATTGATAACGGTATTCTAGCCCAGAGCTGTGCCTTCTTACATGTATACATTATATTGCCCCTATATATATATATTTCTGTTTGTCTTTAGGTACGTAAAAAGCAGTCATCCTCAATTGAGGTGAAGCATAATGTTTTGTTTTCTTAAGTTGCTAGTTGTAGTGCTTCGCTACTAGCACCCCTACTCTTCTCGATAAGTGTGTTGGGTTATTTTACGTGCAGGTTTGACGCTTGAGGCTTACACCTAAACCTCCCTCATACACGGGGCTGCCGGCTTTACGTCACCATCCGAAATGACGAATGTTGTCCCTTACAACATGTCCGAGCTAGAGTCTACCCCTAGGATAGAGCTCGGGACCTAGGATCCATAGAATTTATATTCGGCAGTTAAGTTAAGTTAAGTTAAGTTAACTTAACTTAACTTAACTTAACTTAACTTAACTTAAGAAGTTGGCAAAAATGGCCGATACAAAATAACACGGTAATAACAGAAAAAGGAACAAATATACCGACCTGACGGTGTGTCCCGGGGCGAGGTTGGTGCCGGAGGCCGCCTCCTGTCCGTCCACCATGACGCGCCACTGCCCGTCCGTGTTCTGCCACATGATCGCCACAACGTGCCAGTTCCCGTCCAGGACCTAGTGCCAGGCCATGCCAGAAAATAATCAGCTAGGATCATAGTCTTACTCAAGAATCACAATGAGAGAGAAAAAGACTATTGTAACCGCTAATATGTAGCAAAGAGTCCATCACGCCATGGTCGCCACCACATGCCAGTTCCCGTCCAGGACCGGGAGTGCCAGGGAAGTAAATAAACAGCTAGGACTTAAAATTTCTAGCTACAGAATCACAAAGAACGAGCAACAGGTAAAATAATTGGCCATCTCTTCGGGCATTATCTTGGCATTATAATGACATTACCATGGCATTATGAACACTGAGTCCCTTTACTTGAAGTTTCGAAAGACAAATCCGACCAGACAAACGTCCATGAGAACATGGATATGACTACAGACGTCGTCATTATCAACGAGGTTTTTAGAAACAAACCGATGTACAAACAGATACAGACCTGCGGAATGCTGACGGGAGCCTCCTGGCCATTGACGACGAGGGTGTAGTCACGTGACCCCTCCTGTCCAACGAACGCCAGCTCGTGGGGCTGCTGGGGGATGGCGTAGGAGAAGATGGTGCCGGTGTCTCGCACCGGTGTTCTCATGAGGAAGGAGACGGTGAAGGCGTAGGGGTTAAAGGTCCTGCTGCCCACCACTTGCGCGTAGTTGCTGACAGAGCGGGGTGCCGGGAAGGAGAGCATGCGCGTGGCTGCAAACACCAAATAAGGGCACGGTGAACCACCATTACAACAAACACCAAATAAGGGCACAGTGAACCACCATCACAACAAACACCAAATAAGGGCACAGTGAACCACCATTACAACAAACACCAAATAAGGGCATGGTGAACCAACAGTAGCATTACAAGGTTGGTGTGGCGAAGAACACGATCGCCTGAATGCTACGTCTGCTTTTTATACTAAAAAAAGTTGTATTTTTGGTCAAACAATTAAGACATATCCTTTCTATTACAGTTGTATTTTGGTCATACAAGACCTCAAACCATACTCTCTACTAAAGTTGTCTTTTTCATCAAATAAGACCTCAAACTATTTCATTATAGTGTCAAAAGCACATTTAGACGTTGCAAGATGTTAAGCTGTAACAACAGGAAGGCTAGTACTGTCAAAATGTGATCATATGACAGGGCCATCTCACATATGTAACATGTTAAGAATCAATTGATCAATTAAGGATATAGGCCACTGGTCTATACACAGCAGTCGTGACCATGGAAGCAGCAAGTTCACATCTCATCTTTGCTCTCCTATACTAGTGGAGATCACAGAGCAACAATAGTAATATTATAGTTAGCAAAGGAGATTTAAATACATATTGATATTAAGTTTTGTCACCTTGAGAAATCACAGGTCTTACATCAGTAGGGACGCTAGGCTGACTTCCTGTGGGCAGTAGATCAGAAAGTGTCAAAAAGCCGTCTGATGATACTTGGCAAAGTTGCAAAAATAAAGAACTATTATCAATAGCTTGACTGAAATTAGAAAACGTTACAGACACGGCACATTTAAAGTAATGCAATGGAATTATTTAGACCGACCAGTTCCAGGCCCGACTCCAGTACTGGGTCCAGCACCAGTCGATGGGCCAAAGACAACTCGCGTTCCTATTGATGATAAGAAAAGCATATTAATTTGATGCCAGTGACCTTCCCTCTTGCTATGCTGTAGTGCTTGCACAACTGTGAGGGGAGCACCACCCAATACACCGAGGGATGTGGAAGAATTCTAACTAACATGTTAACTTGTGGAGCCAGTCAAAAGGCAAACAAGCTTTAAGGGTTACGTCATACTTATTACGTCAACCTATCCTATGTGGTACATCATAGACAAGTTTATTCTGATCAGTGACTTTCCTCAGAAGACACAGGTGGATGGAAAAATTATGTAAAATCTCAAACTAACCGCCTGGGCCTGTAGTCACACTGGATGATACTGAAAAAATAGATGAAACTTCGTCAGTTACATCGGCATACAGAATTGGTCGACGCTAACAAAGAATATGGAAGAAGGTATCGACATTGGTCTTCAACGACATTGGTCACGTAAATGATGTAACACTCTACTTGTCTCTGTACAACAACAAAGTCAAAGGTACAGTTTTCCTAGAAAGAACAGTCTACAAAAGTTCTAAGGAAGCGAATGGTACGGCCGATTACATCTGGACGACCTACAGTAGCGTCCATGAATACACTTACATCTGTACGGCACCCGGCTGACTCTACCACTTGTAGTGAGGGCGGTCGGAGTCAGGTCCCTCCAGTTGATGACCGATCCCGGCATCTCGAACGTGTACAGGTTCCGCATGCTCTCCGGGGGGAGGGCAGTGTCGAACACCCGAAACTCCGACAGGTCTCCGGTGAAGAACTCCTGGTCGAACCCGGCTGTGTCGCCGATTGACTGGCCGAGGGTCCATACACCCCCAGGCCGGATGGTATGACCCGTTGCTAGGGACGATCCTGACGCTCTTTGCTGTCCATCCACGAACACCGTCCATTGGCCGTAGGTGTTCTCCCACGTGATCACCACCACGTGCCATTGGCCGTCCAGCACCTCAGGGATGTTGACGTCAGCCTGCTGGTTGTTGACCACGAGAGAGTACGTGTTTCTGTTCAGCGGCGCTAGAAAAGCGACCTCTCGCGACTGCTGGTCGGTAGCGTAGGTGAAGACAGTCCCGGGCTTGCCGGAGGGAACCCTCATGAGGAAGGAGACTGTGAACGAGCTGGGGTTGAACGGGTAGTCGCTGGTGATGCGTGCGTAGTTCTGGGTGGAGGCAGGCTGGGGGAAGGTCAGCATGTAGATTGAACCTGCGGAAGAAAAGACAGAAATCTGTGACTGCTGGAGTTACGTGTCCCTGAAGTCACGTGTTGGAAGTAGCATTGCATGGGTCCATTCAGATAAACAAGGTTAGTAGAGTTTAGCTGACAATTTTGAGGTCCCACTGCCCATCCAATCAAGTGTTGGTTTTATCCTAAGGCAGAAGCCTGTTATGCAAGTTTTTGCAGTTTTGGTTCTGTGCACATTCATCGATACATTGCTCACGATTTGCGATACCATTTAGTGATACACCACTCGCATCCATATAAAGTATCAATGATAACACTGGTCCAAGAATTGAACCCTGGGGGGACCCCATGAGTCAACTGTAACCCGTTATTTCTGTACGTACCTTCTGCACCGGGTCCCGGTGTCTGGCCGCTGGGAAGATTTGATGTGATCCCTATGGTTGGGTGAAGAAATGTGTTACTCCAGTCATGATCATGGGAATGCAATTTTACACTAAAGTATCGAGTTTGTTTGAGCGAAAGAGATTACTCAATGATCAAGAATCCACGTAACCTTGCCAAAAAGGAGAGCCAATTGGCTATTGGAGAGTGGAGACCATGTAACAGTGATATACATACCACCTGATCCGCCGGATATGACTCCTTCTCTGCCAAACGTCAAACGAATTGAAGCTGAAATAAAGATGTAGCAAGATATTATTAGAATTTTTATTGACTTCTGTCGTACCTTAAAGCAATGGATTTGGATATGTGTTACAAGGAATAAACTGGTACAAGAATATTCCCCAAACAGTGACTTAAAAAGAAAGGTAGCGAAATACGCACCTCAAAATTTTTGACGTCTTCTGTAGGTCTTGTTCACGGAGTGACATAGTCTCGAGTCTCTAGGTGGGTATTTCGCTACCTTTCTTTTTAAGTCACTGTTTGAGGAATATTCTTTGTAACTGTTATTACACGTGACTGATGAATTTCTTCAAGGAAATAACTGACCTGAGTAGGCCGCTGGCCTAACGGAGCCGCGGACGTTCGTCTGACTGGTCCTCATGTCGATGATGTCACCCGTCTTCTGCAGCGTGTAGAGGGACCGCATGTCCTGGGCGGACAGCACGCTCCCGAACACGTGGAACTCCGCGAGGTCGCCGACGTACGCCTGGCTCGCCTCAAACCTGGATGGACGAGTGAATGTTTTAATGTGAGCGCCCGTCTACAGGGACACAAGAGACCCAGCTATGTGTCATCACCTGTGGTGCAACACGTCGCCAAGCAGAAACACAATATAGACTGGGACAATGTGAAAGTGCTGGATCAGGACTCCGACTGGTTTTCTAGAGGTGTTCGGAAGGCGATCCAAATCTGCAGACAACGCAGTACCTTAAACAGGGACAGGGGGCGTCACTATCTCAAGCTCAAGTATATGACTGTCTCTTGTCACGTGATAATCAACATCAAGTCACGAGACAAGAGAACTCCAAGACGAGATCTGACCTTATTACCGGGTTGACGAAGAGACAGAGAATTCGTCTCGAAAGCTCCCCAGAGCAATCTCTTTTATGTTGTGTGTAATGATTAAATGTTTGTCAAAAGAATGTTTTAATAGATGACTGAATCACTGAAAAGAACTGCACTTCAGCTATATCATATTTTCATTCGGAGCGGACGTTAAGACTTCGGTCCCATGTGTGGGGGACCCTCAGGTGTGTTATAATAATGGCAACCACTCGTATTATCTTTATTCGTATTCAGATACATAGTACAGATACATGGTACAGATACATACACTACCAAAAATGCTTTTTCTTATTTTTCTTGTTTTCTTGATTTTTCCTATTGAGAGAAAGATTTTCTTCCATAAAGAATTTCAAGAAAATCAAGAAACCTTACGCAAAACCTTTGAATGTTAGATCTTACATTAAGAGTTTTATTCTTGTTTTTCTTAGGTGAAGATAGGATTTCTAGTATGATTTTTTATCAGCAAGAATATTCTAGAAATGCTAGTCAATCTTTCTTCCTTATTCTTCACACAATATTTGCTTCTTGTTTGGTCAAATGGAGTATTTTACAGAATCTACTCTTAAGATTTTTATTCTTGCCATACATGAATTTTTCTTTAGACTTTCATTTCACTAGAAAAAAATTCTTGACATTTCTTGTTTTCTTAATTTAGGAAGTCTGAGAAATATGCTTCTTGCAATTCTTAGTAATATCTAAGAAGATGTAAGGATTTTCTTGACCAAATACAGTTATTTTCTTGACCAAATACAGTTAAGAAAAATGAGAAAATCAAGAAACTGTAAAACAAGTAATTCCCAAGTGTTTTTCTGTTCGAATTCCTTTTCCACAAAGTTAAAGAAAGATGATTCCTGCTTTTCTGTGTTATCTAAAGATGGAAAGTGAAATGAAAGTTCGAATTTGCATGATTTCCTTTATTTTCTTAACATTGTAAAGTTCAAGAAGATAATTATTGTTTTTCTTGTAATAAGAAAATAAATTATGCTAATTCAATACTCCCATCATCCTTTGCTGTAATGTTTGAATGTGGACCGTTGAGTTTGGGCTCCGGCTGCATTTGCTTGATGTGCGCTTTAGATCTTACAATACTAGGGAAAGATGCGGCTAGTTTCATAAGGACACTTTTTGGTATCATGTGGGACTCACTACACAACGTAGATGACTTGTTTTAAGTTCCAAAATGCTTACTCAGGCCAACGCCATCAACAGATATGCTCCAGGTATGTTATAGCCTGTCTTGCATGAAAATAACTTATTTCCCAAGTAGATACTCTAAGTTTTGTGTTTGTGGTTGCATGATACAGCCAACCAGTAATTGCAGAACATGTACGTTTAGTGCAGTTATACCTAAAAGGTACTAAAAAAGTTAAAGTATATCATTTTCAAGCAAATGCACAAGCCCCCCCTCCCCCTACATGTATACGGGGGAGGGGGGCGATATAAGAAATGACAGTCACTAAGTCTTTGTGTGTTTTTCTAGGCTTAGAAACATTTGTTGTGTTTGTGGTTGCATGCCAACCAGTAATTGCAGAACATGTACGTTAAGTGCAGTAAATACAGTAACCTACAAGGTACTAAAAAGTATAAGTATAACATTTTCAAGCAAATGCACAAGCCCCCATCCCCATGCATGTATATGGGGGAGGGGGGCGATATGGGAAAATGACAGTCACTAAGTCTTTGTGTATTTTTCTAGGCTTAGAAACCTTTGTTGTGTTTGTGGTTGCATGCCAACCAGTAATTGCAGAACATGTACATGTACGTTAAGTGCAGTAATACGTATACCTACAAGGTACTAAAAAGTATAAGTATAACATTTTCAAGCAAATGCACAAGCCCACATCCCCATGCATGTATAAGGGGGAGGGGGGCGATGTAGGAAAATGACAGTCATCGTCATCTGTTTTTGTGTGTTTTTCTAGACTGGGAAACCTGTGGGACCAAAGAAGATGCCCCCGTCTCAAGTTTGGAAAATCTTTCCACAATAACAAGTCATTGATTATAAGAAGGACAGCTACAACACTGCAGAACTGACAATTTTGGAAGGACAATTAGTTATTTGTATGAGCACAGAGAAAATGTGCTTTTATCACAGCATCAAATGTGAAACATTTATCGAAACAATTGTATTGCAAACTGGTTAATCTTTGCAATCCTTGGTTAAGAATGGGCTTTAGAAAGAAAAATCCAAAACTGTGTATCAAACAATTAGATCAATAATAATAAATATGATTGGAACATGTTTACATTATATTATCATTGATTTATTAAATGGTATTCTTGATTCAAGACCCCCATCTTAGTTCAAGAAACTGTTTTTAGGTTTAAGGAATTTATTCTTGAGGACAGAAAGGTATTCCTACAACAAGAACCTCACTCTTAGTGCAAGAAACTCATTCTAGGTGTAAGAAATTCATTCTTGAGGACAGAAAGGTATTCCTATTACAAGAACCTCACTCCCAGTGGAAGAAACTCATTCTAGGTGTAAGAAATTCATTCTTGAGGTCAGAAAGGTATTCCTATTTCAAGAACCTCGCTCTCAGTGGAAGAAACTCATTCTAGGTGTAAGAAATTCATTCTTGAGGACAGAAAGGTATTCCTATTTCAAGAACCTCACTCTTAGTGCAAGAAACTCATTCTAGGTGTAAGAAATTCATTCTTGAGGTCAGAAAGGTATTCCTATTTCAAGAACCTCGCTCTCAGTGGAAGAAACTCATTCTAGATGTAAGAAATTCATTCTTGAGGACAGAAAGGTATTCCTATTTCAAGAACCTCACTCTAAGTGCAAGAAACTCATTCTAAGTGTAAGAAATTTATTCTTGAGGACAGAAGAAATAAGGAAATGTCAGTGAGGACGTAACAAATATAAACTTTTTCTTAGAATACTTTTCTCTGAATTTATTATATCGTAGATAAAAATTCTGTGCCATAGAAGAATCATAACAACAAGAAAATTTATTTCGAGGTTTCTAGTCGATATGTGTGAGAAAAAACAACTTGGTCAGAGAAAAATATTCTAAGAAAAAGTTTATATTTGTTACGTCCTCACTGACATTTCCTTATTCGTTCTTATTCTTGCACACAGAATAATTTTCTTTCTGGAAGATAATTTTTCTTCAACAAAGAAAAAACAAGAAAAAACAAGAATGTCTTTTTTTGTAGTGTAGTAATAATACAAATACAGATCGAGTATGGTGACCGTGTCAATTGACACGGTAGCCTTCGCGTGAATTTGTTTAAGGTGGATGACAGGTTGCGAATCTGAGACCCACACACTTTGGGCATCCGCCTTCTCCAGCGGCACCAATTCGAGGGAGACGTGCTGGTTCTGGGTGGGATGCTTGCATCGAGCTGCCGGATGACTCTTACATCCGGGGATTGCCACTCTTACACTCGAGGTCCGCCTTGATAACGCCAGCCCGTCTGGCGCTGCTCACGTCCGCCAGTTGAAGACAGCTGCCGTTGGAGACTTGTCCCTCTAACTGAGGGGGGACTGCCGTTGGAGACTTATCCCTCTAACTGAGGGGGGACATGCGTGTAAAGTGCCTTTCCCAAGGGCACAACGTCGGGGCGCAAGTTCGGACATGTCACTGGGCACCCCTGGGATTCGATCCCGGGTCCCATTGTTTGACAGCCACGAGTTCTACACTTGCGCCACACGACGCAGGTGTGTTAAAAAACCCAAAACACACACTCTGTTTTTTTTCTTCACCTTCCAGCTTCCTCGCTAATCTTCCCGGAATTCTCGACAGGCAAGAACTCTATGAGAGGAGAACTCTGATAAGCAATGTGGGGTTCGTATTTACAAACCTGTTTCCGTAGGAGTCCTGGTCCTGCCCTAAGATCCAAGTACCGCCGGGACGGATGGAGCGGCCCACCGCGAGTCCCTTGCCACTCGCTCGGTCCTGCCCGTCCACGGCCACCGTCCACTGCCCGTCGCTGCTCCGCCAGGTCAGCACCACCATGTGCCACTGCCCGTCGTGCAGGTCCGGCATCCTGAACGTCGCCCGCTGGTTGTGCACGATGAGAGCGTAGTCCCGGGACCTGTAGGATGGTAATTTTTTTTTATTCGAACATACATAAATACATAACATACCAACATACTTACATTACACTCTTACAACTCCACAAATAAACACAGTTACATATATCTTCAGGGGTCATTCCCACTGGCTTTTTTGGCTAGGGTGTGCTCCCTAGGACTTTTTTGACAGGGGTGTTTCATACCCCCTGGATTTTCTGTGCTAGGGTTTCTTCCCTATGACTTTTGTGCAGGGATGTCATCCCTGGGTTTCTGTGTAGGATAGTAAATACTAGTGTGCTATTTACCTGCCTTTATCGTACCTATTGCTACCTATATTACCTATGTATAAATATGTATCTTTTCATGACATTGGCCGCACGAGAAGGAAGGACCAATTGTGAAGGACACGGGCTTAAACAGTCGGGAAGCAGAGGCTAGGGAAAGGGACAGGACTGCTTAAAGGATCCTCCTGGAAAGCAAGGGACTAGTTTCTGGCCTGAGCACGTAGGCAGGTAGGCAGGTATGGCATTGGCAGTCCTATTTTAACCATCTATTTTCTCTTCATTAGAATTGGCAATATTATGATAAAAGTTTGATAAGCGTGGAGTTGGGGCTTGGTATGAACCTCTCATTTGTTTTTGCTTCCCGAGACACTGTATGCACGTACTTTTTTCACAAATGTTACTAGATTATTTCTTTGTTGTCCCTCTTCCCAATGTAAGTGGATCAAAACCGTTCTGGTCTAAATGACCTTGGGTGGGGAATTAACCGATCAGCCCTTGCACTCCCTGCTTCTGCTTTTGGTTCAGTTGGTCCACACTCTTCGTGAGTCTGAGTTGAGCTTGTTTCTGACTCAGTGAGAAGAGATACTATGGACTATGAGTTTTGGATCATGGACTGATGACGTTACTTGATAGATACGAATAAGGTTGTTTAGGGGGGTTCGAAACACAGCCAGTCATTTAAGCCAGCTGCGGTCTCGAAACATCATATGCCATAATAGTCAGCAAATTGACTGTGGGCATTAAGAAGAAGAGGAAGATACTGTTCCAGTTTTGATTGCAAGTTCAGTGTCGAGAAGTGGTCTCTTGGCCTTGCACCGTCCAATCTTGTTAAGAAAATATAACAAAACAGACAACAAACAAAATACGTACGTGCTGTCCCCGAAGAATCCTATCTCGTGCGGCTCTTGTCGTGTCGCGTAGGAGAAGACGGTGCCGGGCTGGCGGGAAGACGCCTTCAGGTGGAAGGAGATGGTGAAGCTCCGCAGGTTGGCGGGGACGGTGCCCTTGACCTCCGCGTAGTTTTGGACGGATCGCGGGGAGGGGAAGTTCAACATCACGGGCGCTGGAAGACAAAAACAAACAATACTCCCGTCATGAACCAGGATGAGTAGCCTCCGTTGCACACTTGTTCGGTCTGTTTGTTTTTTCCAGTTACCGTTTTATAATTACATCTTTTAAATTCTAGGCCAGCAATAAGTAAGAATAGCAAAACAGTAACTTGAAAAAGAAAACAGCTGGAAGGAGTCTGCAACGGAGGCTACATGATCGATGAGGGTGTTATAGATTCACCATTGTTCCCTCACGCTGGAAAACAACAATAAAATATGCACCAGGCATGAACCAGGACGATTAAGACTAAGGTAGCTGACAGACCATCGACACATTGGCAGGTAAAAACTACATGCTTGTATACTTCAAGAATGGTACACTAGCATTACATCCGAGATAATAGATTATAGTCTATCCGAGGCCAAGATAGTAATCCCATTTCGTTTGACACGTTCTGAAAAGGTTTTCAGGCCATTAGTTTGCGTCTCACGAAGAATACATCTTGTCAAAGATCTTTTTTTCATTTATAAACGTTTGTGACCTTACCTCCATTCAGAAGACCGGAGGGGCCTCCGGCCGGAATGCGAACTGGGGTCACATCTAAGGACAAGAACGAAGAATAACATATTAGTACATCTGGCCACTCAGGCAAAGAGTGGCCTTAGTCCGGGCAAGCAGCCAGACATGATGATAATAATGCCTCTCAACATAGCCATGGTGAAGATGGGCATGTACTTGTTACTTGGTGATATTTACCACAATCATAACATGCCCTGGATGATTTCATTCCCCACTTCACAACCAACGTTCACACCACGCCTATGAGGGACATGGTGACGTGCACTCCCAAAGTAACCTTCCTCTTTCCATGTATTCCTCACTTGTACGTTTTGTGGCTTACTCATATGGCTTGATTCGTAGTTTGGGCAAATATTGCTTCTATAATTGACAAAGGCAGCTTGAGTACCTCCTCCAAATGTCGGCCGGCTTCCGCCTTGCGTCACACTGCTACCTGCACTCACGGGAAATGGTAAACATGACAAACTTTGTAAGTCTGACATCTGAAACATTTGGCATAATCAAGTACAAGGACACAAGTATGACGAGAATCCATGCAAGCTTTAATGCCATGATTTGCAAAGCCAAGCAAATTTGGAGAAGAATGTAGATAGCTACGACCAAAGCAAGCCTTGTATATAACTTAAGAAATGATACGTCATCATTTTCATTGTAATTACGAGGTTCAATTACCATTAATGTCCATTTTGATGAGTGAAATCAAAGTACATTTTCTAAATCAAAGTACCGAAACGAAGACAACAGTGTTACCAGACACTGTCTAGTCACTAAATGTGTTGTGAATCATGGACATTAACGATGTTGCCGACCCTAAATGCTGAACACAAACCATGGCAGAAGCAACGTTTTCACACCAGTCAAGAAGTTTTGGACTGGTATGGTAGCATTTAATGAATAAATTCACTCAACATATGCAATCGTATACAGAGCAATATGATCAGATAGGCGACAAGCAAGTAGTGGTGCAGCCAAAGCCTGTGGGAATAGAAGCTGCATATGAGTATAAGAAGAAGTTGACAAAACAAAGTGGTCTTGCTACGCTATACGCCTCTGTAGGTGCCTCACCACTGGTGACGGTGGTCCCACCGTGTGTGATGGTCTGCCTGCCACTGTGTACGTCAGTAACGCCTCCTGGGGAAGAGGAGCGAAGGTGTCGTCCAATCATTGCACACATAGTCACGTGATTACGACACAAGTTATCGTCCATGTTGGTGTGCTAAACCACGTGCCATTATATACACTATGACATATCTCTACAGCATGTCCGCATTTTGGCTCATATTTGTTTGGTTCTTTGCTTGTTTGTTTGTTTGTTTGCATTTTGGCTCTTATTTGTTTTTTTTTTGTTTTTTTGTTTTTTTGTTTGTTTAGATATTTACTTTTTTCGCGAGGAGCCCAAATCGGAGGGCAGGCCACTTTTCATTATGCAGTGACGTGTGAAAGTGTTATCATTGTGTGAACCTACTACAGAATGGCAAGTGCCAACATGGCCGCGGCGACGATTCATGTTTACACATTTAAGACGTTACATGCAATATCACGACACAGAAAACACGGTTAACGTTAATACAACACGACACGTTAACACAAATCACAAGCATTTAGATAAATACAAGCAAACATTAAACATTAACATGTTTTACATAAATCATTTGGCAATCAAAACCATACCAACAACAATCCCTCTGCCGCCTCCAGGCGTGATGACCCGTCTGGGAGGACTTCCACCTAAAGTAGACAGCCATTAATCAAAATCAATAGATAAAAGCGCGGGTTTATTAGTACAAGCAGGTTCTTACTTTACAGCGGTAACCAGCCTTGACTTGTGCTTTGAACAAAAATGATTTTATGTTAATGGTAATGTCACATTCTCATTACTTTCGCAATCAATCAAACATGCGAGTGGAAATAATTTTCAGAGCTTATCACTTGAAAAGGAAGCTGAAATAATTACAGAGGTTATAATGTGTGGGGAAAGCATTGCATCGGGGTTAGAAATTTATGACCTTTAAAATTTGAGAACAATTTTAGCGAACTTTTATCAACATTCCAAACCCAAAAAACGGTCCGGGAAGGATAAAAGATTGCTAAAACTTCCAGGCAAAAAAACTCAAGTATCATGCACAAAATAGATGATTTCGTCATTCGTCCAAGCAAGGAAAAAAAGACAAAATTGAGCTTGCCGATGCCCCTTTGATCCTTCCTGGCCAATCCCCTTTTCAAAATTGCCCTTTGCAGACGCATGCAAGCGTTATTTTATGTCGAACACCATGACGTCGCCTTGAAAGTCGTTTTCAACCACCACAGCACGAACGCCATCCAATCCATTGTATGGGTTGGATTTTGTTCGTTTCTCAGTAGAATACGGGGACCTGAATGGGGGAGGGTGTGTCAGACAGAATGATTTGTAGGATGGTGCAGAAGAGGTACGTCAAGATGTGGGGGAAGAGTCCGTTGATTTCCGTTGTCGTGTTCGTATCATAAGTAGAAATGGAGATTTGGTGATTATTTCTTCTTTTATTTTCAACGTTTGAGGCGCGGCGCTCCGACTCTTAGTATTTTAGTAACCATGAGGCGACTTTGTACTTGGGAAACAGAAGACGATGTAGATACAGATGATGTAAAAAGCAAAGCAAAGTATGTGTATATGGGTTGAAGATGAAGCACCAGACGATGCTGACAATGAAGATGTTGCAATGTTGGATCAGCGTAGTTGATAATCAGGAAGTGGTAGGTGAATGCACTGATGCCGCTGATACCGATGATGTAAAGACGATGGAGAAGATAGAGAAAAAGATTTTGAAAATGACGATGCAGAAAATGCTGAGATGATGGAGATGGCGGCATGATGAAGAAGACGGCGAGATGATAGAGATGATGGTGAGATGATAAAGATGATGGTGAGATGATACAGTAGATGGTGAGATGATGAAGAAGATGATTGCAATTATGATGAAGATGATGATGAGATAATGGAGATGATGCTGATAATGACAAAGATGGCAAGATGATGGAGTGAGATGATGCAGTGAGATGAGGCGCCAGATGATGAAGATGATAATGAGATGATCTCATCATACCGTGATGGAGAGATGATAATGAGATAAAGATCATAAGATCACGAACACTAGGTTTGAGATGTAGACGTTGGCATGACGACGTAAGCAATGATGACGTTGATGACGAATATCACTCTGGTAAGGTGTACGTGGACATCGACAATGACGATAGCTGATGATGATAATGATGATAAGAGAGGTGGTGGTAACGGTGACATCGATGTTGCTCAACATAGAAACGCAAAAACTTGCCTACGTTACGCACTATACAGCTGTACTACACTACAATGTATTTATTCCTATGAGTTTTCTTTATGTGTAAGCATTAAAACTGCAGTACCAATCGGGTACCATCCACCCTCATCATCGAATTGCCCCTGACCGAAGCCGGTGGAACCTGTAATGGGAATAATGCCATCAATGGCCATCTAGATTCAAGATCTCGTTCTAAGACTTCATTGCCCCTTAAGACTGCAACTAGGGTGCGAAGCCGGATCGCAGGTAAGCAATAATCTGTTGAAATTTTACTTCAAAGCACCTCAGAAAGCTTTTGATTTGAACAAATTCTAGTACATCCTGTCATCTAACAATATTTGATACTTATGACCTGGACAGCGCATGAAGACATTACAAAGTAGCGATCCGCTGATGGAATTAGACTTTGTTTTCGTTATCGCAGTCACAGTCAGCCATTATTGGATAACTGAAAATAGAATATTGCATTTATTTTACAAAGCATGTCAGCTATTTTCGACCGGGTCCTACCAATAGTTATAGTTCCAGTGCTGTGTGCGGCTATCGCTTCGTCCGGAAAGGCAACTGAAAGAGGATCACAAAGAAAATACATATCAGCGCCCAGAAGATCAAATCGTCATGCATTCGTGGGTAAGGTGCACTCCGTACAGCTCGCAGTGATGACGGTGAGGTGCGGGACGGGATATAAAGGGTGGTGTGGTCACGTGACCATGACGTAATCATTGCCGGCCATGCTGGCTGGTAAAACCCGGTAGATTTGAACCTTTGTACGTCATGGCAATCACGTAATCCACCAAAACAATGACTGTGACGTCACGTCCAAACCTATTACACACATGCAAATTGATAGGTCTTATTCTTCCAGGTTCAGGCAACCAGCAAAACGGCTGTGATATCACGTCCAATTTCTCTATCATATTAGAAAACACAAAACCAAGTGGAATCCGGATAGACATCTGGACATCGTGGCCCCTCTGAGTGCATAATCTTACCGGTGGTGTGAGCAGTAGAACGACGTTGCTGCCGTGCTGCAATGAGCTGATGGAGTGTCCGATGAAAAGTGAGGCACCATTTCAAAAGGACCTGTTTTGGAATGGAATGAAAAGGGTGTTCAAATGTTACCGAGCCTTACATCTCAGGGTCCCGCCTTGTCGAGGGTTTTTCTCCAAACTCACCCTCGCACATCTACATCGGGGAACTGGTAGAAGGGAAATGGTAACGTTAATGTTATTGTCTATTTCAGTATATATTCCACTATAACGTACCTTTCTTTAAGTACCCATTCTTTCTGCGGCAGTCATGATGACAGCAAATATATCAGGACTTACTGTCTTACAGCTGGAAGAAAAACTGAGCACTTAGCTATGCGTTCTGGAGTACCCTATAGTATAGGTAAAATCCTAACGAAAATCGCGCAAGAATATGATAATGGCAGTGACAAGAGCGCCGCGCACGCTGCTATTAAGTAATCAATATGTATCGCTAATGATATGTATCAATCTGTCGTCTGTTTGTATCGATCCGTCGTCCGTTTGGTTTGATCTGAAAGAGTACAGAGATGTCGATGAGATGGTTTTTGGACGACACAGGTACCAGGACAGGGACGGCTGTACACACGACTGTGACGACACGCGTTTCTATGGGAACTACACACCTTCAGTGCCAGCCAAGAAGTCGGCCAGGCTTTGCTTGAGCTCCTCTTCCGGACGGACATAGCCCCAAATCTTCACCTCGTCCAGCGCGGTATAGGACGGCGTCATGCCCCCGGGCCGCGTCGCTGACGTCCCGTAGTAAAGTCTGTATGGACTCGCTCTTGCCCTTCTCGTCAGAGGCCCTAGGCGGCGCTCTTCGAAGTTGTAGCCGGCCCGAGTGCCGTTGACCAGGATGGTAAGCTGGGTACCTTCCTTCCAGTAGAAGGCGACGTGCGTCCATGTCTGGAGGGGGATGTCCACGCGGCCTCTCTGCGCCGTCATGCGACCGCTCACCTGCACCGTGAACTGGTTCTCCCGGTCCACCTGATCCCGGGCCCGCAGGAACGTGAACCCTCGGGCCAGCTCCGTCCTGTCCCCGCCGATGTCCAGGTAGTAGTGCGGTCTCCTGTCGTTCAACCACCGCTTCATCCAGAACTCCACCGCGAAGCCGTCCGGACAGAAGACGTACTTCTGGCCGCAGACGTTCAGAGGCTGGTCCGACTCCAAGTACTTCCCCCTCAGCAGTACTGCCTGTCCACGAACCCCCCTTACCAGTTCGGCAGAAGGTTTCTTAAACTCCGTCAGGTAGTCCATTGTGTGCACCATCACGGGCTCTTCGTCTGTAAGGGAACATGAGGAGAACTACCCATGATCATGAAGAACGTGGTGATACGATGGTTCTACATGATGTAGGATGTCCATTTAGCAGTGTTATTTTGTTTCGGCATGTTCTAGGATGCTCACGTGGGGTGATATGTTGGTTCTAGATGTTCTAAGATGCCCAAGTAGTACTAGTAGTAGTGATGTTTGGTTCTACATGTTCTAGAGTGTCCTTTTAGATTCTAAATGGTAACTGTGACTATGTAAGTTCTCTATGTTCGAAGGTGCCCATGTAGTTTCTCTACATGTTCTAGACTAAGAGGATGCCCATGTTAGTTCTACGCTTATCAGAAACTGCCCATGTAGGTTCTACGTGATCTTCGGTGCTCATGTAGGTTCTAGTACATGTTTCATGGTGCCCATGTGGGTTCTATATGTTCAAGGGTACCCATGTAGGTTCTCTACATGTTCTAGAGTGTTCCCATGTTCTAGAGGGTGCCCATGTATGTTCAATGGTCAGTGGAATTCAATGGTCTTAAGTATGGTAAACAGATATATGCAGTCAGGACGACACAAAAACAAGGGAAAGAAGACAGTTTCTACGGCGCGCGAGGAATGGCCCTGAAGACCCTCCGACTAAGAAATGAATGCTGTATGTACCGTTCGGGTTACAGTAACGTACCATTGGCGGTCAGCTGAGTTATCCCCACTTGGTGCTGACCTCCTACAATCCAGAATGTAAAGAAGCGTCAAAACTCTGCTACATACACAAAACACAAGACGGGTTAACCTGCTACAGTCACAGTCAAGATCTAGCTACGGAAATATCATACAAAACATTTCGAAGTACAGCACCACTAGTTAGGTGTACATGTACAAGTGACTTCTTATTACTAATTGCAATATGCCCACTATCGACAACTTTCATCGCAGTAGCACTGTTGTTCTTTATCAAGACATCGTTTTCGTTTGTGACGATGGTCATCTTATGGTTATATTAATGGAGCGAAATACAATTCTCATTGACATTGTAGAATTTACAGAAATGGTAGCAATATGATTGTATAATTGGTATTCTTTAATTCATATTTGTTACGTTTTTCGACATGAATGGTAAGGATTATACATCCCAAAGCTTGCGAGAAACTGTTTGTAGCGTCCTTACTACCTATGATACTTTCAAAACTCTGCACCATATTTTCACAGCTAGATCTGGATTATGTGTGTTAGTTGACAATCAAGTGTTTTGGCTTGATGCAAATCTTCACGTGTACGAAGAACTTGATGGAAGAAGTAAAATAAAAGCTGGTCTGTCTGAGTCAGTGATATTTTACAATTCCATCTCGTTGTTCGTATACGTGTAGATGTAGCTATCAAACAACATTCGCAATGTGTCATGCGTAACAAGGAAATCATTACATCAACCACTATTGGTGATGGTTGACGAAATGACCTCACTCAATAAAGACAATAACATCAACCATGCACCGATCTAAGGCAAAAGATACAAGTAAAGATCATTTGTAGCAAGACGACCGTCCAAAGACGAAGTACACAACAAACATACAACATCTCCACTCGTCTAGATGAGTAGGATTTTGGTGAGTTCTGGTACCAGACCTTGGCCTGACGAATGCTGCGCGCTCTGCAGGCCTTCCGTGCAGCCATTGCCGGTCCCGGGGATCGGGTACCGCCCGCACTGCAGCTCCCGCGGCCAGCGGATGTTCTCCCGCCGAAGCGTCGCCTGACAACTCCGCCGCGTGGCCTGGCACAGCGTCCTGCAGGGCGGCACGATCTCGCCAGTCGGCGTGCATGCCGGCACGAAGACGGAGCAGAAGAAGAGCCTGAGGTCCGGGGAGCAGTCCGACTCCACCAGGCGCTGGAGCTGGTTCTGCGCGATGAACCGAACGGCGTCCTCCTGGGTCCGCTGGCCCAGAGAGTTGCCCGTGCCTTTAGGGTACATGGTCTGCTTGTAGGGCAGGTTTCTGCACATGGGAACTCGGATGTCCTCGCACTGAGGCGCTGCAGTAACACAGGGGGACACAAGGGGGTTCTACGTGTGGTTACATGCTACATTGTGCATTTACATTTACATATTGTGTGGTTACCTGTTATCACAAAAGACTACACTGTGTTGGTAAATCGTGTGAGTATCAGAAATGTTGCACTGTATATTGTGTGTTTAATCGTGATATTTACATATTACACTGTATATTGTGTGCTTAATTGTGATATTTACATATTACACTGTGTACACATCGTTTGGTTACTGGTGGAATCTGAGCAAACGTCACTCCTAAAGGCATCGTGTGTTCAACAGTGTACAAAGCCCTACTGTTTTTAGTTTTCCACATCTTACTACAAAGGATATTCAGTGACATTTGTACAAAGTGAATTAAAATTAACGCCTCCATGTATATATATATATATATACATATATATATATATATATATATATGTTCAGTATTCAGACAGGCAAACAGGACACAGACGTTAGGGTAAATAGTGCGGTGTTTAGGGAATTAATCACATCAATGGCGCGTATCTGCTCTGTAGACAGTTCCAGGGCAACATTGGTTATTGATAAGCACATGTTACAAACTAGTAAGTAGTGCAGACAAGTTCCAGGAACGCATTGCGATTTCCGTTTAACAACTGCACTGATATTTGGGTAAATCATTTGCAAAGCGGCGCAAGCGTCGGTTAGCGAATTGCACGTGGTTGCAGGGTCCTCTGGAGAGTAAGTGTCCTGGAGAGTAAGTGTCCTGTTGAAAGCTTCCGCTAGGGGGCCATGTGGGCATTGCACAGAGAGCAGACATGCGAATCAATGCACAAGCAGGTAGCAGCTGGTTACAGGTGATCGCTAAATGAGAACGGTTTGGACAGACAGGCGATCAGTAGGATGCAATGGTCACTGAGCATGGAGTAAAGCTTTTATGTTTGAAGCAGGAGTCAGGCTCGGTCAGTCACTCTTCTGGCATCAGCAACGATTAGTGCATGGTATGTGCTTGGCATGAGAGGAAACAACAATGGCGGATACATCAAGACATTTGCAATTGATGTCAATGGCACCCTGTTGCTATATCAGCCTGCACGAGTTAGATTTCTACGGTCTGCAAGTGACATTAAACGAGTTCCAGAAGAAGCAAGCCTCCTCTCCCGCCATGTCAGAGAACAGGTGTCGATAGAAGAGACCTATGGGCGATTTACGCCCTGTGAAAGTACCAGGCACCGACCGGCACCGTTTGTTTTACTGCTCTAATTACTTACTGGGGAAGCAAGGAGATAACACGTAACATGGCAGGCATTGCTATCGTTGAAACTGGGCCTTTTTGTTGCCGTATGTCAGCTTGTGAGGCTTAATGATCACCAGACTATCTTTTTACACAGCAACCTTCAACTCTAAGCCTGAGCGTCATCCTAGAGTTCCAGTGTACCCTTACTCCCACTTCAGCAACCAAGGGCAAGGGGGAGGGAATATGGGCGCCCTGGAACTAACTAGGATGGCACTTTTAGGTCTTCACATTTAGGTCAAATAAATCGAGTCGACATTTACATACAGGACTTTTTCTCTACTAAAATCAGGCAACCCCATTGATAATCCTTACCCTTACCATCCTACTCACAATTAGAGCATACTATAGTCGTGGACAAGCGATAAAGCATACCAACAGACCAACACTGTGAAATCATAACCACCTGTGAGAGGGCGGATCGCCAGATTTTTCTAAATTTAGGAACCATCAGCACGGAGTGCAGTGGCGAACATCCAAAACCATCAACAGGTGTTGGACCGTTTTCAACTTTTTCCTACTTTATCGGTAACATAATAGGAGATAATCTATTGAGGTAACCTTGTAGAACAGATATCTCCCGGTTTCTCTGTCAGTATCTAAACGATCTATTTGTGATCTTGATAATGTCTGAGTATCAGCAAACCCACACATGTTCGGAAAGGTCACACATCTTGTGTTACAGGACAATAGGAGGAAGCGGTGCTTACCGGGGTCTAGACTGGCTAATTAACCAGCAAAACACCCAACAATACAAAGTTCAACGCCCGGGGTTACCGAGAACTTGAACGGAAACCATTTGGGAGTTCAGGGGGCATCCGAAAGGCTGATAACATTGATCTATAACTTAACTGCTCCTTATTGTGTCTAGACCGACCACATGAAAGGTCTCTAAGAGGATCTCTAGTTTACGCCTCCAAGATTGCGTCTAGGACATCTTATATGATTAATCTGATTAGGCTAATTTTGCACAACAGACAGGTATTAAAGGATCGTTATTTTCGAAAATCAAATAAGTCAAATGTGAGCTCTGCTATGTGGCCTGATTGAATCGCGCTATTGTGGCCGGCCCAGCATCTAGCCCTTGCCCAAGGAGGGGCCATAAAAGCCAGGACAGCGAAGTTTCCGTTACACAGACTATGTGGTACGTTATCTATTGCAAACGTTGTTGCAAACATCATCACTTTCAGTTTCACATATAGGACAAGTCCCCGCGCCGTCTCCAGCAGCAGGTGCGACACGCCTGAAGATAAGCGGCTGGGCAGTGATGGATGTGGAGGTTAATAGCTTGTACCCAAGGTACTGCCAGAGGATTGCCAGCGCTTACAAAGGCCATCTCATCAGCAGTTATATAGAACCTAGAGACCGGGAACTGGCTAGCCTTTAGTCCAAACTTGTTAGCATTGGTTCGCTCCCAACGTCACCGTCATCGGTCTTGTTGGCGGAGTAGCGACGTTGGGAGCAGACCAAAGCTAACATGGCTGAACTACAGGCTATAATAGGAACTGGCTGATCAAGGGGTGGAGGTAGCACGGGAGCAAATTTTCCTTGGTGGCCTGAAGGACAGATATGAGGAGCTTGCCCGTGTGGGTGCTGGCAATAGTGTCTGGCAATCAGGACAACAGCCTGTTGCCAGGCCTATACAGACAATCCCCTCGGCTGCACAATGCATAAGAGCCGAGGGAACACTGTGCTTCAGCAGCCCCTTAGCCTTAGGTCCTGTAGAAGCCAAAGGTTGTGAAAGTGCTGGCAATAGTATGGCATCAAAGCAGGGGAAGCTGTTGGTCGGGTTGCAGAGTAGCAGACTTCACCGTGGAAGTGAAACGTCATGTTTGGCGCTGACTCCTGCCAACCCCCCGGCCAGAACAACTTCAGATGTTACTGCCACTATTGGTTACAGAAGTACTGGAGCTGGTCTAACTCCTTAAGATAAGCATCTGCCAATGACTTGGCGGCCCTAAAACCCTTGGCGTATTGCAGGGAACATCATTCCTGCAATAGCTGTCCTGACCCCCGAGCCCATGATTCTACAGATCGCGATGATTCGTAGCTTTATGAACAACTGCCAACTATGGAGGGCATAAAACAAACTAATACCGTTTGAGGCACTTCTTGTCCTTCGTTACGAACACACAAATACCCCATAAATCATACCGATGGCTCATTTAGGAGGTTTAATTTGCTTCTAAACGTGATTTTGTGACTAGTATTTTAGTTTTCATGTCCTTATCCATGACTCTTACGTATTGATTAATGCAACCAGGTTCAGTAACCCTAGACAAATGAATCTTCAAGTATCAGGGTTTTGGCTCCTCTACAGATTGAGATCTTGTGTTTGTCAGGACAGTTCACTTACAGCTGTTTTGATGTATTTAGTATTTCTCCGAGTTCCGAGATCTGACGTTCAATTACCCCTAATCACTTGAATAAAAATCTCACTTGTATGATTTTCGACAGGATTTCCGGATGACGGTCTTGTTACGTAATTTCGCCTGCAAGGGTTGTGTGGATTGTTGATAATCTGGATATGATTTCACATTCCCGTGTAATGTTTCCTGGGCGGCCTTGGAAATCAGCACGCAAAACGTTTATGTAACTACCAAGATGTCCTTGTTAACAGAAGCAGGTTTAGCACTGTGAAACTAGGACAATTTGACACAAGGGATCAACTGTATATTAAGATAGGGGCGTGCACCTCTATCTACTCATCAAGACAACAAAGATAAAGAAGCAGATCTTTGATCGATTTCCATTTTGACTTGATCTTCTTGACTTCGAAGCGTGATTAGCTTTGATTGAGACACATCAGGGTTTTGGTCAATTGATAAAGATCTGATTAACCAGAAGAACATCGGACTCATCTACCAAATCAAAAAAAGTACTGAGTTGTGCTTGATAAACTGGTAACGTTATTACTTTAAGCAGACACACATGGTGAACATCTTATAACCAGGTAAGTAGGACACAGTTGAACGGCTTGAATGTTAGCGTGTGACGTTTTAACCACTTGAGAGATAGCAAAATGACAACACTCTTCTTGTCAGAGAAAGAAAGCCAAAGATAATTTCAAATTCTGCACTCGTAGTCCGATTTTAAATGGAAGCAGCTTTCTATCAGATACTCTTATCTTACTTACCACGTCCGATCCAAAAGCTCATTTGGCTCAATGCCGGATGAAGACCATGGATTTGCTGCCGTTGAAGTAACAATGGGTTTCTAAACATCTTCACTACGTGCCCAGAACATCATGATTTCTTTGGCAAAAAGGACGGTTTGGAATGTGATGTTCTTCAACAAGTAACTCTAAGGACAGACAACCCCGAGTCAGGCTAACAAGATAAGGTATTACACTTAACTTGCTGATCTGAGGGCATACAATTACAAGCATGACAAACATGTTGCAAAACTCAACGCATACACATGCAACCTCAGGCTGCACATGCGTACCTACCGCTGTATCAGAGATATTATTTTTAGTAATCTTTGTTGACCAAGCATTTGTAATATTCCCAACGACACTCCTCCCAACTTGACCGCTATAAAAAGCGGCCCTGATGGCCGAACATTGCATTTTTCGAGTCTAAATAAAGGCAAAAACAAACAAACTGATGTTGAATAACTCAGACATCACGGACCCAACCCGGTTAAACCCATGTTATGCAAGCCCAGGTTACACAAGTCTGTGTTACACAAACCATCCCAAGCCACAGAAAAACAGGTTATCACTACCATCAATCAATCATTACACTGCAGCAGTGCTCCAGATGGCAAAGACCACACAAAACTACATTATATAACCACTGTTGTATACACATTCATACAAGCACATGTTATACCATTTCCTTCGTTACACAAGCATGGGCACGATAGGCTCTGAATTTTAAGAAATGATGAAGAAACCAGTCTTTACAAAAAACATCTGTACGTTTATTTTCCTAAAGTTGACGTGCCTTATATAAGTAGTTGAACCTAGCCGCATGTTTGGTTGGCACAATATTATCCCCCGAGGAGACAGGGCAGACATGTGGGTGTGACGATAGGTCACGGCGTGGGAGGATCGAGGAGAGGACGGACCAGGCTTTCTCAAAAAGTTTCTGCTGAATAAGGGGGCAATGCCTCCGGGAGGGGATGGTCTCCGGGAGAGATAGGTGTTCTACACTATTTCATTCATTTCATTTCTTTATTCAACCAGAAGACACACTCAGGTCTCTTGACCTGTTTTTCAGGCTCCCTGGATACAAATACAATGCGCAGACATAATACACAATGATCCCAATTATATACAATATAACAATTCGGTATCAGTAACTAAGGTACATAGTTCAAAGACATAAGAAGGTAAAGCAGGTGTCAGTTCTTAACCTCGATATAATCAGACATCTGGAGACGGGCCAGGCTTTCTGCTGAATAAGGGGCAATGCCGGGAGGAGGTAACCATAAGGACACAAGAACGTAAACAGGTGTCAGTTCTAACCCTGGATATCATCAGACATTTTTGAGAGAAGTCCATCATATTCCGGAAAGGTTTGAAGGCCACACGCGGCCAGGGATGTGCCCAAGTGAAGCCAAGTTGTTACAAGTGATACTCCTATTCGAGCGTTAAACTGTCCAAAGAAGAATTCATTTTTTTTCAATTGTCAAGCGCGTCTTTGCTGGGTGTCTGATCCCGACATAGGAGACGCCCCCTCCTCTCTACACGACGCAGAGTAGGCTTACTGGTGTACCTCTGGTGGTCCTTGAACGCTGACCTAAAGCGTATTCCTGACCATAATACTTAGCCAACGGTTATCGGACCAAAGCAACCAAACCACACATGACCACATCAAACGTCGACGGTTGAGATTCTCACAGAAAGTTACAAAAGATCAAGACTCAGGTTCCAACCCACCCCCATCCACTGTCGTAGACGGACAATAAACTAGTCTTCGCCCTTCTCTATGTCACTTTAATGACCAATAATTCTATTAGCAGAACCAGGACTGAAACGTAAGAAATTGTTATCTTAAGACGGTGGAACTGTAGCCTGTAAACACCATCTGCTACTCGACTTGCAGCAAAAGAAAGGAAGGTTGTAATCTCGACAGTCTGTATCAACACTTCTCACACCCGACCTACTTCCACACATTTGACAAAGCCTTGGATAAACAAGGATGTCGGTAACACAACCCACATGTCAAAGCAGTCGCCAGTTTGGCGGACATCAGCAAGGTAGAAACCACTGACACACCATTGGACATTGTCCACTGTGCTTCAAGTATTTACAAATTGTTGGACATTGCCCACAGGATAAGGCCTTGTGGACATGGGTCAGTGTCTTCGGATGGCACAGAGTCGCCACAGACACTACTCTGTTATCCATCAGGCACGTAAGATCATTAGCCTGGATGCCAGACTCGTTTCCAGGGCCGACACAAGCCAGCTCCTCGGTTCTAGCCTAGGGACAGCATGCCCCCACCAACCGTGATGGCATCCAGGTTATAAAATCATGGACACAAGTTAAACAACCTGGAATCCAAACTGTTGTCAGGGGCCACACAAGCTAGCTCTACGGTACCAGGTCCAACATGCCCCCAAGGAAAGTTTGCCTCCGCCCGCTAAATGATTCCAGGTTACAAGTTGCCTAACCTGTAGGCATTTTAGGTAAATGTCAATGTTTTAAATCTATTACGTAATGCAGTTCCTATCACATGGAAAGTATGGCTATTTGAGATGAGAGTAAGCTAATAGCATCAAGGCATTGATCTCTCAAGATCTAGTTTCGTATATTGCGGAGATTTGACGATTCAACGGCTTCATATATAGACGGAGAGTTTCCAGTATTCCTTGTATACGATATGTTGTATGACATCGGGTAGCTGCGAAGTCCAACGTCTTTACTGCCTTAATTAAGACCCATTTCTTCACCGTAAAGGGAAAACGTTTATTATAGATGAGCTTGATAAGAAGTAGAAGAAAAGCAAAAACAATTTGTACCATGTGGCTAGGTCTTCCCTCTGACTTGTAACGTTTTTTTGCTGATGCGAGTAAAATTTATCTGGGCCTCGTTTGCCGCCTAATCAATTCTGCCACCTGCACCAACAGGGCACCGTACACCACTGTTTACGTTACGCTTCCGACCTTTTTAATTGAATCTCTTCGAGCCAAATCCGAGTATTTTGTTGCAACAGTTTCGGTGTTATGTATAACAGGTCTGTTTGGGAGGTCACAGTAAGAAACCTTTAATTTCCTCACAAAAACAGATCAGCCGATGCCTCCCGGGACGCGAGAAGTCACACCTGGTACCCTGGTGAACTTTGACCCAAGGCTAGCCTGGTACTCAGACCTGTGCGGGTCGTAGACAGGACACCGACACCCTAGTGACAGGGCAGCAACCGTTGGGGAAACGGACCGAAGCTGTACAAGGCTGGATACGAGGCTAATCCACACCATGAACCCAAATGAACCTTGCCTACCGTGCATAGGCGTTGCAGAGTAAAGTAGTGTACACTTATCTGAAGGTTTTCTGACACTTTGTCTCCATGAAAAACACATTGTTGACTCGTTTACGTTTCCTGTGACAGAACAGATCTTGCGCTGGTTTGTATTTGAGACACAGTCTTTTTGGTGACAGGCAGCGACTTAACAGGTACAAACTCTTACTTACACTGAGTTGTCACTCAGCTGAGATATTCTATACATTAGACCTAAACAACAGGTTACAGTGTGACTGAAGTCACTGACACGTGCTGATACAAATCCCAACATTACCATCTCAAAGAACAGTAAGTACTGTTGTGTGGCCACAAATAAAGGCATACATCACTTACGGACGTACGAAGTTAATTTGGAGAAACTAAACAAATGAGGTGTTGATTGACAGATCGCAGGCACGGTTTGTTTGTCCAGGATCGGCGTAAAGTTCGACCTGCACCTGCAGCAACACGCTTAGAGCCTCCTACAAGAACCTGTCCGACACTAGAGACGATGAGCTACCAGGACAATCAATGACTTCAATGAGTCTCAATGGAGATGATAATCTCACAAGAACGCTCCATGCAAGTGACATTTCTCGGTCACATGGCGCGAGAAAAACGACTTTTTGCAATGCCTATGGTCACATTTCTTAACGGGGCCTGGCCGGCAGTTTGAGGAAACGAAAAATAAAAAGGCTTTTCGAAGGACTATGTGTGTACACGTGGGCATCCTTAACGTTAATCCATTCTGTCGTACCAAGGTAGGTCAATGCACCTTTCAGCAGAAGGAGGTCCACGAAATAACGCCAGCATAATCAGCTCTGTCACTTTTCAATATAGCCCTAACTGGCAACCACGCACTCAGCCCACTTGTTCTCCCAGCTGTCAGCACCGGGCAAACGGAGGGTTTCCAATTGTTCCTATTTGGCGTGAAGCACGGCTGGTACCAAACGGTGAGGCTGAGGATGTGGGGGGGGGGGGGTGCTCATCTGGGGCAGGGCAGGATTGTAAAGTGGGGAAGAGAGTCTAGCCTGAGTGTCATCCTGTTTCAGTTCCAGGCTCTACCTGTTTGGTGAAGGTAGAGCCTGGAACTGAAACAGGATGACACTCAGGCTAAGGAGAGTCCACAGCCGTGAAGAGATCGTACCGATAATATTCATTGTAAATGACCTTCAGCGACCTTGATGACATTCTAATCTGGTCATAGAGGTCAAGGTTTGGGACATGAAATTGAAACGTGTCACCGGGTATGCTTTGGGTACACGGAGGGTTTCCAATTATTCCAGTTTGGGAACATTAAGCACGGCTGGTACCAAGCGATGAAACTGAAGATGTGAGGGGGCGGGGGGGGGGGGCGACAGGGGGTGCTCATCTGGGGGTAGCCTGAACTCAATCAAGCTCCTGTAACGGCTTGCCGCCCTGTAACCGCATAGCCGCGGGGAGGGGACAGAAATCCCCGGACAGCTGGAGTTTGCGTTATACAGACTAATCTGGGGGGTCCGGGGAGGTCTTTTTAAACTGTAGAGATGGGGAGGAGAGGTCACGTGTTTAACCAAAGGTCTGATGCCAACTGACTTTGTGAACAAGTGATGGCTGCTGACCGAGCCTGCTGAGCCAACCCACTTTATGTCTAAGTACATAGATAAGATGGAGAATCAACCCCCAAACAGGTGTCGTTAGGAGAGTAATTATAACATTCCTTGGAAATGACCTTCAACGACCTCAACGACATTCGATTCTGGTCAAAGTTTCTAACCGGGTGTCCCTCGAGCATGAATCATGAAGAGAAAGAAGCAAAGATGCTGACATCACAATCTAATGCAATGACAAGCTCTAAATTGCGCTGAGAATATTGTACAGCCGGTGTTACATTTTGCGAATTGCTACGGTCCACTGGCCCCAGGCCCTGACTCACCCCTTCCCCGATGTTGTGTGTCTGAGTCTCAGTGTGAGGCCAGCAACATTATTGAACTTAATCACAACCAAATCATCACCCTGCGGCCGGAGTGGCTCATTTCAATCACCCATAGTTAACCTCCTACTGCCCGCTGTTTCCTGTCAGCATCGGTTGGAATGTGGCATTCGCGGCTTTAAGTCAGGACTTGGTCTCAAGTGTAATTCAGAACCGAAGTTCACCTCCTTCTTACGTTGACATGGCGAATACCTGTTAATAATGTTCAAATACATCGGTGAATTGTGTCATAATTAGAAAGTTACCAGCCTGGTGGGTCCTAGACTCCAATAATGAAAGAAGTCCAGATCTTGTGTACCCTAAAAGACACACACTTCCTCCTGACACAAACTTCAGCAAACCAAACCCCCTTCCCACCGGGGGGTTGGTAGCACCTTGTGCAGACGTAACCCTGTAACATGTTGCTGCTGACCCAATTATTTAGCCAGCAGGAGGAGGTGAATGAACTTGGACCTGTACGCGTTCCCGGGGTGGGTGTCTACATGCACACACTGTGGTGTGATCTCTTCAAGGTGAAGTTCAGCAGACGACAAAAATCCCCAAAATCCGAGGAAGACAAAACAACCATTACCAGATCCCTCCAGGCCACATGTTCTGTTTCTCACGAAGAAGGAATGTCCTAACCGGGCTGTCTGGTAAACAGGTTAGAATGTTCACTTCCAAATACCTGACAGACGATTAACAACACTCGGCACAAGGAGACAATTAGCAGTGCCTATATCACCGGCGGATCTTCAATAATCCACACAATAGGACACAAACATCAGTGTTACACTGACTCGAAGTCGTCTTTCTTAGCTATTGACCTGACGGGCTCTTAATGTCGATTTCCAAGACGTTACTTCAGAAGGAAGGATCTATAGACTAAATCCGATTTCCCAAGTGTGTCATTAATGATCCGCAACATAAGAAAGAAGAGAAGAGAAACGTTTGCAAAGGTTAAAAGTGAATGTCGTGTCTGATATTTTTTACAACAAGGCTTACTGTGCAGATGCATGGAGCTGCTTACGGCTCTGCGAAGATCTGGGAAGTATGTCATGACACAGTACAAATCATCTCCGTGTCTAATACAGGACAGGTGATGTCACCATTTACCATAGCCATTGCAGAACAGGAATCAGAGGTCTCCTGACCCAATAACTGTCGGGTGATAACATTTCCCGAAGAGACACGAGGAGCCAATTATCACTTACGTGTACCACGTCCTATATATAACTTATAAGCACTGGGCATGACTGCTTATCAAGCAGTTACGAGAAGGTTTACTGTTTGAGGACCTCGACAGGCCCTTGATCCTTTATCATCTACATTAAGAAGGATGACACATCATAATCTAAACCCTACCCTACCAAAAAAAAAATAACCGTTTACCAAAAGACACGAGGGGCCAATTATCACGACACTAGTCTGTGCCACGTCCTACATAAGCACTGGACATCAAGTAGAACTTACGATAAGCTTGAGGTTTTCTGTTTGAGGATCTTGATAAGCCATTGATCATGATTGATAATTCTTTATAGTCCGCTTATCATGATTCATGCCATGCAGACTTCAAATACCAAATAAACACTAGAATGGCAACATTTTCTGGAAAATGCAGAATATTCCCCTTCCATTACCTACACCTCAAATATGACATCCTTAGCATTGACTGTAAGGATATTGCCAAGTTTCTGCATACATTATGCAAAGGAGGTCGGCATTAGCATATAGCATCTCAAATATGACATCCGTAGCTTTTATGATAAGGGATATGCATAAATTATGCATAACTTATGCATAATGCACTCATTAGCATAATGTATGGCCAGGTTTTCTGACCTTTCCTAAAGGTACCTGCATGTCAAATATGACATCCGTAGCCTTTACAGTAAGGTAAAAACAATTTTATGCATAAATTATGCAAATGAGGTCTGCATTAGCATAATTTTTATACAGATGTGTTCACCTGTCCTAAAGGTACCTACATCTGAAATATGACATCCGTAACCTTTACGGTAAGGGATATGCATAAATTATGCAAACGAGGCCCTCATTAGCATAATTTATGGCCAGGTTTTGTGACCCTTCGTAATGGTACCTACATCTCAAATATGACATCCGTAGCTTTCACAGTAAGGGAAATACAAGTTAATGCATTAATTATGCAAATGAGGTCCTCATTAGCATAATTTATGTCCAGGTGTGTTCACCTTTCCTAAAAGTACCTACATCTCAAATATGACATCTGTAGCTTTTACGGTAAAGGAAATACAACTTTATGCATAGATTATGCAAATTAGGTCCTCATTAGCATAATTTATGTCCAGGTGTGTTCACTTTTCCTTAAGTTACCTACATCTCAAATATGACATCTGTAGCTTTTACGGTAAGGGAAATACAAGTTTCTGCATAAATTATGCAAATGAGGTCCTCATTAGCATAATTTATTGCCAGGTGTATTCGCCTTTCCTAAAGGTACCTACATCTCAAATATGACATCTGTAGCTTTTACGGTAAGGGAAATACAAGTTTCTGCATAAATTATGCAAATGAGGTCCTCATTAGCATAATTTATTGTCAGGTGTATTCACCTTTCCTAAAGGTACCTACATCTCAAATATGACATCTGTAGCTTTTACGGTAAGGGAAATACAAGTTTCTACATAAATTATGCAAATGAGGTCCTCATTAGCATAATTTAATGTCAGGTGTATTCACCTTTCCTATAGGTACCTACATCTCAAATATGACATCTGTAGCTTTTACGGTAAGGGAAATACAAGTTTCTGCATAAATTATGCAAATGAGGTCCTCATTAGCATAATTTAATGTCAGGTGTATTCACCTTTCCTATAGGTACCTACATCTCAAATATAACATCCGTACATTGTAACATAAGGTACATATGACTTTCTGCAATACCATTAGTAGAGCTACCACCGCACATCTACTTGGTTTTTGGCAGAAGAAGAAGAAGAAGAAGAAGAAGAAAGAAGAAGAAGAAGAACAGGCAAGCAAAAACAATATATCCCCCTTCCCACTGGAAGGGGAATATAATAACCCCTTCCCAACAGGAATAAGGGGCCAATTCCCTCTAACTGGTACCACGTCCGACATAAGCTCTGCCGTGACTTCTCATCAGCCCGTTCTTTCTCTTGACTTTGTTGTGATGAAATGTTGGGATTATCTTCCTAACCCGGCTGGCAGGGACGGAAAGCAGATAGCGTCTTGGCTAAGACTAGTAAGAGATGCTGCAGCAACTTTTGGGTCACATTCAGAACTCACTGAGTAAACGGTAAACATTGTGTCTGTGTTGCTCTGACCACACAACCTCAGTTCTATGGACAACATCTTAAGGTGGGCTCAAGACAAGAGAGTGAACTGAGTACAATTTCAGCTCGCCTTGCAACAAACGTTTAAAGGCAGCGGGAAATTCCGTCCGGTTTTTTTTGCGTTCGAGCAGACTTCAGCTGTAAATATTTACGCAGGTGAGCTTCAAAGATGACATGCATACTAATTTTCGAAGACAGTTACAGCATTATCTTTTGTTTTTTGGTGGGTACTCTCTTAGTCGCAACCTGCTATCAGTCTCAAGCAGTGTCGCTAATCGCTGTCAAAACAGTTCCTAAGCTCTTGAGCACTGGCCAAAATCTAAGATGGCGTGAATCCCATCTATGCATATTAGTATGAGCTATGTGTATCCTTGTAACCTAATCAAATAACGAGCATGGCCCTGAACGCGGTGATGTCTTAGTTGAGTTCCCTGAGACTTTTGTTCTGTACGTTGTTATCCGACCTTTACTATTCATCATAGATTTGGCACACAGAACAACGGTTGATTGAAGCTTGGCTGCATCTGCCCCGTACAAACCGTGCGCATCTGGCAGCGCGCCATATCTCCCAGCTCAACCTGGATACCGACACCAGCTGACGCATGCAATCTGTCTTCACAAATAAAGTGCGGCAAAAGACTGGACGTTTCGCCGATATACCCTGGCGTTTGTTTGACACCAGTGACCAACCCCAGATCTATTCTTGCAGACGATCCAGGCTTTATCGGGGAAGGGAAGACGACAGTAAACGGTCTGTCTGTGTTATCAGTTTCCCACCGCAAAGTTTCTCGTCTCAACAGATGTTCTGAACAATCGGGTGGAAATTTCCACCAGGACAGTCTCAGATCGAACTGAAGAACAAATGCAAGTCTCACAAGACACAGCAGACAATATTACATGCAAGCCTGACAACTCCACGACAATGTTACAGTGAAACTGTGTGGTACCCAGCCTGCCAATACCTAAATAGTGCGATATCAGCTTGGAGATTCTTTCCAAAGAGGAAAGACCAGGCAAACACGCCCGCGCCTAACTCGCACCCAAAGGTTCGTAATTAGGGAGACCATAACGCCAAGAACCTTGGTCAAGAGCCATCATGGTCTCCCGGTATGATTAGAGTCAAACCTATGTTCAGGTTTGCATATGTGTACGATGCCATAGACTATGGTACCAATGCATCATGGTGGACAATGCTAATGCCATAGTCTTGACACAGCAAAATGACAAGAATGCGCAAAATGACATATTCCGACTGTCAAGCGTTTCTGTAGATTTACTGAAGACTTCGTCAAAGTTTCTCACGCCTCGTGGATTCCTAAGACAGTGAGCAGGCTATCAGACTACCAACCTGCGGCCGTTCTGGCATACAAACACCTCAACTACTAGCTCAGAATCTGGTACAGCAATGCCGAAGGTGGGTTGTGCAGGGGGCCAGGACCCGAAATATCACATGTGTATACCACCTGGCTGGACGAAAATTGTCTCAAAACGGATGATTGTAGAATTGATCGATCGATCGAAAGACTGATTGATTGATGGACGACATGTCTATGTTGATATAATAAAGGTCGAGGCGTGACATCTTGGCATGCGCCATTCCTGCTTGACTGCATCACTTATGAACCACCAGTTTATGTAATTTTAGATCTCTTCAAGTGGTACAGAAACCATAAGAATGTAATGAACATCTAGTGAGTGGTAGAAGCTGCTGTGTGCATCAGAGAAGTGCCAAAGGAGAGACATCGGGACGTTGCGCCAGTTTCTGGCCCGTGACGACCTTGCTCAGCGCGGGGAGGGGAACAGGTGTGTTTGATTACCGCCTCCTCACAAGACGTTAACCCCTACAAATCTTCGTCTGCTGATAAAGAAGCTTCTCGACTTTACACCACTGTTTATCATACTATCAGATATTGGCTCTTAATCACCTAATTACAAGTAATTTAATAGCTTGCAGGTGATAATGTATCATAACCCGTGCCGATGATGATGTCTTCGTCAAAAGTTGTCACGGGTGATGATCAGGTGTTGACTGACAGAGCTCTGAGGTTTGGGATGACAGACCTCTGTCTTCTGACCTAAGGATACAGGACGCGTAATCGATACCTGGCGGTCTAGTTTAAGGGACAGTGTCCGTGTCGGTCTCGGGGGACCCCCGCAGCTCCCCCGAACGTTTCGACGTAAACAGCCCGGTAGAGATCTGCTCCGTACTTCGGACCTGCGTGTCGTGTGACCATCAGGGAGTTAATGACCGGTTTATTTGTGTAGCCTCTGCACAAATAACCTTGCATCAATCATCAGTTTATCACATCGTAAACTACACACGTTTGTAGCCTGGGTCACTGTAACCGTCTGTCACCAGCATTTTCCATTATGTCTTTTTGCTGAATATCGAACATGACGTGTTTCAATGTTCGTTTTAGGAAGGTTCACTGCATTTAGTAGCCTCACATGTGGATGATGTACCCAGTAACGTCAGTGGTTCAGATCGCATGTATGATAAAGACTGTCCTCCAGCGACCCATCCACGATAAAACTGCTGTCGTTTTGTTCCTATCAAAACGACTAGAACTTATTTTGTGTGGGTAGACTTTGCTTGACATTTAATGGAGGCAACATCTCAAACGTTTCTTTTCTGATTTGTCGTAGAGAGAAAGGGAACCTCGGAAAGTTATGAGGACTAAACGTGCCGCGTCCCTGAGTGACTCACAACATACAATTAGCACTGAAAGAGTAGGCTGAGACACGGTGCAAGTCCGGGTCACATTTCCTCACCGGGACCCGGCCGGACTGTTTGCGGAAGCGAAAAATCCAAATGTATATCAATAAATTTGCACTAGCTATGCTCTTAAACAATTTTGGGTAAGTTTTGTGTTTTTGTTGTCTTTTATATCATACTTAACGTTCCGAAAGACTGCCCGGCCGGGCCCCGGATTGGAAATGTGACCCTGGCATAACTGGTGGATTCTGGAGCATTGAGTGGTAAATGAAAGTTGCTGATTCAGCAGAACCCTAGCCCTGTGACCAGGATGTGCACTGCGGGTGTTCCTGTTGATTGACAGACTCTCATTACGGCTAGAAACTTTTTTCTGCGATGCTGGCAAGATTGAAGATGATGGATTTGGTTCCCAAACAAACTCCGGGGGGGGGGGTCATGTCCTGTCAGCAATCCTGTATCGTCTGCCGTGCGTCTTGTCTGTCCGTCCCTTCGTCTGTCTGTCGGTAGCTCAAGAACAATACAGGCCACAGGTGTCTCACCTGCAGCAGAGACACCCACCGAGAAGGAACGAATGAACATAAATACGGACTGTGTCGCAGCGACAGACGATAGGTGACACGTCCTTTTAAGACCAGACACACAGCAGGGAAGGCCCTGCACGACAGGATACAGTCGTGGCACACTTGCCACAAGAGAGCGCCTCAGGAGAGCGCCACAAGAGAGCGTCAGCTGGGACGGTCGTGTCCAGACAGATGTTGCGAGGACGTGGGGGAGAAAGCGGCAAAAATCTTTCTTGACGTGTTCTGACATGTCTAAAGTGACACCACTACAAAATGCGCCAACGTAGAGTGGGCGGGTTGTAGTTTGGTTGGTCATACTCCGAGACCAGTCAGGAGATACGAAGTATCTGTGGTACATGAGTCTGGTACACCAGCTGCATTTGAAACCCCTTCTTAGAAATAATAAATTAAGAAATATCTAACTAATTAACAAATTGGCCTCTGACGAAGCAGAACCTGCTCGGTTGGTGGCAGTGTTTGCGCGTTTTTTTCCATGACCCGCCCAAAGCCTGATACGGCCTACCAGGCCTACCTCTCTGGCGGGAGTCGGGTGTCCAGCTAGGCTGACAGTTGGACTAACAGATTTCACCTTGTTATTAAACTTCACCCGACTCTGCCTGTGGGCAGGGATATCAGTGTTAAGTACCTGGAACGTGTATCGCTCTCACGGGACGCTAGAGGCCATGTGGTGTAGTGCAATAACAAGTTACTCTGTAACATACACTGGGATCACAAACATCGGCAGCCAGAATACTACCAGTCTGTGCCAAGGCCAACAGTTGATGATATCTGGCAGAAATGCTTCAACCAATGAGTAGCAGACTTTCCCATCTTTTAATGATAGTCATCTCAAGTAATTGTCAAGCCAGGTAAAAAAGAGACAACCTCCTTCAGAACAGCAAATCTTGTTGCCTGTCCGACATAGCCGAAATCCGACTGCCAAAGAGTCATGTACGGGCAGATTCCGTGCAAATGTACCGGAGAGAGAGTGTGTGAATCTGTGCCCCTCTCCCTCTTCGCTTGCTACCAAAAGAGAGAGAGTTCGTGGTACGAAGCGAAAGAGGAGAGCAAGTGCGAGTCTAGTGGGTCATACAGCATTGGGGGAGACACTCTCCATTGTGCAATTATGGCATGTGCGCTTGAAGAGCAAACACCGGCAATCCCATTTTACGATGTCCCGTTAAGGTCCCTCATAAAACTACGTCACAACGAGCCCGAACAATCGGTTGTCATTTTCCTCCTGCAGGGTAGTGCCATTACCCAAGTGCAACAGACAAGTGTTGACTGTTCACATGTAGAGAGTAACGATTTGCCAGAACAGTGCGTCACATGCTGCCTTAGCGGCTGTCTAACCCCGCACGGCTAGAAGTGTGGAAACGATCTGACAGCTTGTTCTACTTGACGGTTGGTGGTCTTTCAAGTCGAATTTCAGATGTACAGACGAGCTTGTACCGGTAACAGACATAAGAAACGAGAATAGAATGGTGTCTAGCGTGAAGAATACAAAACGTCGAACCCAAAAAGTTAAGATTTGCAGCCTGGCCGCCATGTGTGTGTGTGGGGGGGGGGGGGGGGGGGGGGGGTGCCGACAGAAAACGGGGCACATGATAAGAAGTAACAATCTTTTCCCACAACCTGTGCTTGGAGAGTAGGCCTAGTGTCAAGTTTGCATTTGGAAAATGAGTCTTCGAAATTAGATTAGACTAATATGTTCTATACTGTCATTGTGCTTATGCTCCTGTTACTTACAATCAGCCTTCGGGCAAGAATTTATACTAAACTTACTATATGCAAAACTTTTCTTTAAAAAACAAACACTGGAAGTAAAGTTCACTACTCCTCGTCCGGAAGTCTGGACTTTCCGGACATTCCATTTTGCTAAAGGTCAGACCATAAAACATTTTGATATAAAGCGAGGGGCTCGCTGATATAACCTGAACGCTGCTAAGCAAACTACAACGTCTTGCGCCGTAAAGCTGCCGTAAACCATCAATAAATCACTCTATGTCTACATCGATAATAGAAAATCATGGCTATGGTATGAGATTGCTTTCATTGATGTAACAATAAGTTATCGAGATTTATTGGCGTTTTGTTCAAAGATCCTAACCAGATGTGCGTCTGCAATGTTGATTAAAAACAAACGTGAGATGAGATTTTAGAGGCAAAATAATGAAACAACATAACTACAGCCACCGGAATATTCAAATTATAAAATTCCATTCCTGCAACGGTTTATAAATTCCACTCCTGCAACGGTATACTTATAGTGATAGTCTGCCGTACTATAAACACATGTACCAAGTTTACGGGCATGTGCTAATAGGCTGATCATGAGGGGGGAGGGAAAGGATTTCTGAGAACACCCATGATTATGAGGTGCAGCATCTATTAGTGGGTGGGTGGGGAGACTGAACAGTCCGTGTCTAGAGTCTGTATCAACTTTACTGAGTTACTCTCGGCTTAGGAATAACACATAGGCTCTAAAATCATTTTTGGATTGAAGGATTTTCAATCAGCTTGAATCTAGGTTGATAGCACTGGAACTTGTAAGCCGGACTTTCTTCGTGGACTGTTTCCTCACCTAGCCTGGAATCCAGGTTTGTTAGCGGGTCGCCTCCAAAAGGTCGCTACTCCAGCAAACAATGCTGGAGACTCCAGCAAACAATGCTGGACTCCAGGCTAACTGTCTCCAGGGACTGAACAGAGCTCCCTATACCGCGGTAGGGGGATGAGGAAAATTTCGTTGGGGGCAAGTTGGCCCTGGAGCCATCGGGAGCTGGTCTGTGTAGACCCTGAAAGCAGTCTGGCTTCCAGGCTAGGCTAAGATTATATAAGAGTGGTGACGTAGACCAGCCCGCCGACGGCACGACCGACAGACGACCTTTCAACATCCACATAATGACGCAAACTAACCGGCGTGTCAAAACAACGTTCTCACTCAGAGGAAGGATCTACACAGGCCTGAGCTCTGTTCTGTGTCAGTTTATGTAAGGCTGAGCTGCTGTGAACACTTACAAACGTTACGTGCGTGTCTGATACATGAACCGGGCTGCACACAAAACGTCACGTAAGCGTGGTGTTTACAAGTTGGTGACACTCTACAGAAAGTAAAAGACAGCGCGGAGGGGATTCCATGGACCAGGGATAAGATAACTTTAAACAGTAAAGGGGTGATGATATCCGATTGTGATTGTGGTCGATAACACCTGGCCATAACTTAATTCTAACCCCAAACCCCCTACCAATACACACGCGTCACCGTAAAATGGAACGTTTTCCCCTGCAAGACTGTAAAACGTAGAGCATTTGGCCTAAAGCCTCGTTAAATGACGCACTGTTGGAGACAGCAAACAACAAGATCAAAGTAAGAGAGCAAAACGACCTTCAGCCGGACTGTCAACCCAGACACAACAGCTTTGGTCCTCCACACCACACCAACAATGATCCCTCCCTGGCTATTCTTGCCTCAACAAAAGATCCGACAAGGCAAAAATTATACCTCCAAGCAGATAATCATGCCTTTCTTTATGGGGTTGCCTGTTAAGAACTAACCAATTAAACGGGAAAGTCATAGAATGTTGACAAAGATTTACCCTCGTAACTATTGGTATCTGCTTGGAGATGATAAAATCTCTGAGATCTTGACAGGCTTTTTGTAGCCTCGCCCTCCAGACTTCTGCAACTTGAAGGCCACGAAGGAGTAGCGAGATTATCAGAAAATCGGGACCGTCGATAAGGATTTTTTTATTACTAGTATACTCTGCGACTGTGCGCATTTCTTTTGATTCATACTCATAGTATAATTTATTACCAGTTCATACTTGTTTTTCAAAGCCATGAAACTGAGACTTCCTTTCAGCGGCACCGGGATCAAGTTCTTATAAATGTTGTTCGGATCAAAATCTCGGTCATCGCTGCGTTAGTGGTGCCCCGGGGTGCGGGATGATAAGAGATTGGCCATGAGTTCTTCTGAGCTCCAAGCAGGCATTCCAGATGTGTCCACTGCTTCGCCATGCACGCGTTTTCTCAATCAAAGCGCGAATGAGTAAAGCAACACTACGGAAAGGGACGAAAACAGCAGGGAGGTTTTGAAATACAACATGCACAAAGCGATTGTTGTGGGTCCAAACCCTATGACCTGCGACGGACGGACTACTTTCCTTCCAGTATTTACGACATATCAGCGTTTAACTACCCTAATGAATTGCAGCATCTCGTACAAGGAAATCACGACCGAGAAGACAGTGGCTACTTCAAGAAACAGACGGTCTAAAGACCACACTCCCGGGACGTCTTGACCCAGAAGTCGACAGGGGGCAAACTCTGACCCCGTTTTGTAAGAGTCGCTATTGTCTCCCCCCATCAGTAGGTCAAAAGTGCACGGCTCGCGGCAAGACGTCTTGGTCGGGAAACCTGAGACACGACACAGACGGTCCTGAGGAGTGGGGACCTACGGGAGCAGGACTAGTCTACATACCAGACTTTTCCTAGGCCCTAAATAGCCTGGGTACCATCCTCCGTTGTTACCGCTGGCTCAATCTTATCCGGTAACAAACGGGAATTATTAAAGCTTGACAGGTACGGACCCTCGGCAGTAGGCTGCACGTAGGCTGCGTGTTCAGACAGGCGCAGCGCAGTCAATCGTGAGCAAGCGAAAAGATTGAGCTAGCGGTAACAACGGAGAACGGTAGCCAGGCTAGGGCATACACAGGCCAGCTCCCCAGCTCTAGGACTAACATGCTCCCAATGAAATTTTAGTTTCTCGGGGTTTAACCTAAGGAAGGCTATGGTTAAACTATTTCCTTGGGGACATATTGGCCCTAGAGCCGAGGAACTGATCTGTGTGAGCCCTAGAAACTGTCTGGCATCAAGGATAGAGGGGGACGGACAGACGGCACGGGACCACATGTCGTCTGGACGGGAGACATTACGCTTCAGGTGGTGCTACTGTAGACAAGGTAGCGTCAAACACAAGCGGGGAAAAGTCGTCAGGACTAAATTTGCTTTGTCGTTTAAGCGCTATCTCCAAGCAGATGTAGGGGGCCTGGGCCGTAGCGTTCACTGACGGTCTTGTAAGATAGGCAAAGGGTTTAGAAGGACGGGCAAATCAAAACGGGGCGGCAAGAAAACTTAACGACCTTCTACATCTGCTTGGAGATAACTTGGGCGTACATGCCTCAGTCTGGGAGATGTGGTGAATGCAGGAATGTCTGTAGCGGTACTTACCGGCTTGCCGAGGTGTCCTCGCGGCGTGCACGGTGCTCAGGGCAGCCAGGGCCGCCAGTACGGCCCGTAGTCTCCGCTGCGTTCCTCCGGACGCCATCGTGCATGCACGACTCCTTTCCGTACGTCCACAGGCAGGAGTGAGGGGGAAACTCGCCGGGACGACACGCTGGGCACGAGAGCTTCTGATCGCGCTACGATTGGCGGAAAGATGTGAGGAGAGAACATGCTGGGAACGAGATTGGTGTTCTCCTGCCAAGACGCGCGCGTCGCGGGTTCTGATTGGCGGAGAAGAGAACACGCCTCCCCCTGACCCCTAAATCTTAACGGACGGTCCCTTGACCAACTGTCCACCGTCCTGGGGCCACGGAAATTGTATGCCATGGTTGACATCATCTGGATGTCGCTAGTCCAATGCAGGAGCGCAAAGAGAACGCACATGCTTAGTGTGTCCACATTCTCGCCTTGCTTGGGGAAGTTTAGCAATTATGTTGATTTGTTACCAAGTTAAGGTGTGCACATTACATTAGTTTATTGTCATTGTCGCTTACCTGGGTCGAACAAAGGATCTCCCTCAATTTGATCTTTCTCTCTCTCTATTTTGCCCTCTTAAAAATCACTTCTCTAAGATAAGATTGATGTGGCTTTAGGCGTGAGGTAATGACCATGAAGCCAGTGTCCGCTACAGCACTGTTCCATGCCGGGTTTATCACGTACGGGGAGACCTTGTCCTTGTAACCCGTCAGCGGACCGGAACAACTTCTAACCGCGACCTACTTCTCAAATTCAAGGCAGAGATCTGGACTTGGTTTGACTCTGTAACCCCCACCCCATCCCCGTGACGAACAAATTATTCCTCGGCAAATTGGACATCCTTCTTTTGTTTCTTACTATCGTTTAATATTTTGCCATAGTTTGTTTGTTTGTTGTTGTTTTTTATTCAGATCTCCATTAGTGTTCATTATTCATAATTCCACAATAGTCTTCATGGAGTCCATCTACAATGAAATTCTTCCTGGAGTCCACCTACAATTAAATCAAATACAAGAACAAAAACTTATACAATAGTTAGGTTCGTGTTGTCATAATTGCCTTCCTGTTGCCATAGTTACAGAAAAGTTGCCGTAGTTATCGTCTTGTTGTCATAGTTACCAATTAATGACCAGTCACCTTCCTGTTGCCATGGTTGCCTTCGTGCTGCGCCTGACAGATTGAAATATGAAAGCATTCAAATTGTCAACAAACCGCTTTCTTCATTCTTATCAGTATTTTTTTTCTTCTTTCTCACTTTTTATTTCCTCTTGGTATAGTTCTGTTTTTCTAATATCTTCTTTTGTAATGAGTCTAGTGCGACGCCTGCCCGCCGCACCAGTTCCAACAGAGCACTCATAATCCAGCTTCTTTAGAGCGAGGCACAGTAACTTACTTGTTCAACGGTCGCAAAATAAGCCTGTCCTTCACAGTTTCTTCAGTATAGTGTTTCGGACCCCAAGTGAGAACCGGGAATATTACGGAACTAGCGCCCTTGGAAGTTATTCATAACTTATATTAGAACTTGTATAAGAGCCAGAACCAGGACGATTGTGTCGAGTCCAATTTGTTCTCCTGTTTCAGCGCATTTGTTCCACTTCGCGGCGCTGCCAAGTGTTTTCCTGCGGCTGAACACGCGGAGATGACAATGGAGACGCAGTATGGATGCTGTCCCTGTCGCGCTGCCGTGTGTCGCCTTTTTGTCGCGCTGCCGTCTTGCCCCTTTGTGGGGACATCAAATGCCCGCGTCTTGGAACAATTGCAAAACTGCTGGAGCAGTAAAGGTTTGCACGAACCCGTTCGCCATGTGGTTATGATATGCAAGACAAGTGCATCCACCGCGCCAGTGAAACGAGGACAATACACGATACAGAAATCTTTTAAATAGATTAACACTGACAGTACCAGTACCCCGACTTATCCGGTAGTCATAACGTACAGTGTATTTAGTTAAAGCCGTTACATTAGGTAAACGTCGGAGCAAAGTGTGGAGAATTAGGTATCTGTACGATACCCTGGCAGGTATAAAAACCATGGGAGGGTACTATGTTAGCGTATCTTCGGCTGGCGGAGAGTATGGGAGCCTGAAACTGAGGATGGTACCCAGGCTATCACTGGATTAGCGAACTGCTGTGGAAACCAGGTTGCCAAGGACGGTTACAGGAACGCCGGAAGAACGCATGATAATTTATGCGCTTCAAATCACTCCACCCACTTATATTTCAGCATTTTTGGCATCGCCACCAAAGCTGACCACATGTTACCTCTTGTCACTTCTCGTCATTTCTCGCCCTGACGACCACAAATCTCGCGATAACCGGCCCTGCTCCAAGCCTAGACACTGATTGGAAACATACTTTCGACTATTCTAAGAAACGAAAATTTCATACAGTCATCAGAAGACTTTTCTTCCTTTCGTAATTGGGAATACATATACACTAACGATGCTGATGGTTGTCCAAGGCTGGAATAACATTTTGTGATCCTCTTTACAAAGTCAACAACAAACACACGGCTGCAGTTCCAAGTATAGCTGCTAGGGGGCCACAATCTCGTCCCTTCTTCCTAAGATCGATAGCTACACACCGTGAATGAGAACCACGATGATGTAATATTCAACTGAAAGAAAGACAAAAAGAACTGCAGATTCATTTGACTAGTTGTAGCCGCTCAAGATCCAAAATATCATTGTGCACATTTTCGTCTATGTTCGCCTGGATGTCGGACCCCCCTATCTCTATAATATCTATCGTATGACATCCCAGGGTCAACCCCAGACGTTTATCGGGGGCATAGAGCCGAGGAGTTGGACGGTGTAGACCATGGAAACAGTCTGGCATCCAGTACGATAGACTGATAGAGATTGGGTGTCTGGCATTCAGGCTACCAGTATTTGTGTGCATATTGGCTTCAAGCAACGTTTCACTGTCTTTTTTATCAGCTGGAGCTGGCAACTCTAAATGCGTACGTGGATGCCATCCACAAGACAAAGTCTGCGTGTTGAAAAGAATTCGAATGACGTTTGTTTCAGAGGGACTGGTATAATCAACATCTTCCAACGCACGTAACTTTGTGTAATTAACCTAGGGTAACGTTGCGGATAATTTGTCACACTGTTGAGAGAAAGGCGGGCCTGTGTCTAATCCGAACGCGTCGTGAATTCCGATCAGAAGTTACAACATCGCAGGCAGTTTTTCCCGTCAACCGGACAAAGAAGCAAGACGGAAAACAAACTCCGGGATCACTCTTGACCTTCTCCTTTGGTAAAGAGCCAAGACGTCTTCGCCGGTTCTTGGCAGAAGGACAAGCTGTTAGCAGTAAGTATTGGCAAGCTTGTCACGTCACCACTGGTAACGCGATGCAGCCAGAGCTCAAGACGTGGAGGGTGGAGAAGAAATAGTCATTCCAGGGAGATGTGGATTCCAGTACAGGTCTCTCATGAAGTAACACAACTTCAGATCAGTGCTTACGGGGTAGTTGTAGACTAGTTCTAGCCATTGTATATATGTATTTGTAAACTGTGACGTTTTCCGTTGTGACCTGTACTGAACCCAGCGCCACGTTTTACTGTTGTGTATCTTGTAGAAAGAGACGCTCTACATAAAATATCTCACAGACTATTTCATGTACCACACAGTGGGTGGTCCCACACAAACTCGTCTCAAAATCCAGCGCTGTAATTCCCTAGAGTACATCTAGGAAGAAGCTTATAGAGAAAGTCTATTCCAATTATCCAACATGTAGGTTAAATATCATGTAATAACACGCGCTAACATAGCAAAGAACACCGTGACTGCCCGACTCTCATTGTCGGTGAATGTTTTAATGTAAGCCGTGAAATCTTAGAAATGTCTTAATGTAACCCATGAAGATATGCTATTACTTAAGTGTCCGAGATGTGGACTGAATACTATGTCTCAAAGCTTAGCAAGTGTTGGCATCAAGCCTTGTACTTGTCAGTCTATGCAATCGCAAAACGCGCTGACACTAGCAAAGCAGAACAAACAGTGACCGTCTTACTTCCACTATTTATAAGTGATCTAGAATACGGCTTAAGGTGACGCCTAAAGAGAATGTCTATCCAACACGTAGATCGAATATCATGTATAATCTTTAAGTGACAGCTTCATGCCTTGTCAGTTGGTAATCGTAAAATCCAAGAAAAAACAGAGATCGCCTTCCTAGTCACTATTGTAAGTGATCTTAGATATGTCTTAAGATGATGCATAAAGAGAGAGTCCATTCCTTAGATACCCAAGATGCGGATCGAATATCATCTTCAACCTTTAGATATTTGCTCCATGCTTTGTGAGTTTGTCATTCTTGGCGATCGTAAATCGCGCTGACAGAGCAAATGAGGACAAATAGTGAGCGTCTTACTTTAACTGCTGATAGATGATCTTAATCGTGTCTTAAAGAAGCAAGTCCATTCCTAAAGTGTTCAAGATGCAGACTTAACTCCACGTCTTAAAGATTTATAAGTGTTGGCTGGATGCCTTGTCGTTAGGTTCAGCCAAGAACATGCTGACTACGCAAAGGGGGAGTTAGGTGACTGCCCTACTTTTCCCTGTTTCTTTAAGTGATCATAAGTGTCTCCGGCGTACAGACGGTTTGTTAGACCTTGGCTGCTTGCCTGTTCAGGGTTTGACATAGGAGGTGGGATGGAATAAGAGCTCAGCCTTGTGAAATATCAACAAACTAGCCAGTCTTATGGGGTATTATTAGAAAGGATATGGAAACCATTGATTAACCCCACCTGATCGTAACAAGATACTAGTATCACAATGGAGACGTATTCGACCATAGTATGTCCAGAAGACGAGATATCGGAAGTTCCACTGCAGTATCTTATACAGTTGCTAGGGGGACAAAAATCCAACCATTTCGAGGTCTCATCACGACCTACCTACATACCAAGTATCAAGGCAATCCACCAATGCATTCTCGAATTATGCTTTTCATCCACATACATATTACAAACATACCAACACACATAAAAACGCTACCAAAGAAACATAATCTTAGCGAAGGAAACTACCGCGAAAGTTTCACGATTAGTAGCTAGCTCCCAATGGCCGTCTGTATCTGTATAGCCGGTCATGAAAACCGCCTTTTGGCATAACAAACCAGCTTCGCAGGCACGCGGCGCGACATACAGCAGCTGGTTATATTACACCGAACGACCTGTCACACCTAACTGTTGCACATCTAGCTACAAGTGTTCTTTAAAGCTATCCAGCGAAGATGCCCCTACTGTGCTTGATGGTAACGAAGTCCACTCTACTGTAGTTCTAGAAAAATAGGAATTTTGAACACATCAATCCTAATATAGGTTGGCAACAGTGGTACTTGGAGGCATGACTATTTTTTGTTCTCCTTTGAGCTATCAGTCGGTACGTCCACCAGTTCATTAGCAATTTTGTACATCATGCCTTGCACCGTGTTCAACGTGGCAAATCTCGCGCCTGTCTTATGTTCCCCCCGCTTGTCTCCGGCTCATCTCGAACCACTCCGTCAGCAGAAAGATGTGTTTAGGAGCGCAAACTTTGTGTACGCTAAGCTGGCCGTGCGGTAAACACCATGTGAGGCTGATTAATGGCCCTGTGTACAACATGTGTCCACCTAAGGGTTAAAGTACGGACCGCAGTTCTCATTTGTGTTTACCATAACCTGGTCAAGTTAATCTCAAAGCAGATATTGGGGAGGAAGACCGTTAAAAAAAATTAAAGCAGTCATCCTCAATTGAGGTGAAGCATGAGGCTTTTTCAAGTAGCTAGTATACTTTGTAGTGTAATGCGGCTTTTCCACGGCCGTACGGCTCGCGTTTTGGCCAAGCACACAAGATCACCCCCTGCTCTTCTCGATAAGTGTGTTGGGTTCTTTTACGTGCAGAAGTTTGACGCTTGAGGCTTATACCTGAACTCCCCATACACGGGGCCGCCGGCTTTACGCCACCATCCGAAATAACGGCTTTAACAGCTGGGCTTCTCTGATACTGAGAGACAGTCATCCCATAGAAGCCTTCTAATCAGGAAACGTTGCGGTCTGCTGCCCAACATCTGCTTGGACATCAAATTACACTCATGATGACCCCCAGTAACCTCTGCAGGGGTCATCAACCTTTTAATATGTAATGATTTCTCAAACTGAGAATATCATTTCTGGAAATTCAAGTTGGATATGAAACTTTGACAAAATAACATATTTGATTGAGCAAATTATGAAACAAACAACAAAATGTTCCAACTCAGTCAGTGACCTAGCCTGGTGGCGCTCATTAATCCGTCATTTGACGGAATTTTGTCGCTCGTGCCAGACAAAAATTTTGCCCAACCCGTCATTTTTGACGGACAGATTTTTCACCAAAAGAGTTGTCATCAAACTACACCAGCAAAGCCAAAGGTGCATTACCAGAAAAAAGGGTCATTTGTATCAACACAACAGGCCAGGAGGCAATACTGTAAATGCATTTAAGTTCGCGTGGGTTTTATTTCACACTGAGGCGAAAATGGAGTGTTCGCGGTGGTTTTAGGTTCGCAAGAGTCACATACTCCTACAGTGTTGGACAAAAATGTTCGCGGTGAAACGGTCGCCGCAAAAACTGCGAACATAAAACCACCGCGAACATTTCTGCATTTACAGTAATTGGAACAACAGGAGGCAATGATTGGAACACATGGACCGTGTAACGATTATCTCCCTCAGCTGAATGCCGGGAATGTGCGTAATGAACGTACGTCCGGGACCCGTGCTAGATGTCTGCTGCGATAGAAGCCTTCTGCTTGGCTCTATGATAGAAGAACTCAAGTCGTGCCTTCTAGTGGTAAGTCTCTACTCCTGAGAGGAAACGCTAAAAGGCACAGCCAATACAGGCATTCCTGCGGCATGTTTGTAATTTGCGAAGTTTCATAGTCACAGAGGGAGGCAGAGAGAGGGAGAGGGAAAGGAAGAAAGTGAAAATAAGGACACACCTTTAGACAAAAATGATCAAATTCTTTGAGAATGTCACTAAATTGGGTACAAACGGAGGTGAGCTGCGTCGATATAGCAATTCTGTATGCACATTTCCACATTGTCAGAGAAACGCAGCTACACAACCGTATCAAGATTATATTAGAGAAGGTAGTCAGTCGAACAACGCGAAACTTTTATCTTGGACTGAATCAAAGCCAAGTCCTGGAACCCCTTTGTCTTTTATCTTTCGAACTTTATTGTTCAATCAACTTTACAGTCATCGAGACTGAACTGTGTTGATTTCACAGTACACTTGTTAAAAATTGTATTAATGTACACCTTCAAAGCTTTGCCAATAACAGCAAGGAAAACTAGCTTCCATTCGGTACCACCAGGAAAGACAGGACAGGAGAAGAAGAAAGAGAAGGAATGCCAAAATATATTACTCAAGCAACTGGATAAGATTTTGAAACAGTCAGACGTTTCAGACAGTATCCACTGTCTTTCGTCAGTGACTAATGATAGGACTGAGAACACCAGGAACACAAAGAGAAGGAATGTCTAGCCTCCATAGCAGACTCTCTGGGCCTTTTTTTGGCTTAGGATTCTTGCTGATGCCTTCCTTTCGTACTGGGTCGCTTCTGCATAACCATACTATACCGGTCCTAATGGGTACGGACTGGCTGCAGAAACGACCCAGTACAAAAAGGAGTCATCAGCAAAAGACCCCCCAAAATGGCACAGAGAGCCTGCTATAGAGGCTAAGGAATGTCCAGTGTTTCTGAAACCAGCGCCCGTACTTCCCCTGGTGGGTGATAAATTGTTCCGCGACAACTGTGTTGATGCTGTTCACACGCTGGGTAACGTCACGGCCTGACAGCTCGTCCGTCAGGCTCAAGGTTAAGGTCACCTGAGCCAATGGGCGTGTACTGGTGTTGGGCCATGGGAGATTCCTTCTGGGGATGCCGTCTTCTACAGATCACAAATCTTGAAGATCGAAGTAGAAAAAAAGAAGCCTACAAGTAAGTACTTTGATGAAGGTTAGACATCCAGGTAAAAAGATACGCCAAAAATAGTTACTCGAGCAACTGGATAAATTTCATCCACTTGATTGAGTTACTATTTCTTGCGTACCTAAAAGTAAGCAACTTTGAAAATAAGATGTGGCGAATGCTGTTACTGAGATTTGGCTCATTTAATGCAAGCCAAAGTAACCGTAAATACTTGGATCATTCAAAGGGAAATAAAGTTTTACGCAGAGCCAATCGGTTATTTGATTGGTTATATACGCGTCAACGTTACAAGATATACAGATGAGGTTCTATAAAAAAAGCCTACTTGGTTGTATAACCGAGAAACTATCTGGCACCGACAGGGAAACGTGATTTCTCCTGGGTTCGGCAAGGGTTGCTAAGTGGTTGGTAGTTTTACACATTTGCTTGGCATTTTGTACATCAGGAATTGTCTGGGCATTCCTAATGGATTCCATTTTAGGCTTGCTCCCATTTTAGTTCCAAGGTTACACAAGCGGGAATTTCCCCTCTGACGTCTGATTGAAAGCAGGCTGTTTGGGGGAGTGAGAGTAGAGGGTCTGCATGCTCTTTTCCGTAAGGCGTCAGGCAGCTTTAAAATCTAATTCTATTTCCCGTAATTCCTAGAGAAAGCCGTCTTATTCACGCACAGTAATTCGTAGGGAGGTGACCACATTTTTCGTAATTGCCTTCCTTGATTGTATGTAGCGTAATACGTAGCTTCCTTTTTCTGAATTCAGCGTAAAGCGTTGCCGGCAACATCATCATCGGCATCGTCATCAGCATCGTCATCAGCATCAGCATCTGCCGACGATGCGGGCCACCACTGCTTTCCACGCTCTTCTGTCCTCTGAGACCCTGCCTCCTCGCTCCCTCCCAGCCAGTCCCAGGTGAAGCCCAGTCCCTCCAGGTCCCTCATGACTGTTTTCTCCCAAGTCATTTGTTGACATTCTTCACCCCCCATGCAGACCCTCAGAGTAACCCAAGGGTCTGGATGGGTTGTATAATACGGCTGACAGATGGAGAAGTAGGTCAAGACGTCTTGAAGGAATACACGGACGTCTTGAGACCATAGCCGGGCCACGAACCTTTTTGGTGGGGTGCATGGTGGCAAGGGCATCGGTGATGATAGGAAAGTGTGTTTACGATAAAGGGCAGCGACCTGAGTAGTAGAGGAGGAGCTAACCAGCACGACTTTTGTGGAGGCCCTGCGCACTTTACGTAGTAAAATATAGCGACGTTAGGAACAATATTTGCCCGAACTACGGGCTAATCTGAATCGTCATCTCTATGAATAGTTCCATTAGGTTGGTAAGTCACCAAATAAACAGACTCTTTGTACACAACTATATATCAAAGTGATTTCTTCAACCAAAGTTTCGGTGACCATCTGTCACCTTCCTCAGGGCAATTCTGGCTGGTTCACATTGCACTGCAGCACAGGTGTCGCTGCTTAAAAATGCGTTCCCAAATGCAAAGTATTTACAGATGTGAACCAGTCAGAATTGCCCTGAGGAAGGTGACATAACATGTCGGTTGAATAAATCACATGGTTGTGCACAAAGTCTTTTTATTCTAAACCCTCCTCTGTTTGAAGTAGAAGCTTGAAGCAAATTGTGGTTTGTAAAATGCATGTTTCATACCAGGGACCGTTTACTACTGCAAGTCTAAATGTTTGTCGCAATAAGCATTCTGCTTTTCGACGACCTGGTTTGAATCGGTACAACTTGACATATACTATAGGCATAAATCTCATAAATGTCCTGTCAATTTATCAGATGAAACATAGTTTACTGCATCTTCATGACATATCAGTAACCTTGTGAATTTTTTTTTAACAGCTGAAAAAAGGACAAAAACCTGAAGTACATTGAGGAAAAAAAATATATTCAAGATTCCTCTTCTTCTGCACTCCATTCACCGCACATCTTCTGTACAACCCCTGAAAGGCTGTAAGTGTTCTGCGGTGTAGTGTTACCAGGCCGGTGTGGGAACTGGGTTATGTGTATAGGGAAGTGTCAGGTTCAATTAGAAATCAGCCTGTCAACGTCACAGATGCTACTGTGACAAGACCGAAGTTCAAACTTTTGGCCCAGCGATAATTTTCCTGCTAGTCTCTACCAGGCTCCAGAGGTGGCTGAGATGAGTAGAAATTGGCCAAATAGATAGATAACATGCCAAGGGAGTTAGCTGTACCTGGGAGTACAGTTTGCCACCATAGGCCGGCTAACTCCCCTGGCATAATATCTGTCTATTTTCCCAATTTCTACTCTTCCCAGTCGCCACTGGAGCCTGGTAGAGGCTAGTACAAACATATGGAATGCCACCCAGTAGTATACAACTACAAGGCCCTGGACTGTCCACACAAGCCTGGAATGACAGTCTAGTAAATGGATGAGCGGCCTCAACTGGAAGAGATCTTCCTACCTGGCCGAATAGGTCTACTCTACTATACTGTACTGTAGTCTACTCTTCTCTACTGGAATAGATCTACTCTACTCTACTCTACTCTTCTCTACTCTTCTCTTCTCTTCTCTTCTCTTCTCTTCTCTTCTCTTCTCTTCTCTTCTCTACTCTACTCTACTCTACTCTACTCTACTCTACTCTACTCTACTCTACTCTACTCTACTCTACTCTACTCTACTCTACTCTACTCTACTCTCTAGAAAGAACCTACTCTACTGTACTGTACTGTACTGTAGAAAGAACCCTGCGCCCTTCCAAGTGCATTGAGGGACATCAGAGGTGTAGCGTTACAAGCCCAGTGTAGAAACTAGGCCGACTGTAGGGTACATGTCAGTCTTAATCTACTTTCCAGCTTCTCAACTGCAGGGAACAAGCAGGGCCAAGGTGTGAAAACAGGAAGTCATGCTAAGTCTTAACGACTTCTGACTTGAGGCACGACCTTATGTCTGGGGATCACCAGAGTCTTACATACACTGACGTCTGAAGTGTCTGGAAGTAATCTCCAAGCAGATGTGCGAGGTTGGTTTGCATTTTCGATCGCTAAACGTAAAGGCAAAAGCAGCATGTTGGCGACCTTGCTGCAGCCGAGTGATTTACCAGAGCTCTCAAGGAATTTCATTGAAGAGAAAAATCATGAAAAAAAATCAATCTATGGTTTGTGTGTTTTGTTGTCTTTTTAGTTATGTATGTACATTTTGTATGATATTCCTGTTATAAAGTCAAGGATTACATAGATCCGATTTAGGTTGCAGCGAGGTCGCCAACGTGCAGCAGTCCAGTGAGATACCCAGTACGGGGGGCAACCACAGACTGAGGACATCAACAAAGCATGACACTTCTTTGATAGCTAGTAGTGAAATGCGGCTTCGCTACGGCTTGCGTATTTAGCAAAAAAAACGGGTCACCTCTACTCTTCTCGATTCTTGATAAGTGTGTTGGGCTCTTTTACGTACGGCGGTTTGACATTTGAGGGTTATGCCTGAAGCTACGCTCATACACGGGGTCCCAGGTTTTATGTCACCATTCCAAAATGACAAAGTAATCCCTTACCACTTGTCCAACCTGGGGCTGACCCTAGGATCGAACTCCGACCTATCTATTTTATGTAGGTCTATCATTATAAAAAAGGTAACGTTTAGATCTGCAAGATGAATGAAAGAAAGCCCAACGCTATCATAGTAATTTATAACATTATATTGTAATAACTATGTACGATATTGCCACAAAACAAAAACTTGCTTGATATCTGAAAACAGATGGTTCTCAAAAACGTTAAAAAGAAATGTTCATATTTCTTTAAGATATTGAAACTTCACATCACTGAGTGATAACTAATATTTCACAGCTCCAGAACCAGAACCTTAAAAGTTACCTCCAAGGTTCCATATTCATGCTTACCTGGTATTGTACTACTAGCTTATGTAGATCTGCCATATCTGGCTTATATAGCTCATAACTTCTTCATGATCGTCGATTGCCTCTAATGTTAATCCTGGCATAATACTGTTAGTTTTGTTCATAGCTTTTCCTACACACTCACTCACTCATGACTATCCGCTTTAACATCTTCTGTTCCCTATGACCATCATCTGGGGGTTTGACTTGCTTGCACATGGTCATTTACACTGTCACTATAGATAGATTTCTGGAGAAACAGACCAGGAATATTTGCATGATCATGGGGGATCCTTTTGTACAGACTCTTCAGTGTTTTCATCAATATTATTGCACATCTACACGTTACGGTTATACACTCGTTTTTCTTAGTTTAGAGAAGCAGATTTTACATTTCCGGTGCACCACCATGTTGGCAGCCCTTTAGTGCAAGTTGTTACTGAGCATACAGTAAATACTACATATCATTCAAAAGACTATCATACTTTACACATAAAATCTTTTCGATTCCATAACTTGTTTAAGTGGAAAAGAGCTTACTGATAAGATGTATGATTGAGAATACTGGAAACTGTATTCTTCAACTCTTTGACTTAAGAGTAAGTAAGAAATACGGTTCAAAACAAGTTGTTTCCCTACATATTCAGGAAGCTTTAAATGTCTATCAGACATGTAAAGATCCCTGAATTGTCTGTGCTGGTGACCAAGCAAACTGGTGCCCCACAGTTCACCATATTGGTCAAATTCCGTGCTTAAGGCTTATGTAAACCTCTGAAGAGCACATTACTGGAAAAGGAACAAACAAACAAACAAACAAAATGTTATAGATTATGTTGAGGAACTAATTTTTGAAAAGAGGTACTTTACAGCCATAGTGACTGGAAGTACCAGTACCTAACCGTCAGAAATAAAGAAAAAACCGAACAAAGAAACAATATGTTAAGGATTCTACCGTAGAGCTAGTGTAAAGTTTGTCTATAGGGTTGTCTCCCTGTCCACAGTGACAGTCCGTGCTGCAGAGTCGTCAACAGGCTGTCCTCCCTCCAAACCCAGCTCCTCTCTTCTCTGTAACATCCTGATCTGAACCTTTAGCTGGACACAGCGTTGGCGCTCACGGTCGATCGCAAGACTCAGGTCTGAGTTTTTGGTCTGTAGGAAAGAAAGATAGAAAAGTGAGACTCCTGTTGTAGTGCAGGTGTTTCTTAGCTGATCTGAACCTGTAGTTGAACACAGCGTTGGCGCTCACGGTCGATCGCAAGACTCAGGTCCGAGTTTTTGGTCTGTTATGTTAAGGAAAGAAAGATAGAATAGTGAAACTTCTGTTGTAGAGTGTATGGTTCAGGTGTTTAGCTGATCTGAACCTTAAGTTGAACATTGAACGCAGTGCTGTTGTTCACGGTCGATCGCAAGACTCTGATCTGAGTTTTTGGTCTGTTGGAAAAAAAGATAGATTAGTGAGACTTCTGTTGTAGTGCAGGTGTTTGTTAGCTGATCTGAACCTGAACCTGTTAGTTGAACACAGCGTTGGCGCTCACGGTCGATCGCAAGACTCAGGTCAGAGTTTTTGGTCTGTAGGAAAGAAAGATAAAATAGTGAAACTTCTATTGTAGAGTGTATGGTTCAGGTGTTTAGCTGATCTGAACCTTTAGTTGAGCACAGTATTGTCGCTCACGGTCGATCGCAAGACTCAGGTCTGAGTTTTTGGTCTGTTGGAAAAAAAGATAGAATAGTGAAACTTCTGCTGTAGAGTGTATGGTTCAGGTGTTTAGCTGATCTGAACCTTTAGTTGAACACAGTGTTGGCGCTCTCGGTCGATCGCAAGACTCAGGTCAGAGTTTTTGGTCTTTTGGAAAGAAAGATAGAAAAGTGAGGCTTCTGTTGTAGTGCAGGACCTGGTGTTTGTTAGCTGATCTGAACCTTAAGTTGAACATTGAACGCAGTGCTGTTGTTCACGGTCGATCGCAAGACTCTGATCTGAGTTTTTGGTCTGTTGGAAAAAAAGATAGATTAGTGAGACTTCTGTTGTAGTGCAGGTGTTTGTTAGCTGATCTGAACATGCGTTGCCGCTTACGGTCGACGGCCAAGCTAAAGTCCAAGTTTATGGTCTGTGGGACAGAAAGACAGGACAGTGAGTCATCTGTGGTCGTGCGCAATGTCTAAGTGTATGTTAGTAAGCTTCAGCTTGATCTGAATTTTCTTTGTTCTTACCTCCAGTTCTTGGTTTTCTTTCACAAGGTCATCCAGGATGTCTTGTAACTCGTCTTCATCCTCCTGAAGACGTAGTCAAGGTCATTACGTCTACACAACTACTAAACGTATACCGTTATCCCAGCAATATGTTAACTCATTGTTATTCGTTGAGTGTAACGCAATCAGTACTGTAGTTCTCTTCATGAACAATGGTCGTGGCTCAGAGAGAAATACATGTTCGTGTATCATTGCACTATCTACACAAAGGCAAATGATAAACAAGTTGCCGGGACTAAGACTTGCTAGGACTGTCACTAGAGCAGTTGCTAGTGGCAAGGACTGTTGCTGGGACTATTTCTAATTGCTTACATTAGTGTTAGTTGCCAAGACTGTTGCTAAGTGGCGGTGCCTTTCTAAATCTTAAGTGCCCTGTCCAGTGGGGTCGTGTGGTGTAATGGCAGTGTTTTTGTCCCAGAACCCAGCAGTCCCGGGTTCGAATCCCCTGACACCACCGATCTTGTGCCCTTGGGCAAAAGGCACTTGACACGACTTTCCCCACTCCACCCAAGTGTAAAAATGGGTATATTATATGTGTGGGTCACGACACCAGCAATAGCTGCCTGTGTCCCACGTGTATTGCACTGTAGTAATTCTAATAAAATCCAAATCCAGATGAAGGATACGCTGCTGCTGTCGCTGCTGTTGTCGGAGCTGTTACTGCTGCTGCTGCTGCTGTGCATCCCATTCTGCTGCGGGGGCGACGCTGTCTCACGGCTGTTTGTCGCCTCGGATATCTCCTCCTTCAACTGGTCAATCTCCGTCCTGTAGTGGAACAATAAGGAGGCATTATTACAGCTGCTGTTCTGCTGTGAAGCTGTCTCATGGCTGTTCATCACTTCAGCTATTTCCTGTTTTAACTGAACAATTTTTGTCCTGAAGAGGAAGGGTAAGGAGGAACAATTACTACTGCTGTCCTGCTGTGATCCTGCCTCATGACTGTTGGTCGCCTCGGCTACAGTTTGTATCTCTTCCTTTAACTGCTATCACTGCTGCTGTTGGCTGTACATGTGAAGCTGTCTCACGGCTATTCGTCCCTCGGCTATCTATTGTTTCAACTGGTTAATCTCTGACCTGTTGCGAGAGATCATACAAGTTTGAAAGTATTTGAAACTATTTCTATCTACAAATTCTTTAATGATTATCACTTTTCGTCCACCTTTTTTTAGCATTTTTTGTTGATATTCATCAGTATCAACTGCCCTCCCTCTATAATTCCAAAAGGGATACTGTTTGTTTGTTGCTACAAAGAGTAATTGTATCCCAAAGAAAATGAGGTATCTCAGTTTATCTTACTACACGTTAGTCACGTTTCCCGAGTGTACTTTAACATGTGCCTTATAAGCAATGGTGGAAATAACCTCCAGGCGTGCATACATGTACAAGTGAAAGTTTCTAGCAAGCAAAAAAACACAGCCTTACCTCTCCTTCTCTATTCTGGACTGCAGGTTGGTCTGCAGAGCCATCAGCTCCTCCTGTTCTGCGATCAGCGCAGCCTCCTCCTCTAGTAACAACTCCAGCTCTTCTGGAAAACAAGCAAATTACAATTCTAACCAATATATTATGTCATAACGTGTGTCATAAATATGTTTGCATTAGGAATTTAATTCTAAATAGGCAGCATCTTCAAAATGTGACACAGGCTTTTGCATATTTCAATTTCAAAAGGACCAGCATCAGGGCTGTCTCCAAGTCCAAGACCCGTCCTTCCGTCCTGGGATAGAAATTTGCTTCTTGGGACAGAAAAAAATGTCACCCCGTCCATCCAAAAAATCTGCACTTCATGACATGAAACTGATGAAACCGATAAAATCATAGATTTAACATCAAAATGGCTTTTGCTTTGTGTTACGGAAACATTGTTTTATACAGACAATGTGCCTGGTGTTTTGTGATGTTCTCACCATCATCTTCCTCCTCCTCTTCCTGTTCCTCCATCTTCACCTCCTCCTCCTGCTGCTGGACCACTACCGCCTCCACATGTACAGCTGCTGCTACAGGCTCTTCCTTCTCCACCTGTACATCAGCCTCCTTCTTACCATCAACCTCTTCCTTCAGGTCGGAAGGTTTCTCCACTTCCTTTTCTCCTTCTTCTTCCGTCTTCTTTTCCTCCTGCTTCACAGCTTCAGCTGGAAGTGGCGTTTTCTCCACTGGTTTCTTCTCCGCTGGTTTCTTCTCCGCTGGTTTCTTCTCCGCTGGTTTCTTCTCCGTTGGTTTCTTCTCAGCTGGCTTCTTTTCTGCTGTTTTCTTTTCCCCTGGCTTCTTTTCTGCTGGCTTCTCCTCAGCTGGCTTCTCAGGAGCAGTTTGTTTGCTCTCTGGCTCTTTTGTCTCAGTCTCCTTTGGTTTGGTCTCTGCTTGTTTGGCCTCTTTCTCCTTCTGTTTGGTGCTGGTTTTGGTGGTGGATGAGGCGTAGGTTGTTTTGGCCCGCTTCAGCTGTGGTCAGACACACATTCAGAGACATTAAGAGACAGGACAACAATGTCCTGAGCTGCACCTCCCAGAAACTTTAAGAATCTGGTTAAGGCTTGAGGAATTGATTTATGGTATGGTTTAAGATGATAAAAGCAAGCTAAAGACTCCCACCTGTGTCTTGAACTGGGTGATGACCCTCTGCACCTCCCAGCAATTTTAAGAAACTGATTTAAGACACTTCAATCAGGTTTAAGTTGTTACAAGCAGGTTTAAGACCCTCACCTGTCTCTTGAACTGCGTGATGATCCTCTGCACTTCCCAGCAACTTTAAGAAACTGATTTAATTATAAGATGTGAGAAGATGGTTTAAGATGATACAAGTCAGTTTAAGACTCTGACCTGTCTCTTGAGCTGCATGATGACCCTCTGCACCTCCCAGCTACTTAAGAAACTGGTTGACACTGTACAAACTTATCTGAGACGTGAAGCGATGGTTTAAGACGTTACAAGCATGTCTAAGACTCTGACCTGTCTCTTGAGCTGCGTGATGATCCTCTGCATCTCTCAGCAACTTTAAGACGTTACAAGCAGGTTTAAGACGTTACAAGCAGGTCTAAGATTCTCACCTGTCTCTTGAGCTGCGTGATGATCCTCTGCACCTCCCAGAGTCGCTCCTCCTTCTCCGGATCCTCCACGCCGGCCCCCAGCTCCGAGTGCAGCTGCTCCAGCAGCGCCTCCTGTCGCTGCAGTTCCTCCTCTATAGAACTGTCACACAAATACCCATCATTCCTCACTTCCAATCACCATGACAACGACCCTTACCCCGCCCCAATGTGCAGGAGCGCCTCCTGTCGCTGCAGTTCCTCCTCTATAGAACTGGCACACAAATACCCATCATTCCTCACTTCCCATCGCCATGACAACGACCCTAACCCCGCCCCAATGTGCAGGAGCGCCTCCTGTCGCTGCAGTTTCTCCTCTATAGAACTGGCACACAAATACCCATCATTCCTCACTTCCCATCACCATGACAACGACCCTAGCCCCGCCCCCCAGGTGCGTGCAGAAGCGCCTCCTGTTGCTGCAGTTCCTCCTCTATAGAACTGGCGCACACAAATACCTATCATGCCTCACTTCCCGTCACCATGACAACAAATTCAACCCCGCCCCAGCTCGGTGTGCATAAGCGCCTCCTGTTGCTGCAGTTCCTCCAAAGCTTTATTTCAAAAACATGGCTCCAAGCTTACCACATTTTGATTTCAGAATGTTCACCTTTATTATCAAAAATAATGTTCACCTTAAAAAAAGACAAAATATGAAGAAAAGCAGAAAACCCAAACAAAGGTGGAGAATGATAAAAGATACCTTAGGAAGAAAACATTTAAGACACCTCAATGCATTTAAGTCACCTCAATGCAAACAAAAGAAAAGAAAGGTCTGTCCCTAACTGCTTTTACCAAAGAACAAACAAACAAACAAGTAAATAGGGAAAACAAAGTTTATGTATCTCCAAGCAGATCCATCAGTGGCAAAGACCGTATGTAACTGGCAAATGGAGTTTTAATCGCTAAAGTGATAGATCTGCTTGGAGATTAGTTAATGGCAGTAACTACATTCATCAGCAAACAGAATAAAGGAAGTTCCGTACTTCCTGATCCCGTCGTCTCCGAACACCTGATCATGGTGGGAGAAGAAGGCGTTGAGAACGCGGTGACTGATGTTGAGTGTAGGGCTCAACACAATGGAGATGTTCTGTAGATTCATCTTTGTCTCTGCCTCCTAAGAGGGGTAAACAAGGAAGACATGTATGCATTACTACAAGAAGTCCAGTACTGCAACAACAGGTTACATCCATGAGAAAGAATTGTACACGGTGGCTGATGTTTATATGGGACTCAGTACAATGGAGATGTTCTGTAGATCTTTGTCTCTGCCTCCTAAGAGGGGAAAACAAGTAAGATATACACAACATTATTACAAAGCACATGAGAAAGACGTCCAGCACTGTAACAACAGGTTACATCCATGAGAAGGCATTTTATATTTAGGCTGATGTCTAATGTGGGACTGTTCTGTAGGTTCATCTTAGTTTCTGCTTCCTAGGCAAGAAAAACAAGTAAGATATATACATTTAACATTTGATTTATTAAAAGAAGTCCAGAACTGTAACAACAGATTATATCTACAAGAGAGTATTCAGTATGGGGTGGCTGATGTTCAGTGTGGGTCTCAAGTGGCCATTGCAGGTGGTCAGCGGGTATAACAAACAAACAAACAGGTGTACCTACCCTGTCCATGATGTGCACCATGTGCTGGATCAGCCAGGTGATGAGCAGGCGGTTACAGGTGGGCAGCTGGTACAACATCTGGATCAGCGCAGCGATACGATCGTCTTCACCTGCAAGGGCTGGAACAGGTAGAGAACAAGGCACCACAACGTTAGTATTGATAAACTGACTGCCTGAATGGTACAGACAAGAGGGCTGAGGTGGTTTATTGATAAACACTTTACTGTAACAGCAGATTTTTGAAAATTCTTCTGAAAGCACAGGCTCACTGTATATATGATACCTGAAGCCCAAATAAACATTCTGTTGACTTTTTTATGTTTCGGACATCAGTGAAAACCACCATTTACTTTGTAAACTTGTTCAAGTAAAGGTACCTGTACCTAAACCTCTGTACCGGTTCCTGTACCTGTACCTGTACCTGATGTTACCTTTAGGTACACATCCCTAGTATATCATGTACACACCGTTTTGAGATTTGTCCAAAGTTGCAAGTTATAAAAATAAAGGAAATGTTTACACCTGAAGCGTCCTCGAACCCCGGCAGCAGCTCCATGGTGAGCACAGGGTCAGGTAACTCCCTCAGGTACGTCTTCAGGAGCCCGGCCACCGTGTGGGGGTCATGGTCCTGCAGGTCAACCACCTCACCATGGTCGTACGCAGCACGCAGGGCGTCCACCTGCGACTTCACAGGTGAGATCCGGTAGATCCCTTCTGTAGACAGACCTGGGGACAGGTGAGACACACAGGTGAGACACACAGGCGAGACACACAGGTGAGACACACAGGTGAGACACACAGGTGAGACACACAGGTGAGACACATAGGTGAGATACGGTAGATCCCTTCTGTAGACAGACCTATTGACAGGTGAGACACATCAGGACAGGTGAAAACAGAGGTGAGAAACCTGGTAGAAAATGAGAAACACCAAGTAACAGGTGAGGACAGACAAGTGAAACACACAGGCAACAAACATCTGAGCAGGGGTGACATATACAGGTGTCTGAGAAACACATTTTAATGGGTGAAACATGCAGGTGAAAAACATCCGTGGGCAGGTGCTTAACACAGGTGAGAAACACCTGATTACAGGTGAGTAAGGTGACACCTACAGGTGAGAAACATGGGGACATCCAGATGAGAGACACCAAGACTGTTCCATACCTCTTTCCTCTATGAAGTCCAGACAGTCTCTGAAGATGGCCGGTAATTCAATCCCGTCAATCAGCTTGGACCGTTCCACTGCCTCATGCAGGGGGATCCCAAAGATGGGCTGGGGCGGCTCTGCAGAAAAAAATAGAACAAAAGTTGAACTTGACTAAAATCTACTCTCCGGAACTTTCAGGATCTGTTTCCATGCTGATTTTGAAGTTTACTTTAGCATTCCTTCTTTTAAAATCAAAAACAAGAAATTTAACTGCATGGAATAAGCTCCTCACACCTCTAGGCTGACTAAATTACAGTTCTAGCAGCCCTTCCACTGGTCAGGCCCAGAGAAACTTCATGGCCAACACCTCTAAGTCAAAAGAATTGGGAACATCCTAATCCTATTGACTATGGATATGTGCTGAAATAGACTGAATATTGTTAACGGAATGTTGGAGGTTTTCATCCCTGGTTTCCATAGAGAATCCTGAGCTCCTATTGGGAGTTCTGGGAATGGGGACAGTCCTTTTGAGTTGGAGGCATATGGCCACAAGCTCTTGGGGAGGAGGCCCAAACAGCTCCTGACAGCGAGAGATTGTGTAACAAAAGTTCCTCCCACCTCTGACTGGAGAGCTGAGTTCGTCCGCTGACAGTGCCTGAGCCTGGGAGGGAGACTTGGCATCCTTCTCCTTACCCTCCTTCTTCCGCCCAGACTTCTCCTTAAAGCTGTAGGACCTTAAGATGTCCGGGGTCAGGTCTCGCGGCAGGCTGGAGGACTTCTTCTTCTCCTTCTCCTGAAGATTAAACAGTCAGTTAATTAGTTATCGGTGCCGGTGCAATGGCCTAATGGGTAGAGTGTTCGCCTTGCACACAGTAGGTTGTGAGTTCGATCCCCGGCCAGGTCATACCAAAGACTTTAAAAATGGTACATACTGCTTTCTCTGCTTAGCACTCAGCATTGGGTAAAAGAGTATGGAAGTTAAACACACACATCACTACCAGCGGACTAGCCCCCTGCCGTAGTGACTTGCAAAAATGTGTGGCCCAAGGGCTATAAAAATGTAGATAGGCGCCACCCCTATGCATCTTATCAAGACGTCTGGGATACTCTAACTTTTTATCATTAGCTATTAACAATCCTGGTACAAGATAAATGCATAGAAGAACAGACACTTCACTGCTTAAGCATTGCCATAACTGTTACAAATGCATATGGAAAACTATATTTGTACAAAAAGCTAAATTCTTGTCACCATTCTTATTTACATTCCTGCAACTTGTCTTTATAAAAAAATATCTCACAAATTGAAAGAACTTTGCTATAAATTTGAAATATGATACTATAGGCTACTCATGTTTTCTTCTAAAATTGGGTAGTTCTTTTTGTTTCTGACCGAATCTGAGCACATTGCTAGAGGAAAATTATGACAAGAAATATTGACTTGTTATATATGATACCTTATGATGAGACTTTTCTTCCTTTTTCTCCTTCTCCTTTTCCTTGGCCTTTTCTTTCTCCTTGTCTTTGTCCTTGTCTCGCTCCTTGTCCTTGAACTTTCTCTTGGAGTTCTGTGAGAAGCGATTGCGAAACAAGCCCTTTTTCTTCCCCTTGCTGGGACTCCTGTGTTAGAATAAGAAAATATCCTTTTTATTCACATATCATGTATGTTCAAACATCAGCTAGAAATATGTCTATTAATATATCTGAACATCAATTATTTCAAAATGAGAAAAAAGTCCATGTGATGATGACAGACTGCTATAGGCTTCAACAGTCTGGTAAATGCTACTCATCTAAGAATAAAACAGTAGAATTGAAAAAAATCTTTATTGATTCGTCTTAATTTTTTTCCATTTGAGCTTTTTTATTCTTTGATACACATACAGACTGTACAGTTCTTCTCCCGAATGTAAAAAAAAAAATGACAGGAACACATTAACAGTACCTGGTACCAGTCTTAAGTTTTGTCTTATTGATACTTAATGACATGATAATTAAGACTCACTCCTCGTCTGAGTCCTCCTCCTCGAAAGCGACGTAGCCCGGCGCCTTGTCCTTCTTGTGTTTGTCTTTCTTCTTCAGAGACTCCTTCTCTTCCTCCTCATCTGTCAATCATACAGGTCAGAGGTCAATGCAACCCAAAGGTCAGAAGTCAAAGGTAAATACTATGTAAAAGGTCAAGCAGACCTTGTTAAGCATTTGGGACAGAAGTTTCCATATGAAAATGCACACTCTGGTTGGAAAAGAAAAAACAATACAACTGCAATAAAACTTTATAGCCTCCTAACAATCAAAACAATCAGCACCTTACATGTACATAGCTTGTAAGTTGGTGTGTTACTCCATGATAAGTTTATCAGTAAGTTATGTTAAACACAAACGATGGTAAGAATTAACAAGACAAAAGAAGGTTGCAATGAATGACATCTATAGTATACGCAATAAACTTTACGAGACTGGGAACAACAGATGCTAGACTGGATAGTGTGTGTGTGAGTGATGTACATGACTACAGCCTGAGGTTCTCACCAAGTTCCGGCTCCATGTCCTCCTCTGTGAAGTCGTTCTCCCTGCTGTACAGTCCTGGGAACTCTCCGCTGTCCTCTTCCATGGGGATCTAAAGAGTAGAAAAGGTAGATTTAAAGAAGCGTGTGTAGTCCAGTGGTTAACGATCTTGCCTCTGGAACTAGAAGCCACGAGTTTGATCCCGGCTGTGTCGCTCACGGTGAGCGACACAGCCGGGATCAAACTCGTGGCTCACCCGACATGCACGCTACCGGAAAGGGTTGCAGTCCTTAGGACGGGACGTTAAGCCGTGGTCCAATGTTCCTTGTGCTTGTCGAGAAGAGCTTGTGGGAATTTCCCCGGTACAATGAACCTGTAAATACTGTACATAACGTCTGTCTTCTCTCTCACGACCAGTGGAAGATTACCTCATCCATGAGCTAAACTGGATCGAGATCACTTTCCTTTTATTTATGCCATAGCCTTTTTGGGGTTGTAGGGGCACTGTGTCTAGCCTCTCTAGGGCACGGTATAGAAAGGCAGAGCCCAACCCTCTTCTTTTACCAACCAAAGTCAGGTACCCATTTCTATACCTAGGTGGAGTGAGGAAAGTTGTGTAAGTGCCTTTCTCCCAAGGGCACAACATCGATGGCATGTCAGAGGAGTGGACACCGTCGCCTCTGTGGCTAAACACTGTTAAGCCAACACATTTTTAGTTTTGACGGACTTGTTAGTTACAAATAGAAACTAATTGCAGATACATTTAGTCATACATGAACAGGGGTTTGTAAAATTATCATCAAAGCATCATTTGAAGACACATGTACATCACAGTCCATACATGTTACTCTGTAAAGCCCCCAACACATCATGACTATTTCGTGAAGTTTGTAAATGGACTCCTGTCTCTAAACGCATATCAGAGAAGTCAGAGGTCATGAAGTAACAGTAAAGTCATGAATGATGAAGAAATTATGGAAGCATATCTGACGTTAGGTTAGTAAAGATTCCCCCGGCCTCACCTGATCATGATCGATGCCACTTCTGATCATAATATTACAGAAACGGCGTCTTAGCCGCAAAGGATCAGAAAGTAAAGACGAAAAAGATAAGAAGAAGAGGAGTGTCAGGACCTATCACCTTCGAGTTGAAGAAATAGAACTGAAACGGGACAAACAAACTTACAAACAAACTCAAAGAAAAACCTGTCCAGACAGCGCCGCCATCTTGGATTGATCTCGTGTCCAGGGGTCAGGGATGACGTCAGGAGTTCAACCTCGTTCCCAGTAAAATGTAGATTTAGCCTTAGATACTAGTATACATTTTGTATATCACTGTGAATGTTAACATTCAAATGCAAATTAAGAACCAGACAACAGATAGAGATACGCAACCTATATTCATGTAACGTTATACATTAGGACATACATACTTACGGATAGAAATAACTGGATTAGATTAGCCCATTCTCAGCAATCACATGGGGGTCTATAAGTTGCTAGCTGGAGCTTCTGCCAAAATCAGCAACACTGATTTGTGGATACATTTACAAAATGTACTTGTAGATCTTCCTTCCATCATATTTGTATGTACATGTAGCATGTAGATCTTTCATTCATCACTTTCTTGCCAATCACCATTATTTGCTTTGGTTGGCCTCACTTTTCTTATAATTTTATGCATCACCACACCACAAACTTGTGTGGGAACTGAGGTGTATCTTGTTCTTATCAATGGGAGTTCTTGACTGTGTTCTGTAGCTTTTTGTTGTAGATTCATCCTAGTACAGTAGTAGTGCATTGCAGGGCTGTCAAGATTTTTCCTTCCCACTCATTGTTTTGGAGCCCATGTTGGTAATTTTGCTTGTTAAAGGCATCCAGAGCATTTTATGAGGCTTGAAACTTGAATAAAAAAATCCAATTTCTAGTCATTTCTGCACATAGTAAGTTTCAATAACACTATACCATTAACGTTGGGTAACCTAAATTCGTGGGGTACTTAAAGTCGGGATTTTTCGAAAACGGGGTATTTAGGGATATGTGCTACATGCAAAATCAGTTATAACGCCAGCAATGCAAAGCAGATAGACTAACGTATTCAGAACACTGGCTGAAAAGCTTCGATAACCATGCATTAGAAGTTGGCGACGTCAAAAACTCTCCGTCCCTTATTGACAGAGTCTGGGGGCTTCGTGGGAGAATCACCCAGCACGGTTGTTCGCTGGTTTATAAGACAAATGTCACATCTCCTGCCTGCTAAACACAATTATTTATAAGACAACTTATTACAATCTCTTTTGCTAACCTGCAACTGGATTCCAAGTGTGATCAATCATCAAAACTCCTCTCTGTTGCTACAACCTACGGCACGTGTATTTTCCCGCCGCCATATTGTTAACCAGAATCCTGTTGTCAAGCAGACGACAAAGGTTTGTGAGGAACACTTTTTTGTCTAAATGCTGCGTGTGATAGTGGACTGAGGAAGATATTTTCCTCAAAGTTTGCTCCTAACATAACAAGGAACACATGGACATAGTAGTATTACCATTGCTACGGCATCCAGCTAACTTCCCATGAATAATGTAACGTTACACGTTGCCCGATGATGACGATGGGCCGACTTTGAGTGAAGTTCTACCGACTCAACACACGGGTTGTTCCCGAACTGGCCTGATGTGTGCGGTACGGCCGTTTCTTCGTGTATTTTTTTTACTTGGACACGTCTATATCCATAGCACTCTCCTCAAGCCAAGGATAGAACGAATAGCTGCTGTATAAAATGTGATTAGCGGTAAGATATTCAAGACGAATCTTCTCTCCCGAATTAATGTCCCCCCCTGTCCGACAGCACCACAATTGTGCGTGCGGCGCACGGTAGTTTCAAGTTGAAATATTATGGTGTCAGCACGACTAGAGACAAAATCTACCATATATATGATTAGTGCAAAGATAGTACATGATACTGACAGAATAATAGAAAAAAAGGATGGTTTATTGTTCTGCTAGATTGATTTCAGTCAACCATTATCGGAAAAATCCCGAATTTAGGTTACCCAACGTTACATATCGACATTAAAAGAGCAAAGATATAATGTCGTTATGTGGTGGGAACTGCTAGAAAATCCAAGCCCTAATAGACTGATCCTGACTGTCCATCACAATTAGCGGTTCGACCAATGAGAGAGTGACTGCATGTCCGTCAAATATTTGCATTTCTATGTTTTAATTTTGTATTTCTACGTTTTGACGGAGGTGGGCGGGGCTAAGGCATCGGTCTATTTACACTAGGCGCGTGAAACTAAAAGATCACTATGTAGCTTATTTTTGTGCCGCTTTTGAGCACTTTTGATAAGAAATCCGCACGCAAATGTGGTACACACTGTCATTAAATGTCAACTTCATAAAGACCTTGCAGCAACTAGAATACTTCCAGTTTTCAAGCCTCATAAGTTGCTCTGGGTGCCTTTAAATCTGTCATTTTAAGCTTAAAAAAATACTTTCATCAATTTCATGCCAAGAAATTAAGATTTTTGGGACAGACATAGTGAATTTTTTTATTCTTCCCAGCAAGCAAATTTCCGTCCTGGGAAGGAGGGACAGGTCCCGGAGACAGCCCTGGTGCATTGTATCGAGTATTGTTGCTGTTAGGCTAGTCTTCACACCGCATTTCCAGGTGGCTCTGTCCAGCAGGTCCACACTTGTGACCACCTTAATGTCTTTCCTGACACACATCTCTCTCTCTCTCTCTCTATCCAATTTAACGTCTTTTGTTCCCCATCATCTGGGGGTTAGACGTGCTTGCACATGGATGGGGAAGCCCCAGAACTCCTCATCAAGTGCAAGTCCTTTTTTGTAGCAAGAGTTTTTACGGCTGGATGCCCTTCCTAACGCCAACCCAAACCCTACTGCTGGGCTTAGGACATGGGAAATGTGTGTTAAGTGCCTTTCCCAAGGGCAAAACGTCTGGGTGCATGTCCGGACATGTCTGGGTACTCCACTGGGGATTGAACCTGGGTCTTATTGGTTCATAGCCGGATGCTCTGCCACTGTGACATCAACGAAGAATTCCTACAGCAGCAGATATCATCAATATGTTGCTCTACCCCATAATTTTATGTAAACCAACTCATTTGAATGCACTTATTTGTTTGTATTTAACGTTGGGTAACATAAATTCGCGGGGTACTTAAATTCGGGATTTTTCGAAAACGGGGTATTTAGGGATATGTGCTAGATGCAACATCAGTAATACTGCTAGAAATGCACACTTGACAGACTAACGTATTCAGAACACTGTCTGAAAAGCTTCCATAACCATGCATTAGAAGTTGGCTACGTCAAAAACTCTCCGCCCCTTATTGTCACAGTCTGAGGGCTTCGTGGGAGAATTACACAACATGGTTGTCGGCTGGTTTATAAGAAAAATGTCACATCCGCTTCCTGCTAAACACAATTATTTACAAGACAACTTATTACAATCTCTTTTGCTAACCTGCAACTGGATTCCAAGTGTGATCAATCATCAAAACTCCTCTCTGTTGCTACAACCTACGGCACGTGTATTTTCCCGCCGCCATATTGTTAACCAGAATCCTGTTGTCAAGCAGACGACAAAGGTTTGTGAGGAAATTTTTTTTGTCTAAATGCTGCGTGTGATAGTGGACTGAGGAAGACATTTTCCTCAAAGTTTGCTCCTAACACAACAAGGAACACATGGACATAGTAGTATTACCATTGCTACGGCATCCAGCTAACTTGCCATGAATAATGTAACGTTACACGTTGCCCGATGATGACGATGGGCCGACTTTGAGTGAAGTTCTACCGACTCAACACACGGGTTGTTCCCGAACTGGCCTGATGTGTGCGGTACGGCCGTTTTTTCGTGTGTTTTTTTTTCTTTACTTGGACACGTCTATATCCATAGCACTCTCCTCAAGCCAAGGATGGAACGAATAGCTGCTGTATAAAATGTGATTAGCGGTAAGATATTCAAGACGAATCTTCTCTCCCGAATTAATGTGCCCCCCTGTCCGACAGCACCGTCATTGTGCGTGCGGCGGACGATAGTTTCAAGTTGAAATATTATGGTGTCAGCACGACTAGAGACAAAATCTACCATATATATGATTAGTGCAAAGATAGTACATGATACTGACAGAATTATAGAAAAAAAGAATGGTTTATTGTTCTGCTAGATTGATTTCAGTCAACCATTATCGGAAAAATCCCGAATTTATGTTACCCAACGTTATAGATATAGTAGACCTTAAGAAGTCGCTGTACTTTTGTTGTGTCAATAAAGATTGTATCATCAGTTTTCTTCATTTGCTTCCAACACACTAATTCATGTGTATTCAAACCACTATCCTTCCCCACACATTCAGCACTGTACCACCATCATTCCCCACTGGCTGTATTTTGAAGCAAACAGAACTCTTCACCTTCTGAACCATCAAAAGTGTCATCTCAAGAAAACACACACATCTTTCGCCACCAGCAATTCTCTTTGCTGCTCAATTTTATTGAGAGATGTCATAAACAGTTGTAATTTTTTGTCTCATTCTTAACAACCAACAAAAGTTAAGTGTACAGTCCATGAAACATATGGAACAAAATTGTAATAATTTGTGACATTACCCTACACAGTATTCCGTCTGCTATGCAATGAAAGGACACAAAGGCTGATTTTGTTGTACATTCATTTTTCAACACAAGTTTTAATTGCTAGTATTGTTACAGTTGAAGTTTCTAACAGGATTTCTTACTAAAGTGCTTCACAATTCTTGCCTAGCATGAATATCTAGTCTTATCAAGTTGACATCAGGAGGACCGGTTCACCCCTCCCAGAACTTGGGGATGTCGTCACCCGTGATGACCTTGCGCTCTATTCCGTCTTCGTTGATGGCGGCCAATCGGATCACTCCTCCGCTGGAGCCGTCACGGAACATCGCCAAGGCCAGGGCTGCGCGGGAAAACAACATTTCCTCCGTCAGTTATCACAGAGTGAACATCATCAACACAGCCTACATTGTCTGTGAATATTTCCATCAGGTTGGTAAGTCACTGAATAAAAAGACTCTTTGTACACATTGTCAAGCATTAATACTTTATTGTAGATACCGTTCCCTGTAATAGTATATATATGTATGTACATTTATTACTAGCAACACCTGTGCTGCAGTGCAATGTGAACCAGTCTTTTTATTCAGTATACATTGTCCTTCATCTCTATCCAGAATTTCAGGAAAGATACAAATCCAGCTTCTCCACTTTGTACCAGATTCTTTGACACAAAACAATTTCTTTTGTGGATTGAGCAGAAAAGTTACATATGTACATCTAAACTCCTTACTTCTTCATGTAGATACAGTCCACTCTCTGTCAGTCAAAAATTCGGGTTGGATATTACTGTTCACCTTTGCTTTAGAATGATTTCTACCAGCAAAGCTGAACTTTCAAGCTAAGCACCGCAGCTCTTTCTCAGTCTATTCTTACCTATACAGCAGTACTTGTAAGGTCAAGTATGTAATCTGTACTTACTGTTAGCACAGAACTGGAAACACTCCTCCTTAGTCATCCCCTCCTTGAAGTGTGAGTCCACATAACCATACACGTATGTGCTACCAGAACCTGGAAAGAGTTGGTGCAAGTCAAGCACTGATTCAAGCTCACCACCGAAAGGTCTTAGCAGTCTTCAGTGGCACATATTCATTAGTGATATCTGTATCTATATCACTGTGTGTATTCTACAGGAATGCAGCAGTCAATCCCTGCAAGATCTATCATCCATAGATACTTAAATCACAACTTTGCAGATATAATTGACTTTGTAATGCATTGCACTGTTGGTGTTGTTTTTAGTATGTGGGAGGGTAACTTGTAAAGGTGCACATGCACCTGTTTTGCCCTCCCTTTCACATTGTGATGAACTCAAATAAACAAACAGATAAACAAACTAATTTGGCATTCTGGTGGGATAATGTTTAGCACTCTTACTGACAAGAAAGAGTACCAACAATAAGACTTATTTTATAGGATGTTTGTACACAGAGAGTTATTCTGCAGTAACTGTCTCCTCACCTCCTATAGCTACCGCCTGCCTGACCAGCATCCCTCCCAGGGGCACAGAGTAAACCTGCAGAAAGGAAAGAACAGGACTTTATCAAACAACCAATGTTAACTGTTCCTACATCTGCTAAATCATTCTTCTTCTAACCCATTTCCATGTGAGTGTCAGAGCTTCATCTATTCATTAGACATAAGACTTAAGCCAAGTCTTGGCTTTGGGAAAACAAAGTTACACAAACTCAATTCTTTATCATAAACCAGTAAAATTGACTTTACCCCCACTGAGTCTGGTCCCACACCAAAGTTTCACCTATCCTAACAGAGCCTTATCCCAAACCACATTTCCCTTTCTACATGTTGTTACACTTTCTGGTATTCCACCAGTTTCTCTGCCCACTGTTATAGTAGCCTATCACAGTTTTCCTCTGTTCACCCCCCCCCCCCCCCTCCTCTAGTCTCACACCACAGTTCCCCTTACCTGCCCGCCCCCCAGCTAGTCTCACACCACAGCTCTCCTTACCTGCCCACCCCCCAGCTAGTCTCACACCACAGTTCCCCTTACCTGTCCCCCCTTCCTCTTGTCCCACCCTGCCACGATGATGCCGGCCGTCAGGTCCTCCCGGTGCCTGTAGCACAGGTCCTTAAACAGGTTCGCCGCCGTTCGTACCAGTGGAGGCTCGCCGACCTCGATACTGCAGTCAGGAAAAGAACAATGCTTTGGTTACCTTAAGCCTTTAATCGTTGTTTCTATCCAACATAGACTATTGCAATCTAAAATCTGAATACTACATTTAAAATTTCACATGATCTGTACCAATGTGTGCTTTGACTATCCTATAAAACAAGTAAAAAACATAAGCATAAAACATTTTTGAAGATTAGTCATCCAGGAATTGAATATTGTCGACTTAATCTATACAATTGGATTACAATATCAATAAATACCAGACGTCTCAAATGTCAATCCCACATCTTTCATCAGTGAATATCTGAAACGATGGACATCTGAAACGTCTGGTATTTTTTAATATTGTAATTGTATAGATTGGATCCAAAATATTATGTCCTGATGAATCAAAGAAAACAAAGCGCTGACCTGTGAAAGCTGGTGTGGTAGGAGACGATGTCAGCTATGGCCTGCGTGTCGGCTGCGGAGCCGGACCGACAGCAGAAGATCCGGTCATGTACCGGCGTGAGTTTGTCCGTTACTCGGTTAGCGATGTACGACCTGTAGAGGACACAACAAATGACAGTTACTCAAGCAACTGGATAAAATTTAGAAACAGACGTTCCAGACGGCATCTGCTATCTTTAGTCAGTGACGCAGTTTCTGAGGAACTGGATAAGATTTTTAATTCAACTGTTTCAGATGATGATCATGTGTGTGTGTGTGCATAGAAATGATATATCGCAGTCATACATGTACCAGTCCTGTATCGATGTCTAGCAATGAAGTTTGTGACTTTGTGTGACTTGTTTCACTTCATTCTTTCAATTTTCATGCAAAGATGTGTATGCAAAAAAGTTTGTGTTGTTTTGGTTCATGTTGCAACATTTTTTTCGTATAAACCATGTCAAACCATGTCAATGATTCTTTGATACATGAAGTTTATCAGAAAATCTACAACAAACAAAAATCAGTTTACCCGGAGGTTGTCCGTGAGTCGGCTCCGATCACAACTCCACCATCAAACTCTACCGCCATGATGGACGTCTGAAAAAACACATGACATGAGGACAGGAACACGCACTGGGATCAGGATGATTCGGCCCTTTACCAACATGAACTAGTCAACTCGGGCCAACTTGTTGTGATTAGCCATGGGCTGAGTTGGTAAAGGCCAGAAGCGTCCGACATCCCAGACCCTTAGCACTTACATGCACTCTACATCTTTGACAGACTGTATAAGAATGTATGAGACGTCGTATCGATAATGGTACAGGTACACTACCAAAAATTATGGTGACACATGGTTTGAACAACACAAAAGACTGATGACTGGTTTTGAGCACATCATTCTGCATACGTCTTTGATTCGCTAGCCATCCCGGACATTACAACTTTTTAACCATTTTATCACATCAATGAAGATATACTCATCTTCCTACAATGGCAAACCATCATATTTTGTATCTCCGGAGCTACCATAAAATATTATTTTTCACTGCCCCCCTCCCCCTACAGTCCCTAACCATGCGACGTGCAAAGGCGAAAATCGGGAAACTGCACAGCGGACGGTCTTTTATTTCTCTACCCTGTCATACTATAAGGCCCGCTAGAACTCACCCCTGTTGTAACTGGAGCGTCCATGAAGTCTGGCCCGCCGTTTACCGACATACTGTTCCCACCGAATGACTTCACAGAATTCAGTACAGCCGCCATTTTGAACGTGATGCGAATGAACTCCGTGGAGTAGCTGGGGATCCGCGGAGCTCAGCCGGTATCACCGTGCGCGAGCGGCATCTAGCGGTTTTTTGATCATATTGCAGTACACACCTGTTTCAGTTTGAAGATGACGTAGAACATTTGAAACGATTATCAAATTCACAATTTATCGTGAGATTTACAATAAGCGAACCATCAAACACGGTCTTATGAAGAATTCTGTCAAAATCCTGCCTTTTTTTCTACGTTTACGATATTTCAAGTGCTGAACACTGTGAAAAACAGAGTTGGAAAAACATGAAGTGGTTTTGAAATCGAAAACGAAATTGAAAATACTTTCGAGAAGTTGCCAACCTAGCCGTATCAAAGGCCCAAATAGTGCTTCTACATTTTGAAGTTGAGTTAAGGATGCATACTTCATTTCCTAAATGAAGACATAGGGGGTTTCTGTTCGGATCTTATTTGGCGCGCGCGCACTCAAGTTTTTGGGGACAGCACGTGCATATGTTTTGACCACAACTAGACAACCACAGCAAAGCCCCAGTTTACGCACAACAATGCCAGAAGCCCACTTTACGTTATCGATCTAAAGTTATACTGGTAATAGGCAATCGTAGTAGGTGTAAATTATGCCACATCCAGTTTGAACGGCCAGCGGCCGGACTTCGCGCGCGTTTGACGTCACCAGTGGCGAGTTGCTAGGTAGCGCTGCGGGGGGCAATGATGCCAAGCAGGACGAGCCCAATCGCCGCTCTGGGGGTGGGCAGCGTATCGGTTACTGCGCAACACAAGAACGCCTTTTTCATTGAAAATTAGAGGCCCCTTCAGTCCTAATAAAACATCGTAAATGTAATAGATACGGATTGAAGCTAGTTTTGATGATATTTTGGTAATTTATTGCCCAAATTATTGTTGTTGATGGGGAGAAAAGACGACTTGGAAATCTTCCAGTTGGACCGGACACCCCTCTGGCGGTGAAAATTTCCCCGGTCCCAGCCTGGAGAATCCAAGATGGCGTCCGGATCTGAGTTGGAGTCCAGTCTAACGTCGATGGACTGGCTACCCCGCCTGAACGTCGGCGGCGCCATGAAGACCAGCGCCGTCGGCGGGCTCGGGGTCCAGGCCATCCGGAAATCACAGAACGCGCTGGACGGCGACGGGACAGCGGACGGAGGGGACGGGGGGGCCGGCGGCCGAGACGGCAAGCCGCCGTACAGCTACGCCAACCTCATCACATTCGCCATCAACTCCTCCCCCAAGAAGAAAATGACGCTCTCAGAAATCTACCAGTGGATCTGTGACAACTTCCCCTACTACAGAGACGCGGGAAACGGCTGGAAAGTACGTATCGGCCCTTCTGTCGGGGTGTTTTTCTGTCTTCTTCTTTCCCTAGTGATAGTCTGTCCCTCCCCGCCCACGCACTGTGGTCACGTCCAAAAGTTTGACACGCCTTCAATTATTAATTAATCTGTAAAAACCACTTGATGCGCTGTTGTCGTGTAAAACAACCTGCTACAGACAAACAACCGCATCAGTCCAGCAGTGAAGCCAGCGGAATTTTCCCTACAAATTCACAAGAGATCAAAGAAGAGATCCTTGAGTTTTCGTGTATTTTTCAATCAATCAGAAGTACTTTAGTAATTACCCTTGTCTCTCTGCCCCTCCCCCTAATTGCGTAATTATCTTCTGACAACAACAAAATTGACCTGACCTCTCAATTAGAACCACGTCTGATCCACATATTCGGACAATATGCGGTTATGAGAGATTTTGATTGATTTAAAATACAGTGGTGAGTCTATATACCCTACTAGTACTGTATTATGCAATGGAACCTCTAGATCTGAGTCTGAAGTGGATGAAAATGAGTTTGAACAGTTTTCATCAATCAGGTGTTCATACCTGTGTAAGACAACACACCTGTAACAGGTAGATAACCTGCAACATCTGGAAACAACAAAACAGATGTCATGAAAAAAATGGCCTTTATTTTTATAATGACATCAAAGTCATATTCAGTCAAAACTGCCCAAGAAGACCACTTGGAACGAATAAAATTTGGACTATATGGACAGGTGGTCACTACAGACAGGATTCTTAATACTTGTGTCAATGGGAAAAATTATCTAAGGGACCATCAAAAAGTAAAGAATGACCAGGTGGTCTTTATGTAAAGTTCAGTTGTACAGGTTTGACTGTAGATTATAATTCAGTCTATGTCCAAAACCACAGTTCAAAAGGTGGCAGTAACATGAAATCATTCATACTAATAATCATACTCATCTGTTAAAAACAGTTTGATTAAATATTCCAACACGTTGTATATGTGTATGCAATGTTAATTGTTATCTATTTATTTGTTTGTTTGTTATAACTCCCATCTCACGACAAATCACAGAATACTGTCAGTGGTGTCAAGTTTATTGTCGCATCCTTACAGCAGAGATCTGATTTGATTTTTTTTGTTCTTTATTTTTTCATCATCCAAATTGCATTTCAGAATTTGTGTTGTACATTAATTTTGCAGAATTTGGGGAACACAGACTCATTTGTTTAATTGGGTTGAAGTGATTACAGAGTGGAAAATTTTGTTTTAATTATGGGGATCATTTACATTACAGACGAGCTCATTAGCATAAATGATTGAGAGGGCGCCAATTCATTACGATGGGGATTAATGTCATATTCATGGCACACATAGTGAACAGTCAGGTATTACAAAAGCATTAGGCACATTTTTGTTTTTGTACCATTCTTTTTTCATGGATTTCAAAATTCCCCTAGCTTTCATATTTGGTAGGAACAAAATTTTAGGTCATGTATATATCACATATGAAGGTCAAAATCATTGTGTTTTCTTATTGATATTCAAAGGTTATTTTTTTAATTAGAGATAATCAGTGCCCAAATTTCTGTAATCTTCGAAAATTGCAGGTTTCTGTTATTTTATCAGTAATCTTGATCTTTTGCGTGTAAATTACAGGTTACACACTTACAGGTGGTGATTTCATGCCCTGAAAATACACGTAATATGGGTGCAAATCATGACTTGTTTTTGCTTAATTTGCACTGTGAATAATATAACACTGACATATTTTGTCATTAGTACATGCAAATGTTGCCTTGATTAGAGTCACTTCTCTTCTTTCAGAAAGAAATGATTGTCACCAAAAGACTTCAGTAATTACTAATTCCTTTATTTTCATACTTGTAAGCTTATAAGGCTAATCTCCCAGTGTTTAAACATTCAATAAAAACATATATATTCCACAAAAAGATACATGTACATGTACTAGTACATACATTTACAACAAAGTTCTAATGTATCTGTCTGAGCTTCAATCAAAGCAAACTATTGTATCCTCTCTACCCACATTTTTTCTGTCCTGATTTTTAGGACCAAGGATTACTGATTGCATCAATTCAAGTCAACATTCATAATCCGATATCATGTTACTTATTAGTGTCCTTATCTATCCTAATCAAACAACCTTTGTGTAGACAGGACAAGAGTGTTGTACAACATAACAAGGAGAGTGGCCAGGAGTGCTGATTGATTGTTTGTGTCTGTTTCTTGCAGAACTCCATAAGACACAACCTGTCCTTAAATAAATGCTTCCTGAAGGTTCCAAGGTCGAAGGACGACCCAGGAAAAGTAAGTAGCTTTCTTAAGAATATCGTCTTATATTATTAAATCTAAGTCTATTCTATGAACATTCATGTACTTTCACATTCCATCTGTTAAGGGGCAAGTTTGAGTCATAGAGCTGCTTTTACTGATTTTTTAAGAATATATGTTTGATTTAAAGAGTTTTCTACTGTATGACATACAACCAGGACTGCCCATGCTGGTACTGTAGCCTCAGGATATTTAAATTAAAAAAGCAAGGTTACGAGCTTTTTCTTTAATACAGCCTGAGGATAGTTGGCCGGCCATAGTCCAGTCACTGGGTTATCACAGGATATTGAACTACATTATGACTAAAAATATCACGTATCCATGTCTGTAGGGTAATATGCTACCGGCCTTTTCACAGATCACTAGTTAGTAGCTCCTTTAATTTTGTTAGTATCTTTATCACGTTATACTGTAGAAATATTAGTTGAGTTTAAATTTTGCTTTAGAGATTTAGAATTTCTAGTGTCAGATTTTTAATCTAAAGTGTGTACTGAGAGCGTTTGTGGAGAAAAAAACCCTGCATGGCCACATGTAGCCTTGACCCCAGGTAACCCTGTCTGTGGACCACATGTGTCCAACCTTGGGTCTGACACAGGCTGCTTTATGAGCTCCTGTACAGAAAGTGACTTCTAACACTACCGACAGGAGTTATGAGTGGGAGTGACATTGTGTGCAGCTATAGATCCATATCATCCTCATTAATAATTCATGTAGGAAGTATGATATATATGAAGATGAATTATGCATCTGCAATTACACACATTCTGAATCTGAATTAGAAAAATGCTGTTCAGTGTACCGACACCGGAGGCTGGTTATATGATATGAAATGACATGTCAATGTAAAAAACATGTCATTTTTGGCACTAAATGGATAAGCCTAACATGTATCCTAGATGAAAGGATTCTGCCATATTTTATTACAATGAATTTCAAGGTATACTCCTCAAATTTGGTTTTATAGCATTTTCACTTGTTGATACTTGTATCAGACTTTATCCGCAAGCTAACCAACATCTTTCGCACCGTTACAACCCCTCGGCAAGACAGCCAGAGCCACAGAGCTACGTAGGACCCATACCTTTGTCCCGGGATGAAAATTTGCTTCTTGGGACGGGCAAAAATGCCCTATGTCCAAAAGATGTGAGCTTCATGACAAAAAACTGATGAAAATGTATTTTCATAAGTTTAAAAGGAGATATTTAAGAACAAAAATCAACAACATGAGGTCCCCCAAACAATGAATTTGGCAGAAAAAGATTAAAGCTGGAGACAATTTTCTAGAATAATGATGGAATGTTTTCCCCTGTTTCCAGGGCTCCTATTGGGCGATAGACAACAATCCACAGGAGGACCCGATCCCTGCCAGACAAAAGCCTCGCAAGAGGAGGTCCAGTGATAGGGTGAGTACCGCAACACACACTCATGTATGCACACACATGTATGCACACACACACACACATGCACATTCACACACATGCATGAAATCATGCACACACACATATATACACAAACTGGAACAGTCCTACCTGATCGAAAATTCTACTCTACTCTACTCTACTCTACTCTACTCTACTCTACTCTACTCTACTCTACTCTACTCTACTCTACTCTACTCTACTCTACTCTACTCTACTCTACATACATACATACATTCTCATTACAGGCTCATGCACATACGTCACACGCACATACAGTCAAACCTGTATTAGCGGTCACCTTTGCATAGCGGCCACCTGCCCATAGTGGTCACTTTTTGTCGGTCCCTTGGATTTTCCCCATTGACATAAGCATTAAGAATTAGGCTATAGCGGCCACCTGTCCAACGCGGTCGCGGCCAGACGATTTTCGGTCCCGCGAGTACAGTAACACTGCCGATAACGGGCAATGTGCGCCGGTAGAAGCCGCATCGCCACCACACGCCGGGTTCAAAATCTTCATTCTTTTATGCAGTTATCAAGTTTATATGAACTCAACTTGACAAGATAATAATGATAAAGAAAACAAGAATGTTTTATCTTTGTTAGATTATCCATGGTTTGACGCGAACTGAAGTATTTCTTCACATGGCTTGCGTTTGTACATCGTAGCATATTTGACTATTTCTGTGCATTTGGACTGGGCAAAAATTACGGTAGTTTTTGGAAAATACAGCCCGCACATGTATCTGATGCGCTAAGTTCGCGAATTGTTTCAATGTCGGCCCAATATTTCCGTTTTCCCCGGGAATTCATCCGAAAATGTGCCCAAACACGATTTTCAGAATGGCGGAGCAGCATAAAGGTCATCGGAAGACACCACTGTTACGGAGGTATAGTGTGTTAAATTTATTTTGCTGCAAACTATTACTGAGGATAATTACTTAGCCAAAAGCCTCAACCTAAATATGGATAACATTACTATGATGTAAAATTTGGGTTGTTGCAATTTTCTTAAAAGAAAAAAAGCTCTCAAAAGAGCGACCTTCCTCTCATTACCCTATTAGCATAATGGTAGAAGCCGATCATGACAAGCAAACAACAACAGACAAGGAAAATTGTCGCCACGATTTTATGTTTGAAAACGGTCGAAAACTAACAGTAAGTGGCAACTGAGCAACACATATTTTGTTCTTAACTAACTAGGTGGCATTTTGCTGCGAAGGACTTAGTTTCATATGATTAAAACTCGTTGGTGACGCGTGTGCCGGCAGCGAAGCAGTCGCGAATGATCAAGATGCTGGTCTGTTCAGACATGAAGCTCGGGCAAGCCATTGATTTTGGAGTTGACAGATACAATAATTCTTTTTGCAAGCCCATAATAGAAGTAAAAGAACAACAATCGAATTTCTAAAATGTGCCTTACCTATGTTAATGTTTACATGTGTACTGTACGGTGAATAAAAAAATGTATCTCAGTGGGTACTGAAAACATGTGTCACTCGTGGTCAATTAATCAACATTTTCTCCATAGCGGCCACCTGTCCTTAGCGGCCAGTTTTGGCCAGTCCCTTGAGTGACCGCTATAGACAGGTTTGACTGTACTCTGAGTGACTCACTCATTTGCACATTCGCAAACACAAACATCCCTACCAGACATGAGTCTAGACATGAGTCACATAAACACTCAAACATGCGTATTAAGGAAAATATGATTTGACATTGGGCTCTGATCCTAGCAGATTTTTGTCACAATACTGCAGGTGTCTCTTAGCTTGTTGGTAAGCATGTACATTTGTATACGTAATGCCAGGGCCTCAACAAGAAAACCTTGACATTTGCTAAGATTCAAGGTGCAAGTTATCAATGAATACCTTTAGTTACCTCAAAAGACTACAGAGACAAATTTTTTCAATCATTGATTGTTTTTGTTTATATGGCAGCCCTACAGCCCTGAGGAGAGCCTCCACAGTTCCAACAGTAGCGGCAGTCTGGGCATGTCCGGACCCACGCTGGCAGCTCTGAACTATGGACAGGCGGCCATTCCTCAGGTACAGTTAGTAGTAACCTGGTTTATTATTATACATCATACATACACAGTAAAATGCACATTTGTTGCCCAAGGAATAGATTGCGGTGTACTGTTTGATTGTACACACTTACTACACAAACTGTATACAGACCTACTGATTTTGTAGAGGGATTAAGAAGAGTGTATAGGAAGGGGCTTCCATGTGAAGTCTAACAAAGAGTATGGCCCTACTGCATTTGTCATGAAGATGCATAAAAAAGAATGACTGGGCATCCCCTCGCCAGGGATAGCCCTACATGTTCTATCACCCTTTTTATTTGATCCGATGCCCCTGTGTTAGGGTTTGGGGTTTAAGGGGTTGGGGGTGATGGAACATAGGTGTTTTACCCATCTTGATACGTAAATCTTGATACGTGATCAAAGAAAGTTGGTAAGAGAGGACCTGACACAGACAATGAATGATAACCTTGGAAAAGCTCCACGGCACCTGTACATTAAGTGCATATCCTTTACAGATAATCGAGCCCAAGGCAGGCTGGGTGGACAACAACCCGGCGTTCGAAGACCTCAGCGCTTCGTTCCGAAGCCTCTACAAACAGGTGTTCGAACAGTCGGGATCGGGACAGCTCTCCACATGTGAGGACATTTATATATATATATAATGCATATATATATATATATATATATATATATATATATATATATATATATATATATATATATATATATATATATATATAGCTTATCAACATTTTGTTGCACTAACAGGGCTTAAAATACTGGGTTCATACTTTTTGTATGCACTTTAATGCACATTATGCACTTTTTTGCTCTCACAATTGGAGCTGTGCACCTAATTTTAGACTGTGTGCACCGTTGCATCTAGATATTTGTGTAGAGTTATGTACTTAAAGGCACTGTTGAACACTGGTATACAGTATATTCTTGACATTTAAGTGATAAAACCTTTGTTGCGTTATATGTTTGAACTTTTGAAGTCAGCAATAGAATTCAAGCTCTGATGTCTGAACTAAAGGAAAATCTTTCAGCACATCAGCTTGTCTGTAAAATGATTTTAGTCCCTGCAGGAATTTTCTTCAACAATGACTCATAGTTGGTGTATCTTGTGATTTTCAGCGTCATCCAGTGGCATGACGACCCTAGGAACAGTTGCCACTAGCAACCGGTCGACACCCGGCAACTCAGCTGTGTTCAGTAAACCAACACCGACGCCACAGGCTCTGGCCGCATCACTAACAGCTTCCAATATAGGTGAGGTTTCATTGGAGGGAAATACAGTACTTGTAGATTCTGCTTACAGATACAGATGCTGCTTGAAGACTCAGACTTGAAAATAAGTTACTGTAAATGCAGAAACATTCGCAGTAGTTTTATGTATGTTGGTTGTTTCTCGCGGTAAGCTCTTTGCCACAAAATTAAAACCACCACATAATTTTTTGGCCCTCCTACCCCCTTGTCTACTATTGTCTTGAACGTGAACTTAAAACCACAGCGAACACTCAATTTTCTCCCTACCATGAAATTAAAACCACACAAACTTAAATGCGTTTACAGCACCCAAACAGTATCACAAAACCAGAGAAGGATGAAATTTTCAACTGATTCATAACAGTCTGGAATCCTTTTGTTTCGTAAGTCATCTTATCATTGTCATCTGTGGTGATATTGATTGGTAACTGTTTCCATGGTCACTGTTTCCATGGTTACAGCTGGAGACTGGTTGACGAGTCTGGACCTGTTGAAGGAGAGCTGTCGTCTGGCGGGGAGTTACAACTGGGGCGACATCGACATGTCACAGTTTCAAGGTATGCAGGGTGAGCTTTTTTTACATGGAGGGAGGTTTTATAAGAAAGGGGGGTCTTCCTTGGGAGGGGGTCTTCCCAGAGAGGGGGTCTTCCCAGTGAGGGGGGTCTTCAGCCAGTAAGGTAGTAACTGTACAGTTGAATTAAAACTGTCATCTTGCTTGGAGTTGCCACTAGACATTGTATAGACATGTCACAGTTTTAAGGTAAAACAAAGACACATTTTGTTTGGTAATGTGTTTAACTGTAACATCAAGATGAATTTATAGAGATACACATTTTATGTTATGTTAGACTTTACATTGACATCAACATTCATGTATGAACGTGTTTCCCCCGGGTCTAATGGAGAGTATGACACGAGCTGACCTGAATAACTGGTGTCTGGACCTGTAACAGTTCTCTAAGTTCTCTTTTACACATGTTCACACTAGTACATGTACATACATGTAATTCAAGATCACACAGACAACTTTTTAACATCTGTTACAGGTCTAATGGAGAGTATGAAGCAGGCAGATCTGAATAACTGGTGTCTGGACCCATCACAGTTCTCCGATCTCTGTTCGTCTCTCAGCCGATTCTTCAACCAAACCGGCATCGCTCAGGTGAGGCTTTTGAACCCAATCACAGGATAAAAGTTTTCAGGCTTTTCTCGTTTTACCAACAACAGTTGAGTATTGGATAGAACTTACATTTTAACTCTCATTGTTCTTTAATTTGCAGGCTGCCTCGACCAGACTTCACGATGGTGGAAACGACCCGTTAGGAGCCAGTAAGGCCAGTAATGCCAGCAGTTACGGTTCCAGTCATCACAGGTTAGTAGTATGATATATCAAGTCTCTGATACCCTACCTGTATCCTACGGGACATGGCAGGATGGAAAACATCTTTCATACAGCTTGAAATCTGCTGCACAATCTTGACTTTGTGGATATAATCCTCTGGAGACCATAAAGTTGATGCAAGTGTGCGACAAAATCAACTAATTCAAAGACTAAGTCTTGATGTGCTTGTTATCTCCATAAAAAATGGAGATATAGTTTTGGGTGTGTCTGTCTGTCTGTGTTTCCGCTCTACTGTAGTGAGCATAAGATAATAGGACCGTCAATATTGCAACATGTGTAAGTTAGATAAAGGTGTTCTTGACCAAGCATATATTATGTAAATGTGTAAGTCATTTGCATAAACAGAATAGTTCATGGAGATACGAGGTCTCCGAACTCTTGTTTCTTGTCTGGGGGTTCATTGAGCTAAACTGGTTTGATATCTCTTACAGTGTTAGAGATCAAACTTGGCTGCGAGCACATGTCAAATAGCCTTCAGTCAGGAGTGTTGTACTTGTTGAGAATATGTAACCTTAGTATGTTAAACCAGTGCAATACGTGTGTGTGTGTGTGTGTGTGTGTGTGTGTGTGTGTGTGTGTGTGCGTGAACAGCATCACTCAAGATCTTTGATCTCTAATGTATTCAGTATGTTGGTAGGTGTTGGCGAAATAAAGAAATGAGACGCTGGCAGCTTTCCATTTTAGTGTAGCTGAACCTCTGGTTTTGACATCTCGTGTTCTGAACATGTTCTGGTCATGATTTACAGTGGTAGCCTGGGCAACCGGACGTCGATGACCGGCTCCATGCACCTCTCCGGGAACCACCTGAGCGTGATGAACGCCAGCGGGAGCACGTCGTCCCTCGGGTCCCACCACAGCGTCAGCCCACGGGCACACCCACGGCCACAGCACCCCATCCCCGTGGAGTCTGCGGCCTCACAGTTCACTAACGATGATATAGAGGACGATTTTAATTGGGACTCGCTAGTGTAGATTGAAGGTTTTTAATTAGTATCTGTTTGTGAGTAAAACAGCGTGATGAAAAACTCAACTCGACACAAAAAAATGTAGGCTCATCTTTAACCTGAGTCACATGTCTGAAGTCATGTGACTTTGGTAGTGGGTCATTTTTCCGGATGAAGGCTGGAATGACAGCAGAAAATTTGAGAGGTAACCTTTGACCCTTTTCTGGAGTCATGTGACTGAGGTCACGTGACTTTGCTAACGGGTCACTCTTTCGGAAGACGGCTAGAGTGACAGCCCAAAATTTTTTAAGCCTGATTTCTTTGTGTGTCGGATCAGTGTTGAGTTTCTCATTATTGTGAGGTTTTATCAACATCTCTCCATTACATTAACCCTTGGCATGCTAACCTCCCAGAGCACCAGCACCTGCCTGGTAGATGGGTGCACCCTTAGCTGGCTAAAGGTTAAACTCCAGTATGTTTATCAAGGCTCTTCTCTCTCAAATGTTTTTTTATTTCTTTTTCTCATCTCAACATTGTAATCTTACTTATGTTGTATCCTCCCTTCTCCCAATTTGAAATTAGATTTTAAATCTTTTTAAAGTGAAATCATTTCATCAAATGCTACTGTCTTAAGTGTAGGAAAGTTCTCAAGCTACTGATAGAAGCTGTGTAGGTATGGACTAAATAGACAGGATAGACTTGAAAGGTAAATTTGCTGGGTCACAAAGTGGATAGTTGTACCGGTTAGGTATTCTTGGTAGTTATCTAGATAGGGAGACGAATTACATGTAGCTCAACTTATGGAGTATCCATAAGACTCTCTGCCACTTAATCCATGCATCCTCATCCATAACAACACACCAGCTCAGAGCAATGTTAGCAGGCAAGGCGTTCTTACTGACATCTAATGGGAAAACAGCATAACACTTTAAGAATGACTGAGACAATCAGGTGATTTTGTGGCCACTTGGGATAGGGATTTGAAGATAAATCCAAGAATCGGGCCAATAGAAGATGTGCAATATAGGAAAACCACTGTTTCTGTTTCAGTAGCAAAAGAACTTGGCTTCCTTATAAGAACTTAGGACATTGCTTAGAGACTGGGTTAGGGGACACGTAAAAATGGTAAGTCTTACGACAGGTGAAACGTCTTACTTATATTAAGTAAGTCAAGTCTTAGGACAGGTGAAACATCTTGGCAGGGCTTTAGACTCTTTCAACTAGCCGTTACCTGCAAAAACCTGCAGGTAGTCAGAAGTACAATAATATTGATGAATTTGAGTGCAAAATTAGTTCTAGTGTTGTAAAATCAAAGTGATGTCAAAGTACTGTACCAGGTTATGTTTTACGCTTTTCTTGACTACCTAAGTAACAGGCGTGCATTTTTGTGTCCTTAACAATAATTCTATCCTTTCTGTTCCCCTGATAAACCTACGGGAGATGTGGAGAGATGAGATGTGGACAATATTGTACATAAGAGCCCAGTCAGACCTGTCTACAGTGTACTGGTGTGTCATGTAGCTGTCTGTATACATCCATGAGGTGGTCACAACATGAAATATCCCATAAACTTCTCCATATATTACATACAATACGTACATCAATACATACACACACACACTCACATAGGTTACACATGAACTGTCCAGTGCGTGGTGCTCATAGGGTCAGAGAGACTTCTGTGTTTCTAACTGTCTGCAGAGAAATATTGCTGTCAGTATAGAAGGACTGAGAAATGAAAGGACCAAGATGCTACATCTAATTTATCATGGCTACCTTACTGGTAACGTTGCGATATCTTTGGCTGCAACTGTCAAGCACTGTTGGAACTAAATGAAGTATTGTCTCTGTAATAATTGTGAAATTAAAAGTTTTAAGATGTTTGCTATGAAAAAATTCTATCCAGGGTATGTTCCTTGTAACAAAAATGTGTTTTCTTTGGTGTTTGGTAAGAAATGGTCTACATTTTCTTGACAGTTTTTTGTAAATTACGAGAGCATGTTTTCTTCTTTCAACACAAGAACCATGATTGTCCTCAAGAATGATGCTGTTACTCTGCTGTAACAGCCGTATTTCCTCTGCCTGGTCCTGTTGGAAACACAGCCGTCACTCGTACATGTACATGTCAGTCTGTCCTCGGTGAAAAGTACTTCAATCTCTGTAATTATAGTAAACAACTTGTGATCACCTCCTTCTCTACCTACAACACGTCAGCATACACTCGTCACTGCGAATTTGTCAAGATGCCAGAAATTCAAATTATTGAATATTCCAAATATCTCTAAAAATATATACATTATAACAGATATGAAGAAAATTCTAATTTAGTGAGAAGCAACGTCTTTCAAATAATGTGAAAGTTTACTCTACAATCCAGTATGACTTGAAATAAGGGGTTTCTAATCTAAGACGATACCCCAAAAATTAGAAAGGTCACTTCTCAAATTCCAGGTGACGTTCCACATATCAGACACTGTGTGTTTGTAACTTTATAGTGATACCTTAGAATTACGAAGGTCTGTAAGATAAATGCTGTGTTGATGTTCGTGTCTGGTAGTTTTTCTTAAGAAATTTTTATATTGTGTGTTAAAGGCATACAATCTGTCTATGCCACTGTAGTTGAAATTGTACAGTGATACAAGGTTCTGCATGAAGAGTCATAATAACACAATCAGGACATATAACAATCATCATGTGTTAGTGAAAAAACAATACGTATCTACACTGCATGTGCTGTAAGTGTAACCTAGGCAACTGTAACCTAGGCAACAGTAACCATTGCAACCGTAACCTGGGCAACTGTAGCCAAGGCAACCACTGTTCACCCCAGTGTCATCTGTCTAAGGCAACACTGCTTACTTTGAATTTGGGAAGGCAGCGGAAAGTTGGAACTCTTAAAAAAAAGGTGAAAGTTACATGTCTCTGTAATCATACATGTTTTGACACAAATGAAGGCACCAAAATGTAGAGGAAGACTTTGTTCTTTTGGACATTACAATAGGTTTGCTGTACGTGCTGCAACAAGTTGAAAAATCAGACTTCCAACATGGACTACGTTTTCCAAATCTAAAGTGAAAGGTGTTGAACTGTGAACTGCTTTACTTGTTGATTGACTTCACACACTGGAGGCAGGTTTACAAAAGGATGGACTCGCCCCTGTGGAAATGACTGATAGGTGCTTCATGAAATCCTGTAAACCCCCACCTCCCATCGACGGTTTGCCCCCGTCATCAAGGGACCAATCATTAACTAGCACAGTTGGTGGGCCACGGCGTGAGGTAGTGTTCTTTTGCTGTAATGAGACAAAGAAGTCTCACAAGGGGTATGTATAACTGATGAATTCTGCAACGGAGACGAAAGTATAGTCAAACACAGTATGGCTTACTTTCATGTGCAAAACACAGTCAATATGATTTTGTTTGGGGTAAAGGTAGAGTTTTGCAACTGCGGCAGATTGCAGGTAGTAAGGAGTTGTAAGATGACAAAAGACTTGAACCGTCTAGCACACGACCTTGGGATTTTTGACCTTGTAGTCTGTAAGGAGAGAGAACATATCAAGTATCATGCAATATGTGCCGACTGGCAATGTGGACCGAGTGAACATCACTGGTTGCTTGAAATTTGGAAGGACATGAAATTTAAAATCTCTAACAAAAGTCCATTATCTTTCCGTGTCCCTAATTTACAACAAAAAGATACTAGAGCTGCATGCTTTTCCAAGCAAAATTGTAAAACATCTTTTGAAATTTTGAAGATGGTTATCCAGATTTCAATTGACCAGTGTTGAAAACTCTCTAGTCATGGAATGTGTGAAAATAAGATTCAAGAAAAAATTGTACAATGTAACTATTTGTGGTCTGGTAGGAAAAAACACATTACTAGCAACTATAGTATTGGACTATTGTGTATTTCTATAAAGAAAACGTAGTTTCCTAAAATCTTGAAAACATCCCTGTAAATTTTTATGCAATGTATTATATTTGCCATTTTACTTATTGTTCCATGTGGACATTAAAAACTTCTAAATATTGGCAACTGTGTGAGGATTTTTTTGTATTTATTGCAATATTGAGATATTGAGGATTGACATAACAGGTGACTATCACCTTTTGAAGATATCAACACAGAAACCAGACTGTAACTTAAGGTTTGATTCACTAACACCTGCAGGAAGCACCCCTACTCTTGTCGATAAGTGTTAGTAACAACACATTAGTAAAAATCTCTAATTTTAAGTGGCTCAATAAATGAGGGAAAGAAAGGGATTTAATAATGATAAAATGTTGGAAAGCCCTGTTTACTAGGTCTTTAGTTTTGTCTTAATTCGAAGTACATGATTAGACTTTAAATTACATTGTGATTAAGTAAAGATGTTCCACCTGTCTCTACCAGTCACAAAATTGTCCCCAGTGTGATCGAAAAATACATCAATCATTCAATTGGTCCTTTATCAATGAGTTGGCAACGAGGCTGAATTGAAGCTACTGCCACATGGCTGCACCTCTATCATGCACCACTTGTTTAAGTTAAGTGTTGAAATCCACAATGTACATATCCATGAGTTGTAAGACTTCTAACGTACAAAAAGTATATTTCTCTACCCATCAGAACCCACAATCTTCTCCAGAATTGCGTTTGCAACATCCATGGTTTCGTCCTGCACAAGAACTATGTCAAAAGCCTCAGTAAAGTCCTGCAGTCTCTCCAAGTGTCTGTTCAGGTACCCAATGGTGAGGATCTGGTCCATTTGAGGAACTCCTTCTGCCATCTGAAGATCGTTCAGCGAATCTCCTAGAAGAATCACGTTTGTCCGTTGTTTTTCCTTTGAGAAGTAGGTGTCGTCTGGAAGAACGCTCCTGTTCTTGTTACAGATGTGTATCAAAGGGTCGCTGAACCCGACGACCTTTCCTGCATCATCGAAGGTCATGAAGTTGGAGACGACGTGACAGTTGGGGAACGTCAGGCCGTGTTTTTCAAATATCTCGTGGATGACATCGCCGAGACCGGCGGAAAAGATGAGCAGAGGAACGTCGTTTTTGTGCAGCACGCTCATGAAAACGTCGCAGACGTCACGCAACTGGGTGTCGCTTTCCCGAACGATCGCGCGGACCGCTTGTCGACTGAGATCAGACGCAAGAAAGATATCATGGATCTTGTTCCAGAACTCGACCATGAGCGGGATCTTCTCCTGCAGAGGCAGGGTGGCGGAGATCTCCCGGGGGTAGTAGTACCGCCAGATCTCGCTCGTTTTCCTCTGGTTCGACTCGGAGATGAAGCGAGAATCCTTCACGAGGTCGTGGGTCATCGGGAGGCGGACACCGTTGTGGGTGGAGCGGCTCAGCGTGTGGTCGAAGTCACTGATCACCTGCAGCTTTTCCCTACCCCCAGCCACCATGTTCCCAAGCACCTGTTGAGATAGGTTATTAAAATTTCAGGTACAGACTGGCCCATGGTAAAGAGCACATACAACAACAGTGAGAATATGAAATATGAAAAAAATCTTCATAAATATCTTCTATATACACAAATACAAAATTGGGATGATCTCTAACAACCACCATCTAAACAATTCTTGTTTGAAATTAAGTCCAACACACACACACAAGTTGACGCACATGTACACACACACATACACACACACACACACACACAAACACACACACACACACACACATAAACACACGTACACACACTTCTTGGCGGTAAGAAAGAACTAACAAACCTGTTCCACGTGTCCTACATCCCTGATATGAACGTGGTCACCTTGAGTGACTTGTAGCGAGGCCAGGACCCCAGTACTGCGTGTCGTACTCGCAGCCCTAACAGCAGGCAGCTGTACCCAGCGACTGGCATGTCTGTGCAGTTGTGTTGACCGTGTACTAGTAAGGTGACAAAGTACGACTTTCCTGCACAACTGTCTGGTCCACATCTTGTGTAAGCCGCCTGCAATATGGAAATAATGTTGTCATTAGATTAGTGTTCCTTGGTGCAAATTGCTTTATTAGAATATCCTTTCAGTATAGGGCATGTGTCTAGGGCGAAAGGCACTCTTGCACACACAATCCTTCAGGGAAAAGCGGAGGGTGCGCGGCCGCGGGGACGTCCCCGTCGGTCGTGGATCACAGATCTAAAGGAGTGGACCGGTCATAATAGCCAACCAGATGACCAGACTGGCGGAAGACCACTAGCAGTGGAGAGCTTTCACTGAGAGCCATGCTGCCCTGACGGCTGACTAAGCTATGGGAGAGATCATCATCATCATCATTATCATATAACGTTGCCAATCAATATTTTTGGAGAACTGAAGACAAACAAAAAAATCTTACCTACCCTTAATTTGTTTGAAGAGTATATCTATAAATCCACAAGTTCGAAATAATCTCCAACATCAGAATTTAGATATACAAATATAGTCGAAACCTCATTACATCTGCTTGGAGATCTGGGAATTTGTGTTAGGAACGGAGGGGGCGTGGCTTCATTGGATTTGCACACAATTGTAAACTCAAAAGTTCAAAACGAAGTTTTGAAAATGCCTACAAGATAAAATTTCAAACAGCGAATTCGTTCAAAACCACGTACGTTTCATGTGTATGTATCATACCTAATGTTATGTGAAGGCTAAATGCCCCCCTCCCCACGTTTAGTTTCGCTGCTCTGAAAATTCTAACCCTGCTTTTGTCGTTATCTTAAGTTATGCAAAATCTTAACCTCGCAGCCTTACATGCGGTGCAACAGTGTTTTGAGACAGTTTTACAGCATTTTACAGCTTCTCAAGCGATTTGAAATTGTTCGAAATTCATAATCGACTTACTCTACCGAGTTCCGCCCTCCACCTGCAACACGCCTTACTTCCGCTAGAAGTCACTTCTACCCTAGCCGGCCCTGTGTGTCGAGTTCAATCCTATAGCGCCTCTTGCGGGGAGAGACGAAGTGCAGGCTACCATATATAACGTTACAGATCGTTCGTTGTTATTCTACTAAGGCACTAGTATCGAAAGTCACGAAGAAATACAGGAATACTGAATATAGCATCACATATTATGTTCTGAACCAAAGCTCTTATGGCCCAATAAGCGCCAGTTCCAGTCATGATTTCTTGTATCTTTCTTTAGTCTAGATTTTTATATTGAGAAAATGTAAGGACTTAAATTTTCATACTGCATATGCTTCTTTAAACGTACCACCAAAGAGGTTATAGGCAGAAAAATCTCCTTGGTACCAGTCAGAAAGGGAAGGAAACAACATTCAGTGCATCAATTATCAACATTATTTCTTTTATTTGGCAGACAATTTACAATCATAGACAATCTTCCTGCAGCATTTTTCACAGCAACCATCTTCTACATAGCAATTATTTCATCAGACATACAATATGTATATGTAAACAGTCATCCTCGGATTACAATGGACAACCAAGATGTACAAAACAAGATACAAAACAGCAACTATTCGTTTGTATGTAAAAAAAGAATTCAAATTCAAATCTTACAAAATACGTATTTATCATGAATGATCATTTGATTTACGGACTTGAAATTGCCAAAAGCTCACAAGATACTAGTACCCAAAATAAGGTAGAAAAAAGTATTTTAAAAAATGAGTTTTACCAAGGAGGTTAAAATAGTTTTAACCTCCTCGGTTTTACACAGTTAGTAGTATTTGGGGGAGTATCAGCCAAAATGAATAGGCCAAATTTCTGATTCCTAGCCACAGCTGATTATAAGATCTTCGGAATCTTGCACGGTTGTCAACACATATTTTCACACCTACATAGAAACATACAATATTGATATGTGAAAGGAAGGCAGCATAAAGGATTGATGGAATACAATGTATGACAGTAATACATTGTATTAGCCACCCTCCTCCAGCAAGGTCGAATCACTTGGCAACAAAGCCTCAAGAATCGACCCTGCTCTTTTGTCCAAAGGTTTTAGTTTTGGTGACATTACTGACAGTTGCTCATAACTGATTAATGAGCAAGCCTAATTTGGCTGTTTTGAACTCAAAGTAGCGATGTAATATGTAACCTGATTGGATGATAGCTTCCGAGTAACCTTTGCAGTTTTTCACAAGATGAGCTTGTGCCAATCCTCTGATTGGCTGAAAGCTATAGTTGGTGGTGGCGTCACCAAAACCTAAGACCTCGGGCCGAAAGAGTAGGGTCCATTCTGGAGGCTTTGTTGCCGAGCGATTTGACTCTGCTAAAGGAGGGTGATATTAGGAAACACTGTTTCATCCATTGCTTCTCATGTTTACTGAGGCACTGCACTACAGCAGGCAACACTCTGGAGCATTCTGAACTCGGGAAGGCTCTATGGGCTGGGCCATGGGATTATCTAACAAATAGATGTGCAGACGAATATATGTATGGAATTTACATACATTATGAAAAAAACACTTTATCATTAAGTGAGGTAATCTATTTCAAATGATATCTTAAATTTTACTGCCGGCATCCAGTAATGTGTTGAAATGTTGGGGTTCCAGAATAGTGCTCTTAAAAATTCTAGAATGAGCTGACAGTTTCACATGAGTGATATGTTGTTTCTTTGAAATATAGAAAATCTGACAAAGTTCATCTTCAAATACACCTTCATCCCAAGGATTTAGGGGTGATCTAGAAGAAGCAAAGTTAAAGAAAGACAATGCAACAACATATACATGCAACTACAATCTTTTCATTTTTTAAGTGTAGCTGCATCTTGGATGATTAAAATACAAGTCTATCAATGATTACTTTCCAGCCCTGAGCTTTTCAGGAACCCAAATTATAAAAAAAATATCTTAAAAATAAAGATATAAGAAGAAATCATCCTACATCTATCAAATTTCACTGCATGACAACACAAAAGATTATTGATATACGGTACATCAGGGCCCCTTGAATTAACTATCCCTGAACACATGTACAGCCGCGGGGCATCTGGCACATTTGATTCACCTCTAGAGTTACATCTCCACAAAGCCATGTGACTGAAATAAGTGGTTTCGGTTCGCTAAAAAAAGTTGCGTAAGTCTGTTTCTTCTGAGGCAAAGTTGAAGTGTAATTTCCAACACAAAAATTGGACATAAAGGGGGCCCCTATACACTTGCTGCAACTTATGATTGCACTGCTCACCAAGACTGGGGATGAACTGTAAAAAATTTGGGTAAGTGTCAGAAATAATAGTTCAACTTTGCTTCAGACTGACTTTTACCGAGAACATACTGATGAACTTTCAAGTCCTTTTCTTGACAGTGATTTTCACATGTTTCTCTAGAAGTTGGCCTTTAACCCCTAGAGGTTGCCTTTGAACTCTAGAGGTTGGCCTTTAACCACTAGAATTTGCCATTGAACCACTAGAAGTTACCCTTGAACCCTAGAAGTTGGCCTTGAACCCCAAGGAGTTGGCCTTGAAACCCTAGAAGTTGACCTTGAACCCCTAGAAGTTGCCATTGAAACCCTAGAAGTTGGCCTTGAACCCCTGTATGAAGGGCAGCCCAGTGCCGACCCGCTGCATGTAGTCCAGGTACTGCTCCCCGAAGAAGTTCAGCAGGGTGACCTCCTCGTCTTCTACTCGCTCTCGGAAGAAATGCCAGGAAGCCCAGGTGTAGCCGACAACGCACACAGGGTTACATAGTAGCACCTGGAAATAACAATAAAACAGTTAGTGCCAGGAGGACAATGGTTACAGATGGCAAACATCACCCCAGAGCCCTTAACCCATACTGCATTGCGACCCTTTCAGTCTCACATGCAATAAAGGCAGCACTGAAGCAGTGTGACAATGCTGCAATGCATACATTAGTAACTGCAGATACAGACACACACAGAAACACTCACTAGCACACACACACACAAACACACACAAACACACACTAGCACACACACACACTCATTTACACATGTACAGACACGCACACACACATGCACACACACACTCTCTCTCTCTCTCTCAGACACACACACTCACACACACTCACCAACACACACATTCACCAACACACACACACACACAGACAGACAAGCTCCTCTTTTGGAATACAGTATTGTAATCATCCCTACCTGTGTGCCTAAACTCCAGTAGAACCACCCCACATACGCAGGATGTCTGCACAGCTGATAAACACACACACACTCTCTCTCTCTCTCTCTCTCTCTCTCTTACACAAACTCGATACACGCACTCTCACAGACAAGCTACCCCCTAGGAGTACCCTAGTAGTACAGTAATCCTCCCTACCTGTGTGCCTAAACTCCAGTAGAACCACCCCACGTAGGCAGGATGTCTGCACAGCTGGTACACCCCGTGGGTCACCAGCATATGGCTGTCCACCTTTTTACTCTGCACGATGTGGTTGAAGTTGGACTTGGCCGTCAACATGGCCACTTTCCGCAGTAACTCGCCCCCCACAACCAGCAGCAGGCCGGCGTAGTGCAGGAATGGCAGCTGTTTCATGTCTGTAGAGGAAAGGGGAAAACATCATCAAGTTGGTAAGTCACTGGATAACAAAGTTCTTTGTTCACAACCAATGAGTTAATATCGTCTGAGTGATACATGTATCCCTAACAGGGAGTTTGCAGACCACGAACTGGAAGCTAGTCGATGTTTCAGTGACACCTAGCTGCAGTGCAATATGAAGCAGTCAGTATTGCCCTGACAAAAATGACAGACGGTCACAGAAACATCTGCTAGGTATTAATGCATTTGAAAAGAACTTTGTAACCCAACTATCTGGCACTAAAATCGGCAAAGTAGCTTAAATTTTCAAGTCTTCTCAAAAGCTACATCAATTTGTTTTCTTATTTCCTAAACATTTCTAAGCAAAAATTCAGCAAGAGATCAAGAAAGAAACAGAGGCCTGAATGAGTACATGATTCTGAATCACTGTATTCACTCCCTGAAACTGTGTGAACCTGAAGAAAGGTACAGACCTTCTCTTCAGAGTTCAGACCCTGTTTTCATGTTGATCTTTCATCTTTTGAATCTGAGAACCAACATGTCGTATTGGCATGGCCTTCTTGATTATCAGAAGATAATGAAGATGAATGCTTGAAGCTAGGCAACAAGCCTGGCAGGAAGTGTGGGATCCTGGGAACTCTGACAGCTGTGTTGCCATGACAACGGCTTCATCCTGGTCTAGACTGTAGTCCAGGAGAAAACCAACAAACAAACAAGCATGACTTACCTGGGAATATCCATGCCTCCAAACCATGGCAATGGCTTCATTCTGGTCTAGGCTGTAGTACTAGTTCAGGAGAAACCAAACATACAAACCAACAAACAAACATGACTTACCTGGGAATATCCACGCCTCCAAATTAAACCATGGCAATGGCTTCATTCTGGTCTAGGCTGTAGTACTAGTCCAAGAGATACCAACTAAACAAACACACAAGCATGACTTACCTGGGAATATCCATGCCTCTAGAACAAACTCCACCCAGCTGGCGACGGCCGCCAGTCCATACTCCATACTGTGGTTCAGCAGGAACGAGTCCAGCGACAGAGACTCGGGGTTATAGGTCGCCGTGACGATGAACTCTGAGAAGTGGAAGAAGCTGAGCGCACACATGTACCAGCCGAACATGTACCACTGCGCTGCGCTCAAGCTCAGCCATAGGCCCAGCCCGAACGCCAGGCCCAGTCCACACGCACGGATCCCAACCTGAAATGGGGCAAGAACATATCAATAACGGGGTCCTACTGTTGAATCATGTTCAAACTAATAATCTGGCTGACACTTCCGGGTATGCAAACACGCATTGCATGGTGACAGGAATTGTGAGTCATATGTCAAAGGGGAAGGCCACTGAGACATCATAAACAAAAACATGTCTCGTAACAGTCTGGAGTCTTCACCTTTGACAATATACCTGCAATTCCTGTCATCTCGCATGCGTACTTGGAAGTGTGAACAAGCATACATTACAATACAATTCTTATCTGTTAGAGAATACAGACTTTTGATATGAAGTCATCTGTGCCATGTTGGATTACAGCGTACATCTCTTAAACACACCAATCTAATTAACCGCCAACGTCGTCTCAGGGGATTCAACTATGATTCATGTGGCGTCAGCGAAAAGCCTCTATACACTACTATTATAAGCGTGAAATATAGAATGTTACAGACTTTCAAAGATGGAATATTCCTGAAATATAAGGGGTCGTTTAAGATGAAGTAAATGCTCCACGAAAGACAGTGGATAATGTCTGAAACGTCTGACTGTTTCAAAATCTTATCCAGTTGCTTGAGTAATTATTTTTGGCGTATCTTATTACCTGGATGTCTAACCTTCATCAACGTAAATGCTCCACTCCTTCTTTCACTACCCCCCCCCCCCTCATATGCAACATGATACCACAGAATCAAGTTCAACATCATTCCCCTGCATGATTGTGGGGGAGGGGGGCAGGTGTGGTCTGTGGCCCAACTTCACTTCAGATCAAATTCTCCTTGACAAACGTCGACATGATATTCATTAATGTTAAAGCAACTTGTATGTAGAAGAAAATGTATTAAATGCCATTCTAATCGAATTATTATGTACTGCCAGTTCAACAGCATGCGTGTTTCTCTCACGTTTTACTAGACTGACAGGACTCACAAAACTACAACATGGCGCTGCAACCAGGTTAAAGTTTGGTACAGTAGTTGACGAACAGAAACAGCCCCTACCTGGTACAGATACCCCCTGCACATGAACAGCAGAACCCCGTTAACCACAGCGGTGTACAGCGCGGCACCGTACGGGCTCAGGTCCGACAACTCCCGTAGGTGGAAGTGTGTGAGCATCGGTACCAGTACGACCCCCGCCCCCACCGCGAAACAGGTGCACGCCACCCGCTGTTCCAGTATCATCCCAGCGTTTCCGTCCTGTACGTCCCCTAGAACACGTAATATCCGAATCTACAGGACATAAACCTGTTGTTTTGAACGTTATGACAGGTAAATAGCGTCTTATTCATGAATTTGCGAACCGGAAGCTTAAACTCTGACCCGGAAGTTGCAATTGGCTCGGTCAGTGGGACAGGTTACTACAATGTGATTGGCTGCGTAATGGTAAATACTTACCACTGATTGGTCAAAACTATTCCCGGTAGTGTTCTGATTGGTTAAAGCACAACGTTCAGGAAATCTGCACACTGTCCCTGATAGAACACCTGGGAAACCCGTCCAGCCACCGCCCAACCGAACGGGAAGTTGGAGAGAAAAGTGGAGAAAAACGTTCAAAATAAGGTACGTAAACACCGTCTTTAAGATCCAAGGGCCTTCTAGACGCGTCTTGGGTCGACCTATGTAGAATCTGTGGGATTTCTGTTTAGTTAGAATCCTTATAACCATTGTGGTTGCACAGTAAACAGGCACCGAACGATTAGATCGCTCAGAAGACATTATAATATTTGCATGGAAGGATCAGACGCTTGTGTCATGAATGGACCGCGATCAGTGATCGTAGCACGATTCTTCATCAACCTCTCAAATTGTAGATGCCTTCATTTTGTTCAAAAACAATTCATCTACTCAGCGATGGCGATTTATAACGATCGTAGCGCTCTTGGCGGTCTAAAGTCCAGTATTAGACCAGTTGTCTGACTCCATGACAGCATGCATTCCTATGCAAATCCAACCAAAGAACTCTTCAAACTTACTGAATCTTACTATTGTGTTAAGAACCATCGTGATAATCCTCTGTTAGAACAATTTTAATGCTGATTAGTCAGGATTTAGGTCTTAGTTTGTTGATAGAAAGTATAATTTTGATGCATTGATTCGACCTAACAGTCATTTTGGGCCACACCCCAGGCCTAGTAACTGATTACTGGCCATTTCCGCATTCAAACATTGCTCATAACGTCATCAATATTGGGGAGACATCTTCGTAGAAAACACCACAAGACGCCTGTGTTATTTCTACATGGATGCCACCCTGGGTTTTCCATTTCGCAGCTACTAAATAAACATCAACAAAAACCTTGCTATGCCATAAATAGATTTGTAATGCAATAAGGCTTGCAAATAATATAATGTATGTTTCAATCAATCCTTGTATGTTACTTGTAGGTCATATCTGTTGTATTTATACTGATGTAGCATTCTTATGTGAGACAACAGTTAGTAATGCTGGCAATGCAGTATTAGGAAGTGATGTCATCCTGAAAAGGAGTGGGTGTATATAGAGGGGTGGGTTGTGGTTTTTGTTTTGGTTTAGTCAATGAAATGAAAAATCAGAAAACAGACAGTGAGTGACTAAGAACAAGTAAACCAATAAGTGATGCAAGCAATGTATAGTGAGGTGTGTGGTTCCTTAAAAAATGAAAGAGGAAGGGGAAAAACAGAATCAGGAAATGAAAAATTAACACTGCATCAATCAATCAAAAGTTTGTCTAAACAGCAGCAAAAATGATGGTAGCCAGAAATTTTGTCTCAGTTACAGACAGTTTAATGTAAGGAAACCCAAGAGTCGTTAGGTTTGTTCGCGGGGGTGTTTTTCTGCTTGACCCTAAATCGGCCTGGGTTTGTGATTCAAATTCCAGAGGAATTCTTGGGTGTTGCCAGCGGAAAACAGGGTTTGAGTCCTGTCACCTGATTGGAATGTCATCGGTATGAGACATCTTACATGGTCCCTGCATTGTGCCAGAGTGACTTGATCGTAGTTCTTTAAGTATTCTTGTTGTGTGGCCCAAAGGACAACATCAGTAACACTAACAGAGACAAATTGATATGTACATACAGAAGTGACTAGAATTCTTGCCAGCGCTATGATAGATTATATCAGGTTTCATAGAAATATGTCACACATCAGGCATGATAACAGGCCTAATTATGTGGCATGGCTTTCATGGAAAATGTCAATATGTTGGTGTAACTGTAAGGGGTTTTGTAAGCAGGTTTTGCAGCTTCCTTAGTCCAACCTTGCAGCAAAATTTGGCTGTAGAACAAAGACATCAACTCACCCTTTTAACATGCCTTCTTTTCTTTAAGGAATAACCTCCAATAACTGTAGAATTGATCTAGACGGCAGTTAGTAGCCGGTTACTGTAGAGATATTGTAATGGGAACATAGATGTGAGGTTTTAAATCTTATGATATTTCTGTTGTTACAGTACCAGTGGACGAGTAACTATCGTACCATGCATGAAGGGCATGGTAGTGGGAGTTAGAGTTAGAGTTAGGATACTAGTTGTGGGAATTGAGGTACATTAGGTTATTGTGTTCACTAGTGGGAACACAGATGTGAAGTTTATTATGAATTTTTGTTGTTCCAGTACCAGTGGACCAGTAACCATGCAGACCATAAAGTGTGTGGTGGTGGGAGATGGAGCTGTGGGTAAAACCTGCCTCCTCATCTCATACACAACCAACAAGTTCCCCTCAGAGTACGTCCCTACGGTAGGTAACGCTTCTGTACTTTCTTCTACTCAGTCACTTCTTGTCAAAAGTCTGTCGGCTGTTTTGTTTCAACATGTAGAAGAGTATGTAATTTTCTTGTACAGTGTCTCTTGTTCATATGCTATGAATGTGCGTTGGCTGCTTTCTTTCAATATGTAGTGTTATCTACTCTGTCAGACAGCCTGACTTTTGTTCATGTGCCATGAAAGTCTATCGGCTGTTTTGTTTCAACATGTAGAATATAAGTCCCCTCTATGCACAACCATTGGTGAGATTTAGATGAAGAAGCTCATCCTTTTTTCATAAGTAGATTCAAGTTATTCTTGCTCGGGTACAATCATGTCTTGGCTTGACCACGGTTCCATGTCTCCATGATAATCTTTTCATCAGTTAAAATGATGGATGTTGTGTTTGCAAGAGAAATGCCTCATATTTGTTATCTGTGTTTACAAACAGGGGTCTGAGGAAAAGCCTGATTGTAAACAAACTGGAGGGAATCAGGCTTCATCATGTTGAAATTTATTTGTCCAAGCAAGAATAAAAACATTTGTGACAGTTGATATAGGTCTGGTCTATGCAATAGCAAAAACACTGTCAGTGTTCGTTGTACGGCACTTGACTACACTTTGATGTTGTACTGACTGTCCTGAACTTGCAGGTTTTTGACAACTATGCTGTGACTGTAATGATTGGAGGAGAACCCTACACACTGGGCTTGTTTGACACAGCAGGTAAGTTTACACAACTCAGATCTCCTTGAAATTTATAAGCATTTTGGGTGAAAAAATCCTACTCCAAAGAGTTTATGATAAGACAGAAGTAAGTTCATGTTATAATTTATATGTTTCGAAACAAAACTAGCTTCCATCGCTGCATGTTGATTAAGTAGGTTTCACTCCATGTTTGCACCCAGTGTGCTGCATCCATGTAGAGCGGAGCAAGCACTGTAGGAGAATCCTCACTAGGTAGAACATTTGTAGTAAGACGTACAAAGTTTAGGTATGGCATGGCGCACTGCGTGCCTACGCTGGTGTGGTTTGCTGAAGGTTGGTTATACTGGCTATATAGATACAGAGGAAATGTTCTTTTACTGGGGAATCTCTGTTGTGTTGAGGCTACTATAGCTGGTAATTGTTTGCTTACTGATGTACCCCCTTGTTTTGTCACAGGACAAGAAGACTACGACAGGTTGAGGCCGCTCAGTTATCCCCAGACAGATGTATTCCTTGTGTGTTTCTCTGTCGTCTCCCCGTCTTCGTTTGAGAATGTAAAAGAAAAGGTGAGTCACAAGAACCAACTCCCTTTCTTGTTAATGATATGATAAAACCGAAAAAGTGAAGATCCAGTAGGAAGATTCGAAAGTACATTAGTCTTGAAACCATTCTACCTTGTGAATGTTAAGGAAAAAGCAAGTCAAAAGAACAACACCCTATCCATCTACTTTTATCAAGAAATGAAATTGTGAAAATCAGGTCAGATGATTTGAAAATTCATAATTCTTGAAACCCCTCCTGGTTGGAAAACAGCATTTCATCATAAATTATGTGTCAATAAATGGCACACAATTGTGTGGGGGAGAAGAGTCTAATGCATTTTAATGAAAAGACAAGTTGTTTATAGTAGTTGTTTATCTCAATTGAAACAAAAATTTGACTGTGGCACACTGACAGACAGATAAATGATGCACTATCAGTTACCACTGACTGTAACAAAGGTAACATGTGAATGACCTTGAGGCTGACATTTGACCTTGCCGTTCCTTCCCAGTGGGTTCCAGAGATCACACACCACTGTCCCCGCACACCATTCCTGTTAGTCGGAACCCAGGTGGATCTCCGCGACGACGCCGGAACCACAGAAAAGCTGGCTAAGAACAAGCAGAAGCCGATCACGGGCGAACAGGGGGACAAACTGGCGCGGGAACTCAAGGCTGTCAAATACGTGGAGTGCTCCGCTCTCACACAGGTACGGACTCCAGAGATCTCCCTAAAGAATGGAACAGTGGCACTCCTCCATCCTGTTCTAATCTCAGCTCCATCCTGTTGATTTTCAAAGTTGGGGTATTTCTTACAATATTTCCCCAGCTAAGTCTGTAATTTTGTTAAAAACTGGAAATTTCAGAAGTAAAGCTGAAGTTGCAGGAAGTGACTTCCATTTATGTCAGAAAAAGGCAAATTTGATTTAACTTTTAAGTTGCTCTCCTTTTGGAGGGTGTGCGCCCCCCTCCAGACCTCCCCTCTCGCAACAGGTATCCTGTGCTTGGCACCCTTCCCCCATCCTGCTCTATATTTCTGGGGAGATCCCTGGACTGAGGAGAACTCCTGTACTTTGTTACCTCTCCTTCCATCTTTTCTTCTTGCTTTCCCTACCTCTTTGAAATTAGATGTGCTATGCTGTAACACAGGTAGTGTGTTCCTTCTGCCTTTTCTTTGGCAGTTGTGAACGGAAACCTCAATGTACTCATTCCTGTAATCATTTGCTTATTTCTTCATTCGATGGTCACAAGAGCCACTATAATGAAATGACTAGGACAGGCAAGAATGGATCCATGCTATTCTTTTTTTGCTGGTTGTCCACATACGATTCTACTACCTGAAGACAGTTTTAGCTGTACACACGCAATTTTGGAAAAACTTGGTTTATATTTTTTTACAGAAGGACTGAAAAATGTAAGAAGAGGAGATGTCTGTGGTCGATGTTATTTATTGTTTACAGAAAATGTTGAACATGACAAATTGATGTTTGTGGTTAATATTATTTGTTGTTCATTGTTTACAAGAAGGGTTGAATAACAAGTTTGTTTTTTGTTTACAGAAAGGGTTGAAGAACGTGTTTGACGAAGCGATCCTGGCAGCACTGGAGCCTCCCGAACCCAAAAGGAAGAGAAAATGTGTCCTGCTATGAGCCTGTCTGGGGAGGAGGGGGGAAGGGGGGAGGGACAGAAGGAGGGGGTGGGGGAGGGGAGGGTACTCACTTAGCCAACCATGGCATTGTCCTAGGGGGACTTCAACATTGTCCACAAGCACTGATCACCATACAGACGGAAAGGCAGTCTTATATTTCCAGACTTAAATCCCTACACCCAAACTTGTGAATGGATGTACAGTGAAGCGCATGCTTTTCTTTATATCACTGTTTCTGTGATAATGTTTAACTGTAGACTTGTTTGGCTGGAAAGCTTGTTGGAGATTCCCAATTTCTAGTGCATTTCCAGATATAAGGCCACACCAATTTATTTTGTTGGTTCTCATTTTTTTTAATTATCAAGAGGGGAACATGAAAACTTGCATCAAACTGCAGTCACTCCGTAAGACTGTCTACCAATGTTCAGACTTCCCTTCGCTCTGTTTTCCACTTCAGCATTTTTTTTGTCTAAAAATATGAGAACCAATGAGTTAAATTGATGTGGCCAAACTGACCAGTGTTGAATCTTGCTACATACACAACATGGAAAACAAGTATGAACTACATGAGTTTTCTCAGACCTTGGAGGACATTCTTATTATCAAAAGACAATTAGGTAGCGGGTTGGGTAAAGAAGTGACACTGTGGACAACAAGACTGCACAAAACTACAAGAACTAGTGGGAATGGAAGGACAAGATGCAGCATGCAATGAATGAACTTCATGACCAAATTACTGGATTGAGACGTCCTCTGATTCCTCTATATGGCACTGATGGATAATCAGTAACTTGTAAGAAAGAATGTAGTTGATTTACTGTGGTAAGGATTTTCCTGTACATACTAAGTAGTGTAAAGTTGAGAACTATGATAGTGATGTTTTACAAGTTTCACGCAAGTACATGTGGGATGTTGGGGTGGTAGAACTTTGTACCAGCTCAGGCGACAAATGACAGATAATCTCGAAATGATAGAAGAAATGCCACAAGAAGTTTGTTAGTATTTTGCAGCTTTCCGTTATCAATGACATTTAATTTAAATCAATAGAACTTAGCCAAATGATGCATTCACCTATGTTCTATATTGTGTAAAGCAGTAATAGATGTACAAGACATTACTTATCTAGGTTGGTTTTTCGTTTATTCTATATTTTGCAGAGAAATACCTGAAAAAACAGGCCGGAACTTTGCATGGCCTGAGACAAAAATGTGCTCACAATGATAAACTCTTAAGTACCAACATGGAGAACTGAATAAATTGTAAAAGTATCTTGGTCTGTGTATTGATAAATGTTCTATTGTTCCTTGTAGAAAGTTTTATATCAGTGACAATGGATACACATGATCTATATAATGAGCTGTAAGAAAGTGTTCCAATTGCCTTTCTGCAAGAATGAGGTTTCTTTTCTGTAAGGCTGCCCAAATTTGATCAGATGGTTCATACATTTTTAAGACATAAGTTGGGTGGGGTAAAGCAAATGAAACCGGAAGATTCGCAGGTCCACATTGAAACTTACACAGGAAAGCTCTACCTTACAAAGTGGAAAGGCAAGTCTGCCCTAATATTACATTTGAAAAATCATGAAAAGGAACCAGGCAGAATTGCGAAGTTACTAACTGTAAATTGATTTATTTCGTCGAGGCTTAATTTCGCGGTAGAAGGAGGAAGCGGTAGACAATTCTGTAACAGCAGTAATGGATTTGAAACGTATGTTTTGTCAAAACCACCTCGATTATCTTAAGACTTACAGTATGTCCTTATTTTCCTAATCCGACAAAATCATCAATACCTACCTACGTGTACCTAGTCCCTTGACCTCCGGGTCGTTGGGGGGACAATGTAGCAATGAAGATAGACAATACCTTCGCACGATTTCAAATGCACAAACAATGGCGCATGAAACCTCAAAAGGACACACTTGAATCATTCTTCTCACTTGGCTTCCAATGTGAGCATGGTCGCCATATTGGACACATGATCGCCACAATGAACTAAGGTACAGGCAGATCAAGTATCGGGTGGCCTTTTGTTCTTACGTCGCGTTTTGTTCGGCCGTACAAAAGGCGGAGTGGAAAGTCCCGGCAGTTGCGCAGGGGAAAACCAGAACTCTCACTGCGAGAACAGGCAAACGTCGACGCCTAGGGCTGACCGTTGGGCCATTATTTCAGACATCCAGGTAAGGCCAAGACGAATCTGTTCATCCTGAAGGAAAAGCTAGCTGATGTCTACTGTTTGTATTTAGAGACCTTGACAGGAGTATAGAACCAAGGACATTCGAAAGATTCAAAGCAACATCTGGGTGCGTTCTAACACCAACAATATTTGCCATATTGAACGCAACGAACAACTCAGACATAAAAGTCACGGGGACAACTTTCGATAGACCTGGTTGCTGATAATCGGACGAGAGAGCCAGGAAATCTTTAACATCACGATGGCCAGCCTGGCCAACAAGTTCCAGGACTTGGAGCTGTGCCTCAAAAGTCGCCAAGGCCAAGCAGTGAAATACGGACGTGCCCTGAGGGATGCCATTGTTCGCAAAGATGACTTCATCGAGGTGGAAGTGCTGAAAAGTCTTGGAGACTTACACCTTAAGAAAGGTGAGCTCAGTAAAGATCTAGCAGAGTTTGACAAGACTGCTGCCCTGTATTCTGCTGCCCTACTGCGCTGCACAGATCCAGATATGGGGCAAACACTGGAACATCGTATCGGCTACATGGAGAAACTGTCCAGACAACTGCTGCAGGGGTACACTCCACGATATCAGTGGTCGTTATCAAGCAACATAGTCATAGATACAGCTGGCAACAGCGTACTGAGGGTGGCGGAAATCTGTCACAAACTTGACAAAAGAGTTGGGAAACCTTGGCACTCTGTTGAAGATATTTACACGGAAACACTGGTGACTTCAATTGCAAACGGCGACGTGCTGTTGGAATTTGAGGCTTTGAAATCCCTTGGCGATTTCTACCTTGAGACAGGCAAGGAAACTTCCGATTTATCTCGATTTTCCAAGGCAGCTGCCATGTACAATAAGGCCCTGACTAGATGTGGAGATAATGAGACAAAACGTACTATTCACCATCGTATCTTCTACGCGGAGAAGATCAGGGAAGTCGTGAAAAGGGTGAGTAGATACAATGGACAGTAGTTATTTCTCCAATATGAACATGTTATTCCATAGCTAGTTGTGTAATGCTAGCCTTTAGTGGTAGAAAATAATTTTTCAGACTATTTTGCAGATCGCTGAAACGACTGTAAATGACAACCATAACTGTGTTATCTTCCATTTGAATTGTGCGCATTGACTGATAGTTGATCTGACTAGAGTAATGACGACACGTTGTGTGGTCAAGGAAGAAAGTTTGATTATCTAAATGTCCTTTTTATTGCATGATGAAAGAATCATGGCAAAAGATCAGAAGAATTGGACGAAGAAGACAGACAAAGAAACAGGTGAGTAATGATATCGTTTCTGAAAATATTGCCTTAGCTTGACAATGCATTGATATTTCTGATTGACCTTTTAGGTTATGTTCTAAGTTTTCGTCTGTGCTAGTTACGTTTCCCCGTAAAAAGCTGTAACGTTAACCCAAAGTTCTGGCTCCTCTTCAGGATGTACAAGTACCACTTTAAGGAGGGTGAATCATGCCTTGCCAGCGAAGACCTGGAATCAGCAGAGAAGCACTTTGCAGCTGCTCTCCAGGCAGTGCATGCCCAAGGTATGGCGATAACTTAGGTGATAATTAATTACGCAATGCTTGAAACGTTACCGAAACATAGTAACGAACAGTTATTCTGATTTTTAAGTTCACGCAAAACAAGAATTGATACATATTTTAGTGCTTTTTATCCCATATACTTCCTGTGTCGTTTTCTGCTGGCAAAAGACAGGGCTATTTCAAAAAGGTGACACCATACGATCAAATTCTAGTTCAAGTATGAAGAAATCTTTTGTCCCATTTTTTCTCAGATCCCACAGCCCAGCAGTACCAGAGAGAGGTGGAACCCCTGTGCAAGTTGGGGGATGTCTACAGTAAGCGAGGTCAGCAGACAGAAGACGGGGGAGACTTTGTCAAAGCAGCCGCACTCTACAATGCAGCAATAGCCAGGTCTATGGATCAAGCCACCAACGGTAACATAACGATAGCCATCAAAGAAATAGAGAACCATTTCCTCAAATGTATCTTGGCTATATGTTACAATGTAAATCCAGATCATACAGAAAAATACAAGAAACAGCTGAAGGAGATGCGGGACCAGATCAAGCTGGAGATGGAAACCATTGACCAGCAGCTGGATCCCTATGTACATGATGAGGACGACCTATGTGTCAAAGAGATAGAGGCAAAACGAGCTCAGGCTGTCAGGGAGTTGTTTGAGAAAATTGCACAACATAGAAAGGAGTTCATCAGCCTGCTTGTAGAAGAATGTATTGGGTTAATGGGCCCCCCTCCCTGTAAGTATTCCCTGATAGGTTTGGGTTCACAGGCCACAGGACTGGTAACTCCATACTCTGACATGGAGTTCGCCATCTTGGTAGAGAAAGAAACTGAGGAATGTCTTGTATATTATCGAAACCTCACCAACTATCTACACCTCAAGGTGGTCAACTTGGGAGAGACCATCCTCCCTGCTCTGGCAATAAAGTCTCTCAATAACTTCTACTCCAAGAACCCACTTCACAACTGGTACTATGACTCTGTTACACCACGTGGGTTTGCCTTCGATGGCTCCATGCCAAAGGCAAGCAAGACTCCACTGGGCAGACAGGGAACTAAGGACGAACAACCAAGTGAACTCATCTGCACCCCAGAAAATATGGGTTTGATATTACGAAGGGACGTAACACTATTCCTGAAGGAAGGCTATCACCTTGCCAATATCTTGAGAAACCCATGCCTGATAACAGGGGACAAGGATTTGGTTGACACATACCTTGGCCTCATAACGATGATACTACAAGCCGACGGGTGTAAATTAGCCCGACTACTGGTTCAGCAGACATTGTTTGGACACATCAACAGCTTCAGTGACGACAGAACAAACTCAGCCAAATTGATTGATGTAAAAAAAGAACTCTATCGCTTCCCAGCTGTAGCAGTAGACTGCATGGCACTGTCCTCGGGTATTGTACCTACTACAGTTTGGAAGACAATAGAAGACATGGATAACCAACAAGTGATCAGTCCCACCAATGCACACCACCTGACAGTGCTTACCAGCATCTCAGCAGAACTCAGGCTCAGAACCTACATCGCAAATGGTGGACAGAAGGAAAATATGTCTGTTTTGTCTCCGATGGAATCTGCACTGAACCAATCGGGACAGGAATTTTCCACACGGACCTATGATGAAGTGCAAGCAAATATGCTGAAACCAGTTTTTAATCTACCAAATGAAAAACAGCTATTCAGATACTATTACACAGCACTTCCTCTTAAAGAGATTTTGTCTGAATGGCCTGTAATGAAACCAGATAGGCACTTATTCCCTGACCTCTATGATAACTCTCCCACGTTGCAAGGAACGATGTATTTTGAGCTATGTAGGTACGAGCTGGCGATCAGCTGCAGTAAAGAAGCTCTGAAGAAAGCAGGAGTTACAAAAACTGAGAAAATAAGGCTGTTGAACATTCTTGCAACTGCTTTGCACGGTCTCGGCAATCAACAAAAAGCAATCAAGTACAGTGAACAGTTACTACAAATGGAGGAGAGCATTTATGGTCGGGGTACAGCTAATCCTGACATTGCCACTTCTCTCAGCAATCTTGGGACAGCCTGGCAGAAACGCGGGGATATAAGGAAGGCCATTAGATATTTAGACCGGGCACTTCAGATGAAGATAAGTATCCATGGTAAGAATGCATCTAACCCTGGCATTGCAACCTCACTCAATAACCTCGGGTGTGCTTGGCACAAGTTGGGTGATTACAACAAAGCAATCGGTTACTACGAGAAGAGCCTGCAGATGAGAAAAAGCATCTATGGGAAGAGTACACCACATCCTGACACTGCCAGCTCTCTTAACAACCTAGGGACAGCCTGGAGTGGGCTTCAAGATCACAGGAAAGCGATTAGCTACAGTGAGCAGGCTCTGCAAATGCTACGGCGTATCTATGGCCATGGCAATGCACACGGTGACATTGCCACTTTACTCAGTAACCTGGGGATGGCTTGGCACAATATGCGTGATGACGTGAAAGCGACATGTTACCTTGAACAGGCACTACAGATGCGCAGACGTATCTATGGTCAGACTGCTAAACATCCTGATATTGCAACTACACTAAACAACCTTGGTGGAGTATGGGGCAGTAAAGGTGATCACAAGAGAGCAATTAGCTATTTTGACAAGGCACTACAGATGTTAAGGAACATCTATGGCCAGGATAGTGTACATCCTGACATCGCGCGCTTACTTAGCAATCTTGGAGGAGCCTGGAATGATCTTGGTGACAACAGAAGAGCAATCGGCTACTTTGAAAATGCCCTGCAGATGTTCAGAAATATTCATGGCGGGAGTGTAGCACACGATAACGTTAACGTTGCTAGTATACTTGGTAACCTGGGGAAAGCGTGGAGCGGTTTCACAGGGGATCACAGGAAAGCTATTAGGTACTGCGAAGAGGCACTGCAGATGTACAAAAGTATCCACGGCCCGAAAACGGCTTGTGCACCCATTGCACAATCACTATACTGGCTTGGGTCAGCCTGGTTCTATCAAGGTGACTTCAGAAAAGCAATCCACTACCTTGAAGAAGCTAGTCAGATGTTCATGGTGATCCGCGGTCATACCGAAAGTGTATTTACACTCAGCTTTCAGGGGCTTGTCTGTTTTCTCTTCAAAGACTACAGGTCAGCATCCATTAAATGTCACCAAGCCTTGGCTATGGCAAGGAAAATTGATTTGCAGGACAAATATCCGTTATCAGTGCATCTAATCGAAGTAACGCTCCCCGTGATTAATTGCCAACATAACAAATAAAACATCTAAAGAAAATGACGATACATTCAATCAGAAACATTGATACTTTTATTCCATTTCCAGCCATTAAACGGGTGAGAACGTTCAGAAAAATTTATACAAAGACGTTCGGAATGACCTTGCCTTAACGAAGACAAGAAGATGATAATGCTTTATATAACATGTTTATTTCGTTAATTTGGCAAAATTCGGCTAAGTAGGCTTTCCGCACTATAACTTCCGATTAAAGTGACATTGCTCAAGATAAAAGGTGCATAATATTCATTCGTTGTTGCTTTTTGAGTGACATACATTAAGAATGAAATGTTCTTTCATTAAAGTGTATGCAATTCTGATTAAGTGTTACGTTCGAAGTTTCGTCACTTCCGCTATGGTGTACATCGGCTCATGTGCTTATCGCCGCCGTTGTGTGATTTGGCGATCTTTAGAAACAAAATCTATAACGGTAATGGACTACCATGGCTTTATACGGCAGGAAAATAGTTCCACTCCTATATCTAACAAGTGTTAGCCTCTACCAGGCTCCAGAGGCGGCTGGAAAGAGTTGAAATTGGCCAAATAGACAGAAAAATATGAAAGAGGAGTTAGTCTGCTATATAGAGGTACAGTTTGCCGCTCTGAATGGCAAATGGTCCCTCTCTCCGTGGCCGACTCCCTTAGCATACTATTCACTATATAATTTGGCCAATTTCTACTATTTTTCCAGCCATCCACGGGGCCTGGTAGAGGCTAAACAAATGTTACCGCGAAATAACTAATAAGATTAGTACGTCCGAAGTTGTAACTTCTCCTGTGTTATATGTAATGCTAACACCAAAGAGCAAAAATCTTCTCCCTAATGGCGGCAGTGGTCTGGAAACCATTTTGCTAATCAATGTGTATATATGGCGTTGATTATTAAGCACAAGAGTAGTAAGATGTTTGTATAGCCAGCCAGAGGTAATACATTCAACTAATAATCATATGCAGTATTACAATGAAGTCAGCCATTCTCCATTCGGAACTTCCGCATAAAACTCGGCAGGTGTAAACGCAGTCAGGTACGCGGTGACCTTTCACCCCCTGAGGCTCAGTCAACAGCAGTCCGCTGATGTTAGGCATGACGTAAGGGATAACGGAAAGTCCCAGCTAGTGGCGCTCGGGAAGTCCCACGTTACACTGTGCACCTTCTGAATCAGAGGGGAAACTAAGGATCCCGCCATTATACAGGGAAACAAAGGATTCTCTACAGAGAATAGAACCTGAAGAAACACAATATTCAACCGGCTAACTCGTCCAGGTGAGATCTAGACCAGGTTGTTTACAATTTACACCGTTCGTTGGAACGTGACCTTTGGCATTCAAACCAGCCAGCCCGACAACAGCCATTATTGATGCCAAACTAATACGTCTCCGTCTGTGAGTGGAGCCTTGAATTGCTTATGATCACTGGCGCATGGAAAAAATACAAAGGTAGTTCACATTTTTCACTTGGCTTCTCAGGTGTGCATGTCTCCCATGCTGTACACATGATCGTCACCATATCAATAGACCAAGGTACAGGCGTATCTATAACCGGGTGGTCTTTTTTTATTAAGTCGCGTCTTTGTTTGGCCTAACAAAAGGCGAGGTGGAAAGTCCCGGCAGTGACGCAGGGGAAAACTCACTGCGAGAACAGGCAAACGTCTACGCCTAGGGCTGACGGTTGGGCCATTTCAGACATCCAGGTAAGGTAAAGACAAGTCTGTTCATCCTGACAAGAGTACAGTCTACAAGGACCAAGTCAAAATACTGCCTAAAAAGGCACCGATATAACTCCTTAGCTACCAAGCTACCAATAATCGGACGAGAAAAACAGGAAATCTTTAGCATCAAGATGACCTGGGTATGCGTGGCAAACAAGTTCCAGGACTTGGAGCTGTGCCTCAAGAGTCAGCACAGCCAAGAAATGCAATATGCACGGGCTCTGAGGGACGCCATTGTTCGCAAAGATGACTTTATCGAGGTAGAAGTGCTGAAAAGTCTTGGAGACCTGCACCTTAAGAAAGGCAAGGTCAGGAAAGATTCATCAGAGTTTGATAAGGCTTCTGTCCTGTATTTTGCTGCCCTACTTCGCTGCACAGATTCAGACATGGGGCAAACACTGGAACACCGTATAGGCTACATGGAGAAACTCTCCAGACAACTGCTTCAGGGGTACCAGAAAAAGTCACCAGACTACTGGAGCACTGGTGACAGTAATGTCTTAAGAGTAGCGAAAATTTGTGACAAATTCGACAGAAGAGTCGGTAGGCCCTGGCGCTATGTCGAGAACGCGTACACAGAAACATTAGTAACCGCTCTCACAAACGGTGACGTGCTCTTGGAACTCGAGGCTCTAAAATCTTTAGGGGACTTGTACCTGGAGAAAGGCAAGAAAACCTCTGATGTATCCCAGTTCTCCAAGGCAGCTGCTATGTACAACAAGGCCCTGAGAAGATGTGGAGAGCCTGGAATGAAGCAGACTCTGTACCATCGTGTCTTGTACACAGAGAAGTCAAGAGAAACGATGAGAAAGGTAGGCATTTACAACAACAGTATCAAGTTATGTTACTTGTCTTTTGTGTGCTGTAAGATTATATCGTTTGTCAGCAAAAGAACACCGATCTGTTTCCTAACCCGAATCCCACAAAATGTGACTACGGTCTCATTGACTACTGAGCAATTAATTTTTTTAAGGAATCCACATTCATTCAGCACACCTAGTGTGTAGAATATAAGGGCTCGGGTATTTCAAAAGAGGCTATCCAATTACTTTTGACTAAAAAGGCCCAATATGTTTTATCGAAGGACATCGCTCATAACCACTCAGATACATACATTGTAAAGTTAGTACCAGAAACATCCATTCAACAGATGACGTGCCAGATATATTTAGCCTACATAATCTCACCAAATTCTATACGCATGCACAGAGCGGGATAGTTCATCAAGTACTTTTCATTACATCAAAATTAGGAAGATACTTTAGTACAAATTAAGGCAAACATACAATAAAACAGGCGACGAGTGGAAAGTTGTGTGCATCTCTTCAGATCATGATACAAAAGCACGTACAATATGAGCAGTACATTGCTGTGTTTTTTTTTAGCTTGATACTATGATGCCAAAAGAACAAGGATAGACATGTCTAAAAATCTTGTTTCCATCACGCAGCAACCATCACCAAATAGAACAAAACGGGCTGTAAGAAAACCACACACAGAGCAACTGTTGGGGAACGAGATCATAAGAACTATACAAGATCTTCATCTCTCTCCAGACTTACCAAGGTGAGATAACAAAATTACACAGCACATCTCTAAAACATGTCCGTTTCTGTTGATAGATTTCAGAATATGATAGGAACTGATAGCAGTAAGTACAAGTGTTTGCTTTTTTGTTCTCCAGCGGAACAACAGAACCCCACACGACCAACAATGAATTCGGAACTGATAAAGAGAGGTGAGTAACATTAAACAGGTAGAATGCATTTTGAAGTTTTTGGATTTATTTTGAATTTGCACAACTCTTTATATCATTGGACTTATCTTTGAAGCGTTAGATTTGAAATATGTATTTGTGCTCATGGATGTCTCCCACCATAATCAGAAACCCTGCTTTTATTTAGTCAGTACAATGACCGAATCAAGGAGGGTGAATCATACCTTGCCAGAGCAGACCTGGACTCCGCGGAGCAGCACTTTGCAGCTGCACTCAAGATGGTTCATGTAAGAGGTAAGGAATAATCCGAGTAATAGGTAGAAATAGAATATCTCCATGCACCAACTGCAAAGATTATATCGGGTAAAAACCATAACTGTACGAACTTTCCTTTAGGATGTAATTTGTGTAATTTCACGATTATGATTTCCCTTGAAACAATGGATATCCCGGCTCATAGTTGGAGGTGTAAGTATAAATATTAAACCCCTACAGAAATGCGACACATGTATACCAAATCAAGTTCTTTCTTGCCAGATCCCACAGCCCAGCAGTACCAGAGAGAGGTGGAGCCCCTGTGCAAGTTGGGGGATGTCTACAGTAAGCGAGGTCAGCAGACAGGAGACGGGGGAGACTTTGTCAAAGCAGCAGCACTCTACAATGCAGCAATAGCCAGATCAAATGATCGACTCATCAACGGTAACATAGCAATAGCCATTAAAGATGTAGAGAAGTGTTTTCTCAAATGTATCTTGACTATATATGACAATGTGAATCGAGATGAAACAGAAAGGCACAAAAAACAGCTGAAGGAGATGCGGGACCAGATCAAGCTGGAGATGGAAACCATTGACCAGAAGTTGGATCCCTATGTACATGATGAGGATGACCCATGTGTCGAAGAGATAGAGGCAAAACGAGCTCAGACTATCCGACAGTTGTTTGAGAACATTGCGCAACAAAGAAAGGAGTTCATCAGCCTGCTTGTAGAAGAGTGTATTGGGTTAATGGGTCCCTCTCCCTGTAGGTATGCCCTGATAGGTTTGGGTTCACAGGCCACAGGACTGGTAACTCCATACTCTGACCTGGAGTTTGCTATCTTGGTAGAAGAGGAAACCGAGGGATGTCTTGTATATTTCCGCAACCTCGCCCACTACCTACACCTCAAGGTGGTCAATTTGGGAGAAACCATTCTCCCAGCACTGGGGATAAAATCTCTCAATAACTTCTATTCAGAGAATCCATTCGACAACTGGTACTATGACTCTGTTACACCACGTGGGTTCGCATTTGATGGCTCCATGCCAAAGGCAAGCAAGACTCCACTGGGCAGGCAGGGAACAAAGAATGAACCAACCGATGAACTTATCTGCACTCCAAGGAACATGGTTTCAAAACTGAAAGATGATGCCACATCATACTTAAAAAAAGGGTATCACTTGGCGACAATCTTGAGAAACCCATGCCTTATCTTTGGGGACCAGGGTTTGAGTGAGATGTATATGGCCACCACGGTGAAAACATTGAAAGAGAATGGGGGTGAAATGGCTCAACAACTAGCACAGGAAATGCTAAAGGAAAATATTGAAGGCTACTATAAGATAGGTCTCCCTCCGTCAGTCAATCTAAAACAATCGATTAAAGCAAGCCTGATTGATGTGAAGAAAGAACTTTACCGCTTCCCAGCTGTAGGGGTGGACTGCTTGGCACTGTCTTCATGCATTGTACCTACCACAGTCTGGAAGACAATAGAAGAAATGGAAAACCAACAGGTGATCAGTCCCAACAATGCACGTCACCTGACAGTGCTTACCAGCATCTCAGCAGAACTAAGGCTCAGAACATACATTGCAAATGGTGGACAGAAGGAAAACCTGTCAGCTTTGGCCTCAATGGCAAAATCAAAACATGGGCAGGAATCATCCCTACTGACCAATGACGAAGAAAATGCAAGTGCGCTGATACCAGTTTTCCACATACAAAATCAAAAACAGCTTTTCAGGTACTATTATACAGCGAACCCTCTTAAAAGAGCTTTGTCAAAATTGCCGGAGAAGAAGCAATTAGTACCTAGTCTATATGATAACTCTCCAACAGTACAAGGAAAGATGTACTTTGGGCTGTGCAAATATAGGTTGGCTATCAACTGCTATCATGAGGCCTTAAAGAAAGCTGAAGATAATGACTCTGAAATAATGCATTTGTTCAGAGATCTTGGGGATGCTTACAACAACGTAGGTGACTATCAGAAAGCAATTAGCTACTACGAAAAGGCACTGGAGATGTACAAGAGTATCCATGGTCAGACTACTGAGCAACATGACATTGCCTACCTTCTTGTACAACGTGAAATTTCCTCTATTCTTAACGACCTGTGGCATCCATGTTCGGAAGCTGGTGAGTATAGAAAAGCTATCGGTTACCTTGAACAATCACTCAAGATTAACAGAAGCATCTATGGTCAGAATGCGGCACACCCGGCGATTGCCACAACACTCAACAACCTGGGAAGAGCTTATGCTGATCTTGGCGATTACAAAAAAGCCATTGATTACTTTAGACAGGCACAACAGATGGACAGTACAGTCTTCGACATGTATGGCATCAGAGCAGGACTGTCTCAAGATGCCACTTTACTCCTCAACCTGGGAGATGCCTGGAGAAATCTGAATAAGTATGAGAAAGCAATCAGCTACATTGAACAGGCGCTCAAAATGTATAGAAGCAACTATGGCCAGACTACAGCACATCCCCAGATTGCCAATGCACTGGACAACCTTGGGTCTGTCTGGAAAGACAAAGGTGATTACAGAAAGGCTGTCGAGTATCACGACCAAGCACTACAGATGCGAAGGACGATCTATGGTAATGGTGCAGCACATCCCAGCATTTCCACGTCATTCTCATACTTGGGAGTTACCTGGTATCATCTAGGTGATTACAAGAGAGCAATAAGCTACAGTGAACAGGCCCTCCAGATGGACAGGAGCATCTGGGGTCATGATCAAACTAAAGCATATCCCCACATTGCTACTTCACTCCACAACCTGGGGTATGGCTATCTGGCTATCTGTGATTACAAACAAGCTATCAGCTACCTTGAACAGGCACTTAAAATGGACAGGTGTATCCATGGCAACAGTACTCCACACCCTGACATTGCTAGTGCACTCAGCAACCTCGGGTCAGCTTGGAGCAGTCTTGGTGATCACAGGAAAGCACTCAATTACTACGAGCAGGCACTGCATATGCAAAGGATTATCCACGGTCAGAACACCCCAAATACTGACATCGCCATGTCACTCAACAGCATTGGAGCAATCTGGACGCACCTTGTTGACTACAGGAAAGCAATCAGCTATTTTGAAGAGGCGTTGAAGATGCGCAGGAGCATCTATGGTCAAGATACACCACATACTCACGTTGCTGACTCTCTCAATGACCTTGGGGCAGCCTGGGACGGTCTTGGCCATCACCGAAAAGCTATTGTCTACCACGAACAAGCACTTCAGATGTATAGAGACATCAGTGGACACACCACTAAACATCCCGACATTGCCAAGACACTCAGGAGCTTGGGACTAGTCTGGATCCAGCTCAATGATCGACGGAAAGCAATTAACTTCTTTGAACAGGCATTGGAGATGTACAGGTGTATACATGGTCATAGTAATGGACAAACTGACATTGCTAGCTCACTTCTCAGTCTGGGGGGAGCTTGGTTCATGCTTGGTGATCACAGAAAAGCTATCAGCTACTGTGAACAGGCACTGCAGATGTTTAGGAGTATCTATGGTCAGAATACACCTCACCCTGACATTGCAATTGTGCTCAGCTACTTAGGGGGAGCCAGGTTCTGCCTTGGAGATCGCATGAGAGCTATAGATAACTACCAAGACGCCTTGGCTATGGCAAGGCAGGTTTACCCTCAAGACCCAAGTCACCCCTTGATATTACAAATGGAAGCTTGCCTAGGCGCTTTACAAGAGTAAGTTGCTTTAAGAAATATATATCATTTTTTATTTCTTCTCAGTTTGAAGTTTTTTGGAGGTATTTACTTATCTTTAACATTTCGTATGATATGCTATCCTCAACTTGTGAAGACCGTATGTATCTAAGTACATTCATGAAACCACTTTGTATCGTATACAAATCAAAGGTGATTATTTCTGTATGACGTCATTTCTGACTATCATCTTTGAGTTTGACACTACTCGAATGTGACATACTATATTCTCAAATATACAATGTACATAGCTCAACCCACAGTAAGTATATTAAACTATAGAAAATTTGCTAAGCGATAGCTTTATGTGTTTCCATCATATACACATGGAAAAGTTGATGTAAAAAAGCATTTCCTACAAATAAACTTCCATCTGATTCCCTTTATCAGATACAGAATTAAGAAGTGTCTCCGATCAATTACAGTCTGTCTACTGACAACTAAAAATGCCACCGTTCTTAGACCATCCACACATGAACAAGCGGATTTGCTGCATTGTCTGTATTCTGCATTCTGCCTTCAAACATGAGAGCCAGTTCAATCATCGAACCTACAATCCAAACTGACATGTTTTGTACGACTTAACTAATCTTTAACCAGCAACAATAACACGGCTGATGAAGACGACAAACACTGAGGAAGTCTGGAGAATATTATGTTTTTATTCACACAAAAGTGTTCCCTTGTTAACAACTTAAGAACTGCTCGTGACAACACATCCTGTTCTTGTATACAATATCACAGTTACCAATATCAGGTCTACATCTAGTTAGTTACAGTCAAAGGTAGCAGAATAGAGCTGATATAACACATTGTAACACCCGTCATGCGTTGTTTGAGGCAAGGTACATTGTATACAGTTCTGTAATTACAATATAAAACCTGAACTAATGACGAAATCACTCATGAAGATCTAGATCTTGATGTAACAAACTCAAATGAATCTAATGTTACTTCTTTATTGGAAAATGATGCAGAATGTACCATTTCAGGACTGGATGGAAAACCAGGATTTACTTACTCTCGTACAAAATTTGATGTTTGTGAATAATGTAGACACGGGACGAACCAAACCCAGCGGAAACCGAACCCCTCCTCAGTCTCTCGTCTCCCCAATCGGGAAGAATGGCAGATCAACAACGGTGCAACGGAGAAACACTCCACCTACTGAGTCTATGGCATTTTTTTTGCTGTTTCAGTTTTTCTTTCTTTTTCGATTCTTTAATTAGAATGACTTAACTACCTAAAAATGTCATACTTGCAAATGGAAGGCAACACTATCATGCCAACTGGGGAAGACACGGCAGAAGATGAAAATATCTGGAATTTGATAAGTCACATTGTTCAATAGTCATCATTGCATCTGGTTGTTTTAATCAAGTCACACTAAGAAAGGATTGGCGTAATCAAAAAAGTCATCACAACCCCGGCGTGTCACTAGTCCTCCCGAAGGGCTCACCTGGCCCCAGGTCTATCAGCTGTGAAGTTGGTTGTCGTTGTCCTCCCCTGAGTTGCCTCAGGGCCCCGACAACAAACAAACATCAAAACAGAAACAAAAAAGAAAGGAACAGCAGTGTGTAATGTGTGCCCTGTGTGATGTGTCCCCATTCTGTACCCTGTGTTATGTGCTGTGTGTGTGTGTGTGTGTGTGTGTGTGTGTGTATGTATGTATGTGTGTGTGTGTGTGTGTGTTTGTGTATGTGTGTTTGTGTTGTGTGTGTGCATATGTGTGTGTTTGTGTGTGTTTGTTCAGTGTGTGTGTGTTTGTTCTGTGTGTGTGTGTGTGTGTGTGTGTGTGTATGTATGTGTGTGCGTGTGTCTGTGTGTGTGTGCATCACTATATGTTATTCTGTATGTCTGTGTCTGTGTGTGTGTGTGTGTCGTGTGGAGTGCTGTGCAATTACAGACTGAGAATAATAGAAGAGAGAAGACACACGACACAAGCAGACGAAGGATGATAAAAGATATAAGGGACAATAAAAAAGAACAAAAGCAAACGTCGGAAGATAGTAAATAAAAGACACATGGCAAACATCAGACAATTGAGGATCAAAGTTAAAAGACACAACAACATGTTAACAACAGACAAAGGTGGGTAGAGGATAGAAGAGATAGAAACAGACTGAGAATAGTACTAAGTGGATAGGAGATAGGTATACAGACTGAGGAGGGTAGGGATAGAAGATACGAAAACATCAGATAGACTAGATAGGGAAGCTTACAGGATGGATAGAAGAGACAGGTTAGAAAGACTAAGAAGGATGAAAGATAGGTAGGGGAAAGAAAGCAGAAAGAGGAAGTAGAAGATAGAAGAGGGAATAGAAGAGACACAGCAGACAACAGACCGACTTTGGAGCCCAATGTCTGACTGTTGTCTGCAGCTCGGAGCCTCGAACCAACCTGGAGGAGGGCCTAATTTGGAACAGCCGACTGACATCTTGAGACCCCCCCCCCCCCCCCCCTGTCAGCGGGCCCTATCGGGAAGACGAGTGGCACACGAGGGTTTGCTAAGTAACAGGGCTGTGTACCTGTAGCTGCACGTGTACTTGGAGAGTTGATTAGGTACACTGCAGGTCCGGACCTGACCAAACTAGAAAACTACTGGATACCATTTTAAGTTAAAGGTTTGAAAAAACGGCAAATCCCGTCTCAAAGCTAAAACAGTTTCACCAAATTAACAAATGAAAATCAGGAAAACTATTGTTTTGCAATATAAATATCCATATCCTACTACCGAGAGGACAATCTAGAAAGGACGTCAATTTAGAAAGACATAAGTACTTATGTACTTTATATAAAAATGAGGGCTACATGACTATGTAGCTCAAGATAATTGCCCGAGCTTTTTGTTTAGGGCCAGGTCCAGACCAGAAACGTTTCAGGTACACAGCCCGACTAGTCTGTACACAATACGATCACACACAAAACTAAATGGGTGAAGTTCACATTTTCGTCGTTATTTCAGCCACCCAACTATTTATCGTTTATCTAGGCTAGTGAGTAACATTGAAAATATTACTACTAAAATAAGTAGTCAATCTAAAGGCAATATCTATAAGACATCTCCTTTAAATTTAAGAATCTCATTAAAAATACGGGATTTAAAGTACAAATAGCCCCCACCACATCAGGCGTAGTGTTTGTCCGTTGTACCGTTGTTGGTCCGTCATTACTCCTGACTGGGGAGACAAACGGCTGAAAAAGAGTTTGGTTTCCGTCGGGTTCGGTCCACCCTCAGTCAACACTTTTCGCAACATTAAATCATACATGTAAAATAAACAAACAGTTAAGTTTTGACCCGTCCTGAAAAAAATACTTTGATATTCAGTCTACTAATAATGAAATCGATTTGAAAAGGGGATTACTTGATGTAGATCTATCCAGAATGGAATAAATGTCTATGTCTCACATGAGATAACACCCAATGCTATTGTCACATTAAAGTATATCATTTGTTAATCCTCTGCTCGACATTTGAAGGTGAATCCCCCGTTTGATTTGAAAACTTGTGAAAGTACCCTTGCGTCTGGTTTTGACGATATTGTCTATAAAGTCTATATTTTTTCCATAGAGGATAGTGACACCAATGCTATTTGTGATACAAACCCCTTGAAAAAGATGATGTTTTAAAGAATATGATAGTATAATCTAAAAGGGCCAACAGACCTACATATGTTTATACAAGTTATATATAGTCAGCTAGTAGCTGATAAAACCCCTCTCTATTATGTCGACTACACGCCCTCACCAACCAAACCGTGCGATGTCACAGCACATTTATATCTCCCCTACTCAAAAAGTGCGGATGTCACTGCACATTTATATCTCCCCTATTCAAACAGTGCGGATGTTACTGCACATTTATATCTCCCCTACTCAAAAAGTGCGGATGTCACTGCACATTTATATCTCCCCTATTCAAACAGTGCGGATGTTACTGCACATTTATATCTCCCCTATTCAAACAGTGCGGATGTCACTGCACATTTATATCTCCCCTATTCAAACAGTGCGGATGTTACTGCACATTTATATCTCCCCTATTCAAACAGTGCGGATGTTACTGCACATTTATATCTCCCCTATTCAAACAGTGCGGATGTTACTGCACATTTATATCTCCCCTATTCAAACAGTGCGGATGTTACTGCACATTTATATCTCCCCTATTCAAACAGTGCGGATGTCACTGCACATTTATATCTCCCCTATTCAAACAGTGCGGATGTTACTGCACATTTATATCTCCCCTATTCAAACAGTGCGGATGTTACTGCACATTTATATCTCCCCTACTCAAACAGTGCGGATGTTACTGCACATTTATATCTCCCCTACTCAAACAGTGCGGATGTTACTGCACATTTATATCTCCCCTATTCAAACAGTGCGGATGTTACTGCACATTTTCCCTACTGTGGCTGTTGTTGAACGCCCTAAGCCCGGTTGACGAGCCTTCCGTTCTTGAAGGTCCAGACCTGTGTGGGGAGACCGTACTCGCGGGAAACCTTGGCCTGGGGAGGGGAGGGGAAACCGGTGTGAGGACTGGACTAGTTAGGGAAAGAGTTCTAGAAAGAAGGAAAGAATAAGGACTGAATGAAGGAAACCAAGACAAGGGGCAGTAAAGCGATGAAGAAGGGTGAAAAAGAACGAGAAAGAAAAAGTGAAAAAGAAAGAATGAAAGAAAGAAAAAAGAAAGAAAAAAGAAAGAGAGAGAGAGAGAGAAAGAAAGAAAGCGAAAAACGAAGGAAAGAACGAAAGAAGAGAGGAACAAGAAAGAAGGGATTCATCGATAAATTAATGAATGAATAAAAAAGAAACGAACGAACGAATGAATGAATGAATGAATGAATTGAATCGAAATGAATGAAAAATGAACGAACGAACGGATGATATAATGAATGAAAGAGGAAGAGCAACAGAGAGAAACGTCCAAAAAGAGTGCAGAAACATTTGCTTGTAAAGCTGATAAGATTTTCTTCAGAATCACAGTGAACCACACACGGGCACACACCTAATCTTGAGGTACAGGTCAGCGACAAAGATATCTCCTTTAGAAATTAAGAATTTCATTAAAAACTATGAGGATTAAATTAAAGATAGCCATCGCCACATCAGGCGAGGCTCTGTCTGTTGTAACGTTGTTGTCATATCATTCCTATATTTTTCAAAACCACAGTGTACCACAGACGGGCACACACCTTAAGCCCCCCTCTCACTGCACCCGCGGTACGCTGGCGGCGTCGCTGCGTCCTAAACCGGATTTGTGTTACCCTTGACTTTATAATGGGAATATCATTCAAAACGTACAAGTTTGACCAAAAATACAACAAAACACACAAAGCTAAAAAAAGGTTCGTTTTTTGTCGATGAAATTTGCTTTGTCATTTCGATCGGCCGTAGCGACGCCGCCAGCGTGCCGCGGGTCCAGTGAGAGGGGGGCTTTACCTTGAGGCGCAGGATGTCGGCATTGGGGTCAGGGGTGGCGAAAGCCTCTGCATGCTCCAGCAGGCGCTGTGCTGCTGTGGACGGGTGGATCACGTTTAAGGACTCCGAGCCCTCCATGGCGGCCTGTAAGGACACGGAAACGGTCTTGTAAAACCTGGTACATGTCCCCTATGCAGAGGGTAGTGTTTGTATTTATGTATGTCTGGATGGATGTAAAGGACCAGAATAACTAAAGGACGCCTGGATGGATTGTCTTGATATTTGGTATGTTGGAAGGTCATGGTAAGACTCTGAAAATGATTAGATTTTGGGCCCCCTATCGGCTTGTTACTGGGACTGCAAGGGAAGCTCCTGTTTTGATATCTCATGTTCAGGACATGCTATGGTACTGATTTTTGAGTGGTAGATAGCTCTTTGGAGAGAGAGTAAGTGGTATTGTTTTGGGCCCCCTGGTGGCTTTTCTGGAACTGCGGGAGCAGGTTTTGCTTCAGACTGTGAAAGGGAATAACCCAAGAAGGGCTTGATGGATGGTCATGCTTTTTTTCTGTTATCTTTCAATTGTATAGCATCTCCCCGGTTTCGGCTCATTTCAGACGTCTTTATACGCTCGTTCTCATCTAAATGTACACATTTTGTAATCTCCGTTACCGATTGAAATAAGACGTTCCTGGCATTAGGATATGCCACATATATGCTGTCAAACTGTAGTTTTTATGACGACTTAAAACTTTTCTAGCTTTTAAAAACGGCAGTTGCGTACCTTATATGTGGTATTTCTTAATGCCAGGAACGTCTTACTTCTAGCGGTAACGGAAATTACAAAATGTGTACATTTAAATGAGAACGAACGTATAGTGTTACGCGCTATGCGAGAAGTGCAGAGAAAATCGCACCCGTCTAAAAAGACGACTACACGACCTAAAACACTTGTAAGAAAGTCGGGGCCAGCCCTCTGCTTGGAGACTCCACTTGATAAGAGGCAGTCATTCTTGTAAAACGTTCAAAGGGCATTTAGCAGGGAAATTTTCACGGGATAGCAGCTAAACAACTTACTGCTATGTGTACGAACGTTTGAGTATTTTCTCGGGAAAGCGTTTCGCGTCGACAGCGCTGTTTTCGAAACTGCGCGTGTTCTAGAACATTGCATGACCCTTCGACTGTGATGTCATCCTAGCTGACCTAGTTTATTCGTTCCACTTTCACTCTTTCCCGGTGATTTTGCTTTAAAAAAAACACCGAAAGTATCTCCCATTTCGATCGTCAGCGTCTCAACGTAACGCATCGGCTTGTCAGCTAGTGGCTTGTCATGTCACATAGAACAATATGTGTCAGACTTCATCTTAGAATTCGAAACCTCCTTGATCTTAGCATATACAACTACTGTTCAAAGATATCTAACGTTAGTAAATATGCCCATATCGTACATGACGAGTTTAACCATAGCGCAGTTTTTACTTATGTCATTGTCGTATGACGTAACGTATACTTTGCTCCATGTTTGGGAAAAAACCGCAAGCAACTCGAGGAAGTTAAAGAACCCGTCACACTTATCGAAGAGAGTACCGACAGCGGTATGTCCTGACACGAGGGATCGATTCAGTCCTAATCAGCTCGTTCTGTAATTTCCAAAACACAAGACACTAGCTTCTACTGTCATGTCAGAATTTCCAACCGGTGGGTTAAGCCTTGATGCGGTTTCCCAGTCGTGTTATACAAAGAAAATACATGAACAAACGAAGACACACGCACATGTACACACGTAGGTGTACTTGTTGGATAACAAGACTCATGCTTAGCCCACATTTCCGAACCGGGACCCGGCCGGGCTGTTGGCGTGAACGAAAATTAAACAATTCATATCAGGAAAAGACGCAAATGATGCTCATGATTAATATCTGCACCTTGTCTTGTGTTTATCATGTTTTTCGTTCCCGCAAACTGCCCGGCCGGGCCCCGGATTGGAATCTGTGACGACTTACCTGCAGGATCACACTATTCACTGACACACCAGCGGCGCGGACGGGGATCGGGGGGTCCTCCACCGGCACCTGGCTGGCCAGCTTCCCCAGGCCCTTTAGATAAAAAGCGATAGAAACGATGTCGATATATATCTACATGATGTCCAATGATACAATGGCGTTTCCACAACTCAAACACAACCACGACCAAACATACAGTAGATCAGAACACAGTGTTCAGGATGTTTGTAAACAAAAATCATATACAGAACACTCAGGTAAATACCTAACTTTATCAGCGGATGTTGGGTTGAATCACAAGCCAGGATAGGTTTGTAAGTGAACTCATCTACCACAGAATATGGAGTATGGATGATAAATATGATACAAACAAGGAAGGGAAATACGCACTAAGTCTTTCAGTCGTTTTTTTAAATGTAAGGCAAGAGCAAAGCAACACTTAAGCAACACTATGTACTATATATAATGTTGCTAGATTTCGAGATCAACTGAATCAAAGGCAAGCACTGCAAAAAAAAGGAAACAAAAAAAGTTTTACCCTGGTGAACTCTGAGCAGAATGGCAGACAACGTTCATTGATATAAAAGTATACAAGATCATACGTCAGAAATTGGTATGGTAGAACGTCAGATAACGGTACTGTGGTAGTACTTTGAAGCTTTCAAATGTTTTGTCCATCTGAACCAAAGTTTAGCACAAGTTAATGAAACTGGGTGAGAAGTTTTACCTTGATCATGTCCCAGCCGGGACCATCGCCTGCCATGTGCAGGCGGCGAGAGGTGGGCATCACCTGCGATGCCAAGGAAAGGCATCTGCTGAACATTTTTCCAAAAGTGGCCATTTTTGCGGAGCAGAGTTTTATACCGTCCGTCTTCGTTGGCTTCTCTCGTGTTCTGTTGCCTGTACGGCCGCGGTCTCTATGGAACGTCTCCCGTCGGCGTCATTGTTCCAGAACCCGCGTCATAAAGACAGTTGGATGGCGGGCAAAAACAGAATGAAATAATTCATCTGATACACACAGACATATAAAAAGCTTGATTTGTGATTTGTGATTTATTGAAATTGTAAAACGATACAATACACGTGGGCCACAGGCAGCTGTTGCTGGTGTCGTGGCCCACACACAAGACAATACAAAGCACATAGACTGCAAGTAAATAAACAGTGGTAAATACAATCTAAAAAGCAGCGTAATAAATATAAATATACCTAACTATCACTATTGCTACAAACACTGGTCCATGCGGCGTCTGGCCGCCAGGATGTTATCAAGTCTGGGGCCGTTTCTTCTTCGTGCCTGATGCCTCGGCTGAGTCAGAAGGTGAGCCTTGCACGAGTAAGGAATCGAGTAAGTGAGAAACGAAGGAATGTTTTGAGATTTTGAAAGCGCGACCATGCATCCACGAGCTGAAACGTTTGATAGGTTTCAGTACATCATTAACTAATCTGTACAAGCTATAGTGCTTAGCCTTAGGTATCTGTTTGTTTTCTTGTATTGTGATTGTGCTAAAATTCAATAAAATCAAATCATCTCAAATAGATACGACTCAAATATATCATCTCTTGTGTAGCTAAGAACACAGTTCTAGCTCTCCGCTGTTTTTCAGGGTATTTGAATGGTTGCGAGGAAACAAACAAGAAACGGCTGGCTCTGGCCGTGGTGCTGATCTCGCTGTCCATACCTGGCAAGTCATGTCGTTCTACAATAGGTCGCTAGATGGCCGATGAAACAAATCCAATGGGCTTGTTTTAGCTTTCTTTTCGCTTCGTTAAGTTGCCGTTTATGGAATACCGGAAAACGCAGCATTTGACTCCGGCATTTTTTGGCCAAACTGTGTTATTCGCACGTTCACATCAGTTCTCCAGAGGATGTCATCCATATAATCAAATCAACATGGTATAATCTTCACTAAGAAGTGTATCAACGATATCAATTCACGTGTATTCTATTTGTTAATCGTCCCTGGCCCATAGCCACCAAAGAGCTCAAAGTCTAATCGTTTCTGCCTTATCCTTAAACCTTCAAATTAAAGATTCATTTCTGTGCTATAAGTCAACAAACTCAAATCATCTGAAAGAGATAAGATCACTTTTTTTTAAATTTCTTCCTAGTTTGAAGGTTTTTTGTATTTATTTACTTATCTATAACATTTCTTAGGAAATGCCATCCTCAACATGGCAAGAACAGACGTTTCTAAGTACATCATGAGACAAACGTCAAATCTGTTTGTTATATAAAAGTGATAATTTCTATATCACATCATTTCTGATTATCATCTCTATGTTCAAGAATGACACAATTTTGGTCCCACTATCCTCTAATACACTAGTATAACATACATAGCAGCACACAGTAAGGATAGCAAATTTGCTAAGCGATAGCTCTACGAAGGGGTTGACATGTTTTCATCATACATTTGTATACACATGCACATGTTGATATAAAAAAAGCACTTCCTAAAGAAAGCTTCTATCTGATGTCGATCATTATGAAAAGTGAAATTTTTCCTTTGCCAGACACAGAATTAAGTAGTGGACATACTGTGTCTCCTATCATTTATATTCTGTCTGCTCTCAACTATTAAGGCCACTGTACTTGGACCATCCACACATGAGCAAGCGGATTTGCTGCATTTTCTGTAATTCTGACTCTAAACATGGGAGTCAATCTGAGTTCAGTCATCGGACCTACTCTCCAAGCAGAGGTCCTTCTTCTCACTTACTCCACTCTCAGGGTAAGGGCAAGCCAAAACAAAGATGACGACAATCTTGTCACACAACCTCTGCTTGGAGAGAACATAGGTGACCGTTCTATCATAACCAAGTGCCTGACATCACTTTTTCATTACATGAAACATCCAGTGTCAGTGAATGCTGTCAGGCACTGCAACAGTGAACATGGATGGTTTTCCCTTAACCCTAACTCTCTCACAAACACCGTTTGGAAAGAACATACTATTAGGTGGCTGTCATCACTTAATCATTACATAACATATGTATATTGAATGCTGTCAGGCACTGCAACAGTGAACATTGATGGTTGCACTCTAAGTCAGCAGAAAGCATGTATTTCTACTCACCATCTATAAAGCACTTTGGTACAATGCTAACTATCTGCAACATACACGATTAAGCCCTGAGTAATAAACTTCTCAGCATGGAAGAGATTCCTATCTCTATATAAGCGATTACTGGAAAAATAGACTTGTCACATTTTGCCTCCTATATCAAGGCATATTACTAGGAGAAATGGTTACATTTCTATAACATACATTTATATCATCTTTGAATCTTCTCCTATGTACCTAAACTCATCAGTGGTATCAAAAGGAAATAAAAAATCTATGAAATATAAGATTCATAAGCAACAGAAGTCATACCGGTAACGGTTCAATGAATTGCACTTCTACAACTACATACTACATATTGATGCACATGCTGTTCAATATAACATAAGACAGACAGAAACAACAAATAACAGACAGAAAAGACAAAAGTATCTGTAATCAAAAAAGGGTGATGCCTTCCAAATTCTAGTGCCCATGTATGAGCAACTGACACACCGAACAATGAAACTATTATGTCATATTTTTGACAAAGATACTTTAAATTTTCTTGTCTTTGTCTTTGAGATTCTAAATCATCTTGAGTGGCCAGCAGGTTCACTAAAGAAATCCATTGTAATAACAGCACCAGGCAGTCACCTGCTGAACTTGAACATACTACATGACCTTGAAAGTGTTCTACATTGTGTCCTTGGCAAGAATGTTTTATTTGTGAATTGAAAGCAGTGATGTTGAAGAAAAATTGTGGTTTTCCTTAAACAAAGATCTGAACTAGCATAAGAAGTTCATTAGTAGATGGAATGAAATTTTTGGATGAAAGTTGAAGATCATAAAGTCATGGTTTACAAGACCATCAAAGGTCCATCATAGTAGGACCAGTGAGTCGGTGGACCAAAACTCAAAGCGTTGGAGGAAGGTTGTGGGCAAGACAGTCATGGTTTAAAAGGTTGTAGGTCAAAGACCATCACAGGTCAGTACTGGTCACAGCACTGAGCCCGTGGACAAGAACTGTGGGAGGGAGGTCATGGGTCAGCAGGTCGTATCTGCTGAGGTATTCTGGGTAGCGGCTGGTGTCGACCGGCGGGCGGGTCAGGTAGAGGAAGTTCACGGCAGTGTTTTGGGACTGCTGCTTGATGAGTTCGTTCATCGCCCGCAGGTACTCCTCCGTGATCGCCATAGCAACGGGCGCCTCGTCCGTGAGGTGGGTTCCCTGTAGGAGAGAACAGGGTCAAGGTCATGGCATGAAGGGCAAACTTCTCAACCTACATCCATGAATAGTTTCATCAGGTTGGTAAGTCACTGAATAAAAAGACTCTTCTTACACAACCAAGTGATTCATTTAACCAACGTTTTGGTGACCATCAGAATTGCCTCGATAAAGAGTGTTTTTATTCTCAACATCTTTGTGCAAGCACGTTTAACCCCAAGACAGGTAAGCTGTGAGTGTAGTCAGTTACAGAGTTACAGCATGATGATATCACTTTCATATACATGTACAGTCAGACCTGTACTACTGACTACCTTAGATTATTCCTTCCATTGACGCGAGTATTTAGGACACTGCCTATAATGGCCACCATTGTCTACAAATCATTTGAGTGGCCACTACAGAAAGGTTTGACTGTAGGCATTAAAATGGCTGTAATGGCCCCACATTGAATACACTCTATCCTGTCATGAATACCTCTGGATGGCCGCGTAGACAGATGACGTGTTCCCAGTTGATGATGTTGATGTCGGCCTGGATGCGGAGTTGCGTGAGAAGTTCCTTAAGTTTCGCCTCTCGCCGCCTCGTGCCCGGTTCGTTGTGGTCCCTTCCCTCCACACAGAGGAACACACGCATGCGTGTCACCTGGGGACAGAATAAAATATCACAATGTAAGACACTAAGAGTTTAAGAATAACCTCGTAAGGAAGTACTTTTGACTTATTGTCTAATCCAAAGAGGGAGATCAGGAAATGCAGTTGACAAAACACTTCAGAGAGAACAGGAACAGTTTTCTAGTATCCAAGTATACAAGCAGTGGCTAACAGGTGCATTCTATCTCCAAGCAAACATTGGGGTAAAAAACATGTTTCTTGACTGCCAGATACAAAATGACACAGAAACAACTTTCCAGCAATCCCCTACCTTTCTTCAGTGAAACAGGACTGTTAATCATTATTCATAAATCCATTCTAAAAATAGATTTTGTTTAGATTTTGGGGGTTGGTGAGCACTGAAGGCACAAGACGAGCACCAAGTATGTGAGCTTTCAAGGGGGTCCGGAAAATTTTGAAAATTTAACCCTCTGAAATTTCCTGCATTTTGAGAGGAAAAACAAAGACTGTTGATAACGTTTGATAACGTTTTCAAGAGAGGATGCATTGATCATTCTATTCAGGTACCTCTGAGCATGTGTGGGGGTTTTCTTTGCCTATGGGCATGAAATCTTTATAAATGATTAAACAGACTATCTTTCCATCAGTCCCCACCTTTCTCCAGTGCGGCACCATGTTGAGGATACAGGCCAGCTGCAGCAGGAAGAAGCAGGTCACGTCGAAGTAGCTGGCCATCTCGGGTTTCATCATGTTGACGGGCCAGACGTCAATGTACTTGGTCTGCTTCCGGGAGAACAGGTCCGCACGGTCCATCTGGTGGAAGTACCTGTTAGGGGCACATTTGGCTGGTAATCTGAGCTATGTTTTATGGCATCTCTTTGATTGAAAAATACACAATGATTCCAGCTTGATATTTGGGGGCGACGCCCTCAGAACATATATTTACCAGAGGCGCGACAATACTAAGTGGGTCTGGGCGCATGTTTCACGGGAAAATTTTGAGATCTTCACTCAATTCATGGGGGAATTCATGCACCTATCATTAGCCTTAAAATAGGTAAAGGTAGGCCTATAGCCTTTTTGAGGCCGTAGGGATAGTGGGTTATTATCCACTGTGTCTAGGGCATGGTTTGAAAAGCGGATCCCATCCCTCTCCTTCCACTGCCTTTTAGCTTTACCTCCCCAACTGAAGTCAGGTACCAATTTTTACATCTTGTGTAAGTACCTTTGTGTGGAATTCTGCTCCAATCATTTTTAGGGCTCAAAATACTTTGTAATCTGCTGTATAATAGCTGGCTTTTGTCTAAAATTTAAGGCAATCTTGAGCCTCTTCTAGCCAAAAGTGACTACAGTGGCAGGCTGGTTTTCTTAAAATTATCCTATGTGACATTAAAAATGATCACTCCCACAAATCAGTGGCTACTACATGGTCATCATCATCACCATCATCATGGGTAACCACCGTATGACCCCGTCAGGGGAAAAATTGTCTATGATTACATGTATTTATTGAATAATACTATTTACTATCATTGAATATCAATGAGTAATAATCAAAAATTGATAAGCTAGTCAATGTCAGCCTTACATACCGCAGCAGACAGACGTTTTTGGTGAGCTTGATGGCATCGCTGATGATGGCCACGTACTCCGACAGCTTCAGCACCTTTTCATCCTCATGCTGGCAATGAACGAAAGGACAACAGACATTTAAGTACAGGAACACTTTCAATGTACTCGCATCAATGATCAGTATATATGTACGTACAGGCAGTGGTGTCTGTTTATGTCTGAACCCACCCAAGTCATTAGAAACAGCTTGACACATTGTAACTAACATGGTGGCATTCGCCATTGCCGATGATAATTGCTGAACAACACTAAAGAACACCTGTGAGATACATGTACTACTCTTTAATCTACCTCTCAAATCTAATAAGACAGAGACTAGTTTCTTATACCATGTGACCACATAACACATGAAACCCACTTAGCTTAATCATCCATTGATCAATTAATTCATTCATTCCTTCAATCTTACTCCAAGCAATCACACGAACCTTCCTGAGAGGTGGAAAGGCCTCCCCCATCTTGCCATACTCCTCGTCAGCGAACTGAACCCGCTTCTCCTTCGGCTCCTTAAAGACGTCCATGGAGAGGAAGGTGTCCTTGTGGGCACAGTTGTCATAGAAACCTGACAAACAAACCGTGGGATGTACAGCTGTCACTCATCACTATCATGTCTCAAGAAAGCCATAAAATTGAACCCAATTATTTTTGGAACAGCCTATCTTTTCTAAATCCTGCCATCAAATTTGCCAGCACTGATGTCAACTTGAGCAAGCTTCCAACCAAGATGCTTCTTTCAAAATTGAAAGACATTTCACCAATCATAAACAAAAGCCTTCTCCACTAATTCGCTCAAACAGATCAACATACTATTCACCAGACATTTATCTATCTATCTAATATCTTATCTATTTTCCGTAATTTTTTCCATCAAATAATGGATACAACTACATTTTTATCCAGGGATGCCCAGCTCAGTGACTGACACTGCTTTGTAACGGGGCCCTGCCTTACAAATAGAATGACAATCACAAGATATCACAAGATGTTCATAAGGTATTCACATTCACAAGACATGATGTTCAGATGGTGTTCAGAAGTTGTTCACACAATCCATGAATAGTTTCATCAGGTTGGTAAGTCACTGAATAAAAAGACTCTTTTTACACAACCAAGAGATTTATTCAACCGACGTTTCGATTACCATTTGTCACCTTCTTCAAGGCAATTCTGACTGGTTCATATAGCAATGCAGCACAGGTGTTGCTGCTTATACATATTAATGAGATGCAAATACAACATATTTACATATGTACCATAACAGGGGAACAATATGTTTAAGCAGCAACACCTGTGCTGCATTGCCATGTGAACCAGTCAGAATTGCCTTGAAGAAGGTGACAGATGGTCACCGAAGCGTTGGTTGAATAAATCTCTTGGTTGTGTAAAAAGAGTATTTTTATTCTGTTCACACAATGTTCGAACCAAATAAGGACGTGACATCCTACCCATCATGACAGTGTTGGGCTTCATGCCGCCCAGTCCCGATATTCTCATCAGGTTCTCCACTCCCAGCTGCACCGTGGGGCACAGGGTCAGCTCCACAAACGCCTTCACCTGGAGGGGAGCACATGATGCTCACATGCTGTTCACATGATAGTCACATGCTGTTCACATGATAGTCACATGCTGTTCACATGATAGTCACATGCTGTTCACATTAGATCGATTGTTATTCATGTTGTAGATGAGTTCTTTGAAAATGTTAAATATTTAGTAATAGTCGATGTTTACGAATTCTTGCCATACTTTGTACCATGTACAATTGTCGTACAATAAAGTTCTTCTTCATGATAGTCACATGCTGTTCACATGATATTCACATGCTGTTCATGTGATTGTCACATGCTGTTCACATGATCATCACATGCTGTTCACATGATAGTCACATGCTGTTCACATGATGGTCACTTGATGTTCACATGATAGTCACATGCTGTTCACATCGTTGTTGCATTCACTTGGCATTCAACTAACGTTTACCATATTCTCTTAAGGATCACATGGTACTGTCAAACACAGTAACAGATTCTTTACATGGTAGAACTACATATGACAGCAATAAGCCTCCTCTAACCAATCTTCATGACCAGTGCAATGCCCAAATGAGAGAAGTGTTTGCCTTGCATTCAGAGGGCCATGAGTATGATCCAGGCCAGGTCATACCAAATTTAAAAATGGTACATACTGCTTTCCCTGCTTATCACTCAGCCTTTGGGAAAGAGTTTAGCAGTTGAACACACATCACTACCAGCGGACCAGTCCCCTGCTGTAGTACAATAAGGTGTGGCCCAGGGCCACAGATAGAGTCTGGTGAGGGAAGGACTTAAACTCTGACTAACGAACCTTTAAGTTGTCGACCAGGTTCATCCAGAAGGTCGTCTGGCGCTGCATGGGGTCGTACGGCTGCTCGCACAGGCTGCCGACCTCCACATGACCCACCACGAACAGACCCCCCTTCTTCAGGTCATTCGTGAAGGAGATGATCTGGGGAGGAACAGTCACATGGTAGTCACATGATGTACTCATGATAGACACAATGATGTTCACATGGTGTTTACATGGTGTTTACCGTAATGGTGTTCACATGGTGTTCACAAGGTGTTCACATGAAGTTCACATGATGTAAACATGGTGTTCACATGATAGACATACTGTCTTTATAGGTTGCTACATACAAGGAGATCACCGGTGAATCAGGACATTCAAGTGAGAATCGAATTAAGGTGCCATGTTAGACATATTTTAAGGGTAATTATAGGTTACCACTTAAACTTAAAGGAGAATTGCCTGAAAAAGAACAGTCATATGTGATTCCTATGCCGTTCAGATGGCATCTAAATTTTGTATGTGAAGTTCACATGATGGTAGCCATGGCCAAGTGATCTTGCCAAACGCATCTAAGTACATTGTAAGTGCACTAGATGTTACAGGTCATCTACAAGATATTGACACAGTATCTATGCTATTCAGATGGTGTTCACATGATAGACACATGATAGTAACATGGTGTTCACATGCTGTTCCCACTCATACTTTTATTACCAGCTGACTTGGAAGGGACACAGATAGAGTGACACATCACCCTGCCATTCATTGTGTTGAAAACTTGAAACAGATGATTTAGGCTAAGTAGCATCAGAGTACCTCCTAGCAATATAATGTTGACAGACATGTGGTATTCACTTTATGTTCACATGGTACTCACATAACATTAATCTTACTCGGAGTGTATTTGCATAATAATCATCACATGTTATGCAGATTAGTCGCGCTAGTCACCTGGCAGCAGGAGCGTGGGTTGTTGACCAGCAGAAGCATCTGCGGCCGCCAGTACTTGATGTGGTCCTTCCTGATGTCCAGCAGCAGCAGGTACTTACGGACCTACAGCGGGAGACATGACAGGCACATGATGATCACATGGTATTTGCATGATGATCATATGAAATTCACATGGTAGCCAACCTAATCGTCGTAAGCCACATTAAAACAGTCCCGTCCAATTTTACATGGTTAAGAGACATTCTTGTCTGGAGTAACCACCCCAACTCACCAATGGAAAATTTTTCCCTCAGTCTCATGAGTGTCTCAATGTTGAGACCAAGTTTGACTGAATCGACATGATGATTACAAGAAAGGTATCTAAAAAATAAAATAAAGTGAAATCTGGGACTACTAGTACCACTACCTGAGGTAGTCATCTTCTGACAGAGACTAACACTTTTTGACAAAAGGGATGCCTCATTATCTTCACATGAAAGTCACATGATATTCATCACCTGGTGGAAGATGAGGGCCTGCGTGATGGACCCCCAGGAAGGGTCAGGGGGACAGGTAGTGGATCACATGCTAGTCACATGATGATCACATGCAAAGCACATGATGATCGCATGGCAGTCACATGATACCCATCTGGTGGAAGATGAGAGCCTGTGTGATGGACCCAGGAAGGGTCAGGGGGACAGGTAGTGGATCACATGCTAGTCACATGATGATCACATGCAAAGCACATGATGATCACATGGCAGTCACATGATACTGACCTGGTGGAAGATGAAGGCCTGTGTGATGGAGCCCCACGAGGTGTAAGGACACATGTAGTGGATCACATGATAGTCGCATGATTATCAGATGACAGTCAAATGATACCCACCTGGTGGAAGATGAGAGCCTGTGTGATGGTACTGACCTGGTGGAAGATGAGAGCCTGTGTGATGGTACTGACCTGGTGGAAGATGAGAGCCTGTGTGATGGTACTGACCTGGTGGAAGATGAGAGCCTGTGTGATGGTACTGACCTGGTGGAAGATGAGAGCCTGTGTGATGGTACTGACCTGGTGGAAGATGAGAGCCTGTGTGATGGTACTGACCTGGTGGAAGATGAGGGCCTGTGTGATGGTACTGACCTGGTGGAAGATGAGAGCCTGTGTGATGGTACTGACCTGGTGGAAGATGAGAGCCTGTGTGATGGTACTGACCTGGTGGAAGATGAGAGCCTGTGTGATGGTACTGACCTGGTGGAAGATGAGGGCCTGTGTGATGGTACTGACCTGGTGGAAGATGAGAGCCTGTGTGATGGTACTGACCTGGTGGAAGATGAGGGCCTGTGTGATGGTACTGACCTGGTGGAAGATGAGAGCCTGTGTGATGGTACTGACCTGGTGGAAGATGAGGGCCTGTGTGATGGTACTGACCTGGTGGAAGATGAGAGCCTGTGTGATGGTACTGACCTGGTGGAAGATGAGGGCCTGTGTGATGGTACTGACCTGGTGGAAGATGAGAGCCTGTGTGATGGTACTGACCTGGTGGAAGATGAGGGCCTGTGTGATGGAGCCCCAGGAGGAGTCGGGGGACAGGTAGTGGATGACGAGGACGAGCACGGCCACGAAGGCGATGGCGATGGCCGCGTACATCGGGTCGATCAGGAACATCATCACCAGGCAGCTGACGGCCCCCAGCAGGCAGGTGTGCCACGTAAAGTACTTAAACATCGGTCTGAACAAATAGATAAACAGTCAAGGTGTGAAACAAACATTGGTTATAAACTACCTTTTTAAAGTTATTGTGCATTGTGCAAGTACCAAGAAAATTTACTATGACCGTCAAGTTGCTTGATTACATTCATTCCATTTCATGGTGTGTATTGTGGGCAAAGACTTGGCACTTATTCATGTTGAACCTCAAATTTAGGTTCAAATGGAATACTCTATGAAAACATTGGTGTGGCATAAAAACAACAATAAAAGGCCAAACAAGATGACATAGCCCACCTGAAGTTGGGTGCAGACGCCCACTCCAGCGCGAGGCAGGCGATGTTGACAGCGGCGTAACACAGGATGAACAGGAGTGACACGATGGGGGCCAGGGCGTTCACCTGCTGGATCAACAGGATCAGCTGCAGGGGACAGAAAAGGGTTAGTATGCTGGAAAACAGAACAGAGTAGGGGCATGCCCCGGTGTGAGTGGATCAAAACATTCCGGCCTAAACCCCGGCCTAAATGGGGTAGGGGATTTCCCGAGCAGCCTTTGTAACCCCTGCTTCTCCTAATGGGTCAGTGAAGTCATGCTTGTCTCGAGCATGGATGTTTCTGACCTAGGGCGAAGAAATGCTGCTACAGTAAGAATTAGTTCAGTGCTTAGATGAGTGGCCCCTACGACCTTGCACTGAGCGAGTTCGTTAAAAAAAAAAGAAGCCTAGAGAGCACAAAATGTCTGATACAGCAACATACAAATCCAACATCAACATGACAAGCCTGAAGAGACACAGTGTAGGAAAAGGGCTTGATTTACATCTTGCAATGGAAGAATATCATACCGGAATGAAAGCAATTCTGGGGACTTAAGCTTACCTGCACCAGGAACCAGGAGACGAACACGGCTACGTAAGGGTTCCCGCTCCGATTGGTGATGGTCAGCATTCGCAGGACACCCCCTGAAACAAAAAACATGGTGTTCACATGACGTTCACATGGCATTCACATGATGTTCACATGACAATCACATGGTATTTACATGGTAAGTTCATGGTGATCAGGTTCCCTTCAACATAAAACAGTAATCAGGTTTAACTGCTTGTACAGTGTATATTAGCCAGAGATGTGCCAATTCATTGAAACTCACTATTAGCCCTACTTGATTGTAATAATGATGTTACAGAATGGTGTACTCATATTAGCCTATATTACTCAGTAAGTAGAATTTGAAGATTAATTTTGAATTTGTACTTGACCGTACCAAAGTGCTTTTGGTCAATAAAACTGTGTGAACATAAAACAAACTACAAAATGTAGCTGGTGCCACAACATCATTAATTCTAACCTACCGAAGAGCTTGTCCCGAGACAGAGCCTCCAGGATCCTGGATGCACCGATGAGACAGCTGAGCGCAGCAGACAGAGTGGCCGAGTACAGACCGATCACAGGCAAGGGTGCCCACATATTGATGTACTGTAGCACCATGTAGTTATTCTGTAACAGCTCTCTGTGTACAAAAATACAACCTCTCATGATAATCACATGACAGTCACATGATATTAGCATGGTCTTCACATGATTTACATGTATGCGTACTGGCCTATCACTGGTAAGGGTGCCCACATGTTGATGTACTGTAGCACCATGTAGTTATTCTGTAGCAGCTCTCTGTGTAAAGAAGATAAAACTTCAGAGAAGCAATCAGAGACCACAGAAGGTCTATCTACCAAATGTAAATAGAACTGTAATTAAGCACCAACAACACATTTTCTGACGTGTTGATGAAGGTTAGACATCCAGGTAATAGGATACACAATACAAAATTTACTCAAGCAACTGAAAAGATTTTGTAAAACAAAAATGGCACATTATCTATCCAGTTGATTGTGACTAGTGAGAAACTTTTGTATTGTGTACATTTTCCGACTCCTTGCTGCATCTGAGAAGCAATCAATTTTGTTAGACTGGCCTGTTTACAAGCAGCAAAAATAGACTATTTCACAAGCTGGTAAAAACATAATTTTTATCAACAACATTAACAACATAACATTTTGAAAAGATTTTTAAAAAATTAAGAAATTTCACACCAGGACTATTCCTATGCAGTAGCATCTGGCTAGTTGGGCTGTGACGATCTGTCTGTTATGCTGTAGTGGAACCAATTCTAATAAATAAATAAATAAGGACCAGGAATATGCTCCAAAAAAAATGTTCTCACCTCTCGCAAGTAAACGCCACAAAAATGCAGAGTAGCAGGTACACTAGAAAGGTGGCCATCACTGGCAAGTCTTGGCTGTCTGTTATGTTGTTGACTTACTTACTGACTTAATATGTTGAGTGCCAGCCCTCCGCCACTCAAACCACTCTGTCAGACCAAAATTGTCTGTCCTCCATTATCTTCCCTAATGCCTCAGAGGGTAGGCCGGTATCTCTCTAGCTCTATGTTGTAGTGTTGTAGTGTAATGTAATGTAATGTAGTGTCATGTTGTAGTGTTGTTATGTTGTAGTGCAGAACCATTCTAACCAGGAGGCCCAAATTCGACCTTGATTTTCGGGTTACCAACACCCACCCACATACTAAATATCATCATTATCCATCAAGAGGTTCTTGATGAGTTATGCTGACTACAGCAGTCCGGAAACACAAACACACACACACACACAGACACACCCAAAACTACATCTCCATTTTTCATGGAGATAATGAATGAATAGGTTTCAGGAACACACTACTGTAACAGTATGTGAAACATGCAGTTCTCACCTCTCGCAAGTAAAGGCCACAAAGATGCAGAGCAGCAGGTACACCACGAAGGTGGCCATCACCGCGCTGATGGTGCCGATGGGAATGGATCTGCTGGGGTTTGCCAGGTCACCTGTATGTAGAAAATTGTCACAGAATTGTAAGGGATCTGATGGGGTTTGCCAGGTCACCTGTGTGCAGAAAACTGTAACAAAATTATAGTTTGCTACACTGTATTGCTACACTACATTGCTTCAATTTTATAAGGATGGAAGGTAGTAGTCTAGAGGTTAATCAGCATTCAAGAAAAGCGTCCCAACCAATTCATATCCAACACACCAACAAAAAGCAGTAAGCTGAAACATTATTTTACCGTTCTTCCATAATAATAGACTCCAGTAGGACAGTCAAAAATTTGGGACAAGTTCTAGCTCTGAAATTCTATTTTCCCTTCTTTGGTAACAAACTATTATTACAAAGTTTACGTTGTTTGTGCTTTACAACAAAAGAACAGTCATACTTGCTGTCCGATACAGGTAAAGATTTGCAGCTCTAGAGGTACAGCCTGGCGTTACCTGACATGTTAGCTCCTGCCATGATGCCTGTACAGCCGTTAAACATGATGGCGAACACCGTGGCAAAGTTCATGATGGTGGTCGTGCTGTAGTCAGTCCCAAAATCCGCTGGGGAAACAAACAACATCTGTTATGGTCACATGTTTAAGATGGTGAGTCAAGACAAGAAGTGTTAATTCAACAGGTTGCATGAGAATCTTTAAGATTCTGTATTCTTAGTTTGTTTCTTCCCTTTATAGAATGGTACATGTATATCCATTACCTACCAATACCAGTACACATGTAGATATCTGACTATAAAATTGTTGAACATTCTAAACTTTTATCTCTCATATGAAACTAAAAGAGCTAGGATTTGATCCTAAGAAATGAGGCAAAATCCCAGTAGGAGCAAACAAGTAGAAAACCCAATATTTTTTTGGCTGTCTTTGTGTACTCTTTGCTTTTAATCAATAAACAATTAAGGTAATGACATCTATCATAATAGACTCACCAGAGGTTTTCCTTTGCTGTCTCTACGTTAAATGCGCTGTACAATATAATTGGAGTAGTTGACAGTCTGATTAGGAGTTAGTGGGCTACATGTATACTCTTTCCTTTTAGTTATTTTGCTTAATTAGTTGATTGATTGATTATTAAGCTAATGACAATAAAGACTCACGCCAGAGGTTTTCCTTGGCCGTCTCCACGCTGAATGCGGTGTACAGGGAGTGGTTGATGGTCTGGTTGACCAGGTTGGGGTCCGGTATGCTGTTGATCAGACTGATGTTCATCGGCTTGTTCTCCACCCCAAAACTGATGAACACACTAAAAATGGCGACTGGAGGACAAAAACCATAAAACAACTTCATCGTACAACAAAGAGGAACATGTAAACTTCTACGGTAACCACTTAACAACAAAATGTCTTCATTTTGACCTTTTGAAATGTCAGAAATTCAAGGACTGGTGTGGCCCTAATATGTATGTTTCCTGAAAAACTATCGTAGAGTGGTACTAGTACAGTAGGAACATTCCTGCCAGATAGCTTTAAACGATGCTTGCAGTTAAATTTGTTTAAAGGTTGGGTGTGACAGGTCTTTTGGGGTAATGTAATATAACCAGCTGTCATGCTGAATGCCTGCAAAGCTGGTTTGTTATGATGAAGCACTGTTCTCCGCGAATAGTTTCATCAGGTTGGTAAGTCAGTGAATAAAATTAAAAAGACTCTTTTTTACACAACCAAGAGATTTATTCCACCGACGTTTCGGTGACCATCTGTCACCTTCTTCAAGGCAATTCTGACTGGTTCACATAGTAATGCAGCACAGGTGTTGCTGCTTATACATAATACTGGCTATTCAGAAAATGAGAATATAACAAATCCTACCCTGCACGACACAGAAGATGACGAGCGAAGTCCGAGCAAACATCTGCGCGCCGACCAGACACACCAGCAGGTTGAACAGCAGGAACAGTGTGCCGTACAGGAAGGACCACCAGCGGCCCGCGGGGAGGGCGTGCGCCAGGGAACCATCTGTAAAACAAAGTCGTTCACCTTTAACCTCTGACCTACAAGTTAAGGGGTAGGGCCAGGAAGGTACAGGAAGTACAGGAAGGACCACCAACGACCCGCGGGGAGGGCATGCGCCAGGGAGCCATCTGTAAAATAAACATCATTCACTTTTAACCTCTGACCTACAGGTTAAAGGGCAGGAACAGCGTGCTGTACAGGAAGGACCACCAACGACCCGCGGGGAGGGCATGGGCCAGGCAACCATCTGCAAAATAAACATCATTCACCTTTAACCTCTGACCTGTAACACTGGTTAAAGGGCAGGAAAGACCACCAGCGACTGGCGGGCAGCGCGTGGGCCAGGAAACCATCTCCAAAATACAACATCAATCATCTTTCACCTACAGGTTAAAAGGTACAAATTTGACTGAAAGTGATGGCCCCTTTGTAGGTCCCCCTGGTCTGGATGTCAGACTGTTTTCAGGGCCTACGCAAGCCAGCTCCTCACCTCCAGGGCCAAGGTGCTCCCAAGGAGGCAATAGCTGAGTTAGGATCTAACTCTGGGAGCTATGATAAAATTTATCTGGAAGCATTTTGGCAAGGGACACCTGGCATTCAAACAAGGTCCTACTAATCTGACACTTACAGAATTTTGATATGGCTATTCTCAACTTACCTTCAGCGCCAAAGTTCCCCAACAGAGCCTCCACCAGACCCAGGGTGTACAGGGCTGAGGAGAAGATGTTTGCAAAGTAGAACAGAACTCCGACACTGCCTCCAAACTCTGGGCCTAACGTACGACTGATCATGACTGGGAACTGTCAAGGAGAAGCAACAACGAAACTCTGGGAGAAACATGTAAGATGTCCTCAGCTTACTTAGTAAAAGCGGTCCCCCGAAAGTACGAAATGGAACGAAATGGAACAAAATGGAACGAAATGGAACGAAATGGAACAAACTAAAACAACATATATACCATTATGAAATGAAATACCAGTAGATAGCGAAATATAAGGAGTAGACCGGAATAGGAAGCGTTTTAAACACAGAAGTGGGTGGTAAATACATAATATAACGTTTTATTTCTTGATTCTATGTGATAATATGAAATACACCGTTTTTGTCGCGTTTGTGTTGCTAGATTCTTCCCTGTGTAACAACGATCTGCAAATTAACTGCTGCAAATAGCAGGGAAAGAAGCAAACGAAAATGCGTATCGAAGTTAGAACTAGATTATACAGTTGGTGGTAACATTGCATCTCATAATTCACCAAGAGAGCATGAGGCAAGCATTATCTTATTATTTATACAGCGTGTTTGCGTGTTGCAGGACGGAACTCTTCTCCCCCAAATGGAGCCCCGCATACAAATAAACCGCCATTGTTGCCAGCGCGACAGAACTGTGGCTGTGCTACCGACAGGTTGAATCAAACTCCGACTTTCCATTTATTTACATACGGTTTTAGTCCATAACTAGTACGTTGCATATGCATATCTCCGCAACAACGATTTTTATGTAACCAATTGTTCGGCTCAAAGTCAGACCCCTGTCGGAGAATGGACCCCTCCGTTAATGATATGCAAATGAAGCTCTGCGCTGCGTCACTCATTTCACACATTTCACATTCCATTCAAACACGGACGTGGAGTCCTCTGGAGACATTTCTGGAAAACAAAGGGAGTGTGTGAACGAGAAGGACATGCATTTCACGGTTCACACACACGCAAAGACCCCGTTCATACTAAATCGCGCAAATTGCTAAAACACGCTAGCTCTATAAATAATAAGATTACGCCTGCCTCATGCCCTCTTGGAGATGAAATGTTACCACCAACGTATAATCTGGTCCTATATAATAACTTCGATACTCATTTCCGTTTGCTTGTTTTCCCTGCTATTTGCAGCAGTTCATTTGCAGATCGCTGGTACACAAGGGAGAGCGGCGGATCTCTTTGCACGCGGCGCCTCCATTTTTAGGGAAGAATCTAGCCACACCGTGAAACGCGACAAAAACGTTGTATTTCATATTATCACATAGATTCAAGAAATTAAACACGTTATATAATGTATTTACCACTCTCTTCTGAATTTAAAACGCTTCCTATTCTGGTCTACTCCATATCATTCGCTATGTACTGGTATTTCATTTCATAATGTTTCATATGTTGTTTTATTTCGTTCCATTTCGTTCCATTTCGTTCCATTTCATTCCATTTCGTTCCATTTTGTTCCATTTCGTTCCATTTCGCACTTTCGGGGGACCCAGTAAAAGAGTAGCCTGCTATTGTCTAGTAATATCTTTATCATTATCATCTTTCAACCTTCTTCATTGCACCCTCATTGGGCCTTTGAATCTCACATCAGTCAAGACAGTTAAACTTCCTACCACACTTTAAATCAGGGTATGGATACAGTAAGGTCCAACGAAACATCATCAATTACATACAGCTGTGCTTACATTTCAATACAAATGAAAAGCTAAGTACATTTGTAATATAATACCAAAGTCCTTATAAAAGAGTCTCTTTCTACAAGAATTAAGAATTCTGAATCGAAAGGATACAGTAGGCCCCTCCCCCCTCGATGGCACCATTTGTAGAGATAGCACACACAGACAGGATAGTCAGGCCGACGATGCAGTACGCCAGGAAGAACTGAGCTATGCCTACAAGGAGTCCAGCCTGGCCAATTAAGAAACCTGCAAGAAAACAACACAAAGTCACCACTAGAACAGAAGGTATATATATGCTATAGTAGGTGGCAAAACTTATGATTTCACCTTTAGAAGAGGACGAATTGTTAAAACTTAAACCTCACTGTGCATTTGCCAAATCATAGTTCATACATCATAACATGACAATCTTTGCCCCCAGTTAAGATGACAATGCCATCATGTTGTTTGTTCATTCATTGAAGACTAACTCACATTGTTTAAAAATAATCATTTTTTTTTACAATCAAACAAGAGCCACTAATGCACTGTCGCTTTAGCCAAACTCTCCAATACTGCCTTCCTGTTCATTCTGAACAACCTCTATTGGGTCCCAGTAGGGCAAACATGTACATGTGAGGGTCATGTTACAAGTCGTCCTACTGTTACCAGGGTTAGTACAGGTTACGTCATGGGAATGTTATTTCAATAGTGTACATACTGTAGTCAGTCGTTAGTTGTGTTTGCTCACTAGACCGTGGAATGTTAATTTACATTCCGCACTTTTAAGATGAAAAATATACATTTGGACATCTAAGATTTAAGTTACACCAATGGATGATTTTCATTTATCTATCGATCTCCATAAACAAACAAAAAATAAACAAATATTACAGACATAATTTTGGATACACTCTCTAACATATGTGTCACGATGTTTTTCATAGGGACATGTAAATAAGAAAGACATCAGAATTCTAATGACAAGACACAAATATATATTTTACAGTACACTTATGTTGATACCGTTATACATGTTGCAAATATCAAAACAATCGTAATCCGGAAGTGATTATCATGATCAGATTATGTAATAATTCAAACAATACAGAATCCATTTTCTACTCACCCATACGGAGAAACAGGATGACACTGAACATAGACAAGGTGCACGGCACCACCACGCCTAAGAAAGTGGACAGCTTCCTTGAGCCGGGTTCTTGTTGCGGCGGCTCCTTGTCGGCAGACACCCCGCCGGCAGAGCTGAGACTCCGCGAGAGCCGGTAGTTTATGAGCGGCGTCCGCTCGTTGGCGGCGTTTGCTTCTATCTCCGCCATTTCTGTCTTGTCAGACGTCTTCAGATGCCTCGATTCATGCTGTTTGACACTTGAGAACAACCTGAAGACGGCAGTCATTCGGGGAAGGAGCTAGAAAAGGAGTAAAGACGTCTTAGCTTCGTCTTGCAAGGAACCGGACTGAGAGAACCACATGACCTGCACCTGACGTGACCCGGCGGGGACAGACACTAGCGCGCAATTCGGCACAGATTCGGGCCGGCTGTAAAACGAGCGGTTCATTTGTACAGCCGCTCATTCAAGCATATCTGGATGCCAGCCTTTTCAGCTTAGGTACGCTCTCTCAATCACCGTCACAAGTTCCTGGCCGGAAAGCGACCGAGAGAGCCTACTTGAGCTAAGGCTGGCATCCAGGCTATAGAGATAAGTACTTTATAGTAAGTGAAGCATTAGGTTGACAGAACTTTACTACGAAAAATTGAGGCATTGTCTTTGATGGTTTGTCATCTGTCTGTGCGGGTCTTTCTGTATCTCTATCTGTGTGTCTTTGTGTTTCCGGAAAGTTATGGTCAGCATAACTCTACATCTTCTATGGAGGTCGGTCTCCGAACTTTCATCGAAAAAAAGTTGTGTGCGTGTCATTATAAGTGTACGGTGCGTGTGTGCGTGTGTGTGTGTGTGCGTGTGTGTGTGTGTGTGTGCGTGTGTGTGTGTATCATACGCAGCATGCTTCAATCGGTGCCCAGTGCAGTTGCTGTTTCACATATGAACAGAGTACAATATTTACACTTTATGATATCCATGTATTTAGTAGTCGACACATAAAAGTAAACAACTCGAGTCCGATTCCTACTGAAACTCCATCGGGAGTGACAAGCAACATTACCATACTTGATCGTTTTTGCCGATAATATTTGGTTTTGGTGCCAGTAATTGCTAGAAGAGCTAGCACAATATACAACTTCACAATAACCTGAACAAAGTATACGAGTACCCTCTTCTTTCAAACAAAGATCATACTAATAGCATCGGCGGATCCAGGATTTTGGGAACGGGGGGGCGCAACCTCAGTCGTGGCCGAAGGCCACGATGGCGCGCAGCGTTAGCTGCGCGGGGGGAGAGCACGAGAGGGGGTTCCACCCCCTCTCGTTGGGGGGGTCTGGGGGGCCTCCCCCGGAAACTTTTAAAAATCTAGATGCTCTCTGGTGCATTTTAGAACCATTTCTGAGCAAAATAAACCCCCGCGGGATAAAGATTTTTTTTACGTAGAATCTGCCAGAGGGGCGTCCGCCCGTCAAATGAGGCCAAATCTCACTTTGGACGGCCTGGACTCTGACACATGCACTGGCCGTCCGATCCATTTTTGACATTTCAAAAATCTAGAAATCTAAAAATCTAGGGTCTGGGGGGCCTCCCCCGGAAACTTTTAAAAATCTAGATGCTCTCTGGTGCATTTTAGAACCATTTCTGAGCACACATTTTGCCGTGAAGTCGGTAAAAAAATTGAGAAATGCGCATGGTCATTTTGTGTTTTCCACTGAAGCTGCGGACGTGGTGGTGCACGCTGGCACTTCTCGGTGTTGATGTGGACGCATTAAACATAACTACCTTCCTCGACCATGATTTGCCTGAGTGAGTCTCAAAATGCGACTGAATCCACAAGAAATTAAAAATGGAGGCTAATTACCGTCAACAGTAGTACAGGAATCTTACAGGAACAACAGCCTTGCTTTCATAAGAAGGAAGCCTACGGTGAACTTCCAGAGTTCTCTGTTACGCATTGTTAGCAGTCCATGACCGGGGCCGCGGCATACCTCAAAAACATCAAACTCACGCCGGGCCACTGTGCGGCACGCCCCCCGTAATCTATAAGAAAATTTTCGTGGCAAAAAAGTGCCGACGGCCCTTAGTACGTCCGCGGGGAATCACATATGGTGCTGTTCCCCTCATTGTCCCCTTTTGATAACAACAATACGAATTTTTGCGGTTTTACAAGCGGATTCTACAAGCGGTTATATCTTGACCTGGGACGAACTCGCGCCAAACATGAAAGTCACGAAATGCCTGAATGTTGATAGCATCGTAACGTAACAGAGCACAAAAGAAAACACATCGATACATAAAAAAATTAATATGTGTTCCAGAAATCAATACAAATCACTTAAATCTCACCCAATCGTCTTATAATCCTAGGATTTTATATTGGCAAGTATTATAACGCGTATCAACATGCAATGTGATCGTGATCTCCATCGTTTATGTTTGGATGCAGTGAGTACACCGAGTACAGCTGAGTACAGCCATCTTGTCCAAAGTTGTGTCGCGATTTTGCTCAATTTGACGCAAATACTAGCTCATATTTGGCAAGTAGCACGACTGCACGACGCATTCACAGGAAACGGGAATAGTACGTTCAGGGTGAAACCAAACGCTGAGAGCCGAAGCACGCGGCTTTTATGTAGCCTGAGACATAACTTTCTTAAGTCTCCATGGCTGTCGTGACTAGCGGTTACGATTTTGCCACCGGACTCAATTTTCTAGCATGAACCGGCATTGATGTCATGTGGACTCTTCTGACGGTAATTTACTTGCCCTGCTCATCTTTGACCCACAAATGGATCTATTTCATCGTAACTTAACTAGTTTCATACTTGTCCACGCTGGTTGTCAGTGGTAACGTTATATTTGTAAAAAAAACTACTGTCTGTGAATATTACTTGTAAGTTCATGTTTACTTACCTTTCCATGCTAGCAACGTTCATGGGGAATCGCCGGTGTTAGCGACATAAAATCGAACTCTTTGGTCGAGAACAAACGAGTGAACATAAAATTAAACCAATGGGAACATAACTGATGTGGTAGCAGGTTTTATCAAAGGTTTTACGGTTACTGTAATAGCATTTTCCATGTCCAATGTGAAACTTGGTCGACGTTACTTACGTACCTGAAAACACGAGTATAGAAGTAAAACAGAGTGTGATAAGTGTACAGCAACGTGTGTGACATCCTATTCTACTGATTTCCAGCGTTTTGAAAAGCAATTTTTTTGGGGAGTCGTATCTATTTCAAGCACCGCCATTGATGATAACATCAATGGCGGCGATACAAGATTTGCCTCTAAAAATGCGGGAAATTGCGTTTATGAATTAATGAACTTTATTGCTCGACACTAGTTGTTAAGCTGTATAGCAACAATGAAAAGCAAGCAATATGATAAAACTAGTATATTCTAAAAACTATGACAACCAGAATATATTTTTGATGGCTTGGAAATCCTAACAAAATTTCCCGGGAGAGGATGACCCCGCCCCGGACCTCGATTGCCAGCGCCGCTTTCTGGGCAGGCGGGAAGGTAAGTCTTGTATCGTTGCAGCGCATAAACCTAATCAATCTCTGAATTAGTCTAATAATATCTATACTGAAGTCAAGAGCTCTGTAGAATTAACAGAGTTGTCTTTTCATTTGAGCGGATTGATAATATAAGGTTGATCCTCAGCCCCTAACCTTGCCCTCAACAAAAGTTTTGGCCGGTCGGCTTGTGTATTTTTTTTTTTTTTGGACGGCGCGAACGGGGGGGCGCGCGCCGGGTGCGCCCCCCTCTGGATCCGCGCATGAATAGTAATGCACTGCCCCTAAATTTAAAGACCTTAGGGATTCAAACTTTCTTCTTATTTCTTATGACATGCATCTTATAAATACAGACAGTACAGACGTCAACAATTAACTTTAGAAAATGTGACAATGGCACCAATACTTACTTGTGACGATGTCACGATAAAAAAATAAAAAGACCAGTGGAAACCTTCAACAGGTAAACATCTTGTCTTGCCTGATCAAGGATCCTTTTTTTTAGATATTTTCTAAAAAATCTATCATGTGTTTCTGATGTGCCCATTCAAAATGAGATTTATTTACATTTCAAGTGCCATCTTCCTTAGACGAATTATTGAGTGACGCAAAACAGAACACAAAAAAGCATCTTGGCCCATCTGGATTCAAGATATTTCCAACAACGTGTTTCTTCAGTTAAAAAACCTACGTATATGGTGAAAATTTAAAATTTAAGTACATTTGAATGATTGTATTCACCGAAAAAGCAACAAACCTACATTTAGAAAAGATCATCACTCTGTCTTTGCTATCTTCAAAAAAGAGCTATTTTGAAATTTCTCATCAAAACAACCTATTCACTGAAAAAAAAACATATTTTCAAATAGAGTACAGTTTGATCCAGAAGAAAAGGTCACTAATACTTTTAAGAATTCCATCGAACCTGAATCATGCATATCTTTTCAATTAAAAGGATCTATCATATTTAGATTGTATGTACAAGGTATTTTGGAGGACCTTTACATGTGCTCCAACTCTCTAAAGAGTATCACTGATGATGCCAAACTTTTAAGCCTCATGATCACAGCAAATATGTGCGATTTTGCCGACTTGAATAGTCACGAATGATGGTCACAGTGTAATCAGCAACCACCACAAACCGGCCCTCCGCACATGAAGCAACTACCGCTTGGTTGGTATTTCTGGCGACGGTCCGAATGTACTCTCCGTAAGCAGTGAACATCTGCACGCGCTTCTTCCTTTGCCCGTCGGTGACGATCAGGTGTCCCAAACCGTCCGCACAGATATCTTGGGGCATCTGCAGGTAACCTGTTCCTTTAGGTCTGCGCTGAAATATGGAGAGGCGACGCCCGAACTTGTCGAACTTGTAGATGGAGTGACGCCAACTCTCTAGGACGTAGACGTTGCCTTCTCTGTCCACGGTGAGCGAAGATGGTTTATATATGTCCCCAAACATGCGCGCCAGAGTCCCATCTGGCCGAAACACCACCACTGCACAATTATCATCCTTGCCTTTACCTCTACACTGGACCCACATCACCATGATGTTGTCTGATAAAGTGTCCGCGACAATTGCGCTCGGGATAAAATTAATAGGATCCATGTTAAAGCTGGTCAAGAGACGGCCGTCTTTGCTGTACTTATGAGCGTGCGGTCTATCATCTTCAGGCTCTACGTGTCTCCGTGCCGGCCACGCCAGAACCCAGACACCGCCGCTGTGGGCAATGCAAAGTGCGAGCGGGTCCCAGTCGCCGGTGGAGAAATGGCGAAGAAACCCCCCCGTCATGTTAAAGACTTGGATCCGTCTGTTGCCGCGGTCAGCGATGAACATTTCGTTGCTAGGAGACACGGCTAACGGTTTCCCTTCCAGTTTCGCGCCAAACTTGCCCGGTTCTGTTCCCTCCCCACCGAACGTGATTCTGTTTTTTGACGTATCTGTAGAAACAAGAATGTCATAAAAATGGTCACTAGCTTGGGAATTGTAAAAAAAAAGACCTGTAGTGCTCACAAATTAATTGTATACTTTTGAAACTTGTCTCCAGTTTGTTGCAGTCAGAGACATTCAAATCTACTCAGTTTTAAAATCTCCTTTTCTTGAATCCGAATAATCATTTTTGTCGTCTTCCCCTCTTGTTCACAATCATGGAAAGTGTTTTTTAGTGCCTCTGGCTTACAAGTATATATTAGGACATGTATTTGTAAGATATTCCTACCTTCAGTGGTAGAGATGGCAGCTGTACATGTGGTGGTGCTAGCACGTTCTGTACCGGGGAGAGGAGTTGCCTTTCCAAAGCCGTCGGTAGGGTTGGCCTAAAAAGAGAAAAGACATGAAGAAAAGCAGTTTTATCTCCGTGAAAACTGATATAGTTTTGGGTGTGTCTGTGTGTGTGCCTGTCTGTCTCTCTGTCTTCTTGATGCATTACGATGATATTTGATATGTTGGCGGGTGTTGTGAAGCCAAAATTCAAGATCGATTTGGGCCCCCTGGTATGTGACCTTGGTACTGCAGCAGAACTTCCGTTTTTGTATCTTTTGACCTGGACGTGCATGGTCTTGTTCTGAGACTTGATCTCTTACTTACTGCTTTCAATCAAGGATAATTTACTAATTTGGGGATTTTTCACGACACATATCTCACTCTTAAATTCCTGCTGAATGTTACAAGATCTTCTGTGGTGCCCCCAACGCTTAATTAACGGATAGAAGAAGAAGAATGTTTACGTTCCAATTATCATCGTTCGAATAAAGACAGTAGGCCCGGCTCATTGATCCCAAACAATATCTGTGAAAAGGTCTGCAGTGCAAAGGTCTAAAGATCTAAGGATTAAGACCAAATATAGAGGAAAATGAGCTAGTGTAGATGCTAACCAAACATGCAGGACAAGCTGCATGACAGTCATTGGTTCTGCCGAAATGTCATGACGCCTAAAATATCAATACATAAAATACAATAAAACAATAAAACAATAAAACGCCAAAAAGCACATCTTGAATATTTTGGACGGACAATGTAAAGTTGAAACTCTAACAGTATCATAGTTGGAAAGTTAAAAGTGGTTTAAAAAGGCAGAAATTCGTGACACCTTACCGTTTGTATGCCCTGATTCGGGGCCCCAAAGACGCCGCCTGCAATGATCACACCTGACGTTACCAGAATAGTGGAGACCACGACAAGGTGCCAGCGGTACCGACGGACGACAGAACAACCTGTTGGAATGAATATAAATCATCGGACAGGCAGCGAAAAATTGATTCTCAACAGAATCAACATGTAGAGCTAATGGTGTTGTAACCAAACATGCAGCTGTTCTGCATTGTAGTGAGAAGATACAGAATGAATCGTGTTCGGGACTGCAGCAGCGACACCTAGCTGAAGTGTGAAGTAGAACCAGTTATTATTACCATGCGGAAGATTGCAGACATGAAAATGTGGGCAAGATACTAACTCTTGGTTGTTCGGAAGACACATTTTACCCAGTGATTCAAAGATGCTAGCAGTGAAATTGATAAACAAATAACATATCCAGTTTGTAGATTTTCAATGTCTCTCTCGAAACACATCCTGATTATAATGTTGATTGTGGACTGTATCCTCCTGCCTCATTGTAATTGTTTATCTAATCAAAATATTGTAACAAGTGTACAACAGACCCAGGTCACACAAAGAGTATACAAGAAAGGGTATGACTTGTTTTGTACATTACGTGTGAAGAGCACACGTAGGCAATTTAGAATGGACGATGACAATGGATTTTAGGCACAGGTACATGCATTTTGAAATACATGATAAGTGAAATATTTACCTGATATTGTAGCATACAACTCCTTCGATAATCTTTTTGAAAATGCAATTAAGTAAAGTTAATGAAAAAAAAGTGTCCTCACCGTCCGCTGCCTGTTGGTGAGGGTATTTTCCGTACATGGGATTATGACGAAGTCCGCGTTGTGAGTTAGGACGAAGTGTGTCCTTCGGGTTAGTATCACTCCCTACACCGTCCGCTGCTCGTTCGCGACCATCGGCATCGTACATCGCGTTCGATCGAAGTGTGTTCGGAGCGCGACGAAGGTTCGATATGCCAGCGCTGCCCCTGGCGCCCTCCGAAGGACCAGGGTGATTTTCGGATGACTGACCTCCCGGTGCCTCGGTCAAAGGACGGTCAGACGATTCTGTAGCGGTTTTTGTTTGTTCAGCGGTAACTTGTGGTTGGGGCACACCCGAAGAAGCCGCATTGCCGAGATATATGTCATTCTCAAACGAATATGTTACAGCGTATGGGTCCGAGTCATCATAGCTGTTCTCATCTGGAGCAGCACTTCTTGTGGTGACTGTACCAAGCTGGGATCCCTCGCTGGCAACATTAGGAACTTGGACTACATGTACAGGTTCTGTACTGTGTTCCATGTGCAAGGCACCAGGTATGGTCTTCCTTTCGAAGGTTCGCCCACCTGGGTTTCCATCGTTGGCTGAATATATCTGCGTGCTGTCTCGACGCGGATGATCGTCGTTTGCTGAATATGACGTCGGTCCGTTGTTTTTGTCCACATCCCCGCCGCCCATTGAATATAAACAATGGTTCTTATATAGTATCAGACTGCGCCCCGGCTGCAAATTCTCTGTACCTGTTTAATAAACATGTACAACAGCGACATCAAAGAACAGCAACTGTTTCAATGCCACCCACTTGTTTTCTTTTATTCATTTTACAATTTGATATAACGTTACGTGTTTGTTTTTTATCTTACATTTCTTAATGTCTAAGTAATTATTCGTACTCGATTCCGTCTTTAAGCCTTGTTGTTTCTTCCTGGTTTGTAAATAATTTGGATGATGTAATATGGTGACCTTGTCGTTAGGGTTGTTGGCGTAGAATCGAAAGGTTGACTGTTCTAAGGTTCTCAGTTCGAATCCCCAGCAGGTACAATGTTGTGCCCTTGGGAATGCCACTTTACACCTATTTCTTCACTCCAAATGAGTACCTAGCTTCGGTTAGGGACGTTAAGGGGAGGGGCCTTGACGGACGACAGCCACACATCGAGAACGTTTAAAATCTCTCCACATCGCATCGACAGGAGAAGGGGTCGTTCCCAATATGCGCGGGTAAAACCATTTCAGTTCTGAAAGCTGCCCTCTTTAAGTACAATATTATTTCGTGGGGGCCGAGAAATAATATGCAAATAAGTCAGATTTTGCGCGTTTTGCGTTTTCGTCGTTTATTAATGATGGAAATGTGACAATATTACGGGAATATGTTGGAAATAAGTCACAAATAAGTTACAAATGTGAATCTGAATGTAGATTTTTCAAATTCTGAATATTTGTTTTTGCCACCAAAGTCTACAATAGGTCCCTTTAAGGCGGTTTACCGGCTATGCGAACAAAATGCATGTTACCAACCATGTCTGCTTCATCCATCTGTATTTTAATAATAATGTATGTATTTTTGTATCCGTAATTCTTGAAATTGTTTCTTACCTTGCTCTAGGCTGGGGTTTTGGAATTCGTCCTTCCCTTCTACCTGGGCCAGTTGTTTGGCCAGGTCTTGGTCTTCCTTGAGGTCAGCGACGGCGATTGCGGTCTCGGTGGCAGCCGAAGCCGCAGCCTGTATCTGTGCAGTGGCCTTGCAGACCAGCGCGTACTGACCGACGGTGAGGCCCAACGCCTTTAGCATATCAGGGGTGACGCAGAGCAGAGCGTCCCTCTCGGCGAGATCGTTCTCGACGAGCGCCCTTCTTGTGGCTGGTGTTAGTTTGGATGCAGCCGCCCAACCTCTAAAGTTAAACTCAGACATCGTGGAGAATTTTCCGTGCAATCACACCCTGGCTACCGGAGAATTGGCCTCTGCTAGTGATTAAGATACAATGGGGTGTTGTGTAAAATCTGTGGCGAGAAAAACAACTTCTAGACTAATTAGGGGATTTAGTGCTGACGTGGTTGAGTAAGAAAGTTTGCATAATTGAACACCTTGTCTCATTCACATTTCCTAAGCACCGAAAAGCATCTCGGTCTCTTAGCTTAGTTGATGATTATGCAAGTTATGGGGTTTTGCTTTAAATTTTGTGGAACAGAGATCAAACCTCGAAAATAGTGTGTAGACTATCCCAAATAGGCTCCAATCGCAACACGTTTTCAGTAAGTTTAATAACTTTAGATGTAGCAAAAAAATCAAATCATCATTACAGTTAGTTCATATGACTGAAGCAACGTGTTTGACAATGCAAATATTTTTTTTTACTCAACACAGAAACTTTAAGCTGCGTACCACTGTTAATTTTACTTGACCTTTAGGGATTTCCTCTGTGCAATGAACTTATCTATTCATTTATTCCGATGCTAGCACGTTTGTGGAAGGATTGACACAACAGGTGACTATCACCTTTTTCAAGATGTCAACCCGCCCAGACTCTTTTCGATTACTGTGGTGGGTTCTTTGACGTGCTCGTGGTGTGGCTGTCCTCAAAACGAGGGACGTCATTCCTAACCGAAGATCATCAGCAAAATACGTTAGTATAATGGCTTGTCCCTCCAGATGGAGTACGACTTAAATTTGTTTAATTTCATGTATAGGGTGTACATAATACATGGATATAATGTAAATATTGTCCACGCACACACACACGCACACACACACACTCACGCACACACACACACACACACACAAACACACACACACACACAAACACACACACGCACACACGCACACACACACACACACGCACACACACACACAAACAAACACACACACACACACACACTCACACACTCAAACTGACAAGCCATGAACAATATTTCACTCCCTTTCGAAGAAATACCGATAACGCTCTGTCAACCATATGCTAATACTTCACCAGCTACAGTAAAGCGTTTCATCATCCCCTAGCGGAACATGTAGGAACCGCAAAAACCTGAAAAAAGGTCGAACCACGATTTCTTCCTGAGATATTATAGATAACACGCTCAGAGGGGACCCTACTAACAGCGATGATAACGGCACAGAAGGCAGTCGAATCGATCGGTATTCCTTGAAGCTTATTGGTTTTATGAATAGGCAAACTAAAACAATCGGCGGCTGTTTCAGTCAAAACACAAGCAGCAACACAGATCTGCAGAGCACACGAAGTTTAACACATTGATTGAAACCTTTTTAAAAGTACCAGACTGAGTTAGGAACCGTACTTGAACATTCATTGCAGTGACAATATATGATTACGTCATACAGATGTTGGCTGTGGCCGCTGCATATTTACAAACAGACCTAAAGAAACCTAGTCCATCACAACTTCAGTAAAAAGACGGCTCCCATTCCATCGCTAGTAGCGAAATAATCGACATATTCTAACTCAAGACACATCCGATGCCTTTCGAGAATCCTCCTGATCAATGTAGATATCTGTCTGAATACGAAAAAAAAACTATTGCGGTGACTGTTTTACGGTATACAAGGCCTTACAAATGCTGGGTGTGACCGCTGCATATTTATCAACAGATCTCCAAAATCACATCCACGGCGTCTTACAACCATTGAGAGCGAAATAATTGACATATTCCAACACATAATACTCCCGACGCCTTTAGAGAAAACCATCCTGATCAACAAAGATATATGCCCGACTCAAACAAACCATCGTCGACTTTTCTGCGGCTCGGTTCCACGCGGCTTTGTGCGGTACCATCGCCGTCAGGTCATCACTATGGTAATGTTCTATCGGTCAGGTCATCTCTATGGTAATAGCGGATAATTGCACCAGGAATGCCCAGTAGAATTTCAAATGTTGCGGCGGGGTGACGCCGGGGTCCCGGACGCAAATTGCTGCCGATGTTACGAATAGAACCAGTGTCGCTGGCTGCGGACCTTTCCGCCGCCCATGTTGATCTGGGACTGTACCGACGACATCCTCTGGTGTAATTGATATAATCTAATGAATGTGAACAGCCAAGACTTTGACTGTACATGTCCAGGGCAGTGAGGATCTTCGAAACAGGCAAGTCGACTTCCCCCATCGGCCCTACAGCCCCTCAGTAGAGTAATAGTTCCGGTTAGGCTGGTCTGATGAGATGCATGGTTTATGTTATCCGCCATGACGAAGGCCTTGTGTACTTAGGTGTTCGTATTGTTTGGTCTTACGACCTTATTCTCACCGGCAATGGTGGAACGGTATTAAGCTGTTTGGCAGGATGGGCATTCAGGACGTTCTACTAAAACATTATTTCAAATTTGTAATTTGGGTTTATAACTGTTATAATCTGAGTCCAGTTAAAACAGATGTACAGAGATGTTTTAATGGGATTTTATTTCGATGTCAGGCAAGATAGCGGGGCTATCATGATGTATATCGCTAAGAAACAACGCCACAATATGTGCGCATCGTATAGAGAGAGATATTGGAAAGGAATAACAACGCAGATCGATAGCATCATTGCCTGGCAAATAACTTGGCTTCCTCCCAAATCAGTAAAACACGCGTACGGTCAGACTTCCCATTACATGTCTAAATTACAGCATTTTCAGCAATTATGACCCCTGGCAGAACTAATCAAGAACGCAAATATATCCTATTTGATCTTAGTTGATCGCAGTAACCAAGGACATAATTTCATTGACATCTGAAGATTAGAACTTATCGGATTGAATAGAAAACTCGATTACGGTTACATATGCACTTTATCGGCTTTTTGACCGAAACATTTACATTCCTCCTGCGTTTTGACCAGCCGACTTAAGCTAAACGAGTATCCACATACGTTTCCATCATTATAAAGAAGCGAGAAGAATACAAATCTGTATACTAGACTAACGTGGTCAAACCGGCTTGAATATCTACTTTTAGAAACGTGCGTGTCTTAAATTTGATGTGAGCCTTCCTTAGCCCAATGCATGGGGACAAACATTTAATGTTTCAATTGATGTTTTGATACCGTATACTTGTATTATGCATTGTTGGGAACCATTCTGAAATGCAAATGTCCATGCTGTACTGACGGAACATGGTTGATTTTCAATTTTTTAATAGAGGCTTTATCTTTTGAAGCCTTTCGCGGACTTCACTAGTCTTTCTTGAGTTTTCCTTTTCAATTCCTTTATCAGAGATTCCCTTTTCTTGACTTTAATCTCCCACGTTTGTGCCTATCGTAGGACCAGTCGAGGCATCTGAATACAGGATCTTGAAGGTCATGAGCGAGGCCATCTTTATTGTGTTCAGGCTTCTATTCTCCTCCTTTCCCCGTGCCCCGGCCATCTGTCTCTCGGGAGTCAAAGGAACCCGTTTACACAACTTCCGCGGACGCTAGACCATCAATCTTGTTGGCAACAGCCGTTGTCGGTCAGTCAGTCCGGACGACTTCATCAAAAAGCCACAAACCATGGCTTCCTCTGTGAACAACGTGAAGCACGTCGCTCCGCACACGGAAGACTCGCGACCGGCGAAGGAAGTCGAGGTACTAAATCATCCCGACCCCGCGATGGCTCGCGCGCTTCGCCCGCGGGAAGCCGCTGTGCTGGTGTGTTTGTTCCTGTCTCTGACGGTCTGTGTGATTTTCGGTGTGATGTTGGCGACTCGAGGCGGCGTCCAGGACGTACGAATCGCTCCTGACGGACGCGTCTGTCTCACAGCCGACTGCATCACCTCTGCAGCACTCCTGCTGGACAGCATGGACGCAACAGTCGACCCCTGCCAGGACTTCTTCCAGTTTTCCTGCGGAGGCTGGCTCCGAGACAATCCCATCCCCCCCGAGCAGAAGCAGTGGGGGGTGGACTCCAAGATGTGGGAAACCAACGAGAAGATACTGAGGAGGCTCCTAGAGACGCCGACTTTGAGAAACTCGACGGAATCGTACGAGCGGAAGGCGAAGGATTTCTTCCAGTCGTGTATGCAGAATGAGGCTAGAGAGCAGGCTTCGGGACGGCCTCTTCTGGAGCTGATGGACCAGCTAGGAGGCTGGGCAGCCTTAGGGAACTGGAGCGAGGCTACCTGGAACTTTAACGACACGTTCACCAAGTTGCACCTGGATCTGAAGGTGGACGCGCTCTTCTTCTTATGGGTGAACTTCGACGATAAGGATTCGACCAAGTACGTCTTCAGGGTGGGTGCATTCTTTCTTCAGATGTTTTTCTGTTGGATTTTCAATAGATCAGAAGAAGCTACACCAACTTGACCAGTGTTGTACGATGTGCTGATGACGTTGATAACACTTTCGATGATAACATGATAACAATTTCCATGATATCTGTCAAAACATCGGAAAGATTTGTAGTGGTAAAATACCCCAACTACTAGCTAGTAGGTATATCTTTGGTAGCTAGTGTTGGTACAATGTCATCTGTTATGGTGAAATGTAGCGGGCAGATCGCATAACAGTATCCTCAACGAGTAAGAAAAACAAGAGACAATAAAGAGAATAGGCCAAACGACAGTTACTCAAGCAACTGGATAACATTTTGAAACAGACGGACAATTCAGATAGCATCCGTTGTCTTTCGTCAGTGACTGGGGATGCTGTCTGAAACGTCTGTTTCAAAATGTTATCCAGTTGCTTGCGTAACTGCCATGTAGCGTATCTTACTACCTGTCTAACATTCATCAAAGTAAAGACAATAGTTTGTTAGATTGAAATTTCATCTGTGTTGGTAGAAGTCATTCTGGAACAAGTTTGAACTGTAATTTCCAACACAAAAAAAGAACTTACCCAATTTTTGACTGCACAGCTCCAGTCTTTGTCAAGGAATGAGGCTTGGGTTAGTCCAATTTTTGTGCTGGAAACTAAAGTTCAAACTTGTTCGAGAATAGTTTGTTAGTTGCTGAGTTTGTGGCGCTCATGACGTCATCGTTTCAGATTGACCAGGGAGGCCTGGGGCTGCCGGACAGGAGTTACTACATCAGCAAGGAGTCACTCAAGGTTGGAGGCGTCTTTTTCTTATTCTTGATGAGCTATTCTAGGGTTGTGGGCAAATATTGGACAAACGGACAGGCAATTACAAGCACACGATCAAATTCACCGGGAGATGACTAAAGGGACGGATTTCAAAGTGGATTCAGAAAAACAATCAATGCAATGTTGTGGTTAGGAATAGTTACAGCATTCTTAGAAACGTTTGCTAAAACATGGCGACGACAACAATGAAAAGTGATATCTAGGCAAACAGAAGGTTCTTTATTTTTTAATATAATAGGTATGAATGTGTTATACATATATACAGGTTTGTTTGTTTGTTTGCAACTTTTGTTTATTCTTGAGAAGCTGAAATCGGCATACGGGCCGCTTTTCATTGAGGTCATGAGGGAAGGGTCAGATAAGATGAAACAGAAATACAGATTACATCATTTAAGTCCTGATAACTCTATCAACATGTATGTCGTGTGCATGTCGACATGCATGATGATTTCCCATTACCAATTAAGACCTTTATCACACAAGGGTGTGGCGAATCACGGTTTCCGCGCACGTTAATTCCTGTCGTTTTGTCGTGTCCGCGTGGTGTAGAGGTCTGCGCACTCTGTCTCTCACCACATCTGGTTCAAAATACGTGGAGCCAGCGGCCCGAGTTCGCGCCCGTGCCTGGACAAGACTGGAAAAGATGCGCATCGTCCTATCGGATGGGGACGTAAAGCCGGCGGCCCCGTGTATGAGAGAGCTTTAGGGCGCCAAACCTCTGCACGTAAAAGAACCCAACACACTTATCGAAAAGAGTAGGGGTGACCCGGTGTGCTTGGTCAAAAAAACGCGAGCCGTAGCGAAGCCGCATTGCAGTACTAGCTAACGAAAAAGCGTCATGCTTAGTCCTCAGTCTGAGGTTCGACTGCTTTACCTTCACCTTAATTTATTTATTTATTTATTGGTTCGGCATGTTGCCAGGGTTACCCAACTAGCCAGAGGCTATTACTACGGGCGAACCCATGTGCGGTCGACTGTAGGTTTTTGGACCATCGCACACCGGGGCATGCCCCTACTCTTTTTCGAAAGGTGTGGTGGGTTCTTTTACGTGCGCGGGGTGTGGCTCTCCCCAAACACGGGACCTCCATTTAACGTCCTATCCGAGGGACGTCCCTAGACAAAGCTAGGTACTCATTTACACCTGAGTGAAGTGAGGGATTTTGTGTTAAGTGCCTTTCCCAAGGGCACAACGTCGGGTGCATGTCCAGACATGTCTGGGGGAGAGCCGGAATCGAACTCGGGCCACGTGGTTTGGCAGCCCTATGCTCTCACCATTACGCCACACCGACGCCAATTCACCTTAATTCCCGTCGCCCTGCAGGTCGTTGACGCGTACCAGAAGCTGATAGCCCGGGTAGTGGAGCTCCTGGGGGCAGACCCGGACTCAGCCAGGGATTCCGCTCAAGACGTCATCAACTTCGAGACAAAACTGGCAGAGGTAAGAACTGGCCCCAGACTTGAGAACATAGACCTTTCTCACGCGGCGGCCATGATAGAATGAAAACGAGGCCGTTGTGGCAAACATTAGACCGATCGTAACTGTCAATCATAATTGCCAGTTAAGCCAATGGTTACCTGATAATTAGAGAATCGACCAATGAGGAAGTGGCTGCATGACCGTCAAATATTTGCATTTCTATGTTTTTATTTTGCATTTCTACGTTTTGACGGAGGAGGGCGGGGACTATGCGATTAGTCAACAAAGCTCTAAATTGCTGCATTTTTTGTTTGCATTACATTAGTTATAATATTGATACTTGGATATCATATTTTAAAACTTAATGTGATTTAGGAGGAAAACGAAATCTGTACATTATTTTTGCTTCTTTGCCTCATTGGCCTCGTCTTCATTCTATCATGTCCGCCGCGTGAGAAAGGTGTATACCTAATATGAAGCAATAGTTATGTTATATCTTATCATGCTGCTGTTTAGATTGTATTTATCGACTGTTTGCTATTGTAGTTTATGTGCTGTGTATTGTTTTGTGTGTGGGCCACGACACCAGCAACAGCTGCCTGTGGCCCACGTGTATTGTACTGTTTGCAATTTCAATAAATCAAATCAAAAATCAAATCAAGAAAGCCCTTAGCTTGGTAAAACATAGAAGAAGAAGAACTTCAGTTGTAACTGGTACAATGTATGGCAAGTTACGAACATGACAGTTGAACTATTGCTAATAGTTAACTAATATAAAGATCTAATCTATGACTAACAGTAGAAATAATCTATCGGATAATGTACATGCTAATGCTCTAGAACAGTACGTTGGTAACTGTGAGTATGCTGTGTTAGGAATGTACAATATTGTCTCGTTTCTACATCAGTTATTGTACCGTTACCCTCATCCACATGCTGTTATACTGTCACGTTAACAATGTCTAAAACTTCATGCTGCGGTGCTAACATATAGTGCGAAACATGTTATATATCAGGCATATTCACCTTTTGTAGGAACCACCTCCCAAACAGACGTCTCTGCTTTTTCTGTTTCGAAGCTTTCGCACCACTGCATACTGCAAAGTGTTTTCAGTACCTTTAAAGCGGTGAACAAAGTAACAAAGAAGAAGTTTATTGCAAATTCATGCCCGTATGCTAATTGCAAGTTGACAACAATGTCGAGGTACAAACATAAAGTAAAACATAAGGCATACATGTGATACAAGATCATACTATATTACTAGTCTACAATAAGTTTCTATATCCATGGTACTAATGCGGGGTTTGATTTCTTCTTTGAAAGCAGTGGAAAATAAGACGTCCCACACTTTCGATGATGAGTGGGTTGGACGATTTCAAAAGGAATATGACTTTCTGTGTATTTCTTAATCTAGAAAAGCTTTCAGAGATTTCAGATACTTTCGTGAATAATCTGTTTCTTTCGACTTCGAATTTAGGACATTCGCAGATAAAATGTATTTCATTTTCCACTGACAATATTGTCACCCACCGCAGTTGACAGTTCCCGAATCCGAACGAAAAGACGTCATCGCGCTGTACAACAACGTCCGGATCCGCGACCTGAGAACTATCGCACCCATGGTACGTAGAACAGTCCAATATCAGCTGTGATCTAGATGTTTGTCTTACATACAATATACATTTATTTAGCCTCTACCAGGCTCTAGACGTGGCTAGAAATCGGTCAAACTGTATTTATCGGCTGGCCGACTCCTCTGGTATGTTACCTCTCTATTTGGCCGATTTCTACTCATTCTAGCCACGTCTGGAGCCTGATAGAGGCTAACATTTAGGCGTCTTTGTGTGTTTATCATAAAGTCTTCACTAAAATGCCATGATTGCTATTTCCTGTGGCAGAAATATGTACACATGTTTTCTTGAAATGTAACGAGGACCCCGGGCTATGTATCTATTTAATTATTTGCAAATGTCACAATACCTTACACTGACTCTCGAGTCAGCGTAGCTGATATTAGAGAGTCAACAGATAGGCACAGATACATAGGTGAAAGTATGTATTTACAAGTTTGATAAAGAATCTTAAGGTCTCATTCATGAGTTTTTTTGCCCCATAGGCTTGCATGTTATAATACGTGTTTTACATGGGCGCGTTCGTAATGAAGATATAGAAAATGTGCCAATGTTATTCATTCTTTGTTGAGAACATTTAACCTAGATCATGTGAAAAAATTGCCAACATTTTCACTACACACAATCTCTTTTTATAGCAATTACAAACTGCACTTAGCTCCACCCCCAAAAAGGCACTTTCCAGCTGTAAGCGCATGGCCGCATCACGTACGATGCCCGGCTGTGTACGTTCGACCTCACGCGCGGCTGCCGAACTTTGCCTGCTAATTTCTTCAGATACAAACAACCTTTCAGCAGTTTGACGCTTGAGATCAGTTGGGCTGGCTAAAAGGGAATTTCCCACCGATATAAACACACGTTCATGCAGCCATTAATTTTTTGGCCACGGATTCTTTTAGGGTACCCACTTGGAGTAATACATGAATGAGACCTTAAGTATGTTGCCAGGGGCAATCTATTTTGTCTATCCACCGATTAAAGTATCAAAGTATAAAAGTATCATAACTTACGTACCAAATGCTCACCACTTCCCTTGATGAAATTTTTGTACATTTCAGATCGACTGGGAGTCGTTTTTCCTCGCCATGATGCCGGACCTGACTTCGTCCGCACGGGTGGTTCTGTACGCCACCGACTACCTAGGGCAGATCTCAACTCTCATCGCAGACACGCCCGCAAGGTGAGCACAACATAGCAACCACCAGGCCTACTAGTCTCTACGGCAGACTAACCACGCCAGCTATAGGGGGAATATTCAAGGGAGTTTTGCCAACGGAGAGATTCGGGGCGGCCGGCGAAATGGATCTTCACTGTGGACTGACTCTACTGGCTAGTTATTTCTTTTTCTGTCGAATTCTACGATCCATACGCCCGTAGGAGGGCCTGGTGGAAGGTAAGGCCTACCAGGGTATGGATTGTAGAATTCGGCAGAAAACGGAATATCTTACAATGAGAGTCGGTCCACGGGACGGTTAAGTTTTCCTAACTGCACCTGCAAATGAAACCCTATGGTGGCCAAACTTCCCCCGCAAATATTCACCCTTAAGCCGGCGTAAGTTAATCTGGTAGAGACTACCTGAGACAGATCTCAACACTCATCGCAGACACGCCCGCAAGGTGGGTACGGTATAGCATGCACCAGGCCTACTAGGGTACGGATCGTAGAATTCAGGAGAAATGGGAACAATTGGCAATGAGAGTCCGTCCTGTTTATTGTGATGAACAGTCGGATCGGTCCAGTGAAGGAAAGAAAAAAACAAGAAAAAATACGATGGATTACAACCTTTAACAATTAACCCTAAAGAAGATCTTCCGCAGGCAGAATACATACAGAGGTTGTACAATGCATTATGGACACAGAGATTATTCAATAGTTCAGAGATACTTTTCACAGTTTACCATGGTCAACCGACCATGAACGTACAATTAAGCTTGTTTTCTATCCCTAAGAAGGAGAATAAACAAGCCAAACTATTTTTACCTCAGATTTGGCAATGGTTGTGGAAATCTAAGACCGTAGGTCAAAAGTGCAAGTCCCGCCTTTCATCAACTAATCGACCGGCACGCAATCGTGGTTCATTCACACTTGTGCGGTACATGGCACGCCTGTCAATTAAGCACTGAGCGCGCCTACCATGTATAAAGAAAACAGAAATAGATAAATGAATAGATGAATAAATTGAGTTGCGTAGTAAGTTTTTTTTTGCTTTAGATAAAGTTTGCGGAGAAAAAGTTGTTATCTACTTCGACCCACCGTTGTGCAGCCTTGTCAACGAACCGAAAAATAACTTATTCGGCTGCAAACTTAACTTAAACCAAAAAGATGTTACTACGCAACACAGTCCACTGTATAAAGAAAACAGAAATAGATAAATAAATAACTCAATAAATATCTAAGTCCGCATGAGTTGTGTATGAACTTTTTGTTTGTTTAAGGTAAAGTTTGCGGAGAAAAGGTTGTTATCTACTTTGACCCACCGTTGTGCAGCCTTGTTATCAAACCGAAAAAAGACTTATTCGGTAGCAAACTTTACCTAAACCAGAGAAATATCAATACGTAACCCATGAATTGAATATACGCACAAGTGTGGGATTTAGAGTACGACGTTACGCTGTCACTACGTGAAATATTATCTTTAAGCAAATGTAAATAATTTGTTAAGCATATGTATAGGCAGAGTTACATGGAAAACATGCACCTTTACGTATACTTTAATGTGTACTTAAAGATTGGATTTCGTGCGGTGTATAATCCACTCTGCTTTGGCCTTGCGGAAAATAGCTGCGGGAATTTCACCAAAGCTTTGAACTTGTCTACAGTCCACATATCAAGCACATGTCCTACATTCTACAAACAGTGGGGACCAGATTCCTGTAATATAACACTAGACATAGATACATGTCATCTGTCATCGAAAAAGCCGACAGGGCGAAACCGGTCTGTCAGGCTGAATTAAAGTTCTAAACGGGAACTATGCGGCTTTAGATGTCTTACTGAGGGATGACTGCGGTGCGATAGATGTCGGTTAGCTTGAGGAATGAGCCCACTCTACTTTATACCAGACATAGATACATCTACTTTCGCATCCCTGTCTGTTTCAGAACGCTGAATAACTACCTCATGTGGCGAGTAGCCGCCAGTTTCGTGACCGATCTAAGCCAACCCTTCAGGAAGGCACTGGAGGAATTCAACAAGGTCCGCTTGTTTGTTTGTTTGTTTGTTTGTTGGCTCTATAACTATCTACATACATCACTCCACATTCTTATAATATTTAAACACAGCTTTATATACTGTTTGTTCAATCTAATTCCTTCTCGCTTCTATTATTTATGATCTCCACTGGCTTTGTATTCTGTTCACCTGTACATGTTATGCATGGGCTCCCTTAAAAATCAGACAAATACGGCTGAAAAAGACTACCCAATATGTATCCAATATTGATTAAGAATATTATCCTTGACTCATTATCACACATATTACAGCAATACGGTCTAACACCTATTTGCATTGTTGCGTTGGTCTTCAACTAAAACAGATATTAATCTAAAATCTTCCGGAGAGGAAACAGAATGTACACTGGAACCGACTACACAACAGAGCTTTTCGATGTTTTTCAGACATTCTGGTAGAATAACTTCCTACTCATACCTTCGCTCTAAAGCTCACTGCTATTGTACTGCTGTCAGCTTGCGGAGGGTACGGCTAGTGAATGGAGTCCCCACGATTAGCTTTCGGCGTCTATTTATTGCCGGGCCGCGGGTTGATGTTAACGCCGACTTAAAAACACCGCGGGGCCCGACCGTGCTTCAAAATAGCCCGAAAGTAAAGACAACAGCCCGTAAACGACCCGGCGGGGCCCCTTTTTTCTAATTGTGACCGAAGCATAACGCTTACTGCTGTTGTATCTTTGCCAGGTGGCGGAGGGCACGGCTGGTGTGACGGAGGAATGGCGGCTGTGTTTACAGGCGGTGGATGAACACATGGGCATGGCTCTGGGGGCCATGTTCGTCAAAGACTCCTTCTCTAAGGAGAGCAAAGAAAAGGTAAGAAGATCACCTAACACGGAGGATCTATCTATGTATCTATATTTATCTTTGTATCCATCTATCGTTGTATCAATCTATCGTTGTATCTTTTTAAGTATCTATGTATCTATCTATCTATCTATCTATCTATCTATCTATCTATCTATCTATCTATCTATCTATCTATCTATCTAGAGAGAGAGAGAGAGAGAGAGAGAGAGAGAGAGAGAGAGAGATCATTTCATACCGCTTGTGTATATCAAGCAGGAACCTTTACGTACCGGCCTGTGTTCCGTCCCTCTCATTGCGTCAGACCTGGCCAGCCGTCAGCCAATCAGATACTGCCCTTCTGCGGATGTTGGAGGGAAAGCTCCCAGCCAATCACGTTGCGTCTTGACCTTAGGCGGCGACGTGATTGGCTGGTGACGGCTGACCAGCGCTATCGTAGCGAGAAGAACGGATCGCAGGCCGATACGCTAGGATCGTTGATTGATAAAGATTTGTAAGCGTCGGACCGGGCATGAGAAAAATGGATATGTAGGACAATAGACTTGTACTGGACCTGGTCACGCGGCTAAAGTTAGTATGAACGATACTGCTTCAGTGAATTGAGAATCTCACTTTCGTAGGTGAGAGAGATTGCCTACGACATCAAACAAGCTTTCGTCTTAAACTTGGCCAAGATAGACTGGATGGACGACATGACAAAGGCGTCTGCCGTCGAGAAGGTAAGAATCAAACTCCAAGTCATCAAGTTTAATCTTTTCTTATTTCAAAGCATGCAGCACATCTGTTTTCCTTCGATCGTCCAGAGATGATGTATATCTTCTATCGGATGTGTTGCTATGGAGTGATTTAAGCAATCTGGCCGTGGTTCGCTCTCGCTTTAGTTCTATCTTTATTATCACATTTTGTATGCCATCTTTTCGAATCCGCTATAGTCTTATACTATTGGTGTAATTGGAGTATCTACATCTTTATTTATTTATTTATTTATTTATTTATTCATTTATTTACCTATTTATCTATTCATTTATCTATTCATCTTAACACATATGGGCAAGTCTCTTCAGCAAAAGAAAGGCTGATTTACAAGAGAGCCCATAGGGGTACAGATAATAGATAAAGCTAATAACATAAAATGATTACTATGTCTAATCTTTATACCATTTGACAGTCGGACCACATGGTGGAGAAGATTGGATATCCAGACTACATCCTGAATAACACCCTGCTGGATGAAAAGTTCACGGAGGTATTTCTAAAAGATAACCTAGAATTGAAATTGCATTGGCGTGTCTCCTGTATTTCTTTTCTGCTCACAAGTATGAATCGCTCTTGAAGATGTAACATCTACTAAAATAACTTTACCAGGGTGTATAATTCCGCCACCCTGAAAATATACGTCCAAACAGATTTCCAACCCAACATCCCCCAGCTTGATGTACACCGTAATATGTAAACTGTGCATACCTGGGGGTGCTGCACCGTGAGATATCTCTCAAAAGACTCAAACCCACTGTTTTCAAAGTGGCGGATTTATGTAACCCGGCGGATTAATGTTAAATGGAGGGTAGTCTTAGTCTTAAAAATACTGGGAAAAACTACTGAAGAGCATCATACCCAGGGTGCACGGCTAAGTGCGGCCGGTGGTGGAAGTGGTGCTCAACAAAACAAAACAAAACAGAACAATGCAAAAAAGTGAAATACATCTTAATTAATGTGTGAAAAATAGTATAAGAGTATAGAGGGTATAGGTTTGTTAACAGACGTTGATTTCCTTTTTTGAAATGCTCCGCAGCTGCGCGTGGGCAGAGACAGTTTTTTCCAGAACCGCGTGAGCGGGATGCGGCACCAGGTGCGGCAGATGCTGGACAAACTGGAGAGGCCGGTGGACAGAACACTGTGGGTCACTGAGGAGACTTGGTTATGATGTGATTTTACTCGTATACCAATACCTATCTGGTGTAGAGACACGACTAGAGCGACTTAATGAGTAACAAGGAAGTTATCATCTAAGAAACCATAAGTTTATAACATGTTTGGGCACTCGTAGACATCAGCCCCTATTCGGCTAATACATGTATGTGTCTATGATTGATAAATGAGTAAACAGATAGATAAAAAAACAATGATGATTAGATTTTGTAACAGAAAAAGAGACCTTTTACCCATACTTTTCTCAAATGTTATTCCATTTGTAGCTGGACGATGCCGCCTCATCTTGTAAATGCTTACTACTGGCCAAACACCAACGAGATGGGTGAGTCCAAATGTCGACATCAAAGCTGAATCTGATTTCACGATTATGATTAAGAACAACTATCCAGAGATTAACAACTCAATGCCTGTTTCTTTCCAAACTAGTCTTCCCTGCCGGCATTCTCCAGAGATCATTCTACGATTCAAAGTTCCCCATGTGAGTATAAAGATCATCATTTTTGGAGTAACAATCATACAGTTGCTGTTGATGAGAATGTGGACTATAGTCTTACCTTAGTTTCTTCGGAAACGTTCCTGTCACACGGCAGTCATCTAAGCAAAATTGTGTTCTGTTCAGGTCGATGAACTTCGGCGGAATCGGCGGAGTGATCGCACACGAGCTGACCCATGGGTACGATGACTGGGGTGAGTTAAAACGATTATCCTACTAACAATAACATCAACTCTGGGTGAGAATTGTGTGTGGCAAGTAAGAAAAAAAACTTACAGAAGAAAACGTGTCTTTCTTAAAAGACCCAATCAACCAAGCTTAAGGTCCTTATATGATGTCCTTGATCGCCCTTCTGGACGTCAAATGATGGGACGCTTTAGTCACGAGTTGAAAGGTATAAGAACGTACATGCATGGAGAAATACGTAATGATCTCAAAATGCCGCAATGTGTTTCACCCTTCTAGCAATTACCTTCTGATGAAGCTAATGCACATTTGGTACTTGTAGCACAATAGGAAAATGACGATCTGTGTGGTTTAACACTGACCGTACTGAGTTCTCCTGTAGCCAACGCAAAGGTAGTGCATTCTTAGGAGGAGAAGGTCAAAACACCAAGTCATTTTTAATAGCTAAGTTCTTTATTCACAACCACATATCAACAAGAGCCGACGTTTCGATGCCGTCATCTTCAACACCTCGCTTCAGTGCACCAGTCAGAATTGCCCAGATGAAGATGACAGACGGTCATCGAAACGTCGGCTGTTGTTAAATATGTGGTTGTGAATAAAGAACTTTGCTATTCAAAATGACTTGCTGTGTTAACCTTCTTGCTCCTGAAGGTTCACCACCTTTGCGTTGGCAGCAGGATAACTCAGCATGGCGAGGGTTAAACCACAGTTTGTCCTTTTCCTATTGTGCTTTGAATGCTAAATGCGCGTAACCTTCAACAGAAGGTAGTAGCTAGAAGGGTACAACACACTGCAGCATTTAAAAATGTTTAGATAACGTGTTCCTCTAGCTATTTGTGATAACTTTGCTATTCAGTCTTTCACCAACCTGACTCATTCACGGATCATTTTCCAGGAGGAAACTACGACAAGGAGGGGAACCTGAAGTCCTGGTGGTCCAACAGTTCCTGGGCGAACTTCACGCATGCGTCACAGTGCGTCATCGACCTGTACAGCAGCTACGTCATCGAGGGCAAACAGGTGGGCAGCTCGGTTGTCGCTGCATTCGACACGTATATCTGGTGTTTGCACTCACGTGACTATGACGTCAGTATTGTCTGCCATGTTGTATGGCTAAATGTGGGAGTTGTGCACCCGATAATGTAATGACTGTATTTCAGATAAATGGCAGATTGACACTTGGAGAAAACATAGCCGACATAGGAGGTCTGAAGCAAGCATACTATGTGAGTACTTAAGACAATTATCACAACCAAGTTATGTATCAGTAGATGCCATACTTTGCGCCTTGTACAGGTGTTGTGCAATAAAGTTATTATTTCATTGATGGATTGCGAAATAAGTCTAGTCATTCTTCAAACACCTTCAGATGTACATTAAAGATTTTGATCCTGTGTATTCCTCTATCAAATCAAAACATCAACCTTTTGTTTTTTACTATAGGGTTATAAGTTATGGAAAAAGATTCACCAGGAGGAGCCTCTACTGCCGGGACTGAACAGAACACACGAAGAAGTGTTCTTCATGTCCTTTGCACAGGTAAAGTTCTATTATGATATAATTGCTTTACTTTGCCAATGGCGGAAGACGTCCGAAGAGTTTAGTATGTATTTCAGTCAGTTTGTGCTTCTTCTCATATTTGGCAGAGATTAATGGCTAATGTGTATATATGTAAATACGTTGCTTTTGGGAACGCACCTATAAGCAGCGGCACCTGTGCTGCAGTGCAATGTGAATCAGTCAGTACTGCTCTGAGGAAGGTGACAGACGGTCACCGAAACGTCGGTTGAATGAATAATTTGGTTGTGTAAAAAGACTCTTTTTATCCAGTGACCTATTACCAATCTGATGAAACTGTTCACGGATAATTAATAGCTAACGTTAGATGCTTCGTTGGTAGCCTGAGTGTCATCTCGTTTCAGTTCCAGGCTCTGCCTTCACCAAACAGAGTTGCAATTGGTGAAGGCAGAGCCTGGAACTGAAACGAGATGACACTCAGGCTGCTTTGTTTGTTGTCTGTCTGCAGAGTTGGTGCATCACGCAGCGTCCGGAGGCGCTAGATGTCATGCTGCTGGTGGATCCACACGCGCCACCAAAGTACAGGTAAGTAGAGCCTCCCTAGGGTAATCTAATCATAAGAGTAACAAGACTCATATTATACAAAATACAAAGTTACTCGACCAACTGGATAGATTTTGTAAACGGCCAGACGTTTCAGACAGCATTCGCTACCTTTATTTATTAGTTCCTGATTGTGTATCTTATTACCTGGATGTTCATCATGATACATTCTTACATTGAACAGATGCTTAACCCCAAATGAATCATATGATCTGCAGTAAACGAGATCTCAAAACCGGAAGTTACGCTGCAGCACCATAGCAAGTCGCTAGGGGCCCCAAAATTAATCATTTCGAGGTCTCACAACGACCTACCCACCAACTAAATGTGAAGACGATCCGGCCAGGCATTCTTGAGCTATCGTGTTGATAGACAGAGCTACACACACGAACGTTTTGCAAAACATAGCCTTCTCGGCGAAGGTAATAAAGATAAGATACGAACGACAGCTACATGTGTGGAAAGGTAACTAACACAGCTTGTTCTCTCCAGGGTAATCGGCAGCGTGACGCAGCTGGCCGAGTTCTCGGAGGCGTTCCACTGTCCGGTCGGCAGTCCCATGAACCCGGTACACAAGTGCTCGGTCTGGTGAAAACCGCCGCAACATACATATTTATTAATAAACTATATAAAAACTATCGGTAAATCTGGTAATAAAATCCAGTTTTCATGACCTCTCAGCCAAAGTAAACTTATAGTTTAGTAATTACATACAGATATCTAAAACGAATTGTATATGACTTCGGAAGAGATGTGGAAAATAAGTTATAGGTCTTGCATCTTATGAGTCTTTTGATGTAAAACAAAATTGTCAGCTTACTTTTTCAGCCCAGGTTTGTCATTTGTTAATCGTGAATGCCAGATAAGTATGATATTAACCTTGTGGATGGATTGAAACATTGGTTTTCGGTCCTACAGTGCTGTGTATATACTCTGCAGTCTGCAAGCTTTGGTCTGGTTGTAAAAATAAGGCTTGAAGGTAATAGGAGACAGCACTGTGTAACAAAACTTCATTCAACGAACTTTATACCGTTTACTAAAACTACCTCAATGATGTCGGTCTGTTTGTTGTTCGCACTCTAACAGTTGCTGCCTCAACGTGAAATACCTACACCTGAAACTATAGTGTACAGTAGGGGTGGGTACCGGTACATAAAATTCAGGTCCGGTCCAGGTCCAGGTCCAGAGGGTCAGGTCCAGGTCCGGACCTGTACCTGTACCTGATTATAGTAGTGTCGCAGTACATCATATTTCGGAGAGCGAGACACACGTAAAAGTCTCCAAACATCATGTCTGGAACGATATAATTTCTTAGGTTTGCACTTTATCTCAAAATTATAACTATACTCTCCTCGCCGTCTGTTTACTCATCCTTTAAGTGTTTCTAGATATGAGCTAACGTCTTCGAAAACGACTCGTTAAATCTGCTGTTTTGTATTTTCTTAGACCAGTTATGTGGCCCCCTGCTGGTAGTCTGGTACTATGAATTTTCTAATCGGTCCATAGGCCGGTCCACTGATTTTTTACGGACCGTTTTCTTGATACATTAAGAAATACCGGTTTTGTACCGGTACACGGTACCGGTACCCACCCCTAGTGTACAGTGCTGTCTGTTAAAGCACATAATGAATAATTGAAAAAAAAAGTTTCGCATATAGTGATTGTGTCTAGCATATCTCACTGGCACAGCATGTAAATAAACTGGCTACAAGAAAAATGACATTTTGGGCGTCAGTGTATTTTTATTTCAATCTTTACAATTTACTATACAATATTTGTGACATTACATTCTCTAGAATCCGAATACAAGTTTTTCACGATCATGTCCATCATGGTTAATGGTACAAGAAAGCATAAGCAGTTGGTAGAATATACACACATTAGTTTGGTATATTTTGAGTTGTTTTTAGTTTCGTTGGACTGAAAGCTTCAAGTTGATTCATGTTATCTATCAAATTCTCATTTCAACAGAGGTCTTACAGATTTCCTGTTACACATATCAAAATATGTCTTCCACAATATTTTCATTTAAGTAGTACTACATAGGTTTAAGTACTTTACATTGTATCAGGATTTACACACTTTCATCATGATTTTGCAAATATACACAAAAATATCATTTTCCACCTTTCTTCAATGTTTCATAGGCTATCATTTTCTTTAGATTCATATTCCAAAATATCCATCTTTAACTGTGGCAAGAGTAAGACATTCTAAGTCTTTCTGACTGCCTTAAAGGGATACAAAATACAACACTGCTAAACTACAGCACTGTGTGAGGACCACCTGCTCATTGTGCCCCCCCCCCCCCTTCTGGTCTCTTAAGATGATATTTCCTGTTGACACAAGGCTTAAGAAACTGTTTACTGTGTTCACCTGTCACCATTTTCTGTGATCGCTATAGACATATACAGTTTTGGCTCTAATTTATGTATATATTTCTTCAGTCCACATTCAAATCTATTGGCCCCTTTCATCTGCTTAATTTATTAGGAAAATATGACTTAGAAATTTATCTCTACAGATTTCAATTCTCTCTCCTAAGTATGACTGTAACAAAATAGAGCTTCCAGCACATTCTGCTTTCTCCTGACATTGAGTCTAAAAGACCACCAAATCTGTAAGTACAATCTTGATTCTTTTCAGGATGACATCCGTGCACGCATCATGATTACTTTAGGCCTCTACAACAAAATTGCACTTTTTGACATATTGCATATTGTTGTAAGCCATGCATGTATTAAACAGCATGTGTATGAGCTACCACAACATGAGAGAACACGTTGTTATCATCACAAAACTCTCACAAAAGGAACACTTATCTTGCACTGTGGCCTTTTTTCCACATTTTTTTGAAATTCTTTCATCCTCATATTTGATTAGGACTCTTCATAAAGGTAAGTATGTGGCCATGTGATGTCTTTCTATTGGCATGGCATAACATCACTCATGCCTGGAGAAAATATTGCAAATAAAAGCCTCTGCGCCATAGAGTTGGTTATGTTCATTGTTAGATGCATCATAGTTAGGATCACGTGTTCTCTATGATGACGTCACGGGTTGTGACGTAGGTCAGTCACTTCCATCATGTTGACTCCGCCGGTTGTGTGATTGAAGCTCCCAAGTTGTACTCAGCGTCTGAGTCGCTTACTAGCGCCGTGGCCACTTAATGGCGCTGCCCCAATGACATGAGCACATACATGTAATAGTACACTTGTATTGCATGAGGTGGAAAGTTCATGGATTAACCCTTAGCACTCTTAAGAGTTAGGCAGCAAGATTTTAAGCAGCACTAGCAGACTGTGAAGGGCACGTAGAATTACTGGGTAAAAATGAATTAATATTTTGTTGTTTTGCTTGTTGTTACAGTTCATATAAATTTCAGATCTATCAGTTGTATTTATCTTGAATTATAGAAGAAATAGCTCATCTGGATAAAGTTGTTCTACCTTTACATAACATCGAGATATCTTCATCACAGAAAGTATTTACAACACAATTTTGACAACAATATGTAACATCTTTTGTTTACAAAATGTAGTTTAAGTCTCTCTGATGGATAGAAAACCAGAGCAAGAGAGAGGGACGGAGACACAGAGAGAGAGAGAGAGAGAGAGGGAGAGGGAGGGAGAGGGTAGAGAGAGAGGGAGGGAGAGAGAGAGGGAGAGAGAGAGAGGGAGAGAGAAGGAGAGACGCTCAGAGTGAAACTAAAGGATGATGAACCATCTTGAAACATATGAACCATCTTGAAACATATGAGAGAGAGCTCCAGCTTTTCCCAGCAGAATTTAAAACATATTACATACCCAAATGTTTAACCTTAATCAACATAAAAACATATAACATAAGCTTGTGCTAGACGAATGACATCAGTGTCAAGGAACAGATATGTACCTTAATCAACATATCAAGTGACATAGGACAAAGCAAGGATAGAACATATAGAATTATACTAGTGTCAAGGAACAGTACAGATCTGTTTTAAAGAGTTTTTCCCGTTCATGTCGTCTATGATGGCGAGGGCCGTGTTCTCCCCCAGGATTAACGTGCCCAGAAACACGTACAGCACTCCAAGCACCAGGAGGGCGCGGTCCTTGTGCACGTTGTCTGACGGTTGCTGGAGTAGAACTGCCTGGATCAGGCAGAAACCTGGGGTACAAGAAAATAACGGGGATACATTATATATAAAACCTCCTTGGACAAATGTAACACCAAACTTTCAAAAACCTCAGTTATTTCTCAAGGTCTAGATATCTTTCTGGTGTGCTCTGAAACGCTTAAACGCAAGCATTTTTTCCCCGCAAGCCGTATGTACATGAAGATCTTAGATAACCTCATGTTATTTCTGCTTTCTGGGCAACGACAGAATATATCAAAATAATTGAATTTTGTATACCCCACCTGTAAAAAAGATGGAAATTGAGAAGTCACAGTGAGCCAAGTGACCAGTGTTAGAAAATTACATGTAGCACAATATGCTTTAGTGCATGATCTGTTAAAAATCTCCAGAGGATGTCATCTATAATATCAAGCAGACTCATTGAAATGGTAATCCGCAGCCAGCCCTCAATGATGGAAATGACCAACTCAAAGTTTGGGATCATGATAGTAAAGAACAGACTCGCTGCTACATGTAGTAATACACAGTATACCCGATACTAGATTTCATTGAAATTGAAGACTAGCCTTCAATATTACCAAAAACAAAAAAAGAATCATACCAGGGAAGACCATGATGAAGACGGCAGCCAGCCCCCCAATGACGGAAATGACGAGCCCGATGTTCGGAATCATGATGGCGAAAAACAGCGAGAGCCAGAACCACGCCATGGTCTGCACGACGCGCCGCACAAACTCTTGTCGAAGATTGTCCTCCGCCGACAACCGGCGCCATCTTACGTAAAACCCGTCAAGTACCGTTCTATAGGGTCAAGCAAGGAAGAAAGTATGTTAGACTATTTTCTTTCATGCACTGACTTTTGACACGATAGCTCTTGTTCATGATATCAGATTTGTTTTCACAACCCAGCACCCTGCAATTCCGACTGGCCATGTAAGTCATGCTTTGTTTTTTTTACAACACAAGGATTCATACAACAAACAAGGGTGAACAGAGCATGCTAGAGTATGCAATCCTTTAGATAGGTGAATGGACAAAGGGCATATTGATAGACTGAATTATTAAAGCACTTTACTATTGGAACACCTTTGGTAATGCTGGCCATGAGTTAATACAACAAAATAAGAATATCATAACTTCGAGCAAAGCATGCTCTTTGAATTGACTCACGACACTTTTCTTGTGCATCATAAAAAAATGGAAAATTTACTTGCATTTTACCAAGCAGTGGCAAGCAGTATTAATGTTCTCTAAGTGTTACAGGAATATCTCACACCATTTTGAACATGTTCAGTTATGTCAATACGGAGGATTCCTTCAAAAATACAAGAATAAATCCTGATAAAGTTCCGCCCCTACCTTCCGCAGAAGTGCAGGATGGGATACGACGTGAGGATGTCCAGTGTGAGCGCGGCTCGACCAATCGTGACGGAGATGTCGTTCGCGTCGTACGACAAGAGCACGTCGCTCGTTACGCTGCTGCCAAACGTTAACCCACCGTACACACCTGCAAACATCAGAGATGAAATTTTACATAAATCATCATCTATTCTTTAATATGTATGTACCAATTTGTAGTCACTCACTACACTCACTGTCCAATTACCGTCTGTTGTTCCCCAAAAGAGAAATCAAAATATACTTATTGTAACTTCTACTAAGTTCTAGTTCCTGAACTAGTTTTCATTTGAAATCTTAAAATCTTGGTCACAGGGCAGTGCCCATTTCTATTTCTATAGCCCTTGGGCCACACAAATGCTAAAATCAATAAATGAACGAGAAATCAATAAATGAACGAGAAGGAATACATCATCGATCACCTGTGACTGTATACACCAGCATTGCAATGACCATGGCAAAAAACATGACTACAGACAAACTGCCCAGGTTTCGTTTTCTCATACTGGCATAGACTGGAACTGCACTGATGTGGTACTGCAACACACAGGGGAAAAAAATGGGAAAAAAAGTTAGGAGTTAGGAAAGGAAATACCACAGTAAGTCACTTAACACAAATATCATCATGAAAGTTCATCTGTGTTGGTAGAAGTAATCATTGACAAAGGCTGGAGTTGATCAGTCGCAAATTTGGGTAAGTCCAATTTTTGGGAGGCTGGAAATTACAGCTTAACATTGATACAGAAGAAATATAATAAGTCATACTTGGTTCACTCCTTGAAGTTGAACTCTCCATATTTGTATACAGTCATCATATTGCTATAGACAGATCATAGAAAACACAGTACACAACAACACATGTTTAACATGATTGTGGTCCACACATACCTGGAAGCCAAAACAAACTGTTGGGACTGCTATAAACACATCTGTGAAAGTCTTTGGGCTGAAAAACACCAAATAACAGTTTGACACGTCTGACAATGGATTATGAAACTTTTCTTCTCTTATTCTATGATACATGAGCCCTGTTCATTTTGAATGTATGTGACTAATATACACATTGTAGTATTGACACTCAAGCAGTAATGAATTTGATGAAACAAGAAAGAATGTTGCAGATGTAATGAAAGTGGCTAACAAAGTTTTACATAAACAGTGCCCTAAAGGCTAACGTTTGAAACACCCTATGACAAATCTCGTACTGAAGAAATGATGAGAAAAATGAAACAATAAAGACTGAAAGTTACCTGGTGACGACATCAGCAGTTGGATACCCTCCTATGTAGTATTTAACAGACACTATCACTGTTACATACAGGATGCTCGCAACACCTAAAAAACTGGAGGAAAAGGGGACAATAAGATAATCAGTCATAACAAGTCAGAAATGTTTGATGATTAATTTCTGATGTTAAACTCTTTCTAATGTATAATATTTCATCTATAACCTTCACTTTTCTGGGGGTTTATTACACCAAAGTTCTCTGAGCATCCACTTTTTGTACATGTGTATGTAATCAACAGTGAAACAGGGTGTCCCCTGCAAAAGGAGGGCATCTAATTTATTGTTTCCTTAGGAAGATGCCCTGACGCCCTGCTGGCTAATAATCTGCTTACCTTGCATATTTCTGGAAGCCGATGTCTTTGAGGATGCAGTGGCGGATAGGGGCTGGTAGTGCTTCCGACATTGTACCATTAAAGTTTGGAAAATGATTTTCTGAATTCTTAGTGACCAATCATGATGGACCTTAACACTTACATCCTTCAGAAGGAAAGCGTCAACCCTACCTTGCGTATTTCTGGAAGCCGATGTCTTTGGGGATGCAGTGGCGAGAGGGGGTGGTAGTGCTTCTAACATTGTACCATTAAAGTTTAGAAAATGATTTTCAGAATTCTTATTGAGCAATCATGATGAACCTTAACACTTACATCCCTTCGAAGGAAAGTGGCAGTCTTACCTCGCGTATTTCTGGAAGCCGATGTCTTTAGGGATGCAGAGTGGGAGGATGATGAGGATAGAGATGACGCTCATGGTGAACTTCCTGTTCATGTACCAGTGGTAGCAGAAGTCTACTCCTGCCGCCCACTGCATCACTACGATTGGGAAAAAGATAATGACAATGAAGTTTTATTTCATATTGTCAATAACACAAAAAACAGTCTACGACAGTATCTGCCTTCAATAAGACTTCCTTCCTTTTTTCCTACCTTCCCGCAGCCTTCATCTGTTTGTCCATCCTTTTATGCATTCATTTCAATGAATTCTTTAATTCATTCACTCATTCATTCTTAACAAAATTGACATTATTTCATCTTCATGTACCAACCCTCACTAAAATCACTGGAAACAAACTTTCAAACAGTGATCAAACATAAACTGAATATTTACACAACCCTTTCTGCAAACCCACCTTTATCTACCTGGTCCCCCACGATGATGATGAAGGTGATGCAGGTGCCGAAGGTGTAGAGGATGATGGCCAGGTCGCACAGGATGCCAAAGTTATGCCCGCACACGGTCTGTACCACGTCTTGGTACGTGCTCACGCGGAAAAGGTCCGAACAGTACGCCATAATCAACGCTGCCACCGCGCCAAATACCAGGAAAATCTACAAAAATGAAAAAAACAAAAGTTCCCAATACGTAAGTAATAAATACAGGTTTTCAAAATTTGAATTTAGCATCCGAATGTTATATCATAACCAATTCATTCATTCATTTATTTTCTCATTAATTCATTATTTCATTTATTTGTCCAATAACTCTTTTGACTTCTTCGACCTATAACCTGCATTGATACATACATTCATTCACTATACAATTCATTAGTTCAATGCTCACTCATCCATTCACTTCTTCTTTCCTTCCTTCCCTCCACTTACCACCTCCATGGACACCCCCACCGCGTTTCCTCCCGCCCCCTGGAACGCCGCGGGAAAGTTCAGCAGCCCGGCGCCGAGACAGGCGTTCACCACGATGAACACCGCTCCGGCCAATGGCGTGCCTCGTTCCCTTCTACTGGCCTGGATCTGTGGGCAGGACTAAGTCAATTACGTGGATTAATTCTACACCATCCATTTTTTGTGTGTATCGTGCCCCCTGAATATTTGTTTGTATAGCATACCCGGTAAACCGCCTCATGGGGTAACACCCCAGGTTTGTACTGAAGCTGTAACTTATTATTGATGTAACCAAGGAGGTTTTATATATAAAACCTCCTTGATGTAACGTTACAAGTTATACTAGTACTAGTATCTGGATGGATTTATTTGATCCACTCACATCAGAAAGCTAGGTAGTCATTTTCACCTTTCACCTGAGTGAGGAAATGGTGGTTTGGATGTTGTGCGTTATGATCTTCCAACCTCTACTTGGAGATTCGACATTCACACACATGTATGGGGGTATGCTGTGTACTGTGTTACAATTGGAAATGAATTTCAAAACTTTCCTAAAGTTTTGGGAGAGCCTCAATTAGCCTCAATAGCTTCTCCACGTAACAATAAATATGGCAAAACTCCCCCCTCCCAATCATTGTACCGTCCCTTCAGCTGTCATAAGTCAACAAGACTGCCTTCCTGTCAAAGTTGGAATCATGTGACTTTAACAGGATGCAACTTTAAACCGGTTTTAGGAAGGGAGTGTCCAAAATACAACCAATGACAACAACAAAAACAACCAATTTACACGTCCTTGACTGGAGATTTGCGGGTGATTCTTAAGATGTAACCTTAAGAAAACCGTCTTAAACTTTACCTTAAGAACGATGACGCTGTTGTCCTCCGCCGCATGATCACCTGTACTTTCTGTGGACGCTGTCGCTACATTCGCCGGCGTCTCGCCAAAACTCTCGTAAGCTGAGGCTCGACGCGCAGAACTTATGTCCTCCTGTATAGACATCTTATTTTCACACCAGACTTACGAAATGCCGCAAAAATCTAGAAGAAACATGCCAGTTTTGTGAGGAAAAGTTTGAACGTGTTGGCAAGTCCAGTGCGCTCCCTCCCCGTGATGTTACGGCTCAAAGGTCAGGGTTGATAAAGGTGAGAGGTGAAGGGTCACACTGAGTTTCCGCTTTGCGAGAGCTCTATGTTTAAAAGGGTGTGCAAGGAGTATCACGGACATTATAAAACACACTAAATGAATGAATACAGAATGCCAGAAACCTACTTTAGAGACTCACTTATGTGGTGTATGGTGGAGCTCTGACGAAGGTTATTGATAGGTGCTATCATACATAAAACGATACGATACAAAATACGACAAACCTCCACCAGAGCCTCTGCAACAGAACACTCCGGACCTGTGTGCACGTGTTGGGTGCCTGTTAGTCCATCATGGCGGGAAAAGAAATAGGTGGGTGGAAAGGTTCTTGCTAATTTTCGCGTCTAGAACGTAAAATCAGTGATTCCGTCGTCCAGTATTTTCGTGGGAGGTGGCGTAGAAAACTGGGAATCTTTGAGAAGGTTTTTGGGAGGATAGGGAGTTTTATTGTAGAGTTACGTAACGTGGGAAATTGAAAGGGATGGGGGGGGGGGGCATGTAGAGTAGAGTAGAGTAGAATTTTCGGTCAGGTAGGACTGTTCCAGTTTAGACCGCTGAATGATATAATTTGTGGCACATGGCGAGCTAGCTAAGTTGGAGGGATTTAGAGAAACAATGTCATAAAGAATGGTGTGTCTTTTAATCTTCTTGCGTGCAATTGAATTATAGCTGAAAATTGTTACACTTAGATCAATCAATGAATCTAAATCAATCAGTAAAACAATCAAACGTTAATTGTACAAATTACCACAATGATAATTTGTCTCTACACTGAAGTCTTCAGGAAACAGTCCTTGAGTAGATGCTGAGCTATTCTAGTCAAGAAATTAGGAAACATATCCATGTTGTACATTCACATATTTGAGAAGGTGCATTTTTTGTAGGTTACAAAATTTAAGTACAAAGTCCAGTAATCTTCAAGCAGATCCCACGGTGTCAGGGAACAGTATCCATTAAGCCTCCATCAGGCCTTCCTACAGGGGTACGTATCGTAGAATTCGGAAGCAAAAAGGAATAATCGGCCCGTAGAGTCAATCTGCGGTAAGGTTAATAATTCCTGTGTGCAAACCCTCCTGGCAAATATTCTCCCTATACTATGGCTGGTGCGGATAGTCTAGTATCCATTGCCACCCCCCCCCCCCGTAGGACACTGTCCCACGATTTAGGTTAGTTAAGGTTGTTTTTTTTAGCTTAAAGTTATTATAACTTTACCATGTTTATTTAATTTTGAAAGAAAATAAACATTACCACATTTGTGATTTTACCTTTCTTGTCCCCCAGCCCTGTTGAGTTTATCTAAGTCTGGCCTGGTGGATTTTGATAGGTTGGGTTTAGGTTATAACATGACCATGTTTGCAATGTTAAAAGTTTCAATGATTTTATTCCACAGCTCTGTTGAGTGTGTCTAACAAGTCTGGCCTGGTGGATTTTGCCCGCGGCCTGCATGAGTTGGGTCTGCAGCTGGCAGCATCTGGGGGGACGGCTAAGGCTATCAGGGACTCTGGTGTCCCTGTCAAGTAAGTTAGTGTGTGTGTGTGTGTTTGCCTATTGGTCAGTCTGTGTATCTGTCTGTCTGTGTGTGTCTGTCAGCATCTGAGAGCACAGTTAATTAAGGCCATCAGGGACTCTGGCATGCCTGTCAAGTAAATCTTGTGTTTCTGTGTGTGTGCCTGTCCATGTGTGTGTATGTGTCTGTCTGTGTGTGTGTGTGTTTCTTTGAGTGTGTGTGTGTGTGTTTCTTTGAGTGTGTGTGTGTGTATGTATGTGTGTGTGTACCTGTGTCTTTCTGTGTCACACAGAGTATGTGTCTTTGTGTGTCTGCGCATCTCTGTCTGCGCATCTGTGTCTGTGCATCTGTGTGTGTGTCTGTGCATACATGCGTGTGTGTGTGTCTCCATGTGTGTGTGTGTGATACACACTTTTCACTGATGATCTTATATGGTCATGTTGCCCATATAGGGATGTGGCAGACATCACAGGAGCTCCAGAGATGCTGGGAGGGAGAGTGAAGACCCTGCACCCTGCTGTACATGGGGGTAAGGAACAGTCCATGTGTTATACAGGGGGGAAAGGAACAGTCCATTCCTCTTGGGGGTGGGTAAGGCACAGTCAATTGGTCATTGTAGGTGAAAAGTATTTCTGAAAGCTGTGTGCCATTCTGTATATGATTAGGAACATTAAAGTTTAAACTAAGCTTTAATGTATTTTACAGTATTGCCTGTTGCAATTTAATAAAATAGATCAACTAAGCTTAAATAAAACTATGGTATTGATCCCAAAACAGGGAAAAATAGGCCCCTGTCAGATGCTGGTTTTAGTGCACTGGTGGTTTGTCAAAACACATCAATTGGATTTTCATGTCCTGCGCTGTAATGAATAATTGTTACTGAATGTCAATGTTCTAATTCCTACAGGAATTTTGGCCCGTGCCTCTGAGAGTGACCAAGCTGACCTGGACAAACAGGGATATCAGCGCATCAGGTGTGATCATAGTTGTGTTGTAGGCAACACTTTTACAGCTAATGGCTCACAGGCTTTGTAAATGAAAAAGATAGACTATTTTTAAACAATTGAGTTTATAGAGAGTACCATGGATACTCAAGCAGAAAAATCTGGTAAACTTGGTATAGGTTACTGAATATTTTTTATCTTTGTAGCTTTTTATGAAATTAGGTTTCTTTTGGTCTCCAGAACAACAACACCTATCCCATGGCAACTCACTCCTCTCCCCTCCCCCCCAGGGTGGTGGCATGTAACCTGTACCCGTTTGTGAACACCGTAACCAAGGAGGGGGTGACGGTGGCTGAAGCAGTGGAGAACATCGACATCGGTGGGACTCCAGTTTTAACAGTATTCAATTCAGGATTTCTATTATTGAATAGAGGACAGGATTAGAATATATCAATGCATGCCAGAACAGCTACATTGTAGGTAGTCCAACAATCAAATATACATGTAATATGTAAGTATGTACTGGTAAAATACAACTTTGGCCAAGGATTAAAACTTACAAGTTGATCTAACACCAGGCTTACAAAGATTAAACAATGATTGCAAGAAAAAGATTACTAGAAAATGGCAGAAAACCCCTAGTATGGCTTTGCGAGAAGTCCAGAAAAGATAGCCTGGGTGCCACCCTAATGTGACCCTAGCTAGTTTACCTCCCATACTCCATCGGTAAGGGAGAAGTATGGGAGCGCCTGTAAACTATCTAGGATGGCACCCAGGCTAAAATATTTGAAAGCTTGGTGTAACCTCAAGTAATAAATTTTTATTTCTGACAAAATTATTCTTTTACCAGTATTTGATTGTAGATTGACCTTTTCTGATCCTGTCCTTCCTACCCTGTCTGCTAGGTGGCGTTACTCTACTGCGTGCGGCTGCCAAGAACCACGAGCGTGTGACCGTGGTGTGCGACCCGGGGGACTACCCAACCATCCTCGCCGAGATGGCTCAGAGCGAAGTGTCCGACACCATGCCCGCCACCAGGAAAACTCTCGCTGTTAAGGTACATTTGTATGATTGGATAATTATGTCTTTCTTTGTTGATCTTTTTCAAAAGAATTTATAATATCAAGTCAGTCGACACCCTTTTTGTGATGTAATACTGAGCTTTATTGTGGTAACATTTAAGTTGATGCAAATGACATTGATCATGAGTAGCCCCTGGAGTGATATGAGTAATTTATTTACCAAGTTAAGTCACAATTGAGATCAGTACGAACTACTACTGTGTAGTCATCAGTTGAATGAACTAATCAATAGATTATGAAGAAAAACCAATAGTATGAAGAAAAACCAATAGTAAAACTGAATAGTGATAGTAATACTGTAATCTCATTTATCTTTGTGTTCACGTTTAAAACATTCTTGTAGTACATTGGAAATGCAGATTCTCTGTGAATTCGCAGTGGAAAGCTCACTGCAGACATTTCAAGATTGACAGTACATTTTGTGTTCCTCCCTTCCCAGGCGTTTAACCACACAGCGACGTACGACGCGGCGATCTCGGACTACTTCCGACAGGAGTACTGCCAGGGCACGTCCCAGCTGCCCCTGCGGTACGGCATGAACCCTCACCAGAAACCTGCGCAGCTCTACACGACTCTGGAGCAGCTGCCTGTTAAAGGTATAAACAACAGATATAACTTTTTTTATAAAATTGATAAATCGTAAGGAGTCAAGATGGTAACAGAGGTCTAGGAAGACTTCAAAATTAAACCATAATCACCCCCTGAAACTGCATGAACCAAGATACAGACTTTCTCATTGGATTGTTAATTTTTCAGTTCAACATCATTTTCTTGACTTAAAAAAAAACATCAAATTGAATTGGTGTGGCCTAACAAAAAAAGTAGAACATGCCGTCCTTTTCTGAAGAGAAGCATAATTATACTATATTTATATGATAATGATCTGCCCACATCTCTTCACTATAACAAATCCCTATTTTGTTCCCTCCAGTGCTGAACGGATCTCCAGGGTTCATCAACCTGTGCGACGCTCTGAATGCCTGGCAGCTCGTGAAGGAACTACGCCAAGCCTTGGACCTCCCAGCCGCTGCCTCCTTCAAGCATGTTAGTCCCGCAGGTTAGTGTTTTTCTGTCTTCTTTTTTTTGTGTGTATTTGTGGTGTGCAAAGCATTCCACCAGGAGTTTCGCAACCTCAAACCATGGGGAAAACTCATACAAGCATTGGAAAAACAAGATTGTGAAAGACACAGGACAAGACATGGGGGAACATAACTGAGGGAGCAAGGTGCAGCTGGTGGTCTGCCATTAAACCTCAACAATTACGTTAATTAAAGTGCAACAATGTTTAAACCTCACACAACGGGATAAAAACAGATGTTGAAATGGATCATAGTGAGTGAATGAGTGATTGAGTGTACAAATACAATGGACAGCCAGTGTATTGTGGGCGCACAAAAATGCAAACTGACCCCTCCTGTAGGCTATGTTACATGATCTCTCGCTTTCGGGCTGATTGGGCCTCCCCCGAGTTCTAGGGACCTGACCAGTGGAGGGACTGTAGTGATTTAGTCTGACTAACCCCGGCTAAAAACCACACTCACTATCACTTGAATTTAAATGCATTTACAGTACTGGGTAAGTACTAATACAATAGACAGCCGAGACCTTGTGGCCATTTGTGGGTGTACAGAAACACATGCTAACCCCTGCTGTATTTCTGTTTCCCCCCAGGAGCGGCTGTTGGTGTGGAGCTGAGTGAAACCCAGGCCAAACTGTGCATGGTGGACGACATGCACGCCCAGCTGACTCCGCTGGCGACTGCGTACGCTCGTGCAAGAGGTACAGGAAATTTTTTTACAACTTTTACTTTTAGCTCTTAATGTTAAGTAAAACTTGGTCTCAGCTAGCAACCACTCAAGGGACTGAGGAAAAATAGTTGGTGAGGGGGAGTGGTTGAGAGTCTGAACCATGTAAAATTGGACTATGTTTTAATATGGCTTGTAATGACGGGAGGCCGTTGTCTCTGCCAGGTGGTTGGCGGGGCCAGGTTGACAATTTGTTTCAGCTTGTGTGCTGGCATAAACTTCTGCCTTTATTTGAATCTGTCAGCATGATATTTTATCTTGGTCCATGTATTTTACTCTCCATTTCAGGTGCTGATCGTATGTCATCGTTTGGTGACTTCATCGCTTTATCAGATGAGTGTGACGTCCCAACAGCCAAAATCATTTCTCGTGAGGTACTGCATACGTTCATTATTTGTTTATTTACTGTTTTGGAATTCTATGATAGTCCAGCGGGTTAGTGTGTGTAGTTCCTCAGTGTCTGTCTTGGGCCGAAAACAATTCTACCAATACAGATACAGATCAATACAGCAGCTGAGTTGATTTTTTAGACAAAATGAATATCCCTTAAAGTTTGGTATTTTTCCCTTCAGGTGTCAGACGGAGTCATCGCCCCCGGCTACCAGGAGGAGGCCCTGCAGATCCTCAGGAAGAAGAAAGGAGGAAACTACTGTGTGCTACAGGTGGGTGTGTATGGGGGTTATGTAAGCCCTACTGTGTGCTGCAGGTGGGTGTGTATGGGGGTTATGTAAGCCCTACTGTGTGCTACAGGTGGGTGTGTATGGGGGTTATGTAATCCCTACTGTGTGCTACAGGTGGGTGTGTATGGGGGTTATGTAAGCCCTACTGTGTGCTACAGGTGGGTGTGTATGGGGGTTATGTAATCCCTACTGTGTGCTGCAGGTGGGCGTGTATGGGGGTTATGTAAGCCCTACTGTGTGCTGCAGGTGGGTGTGTATGGGGGTTATGTAAGCCCTACTGTGTACTGCAGGTGGGTGTGTTTGGGGGTTATGTAAGCACTACTGTGTGCTGCAGGTCGGTGTGTATGGGGGTTTTGTAAGCCTAATTTCATAACCATTTTGCTACCTTGCTTGAGATCTGTGACAATTTTTTTTAGTACCCACAAAGTCGTAAATGCACTTTAATGGGTATATATACGCTTTCTAACGAAAGAATCAGGCATTGTCCAGATGGATCCAAACTCTTCAAGAGCTTCCTATCTACGCTAGAGAAGCGAATGCTCCACGACATTTACCTGTGGCTGGACAAGGACAGTGAATGTATCTCAGTCAGTGATTGACAGCTGTCGTGTGTTACAGATGGACCCGACCTACGACCCCCCTGAGCTGGAGACCCGGACGCTATACGGGCTGCAGATGCAGCAGAAGAGGAACGACGCCGTCATCAACAAGGAGCTCTTCTCAAACATCGTCACAAAGAGGAAGGATGTGAGTCAGAGGTTTACTTAAGAATATGTGTATGCAGCTGTGTAGGACCTGGTATTAAGCACCTGTTTTATCCTCCATTTCACGTGGTAAATTAAAATGAACAATTTAGATGTTTTGTCTGACCCTTACTTCCTTCCTCATGACTTCAATATTAAGTGGCCTGTAGGCTGATTTGAGCTTATATTGAATAAACAGCTCTGAGGTTCAAGCAAAATCAAACAAACAAATAAATGACCATGGCAATGAGTGATTAAAGCTCAAAGTACAGGCAGTAAAACATTTTGTGTGAGTCTTTGTTTGATTTCAGACCATAGCCATTGCTAAACCAAGGATGTCAGCCCATAGTTGTGTTGTAGGTACATGTACATGTACATGTAAGCTCATTATCATGGTTTGTGTGAGGTCTAAGCTTTGTTCACTTCCACACCAGCTGCCAGAGAGCGCTGTCCGAGATCTGATCGTGGCGTCCGTGGCTCTGAAGTACGCCCAGTCCAACTCTGTCTGCTATGCACGGGACGGGCAGGTAGGACTTAAGAGTTTCATTCTGTGTTTTTCACTGCAGTTTCTTCAGGTTCTCTTGCAGTTTGTATCACATTGACAGTCCCATCCCATACTAGTCTTTTTGCAAGGTAGATTAGTCTTGTAGAATTGTTCTTATGTAGCAGAAGATGCCATACACTCAGGCTGTATCTTGTACAACTGTTGTGCAATAAAGTTTTTCCTGCTGTGTTATTGTTTAAAGGTGATTGGGATCGGCGCCGGGCAGCAGTCCAGGATCCACTGCATGCGTCTGGCTGGGGAAAAGGCCAACAACTGGTAACATTTAAAATCATAATGATACTGATACTGTAAATTCATCTAGTAGAAAGGGAAAAGGGTCACAGTTGAAACAATTCTGTAGCACAATAACTGTAGTAATTAATACATTGGAAATGCATGTTTGCGGTGTCAGAAATGTTCGTTGCAGAGATTACAGCAAAACCCACAAAAAACAAAACCGCAAAAGATTTTAAGATTTGCAGTAGCAAACAGTGGTAAAGATGATTCTCAATAAGATTCCTCATAGTGTACATTGTAGATAAGAAGGAACCTTAATGTTAAAAGATATACAAAAGTTATACATGTAGTGGCAGACTGCTGTGTCACCAGTTTACATCCTTGTGAGAATAAAAGTTGACCTGCAATTCCTTCCCCTGCCTCTAGGTGGCTCCGCCAGCACCCCAAGGTCCTGAACATGACCTTCAAGAAAGGCGTGAAGCGTGCGGAGATGTCGAACGTGATTGACGTGTACGTGAATGGGACGGTTGGAGAGGACATGGAGACCTCCGCGTGGGAGAGCAACCTGGTGAAACCACCAGAGCAGCTGACGGAGGTACAAGGATTTTCCTTTGAATACTATAGGGGAGACTAAAGGGATTGCGCCTGCGCCCAGACCCCACGATGAGAGACCTCAAGTAAAAAACGTGGTTTAAACAATTGAAGATTCTTTTTTGGTGGGATTTTTTGTGAAATCTGGGCAATAAAAGATTGGCTGTGGTAGGATAGACTCTGTATTTGCTGAATTAGTTGAAATAAATGGTCTTTCTCTACCTCGTGGGGTTTGGCACCCCCCTGATATAGTGGGATGGTCTTCAACTGGGTGTTTGAAGCCTGTAGGACCTATCCAAGGGCTCTGATTAGGGGGGGTTATCTGGAGAATAGCCGTATGGAATTTGTCAGGGATGAATCTGATGACAGTTGACATAACTGGTTAGTATTTGAGGGTAAGTTATTGTAGTCTGATGTTTTGATTCCTGAGATAATGACACCTTCTTTTTCTTAACTTCCCCATAGGGCTACATGCATTACTGCCATTTATTGTAACCCTTTAGTCTCCCCTGTAAATGCAGAAATGTATTCGCGGGGACCGTTTCACCCCGAAGTTAAAACCGCCTCTAACATTTTTGTCCAATACTGTAACTGTATGTGACTATAGCACTGCCGCGAACTTAAAACCACAGCGAACACTCTTTCCCCTCAGCGCAAAATATAAACCATGCAAACTTGAATGCATTTACAGTAATGTTAATTCTTACTTTGTAAGGTTTACATGAAAAACTGTGACTTTCTGTTGTAGGATGCCAGATACTTACATCATATATTTATAGTACTCTGAATCTGATGTTAAATTCTTCATCCTAAAGCTTTGAAGTATGAACTACCTTGGCAAAGATTGGGCAACAACTTTTCCAAGTGCCTACATTGAATAGTTGTATAGAGAACTGTAAAGTCATCCTTATGTGTACATTCATACCTCTTCATAGTGAGTGCATGTGAGGTATGGCTCTGGTACTCTAGTGAATAAGTGTTCCTAAAGCCCGTACTAAGAGACTCAGTAATTCTTTCCTCCACTGTGCAATACGGCTGTATAACAGGGCTTAAGTATAGATTTTAACTGCGTAATTGTTTTTCGTCATATCAATACAATATTAGTGAACTGCAAGTCATTGTTTTATGTGATTTTAATGCATAGACCATGTAATAAGGACGTAATTCGGGCATGTTTGCCCGCGAGTTCCTTACGAATAAAAATCATTCATCATGTTTCGTTGATGAAGGTTAGACATCCAGGTAATAAGATACGCCAAAATAATTACTCAAGCAACTGGATAAGATTTTGAAACAGTCAGACCTTTCAGACAGTATCCACTGTCTTTCGTCAGTGACTAACGATAGGACTGAGAACACCAGGTTTTATACCAAAACTCTGAATAGATATGTTAATGAGGTAAAGACAATTTAGGATGTCTTGAAGTAGTTTTAAAGACAATTTAGGATGTCTTAACATATATATTCAGAGTTTTGGTATAAAACCTGGTGTTCTCAGTCCTATCGTTAGTCACTGACGAAAGACAGTGGATACTGTCTGAAACGTCTGACTGTTTCAAAATCTTATCCAGTTGCTTGAGTAATTATTTTTGGCGTATTCATCATGTTTGTTTGTTTGTTTCCTCAGAGCGAGCGAGGCCAGTGGATCTCCCAGCTGAAGGGCGTGGCTCTCAGCTCCGATGCCTTCTTCCCTTTCCGTGACAACATCGATCGAGGACACCAGGTACGGAGAAGTCTTCTCCTCTGGTACATGTATTTCTTGCTTGTGTAAATGGGTAACAAAATCAACATGACACTTCTTCCACCCAGTTAAAAGTTGTGTCAAACGTGGAACTGGCAGTAAGCCTTTCTTTCATTACTGCAAAGTGAGAAAAGAATGAAACTTTCAAAAAATGGCAGGTCTTTGAATGACCAGGTCCTGTACCTAATTCTTTATAGAGGTCCAGTCTTGGTCAACACAGTAAAAACATTTATATACAAATTCATTTGGGTGTCCTTGTGGTTTAGTGGTCTGCGCCTTTGCTACTCTGCCACATCTGGTTCAAATTACTTGGACCAGAAGGACTGGGGTTCAAGCCCCACGTAGGACACCTCTGGACAAGAGGCGCATTGAGTCATACCAAAGACTTTATAAGAATTGGTACATACTTCTGAAACAGTATGGAAGTTAAACACACTCCACTGCCAGTGGACTAGCCCCCTGCTGTAGTGATTGCACCACAGTGTGGCCCCAGGGCTATGAAACGGAGATGGGCACCGCCATATACATCTATTATGGTGTGGGAGGATTTTAAAAAAAAGACAAATTCATCTGTCATGATACTGTCAAGTTCTATAGTGTGGTGTTTTAAGTCATTGATTTTAAAAATTGTATAGTACAGAAATCATATAATGAAACACATACTGTATCATGATTTGACAGGGAGAGGTAAATGCTCAAACGAAACCACCATGAACATATCATGATTAACAGTAACTATAGAATAAACTGAATTTCCCATGTGCCCCTACAGAGCGGAGTTGAGTACATCGCCAGCCCGGTGGGGTCGGTTCAGGACAAGATCGTGATCGAGGCGTGCGACGAACACTTCATCACAATGGTGCACACCAACCTGCGACTCTTCCACCACTAACATGGAGAGGCAGCAACAAAAGGAGCAGAACATCAACTTTGCTTAATAATGTACCGTAGATGAAAAAGCTTTCTCATCATTTCTTAGCATATTATGTATGGCAACATTATGGCAAGATTTACAGTATTATACTCAAACAGAATTTTCCATGTGCCACCACACAACCCCTACCTGCACCTCTACTCAGTCAGTCTACTGTGCAAGGTCTGAGGGGCCACAAGAAAAGTAGCTGAATATTGACTATACTTAACATTTACCTGTCCCAATGCAGTATACAGTATTAGATGTTTGCTGCACAATATTTCTGACTATGAAAACTGTTTCAAAAAGCATATGCCTACTTTATACACTAACATTAACTGTAGACTTTGATGCATTTTATTGTGAATTCCAAAAGATCAATGTGGCAAATTGTCCTGGCTTGGTAAAACATAGACGTTAAGGATTTGAACAACACAATGCAAAAAGTTAAGCTATGTTTAATGCACAATGCAATGTTAAGAGTCAAAGACCATACATGTGTACCAAGCAGTGTTGGAACAACGTTAACAACTGCGATGTTGTATGTGCAACAGTAGAAGATTCCACGGCAAGAATTGTGGATGTTATTCAAAATAGAAACATTGCTTGTCAGTGTGCATTGACATGTCATCTTCTTAAATCATGTAGAAGTGATAATGTACATACACGTATACACCAAACAGACAATACCACATTCAGTATTGAATTACACTTGATAGGTGTGGAAATCAGATACGTGTAGATGGAATTCATTGTTTCATCTTAGGTTTAATTGACACTAAAATCTTGCTCATAATTCTGACTAGAGTCCTCTATAGTGATAATGCCTCTCACCAGCTGTTTTCTATTGGTGCACTTCATTCATCATTTAGAAGATTCAAAGTGCACAAACTTAACATTTGCATCATCTAAATAATTGCTATCATAATCCTGAGTCCTTAGTTGAGTTGAATGTTGGCAAGATGAGCTCAAAACGCATTATCATAGTCTTTAACACATTGTGCAATGGTTTAATTATCTGCATTCACTATAATAACATTAAGTACATTTAATATCTAGGTTTTATCATTGCTGTCATTATCATCCTTGCTTTTCCCATCCATAGTAGTAAAGTACCCTCTACTGTTGAATATGACTATCCACCACTCTAGAATAACATTAAGTACAATGTACATGTAGCCTGTGCCGTAGCCAACTGATACTGTTCAATGAAATGTGACCCACATCCCCGAAGGGACCTCAGGTATATTCTCGGGCTGTTTGTGCAACTGCACAGCGGCCTCGCCACAGCACACATTTTTGGCCAAGCACACCGGGTCACCCCTACTCTTCTCAATAATGTTCAATATCTATGTTTCTTTAATCATCACTATCATAGTCTTCCTCATAGTCCTGGCTGGACTCCTCAGTAGTGATCAGCTGAATGATCCCCCTCATCAGCTGGCCTTGCTTGTCTCTCCAGTTCATTTGTCACTAAAGCTTCACATACAGGTATGCACATTATGATGGCTTTAATCCTCGCTGTCATAGTCATCCTCATAATCCTGACTAGAGTCCTCAGTAGTTATGAGTTGTATGATACCCCTCATCAGCTGTCCCTCCTTGCTCCTCTCATCCCAGTTGATGGCTCCAGGTCGGGTGATCTTCTGCTGTAGAACTGTGTCCAGCTCATGTCTCAGACCCTGTGAATGTGTAGATAAAGAAATCTAAGCTCATTTCCTACATGTATCTACTTACAACATTGGGCCCTTTGCCATCCTTACGACTTCTTTGAAACCTTTTTCTCGATTCATTCACAAAGTAACTATATGAGTGTTCGTCTCGAATGTGTAAATATTTGTCAAAAATATATGCATATTGCTTCACAGGCCAATGTCCATCTCAACCCCAAGACTAAGCATTCAAGTCATAAAAAGCTGTTGTGGGTAAAAATTCAAAATTTTATTACCGTCAACAAAACTTATACAAGTATCCTAGACTACATACAGGTTCATGTGCCTTTCTTCTGGGTCTGCCCTACACTCAGCTAAGCCTTTAAGCAACACCACACCACCAACTTGCTGTTGCTTCACAGATACATATAACTCAGCATGATGAAGGTTAAAAAACATGACATTTTAATCACCTTGACCAGTTTGGCAGTCCTGGTAGCAGCACGGAAGACGATCCAGTTGTCAACGGCAACAGTCTCTTGGTTACCGTCCTGAAAGTTAGCAGGTACTGGTTTTATTAAAAAGTTTGGGGAGGTTTGAATGTTGTCGTTTTTCATGCAGAAAACAGTTCCTGTCAGTAGAAAGTTTGACATGGCCACAATGTCTACATTTCAAATATACTCACATAACTGTCACAATCATTCAAATCTAAGATCATTTGTCAGCTAGAAGCGTTAGACTAGCTTGTCATTTGAACTTTGAACCTTATACCTTTGTATAGAGTAATGCCTGTACCTTCTGTATGGTGATGTCTCCTCCAAAGAACAGCAGAGGATAGGGAGAAATCATTGTGCAGTCATACAGGAACACCTGCAAGAAAGAAGGTAAAATTTGTCACTAAAGCCAAACTACAGGAATTTGATTCCTTGGCAGAAATACAATGTAAAAATATCAAAGCCTGATTAATCAAACATAACAAAGAATTATTGCCCCCATGTCAAAGGTACAATCCCCACTGCTACAATGTATAGCATTTTGTTTGGGAGAGAATTAAATGTTGGACACATCCTATATGTACGTACCTAGTTTTCATTTTCATATGATTCCGTAGTAGTTTTTAGAATAGCCATGTGTTCTACTAGTCACATGTTAACTGGCACTATCTGTACAGTATACCCTTGCTATGTATTGTTTCATGTTGCAATTAGCCTTCGGGCAAGAACTTGCAAATGAAATTACTATCATCATAAATCAGCCACCAATCTTACTTTCACTATACATGTAGTAGGTGTTCCACAACTTTCCCTACAGGTGTTTAAGAAGATTCCTCACCTGAGTAGTTTTCATCTTCATGTGGTAGATAAGCCAGCCGTCCTCAAAGTACTTCTCATCGGCGTTGACAGACTTGGGGTGGAGCTGAACCTTCTCATGTTTAGTCACCAGTTTAGGCGGTCTGGAAAACAGAAAATATTTCTTTTATGTTGCCGAAAATTTGGGGTAAGTCCCAATTTCTCTTATAGTGTTGGAAGAAAAGTTTAGTCTCATTAATAATAAAACATTTCTTTTAGTTCTTTTTCTCTCTTTGGCTCTTGTCGTCTCTGAAGACGGTCGACAGCTTCAGTCTATTTCTCAGTCTATTTCTCAGTCTAGTTCTTTTTAATTCTCTAATAAAAAGTATCTTAGCTAAGTAGTAGATTCACTGCCCTTTAACATATCATACCACACAGAAGCATGACAAATTGATGTGTTACAACAAGGAGGTTTTATATAGATCTAATAGATTAAAACCTCCTTGGTTACAGCAAATGATGTCTAATATTGAGCATTATTTGAAACTACATCGTATTCCCTAAAGAAACTTTTTAACAATGTACATAGAGAATACACTACAGTCAGGGTGCTGATTTCATACTGCACCAGTTACAGTGGGGTCTTCGGGTTATGCATCAAACCCCGCGTGTATCCCCGCGGGTTTCTGCGTGTACCCCCGCGGGTTTTTGCGTGTACACCCGCGGGGTTTTGCGTGTACCCCCGCGGGTTTTTGCGTGTACACCCGCGGGGTTTTGCGTGTACCCCCGCGGGTTTTTGCGTGTACACCCGCGGGGTTTTGCGTTATTCCCGCGGGCCTTCGGTCTGTCCCGCAGCCCAATCTGCAGTGTGAGACCTTCAATCTAGAACGCACCGCGCACCGGCGCTGCTTTGCACCACGTTGTTTCGGGTAGATTTTGCAACAATTTTCACGAGCGGACTCTAGAGCAAATTGGCAACACTTAGAGACAGTCGACTCTGCAGCACATACGGTATAAAAAACAGAACAAATAAACACTAGTGGCGTCATTCCACCAAGATGTATTTTTTTATATTTCATAAAAAAATGCATAATTTTTTAACACCGCAAATCATGATGTGTCCGATGATGCGACGCGGACGCCTCGCTGCCGCGGCTAGCGTCAGGGCCACCCGAAGAAAATGGCATCACATGGTAGCGGTATTACCGTATGTACTTGTACTCATAATGAAGAGTGTACGATTAATCGTTGTAGACGCTACTGTAAAAAGAATAATTTGTGTTTGTCTGGTAATCTTCCGGCAAAGATAAACTATCTTAGCATAACAATAACAAATTCGAGCTCCGAACAAAATGCTATCGGAATGATCGTCAGGGAATGACCCGTACGGCTCCTGTAGTCGTGCAAAGTCCTGGAGGTACACAAGGTACACAAGGCACACGAGAGGCATGTCTATTTGACAAGCGTTGACCTGCAGTTATCTTCCTTCGGGCTGTGTTCGAGCTGGAAGCTCCGCACCGCTATCGTGGGAACCCGCTTCCGCATTGAAAACTGGAACGTGACCTGTTTATGCAAATTTGGAGGTTCCTAAAGTTTGACGCACGACGCGCAAACACCATGGCATGGGGCATGTTCCTTTGTCATGTTGGCGTCATGTTGTCGAATTAAGGATTTCTAGTGCAAACATGAGATCTGCATCATTGCGGTCGGAAATAGATAGATATGATGGTCTTTTTACGCGTGTACTGAGTATGTAACTTGTTCAGATACCAGTGGAATAATTTGTAGCAAAAATTGAACCTCCCGAATTTGTAACTTGAACTGGTCTTGTCCAGACCCCAGGTGGATTCGTGCACGGCTCAGTTTGATCAAGGAGGTTAACCTCCTTGGTTTGATTGACACATGGGCGGCGAGGCGCGGTTTCTTTGACGGCATGTTTTCAAAGAAGCGGACCGCGCTGATTGTAATAGCATTCTGAACGTTGTTTTTTTTCTTCTCCGCCCTGTGTTGACATGTACTTATTTTTTCATTGTTTGTTCTAGTATATTCTATAAACAGTTTCGGAGAAATCGAAATTTAGCTTGGTGTGGGTGTAAATGATCCACGCGATCTGAGTACTAGTATATGTGGTAATATTGTCGTATGAATCCCGTACTATATTGAAATGCTTTAATTTTTAGTTATTGTTTTCTTTTTCAGATAAAATTTCCCCGGAAGTTTGGAGGCACGCTTTTAACTGTGTGATACTATTCGCCGAATTGGACCATCGCCGAACTATTTTACCAGTTATTTTGTGTGGAATTGTCTTTTTTTCATGGTTTTTGACTTTGACTGTAAACGGAACTATTTCAACATCCAACTAACAGCTATTCACTAACACGTTCATGTTCTTTGAATTATTACTAACATACGTTAAGTAACCTACCGTCTGTCGTAATTATCAAACCAAACTAATCACGACTAAAAGCTAATGTTACTTCTGTAGTAACTTACCAAAAATGAGCAATTAGTTACAACTGAAATGTTGAACCAATGATGTTATAAACTTGGTCGAGCTAGTACCCGAAGGGTCCAAAGATTTTGGAGCATACCTCTAGCAGCGCCTTGGCTGTTGTCTCACCAGTCGCAAAAATGTCCCACTCCTGGAACAGTAGCTGCCCAAAGATGATCGATGATCCTGGTATAAACTTACCTTCCGTCACCCCTGTATATGCTGTGACGTAGTGTGTACAATGTACATGACATTGTGTTGTTGACAAACAAACCAAGCACAAGTGAAGAGGAAACATCCTTCAACAACCCATAACAGTTGTCAAACATGTTAGAAAGTTTACATAGTAGAAGTTTAATGTTAGTTACGTTAAGTACAAGCGCCAACACAGTTTGAACAGATATGAAACGGAACTTTGAAAGGAAAACAACATTTGTGTTTTGTGTCTGTTTCATACCATCATTTTGAAATCAAGAAATGATGATAAACATTTCAGCAATCATTGCTTTCTATCTGTACTTGATGTGATCAAGACGTTTAAAATCGTCGAAACGCTTAATGTATTCCCTGTGGAATGGTTGAGTCGATCCGATGACCATGAACGGCCCACAAGAGCTCCGACGGAAACAGGTAGGTCTTGTTGGTCGCCCAGCTGCACCCTCGACGGCCCAAGAGCTCCGACGGAAACAGGTAGGTCTTGTTGATCGCCCAGATGCACTCTCGACGGCCCAAGAGCTCCGACGGAAACAGGTAGGTCTTGTTGATCGCCCAGATGCACTCTCGACGGCCCAAGAGCTCCGACGGAAACAGGTAGGTCTTGTTAGTCGCCCAGCTGCACCCTCGACGGCCCAAGAGCTCCGACGGAAACAGGTAGGTCTTGTTGGTCGCCCAGCTGCATCCTCGACGACCAGCAGTGTAATTCCACGGAAGCCGGCAGATAGAAACCTGAATCATAGCTTAGAAAAGTAGCTACTGATGTCTATTCATTCACTATATTGTTGTATTCGTATTAACTTAATTAATCATAAGGCCTGATAGCGTATAGCCTTCATCAACGTAAATAACTTATCCATAAATATATACTCCAGTAGCTCCCGCCATTTGTATTCATTTCGCAGTCAAAAATCCTTGATCAGAACTTTTCTAACTTACTTATACTATCACATAGCCCACGATAGAGACATTTTGCACGTCTGTATTGACTTTGATTATAGACATCCGTCCGACCCGATAAAAGAGGACCGACATGTGTACTGTCAATCACAACCATAGCAACAGCCAGGCTGGGGGGACTGACTCTACTGTCGCAGTGGATGAGAGTCGTTGTTTACTTTTCTAAATCAACTAGGCATAGGGTACAATAACATTCCTGTTTTATCGATACTCTTTAATATTACTTATCTTTATTACTTATCGATATGTTACACACACTCTTCGCTATTGATCATGAGTCAGCACGTGTGTACGAAGACCCGCCGTCGCCCTGTGTCAAATTACTGAAGTTTCAGCCGGCGGACACAGGCAAGCGCAAGCCTAAAACCTTGAGATTCGAAAATCCAACTTTGGTCGATCAACTAGTATTCTATTTCTGTCAAAACTGTTTTTAAATGGAACCGATACAAAATTGCAATGCTCGTATCGATGCTTGTGAAAATTCGAAAATATCAGGCTGGGATCTACAGGGGCGTGTTTGACTCTTTCTCGTCGGCGTGCGAGTTTTTACAGGTGATTAAAGGGAGTTGTTCATTACTGCATAAAATGACCGTCTTGGGCGGCAAGTGCAAGACAGAAATCGATCTCGGTAAAATCTGATATTTTTCTGCTATAAAGTATAATATGATCTCTTACCAGCCTACGTTGATCCGTATAAGGGGGGAAAGTTAACATTGGAATCTCCTAATTGGCATGACGATTTTGCGGCGTCAAAATCAAGAACGGATCAATATCCTTGACCATGATGCCATTTTCGCTCAGACAAAACCTTTAGTAAATGCCAATCTAACAAGTCTGGTCGTCGTAGAGCAATGAAAGTCCCACCCAGTCTCTGACCGGGATCAGGAGCCCGAAACGCAGTGATAAAACTATTAAAAGTGTCCGAGGTCGGCAACGAAATCTACGCTGAAAAAATCAATTAGTCTTCAACATGTATGACCCAAAACCTGATTATTGCCAATCTCTTATTTGTCTTTCTTTTTTAGAACCGCGAACGTAAACACCATCGTCCCGCCGCACTCATGTCAACGCAAGCTGCGTAACCAACTTTTTTTGGGGTCAACAACCTCATGCGCACCGCTTGGAAAAAAAGGAAACTGGCTTCTTCCGATCAATCACTCACTGTATCCATAAAATGTCCTTGCCGTATCCAACGTTACTGTTGTGAAATGGACGCTCTAATCAGTTATTACGGTACGGACACGCAAGCTCATTATAAACCGGTACCGAAATCTCCGTAATGAAGTGTCCACCGGCCCCAAAAAAATTGTCGCCGTGAAATGTGACCGATGTACACAAAATACAAATGGCCGCGAGGGATTCCATCGGCGCTCAACAGATCGTCCGTGAGTTCGGAAGCGCCGCTGGCCTCAAGGTCTCACACAACGTTTTCCGCCTTGCGGGTTCCGTGACACAATTTTTGCCCCGCGGGGATACACGCAAAAACCCGCGGGGATACACGCAAAACCCCGCGGGGGTACACGCAAAACCCCGCGGGGGTACACGCAAAAACCCGCGGGGATACACGCAAAAACCCGCGGGGGTACACGCAAAAACCCGCGGGGATACACGCAAAAACCCGCGGGGCATTGATGCATAACCCGAAAGCCCCACTGTATTTTGGTGCACACACAAAAATTCTATGTATTGTACAGTCACTGTGACAGACTGAAGTACATTCAAAAGGATGAAACGAAAAGGATGATGGTCCCCACCTTTTCCTGAAGTGCTGTTTTGGTCCCCTGACTTTTGCCACATTTGGGTACAGCCCTGCACAAATCACTGCTTTCACTAGCCTGATGTTACCTGTAACATGAACAATAAGATCTTAGCTTTTATCTTACCTAAAAGATCCCTGACCTTTGTACATTTCATTCATTTATTGTCGTGGGGACTTGATTTTTGAGGTAGAAGGAAAAAGAAGGTTTTTTTTTTTTTTTTAAATTGTTTTTATTGATTTTCCAATAACAAAAACAGAAAAACAACAGAAAACACACACACACACACACATGTATGGCACATAGTCAAATAAACCATCGCAAAATTAACATCATAATCTGTATGAAAACCTTGTAGAGCAAATCAACAAGAAATACATAAATATTTAGCTTAACAAAGCTTTTGAATCAAACAAGAAAGAAAGAGGTAACAAGTTACTTTGAAAATAACATTGCTTGTGGTAACAGACTCAATCAAATAAAGATAACATTGATCCTTAATCAAATCAAATATTTCCTAAGAAAACTCATAACAAATAAAGGATCACAACAAAGGAAAAACATGATAACTTGGTGGCTGTTTGACAATCTTAAAACTAACTATGCAAAGTTTCCAAGATAAAATTTACCCCATTTTCCTATATGTTTCTGTGTATTCCCCCCTCTCTTTGCTATTATGTATTCTAACTTACAGACATCGGCAACGAAGGAGATAAAGGAAGACAATCTAAGTACAGAATGACGGTTTCTAAAGATGTAGATTTTACCTAACACAATGAACAAATTGGATAGGACTGTACAGTGTTTACTCAAATTACCAAAAATTATACTAAATGTTGTCATGTTTAGATAGGTTCCCATATGATTAACAAACCAGTTGTTTACTTGAGTCCAAAAGGCTGATACAATATGACAGTCAGAGAACAGGTGTATAACCGTTTCTTCCTCTTCTTTACACAAACTACAAAGTGGTGAGTCTACTAGTCCCCATGTGTATAATTTTTGATTTGATGCTAAGAATTTGAATAATAATTTATATTGAAATATACGAGTCTTCGAATCTATACTTATCTTATATATTAAGTTATACACCTGTTGCCAGGGTATTGGGGTGTTAAAATAGTCTTCCCATGAATACTGAATGTTAAAAGAAGGTTCCCATAATTTAGCTTCGGACATGAAAAAGAAATAAAGGGCCTTATTAACCTTTCTGTTTTTAAGCCATTTTATATTTCTACAGAAAGGGATACAGACCTGTAGATTTGGGGACTCTTGTCTAAGTAAGTTTTTCCACTGAGAAGGGATGGCCGAGATTAATTGATCATATTGTAATGCGGAACAAACATCATCTCCAAATTTCAACACAAAATTTTCAAAAGATAAAGTTCTATTTGCTGAGTCTAAAATATCATTGATGAAGAATACTCCCCTATTATGAAATATAGTGTTAAAGAAGGGTTTGTCCCCAATACATATATACGAATTTAAACCCAAAAGTTGCTGTTTGATTTCCACTGCATTCTCAGGAGGTCGTAATTGGAATTTCAACCAATATTGTATAACTTGACAAAAAAATGTACTAATCACTTTTTTCCCCAACAAATCTTCAAAGTTTTGAGGTTTAAGCTGCACAAAGGGAAGGAAATTCGTCCTTAGAATCGGACTCGACATAAACAACACTTTTGAACAAAACCAGTTTTTATTCAAATACAATTTTGGCATCCAAGATGCTTTTATAGTTCGATCTACAGCTAGAAGATTTCGGAGCTTGAGTCCACCTTGTTCTTGGATATTGTAAATGGTTTTTCTTTTAACTCTCTCTGGGCCACTTCCCCATAAGAACTTGAAGATTTTTTTTTCGTATTGTTTAAAGAAAGTGGCAGGTGGGGTTGGAAGTGAATTAAATAAATATATAAATTGGGAGACTATTAATGTGTTCACTAGGGTTATTTTCCCAAAAAGGGACAGTGCTTTCCCTTTCCAGGGCTGTAATATTCTATCCATTTTTACAAGTTTTCGATCAAAGTTGATTGATACAAGTTCTGAAAAGTTTTGTGGAATGTGTATACCTAAAATGTCGAACGGACCATCTGTCCACTGTATGGGCCATGCACACGGTAAGACAAAGTCTGACCCCTTAAGAGAGCCTATACGTACTACTTTACATTTTTCGAAATTTGCTACTAAACCAGATAACAGTGCAAAGCCTTCTAAGTCTCTTATCACCGCATAAACGGTTGCAAGTTTCGGAGCCAAAGGAAAATTTGCATCGTCCGCAAACTGTGAAATTTTAGTTTCGATACCATGAGTTATTAGACCTTCTATTTCGATATTATTTCTAATTTTGTTTGATAAAACTTCTAGTCCTAAAATGAAGAGATAAGGGGATAGGGGACAGCCTTGCCGGACCCCGCGAACCAGAGGGAATGCTCTGGATATATATCCATAGTTGATAACTTTACTCGAAATATCTTGATATAACACATTTATCCATTGTATCAATGATCTTCCAAAGCCAACATAATCTAGTACTTTCAAAATGAAATCCCTTCTAATCTTGTCAAAGGCCTTCTCGAAATCTGCAATAAAGAGTAACCCTGGTTTTTCATGTGTGTCATAAAATTCCATAATTTCCAGTATTCTTCTTATACTATCCCCAATATTTCTCCCTTGCAAAAAACCTGTTTGGTCATATGAAATCAAATGTGGCATACTATTTTTCATGCGCAGGCCGATACATTTCGATAATATTCGAACATCACAGTTTAATAAAGTTAGTGGACGCCAATTTTTTAGATTTGTGGGTTCTTTGTCCTGTCCTGTGGCATCCTGTTTCAGTAATAATGAAATTAGTCCGACTTTTTGAGTTTCAGAAAGATGGCCTGAGCGAAATGCATAATTAAATGTATCTAGCATGGGTTGTTTAAGAATATTGTAAAATGTTGTATAGAAATCAATTGGTAGTCCATCTAATCCGGGTGATCTCCCGGCCGAAAAGGACGAAATTGCTTCTTTAAGCTCTCTTTCTGTTATTAAGCCTTCACAACTATCCCGTTGCTCTTCAGATACGCTAACAGGTACTGGCTTAGGAAAAAAAGTTTCAAACATATTGCTATCTAGAGGTGTCGGAGGTTCTTCAAAAGAATAAAGACCGGAGAAAAATTTCACTTGTTCATTTAAAATTTCTTGTGGATCTGTTTTTTCAATACCATCTGAGGTAATAACTTTTGTCATGTTTTTTCTAGCTTGACTTCTCTCAACTAGATTCATGAAAAGTTTTGAACATTTTTCACCATGTTCCATCCACTTGGCCTTCTGACTTACAATCAAGTTGTTTGTTTTTGTTTGATAAAGCAATTCTAATTCACGTTTCTTTTTTTGCAGGTTTTGGAAGACATCATTGTCAAATAAGCGGTCTAAACTCTCTTGCAGTTCGTCTATCTCTCTAATGAGCGATTGTTCTTTATTTCTACTTTGCTTAAATTTCCATGAGGAGAACTTAATCGTATGCCCGCGCACGGCGCATTTAAATGAGTCCCACAAAATATGCGGATCAGTGGACTCCTTGTTAAATTCAAAATATTCTTTAATAAAAGTAGATGTTTCGTTAATAAATTCTGGGCATTTCAAGAGTTCTAGGTTCAGTCTCCAAAAACCTGGGCCTCGTGGTATGTTTGAAGTTATTAAAGATATGCCAATCAAGGAATGGTCCGATCTCATGCTCTCCGCAATGACCACTTTATCTATAGACGAAGTTAACGAAAAAGTAGTCTATGCGGCTGGCCTGAGATCGGCGTCGCCAAGTATAACGTGTCGTTCTCGGGTTTTTATATCTATAAATATCAATTAAATCTAGGTTAGCACATAGCGAATTGATAGCTTGAAGACAATTAGGGTGATAGTTCGAGTTCTGTCTTCCAGTCCTATCAATTCGAGTATCCAAAACTGTATTAAAATCCCCTGTAATTATAATATGTTTGGCAGAGGTTGAACAATTTTGTAATTTAGTTTCGAGATTGAAGAAGAATGATGGGTCGTCTATATTGGGAGCATAAACATTGGCCAAACAAAAACGTAGTGAGTTTATAGTAATGTCCACTACCATCCATCTACCCGAGTCATCGCTGAGAGTTTGATGGATGGTATATGGAAAATGTTTTCTGAATAATATCATCACACCTCTACTGTTGCTTGCACCATTGTTAAACAAAATCGACGCCCCCCAATTTGTTTTCCATTCTTCTTCATTCTTTTGAGTGCAATGCGTCTCTTGAAGACACACAATGTCATATGATTTGTCTTGTAACCACGTGAATACCTCTATTCTCTTTTTTCGGTCGCCCAAACCGTTGCAGTTGTAGCTGCCGATATTAACTTTTAATAACCCCATGTCTGAAATTTTTGAGGTACACATGAATCATAGTTTAAACTGAAGCCGGAGGGGGCGTCCGAAAAAAAAAGTAGAACATACAATAAAATATAAACAAATCTTTGACTCAACTTGAGAAGTTGGGTTTTCAGGCAGTGTATACCAAAGTATATATATATGGTTAAAAGCAATAACATAAGGAAAGACGAAGGACCATGTGCCATACAAAGAACAAAAAAACAGTGTCTACATATCATCAGATTCCCGCCATTACAAGTGACAGGTGAAGAAAATGTAGACATCACAAACAAGAAGACGAGAAAAACATAAGTTGAACAATGATAGTTAACAGAAATCAAATACAACAACATTTCTTTCTTAACGCCGGTTGAATAGTTCACAAGAAACAGTGACATAAGAAAACATAGTTTCCTATAGTGAAGATTCTTGTGGTCTGGCGGCATTCCAGCTTGTGTCTTATTTGCTCCGTTAATGACAATTAATATTTCATTTTTCCACAACAATTCATTTCATTTTCGAACTCAAAAATAACATAACATAACATAATCTTAGTTTTGGTATAACTCCAGAAAAAAAAAACCTCGAAGTAACATAAAAAACGTTATCACACTGGTATAGCTCCAACAAACTCAGCAAGAACAAGTATAGGAGTGGATCCAGTACAAAACTCAGGATAACATAACATAAATTCAAAGTAACATAACAGGATCATCACTCCACAACTAAGTGATCAAATTGGAACTACCAGGTGTGATTTCTGTGTACAGGTAGTGACCAAACGAACGCAGCGGATTGGCTAGGGGCAAACCCACTCTTGATTAATTTGAATACGAAACACCACGAGAATGCGGGATCATTATACAGGTGTTCCATTTTGGCTTGCACGTGCGAGCATATAAACAAAATTCCAGAATCATGGGCGCTGCATATTTGGCACTACCGGTGACATTCAACAACAAGTACAAGAACTTATGATTAACCAGTCATTCGGAAAATCACTGAGTCGTTATCAATTCAACAATAAAGATATCAGAATCTCGAAGAGGCTGAGAAGGTTGTTTAATAACCACTGTCACAGAAACATGTCAAATGTGTCAATTCATCGTCACATATCAGGTAGACTTCCCCAAAAAGAAGGTTTTTGCGGTGTTCTACAAAATAAGTTAACAGTTGTAGAAACAATGTAGTACTGTAGCTGTGATACATTGGAACCATATTTACAGTGTCATACAATGTCATGATTGTAAATTTGCAGTGGAAAGGTGAAAATAAAAACCGCAAGAATAAAACCACTGTGAACATTTCAAGATTGACAGACTATCATACAATTATGTTCCAGGCTATCTGTTAATCAAGCACACCAAAAAGTAGTTTATACAGGTACAGGGTATCTTACCAGAGTTTTTATTGCACTGAGGGTTGCTGGGATTTCTGGCCTGCACAAACCCGATGTCCTGCAGCAGCTCAGCAAACTGGAGCTTCATGTTGGACAACATCTGCGGAACAACAATAGTTGAAGGCATTTCGTATTCATCAACGAAATGAACAACTCATCCATGTGCTTTTCCATTAATACTACCTGATCAACTTGTTTGATTCTCAATGCCACTAGAAAAACAAAGCTCCTGTTCTGGGTGGGTAAAGGAGCTGCAAAGTGCAAGTAAAATACTAGCTAGCAGTTCCTTGTTTCTTATATACATATAAAGATGATTCACACAACAGGATAAACTTTTCTAAAGAGACAAACTTTTCTTGTTTCTGCAAGTTATTTTTAGTACATTGCTAATGAAATTTTGAATTGAAATGTCCTGTTGTGCTAGTCTATGTTGGTGACAGCAACTGTTACAGTTTACAGTTACCGTAATACACTAACTGTCATGTATTTTGCAAAAGTCTAAATGTTGGTAGGAAGTTACCAGCTTCCCCCACCTTAAGTGTGTTGGCTGACAGGAAGTTGTCCCAGCAGAATCGTCTCTCTGACTCACGACCTTGGGACTTCGCCCTCTCCCAGCTCTGAGAAAAACAAACAAAAAGGATTGGCGATTGTCTCAAAGCTAAAAGAATTGAACTGGTTGACTGTGATATGTCTACAGTAACTATAATAATTACAGCCATACAGTATACTATAGGTGAACTACATGAGATTGTAGAATGTATGAAGGTCACCCTCCTACCTTCCTTCTAGCCTAAGTACATGTAGTACATCTGTCAGATCTTTCTGCTTACTCCCCCTCCCATTTCTCAAGGAATGTCATCCGTCCCCAGTTTGACCTTTTTTCTGCCACTGACATTTTTTGTTCTCCACATGTGTTTTCATTCAAAAATAGAGTCCACACAGAATTTGACAAGTACATCTGATCTTTAACCTTCTCCCTGCAGCCTAACTCCTACTAGAATTTGGTGCTAAACACTATCTCAGCAGGTAGAGGGTTAAACAAACTTTAAGGAAAATTGAATGACCTTGAAGGCATTGATGAGCATGAGATGGTCGCTCTTACTCCCAGCTGCAAACTCCCTCCTCCTCCTGTCTGCCTCCTCCTCCTTACCCTGCAGTTTATCAACAAAGAAATCGGAGACGGCAGACTTCACTTTTTCATGCAGTCAAAAACATTATACAGACACAGATAGATAGACACACAGGCAACCACAAACACTTGCGATGATTGTTCCTTGCATTTGAAGTTTAAATTATGCCATCACAATGTTATTCATTTATTTATTTATTTATTAATCTTAAGGGTAGTCCCTTCAATTAACAAAGTAACTGATTTCTAAGGGAGCCCTGTTGTAAGTCTTACATAATGATTGCAAATAGAAAATTGGAAACAGCAAGCCTCCCTCCACATCAAAGTCTCTCTTCCCTTAGCATAACTTGTAACATCATTTTAAAAAAATCATTTGCTCCTTTCTTAGGCTTCCTCATGAAACACATACATACATACAAACCATAAAAATCAACACATGCGTAAGACTTGTAAGATATTAATCTGAAAGATTAAAATAGCAATAGACCCCAGGCCTATTTACCAGAGGAATGACGAAGGGGTCCTTGAAGCCCAGGCTGGCGGCCACGGTGAGCACCGGGTCCAGACAGGAGAAAATTGCTCCGAACAGGATCATCTTCCCGATGTGGGGCTCCACGGGGAGTCTGGGGGGGACAAACACAATTTCAGATTGGCCAAAAACAGGGCAAACTGACATCATGATGGTCTCTGGCTAAATATTGCACAATATTGTACAATTTCAAACCATTCCAAACTGAAAAAAAATCACAAGTCAAATTGATGATTCAGGCAGAAGAGAACAGAACTGAATCAGATATAATTATACAAATTACTAGTAATAGGGCAAGCCTTTTATATCAATTACCTGGCTAGGTGATACCCCAGAGGTGTCAGGTTCTCTTGTCTGTCCAGGGCATTCTGGGTAAAGCAGAAATCAGTTAAAATCTCCACAACCTTTACAGTTATTTCATTTCTTGCTATCACACATCATAAAATGTAGCTATAGGTGGTAGTCGACCTTTAGGAAAACCTTTTAGAACAACAGAGTGGAGGTTGATAGCAATGCGGAGAGAGGTAACCTTCAGAAATAAACTAGAGGGACAGAAGAATTCCTCAAGGGGGAGGGGGCTGACCTTGAGAGATAAGGGGTCAGAAGAGCAGGAGGGTATAGAGCAAAGCATCTGGTAATTCTTCAGGGAGAAAAATTTTGAGGAGGAAAATATTGAATGAAAAAGGTTGATTCAGGACAGAATGGAAAACGGAAGGGGTAAACTTAAGGGAAATAGTAATTCAGTTGTTATTTTTCATTTTGATAATAATTTGCTGTAGAGTACAATGTATGAAGAGTCGCATGCAGGTATAGACACTCAGAAAGAAAAAAATTGAAGTCAGTGTGCAAAAAAATTACATTGTCAACAAATGATAAATCACATTGAAAATTGTCAGTAAACCTGTGACATTGTAGCTGAGATGTAGACGTACCAGGTCCTTGAGGTTCGTGATGGCCAGCTGTACAGCCCTGAGGGACGGGGAACTCATGGCCTTCTCCACAAACGGCAGGATGGCTCCCAGCTTCAGTAACTGGAGCAGAAAAAAATCCTGATAATGAGCACAAATCTTCATTATATTTGTTTGTTTGTTTGTTTATTAGGAATCTCCATTAGTTACATTGAACTATTCTTCCTGGAGTCCTCTACACACAATCGAATAAAATACATAACAACAAATAATACAGATAATGTTGATCAGACAACTAGCATAAATCAATCATTAACGTTCTTAACCATATCATATTATGCAATACATTAAATTACTCATAACGTCAATCAATCAATTCATCGTTATCCTCATTCAATTAACATAAACAGAAACATTATTATCATATTATATCATACATGTACATAATATTATCATATATTGGATATTGTGGAGGTCAGAGGTCATGAAATATACGGATGTCCTATAGTCAAGTTTACCACCATGAGCTGATAGGTGAGTTTTTATGGCTTTGAGTTTTTGTCCAGGACCAGATTTTTACTTTGAATGCACGTGGATTTGAGGATGTAATGTGAATTGGTAGAGTGTTGTATGTTCTGATAGCTCTGTATAGGAAGGTTCGAGTAATGGCATTAGTTCTGGGTTTTTAAATATATAAATTACATAAAATTGAGTGTCTCAATAAAGATTGGATTTCAAAATGTTTCTGAGTTCAATTTGATATGTTAAGTTATCCTTTTGTATCTTGATTTGTTATGTAATGTTTCTGAGTTCACTAACAGGTAAATCAGCTTTTCCAGTTTATTACTGCACACCCTAAGCAAAACCCTGTGAAATATTATCCATTCAAGTTCACTTGTTTGCTTTCTTTAGTTATCCTGTTGACAAACACATTTAGAGAAAAAGACCAACACTCAAACCAACCTGCCAACCAACAATATATTGTACATTGTAGACTCATTGGCAGAGGAAAAATTCAAAATTGCATTACAACTTTCAACCTTTCCACAACACTGTTTGCACAAAAAAAGGCTGTGTCCACTGATGTTTGCAGAGTTCTCAGGGATTGTCTTCCAAACATATGATATACATGTATATTGGTCCCATGAAACTCGTACTTTTACCTCTTAACTTATCTCATTTACATGTAGCTGTAAACTTCCTCCTCCTTGAATTTTACACGTACAGAATAAGAATGCATTCAAGTACATTGTACATGTACAATGTCATGTACATTTATATAGTGAGACCAGCCTTTTTAAGGTCTCGACTGATACCTATGAAAGTGCCGGGGAGCATTGTTTAGTAATTGAATACAAATTGGGTAGGGTTTCACAACTCAAGTTGTCTGGGTTACAACAGTTACTGTTTATCTTGGATTGCACGGTGTTCTGTGGCATGAGTGTGCATTTTTTGAGTCGTAAGTTATCCCATTTTATGGCCTTTTTTCTATTTTTCTGCCTCGTTTTATTTACTATTATATTGACATAGGAAGTAAATAAATGTCTTGGAAAATAGTTAGCTTGTTATAAGGTCACAAACAGCCAGATTTTCTGCATTTTGTTAAATCTTCTCAAGGAGGTTAGAAAGAGACAGCCTTAGTTTTCCATGTGGGAGTAGAATCAAGGTCTCTTTGTAACCTCCTTCAGTTGCTAAAATGCACTTGAAAAGCAAGAAGAGAAGGCTTCCTATATTTTCTTTATGGAGATACCATTAAGCAGTAAGTTTTCCTTATTCTGTTTTCCTTTTCCCAGGATTTTAGATTTGATGCAGGATGAACTGCACTGATAAATCTGTTCCATTTGTGATGCAGGTCAAGCAAAAGCTGGACACCCTTGGCTATAGTCGGCCCCCATCAGATTCAATACAATCACATACAATGACTTGTAATGAGGATCTGCTGTTCATGGCGACCTATGAGAAAGTAAGTAATGATGGATCACGTACAACGGCACAAGCAGGCCTCAGGATGGGCCACAACGCATTGGTGGCAAGTGCCATGACTGTTGGCTTTGGTCTGGGTGTTGTTCTTGTTGCTGGACTGCTCGGGTGCTGCTTATTAAGGTTTGTACATCACAAACACTTAATCACAATGCCAATGGCTAATATTTTGCTTAATTTCCTTTAATAATTTTCAACAAAAAATTCGTTGTTCTTCATTGTTGGTCCTGCTGATCTCAAATACATTTTGTACAGTAAACTACTTGCTTGCTTCACCTTAAGTCTTTTAAAGAAAAAGTCAGTCAATTCAATTTGACTTCTTGGTTATTGGTCATAATTTGCTGTGAAAAATTCTGCAAGTCAAGATGAAAATTGATGGGCAGGGGCAAAGTTTGCCCCTAGTGCACTCCTGTGTACCACAGTGACTGTAAGTTATAAAAGTGGTCGTCAAGCTATCTTCATTTTCCCCTCGGAATTTACATGTAGCATGATTTACATTGCAAACTAACAAATTAAATCAACCCAAAATGTCTCTTTACATATAGGGGGTCTTGACCTGAAACAAGCAACACATCATGAAGCTGGCTGTTCACTAGCTGGGAAGGGTTGCAGCCAGATGGGCAGGATGTCTACTAAGTCTTACATGCCTTTATGTACCGTCAGTCTGATTATATATTTGGCGACGCCTCAGGGGCGGAGGCATTTATTACAGTATTACGATCACTTTGAAAGAATTTCAGGAATTGCACGAATGCATTCCCCTGGGAATCGGTTTTGAGGTAGCCGTCGGCTGTGTAGTTTATGGAAGGAAATGAGAGGCCTTTGTAGATTTGTATTTGTGTAAAACACCATTTTGGCGAACTTGCTACTTAAGGCACAGAAACTGGCTATCATTTTTTGATTTTCAAATATGCTTCTCTGTTTCTAACAAGAGAGAACAATATTTACATTCCTCTTGTTCTGATAAGATTCAACTAGGAATACATTGAAATATCAAAGCTTGATTTTCGAATAAGTTCTTTTTTTGGCGACGCCTACAATAAAGGATTTTTTGTTTGGATATGTAGCTGATACATGTTCTTTTAGATGCTCTCTGAAGACTATAGCGAACACATAAAGGATAAAGGAAGGACGCGGATACAAGCAAGGTTTCTTTAACATTGGGCATAGTAGATGTTTTGTGTGAGAGTTTTTATTCCTTTGTGTTTCATTTGTTTTTATCAGCTACGGCCGCGTGGCGCGTTGGATACACCCGATCCCTCGATCTCGGAAGTTAAGCAACGCGCGGTCCGGACAGTGCTTGGATGGGGGACCAACCAAGGACGTCCGGATTGCTGTAGCCTTACGAAGCTTTCCACGAAATCGTCTTCCGGGAGGGACGTAAAACGGGGGTCCCGTGCTCGAGGAGGTGCCTCGAACACGTTAAACAGCCTCATTACCCTACACATTGGGTACCTGCCTGTGGCACTGGCTGCAAATACACCTGATATTATTATCCTGTGCGTTTGCGTCACCCTTCATTTTTTTTTTCTCTCTCTTTTTTTTTCTTTTCGGCTTTGCGACGATCCTGCATTCATTGTTTGTTTCTCCTGGGTTGATGTTATCAGCGCACACTCCTTTCTTCCACGATGACTCCAGTGAAGTCCTTATAGAACCAAGGGTGGCCGCGGCGTAGCTCACCTGCGGGCACAAAGAGAGAAATCATTCACTGCCGTTCGCCGAGGAACAAATTGATCTCCCTTTCTCTCTAGCTATCTATCTATATTCTATTCAAACCAGTAAACACAGGTTGAGAGTCTGAGATGATTGCTCAGTTATGAAGGTCAGCCTTTACAATGACCCAACATATGAATTATATGTTACCCAGGTCAACAAAAACGGCAAAATTTAGTGATCTAGCCAGCACCCGTCATTTTAGTCATTTGACAGAATTTATGCCACTCATGACGTCCAAAGATTTTGCATTATTCTGTTATCTTTAACGAGCAAAAATAGGTGTGTAAAGATAATGAGAGCTTGGAATTTTGCAACGAAAACTAGTAAATCTGCGTAGGTTTGCGGCAAAGCCGATTCAGATAATTTCTAACGCCCTCTGGCGACCGTAGAGACGACACACAGGCCAGTAGGTGGGGAAATTCCTGTCCCCATTACATTTCTGACCGGTCTCACCGGACTAACGTTTTTGTGACTATTTCCCCCACTCCCGTTCAGCGTCCGTTGTTGCAAGCAAAGAAGTCACATGCATAAAAGTCTGAAATACTTATATAGTTATCAGACTTTCTGTAATTTTGGTGAATATTATTAAACTTTCAAGCTCACACGCGCTTTCTTCCCTCGAAACATGATAAAGGACGTTTGATATTCCACCAATAACAGCGCCCGCCCGTGCGGTGGGAATAGGACAAAAATAATTATTTCCGGATCCGGTGATTTTTTTTCGTCAAACAAAATTCTGATCACGGAAAAATCCTGCAGGCTGGCTGTTGCCTGTGTGGGCTTACCGCTATGAGACATCGTGTTTCACGTTGTCTCATAGGCGGTGAGCCACCGAGTTTTGTGCCTTTATACGGATCGTTATTTCATCTCACCTCTTTACTCTAGCCAGTGAATTCCTTCTAAGGTTTTCAGGGTGGGCATGGCGTAGTTCACCTGCGGGAACAAAGAGAGAAAAGGGCATGAATAAATTGATGTCATCTACTGCCAATCACTCAAAAAAAAATCTGATTTGCCCTTTATTTTAATAAAAATCATCCTTACTTCACAAAGTCTTCAAAATTATTCAACGTTTGTTCTTTATTTGGGTTTATAAAATCATGAAAATTACATTCTGATTTGTATTATCTAATTAAATCGATCATCACTTAAGATATCCACATATCAAAAACAAGTATACAGGTTTAGATGAATATCCCTTTATGGTTTGTCGGGCCCCTAGGGACAGGCCTTCCAGCAGAGGAATATTTGCACAAGTTTTGCAACTAACATGTGTTAGATGACACAGTATGCAAGTGCCCCATAATAGAAAACCTCATTAGTAATGCAAATTTAGTCTCAATATGTATAATTTGCACTTCATCATTTATATCAATTTTTCGTGGAGATGAAAATATACATGACTCAGTCATCCTCAATACTTCATTGATCACTCAAGCATATGATTTACGTCACTAGCTAGTTGCATATTGGACCAAAGTTTACGAAACTTATACTGATCGAAGTAATCAACAGAGCTAACTAGAAAAAACTGCTACATGGGCACCATAACAAAAGAAGACTTACAACAAGAAGAAAATGACAACGACTATAACCCACTTACCTAATACAGAACATCAAAGTAAGGCCCTTATAAACAAATGAATGCATAATACAAAATACAACCAATCATAGACGAGTACAAGTTCACCTCCGGTGCCTTAAAAAAACACGGACAGCTAAGCAACAATCGCCATACAATCGGTACAAAGAAAACAAAACATATGCTAGGGAATATTGAAAATACTGATTCAATAAAAACAACAAATCATTGGTATCACCTCGCGTATCATGACGTCGAACAACAAGAAGACAATGTCCTAAACGACCAAATTCTGTCACCGCAACTCTGTCGACATTAGTATGTTTACAATATAACCACTGGATTTGACTGATAACATATAAAAATATCCGGGTCACGGTTTTACTTACTTACCATGGTCGAAAAACCTTTCTACGCTTTGCAGCTCACGACCATCGACTAAAGGACATTCCTTTTTAATCTTGCACACTTGAAAAAAAACAGACGCCCGGGGGACAGGGTCCCCTAGCGCCATTCCTGGCCGTCCAGTGCCGCCCGTATACAGCGCTAGCATGCCTTTCTAATCGTAATACTACAGCGAACCCACAAAAAAATCCTACAAACACCGAAAACTAGCGAAAATTTAAAGAAAGTCCATATAAATAGCACTGACTAGTATAAAACCAACAGATTCAGAATGCAGCAGACCAAGTAGTAAAGCGCTACTTCTAACTACCCTTGTGCAACGTTATTCTACGGTAGTCCGCAACAAGACGAAGACATTTATACCTGGTACCCCACGATCACAAGAACCCAGAACTGTTCTGGGCGGAAATCATTGTTGACATTATAAAAAACGGTGACAAATTGTCTACTCGTTGATCATCATTCTACATGTAACGTACGTAGTGACACATTGAGATGTCCGCCACAACAATGAATAGCCAAGAACGAGTTGATATAACAAATTCAAAAATTCGTCAAGTGTACAACATCTTAACAAGGTACTAATATTTGTGGCAATTATCAAAATAACCAAACGAATTCCTGAACTACAACGTTAGCAGGATAGAATACGTGAAAAGCAATGTACACTTTAGCCAGTTGTCAAAACAACGTCTAGGCATCTCATTCACTAGCTCACATATTAAATCATATCCAGTTGTTTGAGTAACTGCTTTTTTGGCGTATCTTATTACCTGGGTGTCTAATCTTCATCGACAGCTCACACATGAGGCATGATTACGGAAACACATATCAGCTTTAACAAAACTCGTCAACAAAGAGAAAATTTAGACTTCTCGGCAGTAACAAAATTGGTAAAAGAAACACCGGAGCAGACAAATACGAGAACAAATACAAGGAGGTTAAGGACAGAAACGTACACTCTAAGTTGGCATCAAGTCTACCGTGCTTCGGTCTGGCTCTCGTCGGGGCAGAGGCGGCTTTTCGCCGCCTGGTGCTTTTGCATTCACGCGGCAGAAGTTGGCCAACTCCTACCGAGTAAAAAAAAAACACCGGGTGCAAAGGACAATAAACCTGGCAACAGAGAGTTCCGTATGCCACGAAGAAAGCTCGCCCGAAGATAGCCCTGGGCCTATAAACATAGCGAAATCCGAGGGGCCTGCATGGTAGAGGCTAAAATCAAACCACTGAGCCCATCTTGGTATTTCATAGTTTTCATTTCGTAAAATTTAGTGCAAAGTACAAGTAAATTTTCAAGTTGCTGTCTATTATCAAGTGTAAGAAACTTCGACAGAAACACATTTAACGTATGAAAAGTTTTCAAGAACTTACCTTGAAAGAATTCCGGGTCTCCGTGACTCAACACAAGCCCGTAAAGTTTCCCCGTCGTGTTAGACTATTCCTGGCGGCGGGCCCCGGTATGCGGTCCTGCTATTGTCGCCGGGTGCCCCGGTCCGCAATCCCCGCTGCACGGCGCGCCCTTGCCCCGGAGCTGACCTGACGGTGTACTGTATGTAACGCTAGCCTCGAAGGTTATGAAACGCTGAGGGCGGGGACTGTGGCGAGGTTTTTATAACAGAGTGTGCAATTTATCAAGTGGGAGGGATTATGTAATTAGATCACACGACTGATTGGTTAAAACGTGAGATTAGATTTCAATATTTAGATCAGAACCCTGAAATCCCTGAAGTCAGCTAATATCAAGACCACCGGCTGGTCCCCATATGATGAAACTAGGTCAACATTGTTTTAATTACATAGTTGACCTCGGTTGACCTCAGTTGGGGTGCTAGTAGTGAGACCAAAATGTCCTTGGTGAGACACTGACAGTTTGTATTTGCACTTCTCTATCAAAAGTATGAGTATATATTAAATGACTACAATCTATGAAGGTCTATATATAGGTCTGCAATATCTATATCTATCTATCTATCTACCTATCTATCTCTCTCTCTCAAAACAAAAAGGTATATATATCATGGGTCACTAGTGATTTACAACTTGTTCCTTGGGCCCTCTATTATAAGGGGCTGTCCACAAATAGCGCTTCAAGTGCCTGACCAACCTTTGCCCGTCGTGCGTGGGAAACTAAAAGATCCAAAGATTGTAAAATGTTGGAGCCTTAGATTTTGGAAAACTTTCGACATTGGTACAAATTTGTCATAAAAGATAAATATCATAACACTGTTTGCATTTGCAATAGATTCTCGATAACTACTTGCAATTGTAACGCAATCTCCCACTGACAGAGGCTCATATGGCGATTAAATCAGACTAGTATACTATAAATGAGGGCCTGCATGCCCTTTTTCGTAAGACGTTATTCAGCCTTTTTCGTGTTCGTAATCCGTAGGCAGTCGCCCCAAATCAACGTAATTCGTAATCAGTACATAAGCCGTAATGCGTAATTGGTCGCTTTCTTTCTACGTAAACCGTAAGTTACCTTTATGCAACGTAAAGCGTAATCCATAAATTGCTGGTTAAGCGTAGGCTGATTTCAAAATGGTCCAATCCACAAGCGAGCGCCTCCCATCATTATGTCCGCGATGAATTCTATCAAAATTCCCCTAAGTATACTGTGGTACGCAGAGCATCGTGCTGAAAGGCCGCGAACCCAAGCAAAGCATGAGCTCAGCAAAGAACACCCTGGGTGCGATACCCTCACTCTCGATCGATGACGTGTGACTACATCTACGTATACCCCGAGGTCTTACGATGGCCCCTCTATGATGCACGTACATCTAGTATTTGTTTACCCTATGTGCAAAAATAACAATCAGTTGCACCATCGAAAATCACAGTACACTATCTACTTCACTCAAGAGCAGGCTGGAATGTTAATTCATGGCCACTCCCATGTCAGAGGTGACTCACAATTAGCTCCAGAGCGACCAGACTGGTTCGACTTCATTTCATGCAGGAGTAATACCGCGTGGCGGATCATCGCTAAGATATCTCTAACATTGTCATCCGATTTGTGCCTCACAGGTGGGAATACATTTATTGTACGAATTCTAGATCTCTCAAGAATGTTTGGATTGCGACATAGAAATTTATTTATATATACATATTAAAAGTTACTATTTTTCATACAAGAAGGCATGTGCTGCCATTGCTGCTAACTCTGTTTGAAAAGACCAGACAAGTTTTTAACAGGCTTTCTCGCACTGAATGCTTCTTCTGTTTTCAGTTGCCACACGTTATGCTCAAAAGTTACGAAAAAGTCGTTCCGAAAGTTATTTATTCGGGTGGAAAAATACGTATACGTGTCGAGGTGGGGTAGGAATGGGGTGGGGTAATTGGTTTGGTACGTAATGGACGTGACCAGATTATCAATTGCAGTCACTGTCAGTGCAATTGTTATATCGATTTGGTTAAAAGTTGCCGCACAAATCTAGTGTCTTTTACAAAAGCGCACGTCAGGATACCATGTTGTCATTGGACGAGCCATGACATTGTGCAATGAGACTGTACTTCCTTCAAATACGCTGAAATGGAGTTAGGAGTACTTCAATGTATGTGATAGCACAGGTCCCTCTATAACGTCACATTACTATTTCTAAGTACACGAAAATAGAAATTTCCACCATAAAAGGTCTTCATTCATAAGCAAGCTGTGGTGTTTATCGGGCTCAAATGTGGCTTCCCATGTCAGATGTGACGTGAAAGTTCGTAGTTCAATAGTGCTACGTATTATAAGTAAACAAACAGGTTAAACTTCATTTGATACAGAAGTCATTGCGTGTGACCTCACGCCAGTCTAGACTTCGTCATTATCACCCATGCGTTTAATGCAAATGCTAAATTAAGGTGCTTTTCAAGTCATCTCCATGATGCTAAAAATCGCTTGCTTTGACGAAGCTAAGAGTTCAGCCTCTAGGTGTGTGAGTTTTGACTCAGAATTTAGAGTAGGGCGTAGAGAGGCTGACTAAATTTAGCGTCATATGTAGCTCCGGAATTTGGCGTTTAGCGTTCTCGAGACGCCCCCATGCAGGCCGCTCTCAAGGAGGTCCTACACAAACCTGGGTTTCAGGGTAGAACTATAGAGGAATATTATTCTCATATAATTCCACAAGAACAATATTGAACCAACACTGGAACTATAGCTTATTATCTGTGACCAGTTACCCCGCCCCATGGAACTACAGTAGCTGTCAGCTCTGTGCAGGCCTATCTCTTGTGGGTTTGGCATCTGTATCAGGATAAGGAGGTTCTTACTAATGTACCATGTAATTAGGAAAACATTCAGCCTCACATGGGGGACATGCCAGCAGTTACTGTTACAGTATATTTACTTCACTTATACTGCATTAATACATTTGTACATGCTATACCTCTCTTTGCTGAGAAAGAATCTCAAATGCAAACTTAGTCAACATTACATCATAAGTTGGTGTTTTGTAACTCCTTCAGTGGTTGAGGACAAATGTGTAAGCTTTTCACTAGGAAGGATCAGTGTCCCCCAGGGGGTGACCTAGATACCACAGGCAGGTTGGAAGGCTGCATGGGCTGCATGTGTGCTGTTTAAAACAGCTAGAAGAATTTTTATGGAGTTTTTTGCTATTTTTCCTTCCTTGATCATCACAAAAACTTGTGTATGGGGAAGGTACCTACATGTACATGTACTAACACACACACACACACACACACACATGCAGGGAGAGGTGGAAAAAAAATCAAATTCCACCTCCTTGCTGAGAAGGTTAATCAACAACAGGTGTAGACCAGTTAGCATTACACTACTATACAGTGTGGTCAGTCTGTATAGATTATGATGTAGATACTGTAGACTAATAAACTCCAATTTAAAAAGGCATGTTTTGATAAGAGGTATAAAATAGTTCAACTCATGATCAAGGCAACCATTAGTAGAGTCAAGTATTTGTAGCATAACAATGGTCCCCAGGACCCCTATCATGTCATCTTCCTTGGCTCTGATTAAGGTCAGCAATGCCAGTTTCTTTTTTTTAAGTTTCAAAGCACTGTACATGTACTCCAATCAGATTGGAATGGCTCATAAAGTGAACTTGAAAGAAAGTTTTCTGTGCAAGTAGTATTGAAGTACTAAATAGATAAGCACATTACATAAAACCACAAGTCAATTACTCACAACTCACAACAAAAACACCATTAGAAATTTAGAAATAGTACAGCAACATCAGCACAATAATCAAGAGATTGCCAACAAATGTAGTATTCCAGTAGGTTGAATGAAAAACAAGATTTCAAAATGTTAGTCTTTATAGCGAATGGGACATTTATCAAATAGGAAATTAAAAAAAGCGACGAGAAATCCCTTTACGATCCTTTACCCATACTATTTTGCAAGCAGATCAGAAACTCACACATACACACACACACACACACATAGATATGACCAAGAACTGACATTCATAAAATAATCAGGCGAGTGTGGGTATCTGTGCTTCATGGTGTTTTCACCATAAGACTGTATACATGTATCTGTATACAAAGCCATTTGAAGGAAAATGCTCCTCATGCAGCCACTACCTGTGATATAGACCAAGAACACACAGTTAGGGCAGGGACCAACAAGCCTATATCTGGTGACCTGTGAAACCATGTGATACGACTAACTAGTAGAGTACCATGACAGACCACCTGACATGCATGTCACATGGTCTGTCATGGTACTCCACTAGTTAGTCAATTGGGGTTGAGGTAGCAGAACACAGTTTCCGGCCTATGGGGATTTCTATAGTTAAGGGCCCCAAGGTGACTAGCTTCGACGCGGTAAAAAATATAGCGCGGTGCACTTGAGAAATACGAAAAACGAATATGTTTGAGTTTAGGGTACAACCTACAAATAAATAAAAAACCGAAAAATCCTGTCGGCGTATCGGCTCCTCACGCCCACTTTGAAACAGCGCTCTGCGAGAGGTCACTGAACTGCACCGACTGACCCTGTGAGGCGGTTGCACAAGATGGCGCATTTATACACAAAGCGGAAAAGGCCCACTATCCAAATCCTACGGTCTACGAGCCGACATATTTCTACACCACACAGCACAGTTTACACATGGATGCCTCTCACATGTAGCTTTCTACCCAGTCTTCGAGAGTTTCGGCCGCACTATTTTCTAGGCCGCGTCATAGACCCCGGGGATCGCGGATTAAAACTGTGTTCTGCGACCTTGAACCAACTTGACCTTGGGTTTTCTTTCGATCATACAACAGAACTAGTCAAGATGTAAAACTCTGCCAATTTTTTCACCACACTTTCAAACGGTTGCTGAGATATCGCCAACTTTGCACTTCGGCACCTAGCATTGGGGCAGGCCCCGTACAAGGCCTATAGGAGGGCCATTTGTTGGGCTCATTATACGGCCAAATTCACACTTCTGTCTGCTTTTTTCTGATTTAAGTGATCGGCAGTTCATGTTGTAACGTTCTGTGTAGGTTTTTGTTAGGAATAGGGATAGTTACGGCAGAAAAAGGGGGGGGGGTGAGCGGCGTTGGCGCCTATGGCACTTTTACACTAAGTCCCATAGTAAAGCATAGGGAGCGGTCATAGCGACCGTTGCCATGGCAACGAAGGTCTGGAAGTTAAAGAAACGGGTGCATTTCAAGCGGGTGTACGTCAGTACCTGACATATTAATCAAATTTAACCGAATATAAGGTTCTTGCCCATTCCTGGCCAATTCCCGTCATGGTTGAAGGTAGCAGAACACAGTTTCCGGCCTATGGGGATTTCTATAGTTAAGGGCCCCAAGGTGACTAGCTTCGACGCGGTAAAAAATATAGCGCGGTGCACTTGAGAAATACGAAAAACGAATATGTTTGAGTTTAGGGTACAACCTACAAATAAATAAAAAACCGAAAAATCCTTTCGGCGTATCGGCTCCTCACGCCCACTTTGAAACAGCGCTCTGCGAGAGGTCACTGAACTGCACCGACTGACCCCGTGAGGCGGTTGCACAAGATGGCGCATTTATACACAAAGCGGAAAAGGCCCACTATCCAAATCCTACGGTCTACGAGCCGACATATTTCTACACCACACAGCACAGTTTACACATGGATGCCTCTCACATGTAGCTTTCTACCCAGTCTTTGAGAGTTTTGGCCGCACTATTTTCTAGGCCGCGTCATAGACCCCGGGGGTCGCGGATTAAAACTGTGTTCTGCGACCTTGAAGTCCCACATTTGTTAGCTCTACTGGGGGGAGGGGGGCTTGGTTATTTTTATGTTGTGTTTGATGTGGATTACATGTAGTTTGGTTTATACTTAAAATGAGATTATTGGTCATTATTTGATTTATTCTGAAACTGCACTGCATCTAAACATGGTCAGCAAAATGACCTGTAAACAAGCTTCATTAATGTCCTATCTGTTTTAGAACTTGGCCACAAAGGCAGTTCTCTTTCCATCATTTATCCCATGGTCTCAAAATGATACATACAGACTTTTGAACTGTGAATTACTAAAGTGTTCTGAATTACTAAAAGTGTTATTTTTTTCATTGGAGTATACTGGTTTAACTGTTTGAGTTGAGAGCATTGTGTGTGTTCTTTTCAAAAATCTAAAAAATGTGATTCTTATTCCCATTTTCCCAACTGTTTTGTATAAACTTTGACTTTCAATTTCAATGCAATGATTGCTTAACTACTGTTGTTATTACTATTGATGCTTGTATTTTCTGCCTTTGTGCCTGTTATTCTTTAAAGATTTGATTCGTATTGACAAGGAGTTTTTTTTTAAACCTCCTTGGTTTTGATACTGAAAAGTTGTTCTTGTGTGGCTGTAAGATAACCATGTTCTCATGTGAATCAAATTAAAACAATAGTAGCACTATAGTCACATAATAGAAGATTCATTGGTGATTTTACAGACAGCCAATCTGAAAGTCTAAAACCAAGATAGCTCATATTTACCATAACAGGTGCCTCATGATACTGTAAAAACAAGGGGTAAGCTAAAATTTTAGAAATGGTTTTAACTTCGTGCTGAAGAGTTCACCACAAAAAACAGCAAACATAAAACCACAGCAAACATTTCTGCATATTAAATACAGTAGTACATGTGTATGGGGGAGGGGGGGGACAAGTAAAGTACTATGCAGAGTAGGAAAAAAAGCCTACCTATGATTTTCCTGCCTGATTTTCCCTGTTGCCAAATGTTTTCCTCAGGACTGAAGTTACTGTAAATGCATTTAAAGTTCGTGTGGTGTTTATTTCTCACGGTAGGGAGATAATGGAGTGTTCGCAGTGGTTTTTAAGTTCTGCTAGAAACAATGATAGCTGTGCAGTATACATGTAGGTGGGCAAAAAGTTTTTTGGTGGTTTTGAGGTCGCACTGAAAGGTCACCACGAAAATTCCAAACTTGAAACCACTGCAAACATTTCTGCAACTACATACAGTAGTGAGAAAATGAAGACATGTTCGCAGTGGTTCGCAAGTTTGGAGTTTTCGCAGTGACCTTTCAGTGTGACCTCAAAACCACCAAAAAACTTTTTGCCCACCTACATGTATACTGTAGAGCTATCAGTTTCAAGCCTGAACTTTAGAGGCATGTTAGACCAAGGGGCATGTTGGACCAAGAAGTTCAACTACATGTAAGAGCTCCTTAGTTGAACCTGCTAAAGAACGGCTTAATTGTGTGGGCTTTGGGACCTGCTTGGATTTCATGTTAGAGATAGAGACAGGGCTGGGTTATCGGGCTAGATTTGTCGCAATAGTGCACAAGACATTGTCAGAGAAATCAAGTACAAATAGTGAAGACAAACTAGTGTTAAGATATAGTAGCATGCCTAGTCCAGTGGACTTTAACATTCAGCAAACTGAAGCAGCCTATTGGTTACAGAGACAGCTGGAAGAAGGTTTTAGATAACCTTGCTTTTGGACCAAGAAGCTGAGATTAGAATCTCATCTTTGTTTCTCTCCTGGCATGCATGCTACTGAACCTGTAGAATCTGTCTTCTCTGTCAGGTCCAGTGGAAGAATAAGCCCTACAGGGAGCTTAACAGGTTAAAGATCACTTTTACTTTTCACTTTCTGGAGAAGGTTTGTAATAATCATTTGTTGTTTCAGAAGCTAATTCAGCTCTGCTGTGATTACATGTGCTATATGATCCAGTCTGCCTGCAAGTGGCTGTAACTAATTAGACCTGACAGGGTGGCTGAAGCAGTGACAGTGTAATTAGACTGACTTCCTACTTATCCCCTTTATCCCTGGTGAGACTGTTAAGGCCATGTCTTTATTGAAACCTGAATGAATAATCATACTGTCTTAAGAGCCCCCAAAATATGTTTTTCTATTCCCAAGAAACATCAAACATCCCTTTCCTTTTCAATGTACATGTACATCTGTGCTCTTTGGGAGGGAGGACATATCAGGGTCCTCCTAGAGCATGGATAATTGATCTTCTACACATAATTAGTCCCATAGATAAGGCTTGGAGGCCTGTTTTCCAGCCAGGTTCTCTTCCTAGAGTGATTGATTAGGAGGAACTATACAGATCCTATACTGGATGTTGTGCCTTAACTGGCGTTGAGGAACTAGGTTGAATGTAGTTCCTCTAAAACAAACACCAGAAGGCCTCAGGCAGGGCAAAAAGGCTCCGTCAACTATGGGAACTAGTTCCTCCTTTTCTGGAACTGGTTCTCCTGGTGTTCATCTATAGTTGAACCCTGAAACCCAGGTTTCCGCACACCCCTTGCCATATTTTGTACCTCTTCTTAAAATGTTTGGTGTCTATGCAAGGAAATATTTATGAGGGCCTGCATGGGGGAGTAGTGATTATGAATTACGCAACATTTTCGCCGCCGATTACGATTACGTTGAAGTCTCAGAGCTGATTACGAATTACGTTAAATCATGAGGCTTTCGAACCGGCTTAAAGACTTTACAAAGCTTCAACTATCTAGTTCTGCGTCAAAACTATTGATATTATGTTGAATACCTACTTTTGAGGACACTGTCATAATCACTACTCCCCCATGCAGGCCCTCATAAATATTTCCTTGCATAGACACCAAACATTTTAAGAAGAGGTACAAAATATGGCAAGGGGTGTGCGGCAAGTTTGCCCCCTTTCTCCACTTCTGTACGCAATCTCACTCGAGCCGTTTGCGGCGACAGTGCGCAAAGACACAGAGGTGCACGGAGTCAAACTGCCCGGTGGCTATGAAGCCATTGAGACGATAACTTTGCCTTCCTAGCCTCCTTGCAGGCTCTGAGGCGGCTTTTTTGGGGGCTAAATAATACACTTTTTGCAGCCAGCCCGTAACTATCAGCCACCCCGTAACTATCAGCCGCCTAGAGCCTGCGCTATTTCGGTGCGTCAAAGCGAAATCAAAATCACGTTAGGGCGATTAATCTAGGCGGCTGATAGTTACGGGGTGGCTGATAGTTACGGGCTGGCTGCAAAAAGTGTATTATTTAGCCCCCCAAAAAGCCGCTTCAGAGCCTGCATAGACTACGACCTCTTGTCGTGTTAGGCTATCGTTGTAATGTCTCTCCTTTATGGCCTTATGTCATTTTGATGTGTCAAGTTGGCAGGAGTGGGTTGGTGGGAGCACGCGGATAAGTAACCTGTCGTGTTTAGCTTGACTTGTCCTTTTTCTGTCGTCCTTCCTTTGTCTGAGCTGATTGTTAGTAACGTTGAAAAGTTGAAAAAAAATCAAAATAGTTAAATAGTTGAATAAGCACTTGCTGTCTTGTCTAGTCTTTCTTTCATTTTGATTATGTTATACCCCAATTAAAACGGGTTAGATAAGCACTTGTCTGTCTTGTCTAGCCTTTCTTCTTTTTGATTTTGTTACACCCCAATTAAAAACGGGTTTGGTCTCAAGTGTCAGTATTCTGGAGGAGACAGTACTAGGTACATAATAAACCCTGATTTGTTTTCTTAAGTGAGCGAGGATACAAAAACTTATTCAACATTCTTGCACAAAGAAAACAAATAAAACTTACACGTCCATTATTCGTTAAAGGCAAGAATTTCTGTGGAATATCATACAACACTAGCAAAGGACTACCATTTTCTTTTAAAGACACAATACGGTGAATCAAGTCGAAAAAAACGACCATCACACCAAAAGTGGCGTGCGGAGTCCAGGGGTTAGCAGCCCTGTCTCTAGATCAAAAAGTTCGAATCCCGGCTGTGTCGATCACCCGACATGCACACTACTGGAAAGGGTCGAAGTCTTCTGTTCTTTGTGCTTATCGAAACGAGCTTGGGGGAATTTGCCCGTAAAAAGAACGTGTTAATACTATACATAACGTTTTCTTTGTCACGACCAGTGAAATGATAGCTCTACATTGAGCTCAACTTGCTGGTTAGAGATCACTTTCTAGTTCCCATTGCATGTAAAATGACAGGGATCGTGTGGCTTTACGGCAGGGTGTTCGACCCAGAACCAACTGGTCCCGGGTTCAAATCCCCCTGACGTCACCGATGTTGTGCCCTTGGGAAAGGCACTTTACACGGCTTTCCTCACTCCAACCAGGTGTAAAATGGGTGTATTGTTCAATGTACGTGACACATGATGAAAAACTTGAGTGCAGTGCCACATCGTCCTTGTCTGTTAAAAGGCGAAGTAAAAAAAAGATGAAAAAAGGGCCGAAAAAGATAACACAATCAAGCATGCTTCAAATAAGGGCCATGTGTAAAAGCTTTTCGTTTGCTTTAGATTTCAAACCACAATTGATTTACCGTAACAACATGCGTCGCCTTGGTGATTTTTAAGTCACCATTACTTGTTAGTTGTTGCATTACATTTCTGATATGACATGCAACTTTTTATGTCAATCAATATTTGTGTCAGCATTGCATATTCCTACTATCAAAGAGTGTGACTATTGTACAAGGATCTACAGTTACTATGGATTCAAGTTAAGTTTCCAATTGACCGGCCGAACACCATATTGAACATATAGAATCTCCAGACCTGTCCTACAATGTATTTCGAACAACTCGATCAAGAACCACCGTTAGTAGGACAGAAATGGTCTGCATTAAGCAAGGTGTGCATATATGTGACAGGTTTCCCACTGTATTGGCTGCACGTATGCTCAGGAAAAAAACGAAATGGATAAAGAAAACAGCTTGGGAACTCAAGGGGAAGGAGCTTGTACCAGTGGTCATGCCAACTATATACAGTACATGTACTACAAAGTCTGCTAGTGCAGAGTTCCATCATTCTCTTCCATACTTTTGTGTGATACTTATTAACTTAAGAATAAAAAGGGAAATTATAAAAGGGCATTTTAAATATATGCTTTGTGTGATGTTTAACTATGCTGTAAGTTGAGATTGGGTGATCCTATTGACAGAAGTCTCTTTTAGCTTATATTCAGAGATTACAAAAAATATGCATATTTGCTGTAATGGTGACAAGGCAATTAAATAAAATGAGAGGTAAAGTAACTATACTGCCTACTGGCGGTATACAGAGGTTTGTGCTCCAACTAGTCCAAGAATGCTGTTTCAACATGAACCTGAACAGACGTCAGAATAGAGTTATCTGCAAACTGTATTCAATGCTTAGCACTTATCATATTAAGAATAAACAAGGTGTTTGCTTGGAAAACTGGACAATTTGAATTGGGTACTACTAGTGTCTTTTATTTGAAATAATTTCTTCCTAATAGCACATTATGTATTAGATTTTGATGGATTATTACCTAGTAATACGTTTCTGTTGATAAAATTATGCTGATCCTTGTGTACAAATATATAAATTATGCTTTGATTTCTGCTGGATGTTTTTTATGTCTTTGTACACTGAGTACAACTGAAACAGTTCAACTCTCTTTTCTTCCTGTCAGAACCAGACTTTCCCAATGTTCTAAGGATTATCAATTACTGGTAGCATTGCATGTCAATCAATTTGCTGTTCCGGTGTCAATGGTGGAAGTGTGTGGGGGGAATACATGCACATGTACCATGTAAATACCAGAGAAACAGGGCATCCTCAAGGTGTCCTGCCTAAAAATAGTGTGTACTATACTTTCTTAAGTTTACTCTTTTACTGGGTGTCCCCAAGATGCCCAGACACCCTCCTAGCTAAATGCTTGGCCTGCCTGAATGAGTACATGAAATCACCTTTACCTCTGGTGTTCTGCAGTGTAATAGATTACAATTGCACAATAATCCTACTGCTCTTTGGGCCAAATCCTATCCTTTAAAAAATCCTTAATCGTTATCATATATGAGCCAAACCCAGACAACCAACAAATTAAAGACAAATTGCTTGTAAAAATAGAACAGTCTCCTTCATGGCAAAGGCAAAATCGTAGAATATGATCCGTTTCTAATACAAACATACAAGCTAGCTAAAATTGTAATGATGCTTAACCATGAACCAAAGCTCAGTACACAAAACAGAATAAAGTTTGGTTTCGCCCCCTAGTCTCATGCCAGGTGTGTGTATGCAAAGAACACAATCAATATCAGGTTGACTACAAAGTCCAGGTAAGTTTGTAGGTAGTCAGGTGTGGGGCAAACAAAGGCCAAGGTAGGCTCCATTTACTCAGTAGGGGAACTGTAAGTTGTAACAGGTGGGTATTACTACATACTAGGCATATGTGTGTCTGTACAAAATTATTATGAATTTATGATACAGTAGAATCCGCTTAACTGCACCACCCATTTGTCAGCAGTTTTGGTGCAATTATCTGGCTGGTGCAATTATGCGAAATTCCCAGCTGGACCACACCACCATGTTTTTTTCTCTTCACAGGCTGGATAATGCCCCAGAGCCCCAGACTTACTTGACCTTAGTAGCTAACGTAACTGTTACAGTTCTTGCGCTACCATACCTCATAGAACCAGCAAAATATTGAGTTCACAGTTCCAGTTTGATCAGTGACGGATCATTCTCCTTACAGCAGAGCCGAACCCGCGTACACCTCGTTACGGCGAATGCAAGAAGTTTCTACGACGCGGATTCAGCTCTGCCATCATGTCAGCACCGCACCACCAAAAGCGACTGCTATGTCCACCTACGTGTCTATAGCCATTGCCGAGACTCGCTGTTTGGTTTCCGACTGAATGTGACGTAAAGACGCCGGTCTTTTATTATTGCAGCAGTATGTGACAATAGCGATGCCGCGACGCGAAATCAAATCCCCGCGAACTTGAATGCATTCACAGTAATTAGACAGTATACAGGTAGAGATCAATCTTTATTGAGTGCATGCTGTCTGCCAAAGCGTAATGCCGCCTTTGGTAGACGTGCGTGTCTTGATGCCGACCCACCCCGTGACCCACCTGGGACCTCCCATATGATTCCTATCAACATAACTGTCAATGGAGACCGCCTTCTTTTGTTACTAAGACAGTTTAAAACATATCGTTACTTTATCCTTGTATTACAGGAAAGGTCACTTTCTGCCAAAAAGATTACTGTATGAGTATTACATCCAGGATGGTTGGGGAAACTTTCCACTGTAAAGGAGGGTATCAGGCTACCAGGCTAACACGCTCTCCAAGGGAGCCTGACGCTACATGTAATAGACCGATCCTGTCGAACACCAGATCAAACGTATAGAACTCCCTAAGAACCCCCAGTTCAATTTAGAACCCCTTCGTCAAAAACTGCGCTAGTAGGACAGACATGGCTCGTGTAAAGCAGATTACGTATATCTGAGACAAATTTTTCACTGTAATGGTTGCATGTATGCACAGGACACAAACGAATGGAAAAAGACACTAGCTTGGACACTCAATGGGAGGGAGCTTGTACCACATTGGCAGCTACTACAACGTCCGCCAGCGTATAAACTACGCACAAAAAGTTTGGAAACTTAACTTTGGTCGATCATATCTCCGTTGTTTCTTGATCAATTTCAATGATTTACATATCATTACAAAGCTTGAATGTGTGATTTACTTTCCCATGATACCAAACTTTATATGGTTGTAAATAAATGGAACGAGCACCAGACCTGCTTATGCCAGCAGGTCACATAAAAAAAGTGCCCAGATTACCCTACTAATGTCAAACGCGCAATTCAGTATTTTTTCTTTTGCTGGTAGCACGTGGCTTTTGTACGAGAGTAATATGAAACTTAAAGCAACAAAACACATTAATATGAAAGCCAAGGATAGTCTTCATTCATACAAAAAATGCGTAAAGGAGCCTCAGTTATGATGAAGGTGGCTTAATACTGAGTACAAGCCATGCGCTGTCACCACAGCCCGGCACATCCTCCTCATGCTTGTCACCCGCCACATCCTCCTCGCGCGGCCCCTGGCTATTCTTCCACAAGGAGTCTTCGCAGGTCGACCAGTGTTGTTCTGTTGATCATTCTTGCATGCACAGCTCGCCCAAGCTGATCAGTGATCACAGAGTCTAAGACTGTGTTCAATTGTGTTGAGATCTGTGCTGCAGGAGGGTCATTCTATCCTCTGTATTCCTGCATCCTGCCTGCAGCTGGTTTGAAATGGCTCTCATTCTGTATGGACGCGCACCATCATCTTTCAGATCTTGCATAATGTAGAGGTAAGGATCTTGGAAATGTGACTGGATTGAGAAAGGTGTCTCTATGTCTTGACACATCGAGGTTGCTTAGGATGATTAGCCTGGTTTCTCGTCTGACAGTTAACGTTGTACTGCCCCACACTATGACACTGACTCCAACAAAACAATCAGTCTATCTGTGCAACAGTCAGCGTAGGGTTCTCCTCGTTGCCCACACTTTCATTTACCTATCCAACAGTCTAAATAAATCTACTCTTATCTGTAGCTGTGAACATAACATTCCTCCACACACTGTTCCATTCACGATGTGGACAACACCACCACAAATGGGTTTGGAGCTGCGCTGAGTGTTTGACACTAGCATGGAAATTTGGGCACTTTTTTTCTTCAACCCACTCGCGTAAGCAGGCCTGGTGCTTGCTCCATGAGATTGCAATTATAATGAGTTGGGTATCATAGGAAAGAAAATTACACAGGCTTTCCAACGATATATAATGCATTGAAATTGATTAAGAAACAACGGAAATATGATCAACCAAAGTAAAGTTTCCAAACTTTTTGTGCGTAGTTTAGTTTCGCATCTTCCGTACTGGTATGTGATAGTGATTAACTTAACGGTTAACAGGGAAGGAAAAGAAGAGCATTTAAATTCTTAGTTACTGACGATCATGCAGCTTTTGTGCATGCAGCCATAACAGTGGGAACCCTGTGTGTACATGCATCGGCAGCTTGTCAAAAACCGAGAGCTGATGCCCACCAACAAGGTAATGCTATGCAGCACCTACCTCTTTAGCATCGACTGAAAACAGTACGTTCTCACCGTAACTACATCCACCCCCTCCTCAAATATCTCGGTGGATACAGCCTTCAAAAGGAGAATGCAGAGCAGTTTTCTTTGACCTACTTTGAAAGTGTTTTAGAGCAAAAAAACTTAACGAAAGTCAGGATATAGGAGGTTCTTTTTTTCACAACCAGTAATTTTCACCTGCTGACGTTTTGGTGCCTGTCAGACACCTTCTTCAGAGCTTCTGACTGGAGTACTACTTCTCACCACTATAAGTAGCCGATCTAGGTGGCGCTTTTGTGGTGAGAACACTGTTCCAAGAACCTCCTATATCCTATAGCTATAATCTACCAACCAGTATTTTAGGAAGTTAACGAAAGTCAGTTGACATTATTGACAACCTGGCCGCGGCGGCCATTTTTTGTTCGTCAAGCCGTTTTTGACGCAGGTGTTCGAAATAGAACAGGGGGCGTGGCTTTGGGATCGGTCTATTTTATGCATTTAATCAAGCTTTACTGTAAGTTGAAGAGAGACTTATGCCAACATATTGAGGGGATCAAGCAGATTCTGATACTCTAATTGCAGAGGAGACTAAGCACAAGTTGTCAGGAGAGAAACATAATAATCATGATGTTGCTAAATTTACAGAATCTAATTCCCCCTATTTACAGAATGGCAGAACAGCCAGGAAATGCCATTGTTGAAGAAGGGCAGGCTGCAGCCCAGCCTATGGCAAAGGAGTGGGGGTGGGTCAACCTGATAATCACCAGCATCCATCCACTACAAGGACAGGCAATATGTGAATTCTTCCAAGCCAACAAGGAGCTGACCATGCAGGCAGTGCGTCAGGCCATCGAGCGGAAGAACCCAGACAACCCCGACCAGGCAGCCGACCCACAGGTGGGGGAGGGGAATTTGGCCATGGAGAGAGGCTCCCTACTGCTGGTTCCTGTCATCTTCTACTCCCAGCTGGGCTATGAGTATTTCCGCTCCATCGTCAATGGTTCCTTCCTGGTGCTCAGTCTCCAGACAGAGCTGGAGAAGATTGGATACAAGGAGTCCATCGCTGCAAGTGTGCATGACTGGAAACTTCCCAACCAACCTGAGGACGGTGACGAATCCCCCATAGAGAGGCAGCTGGACAAAGTCATAGACTGGCTGGATGAGCTACCAGAGAAGGTACTAGGCACCTGTTCAAATGTGTTAATAATAAGGATGACTAAGTGCAATTTGATTTGTTTCCTTTTTTGTTTCTTATTTCCTTCCCCCTAAAAGGACTGACCATTCTCTGAAAGAAATTACAATGTATATTGAAAAGGCAAGGTTTTTCTAAATTTCAGTGGTGCCATATTTTAAGTTTGAGTGAATTTGTTACATAAGAAAGGCTTAGAATTCAAAAAGGCAATGGACTCAGTTCTGTGTGTTTCCTCTCAATAATATTAGCTCAGCACAATCCGGAGGACTAATTATATTCCACTCAGTTCACAGTTAATGAACGATGCTGGAAAATACATTCTGCAAACTAAAACAGATCAAAGGATATCAACCTACACAGTCATGTAATATACTTTTTGTGGAGATAAATGTATGTGTAAATGTACACATGTACATATGTATGAGTCTCCCCTGGTTGCAAATTATACAAATAACAATATTTCATCTTTAAGTTTAACAGTTAAAAATTACCGTCTTCATAGGTTAGTGTGTTCAGCTCACGAGCAGGAGATTCTGGGATGCCAGAGGATGCATCCTCTGTAGCAGCCAGCTCTATCATCACATCACAGGATAAACAACAACAGCCTCCAATAGCAGCACGGGTCAAACGTACTTCACAGCTAGCTGGACTGCAAGAGGGCCCACTGACAAGGAAGAAGGCTAAGCAGGGCCCAATGCCAAGGAAGAAGGCCAGGCAGCTGCTGCAGATCTAGATTCCAGAGGATATTTCAATCCCTTCGCAGGCTGGGCAAAAGAAGGCCACATCACCAGGAACAGAGCTAAAAAAAGCCGTTAGTTTAAGACAGTGAATGCTTAATCATCACATATCCCTCAACATTCTTGATTGATATGATTTGATAAAATCCAAACTTGACAAACTAATACATTGGTCTTCATCTGAATATGATTAATTTTGATAGACCGATCCCGAAGCCACACCCCCTGTTCTATTTGGTCAAAATCAGCGATCGACACACAAAAATGGCTGCCGCCGCTTGGCTGTCAATAATGCCGATTGTAACGATTTCTTTGTTCGAGGACAACAAACTCTCTCAACTTCAGGCGCATTTTACATTGAAATGTGTGTTTTTTTCAGGTTGGTATGGCATTAAAAAAATACAACACGGTGTATTCCGCATCAGCCTTGGCCCTCCGGCCTTCGGGTGATAATTTATGACCCGCGGTCGGGCCGGTACCTCGGGCGATGCTGAATACACCGTGTTGTATTCTATGTATACATACGTACCCTGCTTAACACATGCCATTTCTGTCCTAAGTGCAGTTTTTGACAGACTGAAGTGTTCGAAATAAATTTGTTTGATATGGTGTTTGATGGGATTATGGTTATTACAGGGGAGCAAGCATGCAAACTGTACATATAGATTTAATGACCTCTGCCCTTTCAACCAAAGCAGACCTGGACCGGAAATGATATGAGTAACGGATAACGCTTTTGATTTGTTTTCCTCATATGTTTTCATGTAACATATGTTTTTGATTATGATTACTTGGGTATTATAATACATTTTTTTGTATGTCTCAACAATCCTCAGTCTGTTACTTATGTTACAGTTTTGTTTTAAGTTTATTTGTTATACTAAGTCTTATTATATACAAAATATAATCATATCTTACTCTGTTGTATTCTGGGCCCCATTGAAAATCAATTTGACAAAATTGAATGGGCTACCCAGTCGTCTTAAAATTCAATAAAGAAAAATAAATAAAACAGGGGAGCAAATTTTTCCAGAGAAGCTAAGCTTATAATGTATTTCTTGTATTTTATCTTATGGTGAGGCCAAAAATTAAGTGTGTTATGGTATGAGGTCATGTACTTGTGATGTAACACATAATTTCATAATGTTAATACATGAAGATAAACCAAAGCGTTTTGCTTGTGAAAAAATTGAACTTTCAAAATGAAACTAATATGGATTAATAAGAAAGGGAGAGCTGTTCTTGTGTTTTCATATATTAGACATTAAAGCCTGTACATGTACATGTACTACATTTGATGCAGCACATTACACCTTGCAACATTGTAAGTCACCAGATTTGTTAACTTAAAGTTAAATGTAAACCAAGTAACATGGCAACTTGAGGTACACTTAATATGTTAAGATATGAGGAAACATATGGACCTGACCAAGATCTTAACTTTTGAGGGATGTCCGTTACTTGATGTACTCTACTTGTGTAGCAGGAATACACTTTGTGATGTTGTAGTTAACTAGTTTGTAAGTTGGATCTCTGTAACTCATATTTGAATGCTTATAGTGACAACATCTATGAATGTACTTAATCTCAGTTGACGCCACACTGTTGTGTTGTGTTGTGGTGACACTTAAGGCTAAGATTGTTACCAGCAGTGTATTTTTGATAACAACATGTAGAGTGATTTTCGAGTTCTGAGTATGTTTCTTTGTAACAAGACAGAAAGTAGACTGCTGTTCGTTTACATCAAAGCATAGAGCGCAGTTTTCTAATTCCCCTGCCTCTTTGTAACGAGACAGACAGTAGTAGAGTGTTGTTCATTTCTTAGTTGAATGTAGAAGGAAGTTATTAACATCTGAACTGAACTGACTGATTAACATCTATGATGTAGCTTGTTACCCGAAGTGTATTTTTTTACTCATGTTACTTGTAACGAGAGTTACAATACAGTCCGTAGTGATGTTCGTTTATCAAATAGGGTAGAATCACTTGTTTAAAACCTAGTCATAAACGAACCAAGATGTAGAGAAATAAGAAAGAGAAGATAAATCACGCCACACTGTTGTGTTATTTTATGGTGACGTCACCATTGTTGTAGTCACGTGGTCACTCTGCACACGTCACTCCTTACTCCTAACATCGTGAGTCCATATGGAGGGATGACCTCCATCTTGGTCTAATAAACATCTGTGATCGAGCTGCATCTCCGCTCTCAGTCTTTCCAAATATTGGTCAATGGTTACTTGATGACGTGATGATGATAAGATTGTAAGTAGAATACTCTTTCCATTGGTTGTGACAGAATGTCCGAATCGAAATTTAGGCATGTTATAAGAAACATGGATGAATGAATGAATTGAAGAATCTGGAATTGCAGCTTTTTATACTCTGTAGATTGCAAGCTTGTTAAACAACTGCAATTTAGGCCACAGGTGGTGGTGAATCATGGATAAAGAAATTATGCTGAATGTATAGGACATGAGATATTTGCAACAAAATTAAAACAGTATTATCTGATATATAGCAATCAAACAGTTACTATACATTTGACATCCATCAACACTTTTCATTGGGTTTGACAATAAACTATAGGTGTTTGCCCTGCCAGCATGGATGTTTTGGAATCACATTTTGTGGTGTGTTTTAAAACTTTTATTCACAATTTAAGAAAAGATGGCTCCCAGTTTAAGAAGCTGGAAAATAGAAGAGAAACAGGCTGCATGAATGATTAACACTAGACTGGCTTTAACTTACCTCTTGTATTCTGCAGTGTTCTGGATTTACAATTGCACAATAATCCTACTGCTCTTTGGGCCAAATCCTATCCTTTAAAAGTAGCTAATTGTCATGTTAGGAATGAAACCCAGACAACCTACATACTAAAGACCAAATTGCTTGTAAACATAGAACAGTCTCCTTGGCAAAGGTAATATCAGAGAACATCATGTTTCTAATTCAAACATTAAGCTTTTCTATAATTGTATTGATGCTTAACCTCGAACCAAAGCTCATTACACAAAACAGAACATAGTTTGGTTTCACTCCCTGGTTTCATGCAAGGTGTGTTTGCAAAGAACACAATCAATAAAAGGTTGACTACAAAGTCCAGGTAAGTTTGTAGGTAGTCAGGTTGTTGGGCAAACAAAGGCCAAGGTAGACTCTATTCACCCATTAGTGGAACTGTAAGCTGTAACAGGTGGGTATTACTACATACTAGGCATACAATGTATTTGTGTCTGTACGAAAGTAATATCATAATCATGATACAAGATGATATCAAAAGGCAACTGCTGTATTTTCTTATTGTATTATTTCCCAATGCCTTATTGTGTTATTACCCTTAAGGTTGAATGCAGGCATTTAGACTGTTAAATGATCCTATGTGTGACACCCCTGCAACTTGAGTGGGCATGCTCCTATCACCTGTAAACTTTTCAATGTCAAAGGTCAAGAGGTTCTGGTTTCGGTGCAAAGAGAGGGGAGGGCCCATCTTGACTACTTTCTTTCAAAAGACTGACTCTATTCGAAGTATGGCTGGACCCTTGTCAGAGCCAGAGTGGGGAAGGGCTTTCCTGAGAATCTGTGATGCCTTCACAGCACAAGGACAGCCAGCCAGGAATGGCATTCAATTTGATGATTTCTACAAGGCTAACACAACTGCAACCATGCTGGCCATATGTCGTGCTGTTGAGGGTAACCATGGTATAAGGGTGGGAGAGGCAGATTCTGAAGAGGACTCGATCCCCTTAGTTCCTGTCATCTTCTACTCCCAGCTGGGCTACCAATACTTCACCTCCATCCTGAACGGCCCCTTCCTTAAGGCCTGCCTCCAGACAGAGCTGGAGAAGGTCGGCTATAAGGAGCCTATCGACGTGAGTGTGGAGAGTTGGGACCTACTAGTGCCAAACCTGCCAGAGACGGAAGTGGAGTCTAATGGGAGGTCAAGAATAGGGCTGGACAGAGTGGCTGGGTGGCTGGAAGACTCAGCACTGGTCAGTTCAATAATTACTAGTACAAATGTATGTAGAAGATAAACTGTGTGTCAGATGCAATTGTAATCTTCAGAAATGTTAACTTTCTGCCTCCAAATTAAAGTGTAACAGGTATCAGCTGAAAGCTCTGCTCATAATGAAAGTAGTCAGGGAAAAATTATTATGAATCATATAGTTAGTCACTTAGTGATTATATAAAACATTAAATCTACAAACTGAAAAAAAACATTCCATGGAGGTATAAGGTCTCAAAACTCTTGTTTGAAACTGCAGCGGGCCTTTTTGTTTGAAACTTTTTAGGAGAATAACTAGCTTTCTATTGTCACATGTACAGGAGGAGGGAGGACCCTCACAGGCTAAACATGCCAGACTTCACCAGCAGTCTTCAACACAGGCTGGGCTACAGGGGGGCCCACTGAAGAGGTGGAGAACCGAGCTACTGAAAAACAAGGATTCACCCACTGCACAGACATGGCTCGACGTCTTCGTCTGCCTGGAGAGGGGGGCTGCCATGGTAACAAAAGGGGGGTACAAGGAGGGGGAGGGGGTGGAGCACCTGCTGGAGGGGTTCGTGCTGTTGGAGTTTGTGTCGCCTGGGGATGCTGATACAATCCTGTACGGCCAGTCCTGGCTACATCTGGACAGAACACAGCTAGGCAAGCTCATCTCGAAACAACTCCAGGCTAACCCTGAAAGCACCCCCTGTCTGCTGATACGGGCACTGCAGTTTCCTTATGGACACAGGAGACAGCTGGCCATAAACCATGTGATCGACGTCGTTCTATGGCACGGAGAAACAGACCCCATGTACAAACACCTGGCTTACATATACTGTGCTTTAGGCCTTACAATATGGCAGACCACCAAACAACCAACCACAGCCCAATCTGCTTTTGCCAGTGCCCTTATGTACAGATCTGACCACCTGCCAACCCTGTTCTACATAGCAGGTTGTTCCATGGATGTGTCTGTCCCACAGGCCATCAGGCAGTTTCACCACTACATCCTCACAGCTCCTACAGACCATCAGTTTGTGCCCGATGCTCACTACCACCTGGTTACCCTGTACGGCCAGAAGAAATCATCTGTCCACAGGGACAGAATTCTGCACCACTACAACATGGCCCAACAGACTAACAGGAACAGGCTGCTTGTGTCTCCACCCGCCGCAAGCTGGGTAACAGGGCCAGCCAAGAGGGTGTATGAAAAAGTCATGGAAAAGACTGGCAAGTGACGAATCAGGACAAGACTGGAGTATTAGCAAGAAGACAACCCAAAATATTTCAAGCTGATTTACTCGATAATATTAAAAATACTTGCATTTCAAAGTGAAGCTTTTTAACCCTCAAACCACCGTATGGGGTCAAAACTGACCCCAGGCGCATATCAACATGTGCCATTTTGACATTTCGAGTCGAAAACAAAATTCTTTCTATGAGTTTGTTTGTATATATGTCTTATAACTTCTCACAAGTTTTTACCGAGATTGGCTCATTGTTGATTAAGTTATCCTAGAAAGTTTACGCATGGTCCAGTGGGGTCAAAATTGACCCCAGCAAAATCTGCACTCATATTCCCTATTGTTTGATACTTCTCATCTAGAAACATTTATGATAAGGGTTATAATGATCATAGTTACCAATATGATTTGGTAGAAATGTGAAAAAAAACATTTTTTTAAATGAACGTAAAAATAAATGACGTTGCGACATATTATGACGTCATTTATGTGATTTTATTGACGAAAACCTACAAATTGGGTATTTCCGTATAATTCAAAGGTACACGATAAAACTTAGATAGAAATTATGTATGATAAATCATAATATATCCAAAGACATTATTTGTAGATGTCAACAGGAACGACGTCAAAATGACGTCATAAAAATTATATTCATATCAAGTTACACTAGGGAAATCCGCCATCTTGGTTCCGCCATCTTGACTTATTTTGAATGCATTTTTTCATCATATAACGTAATAACACAATAGAAATGGACCAAAACGTTTATATTAAGATTGTTTATGTTTGAATAAACATGGTAATGATGAAATTTGAGGTTGAAATAGCCGGTTATAGCTACCCTAATTATTTCGTCCGCCATGTTAGATTTTGACCGATGATGTAATAAAATATGCATAAATTATGAATATTAAATCATAAAAATGATAGTGAATTAAATTGGTTGGTATTGATGTAACAAAATAAGTGCAGTTTAAAAAGACAGCCCTAGAATTACATTGTAAAATCCAAAAGTAGCGACTTTTTCCAAATATGGCTCTTACAAACCGGTTGCCATAGCAACATGAAAACATTGATTAGATATTTCATTAAATCAAAATTGTTGCCAACGAAATTTTAGCAAAGGTGACCAAGTTTGGTTGTTCTAGCGTAAGCCATTCAGATGCTATATGACTTCAAGTGTTGGCGCAGGCCTCAAAAGAGCCCGCTTGTCTGAATGGCATTAGTTGCAAAAGACGATGTTCCCTATTTTTGCATAAATTATGATAATGAGCAAAAATTATTCACGCCTAATCATGTCAAACTGTCCCTTATAGATTGCTCAAACTATACATATAAACAAACCACAAAAATAGTCACCAATAAAGCTATATTTGTAGAAAACATTGTGGGGTCAGTTTTGACCCCATACGGTAAGATTAGTCGTAAAAAAGCTACGGTGGTTTGAGGGTTAAGAAATAAGACAGACTGAGTGATTTTCTAAAGATATCTTCTTGTAATTGAATGTGTGTTTTCAAATAGATATTAAAGTCAGTGTGCAATACATGTCATCTCTGCAACTTGACATGAGTTTTGCACTTTGTAAACCGTACCAATTAAAGACTGCTATTTGAGGTTCCCTTGTAAAGATATGAGGAAGAATATGGACTTTTTGAGCAATGTATTTTACTTAACCTTCTCCCTGCTGATGCTAAATGCACCTAACCTCATTGAACCAATACAAGTTTTGTGCCAAAAAGATACATTAGCATGCTGAAGGTTAATGTATGCTACATTATTTGGCTATGTGTTGTCGAGTTTCATGTCTAGCATTTGTTTGTTTGAAGCTTTGTTTATTCATGATAAGCTTGTACAGTACTGTGCCATACTTTATTTTTGTAATGTGAGAATATCTACAGGTTGATTGATAATTACCTTCGTTGACGAAATGGTTTCGTCGACAAGGTTATTCGATGGTGCTTGTCTGTGTGTCTGTTAGTGAACAGAATAAGTCGAGAACGCCTGGATGGTTTGTTGTCGTAGTTGGTGTGTCGGTGTGTATGTGGGACATCTCAAGATGATTAGATTTTGGGCGAAGTGTTTTGCATAATTAACGAGAAAAGTGTAAAAATGTGTTACATTGTATGCTGAAGTATGTGTAGTGTTGGCTGTGTTATTCCAATTTAAGGCGTCATGGATAGGGGCAAGGGTCCTGAGGGGTCATATTGGAGGCAGGAAACGTCAGTTACACAAATTGGCTGTCAGCCAGCTGTTGGCATTGGTAAGGTAGTCTCCAAGCAGACGTATGGGTTGGCTATAGCAGGGGCAGGTTTTGCTTCAGACTTTGAAAGGGAATTACTCAAGAAGGGCTTGGTGGATGGTCATAAATTTTTGTAAGTACATAGCTTGAGTGCTGATGTACATGATTAGATACTTATTATGCAAATCAGTATCTAATTTGCATGATTAATGAGGAAAGTTTATACATCCATCAAAAGATAGGACTCTCAAACATGTGACATATGTAACTGAGGAAGAGAGAAATATTAATAGATATCAGCTTTGCAAATGAGAACCTCATTGACATAATTAATGAGAAAAACTATAACTCGAGATGGTCTTGATGGATGGTCATGATTTTTGGTATGTAGATAGCTTACGTGATGCTTTGTATGATTGGATGATAATTATGCAAATCAAATTCTAACTCACATGATTAATGAGGCAATTTTAAAAATCTGCTGTGTTCCATGATATGACTATTCAAATATGTGACATTTGTAACTAAGGAAGAGAGGAATGTTGATAGATAGGAAATATGCAAATGTTGGCCTAATTAGCATAATCAATGAGAAACTACTATAATTCCATACTAGTAAATGACGGCAATTTCATACTTGTGGCATTAGGAAGTTGTGTGAATGTGAACACCATGGAATCAAATTATGCTAATAAGGAGGGAGCTTATTTGCATAATTGATGATAAATGTTAGCATAACCTTCTTTGTTAAGCTCATAGTCATAACAAGGAGGTTTGGACAACTTATGTTATTTGGGTGAAGAGGGTCAACTGGTATGATTGATGATTGATGAAAAACACTCCTAATACGTCAGTCATAAAGGTCAAAATCATTTGACGAAGGTATGAGGTCGTAGAACTCTTGTTGTACAATGTCATGTATCTGTAGCTTGTGTTGTGTGCAGATAGCAGTGTTTATTTCATTATTTTGTCTGAGTAGGGTTAGAGTTGATAGCTCAAATAATTTAGTGCATCGCTTCATAATTCATCGAGACGGTAGAAAACGATCTACGTTGGGAAATCGTATTCACAACAATGCGAACAGTTACATTTAATTGTTCCTCAGGCATGAGGATGGGACTAGGTAAAGGTACATTAAATTTTAATTGTACATTAAATTTTGATTGTACCACAAATGTACTGATCTAAATAAAATTCACCGTTATTAATGGTTATATATGACCGTGTTTGTGTCAATGCGTTTTATTTACTGTCCATCCCCCACCCCCGTAGTTTCAGTCAGCACCTCATAATCGGCAAAGCGGGCAATCGGGAAAATTGTGCTGACAAATAGGCTTTGCAAAAAAGCGGTTTCTACTGTATACACATGTCTGTATGTAACGACACAAGATGATTAAAATATACCACTGAAACCAATCTCGAAACAAACAAACAATTATATAGCTTCTTTGGCAGAGGCCAATTGTAATGTTGTATTGGACTTATTTTCATTGAACAAAAAGTCTGTTTGCCTGAGACAGAATCAGGTATGCAGAAATAACGAAGTTAAGGTAACATTAAGCTGTGAAACCCTACCCAAGTCCAAACAAAGCCCTATGCAGGTAAGTTTACTTTCATAGGTGACTTCAGAGCATAAAAAAGCTGGCCTGACTATACTTTAATACATTTTATTCTGTGTGAAATTCATGGTAGTATCAAAAATTGACCAAGAGGATGAATTTGGATCAACTGAAGATACAAGTTACACTGAATGGCTGTTTGGAAGACCGAATGACAATCCATGATACCCCACAAATAGTAGTAGGCACGACCGGGTTTCTGACGTAAAAATTCCAACGCCAATTGAGTGAGGTGCGCAGGCGCAGACACGTGATCACGCCGACTGAGAGTGAACGTTCTTTTGTGAGACGTGAGTAATTTTTCTCATATTGTGCCTTGTTTTCTATGTTTTGCTTCATTTCTATTACTGTTATATGGTATGCAAAGTAAATATCAAATGTCTTTGAAAATAGTTAGCTTATCATTAAACCACAAACAGCCAGATTTTTTCAATTTTGATCAGTTTTCTTTGACTGGGAAGAATGACATCATGGCAATTTGAAGGGGAGGGGGGCAAAATCTGCAGTTATTCTTTAGTAAACTCGAGTGGATATTCAAACATCTTAGTTAGTCTTATCTAGTCTGCCCTTTTATGTATCCTGAATTCCAAACTTACTGTCTGGAACAGAAAACAGCCATAATTTTCTGCATTTCAATCATGTTTTTTGCTTTAAAAAATATGCCATTTCCTCATAATGGGGAGGGGCCCACAAGCTCACACTTGATCTTTTTCGCTTACCATCCATATTTGGCTTTGTTTCCTTGACAATATGTCATACTAAGCCCTGTGAAGTCTGTTACTTTATCCATGTATTACATGAAAGGTCACTTTCTGCCAAACAAAATTATGAGTATTATATCCAGGATGGTTGGGGAAACTTCCCACTGTAATGGAGGGTATCAGGTTACCTGGCTAACACGCCGTCTCAAGGTCTCGGACCGGAGTTTTTTTGCGATTTCGTATGTAGGCCGACACCCTCAGGTCGAAGACTACAATTCCGCCGAGAAAAGTAGGACGGAAAATGTAATCACATGGTCGAAAAGCGGGTTTCTGCTGTTTTCCGATGTATTTATCGGTATTGTCCGTTGTCCCTTTATTTTGGGTAGAAACCATAGTAAAATGTAAGTTTGGCAGCCGAAAATTATCATTTTTTTACACTTTTTTGATCGAACCTGCTCAGAAAACACGAGTTTTCCTGGGGTCACGGCATATATGCTGAGAAAGCTTAGTAAATGGTGTCCCTGAAAAATGAAAAAAAAATAAAAAAGTCATGTGATAACTTTTTCGCAATCTCCGATGACGCAAATTCGGTGAAAATGCATTAAAAACGATGCTATTTGGGTCATCAGGCGAGAAAACCGCATCACCGTTGCCGCGGACAAATACAAAAAAGGCCTCGATAGCGAACCAACTGCACCGCGCCCAAAAAATACTACAACTCACGGGCTTTTCAGAAGATTCAAAATATTCATGCACAGCTAAAACCATCACCAAGCAATCTCGGGCAGAAATCAGGGTGACGACCACGCACTTCCGGCAGATTACCGGGTCATGACCCAACCCCCCCCCGGTCACAATTGAACTCCGACCCGGAACCTTCTCAAGGGGAGCCTGACACTAATTGTATTTTACATCTTCAAAAAGATTGTGATAACTGTTAGAAAAAGATCCTCTAGCATGTGTTTGGCAAAATGAAATGAAATTAGCCAAATGTGTACAGCTCAAGTCATAAACGTGAGCAGAAATCCTAATGTTTTGTATATTTCGGAGGATGACACTCATGACAGTAAGATTAAACTTTGTGTCTTAGGGATTTTTCAATCCCTCATTCAAATCATTTCTACGGACGAAATGAAGTCGAAAAAAACAATTTTTTCTACATGCAAAGACCCGCAAAGACCTGGTCTGATGCTGTCAGGTAGGTTCTTAGGGAACTCTATAAGCACACCATTTCTCTCCTAAAAAGACTTATTGTCTGTTCCTTTGCAGACATTATGGCTGGGCCTGTTTCAGAGCAGGTGTGGGGAAGTGTGTCCCTAAAAATCTGTGATGCCTGGACAGTGCAGGAACAGCCAGCCAAGTCTGGTATTGGTGAGTTCTACCTGGCCAACAAAGCTAAAACCATGCTGGCCATAGGTAGAGCTGTTGAAGGGAACCCTGGTGTAAGGGTGCGAGAGGTGGAAGAAGACCACCCCTTGGTTGCGGTCATCTTCTACTCCCAGCTGGGCTACCAATACTTCACCTCCATCCTGAAGGGACACTTCCTTCAGGCCTGCCTCCAGACAGAGCTAAAACAGATCGGCTATGAGGAACTCATCACTGTAAGTGTGGAGAAGTGGGAGCTACCAAACCTGCCGGAGGGGGAAGTGGAGTCAGTGAGATCCATGGGGACAACAGGAATAATGGGAGGGCTGGACAGGGTGATGGACTGGCTGGATGACATTGCTGACGAAAATGACGAGGTAGGAAGAATATCAATAAATTGAGATATATTATTACAATTCTGTCTGTGGCTCATATTTCATTTAATGACTAAGAAATCACTTTTCATGTTGTCTTCCAAATGTAGGAAATTCTGTCTAATTCATTATTGTTAATTATATAACAATCATTGTTTGATACTAGTTCATAAATGGCTACATGTTAAGTTGTCCCAATCCATGAAATTAATGTCATCAACTTGCAGAATGCATGCAGAAGAAAGGGACTTGAATTGCTCGCTGAAGTGCAATTGAGTGTATTCATGTGGCTAATGTAGTGTATAATAGTATGTCACAGTTACTATCAAAACAAGACACCCATAGCCAACTGCTGAGTTCAAAACTCTCATGAAAATTCAAGGCATTGAAATTCAGAATTTCACATTCTTAGGGATTAGAACCATAGTCACGATTGGAGCAAAAGATTTTGAGGTGCCCAAAATGAGTCTCACAGATCTACATTGTGCCTCTACTGTCAAATCACAGGAGGATGTAGAGGAGGAAGAGGAGGAAGCTAGGCCATCTCAGGCTAAACATGCCAGACTTCACCAGCAGCCTCCAACACAGGCTGAGCTACAGGAGGGCCCACTGAAAAGGAGGAGAGCCAGGCTTCTGCTGCACAAGGACTCACCAACTGCACAGACACGCCTTAAGGGCTACAGCTGCCTGGAGAGGGGGGCAGCCATGGTGATCAAGGGGGGTTACAAGGAGGGGGAGGGGGTGGAGCACCTGCTGGAGGGGTTCGTGCTGATGGGGTTGATGGTTGGTGGGGTTAATCAGGTGTTGTATGGCAAGTCCTGGCTGCACCTGGACAAACAGCAACTGGACAAGCTCATCTCAAAACAGCTCCAAGCTAACCCTGACAGCACCCCCTGTCTGCTGATACGGGCACTGCAGCTTCCTTGGGAACACAGCCGACAGCTGGCCATAGACCATGTGATCGACGTTGTTCTGCAGCATGGAGAAACAGACCCCATGTACAAACATCTGACTTACATGTACTGTGCTTTAGGCCATACAATATGGGAGACCACCAAACAACCAGCCCCAGCCCTATCTGCCTGTACCAGTGCCCTTATGTACAAATCTGACCACCTGCTAACCCTGTACCTCACAGCACTGTGTTCCATGGGTGTGTCCATCCCACAGGCCATCAGGCAGTTTCAACACTACATCCACACAGCTCCTACAGACCATCTCTATGTGCCCCATGCTCATTACTACCTGGTTACCCTGTACCGCCGGCAGGACCCATCTGTCTACAGGGACAGAATCCTGCACCACTACAAGATGGCCCAGCAGGCTGACAGGAACAGACTGCCTGTGTTTGGGCCAGTCACCAGTTGGCTAATGGACCGAGCCAAGGGGGTGTATGAACAAGTCATGGCACAGACTGATTAGTGATATATCAGGATAACATATTAAGACGATAAACCGGATAGTGAGTGAGTGAGTGAGTGAACAAGGAGAGAAACCAAACCCTTTCAAGCTGATGTGCCTTCACACCTATATATCAGCAAATAACAAAATGGAGTTGAAAACAAATAAGACTGTAAACTTCAAAATGCAAGAACTCATTCTAAGGAAATCCCTCATCTTTGTTTCTTAGTTTTCAACATTGCAAAAATGCAAGTGATGTCTGGTTGTTTAAGTTACTCTAATGTTGTTCACCTGTGCTATGTTCTATTTTACAAGTTGAATACTTTTAATTAGTTGATGATACTCTAGTTATAGTATACATTCTAGTTCATATCCTACATCATTCTTTTAAAATTGTAATGCCTGATGTACTATTAGTGCCCTGCAATGATACTAGCAACTTTATACTTCTAAGCTGAAACATGTGTAAAACTCAAAGATATGATGTTTTTGTTGTTCTACTCATAGACAGAAAAATATCTGTACATGAATGTAGGATTTGTTGAAATGATTTTTCACACATTCAAACAAAATTTAAGATCGCAGTGTTGCAATTGTTGTTTTTAAACAAACCATAGATGAGAAGATTGTTAAATTTATCATAAAGACTATGGATATCATACAATCATGTATAGGAGTGGTTTATGCAATGTTCTGTTAGCAATGAAACTATTTCAGTTGCCATTTAGCCAACACGCTGTTTGTATTGGTTGTGACAATAAACTTGCATGTGGGTGTGAGTTGTGAAAGCTTGAATGTTTTGGAATCACATTTATTTGCTACACACAGATAGTGGCAACGAATGTTACATGGGAGCATTGTTGCCATTTATAATTACTGCCTTCTTGCGCATCTGTTAACAGGCTCAAATCAAGGCAAGCACAGATGTTGTCCATAAAACAAAATCATACTTTAACTGTAGAGGGGGTGTTAAGCTCATGTTTGAACTAGAGCAACTCCTAGCAATGTTTAAAGAACCCATCACTCTTATTAATAAAAGTAGGGGTATGTCTCGGTTTCTGCAGATCAAAGTACAGTACTCCTGCAGCTAAGATTCCTTAAACAAACAAAGAAACAAATATGAATATGTAGACAGAGCTTCTCCAGTGGAGTCCTGAGGATCTCAGGTAGCTGGTACTCCTGCATCTAAGACTCCCGAAGAAACAAACAAAGACAAACAGACAAACCTTGATCTGCAGACAGAGCTCCTCCAGTGGAGTCCTCAGGATCTCAGGTAGCTGGTACTCCTCCATCTTGGACTCCTTCAGCCTTGAGAACAGGTGGAAACACACACCTGGCTGCACCCTGTACAGGACACAGAAGGGGAACATTAAAGACACTCTTTGTCAAATTTTTCAACAACATTTGAATAACAACTTGACATATGAATAACAACTTAATAACAACTTAATAAGCTGGTGTGTTAAGCCGACGGGCGGTTATACCGGCTATACAGATAAGATATGCTTCCTAAAGAATACCAGGATGTCTGAATATGTGGTAAACAAAACTGTAGCCTTGCATGCAAACTCCAAGTCTCTTTTGTTCTCTCTTGCAAGAGACTCAACAGCTATAATAGGTTTGTACACCAGGGTAACAAACTGACCCTTGTATTAAAGTTGACAGGGTCATTGTATAGGTGACTTAGTGGTTACAGTGTCAGGACTACGTGTACAAGGTGTTGCTGAGTTATACAAATTTTACAAACTGACCACCCAGCCCTTTCCCTTCTCTGTTTAGCTGAAGCTTTACTGATCCATATAGGCTGTAAGGTGGCCAGGTTAACGTTGTTGGGTTAGTTGCAGAATCATTATGCATTCAAACTTCACACACTAACCTGCCAGCCCTTCCCCTTCGCTGTTTAGCTGAAGCCTTACTGATCCACACAGGTTGTAGTGTTGCCAGGTTGTTGGTGATGTCAAAGCTTTTCTCTTTCACTTGTCCGCAGTCCACAACATACACCACGTCATCTATGGTTATACTGGGGGGGGGGAAGGAAAATGGAAACAGTAAGAAAAGTTTTTCAATGCTACTTTGAGAATGCTTTCTTCCTCTAGTCACAACGGAAGGACAGACTACATTGTATGTGAGCCCAAGTCAACAACATTTAAATGCTTGAGAGATAGGGAAAACACAGTTTATAATATGTATTATGTGTATTTTAGAATAAAATATATAATTGAGACAATCATCATTTTTACTATCGTTTGTTCACATCAAGTGCTGCCCAACATGACTGACATTCACTTATTTTTTGTACTATGTAGGGTTTATGCCAATAACAATGCATTGTACATTGTGGTTTTTAGTCTGTGCCCTGCTTATTTTTGTATTCAATTATGCGATGGGGTCTAAAATTAGTTATAAGGATATACATGTAGCAGTAACTGTAATACAAAGTCCAAACCTAACATTTGTTCCTTACCTTGTTTCAGCAATGTTTGTGGCTAAAACAATCTTCCTCACTCCTTGTGGTGGCCTTTCAAATACCTGAAAAATATAATCACTGTATGAATTTCTGTTGTGAAAAAATAATGTCACTGGCAAGTTAAAAATTAGACATAAAGAAAAAAGAAGTACTGTAACAATGTACTACCTGAGTTTGATTGACCGTTGGCATCATCGAGTGAAGGGGAATGATCCGGAACTTTCCTGAAAGTTAATCGACATGTTTTCATAATCATATTCATTTTCTCATGAAACTGTTAAAAATGGCTAGCAAAAAGTGGTCATGGAAAAAAAAAATAATAATGATGAAAAAAAAATTACTGTCTAGTACACTGTATAGAATATAAATAATATACTCACCTGACTTAGCCATGCCTTGAGATGTCAGCATGTCGTTCACTTTACTGATCTGGTCCCAGCCTGGTAGGAACACCAGGATAGCTCCATCCTAGCAGGAAAAATATCAGGAGTTAGCCAGGAAACATACAAATGTACAAACTGATCAATCAATTCTGTACAATGTATTGTTCATTCTACAATTCGCATGGAATTGCCCAATAGGGCACAGGGAAAATATTGTGTTCTCGGTTACTCTTACTACAAAAGCCTGATAAGGGAAAGGCAGGAAAAATAAGATAATGAATGAATTTGTTCATTTACTGTTGTCTAGTACAAGCAAATATCATCTTACTTTAAGATTTTGTTATCTTATAACCATACTTGTACTTCAAGTCTTGGAGGAGGAGGTTGGGTTAAAGGACTACAACCTGCTAGCCGCCATGCTTGATAGAAATGCATGGTTAGACATTGTGAATGGCACCTCGTATGAGGACGACCTGAACTGAACTGAACTGTACTTCAAGAAACAAATCTGCTAACTTAAAGATTAACACAGACAAGCATAAAAATGTAGCTTTTCAAGACAAAAAAATAAATCCCTCTCACTGGTTTGTTGTAGGAGATGTACTTGATGAGCTCAAAGGTCAAGTTCAGGTCAAGGTTCTGATGATCCATTCTCTCCAGGGAGTCAAGGGTCATCGAGGAGTATCTGAGGATGGGTCAAGAAATAAGTCATCATAACATTAGATTCTGTACTCCTAAGGATAAGATTAACTAAAGGTTTTGCCTTCAAAGTGCAAAATACAGAATGTCACGATGTATCCTTTGACAAACAAAAAGCCTGTATTTGCAGTGCTTTAAAGTGCAAGACTGTTGTATTCTCCCGATTAGCCTTATACACAGTCATGGATTGTTAAATTCGAATTATTAAATCATAGTAAAGTGTAGCTAAGCTAAGGCATCCAATCCTATAATTTCTGTAGAACGTGACATGAGCTTACTACAATCTCAGTACTACAGTAACTGTTCAGTTAATGTACAAAGTTCTATACATAGTTGATGTAACTGTAAGGAAGGTTCTTTATCAACCAATAATCATTACCTTCTGGATATGGTTTGTAAATATTCCCTCAGCTCCATTTTTTCCTCCTCCTCTTTCTCCATCCTTTCCTCCATCTCCTCCCGTCTCTTCCTGCCGTAGATTCTCCGCTGGGGTTTGCTCTGGGCTTCAGGAGGGTCGTATCTGGGGAAAACAGTTCAAGTTATTACAGGGCAAAAAGACTAAGTATTCAATAGCTTCCGTTGCAGACTCTTGCCAGAAGGACGTGTTTTGATTCATTTTCTTATTACATCTTTTAATTATGTTCCTCTGTGGAGTACTGGGTTGACGTACCGATTAAGTTTGGCCATAGAGGGCTTGGAGGAAAACTTGGACCTGACTACAATTTACATTGCATATTCACTCCCTCAAATTGTGTGTTCCAGGGTACAAACATTCTCCACAAACCCTGTTTTCAGGTTGATATCCAAGTTCAGTATTATTTTCTAATTTGCAAAGAAACAAATCAAATTGGTGTTATACAGTAGGCTGATGTTTTGATTATGAACTAGCTAGAGAGTGCAGGATGGAAGATGAGCAAAGATCATACTATCTCACATAAAAACAAGACACTATACAGAAGATTTTTGCACAGGTGTGGTCATACCTGGTGAGTTCTAAGACGTCTTCCAAGTACAAATCCTCCACAGGGAAGGTGAATCCGGGGATGTTAGCCATCGGGGAGTTTCCTAAGGAGAAGGGGGGTAGAAAGTTCTTAACTTTGAATATACGTAAATCTTTATAACATCTCAATGCATCTGTAATATCTAAGTACAACTCATATTATACAGGTACTGGTCTAATCAATAGACTGATTGCACACTTACATGAGTCATTTTATCATTATAGACTAAGTGGTCTAACATCTACATGTAGTTGTTAACAACAGTAGATCACAAGATTGCAGTTTAAGCTACACCTCCAGCATGTTGAATAACCCTGTGTACACTTTTCAACTAAAAGAAATTGTATAACTATCTGGCAGCTGAACGCCTCTGTGTGTGATACACAACCACACCCCACCCCCGGCTACATAACAACCTTGTTCTTAACAGCAAACAAGTAAAGAACTGATTTCTTCCATGTTTCATAGTTGTACAAAATGTAACGTTAGATTGTGAAGCTTACTAAAGTATGCAGAGAACTGGTCAGCGTTCAGAGTGGCACTCATCAGCACCAGCTTTAGGTCAGGTCTGCAGGGGGGAATGAACGAATAACAGTTGGAACTTGTTAAAGACGAATAATTATGAAAACAGCTGACTAAGTGTACTATTCGGTGTCCAGTTTGAAAGAAATGAAAAAAGAATGACGTCGTATAGTTCGGGATTATGATTTAGTATACCATCATATTCTTTTATATACCGTATGATGTATTTTCTTGTTGTTGTGCAAATGAAATGAACAATAAACAAAGACTAGTCTCACATTTGCATTTTTAACCAATACTTAGTTACATTCAATGATGCACAGATCTTAACATAATGGATATTTCAACCTAAACACTTTGCGTATATTTTGTTTTAATGTTACGTAGGGGTGCAAAATTAATGAATATGGAACCCAAAGCAAGGCCGTGCAAGTCTGTGAAGTTTTGAGCAACAAACTATCCATGATTATTTATCATCACAACTCTTGATATTCATATACCCAGCTTCAGACAATCAACCCCACCCTATAAGTACGACTAATCTAAAACTGTTTGCCACACTGCATTGCGAATCAGCTACTGAGGCACGTATCCTTCCAGCAGAACAGCAATTTAACAAGGGCACAAAAAGGCCTCGGTCCGTAACTTCCTGGCAAGGAGGTACTAACTGAAAATATTCTGACTATAGAATGAAAGGTAAGTTTGGATGTACCTTCAAGGTAAGTGTATTCTATGGGCAGTAGAGATGCATTATGTGCCTTGACATGTAAAATTGTATTTTCGATCCTCTGACCAGCTTTATATCTTACATACATCTTACATCTTCCCCAGGTAGTTGAGAAGCCTTCTCCACTTTTCCCGGTCATGGAAGAGCCCATCTTCCTCCAGTCTGTCTAGTCTGCCCAGTCTATGTTTTGTTAATATTTCTTGTATGTTATCCTTCCATCTTTTTCTGGGTCTATCAAGAGGGCGCTTGCCTGTTGGTTTGTACTTGAAAGCAATCTTTGCAATCCGTTCATCTCCCATTCTTTCGACATGCCCTAACCATCTAAGAGCTGCTCTTTCTATGTCTTCCTCTATGGATGTTGTTCCAAGAATTTTTCTTAAGTGGGTGTTTCTCAGTCTGTCTGCTCTCGTCTTTCCTAGCATGGAGCGGATCACTTTCATTTCTGCAGCTTGTAGTCTGCTGACATCTTTCTTAGTTAACACCCAGGATTATGTTTATGTTTCACCATTATGACTCTTTAGTTCTTTGTTTCTTTTTCCTGTGTAATATTCGCCATTTATGGTCAGACTTTGAGCAGATTTATTTTGTTTATGACTTGTTCATCATTTACTTGGATTCACCTTGAAAAATTAACTCGAAGGCTAAACATGTGACTGTACACACCCCAGACAATAAAATGTGAGAACATTTATGATTTAAATAAATATTTAATAGATGACGTGTAAGCCTGACAGTTACATATAAACATCATTTTCTTAATTTATTCCACTTGCTGTGGGCTTGGCTGCAGTGGTTTTATGCAAAACTGTTCTTTCAATGGTCTTGTACTGGCCTCTGATTGGTAACATTACTGTTCTATTTCTCAATATCAATCCATATATTACATAGCAAAAGAAAATTTTGTTACTGAAATTATAGCTAGATCAAAGGAAGTGGTTCATTGCATAAAATGAGCCATACAAAGCTGAAACTTAAATCCTCTTATTCTTTATGTTTAATGTAAACCCTCATCTTCACTCCAGACTAATTTTCAAAAATTTTATTTTTATTTTTTTTCCCTTGTGCTCCAATTTTTTCCGAAAAATTCTGAGCATCAACAAATAAAATTGGTGCGGGCTTACGTTACAATGGTTTGGTCGGGTGGATTAATTCCTGCTCCTTGCATTGTTCTCTTTAGGTAGCATGGCAACATGGGGAAAAAGCTGAGACACCTGCTGATTTTCTTTCTCCTCATCCTAAAGGAGCCCAACATGCCAAGAGCTGGACGCAGCTGTTTAATATACGGCAAGTGCAATAAGCTGGGCCTCACTAGCGTCCCACAGAACCTCCCAAAAAACATCCCTGTCTTAAGTTTGATGAATAATAAGATCACCAGCTTCCCACAGAATCTCCCAAAATCCATCACTAAGTTGGACTTGGAAAATAATCAGATAACTAGCATTCCACCAGGTGCATTGTCAAATCTACCCCAGCTTGAAATATTGACCCTAACCCAAAATGGAATAAGTAACATTAAGCCTGGTGTGTTCTCAAATCATAATCAGTTGTCGAAGGTGTACCTGATTTCAAACATCATAACAGATCTCCAAACTAGTGCATTCTTCAATCTACCCAAGCTCACAAAGCTGTGGCTGAACGAAAACCAGATAACTTCTATCCAACCAGGTGCCTTCAATAACCTACCTGAACTCTATACCATGAGCCTGAAGTCAAACCAGATAACTTCTATCCAGTCAGGTGCATTCAATGGTCTACCCAAGCTCCGACATTTGTACTTGGAAAGTAACCAGATAACTTCTATCCAGCCAGGTGCATTCGGTAATCTCCCCAATCTCTCGACTCTAAACCTGTGCTTCAACCAGATAAGTTCTATCCAGCCAGGTACATTCACTAATGCATCCAATCTCCAAAAACTGGAACTGATGTCAAATCAGATATCTGTCCTTCCCGAGTCTGTTTATGGCATGTTGTCAGCAATGAGTTATGTACAACTTCTCGATAACCCCTGGCAGTGTGACTGTGGGATGGTTCTCTTCAGGCTGAAAATGACCGGGTCTGCTTCATTCGAAAACAAGATAGTATGCGCCCAACCTGCCAACTTCCGTGGGCAAAAGCTTAAAGATATCAATCCTGAAGACCTGATCTGTAACAGAACCATCATATCAACACTGCCTTTTGAAATTCATACCAGATTCACCTCATCTGCAGTGTCAACACCTTCTTCATTTGGCAAAATACAAAACAATACTAGCCCAACAGCATATTCTGTAGGCCCCACAACTGACAAACAGTCTGTTGACATCCAAGGCTCATTCTCTTCATCTGCAGTCTCTACATCTTCTTCATTTGGCAACACAGAAAGCAGCACTAGCCCAACAGCACATCCTGTAGGCTCTACATCTGCCAAACAGTCCATTGGTAACCAATCTGAAACTGCTAATGACTGTTACAATGGCATCTCAAGTTCTCCCTATCACTGGTACTTCAAAACCAATGCTGGCTCTACAGCATGTCTGACAGTTCCAGTAGCAACACTAACCACCCTTGCAATTAATTCAGACAGTTCCCATGAATCTATTCCCAGTTTAACCCTACCAATTTTCATCGACTATGTCTGTGGTCCAGTAGGTGGAATGGTCCTGATTGGCAGCATCATTCTCATGATCTGGTGCAAGAGGAGGACCAGGCATCCTCTTCCAGGTCATGATCAGTCAGGGCAGGGCCAGTCTCTGACAGTTGGAAATCTATCACATAACGAAGTGATAGCTGCCTTAAAGCCAAATCCTATGTACCCAATTGCAAGTGTGGGAACAAGTGTGGGAACGCCAGAGGACCAAACATTTAACAGTGGCCATGATCAGACAGGGCAGGGCATGTCTCAGGCCATCACTAAATCCAACACAAACACCACAGTTGCTGTAGTGACCTGTGGTCATGATAACCAGTATGAAGATATGGGCCTAAATACTCACACAGGGCAGGGTCAGTCTCAGGCCATCACTGAATCCAACACTCACCCCACACCTGCTGTAACAGCCAGTGGTCATGGTGAGGCAGGGTATCAGGCTATCACTAATTCTCAGTACAAAGTTGTGGGCCGGTACCAGGCTATCCTTAGATCCGACACAAACACCACAGCTACTGTAGATATCAGCGGTCATGATCACCAGTTTGAAGGCACAGAAACCCCAAACAATCACACAGGACATGGCCAGTCTCAGGCAGTCACTGATAGTGAACCCAACACAAACACCACAGGTACTGTAGGGACCAGTGGCCATGATCAGACAGGGCAGGGCCAGTCTCAGGCCGACACTCAATCCTTGGATGTTACAAATATAAAATACAACACAAGTGTACCTGTTAGTGTTTCACAGCCAAATGCTCTGTACACAGGCATGGAATCACCACCTAAAAACCCAAAATGTAAAGGTGCAGGCCCGGCAGAGAAACCTGCTGAAAAAAAGACCCATGGACCTCCAAATGGAATCAAAGCCCCTGGGGATGAGCCTCCCCCACTCCCCCCACACCATAGAGATACTGATGCCCTGCCACCTTTCTTAGAGCCTCACCTGTATGAAGATGTGGACGCACCACAGAAGAAACCCAAATTGAAAGGTACACTTCTAAGGCAATTTGCTAAGAACAAGGCCCGTGGAATAGCCAGCAAAAACAAACCAACTAAAGATGAATCCCCACAACTTCCCGCACCTCCCATAGGTGCTGACGCCCTGCCACCTTTCTCAGAGCCTCATCTGTATGAAGATTTGGACTCCCCACGTGCACAAAAGAGCCCCAAACCGAAAGGTAAAGCTCTAGGGCAATTCACTAAGAACGAGGCTCTCGGGACAGCCAGCAAAAACAAACCAACTAAAGATGAGTCCCCACCACTTCCCCCACCTCGTAGAGGTACTGATGTCCTGCCACCTTTCTCAGAACCTCACCTGTATGAAGATTTGGACTCCCCACGTCCACAAAAGAGCCCCAAACCAAAAAGTACAATTCTAAGGCAATTTGCTAAGAACGAGGCCCTCGGGATAGCCAGCAAAAACAAACCAACTAAAGATGAGCCCCCACCACTTCCCCCACCTCATAGTGATGTCCTGCCACCTTTCTCAGAACCTCACCTGTATAAAGATTTGAACTCCCCACGTGCACAAAAGAGCCCCAAACCGAAAGGTGCAGGTCTAAGGCAGTTGGCTAAGAACAAGGCCCTTGGAATAGCCAGCAAAAACAAACCAACTAAAGATAAGCCCCATTCACCACTTCCCCCACCTCGTAGAGGTACTGATGCCCTGCCATCCGCCTCACAGCCTCACTTGTATATAGATTTGGACTCACCACGAGCACAAAAGAGCCCAAAACCGAAAGGTACAGCTCTAAGGCAATTTGATAAGAACGATGCCCTCGAGACAGCCAGCAAAAACAAACCAACTAAAGACGAGCCCCAACCACTCCCCCCACTTACTGATGCCCTGCCAGCTTTCTCAGAGCCTCACCTGTATGAAGATTTAAACTCACCACGAGCACAAAAGGGCCCCAAACCAAAAAGTACAGCTCTAACGCAATTTGATAAGAATGAAGCCCTCAAGATAGCCAGCAAAAACAAACCAACTAAAGATGAGTCCCCACCACTCCCCCCACCTTGTAGAGGTACTGATGTCCTGCCACCTTTCTCAGAACCTCACCTGTATAAAGATTTGGACTCCCCACGTGCACAAAAGAGCCCCAAACCGAAAGGTGCAGTTTTTCAGCAATTTCCTAAGAACGAGGCCCTCAGGATAGTAAACCAAAACAAACAAACTAAAGATGAGCCCCCACAAAGGCAATTTGCTAAGAACGAGGCCCTTGGAAAGCCCAATCGACATAAAACTCCTCCAGAGCCTCCCCCACTCCCCCCGCATGGCAAATGTACTGATGCCCAGTCTGAGAAGTCAGCAGAGGCTCGTGACAGCCTGCACATGTATGAAAATCATGACCTTGAATAGCATCTTAAAGATCAAAAACCCTTCTTAAAGGTTTAAAAATTGATAAATATAATATTATGATTTTATTGACATTTTTATGCATTTACTTCTCTATTTATTACACCAATTTGCTTAATTTTTACATCTTCATGGCCCTTGAATCTAAATGTTGAAATTAAGTCACACTGTTTCGTACCAATATAATTCTGCAGTCAAATCTGTGTACTAACCTGACATGTTTGTAAAACACTAACACAGTGAAAGACTGTGGCCACACCGGACCTAGTAGCATCCCTGGTCAATTAGAAAATTAGAATCTTATGCTTGTCAGAGGGGCCTGATCCCCAGGGTAATAGGTGGCACATGGTCAGGGCAGAGTTTGCTCCTCCCCTGTTCCTTTCTTTAGATTAACCCCTGACTTTAAATTTTGTAGATTGGCGTATCAATTGAAAACTTCCTAGAACAGTCCTGTACATTTCCATCTCTTGCTACTGTAGTATCTGTATCTGTACCATGACGGTACTGCAAGACATTAGTAATTACTATCAATGGATCTATTGTATCCAACTTTTAACATTTCTGTGAAAGTTTGAGCACAGCCTACTTGAATGTCACTGTTACAGTACATGTATTAGAGTTACTTGGAAGTATAGAAAATTTTCAAAATTCTTTTATCATTGATTAGCTCTGTAAAGATCAGCCCAAGCTCTGTTTATATATTGATTGACACATTTGTAGAACTGAAAACACAGAATGTTGATGTACAAAATAACTAATAACCTTGTGGACGTACCAACTGACAAGTATCTAATACCAGCTCAGAAAAGGACAAGAAATAGTCATGCCTTTAAGTACCAGTCTGAGAGTTATCAACCAAGGATTAATTGTTTTAGGAACTCGTTGTCATCAAGTACTGTAGGAGCATCCTCACTAAATAGCTTTAAAGAATGGTTGCAGTCAAATGTGCAACTTTTGTGTACTTCTACAACCCAACATAAGAAATGTCTGCATGACGACCAACAACAAAGAAGAAGCTACAGAACTCACCTTGCCTGCAGCAGGTCCCTGACTATGATGGTAAGAAAGTCTGACAGCTTTTTGTGTACTACTACAACCCAACATAAGAAATGTCTGCATGACGACGAACAACAAAGAAGAAGCTACAGAACTCACCTTGCCTGCAGCAGGTCCCTGACTATGATGGTGAGAAAGTCTGACAGCAGATCTCTCTCATGGACCTCATCTAGGATCAGGTGGGACACTTCTCCAAGGTACCTGGAAGGGAAGGAACATGAAATAAGACAAGATGAGGTCTTCTTAGGACAAGACAAGACAAGACAAGACAAAATATTAATTCAAGACTTTGTCAGTTACCTGGTAACAGTCACCAACCAACCCACCAACCAACCCACCAACCAACCAACCAGCAAACCAACCAACCAACCAACCAAGCAACCAACCAACCAACCAACCAACCAACCAACCAACCAACAAGCAAATGGGAACAACTATACTACTCTCTGGTAAATCAGTGGGGAATGTTAAATCTTTCTGCTGTCTCTAATATCTCTACCGAGACATAAATTGGTTTAACCGCAGTGACTGTACTTAGTAGTACATGTAGTATAAAATGTGAAGAAGTTGTAAACTCACGGGTCCGACAGCAGTCTCTTCAGGATGATCCCAGTGGTGCAGTAAAGGATGGAGCCTTTGGGACGGGGCAGCTTGCTGTGGGGAAACACATTATATTGTTAGACTGTGGGGCACAATAGAATCTATCATTTTTTCATTCGACTTTTCACTGAGTCAATAGTTTCTTGACCAAAATAAAGAATTGCAGCGAAGAGCTGAATTGTGCCAATTCAATCATTTGCTTCAGGTTGAGAAAGACAGTGCATTACAACAGCTAAATCTACATAACGGGGGTTGCCCTACCTTAGGACGCGCCCTAACCTAGGACGGATTTTTTAGTGATCTTGTTATGCATAAGTACGCCGTGTTTGTGTCCACTGACTATGCTCATAAGGAAGATAAATAAACCAAGTCCATGCACATAATTTTTATTTGCATTCAAAACATATGTGTACATATTCATTTCTTGTTTTGTCGAGAATGGTATTTTGACAATAATGATGGCAACGCTGAGTAGAGGGTCACTGCGTAGCTAGACGGCCTGACACCTAAATATACGACCTGTGCCAAGCAGATATACAACTATCATACACATAAGAAATATAACTTCATAAAACACACAAAAAATGGGTCTTTAAGTGTTTGTTGAGAAGAAAACCGACCAAAGAAAACAACGTAAACATCGCTGCCGTCTGGCAACGTTGTTTTCCCGCCATTTTTTGGAGCCGCGATGGTGGCGGACGGCGACTCAACGCACAGCTTTGTAACGCTCTAACATGTGATTAGTACCGTCTATGAAAAGGAAACTGAATACAGATATGGCGAAGATATTTCCCAATAAGTAGACGGAGTATTGTTGATGTAAGCGGTGTTGTTTTTTCGTAATGATTTTGTAAGTCGGGTCGCATGCAAGACGTACGTCGAGCCGCGCGCAAAGTGCGTAGTAGCCTATTTCCCGCCAAAACATGAGCTGGGATGCGCTAGATATAGCCCTTCTCACATGACGTTAGAAGTGCACACAGTCAAAATTTTCCGGTCAAAAGAAAGCTAGAATATAGCAGACTTCAAGCCTTATTTACATTTCCCTAACTTCATCACCAAATTCCGAAGAGAGCAAAATTACCAAAGCGTACTAAGTTAGGCACACTATCTGGCGTAGCACTAAATCAGAAGGTACATTCGTGAAAACGTCTCACAGCGTTTGCCGCTTGTAACTCGGAGCGTGAAGGGCCCATGAACAGTATGAATACATTTCTTATCCATGTATGTTCTTTAGATGAATGTGTTCAAAATTCATTCATTAAAACATGACCATTCTCTGACAACCAGCAATGGAGCGCCGTGAGTTCGAGCGCGTAAGAAAACGTCCTATGTTTGGGCGACTCCCGTTACTTGTTATACTTATAGAAGATAGAAATGAAACAGATAACAATGGCTAAAAAATAAGTATGGCTCTATTCAGCTTTAGTAGTAGTAGTTACGTAGTAGTAGTAGCAGTAGCAGTATTCTATTCTGCTTTATACTAGTCAAAACCTTTGTCCAAATCTATTTTCAAAAAATAATGCCCTCCGTCCTTATTTGTACCAATGGAAATAAATTCATGATAAATAATGCTTTAACATAGCTTATGTTGAATGGGTTCTCCAGACAAAGTCTGATCTGTTGAATTCTGTACACTTACTTCTCCAGTCGTATGGAGTAGCCCGTGCTGCCCCCCTCCCCACATCTCTCCCCTCTCTCAGATGCTACTCTGTCTGCTACCTGCCATGAATAAAGGAGGTATTAGACATAAAAATATTGATTTGATTATCATTATGTTGACTGCAGATTGCACTACTAAATCTATGTTGGATATCTGTCTATATGTACATCTGTCTATTACCTATTATGTTTCAATTTTAAAGAATATGCACTGCTGTGTTCGTATACATTGTCAAGGCATGTATGAACTGTAAGTGATTTATCATAACATTAAACGAGATCAGCTCAAGGTTAACACTCCTTACACAATCCATACAAAGACACAAAGGAAAACATCATAGATCAGCTACAGCAAATTAAATGCTGGCCCTTTAAGATATATGATGGTGTACATGTACAAAGTATGTACTTACCCCAACAGCACTTATTCTCCTGGGTTGGGTACAGATCACATGACACAGCGACCCCTGACCTCTCTCAATCATGTCATCCAGTATGAACTGAGCGACCTGAAAACACAAAACAAAAACTGTATCAGAATTCTGCATTGCTCAAAACAAAAAATAGCAATATAGGGTTAATGACCTACCCTGAGGTCTATACGGTGTGATAAGGCATGGTCGTCCCTATAACCACCTAATAAACTTTGAGGTGGTTATAGGAACGACCATGCCTTATCACAACGTATAGACCGAAGGAAAGCGGGTCGTTAACGTTATTATCATATAGCCATTGTCCATATAGTAGTTAGTAATACTTTGTGTAGTATTTGATTTGTGTAGTATTTGTCTTAACATGAAATATAAAAACAAAACCCCGTCATTTAATGGTAATGTTCGAACACCGGGTCCGTACAAAGTTAACAGACCCGCTTTTGGGTCTGTATGAAGAATGCAGGCCCACAAATGGAGCCTTCTGATTGGTCGACGACATCTACCTATATGAAAATGACTATTAATGTCTTTGACAGAGGTAAGTAATCAGTCATGAAGAAGACATCATCTTATGATCACCTGAGTAGTTTTCCCGCATCCTGTCTCCCCACTGATGACGACCACCTGGTTCTTGTGAATCAGCTGTAGAAGTTCCTGTGGAAAACATGACAATATTATCTACATTTAGTATAATATATATATGGAGAGAATATGGACTGTTGAAAATAACATTTCCTGGAGCTCGACACAGACCTTAGTCAGACTCAAGATATAATCAGCTTAAGTGTAAACTTGGCATGACTCAATGGTGTGAGAATATCAGTCAGAGTAAAAATGTTTTACAAATTGGAAGAGTCTCAGAGCTCTATATTCAGTTTGGTTAATAAATAGAACCTACCTGTCTCATGTTGTAGGATGGCAGCTTTTCTCTGAATTCCTGTAGGGACGAAGGAAAAGAGAAATGAGTTTGACACTGACATACACCTGTACATGTTGTACGCTACAGAACCTTTAACATCCTTTGGAAAATTCAAAGCTAATCTCTCTCTCTCTCTCCAATTATAGACTAGGAAATGTGTAAGCACGTCTAACCCCCAGATGATGGGGAACAAAAGACGTAAAACTGGATAGAGAGAGAGAGAGAAATTGGAACATTCGGGCTCTCGCACCACGTCAAAGTGGGAGGGTCGGGAGCTGATGTTTGGGCATCCCAGCGAGAGATGCTATATGTATGTACAGGGTATATGTATCATACTGGCTAAGAACAGTAGCAGTATACAAAAAAGTTTGGCGGTGTTTCACTTCCTTCAACACTTAGAATTAGACCATCTGTCTGGACCTGCATAAAGTCTTCTGGCAACTGCAATCTTGTTAATAAGAAATGGATACACATTACAAACAAGCAAACAAACAACCCAGCCATCCCACCTGCATCCTCCTGTACTGTTTGTTGCTGCTCCTGGTCTGGTCCAGCTCCTCCTGCAGCCGTGAGTCCAGCTGTTCATCCCTGGTCTGAACCGGTAGGACAGCAGCTGGACCTGCACAAGACTCCTTAGGATCACCCCAAGACGTCTCAGGCCCAGCCCAAGACTCCTTCTCATCACCAGAAGGGTTCCTACCAGCTGGTGGAGCACTTGAGGAGTTCCGACTGCTGCTGTCAAATCTTTGTGAAGATGGTCCTGTATGTAAACAGTCACACAACAGTTGCTTTCACTGACCTTCCGCCATCTTGAATTTGGAGGTCAAAGACATTTGTTGTGTGGTAAAGACGTGAAACTAAGGTATGATGTTGTGTAATTCAATTTTCATATCTACAGTGTCTGTTATGTCCATGACAATTAGGGATGCAGGTAGCCTGTATTTACACAAGCTCTCAGCCGGAGGTTACTGACCCCCACCCAAGAGGTTAAAGGCGGTCACGGAAACCGGCTGGACACTAGGAGCGCGATTCGCCAGGCTAGGGATGCAGGTAATAAGATTATATAAATGAATACAAATTCAAAGTTACTCAAGCAACTGCTTAGACTTTGAAAGTGTTGTTTTCTGTCAAATTTTTGGGTCCTTTCATAATGGGAACCTGGGGGTAAAAATGACTTACTTTGTTTGTACAATGCTGCACCCATTCTATATATTAATATTGAATTGAAAGCTGGGGGTAATTCTGCACAAAGGTGCAACTGAGGAAACTGACAGTACCTGATCCGGAGCTGTCTACATCGTCCTGTTCAAACCAGTCCTGACCAGTTCCAGCCGGCTGAGGCCGTGGTGCTGAGTCGTCCCTCCACCTCTCTCCAGGTGTGTCGTCCCTCCACCTGTCCCCAGGTGTATCATCCTTACGCAGGTGAGTTAACAGCTGGGACAGGTGCTGCTCCTGGTTCTGGTCCATCTGAACCACTGAACGCTGCAACAGTCACAGGAAAAGTTGCTGACTCTTGACATTACATGACTTGTGTCATACACTCACTGACATATCATAAAACAAGAAAGACAAAAAGAGCTTAACAACTTGTTTCAAGTGTCTATACTTGACTGAAAGGGTTTCATACACTTTGAAATAAAATGAACAGAATAAAAGCTCAAGATTTATCTAATATTTCAATTTAGACTCTTGCATCAGCTTTGAAGTATCCAAAGAATGTTAAATAAAGGTTCTGTCACTTCTGTTGTCTACCAAATAGGAAGAATCACTGTAGCTTACTTCTCTCTTTTCCCTGTCCTTGCTTTTCCTGGCATAGAACAGTCCGATGTCCTTCCCACTCAGACCCGAGGGGTGTCCCCCCCTACCCCCCCTGCCGCCCCTACCCCGACCTCCCCTGCCCTGGCCTCCCCTACCCTGGCCCCCACGGCCTCCCCAGCCTCCTGAACCTGTAAAAAATGACAGGGATGTTAAAATCCTGCATCGTTCAATCTGAAGTGAAGGATAACAGTACCCAACATGCACAGGTAAGCCTGTGTCCTGACCACAAAGTAGCAGATTTCGATCCTTGTCTGGAAACATGTGTGACTGAAAAACATATAACTCCTCAGAATAACAAACTTATACTAGTAAATAGACTGAAGAAAATACTAGTACCTGATGAAAAGCTTCTCTCTTCACCACTGGACCAGTTTGACCTGGATGACCCCTGACCTCTCCAGCCCCGATGGCCGCCCCGACCTCGGCGACCATAGCCTCCCCTTTGACCCCCGTAACCGCTGTATCCTTCTGCCATGATGGTCCTGGAAAAGTCACAACACAAGACTCAGTCAATTTGCATACAGTATTATCATTAAATTTGGCCTTGTATATTCTAGCTACTATAGTAATGGCTGATAGTGTATGAGCATGTGCAGCTCACTACACATGCATGCATCTGGGTGGATTCTAATCAGCCACTTGATCCTGAAAGAAAATGTCATCAAAATATTTATTGTCTCCATACCTACCTTACACTATAGCTAGTTACAGAAAGTTTCTTCATCAAATACACTACATTGACTTCATCTATTCTAAATCTTCTACATCAATTAGGTACTGTGTAGATCACCTTCAATCAATTGTAGACAAACAGCCGTAGAACACGAAGCACTAGGCTGTAAGCTAGAGTACAGACCTGGGATACTGTAAACACTAACACTGGGGTACTAACACTAATTAACAGTGCCTCCCTTCCTATAGATGGTATCCAACCTCCATGATCCAGGTATTCATGATCAGGTAACTTATATAGATCTAGACTCGAGATACTTTATATGACAGTCAGTGTCTCTTTCTCTTAATCTACAAGCAGATAATTTCCCCAGTGACATGACAGTGGGCAAACAAACAAAAATCCAAAAAGCCATAGAAGCCAAATCATCTCCTAGCAGCTGATTTACGGGTGGTATTTCAATGTGCTTATTGGATTTCTTTCCCACTGTCATATCATGTCACCTGAGAAATTATCTGCTTGGAGATTAACGAAGAGAGACATCTGACTGGACACCACGTAATCTGCTTGTAGATCATTTTCCTGAAGATCAGGTATCCAGGCACCCAATCCCTATATATAGCTATTCCCATGTGTTGCACATTGTTACCAGAGATACCACGGAAGTACCTCCCTTCCTGAAGATAGTATCCAGGTGTTTGGATCCAGGTATAGAAATCTCTATTCCCTTGTGGGAATGGAGGACCTGAGTGCGGCCATGGCAGACAGGATGGAGTGGTCGGCGGTTGTGCATGGACTTGCCCCGTCCCCCCCGGGGGTCGACCGATGATGATGATGATGATGATTCCCTTGTGCTGCAGTACTATGGAGTGGGAGGGGGGCACCATAATTTGGAGGAACAAAACAAGGAAACTTGACCTGATCACTGCTTTGTGCAAAAAAAAAAATGCACCACAAGTATAAACTCACCCTCTGTGTTCTACCGACTTCGCTAAAACGTCTCGGAAAAGTCCCTTGGATGAGTTGTAGAGTCTTGAAGACACTGAAACTGTGAACATCACATGTCAAAGTCGTCCAGCCGGGTGTCCTTTTCCTTTCGTAACTACAATATTTCAGATCTTCTGCCTCCGTTTGTAAAGCTGTACCCTTGCACTTTGTGTCGGGTAGTCTTATCTACCAGAGAGATCTGTAAGTACTTTGTAGTACGAAGAAAAGCCGATGTTTTGACCTTTTTGCACGCGAGCCCGCGAAACTTTCGACAAAGAGTGTTTCGAACCGTCCCACAATGCACCAGTAAAAGCCGGAAGTAGCTCCTTCGGCGCGGGTCGTTTTTTTTTGCACAAAATCGGTGAAAAATCGTTCCAGAAAAATGGTGAGTTTTGCGCTAACTGTCATTCTGCGAGGCTCAAATGTATCTAATATTCCGAGGAATGCCGTGGAGTCGAAAGAAGGTTTAACGTTTTATTAGTTAGATTTTCTTAGCGGTTTCGTGTTGTTTTGGATTAGATGGGGGAGGGGGGCAGGGAGGCCCGCATGGTGTAACAACGTAACAACAACGTAAAACGTCCCGGCTCAAATTTGGCGAACCAGATACATGACTATTAGTATTACCATCTCTGGTCAACATGTAAACAACTTGTGTACACAAATTCCATGTTCATGTTGGAATATTAGCAACCTCTATGTCATATTTATGATTGAACGCAGTATAGACTAAATTATTCCAGATGGGGGAGTTCCAGAAGTTATTATGAATGTTTTCCTAGATAAATGTTACTGTAGATTAGCTTATCTTTATTGCTTACTAATAGATTTTTAATCCCATTTCTACAGCTACCTCTGTCACTGCTGAAAACTGCTCAGAACCACCCTATGGTAAGTCTGTTATGTCATTGCAATTTTGTTGTTGTTGTTGTTGTCCTTGTTTAACGTCTATTATATCGCTAGACGTGGTCTCTTGGTGTAGCCTGGGTGCCATCCTATTTCTACCGGGGCTCCTACACTCGCTACCCTAAGCGAGTGTAGGAGCCCCGGTAGAAATAGGATGGCACCCAGGCTATCTTGGTGCAGGGCAGTGCATAGAAATGTTGTAACATTTACACATGGATCAGTACTGTACCTGTCACAATTGTAATCTTCACCTCACTCACTCACTCACTATCCGGTTTAGCGTCTTCTTGTCCCCATCACCTGGAGGGGAAATACTTCAAATAGACTGTTTTCAAAGTTTGTTCCTTGAGTTTCTAGGCTTCCCCTGTTCTGTGGAATCTGACTAGATGTATTCACCACCAAGACGTTTTGTCGTCAGGAGTCAGGACAGTATAATCCTAACAAAATATTCAGAAATTGACTCCAACCCAAGTCAGATTATACAGACTTGAGAGGAAGCAGGGCTATTGTGAACCTCAAGGACTCACAGAACTTCAAGCATAAAATAAACGGACTAAACGCCCACCTCAGCACCACTCGTCAGCGCCCTGTATAATGAACATTACTCAGTTCTGCTGCTAATGCGGAGGCCTTGGCTCTAGCATAGATAATAAGAAAAAAAGTGCCCCCGTTCCTTGAAGTAAAAGCTTTTGTTGATCCCCAGCTGGTTGAGCTGAAGAATGGCGAGACGTACAACGGCCATCTGGAGGCCTGCGACAACTGGATGAACATCAAGCTCAGGGACGTCATCTGCACATCACGGGTAGGTTATCTTCAAGCAAATATATGTCTTTGCCTTGGTTTTCCAGATTTTCAAAGTTATTTTTCAGGGTTTTGCATGTCTTCCAAGTGTTTTTTCACCCAACATTTCTGAAAGATTAGCATGCTTGAAAATATCAAAAGATTTGGATCTGTAGTTGTGATCAGTGGAAGGTATCAATTGCAGTTAGAGATTGACATGTACTTATTGTAGACTTGAAGTTGAACTTGTTTCCAACACAGGAGGATTCAGAGTTATCCAAGAGCACCATTAAATACCTGTATAGTCCTCAAATACACACACATATGCACTCACAAACACACATAAACACTTCTTAATCAGCTCCCTTTGTCTCCCTCAGGATGGCGACCGTTTCTGGCGCATGCCGGAGTGCTACATCCGCGGCAGCACCATCAAGTACCTGCGTATTCCTGACGAGGTCATCGACATGGTGAAGGAGGACATCGTCAGCAAACAGCGCACCAAGCAGCAGGGCACCAGGGGCAGGGGGCGCGGGGGGCCCGTTCACAGAGGTTAGTATAGGCATATACGCATGTTCATGTACACACACACACACACGCGCACACACACACACACTCACACACACAGAAAACACATATACAGGCATGCACACACACTTACACTCAGGTCAGCAAACAGCACACCAAGCAGCAGGGAACCCGGGGCAGGGGACGTGGGGGGCCTGTACACAGAGGTTAGTATTCACAATCACATACACGCAAATACATATATTATACAGGCATGCACACACACGTACACACACTTACACTCAGCTATGCATTCTCAAACACAGCGTCAGCAAACAGCGCACCAAGCAGCAGGGAACCCGGGGCAGGGGACGCGGCGGGCCCGTACACAGAGGTTAGTATAGGCATATACGCATGCACACACATACACACACGCACACACACACATGCACACACACACACACACACACACACACACACACACACACAGAAAACACATATACAGGCATGCACACACACTTACACTCAGGTATGCATTCTCAAACACAGCGTCAGCAAACAGCGCACCAAGCAGCAGGGAACCCGGGGCAGGGGGCGTGGGGGGCCTGTACACAGAGGTTAGTATAGGCATATACGCATGTACACACACAAACACACGCACACACACACACAGAAAACACATATACAGGCATGCACACACACTTACACACAATTATTCACACTCAAACACAGCGTCAGCAAACAGCGCACCAAGCAGCAGGGAACCCGGGGCAGGGGGCGTGGGGGGCCTGTACACAGAGGTTAGTATAGGCATATACGCATGCACACACACACACACACGCACACACACACACAGAAAACACATATACAGGCATGCACACACACTTACACACAATTATTCACACTCAAACACAGCGTCAGCAAACAGCGCACCAAGCAGCAGGGAACCCGGGGCAGGGGACGCGGCGGGCCCGTACACAGAGGTTAGTATAGGCATATACGCATGCACACACACACACACACGCGCGCGCGCACATGCACACACACACACACACACACACATGCACACACACTTACACTCAGCTATGCATTCTCAAACACAGCGTCAGCAAACAGCGCACCAAGCAGCAGGGAACCCGGGGCAGGGGGCGCGGGGGGCCCGTACACAGAGGTAGGTATAATTATTACTGTCACATACACACACACACAGTGACAAGGATGTCGCTGTAGCTCAGCTGGCTCAGTCACAGTTGAGCTCCTGGTTCCATTAAGTTTGTAACTGGGAGACTCCAGTTCCATCCTGGGTCATACCTCGGTTGGGGCTGCACCCGTCTTTCAGAAGGGATGTAAAATGGGGGTTCTTTGCCTGAGGTGCTTTGAGCTAGATGAGGCAATACCTCCCTGTAAAAATATACCCTGCTAATGAAACTTGCTGCCCAATGTGGCAACAAGTGTCTGAAGTATCAAACACACATACACACACACAAATCATCAGTAATCAAAAGGGATATGGCCTCATAGGGCAAAATTTCAGTGTATTTGCAAATGTCTCTTTTAATTTGGGATACACCAAACGCATCCTATTTGACCAATGCTCACAATGTATTAATTAATTTTCTTAGAAATTACAGCCTTTTTTGGATTGTGTCACATTTTCCCTCTCCAGGAGGTTTTGGCAGCAGAGGTCGTGGTGGTCCAGACAAGAGAGGAGGAAGAGGAGGACCCAGATAGATGTTGTCATCTTCCTGTTCTTCTACTGCAGTCTTACATCGAGAGAGATGAGCAAACAAGAGACATTAGCATAAGACGTAACAACTGACTTAAGTCTAGTCTAATTAGTATGAGCTGAAGATTCTTTTTCTTATTGTGTAGAGGTGAAGACTTGAGACTACTTCAAGTACTCATCAAAACGGACAGAAGTACTGCATTTTCTTTTGGTTCAACATAGATTTGTATTGTATTGAGAAATACCAAGAATTATTTTCTTTTCTTTGTAGTACAAAGTTTGTGACGTGATTATCTGAGTAAACTGAGGTGGGAGATATTTGTTTTGCATCCCTCCCTGACTACTCTGTAACTATTTACAATGTACGTCTCTCAAAGCTCATGACTGTGTTTCTGTGGTATCTGATACCAGATCTATAATAAAGAACTTCAGCAGTTTGGACAGAGGTGTCTGCCAGTGTTGCTTATTTTGTTGTTTTTGAATGTGGAGAAAAATTTGCTTAGAAAAATGGTGGGTGGGGAAAAAAACAAAGGGTCATGTTTCTTACTTTTTCCATTATGCAGTCACACACACTTCCAAACACCACCTTTCTTTCTTTCTTTCTTTCCTGCTCCACCCCTAAATGTATTTGGAAAAGAGCTTAACCTTCTCCCTGCTGCCTAACCCTGTAACCAATACAAATGTGGTGCCAAAAGGCTACTTCAGCAGGGAGGAGGTGTAGTAATCATGATCTTACACTATTCCTATCTACATTTTCCATACACAAGACAAACACCATACACTGTGCTTGGGGGTTTATTTTACATGAAGATACATTTTACGTTGAATCAGAGGCGATTTTTCATAGCTTCGTTAACATGATCCAACATATCTCTGAAATTACACACATTTCTGTAGGCAACTACAGTTTAATTGAAAAGTGGTGCTCTGGAAGATTTTTAGGAATACCATAGAGACTATATGATATCAATGTAATTCTAGCATTAAAACAATATGTACCTTGGTATTGGTAAATACAACTTATGATACTGAATGTAGATCAGTCTCAAATCAACTTTTCCTCCCATTCCCATAAATTTTCACATATTATTGTCTAAGAAACAAGCGCCACTGAAAGAGCAACTTCCACCAGAGCTAGCTGCTATGGTTAACTCCTTGCACTGGTAAATTTAATACATGGGGAATTTGTACCTATACCATTAAAATTGGAGAGAATATTCTCATCCTATAACAACTATAAGTCTTTTTACACAGGTCGAGCTAAAATGGTGCAACAATTCTGTGGAATGCTTTCCAAATGCTTCAAGCATCGGTACAGGTAGACTAGTGCAACACATAATTCTAACGGTACATCATATATAGTATAACATACAATCAAGCTGGCCTTCTAACATTGTACATGTATATGTGTACAAACAAATGCCCTGCCTGCAATATGCACAACAATGTCAGACCGAATTAACAGACTTCACATTACAGTTATTACGAAGAATTCCACATAGACTGGACAAGAAACAACTTGTCATGCCCTATCTTCTAAAGTCACATTGTCAATATACATTCATGACTTTTGTCCAAGAAAGTTTAAAGTTACTGTCCTAAAGGCACCTGCAGAAGAGATATGTTTTTTTTGTAAGCTCTAAGTGTTCAGATACTTTTACCTAGAACACTACAAGAATGTTAAAGTTAAAATTTTTCACAACATTAAACATGTCTGAAGCATGTTCATGTAAGTGGATCAACGGTAGGTTGAGAATGTATTATGGATACAATTATGCATGTCTTTTTAGCCTGGTATCCATTCTATTCTAGCTCTGTTTGCTCCCCTGAATGCTTACCTGCAAAATAGCCTGTCACCCGTTAAGTTAAACAGAGAAATGATGGGAATTCAACTAGTTGTCTGAAATATAAGTGAGAGTCCTCCTGAATAGCTCCAGGACACATGGTCCTTGTAACAGGGTTCTGACAGGCATTCAGGAGTTCAATCCATGTTATACTGTTTCTCAGAAATATTCAATCCAAAATAATGCAGGACATACTGTACATGTAACAATGATGCATTTCAATCTGGACAGGCCATATTATTCTGCGTGGAAGTGGTCATAAATTCGAGCAATTCAGAGTTAGAATAAAATGGATTCCAAGTTACTAGTATGTCTTAATATGAAGAAACATCAGGTATTCAAATGAGTCCCATCCAATCCCAAGTCAGGGTGACTTCAAGCCTGGTCATAGATTATGGAAAAACGTGAGACTTTCATGTTTAAAACAGATGTTATGAAATCTCTTCCGATCCCACGTCAGCGTGGCTTCAGGTCTGGTCGGGCGCGTCTGCTCGGTCGTCTGCTCTCATCAGCCGGGAGGGGTTGTTCGACGCAAGCTGGGAAAAGTCCTTGAAGACGTCCGAGAAAGTCTCATCACCTGAAGAAATTAAAAACAAGAAAAATAATTAAGGATTGAAACTGCAGAATTTCCTCAAAGATCGAACCACTTCACTAAATGATATTTTTACAATTTGCACTACCCATCACTTTAATTCTTATGAGTGATTCAGTAAGAGTAAGCCCTTCAAATATCTGAGAAAGTCTTGTTAACTAAGAAATACACAACAAGTAAAATTAAGTTTTTGATCAAGATTGAGTGGTCCTGGGTCCTGATCAATACAAAAGGAAAATTGACATTAAAAATGGCACTTCCTACTGGACTACTCACCAGGATTGCCGTAACCCTCCGATTCTCTCATTTCTTCATTCATTCTGGCAAGTCTTAGTCTGGAGGGAGAGGAAAAGTTTTAGTAGAGAAACAAGTAAATTTTTCATTGCTACTAACTTTCAAAAAATAACATGAATGTCAAGATAAAAATAAGTGCACGATATGTACAGTGCTATACTTACAGAGTCACAATGTCAGCATTAGTGGTACTGAGTGCAATGGCCAGGGGGTCCTGAAATTAGGAGAACACTGTAATGTGGTTAGACTGATATCCCGAAACCTATTACCAAGCACGGACAGGACATATTTTACATTTTATACAATATGTATGATCCTTTATGTAACATTTTCATGTTAAAAACCCTTAAACCTTATTATGACATGATAGCTAAAATGCCTCTAACACCTAAAGCCTGTGAGTATGACATAATATACATGTAGCTTTCAAAGTCTTTGGTAACACCAAGCTTGTCAAATTAGTGCATTTGCCCAAAATTCTGCAACACTTCTGATTATAGCAAAAGATAACAAGATAATAGGTCACCTGTCCATCCTCATCTACAGCATGTTGGTTCGCTGCCCTCTTCAGGAACAAACACACCTGCCTGGAACCAGAGGAAGGTCAAGCAAATTGATTTCAAGGTCACAGTTATACTATATCATATTACACACTTAATACATACAGCATTACAGTGTTACAGAAACAGCTTGTGGTGGTTTACTGGTTGAGCTGTTTGTGACACCAAGAACATGTATTTCAAATGTATTTAACCACATTGTATATTTGTGCTCAGGAACTGTTTCTAGCTTGAACTTAAAAGAAGGCAAAACCTCCTTTTTTTACAAAAATAAATAAATTACAGTAAGAACAATAAATTCTTACCCAGTGTTCCCGAGAATGGTTGCATGGTGCAGCGGCGCTCTCCCCTTCCCATCCTTCACATCGATCTTAGCACCGTTCAGGAGGAGGAACTCACACGCTCCGATAGAACCCTGAACAGTTAACAGTTACAAAATTTTTAATGTCTACAAGTACATTGTGGGTAGGCCTTATAGAAAGGAAATGGATTTTCGGAAAGAACCAAATCTGGAGCCATAAATTTTGTAAGGAAATCTTCTCCAGCATTGAGAGATAGAAGAAACAGGGGAAACATTGTTGCTTCTTTACATCTCTTAGTTAGAGTGCTATCAACTAAGTCTTAGTTTCACATGTTTGTCCACCCTGCCTAGGTACTTACCGACTCCACAGCCTGATGCAACGGTGTCTTGTTGCTGTCCTCCTTGTTCACCCAGTTCACATCAGCACCGTGAGCCAGGGCTGCCGATAGCACAGGAAGGTTTCCTGGGGAAACAATGTACATCCAGATGACCTATAGCTCCTTAGACAACTATAAACATGATATGATTTAACAACTTATAAGGCTCTAGGAATTAACAATGCCAGGAATAAGAAAAATGTATAAAGAGCTTACATGTAGGTTTGACACAACATTAGATAAAACAGAATCACACCCTCTAAAACTGGATATTTTGGCTGTGCCACAATTTGATAACATGTTCAGCACCAAGGACAGAACTAGCAGATATACAGTCAAACAAATGTCATGTACAAGTGGCTATCTCTGCATAAGGACCACTAGCCAATGTGACCACTTTTGGGCACTTGCACGCTTATAACTGGTGTCCAACAGGAAAAAGGAAGGGGGGGAGGGATGACTTGGAGAAAGACAATCGATCGGGACCTGGCAGAGATGGGTAGCGGATGGGAGGGAGCAGCAACTGATAAAAAGATGTGGAGGACAATGACAGCCTGCCTCACCGGTACACACTCAGTGATGATGATGAGTAATTATTGATGATGAAAACAAACCTGCGGAAGCTGCCTTGTACAGCAGCATGTTGGGGTCCAGCTGGCTGAGCTCCATCACTTCTGTCATGTCTGCTGACCTTCTGGTCGTGACGTCACAGTCTTCTGACACTTCTCTGTCTCCTACTGAACCTACGGGACAAACAGCTGAGCAGGGTTAGCTCAAGACAAATACACACACAGACAAGGGTTGAAATTGGTAAGGAACTTTTGTAAGATCTAATAACTGTTATTGATATCAGAATGTCAGCTAGCTGTGACTCTAGTGTGAGTTGAAGGTCATTGTCAGGGGGGAGGGGGGCATATGCTAGGATGGGTGGAAGGCTCAAGTACAGGAATCTTGAGAATATACCACATCTTTTGTTCATCTGCATGCTAAAATAGGTGCAGCACATCTTAGCAAGCTGCTATCTTCAACAATATTTCATATACACTGCAAAATTCAATGTTTTACATTGTATTATACTTTTTTTAAATTCATGAAGCCAATACCATACTTTTGCAGTCATCACAAAACCTTTCAAAAGTCATTACAACAGCCAAGTTCATGTTCATGACAAGCATCAGCTATTCGACAGTGCAAAGACTCATTTCCTGATTTCTTATCAAATAACAATATATGATAATTCCCTACTTCTTTTATTTTATATATGTTATATTTCAGTGGAAGGGTAGGCTAGGAGCACAGGCTTTGGGGAGGGGGGCTGTGTTGTTGTGATGACCAAAGGTCAAGGTCAAGTCAATGTAAAACCAGGGACCTGCTACTTAAAGCCACCATATTCAGCACAAAATAATCATGAAGTTATTGTTATTTTGTTTTATTTACATTGTTAAAATTGTTATAATCAAATCAAATTAAAATTCATTTACTAGATAACGTTATCAGTTATGTCAAAGATATGCACAACAGTTTTATATGTTGATTTTTCTATTGTATCTTTAATATTTCCACACATATATTGGCACAATTTTATGATTTTAAGAATGACATCCATTGAACACTAAAATCAGATGTCATTCAGAAAATCATGTGTGGTTTAAAATCTTAAAAAGATAAAACGTTGTCAGGTGTAAAAAAAAACAAAGTATTAGTGTGTAGCATGGCAGGGTTGCTGGCCAGCCACCAGGCAGGGGTTCTGTTAATGAGTCAGTCCAACCTTCAGCACCACAAGCAGGGAGAGTAACATACGGGCCAACCGTGATCATTTTACCTCTCAGAAAGGGGAATTCTTCCAGGATGTCAGGAACGATCAGAATGTGGGGCACGCTAAGGGGAGGTCTATCCTCCTCCGTGTCTAGAAGGGGTGAATATCAGTAGGAAAAGGTTCATTCTGACAGTGAAGTAATACAATTCAGTGGTTTACTATCGTCTCTGTGTCTATAGGAGAGTATAAAGTCATGTTTATTAGCAGGAAAAGTTCAATTTTTGAGGTTATTTTCATCCACAATTATTTCATGGTGTGTGCATTCTTTTACTACATGTAGCTTACAGAAAAAAATATGCATATTAGACAAAAGAAAGCATTTTTGTTTTTTTCTTGTGGATCTTAGAAATAATTTTCAAAAGAAAAGGGAGGGATGAGAAATTAAGTTGCTGGTTATACCAATAAAGAGAAGAGTCAAGACGTTGAATTAAAGCTTGGCCACAGATTGTAAAATTAGGAAACAACACCTAAGGAAGGCATAGACCATAAATTAGCTTGACCACAGCTGAAAATTCTAAGAAAGAACGAAACATCTTGGACCATGTTAATGGTTCCTGTTTGCATACCTGAGTCTTCATCTGAATCATCTTCACCGAACACCAAGATGTCTTCTGCCTCCTCAACACCGCTGTCAGATCTGGCACCTGGGCAGGAAGAACCGGTGTCAGGTGTTTTATGTTGGACAAAGAACAATAAGCAATTTCATACATTCGAGTACGCATGTGCGGTGTCACAAATGAAGCCCCCTGAGACATAAACAAAGCCCGTCTGGGCAATGTTATGCAAATCAAGACAATGGTGGAGATGACAACTGTTTACAAGCCAGGGGCCTTCACATTTAACACCTTGTATGCATGTTTTTGCTGCATATGTTTTTTAGTGCATCTATTATTGCTCTCATTTTCTAGTATGTTTTAATCTGGACAGGGGGCAAGAGATCTAGAAAGGCACTGCCTGTTCCCCAAGTCCTGTCCTGATGTGACCCTGATGTGACAAAGTTGAAATGAATAAACAAATAAAACTGCCCCCACCTGAGTGGAGTGACCCGCTGGACGTTGATCTGCTCACAGCCTCCCCCTCCTCCTCCCCTGAATGGACCGACTTGAACCTCTCCGGAAACTTCTTCACGCTCCATCTCCGGATCACCCGTTTCCGTCCCCGCGCTGGCGACGCGCCGTCTGGGATGACTCGCCCCGGCAACGGCTTCAGGAAGTCTCTCTTCACGTACTTCGACTTGATCCACGATTCTCTAATGGTTCTGTAAAAAGAGGTAAAAGGAAACATTAAAGTTAAGCTTAAGGGAGGTGTATTTATTTGATTATCATAATGATTGTTATTTGATCATCCCAAAGTTGGTCCCATAACTACAAAACCTACATTACAAAAGGAGTTGGAGAGTACTTCTGTATGATTAGATGTAATGCTGTATATTCTGAAGATATTTTGCATCTCAGATCAGCTGTAAAAATAGCAGCAGTTAGAACATAAAGCTGAAGAGAAACTTGATATATTGGCTTATGTTTGTGAAGGTAAGGCTTCAAGGAATGAATGATATCTTTTACCACTGAGAAAAGTTTCCTGAGAAATAACAGATGTTTCAGCGTCCTTAGTGATCTAAATTGATAATTCAAAGTAAAATTAAGCTAGGGGCTGTATGTCTAACTTAAGACCTTTATGTACCTGGGACAGTCTGGATATGCCCTCCTGTCTGCACACTCACTGGAGTTGGCCTCGTAAGTTTTGTTCACGGCTTCATTCCCCAGTAAAGACATGACCTGCAATGGGTACACAGTCATCATCGATCAAATAAAAAGAAATGATGATGATGATGATGATTGGTTAATTGAGAATATGATGCAGTAATCAATCAAAAAAAATAACCTAATACCGTGTATCAAACTCAGTGGTATTTCCAACATGTTCCTACACACAAGTGATAAACACATTCAGTAAAAATGTGTTTAATCAATAAACACATGTTTACCCCCAGGATTTCAGGTTCCCAAGCATCCAAAGTCAACGACCTCACTTTAGACAGGTGGACTCCCAACGATCTGAAAAAACAAATGGAAAAGCTATGTATACTATGTAAAATATTAGCAATGTTACTTTCCTAACTTACTTTATTCCTTTCTGGACAGTACCTAGAGCAACCTTCACAACAGTGTTGTACAGTTACTTTATCATCAGTGTCACATACCATTGGAAAACTTACACATACATGTACAGTATAAGGCAATACTTATCATAAAGGAAAGGAACAAAAGAGCCACGGTTGACCCAACTCAAGTTTCCAAACATTTTGTGAAAATTTATAATCTAGCAGTAACTCACCTGTGAATGCCGGAACACTCTATACACAGTACAATCCCCAGGTTGATGCTGGCCCACCTGGGCTCTGCAACAAACAGCACATTCAGCCAATTATTCTGCCAGTCTTAAAAACCGCACAATCTAATCATCCCCATATAAACTTCCTTCAGTCTGGAGTTACTTTACAGGCTGAATGGCTCACAAGGAATTAGTGGGGACAGGTCAAAGTTACTGCATGTGTGGGTGTGATCCATAAAATAAAGATTGCGTGACCTTACTGCAAACACCAGCCTACAACAAAACTATGTTCTACTAACAATGGACTTATTATGGCTGGAAAAGGAACAAGCATGCTGTGATAGTTGTGTATTGAAACAAGTTGAATGTGCTGTTTTAGTTTAAAATCTCACCTTTTTGTCTGCAGTCACAACACACATTGTTCCCTGGAATCTGTAGCACCTGTCTCAACATCCTGTCAGGGAAAATAACAGGAATACCGTAAATGCATTTAAGTTTGCATGGTTTTAATCATGCGGTAGGGAGAAAATTGAGTGTTGGCGGTGGTTTTAAGTTCGCATTTCAGACAATAGTAGACAAGGGAGTAAGCTGGAAAAAAATTTTGCCATGGTTTTAAGTTTGCGAGGAAGAGCTTACGCGAAAACTGCGAACATAAAACCACGAGAACATTTCTGCATTAACAGCATCAGACAGGTATGCAACATTTCATCTCCTAGTCCGACTGGTATCATGCAAACTGATTATAAACTGACAGTGATCTCACGATTTAAGCCCTGAACCTTGAGATACGATTTAAGCCCTGAACCTTGAACCTGAACCTTAAAGCAAGGATTACTTCTACCAAACTACTTTTCATACTGCTATCAGTAGTTCCTTAGATATTAAGACATTCAATAATCGGAAGAACACATTGGCAGAGAAAGTCTTCTGCAACTGACATGCATGGGGTGTTCCCACTCATATAATTCGGTGTGCAGCTTTTTGCTTAAATCTGCACGATTATGAACAGCGTACAGCTACAAGTATTTTGAGGCAGACGTAAGGAGGTACATGTACATGTTGACTCACGTGTTCTTTGGCTTATTTTCGGACTTGAACGGCGGTAAGGAGTTCAGCATGGAAGGAACGGTAGAAGGAACACTTGGGCTTCTGGAGTTGTCTTGAAGACTTTCCTGTGAAGACGGAAGAGAGGGAAATTCAGTCAGAAACTGACCGGAAAATAAGTATTTCACAAGGACTTCTGAATGAAAGAGGCAAGAGATGAGGACAACAATCATTACCTGAAAGTTTTCTTCTCTGTGGCCTTCTCTAAATGCAGTTGCAATGCTGGCCTGTGAAGATAAAGGCAAACAAATTTTCAAAATAATAATTAATTAACTTACTATACCATATATAACTATACCATAATAACGGTGAAAAGTAACACAAACTTAAGGAAAATGATGGTTTGATAGGGGCGCCATCACGTGTGGATGTGAACAAAGGAAAAACTGTTACAGCAAAGCAGACTAGTATGAGTAATATTGTAAATGGTTCTGTTCTATACCATACAAAACGTAGTCACAAAATACCAAATTCGCTTAATTTACAAAAATGTGGGAAATTACTCACCTGTAGTGCCTGTATCCATACTTGTCTCTGGTTATCTGACTCTGCCTGTAATGTGTAGCTCCTGAGGAAAAGAAATAACAAGTTCAATTCTACAAAATCTTAACTACAAAGATCCCATACATCGTAGGGTTTTTAAAAGTGACTTTGTCAACAAATGGGACTGATAAAACCTTGCATAAACAGGATCCTTAATGCTTTAGTGAATGGGCAAAAGTATCTAAGGGACCATCAAAAAGTGTTCACAATGGCCAAGTAGTCATTATGTAGAGGTGGTCACTTGTTCAGGTTTGACTTCAAAATACCAAAATATGCATGCCTTAATAATGCTAGTAACCACACTAAAAACCCAGTACTTACTTGGTAGGAGAAACGATCTCGAAGCAGAAGTTCCTCTCTGTCTCCTCTGCTGGTTTGACTGTGCATATTCTCAGGTCCGGCACAACCACTGTGGTCTCATCGGGGCAGGACGCCTGGGGAACAACGTGGGACTCAGTTAGAGTCTTTTAATTTTCCTCTGTTCACTGTTATGTAAACTTTACATTCATCTTATTCCAAATGGACAGAGAACTTAGGACAAGTCTGATAACTGTCTTTCACCTCCCCAAGATATGTGTAAGCAACAGAAGATTATAATCTTAAAAATCAGTAAACTGACCTTGACTCTTTTCTGATAGACCAGCTGGTTACTCTGGATTGTGAACCACCTCCTGCAAAACAAAGAGATTTTCTAATCATTCAGGATGGACAATAAGATTGAAATGGAAAAGTGTGTAAGATTGCTGTTAGCATTTTTCAGACATTTTTTGGTACAATATACTTTCACCATGTCTCAAACACCAGATGACAAACATCTTAAAGTTTTCCAGACAAAAGTCTTTGAATCTTTACCCACCTGACTCATATCTTCAAGGCATTTGTTGTTCTCTACAACAGGTACCATGTCTGAGACCTTACCTGACCCATGTCTTAAAGGCATTTGTTGTTCTCTTGAACAGGTATCCCTCCATCACCACCTCAGACGAGTCACTGACAGAGCTGGATCTCATTGGGGGCGACTTCAGGGAGTTTTCCTAAAAAATAACAAATACCAACATTCTTTAAAAAAATTAATCATTTGAAACACAAAACTAGCTATGAGTAAACACAATGTGTCATGCTGGTAATTGAAAGCAGCAGGCACATAAGCTTTTCTGACACATACTTAGCAAAATGTACCCCGAAGAAGCCTTTTCCTCTCACCAAAAGAACCTTTTGTCCTCAAACACAATAAACAAACCAATTCCCTGGTAGATGTACAGGTAGACAAAAGTTATCCACAACCTAATACCGCACAACATTGTGTCCACTGTACTTGCTTCTAATACATTTATTCCAACCGCAAACTTACATTTGTAGGGAAAGGCTTGCGCCTCCCTGAATTATGTACAGTTTGTTACAATTGGTAAACAATAATATCAAACAATCACACAACAAATTATTTACATTGTTCGAGACCAAACTGGACAGTTGTACTGAATACAACAATATAAGCTGTCTATACTAATAGAAATACATGTATGTGCATCACAAAAAACAGTACCTACCCTTGCCTGAACTAACAGATGTCTTTCTTCCATCTCTTTCTTCTCGGCTGCTGCCTGTTGTGTCATCTTCTCCAGCTGTCACACACACAAAGGACAGTCAAGTTTGGTCAATATCTCATGTTTGGTCAGAGAGTGACAAGAGAGAAGGCATCAGCCCGTAAAAGCACTAAGAATTAGGCCAACCACACCAGGTCACCAGAGGTGCCTCAGTATTCATACACATTTTACGAGTTAAACACATACAAATTTTATGGAATTCATACAAGTTTTACGGAATACATATGATCCTTACCTGTACTACAGTTGTATAAGCCACTCGTATGAATTCTGTAAATTTTGTATGTTCCTTAGTAGTGGGTCATATGAATTCTGTAGGATTCGTAATCTATGTATTCCGTAAATGTAGTGCAAGTGAAAATTTTGTAGAGAGGGCATTTTTTCTGCTTGAGCTGTTCAAATACTGTTCAAAAAGGCTACACTAGTACATGTACATGAAATAGTAGTAGTAGTAGTAGTAGTACATTGTAGTAATACATGTAGTTTGCCAAACTGCTGCTTCGCAAAATAAAATCATTTAAGTCAATTATGATGAATTTTCTGAACCTAAGTAACTATGCATAATGACTGCCTAACAGCTGTTACAAAAATGGCGGAATGACTGACCTGGGCTGCCACAGTCTTCATGTAGGGTTCAAGGTCATTCGTGAGGTCGTATCCTTGGTGATAGAATGTGTTGACGGCGTACATAAAGGACAGCATCTGCGGAGCAAGAACAATACATGTCAGGTTCAAGTCCATGTAACCTAATATCTACAATATTCTTTAGCATACCTGTACAAATAATTTTTCCCATTGACACAAGCATTAAGGATCTTGTCTATGGTGACCACCTGTCCGCATAGACTAGATTTTTTCAGGCCCTTGACTTGAGTAGTCGTCTTATGCAGTTTTGACTGTACTCTATTTCGACAACTCAATTAAGGTGGCAAATATCACCTTTCTTCCATGCCACAAAAGAGACAAAAGAAAGCATTGAGAAAGAGAAGTTCCTTACCGTGTCCATGACTTTGAAACGTTTCTTGGACTGTACAACATTAATCTGAAGAAGAAAAAGTCTATGCATGAGACATAGTCATAGTGTATAACAAACAAACAATGCTAGCATCAGAGAAGTATTAATAAGTTACTGGAAATTGCTCTGGCAAGGTTAGAGAAATTTAAAAGAAACAGTTAAGTGTAAAAGAAGTCACAGAGTCACATACTTTAATCCTAAGTAATTCTAAATTCCTGAATTTCTTTTCCCACCCAAGATATATGCTTTCTCCAAAGAAAGACATCGCAGCCGATACTGCAAATCTTGAAACTTTCGTAGTGGTTTTGTTTTCATGGTTTTTGTGGTGACCTTTCCATGGCATATTCATGACACTGCAAGTATTTCCTGCCCTTGTAATACTTGTATGATTACTGTAGTACAGAATTGTTTTGGCCACAAATTACTAACACCACGAAAACCTTCTTCTCCCTGCTACCCCAAAATAAAAACAGGGCAATGCATTTTACAGTAATAGACGAATGAAATCCGATACCTGGAAGACGTAATCGAGCGTGACGTGGCCGAAACACGACCTCATGGCGGTGAGGATGTTGTTGGTCTCCTCCAGTTCCTGTGGTTTGTTCTTGTTGGCCTGCGCCTGGCGCGACAACGCAGCGTCCATGTCATCGCTGATCTTCTCAAAATGCTTCTTAGTGTCCTTCACTTTCTTCAAGTCGCTGGAGAAGAATGCAAAATGATGGATAAGGATGTAAAAATGTACCAAGCAAGAAGTCTTAGTAATTAAAATAAACAGCCCAGAAAACAACTTTCAGTACCAAAGGTACTCATGGCTGTTTGCAAGCTGGTCCAATAGAGATGCAGTTCCTTCCGTTTACTATATTCCTTAATGATCTTTCACTACACAGTTATATTGTTTCTGCTTGTGTTGATATGTATACATGTAGTCGGAGCCTGTCTCACAAAACTTTGCTACACCCAATAGTTCTTTACGAGAAGAAAAGAATACTTACTTCTTTACAAAGTGGTCGAGGTTCTTGCTGATGGCTCTCTTGGCTTGGTCAAACAGGATCTGCAATAAGAGGAACCACAGTCAGAGTTGGAACTGTCAGATTACATTGTTTCCTCTTTGAACCATTATCATGACTTAATTTGACTCACGAGGGAAAAAAACTTCTGCTTTCTGAATCAGGAAAATTCATGATGTCAACATTTTGCTGTTCTTTGACAAAATACTGTCTTACTTAATACTTCAGCCTAAAGGTACATTATACAACATTTGTATAGTCCTAAGACATAAAAGACTCCTTAAAACTAGGATATACTCACTGTGTGGTAATTCAGCATTTCTGTCAGCCCATCAGCAAATCTACATAAGGCATCCTGTAAAATTGTGCAAATGCATGGATGAGATATAACAGGACACTAAGATTGCCTTTTATGGCCCAATCCTCAATCAGCATTTCAAGCTTGAAAATTTGCCTATATTGTATAATTAGGTATTACCATTACTAAGTAGTGCTAACAGAAAGTTCAAACATTCTACTCACGTTGACTTGTTGGTCCCCTTTAAAGTAGACAGCAAGCTCCTTAACCCCTCTAATAAAAGCCCTGTGAGAGGAGAATAGATAACAGTCAATAAAGAAAGATACTAGTAGTGGATGCTATCTGAAATGTCTGACTGTTTACAAAATCTATACAGTTGCTTGAGCAACTTTTGTATCATGTACTAGGGTCAATCAATGGTTAGAACTTAGCATGGATCTCTGGAGTATAGAGGTCGCTAACCCCAATTAAGAGACCAAACACTACATGTAGTATACCAAACAGTCTGCAATACATCACTGTGTGGCGTTGAAGCCAAATGCAAACAAGACTGGAGTAGGCTAGGGGTGCTTTACCTTACATTAAGGTACATTACACCACTGCACACAACATGCACTTACCCATTTGCTGCATTATACGCCTTCCCTGCTTCCATCATCCCATTGCACAATTTTACAACCTGGAACAAGAAACACACAAATTAGTTAATTTCCAGGATAGTCAAGTCACATTTTGACAAACTGCTAAGTAGGTATATGGAATGGCTGACATTGATGATTGATATATGGGATGTTCTTTGCACTTTGTGCATAACGTTAGTTAGGAAAACCAAAACAATGAAATACAACTTCAACTTGCTGTGAAAAGTATGAAATAACCTGTTCTTTAATAAAATAACATAGATATTTTTCTGCACTCACCTTCTCCAGTTTACTCTCCAAGTCGTGGATGTCGTTCTCAACCTGCTCCAGAGACACACTGAAATACAAAGTAGTAGCACTGGTTAACAACTTTGTAACAAATTACATTATATTATAACATAGAGTAGAGTATAATTTTGGCCAGGCAACTTGTTAACACGTCAACAGGACTGCATTCACACAAAAGGGGGTGAGCAGGAGGGGACAATCATCCATCATGACGACGATGGGAGAACCATTTTTGGTCAGGTAGAAAATGTGGATTTTCTAGTTTGTTGAAAATGTTATTTAGATGCATGAACCTCACACGGTCTCTTAATTTGATAGATAGCAGCTCCTTATGTGAACTACATGATGTATAAAATCCTATGCTACATGTAAACAAGGTGTAACACAAGTCACAACAGTTTTGTACTCAAACATGGGATGGGACTGACAGCTTTAAAAATTATGCAACACCCCCTTAACCCACCCTTGTGATTCAAAACCAGAATTGCTGACCACCAGGCCACTCCACGCTATTAAAATGTTTTATATAGCCTCATACTCATACAAGACATATTTGTGAAATGACAAAAACAACAGCCTGTGAGTGTGGGCTGCATTTGCATGTAACCAAGTTAACGTTAGCCTGAATTCAATCAAGCCTCCTGTGACTGTTCACCGCCCTGTAACCGCCTCGCAACCCAAGAGAGGAGGGGACAGAAATCCCCGGACAGCTGGAGTTTGCGTTATACAGACTAAGTTAACGTTACACATATTTTTCTTTGAGTTGAAGCTATACATTTGAAGTTCAAGTCCAACAGCACATCTGTCGACAGTCCAATAAAACAGCTGCCCCGCGGGGCCGCTACCCTCCCCAGATGGCCCGTAGATAGGCTGAGATCTTAGGGATAACGTGGAAGGATGCGGGGCCAAAGGGCAACACCGACCTCTTAACCGCCAAGGCAAAAATAGATATGGCCAAACATGGTATTGTCTTCCCTGAACTAGCGCAAACAAAACTAATGAACAAAGGCAAGAAACGTCGAGAAAATATCGTGATCGTAGGCAGATAGTTCTGATTGCTAACGTTACAGTAAATACATAACAACCCCTCCCAACAAAATGTGTTTGCCAAAATTATATGTTGCCCCCCTCCCCACTTTCAATCGATGCTGTGTTGTTGCGAACACGATTTCGCGAAAACCCGTTATTGGCCAGGATAACAAAGTCTTGTAACCTACCGGAACTTGGGAGAATCCTTGAGGCATTCCTCGAAGTCGATGGTGACTCCCATCTTGGTGCTTAAGGCGCGGAAGTTGAAGATAACCGGAGACTTATGATGCGGATATTACCTCATTTTTCTGCACTGATGTCAAACTTGGCCTGTCAAATAATCACTAGCGCGTGATTCGCGTACCGATTCGAATGGGCGGCATCAGTAACATAGCCACATATTCCGCGTCAGTACATTCAAATTGCTTTTCTCGTTTAGACACGTAGAACTCTGAATTTGTGGATGTTCTTGTGCTGATACTATTTCTAATAAAATTGTATGCTTTTGTAGCTGAAATTTTGATTGTTGAAATTCTAGATCAAGATGTTATGAATGGATTTTTGTGATTTCGACATTTGGAATTTTTAGAAATTGAAGCTGGAGTTTCCTTTCAAATTGCAACTGTTTGCGAACTTGAAATTTCCTCGGCTTTTACATTTGTGTGTTTTTTGTATGTATTGTTTGCAATCCGTAGCAGAGGGAACACGTAATTAAGCTGCCACCTAACGTATCTTATCAAAACTGCAGCATGCAAGCTTTCAAATGGGGCTAATCAATTACAAGTACGTAGAGGAAACTGAATTTCCCCTTTCCACGGTCAACAAAGTGCATATCTTACATTTAGAAATTGCTCCATCTCAAGATTTGGGATCTTACATTTAGATATGGCACCATTTGTGTATCCATGAAACCAAGGACATGATGAAACTGAACAGACATGACCTTTTTCTTGTCTTGACCTCATCTGACCTTTTAGCCCTGAAAACAATGAATAGTTAAAGTAGAGTACAAGGGACAATAGTTCCAATTTTTTCAGAGTTTTATGGATGATGATGCAAAGCCAAGGGTTTCCGAGATCAAAACTCCTCTGATTGGTTTCAAAACTCGTGATGCCACGGCAACTTTTAGCCAATTAGAGCCCTTTCATCAGCCCTCCTCCCCTATAAGCACGTCTAAATTGCCTATTGTTTTGAATTGTTCACCCAATTAAGGTACTAGTAATTTTCTACTAATTGACTCATGACCAGGACTGTAGCCTGGTGGACGCGGGCACACAAAAGTTTCCCAAATCAAAACTCGTCCCAAGAGTTTTGATTGGCCGAGAGGCGATGACGTAATTCAACTTTTGACCAATGAGCGCGGGTGTCCCGGCCGCCCACCCATGTATGGGCGTGTGTTTTGCTAATCGCCTTGGAGGCAGATTTCAAACAAAACCTGCGACCTTATAAACCGTCAACGCCCGGCACGCCTTATTCATTAGAACACCACGCTTTCTGCTAGATTTTACGCCGGCATGACGATTTTATCAGGTCCCCTGCATGTGTGAAATCCGCGGGAGAGGGCTGACTGCACCGCCGAACGTGCCCGACAGCTCGTCGGCGGGGAGAGCGCTTTGATCCCGCCGGTGTCAACTTGAGCTCTCGGTGCTTCAACTTGACTCATCTTGGCGGGAAAAAAAAGGTGTCGGCTCGTTTGTACCCCAGGTGTGAACAGGTAAGACTGTTATAAACACAGGTAAATACCGTGATAAAGGTAGTCCTCGCTAGCGTGGTCTCGTTCGATCATTTACGAAGCCATACGGTCGCGCCCCCCTCCCCCTTTACCCTTAGCCTCCTAAAGCAGTCTCTTTGCGTGGGCTTTCTTATAGCATCTGTGTACCTTACGAACTGTTTTGTGATGAAAACTTTGTTCTGATAGCTTCAGACAAATTGTGCAAAGAATAGGAGCCACCAGAACCGAGCAGGATTCAGAAAAATGCACGTAATCAGCAAAATTCAACAATATTGTAACGTTGCCAGGGAGTCTGGAATGCAGGCTAGGCTCACTCCGCCCACGTACACACCCTTGCCTGTCCTGGCGCCAATTTACTCGGTAATTAACTACCACAAAAGAACAGCAACAGCCTGCAATTCGTGTTTACACATGTTGTTCTTGTTAGAAACATTCAATTTGCTGTGCAGGTATTATTTGCGCTTGCAGAACTCCAATATTTTGTTATCTTTACCTGGGTATTTATTTCAATGCACTGTTAACCATGATGACTCATCAGTTCAGAACTTGGCCCAAATACTGCTTATTTTTTCAGCCATCTCAGCTTGAGAATTTTTGATTGCCCAACTTTCATTTACCACTGGGTTTCCCACTTGAACTAAACCATCATCTTAATTTAAAAACAATTTATAATATTATATATTTTTTATTGATATTATTTTTCCCATGTTGCAATATGATATTTTCAAACCTATTTTGTCAATAGAGAAGTTGTGTAATGAACAGATGTCAAAACATGCAGAACCCAAAATAAAATCACAAATTTGAGACAAGCTTGGGTTGTTCATAAGGTTGCGTCAAACAAGATCAGGTTGCCCAAGGTTGCACTTGAACCTCTTCCTTAAATTAGCAGTTCAGGGTTGCAGCCGACAGGTTTCATATTCTTTCTGATACTGTGATTTATTATAAGATCTCTGCACATACATTTTGTGGCAACTGGCAAGGCAAAAATCAAGATTTCACGATTGAAACAATAGTAGCAACAAAATGGGTGTGACCAGTTTGCAGTGGAGTGACCATTAAAACTACAAACATCAAAGTACCACCAATAATGTTTCAAGATTTAGAGTAGATAAATATTTCGGTAGTACAGATAATGCTGTAACATGGTCTCTCGTGACATTCTTGTAAAAATGCAGTTCAAATGTCATTAGTCGTATGACTTATCTAGAGTAGATAACTGTATGTGGAAAGTGTGCAACCATGACAGTAAAGATATTTTAAACCTTAATGGACCTTGGAAGTGGTTAGATCTAAATCAGGAGCAAAGGTCACAGTTCTATTGTAACACTGCAGCCATCTACAATGGCACCCTTGGTTAATTAGCTCTGTGTGCATCTGACCCTTGGGACAATGCCGTATCCATGGTGATGTTACTAATAATAGATAACAGTCCATTCGTGGCCTGCTATCATAGCATTTCATGTGCACCAGTTGAATAGATAGATTTCAGAATTCCTTTTCCCTTTCTGATTAACACTATAACAATGTCCAGTTCCTGTTTTGCATTGCGATGTGAAACAGAACTTAATGATAAAAAAAAGAGTGACTGGAACTGAAAGAAAACGATTGTTGGTTTTGTTTAACCAGCTCCCTCCTGCCTAGCCCTGTAACCAATACAAACTTTGTACCTAAAGGCTGCCACAGCTGGGAGAAGGTTAAACATTGAATTGAAAGGCTCTGGAGATCTGATATACTAGTAGTAGTGATAGTCAATATAAATCTGCCAGACTTGGTCCCAGGCTGTGTCTACATAATTACTTTCATTTTGAAAGTGGGTAAAGTAAGATGTTAATCTTTAGCAGCTTAAAAATAACAAGGTATGGCAGTTTTGGAATTCGCTAATTATGTTTTCAAAAATGAGTAACCTATTTGTATGTCAGGAGCCAAGTTTGACAAACTTAGAATATTCGGATACAGGGAAAATGGATTTAAAAAATTCATTTTGAATATACTCTTCAGGTGTATGTGCCAATTCTGAACAAGCTGGCTTTTGACTTTAGGTCATCAAAAGAGATGACATCCAAGTTGCAAGCGCGTCTAACCCTCACATAAAGGGGAAAACAGACATTGAAACGGATAGTGAATCTGCCTGAGTTGAAGAAATGTTCTCCTGAAAAGCAATTTGTACAAACAAGGTCTCTTATTTTAACCTCCTTGGTACAAAGAAGGCCTTTCCACACTATCATCGAAAACATGCAAAGTCACGGTTCGCCATGAGACAACATTGACAGGTGCCTGACTCTGTATCGTGCTTTGTGGAGGGACAAACACACAGACTTTGCAGACGTGGAAAAACTGTTTGTTGTTTGGAAACTTGAAGCCAAGGTTTTTGGTTTTCAAATCCCCTGTGGATACACCACACCTTCACCCAATGGTTGACAAATAGAGTCATCTCACCCAATCACTCACCCACTCATTCTATAACTTCTGCAAAGCCGTGAACATTAATCTCAACATTGTGAATTTGTAATTATGGCATAATTCAGAAAGAATAGCTGCTTTGTTTCAGGAATTGTTTACATTTCTTTGTCTTGAAAATTTGAATTAAGTTGAGCCTGTTGTTGAGAGATGTTACTTACATGTAGACAACTGCACTGTAATGGTGGTCATGGCCAGGCTTTATTTAATGTGCATGAAATTATAATTCAACACTCTAAGAGGCGTATGATTTCTGTAGGCTAGATTTGTAATGATGGTTGTCAACACATGTGCTAACAAGCCTTGTATCAGAAAAGAGCAGGGCAGGGGTTAAAGAATAAAAACAAAATTTAAAACTGCCCATCAAGCCAAGAAGGCTATCCTGTCAGGGAACTGATACTGATAAGACTTGTGGACAGGTGGTCACTTTGGGCAGGATTCTTATAATCATAGTTAATTCTTGTGTGAAAGGACCGCCAAAAAGTGGTCACATTGGCCATGTCGTCATTATGAAGAGGTGGTCACTTGTACGTGACTTTGTACAGGTTTGACTAAAGTCGTGAACTGTTACCTTGAGAAGAAATATTCATAGTTGATGATATAGATCTAGATATCATTTTTAATTCCACACTTTACCTCAGAAAAACAATAGTACCAGCGCTAGCAGCAGCACAATTTAGTTCTACAGTTGGGAAGGACATGTTAGCTTGATTCCTGACATCTTACTTGGCAGCATTCGATGTGTTTCCATATTCAAATACTGCCTGGTAATGATGCCAGTCAAGTTTCCTCGCAGTCCAGATGTCTTATGGAGTCTTAACCGAACACTCAAGCCATATTAGTGGTCCCTCCATATTCCTTAGTTCTCACAGTCACATTATTATGGAAACTTGCATGAAACTCTCATTGTCACATTTCAGTCATCTTCTTAGTACTAATATTAATCTGGTTAATCTCACTCAAATCTTTAAAAAACCTTAAGTATGGTCAAGTTGGGTACTCGACTATAGCCAAGAAATCTTACATATAAGTTATGAAACTTAAGACATTGTTTTGACTTATGTCCTTAATTTACCTCATTGCAACCCAGCCAGACCAAGACAACTCAAATCTTACCAACCACACCTAAAACCAGGTCTTGAGATATGCGCAAGTTTACTGTAACTAAGTGAAGCATGCCCTGTGTAGAGTTAAATCTTGTTTAGAAGTGAAGTGAAGGGGTCATTTTGGCATATGTCCCAGTTCACAGCCCAGTCAGTGCAAGATACTGTTATATCTAATTTAAGGCCCAGTGCTGTTTTGATATATGTGGCTAAATTCAGTGAAAAGAATTAAGAAATTTTTTTAAAACAGGTATTAAAGGAAGTCCTATAGGCTATATTATGAGGCCATTAATAAGGGGCGTTGGGTTGTTATCCACTGTGTCTAGCTATAAGGGAAGGTAGAGCCCATCCCTCTCCCTCCACCGCCTTTTACATCCCCAACCAAAGTAAGGTACCCATTTTACACCTGGTTAGAGTGAGGAAAGTTGTGTAAAGTACCTTTCCCAAGGACGCGACATCTAACCATGACCGCCTGCAGGAAACAAACCTGTGATCTCTCGGCCAATCGAAGCCACACTAAATAAGAAGCTGACAGATGTTTGAAAATTTGATGTATTGTCTCCCAGTGACATTTACTGAACTCTCACACTCTAGTCAGCCCCCAAAGATTTCACTTGAGAAACTTATGATTCAAATTCTTGACATATGGCCAAGTTAACATACTGTAAGGAAGTAAATTGGAAGTCTAGCCACTGTCCAAGAAATCTTATTGGAGGAAAATTAAGGCGTTGTCTTAAAGTATGACAAAGTTCGTAGTTACACTGTACTTAAAGTTCAGCCGGGAGAGAAAACTGTCACTGAGTCTATCAATTGTGTGAAATCTTCCCTTTTAATAGTTTTATTTTAGTTTTAAAAATCTTAACTATAAAGCGGGATTATGAGGAAGAAAAATCAGTTTTAGGAATGGCAGTCAGGGGAAAGTAGAAAAATCATGTTTTCATTAATTCATCGTTTTCATTTGCTGTTCTCCCTTTTCAGTTTTAGAATTGTTCTTTTTATATTCTGCTCATTACAATGAATGTTTTCCTTATGGTATGCCCCCAGTCTAAAATCATGTGGGTTGTAACTTCACAATGCACCAGTATAGTACCAGTTACAGTGCGATTAGTCACTCCTTTATCTCATTACATACTGATAAGAATAGGTTTGTCACGGCTGACTGTCGCCCCCCTCCCACAGGTACCCCACCCCGCCCTGTGAAACAAAAATCTGACAAACAAATGACTCATGCCTTGCATGACCTTCATGTCTGACCTTCATGTCTGACCTGACCTTTTAATTCAGTACATTGTGAGCCGCTTGTCTTTGTATTTAACGCTGTGGTTGAAGAATACTAATTGTCAACCTCCCCCATCAAAGTGATTGATGGCATTCCAATCTGACTTCTATGTTGTCTGATTTTAGTAGGAACTTAAATGGAGCAAGCAGGCAAAATAGAAATTATAAGACATGCATCGTGACTTCCCCAACCTTTTCATTCAGATACTACCTTGTGAGTCGATTGCAAATTTTTGTCTTCAAATTAACACTGTATGGTTAAACTTAAAGTGGTTAAATAAAAGCAGAGACAATACTGTAATTCATTTTATCTTCACAATAGCAAAATTTCATGGTGTAAGGAAAATGGACATTTTCACTGAACTTTAACTTCACGATGGCACCAAGTCCAAGTGATTTACAAAATTAAGTATTTTTTTTCATAAATAATTACAAAAGGTTTTTCACAGTGATGATAAGTTCACGGAACAGAGGTGACAGTGAAAACAGTGAACATAAAGTTACAGTGAAAGAAATAAGAATTACTGTAATCATCAGCCTGGCCCATAAAAGTGGATAATGTCATCAGGCCATTCCTGTTCAATTTCTTGCATGGTTGTCAGATTTTTGCAGGATCTTAGATAGACTGAAAGGGAAGATAAGAAATAAAAGAAGAAACAGACATACTTTAACTTATATCATGAGGACCCAAATATGCTCCCATATATGAGTGACGAAGTCAACGTAATTATCAAACTGGAAATTGTTTTATAAAATCTTTTTTTAAATTTTTAATACATTGATGGATAGGCAAAAAGCTAAACTGGAATGTTAAGTAAAGCAGGCATATCAGAAGGCAAAAAAATTAAATCATTGTGGTCTTACAGACCTTACAGCATCATCTTTATATAAATTTTGGTATGTTCCTGATTTTAACCTCCTTGGTTTGAACTTGAAAAGGTTTTTGAAATTCTAGAATACAGATTTCAGCTTGTTACATTCACAAAACGTTTAGCAAACTTCAGCACAAGAATATATACCTCCCTTAATATTTTGCACTTAATTAATTTTAGGATCATGATTTAGACATTGTTGAGTTGGACCAGGTGAAACCATGCAGACCTGGCGGAGTTGTGCCATCTTACCTGGCGGGGTTTAGACGGCTCTGAGCTCTAACACTGTCTGGTAATGATGACGGGACTCCGCAAATCTACAACGTACGATTGGCAGAGGAGCCAGGAGTCTTCAATTAACTGTATATTGTGTAGTCAATAGTCAACTTAACTACCCTTCTTCAGTATGTCAAACACCTGTGAGTTTTGCAGGCACATAGGGACACAGCTTGTGACGAAGTCAGTTATATCACCTGCATATCTCAGTTCACACTACAAGCTTCTATATCATAAATGTATTTAAATTTCTTTTACTTTAACTTAAGATTAAGGTTCATGTTTTTGGCTATGCTAGTTGGTTTAATTTGTACTAATGGTTTTAGATCATTACTACGTCGATGAATAGATCATTACTGTTTAGCTTATATTTTTAGTTATAAAGTTAGAATTTCATATCTAATCTTTGTTGGTAAAGAAAAATTGATAACAAGATGGTACTGAATTTAGATTTAGTAAATATCAAGTTAAAACAAATTCTTCACCTGACCATTGAAACTGAATGGCAGGTACATGTAGCTAGACTGTGTGCTATAGTGCCCCCTGTTGAATATCCAGGGAACTGCAGGTATAATTACTGCTGATAGCACTACTGTACATGTAGAGACAAGTGCTTTTTAATCAATAATGACCTTTTAGTGTAACGCAGCTTCCCAGATGCACGGCAGCAGCTGGTTATGTTACACCAGACACCATGTCACACCTGGGGTCTGATCAAACTTCTGGTGTCGTTTACAGCAATCTACCAGAAAGGTTCAGATTCAGAATTTAACCTTCTCCCTGCTGCCTAACTCTGAAACCAATAGGGAATTGGGTGCCAAATGGCTACTTCAGTGTGCTAAAGGTTAAAGTGAACGTACGGCAAAAGAGTCTCTGAAAATAAGACTCAAATCATCTATTTTTGCATTAGTTTTGGTTCCATATTTTCGGCCATCGTAGCTATATTATAGAATAATTTCATATTTCCTGAAAAGCCCTTTCCTACTTTGCTTCTTTCGGTGGCGGAGGCCTGATCTGCCAGAAAGGCTCCTTTGATGAAAATGAGGTCTGCGAGACTAATCATAGCTCTATAAGGTCTTAGCTAGGAAGAATGATTTTGAATACCTAGATTCTGGGTTGATAATTCCAGCTAACATGTAGTAGTCAGAGTGTCTGGCTGTTTCTTCTTGTTTTCATGGCTCCACTAAGGTTGGTTCAATCTTTATGCAATCTTCAAGGAATATTATTATGATTTACATATAATCCACCATTGATTTTGTACATGATGTATGCTTATTATTACATGATCATGATATGTATGCTGCAAGGAAAATTACAATGACAAACATTTGAGTTATGTCATGCTAAGAAGTTTACAGCATTTCATGTACATGTACATGTATGTGCTGCCAGTTATTTTGCTACACTCCTGATCAGTTGCAAGTTCTGCTTTCTTTTATGTATACATAGAGCTCAAAATATTGAATTTCTGTTTACTGCAGTGTATGATCTCTGAATTTCTAAACGTAGCCGTCTTTTTTTTTGCTTGCCAAATTGCAATTGTACACCTGTAGTTGAGATCTAGACCCCCAATCACGAAACCCCGAGACGCTAGTTTAAGTCTGAGTCACACATAAATGGTTATTGGCAGCAAACCTTATTGTGCCAAATAGCTCAGTGGGAACAATTTCTAGTAGAAAGAACCATGTGCCATGATGATTTAGGATTGTTATTCATATAAATCATGATTTTACTTCACCCAAAAAGGGAGTGAAGTATAATGTTTGTGTGTTATGTGTAGGGTGTGTGTGTGAGTGTATGCAGGGTTTTTTCTAGAAAAATTAAACAAGAGGGAGCACACACATGCGAGGGAGTGAATTCTATGTATTTATGGATGAATCTATTGCTGAGTGAAGGCTGTATGCTCATATTAAGCTAAAATCTGAAGTCAACAAGGGGGAGCTGGCCATGGGCTGAAACAAGAGGGTGCAACGCCCCTCTTTCCTGATTTAGATGAACCCCTGGTATGTGTGTGTGTGTGTTTGTCTGTATGTGTGTATAGTGGTATGGACATTGTCGCAAGGGAGTTAGGGCAACTGAAGGAGGTTATATAGCCTCCTCGGGGCAACAGATTAAAGATGGGAGGATAATATCAGAGAATGGACTGGCAAGACAGGTAGTTAAACATTGATTGGAAAGAACAGAAAACTGGTGGTCAGATTCTCTGCACATGGTGCCCCAACGATTCAAATAGTTAGACAAAGGGATAGATGATGATGATTATGATAATCACCCCTCCTGGATAACGCAAAGCAATGCCGCACAGTTTGGGATCTCGGCAACATCTTACCAGACAGCATTTAGTTTTTGAAAGGAATACTAATACTGTCTGGTAATGATGTTGGTGGGGTTCAGACAGTCATCATGGTCCATGTGGCATTGCTGAGGAGGAGGAGGAGGATGTAGATGATTGTTGCAAGGATGAAGATGATGATGATAATGATAATGATCCAAGATTGGGATATCAATGAAGGAACACTGTTACACTGATACTATCTGGTAATGATGTTGGTGGGGTTCAGACAGTCATGGTCCATGTGGCATTGCTGAGGAGGAGGATGTTAATGACTGGTGCGAGGATAAAGATGATGGAAAGATGATAAAAACGAGATGATGAGCTATATCAAAAATGAGAAGAGAAATGGCTTTAGATTTTAGAAGTTATGTTTTTGCATTGCTTAAGAGGAGAGCTGAATGAGAGGGATGATGAGAACTTTAATAAAAGAGAGATGGAGAAAGATGATGATGATGATGATGATGATGATGATAAATTATTCATAGAGGGAGGGGGAGGAGGAGGAAAGGTGATGACCATAGTGTCATCTTTATCAGCCTGGCCATGAGGACAATGAAAGAATGAGGCTGATCAGAAACTGTCAGTGACCATATAATGATTACAATTATCATCATGATGATAAAATCATAAAACTAATGACGAGGGTTCATAGACAGTGATGAAAAAATAAAGTTCAAGAAGGGCCACACAGCATTGTACAGCTAGACCTTCTGCATGTATGCCCCTTCCTACAGGTCATGACTATAATAAGGTCTAGAAGTTAAAACTGCAGTATAATCATCTGGGGACACTGAGTGATAGGGTTACAGACCCCACAATGTGTCCCTGAAAGAAACAGTGAAAGTGCATCAAATGCCATCTGCCTTGCCATTTGACTTAACTATAGAATCGTCTTAAGTTTCTCTGTTTTCATGTGAGCCATGGCAATTATCGAAGCTTGAGTAACAGACCTAAGGACGTCAACATTTCTAGTCCTGTCGTTTTCACAAAGAGTTTCAAAAAGAAAACATTACATGTAATTGCAATTTTATAAACTAAAACATAATACGAACACATTAATCCCATATTGCAGCAAAAGAGAAATTAAGTATTTTGAGCCTTGTTCTGGATAGGTCTGTTTCTCCTTGAAAATATTGTGCCTCTTGATGTTTTATTTTTTTCAGCCCCTTTCTGGAGAGATCTGACAGCAGGAGCACCCTTCGTATACACTGAGCCCATCCACTGATCGCATCACGATGGTCAGAGCAGAGACCTGTACACAGGAGAATCCTCCCACGAGATTACAAACAGACTCAACCTGGAACAGAGATGTACAAACAATAGTGAATTCCACTCTCACCCCTGAAGCAGAATCCCTGTGTTCGGCTGTGAGGAAAACACTAGAAGCTTCCAGTACAGAATGCCCGTGTGGTTCACATATACGACACTGGCATTCCAACTGTTCATCCCGAAGTAGATATATAAGATCAAATGCCGTTACATGGACGGACAGCGACATTCCTTTTGATATCAGGGCTTCCTTAAAAACAGAACTGCCATTACCCACTCCATGTCAAAGTTCGGACGTTTTTGCTAGTCAACTCATTGCCAGATGTTTACGTGCAATACAAGAGAATCAGACAGAGGGCACTGCTGAGACAGAAAGCAGTCCCAACCATTATAGAGTAGACTTCGGACACGCGTTGTCACGTTTACTATTGTGGAAAGAAGATGACTTCAGCATTAGAACGGTGGAACCTTCCAAGCAGTATTTGAGTGACCTTACTTTGCTGTCAGGTTTTCTGACGTTACTTACCAAAAAGACAGACGGACAGATATTACGTTCTGTGACCTTGGAAGGGACAGGAAGGTCGTCTGGTGGTCATGTGACATCAGGAACGGAGTGTGGACAGTCGGAAGGGCCTGTGGCGTGTGCGTTGGAAGGAAGTGATGGGAAGGAGGAAACTTCCAGCTCCTCAAGCTCAGGTCAGTCAGGTGAATTTTATTTTGTTTATTTATTTATTTATTTGCAAATGTAACAAGACACTACACAGTCTCTCAGGCAGCATGGCTGATTTCGAGAGCCAACATTTACAGGGACAAAAACACAAATGTATAAATAGAAAATTACACTTAACTAAGTTATGATACAGTTTAACTTAACATTAAAATTGGTCATACAACTCAGTTATGTGAATATACCTGTTAGGTGAATATACCTGTTAGGTGAATATACAGGACTTAGTTACCCAAAAATTAGAATTTAGTTGCTATGGATTTGGAAGACGCCAATTTGAAAATAAAACTTTTTTATAAACTTGAAAGTCCTGTAGGTTTTCGTACTTCCAAATTTACTATCAGGACTTTTATTTAGTGCCACACCAACATATTCAGCTACAGAGTTAAAACTTAAAGTCCTCCCCGCACCGAAGGTGCATAAGGCGGCGCCCATCTCCGTTTCGGTAGCCCTTGGGCCACACAACTTTGTGCAAGTCACTACAGCAGGGGGTTAGTCCACCGGTAGCGGTGTGTGTTTAACTGCCATTATACTCTTTCCCAAATGCTTATAAATTACAGGTTACAGTGTGCTGAATTGTAAATGTTATATTGAAACTGCAGTACATGTAATATTTCAGTACCATGGACAGATGAAGCTTCGTCAAATCAGCCTAGACACATGGAAGTATAAGCATCATTGCTCAATTGCAGAAAATATCTACATTTACTAGTTATTGTTTAACCTTCTCCCTGCTGAAGCAGCTCTTTGGTACCAAATTGTGTATTGGTGCAGGGTTAGGCAGTAGGGAAAGGGTTAAAAAAGGGGGACAAATTCGATAGGCATGGATATCATCCATATTTATTTATTTATCCATAAATTCAAAATCAAGATTGGCTTCCCTAAACTACTGTACTTGGATTAAGGTAATTAAATATTTTCTCTGGCAGTATTGAGTTGACTCCAAGTAACGTTTTTCATTACTGTCCAATCAGAGACGTCGTCGGATGACAGCTGTTCGGACTCTGCGTCCAACGGCGGCCGCGACTGTTCAGCGCCGAGTCGGATCTCCCAGGCGGAGGACGACTCTGGGGAGAAGCCGGCCGTGTCGACCAGTCCGCGCCGGCTGAGTGGGAAGGAAGTGGGACCTTACTTCTACATCGGAGGGGGAAACGGGGGGCGCCTGTAAGTTCTGATGATGTGAAAATTTGAATTCCTTCAACAAATGCCTTTTGACCCAACCAATTGGGTCCATTAGAATCTATGATAAGCATGGAATCGATGAGGTTGACAGGTCAGAAGAAGGGAGTCTGAATGAATGTTGTACAAAAAAGATTTCCAGAACTCTCATGGCAGTCTTGCCACAGTGTGACTTGTATAGAGTTATTTGATTTTTTAATTGTGATTTCTTTATTTTGATGGGACAGGCCAAAGTCAATCTACAACACTAGTCCCTAAAGGCAAGTTTATGTATACCACAATCAGTGCTGTCTCCAGGACCCGTCCTTCCGTCCCAGGACGGAAATTTGCTTCTTGGGACGGAAAAAATTCAACCCTGTCCATGAAAAATATCAATGTCATGACCTAAAACTGATGAAAATGTAAATTTGTGAGCTTAGAATGACAGATTCAACATTGAAAATCAAAAACATGGGCTCGCAAACAATGAGTGGGTCGGAAAAAAAATTAAAGCTGGACAGAGCTGCTTGGAGGCGCTGTGTGAAGACTGGCCGATTGCTGCCTACCCCTGCGTCAGGGAACCCTGCAGCAGTATAATCTAAATACTGGATACTACTACTACAGCCCTGACCACGATGTAAGTCCAGTGGGTAGTCGCAGATGTTGAAAAAGTGACGTTTCCCTGTTTGTTTGTTCCCAGGGTGGAGGACATGTTGGTGAAGATGGGGTGGCTGAGAATCCACGACAAGAACAGGGAGGACTTCAAACTCAAGTGGGTCGAGACCAAGAACCACATCAACTACTACTGCTTCAAAGAAGGTATGCAGCTAGATTCCCTACTAGTACATGTATGTAATGTTACACAATTCAAAAGTCCTCCGTCTTTCGATTTCCAATGTTTTTTAAGTTGAAAGTTTCTCACTTAGTCTGTCATTCAGTTCTGAAAGGAAAAGAATAGATCAACTAATATTAACAGTTACGGTTGTACTGTGACCACCTCAATTAGAATACACAATTTTTTAGAAATTCAATATAAAACTGTGAGTGATTGTAATCTATCAACCTCTTGGTGAAAAATCAGCACCTGCTTTGGATGCACATGTAAATGTGCCTAGAAGGGAAACTACCCTGCATTGCAAACTATGCTCAACGTGATTTTGTATTTTTTCATTTAATCACCATTTTGGAGTTCATAACCCTGACATACTTGACTTAATCCTTTTCGCCCCTTCTGGAGCATAGGGCCTCAGTGAGTTGTCTCCACCACTTCGGGTCTACGGTGGCCCTCTTTACCTCTTGACACCCCTCCTCCAAGAGAGCCGTGGTCTTCCCCTCTTTCTGCTCCCCTTCAAGTTCATAACCCATTGTCCAGTTTATCACAAACTATGGGAAATGTAAACATTTTTTGAATCCTGTTTTACTTAGGCGAGCAGCTGGTGAACAGGATCCCCAACAACGCCATCCTGACCACCAAGATCGGCCTGCTCAACAGTCTGCGGGAGTACGAACGGGTCATGGCCAAGGTCAAGAAGGGGCGATACACAAGGTCAGTTTCACACAAGGTTCCATGATTCTTTTTCACTTAAGGGAAAATCTTGTCTTCTTTTTTTAAAATTCTTTATTGCATTTCACATACAAACACACTTAAAAAGTACAGGAACTAAAACAATCATAAGCCATGGATCCGAAAGAAGCTAATACATAAAGGTGGAAACAAAATCTGAACTAAAAGTTAAATATAAGTAATATCTAATTTAATATGTAAAAACCACAGATTCTGAAGGATAACGAATGGTAAATAAAAATAACAATATCAAACAAAACTCTTTATGACAGAATCCATGGCAAATAAATATGACAAAATCAATATCAACCAAAAATGACAGAAAAATCTTTTTGATCCAGGATGTTTTAAATCATATTAACAGGATTGTGAAATCCATGTCCCTCCTAGCAGTTTCATTTTGATTTGCAGCTTTCATGAGTCATTCAGTTCTAAAGTCATGAATTTTCTTTGCAGACATCTGAAGATGGGAGACTTTTTCCCTGAGAGTTTCCGACTGGATGTGAGAGATGATCGGGAAGCTTTCTTCAACACTTATCAAGGTGAGAGAGAAAGAGTGAGTGAGTGAGTGAATGAGTGACTGAGTGGGTGGGCGAGCGAGGGAGGGTGGCTGAGTGGGTGAGTTGGTGGGTGCGTGGGGTGAGTGAGTGAGTGGGTGAGTGAGAGAGAGTGAGTATGTGAGTGAGTGAGTGAGTGAGTGAGTGGGTGAGTGAGTGAGTGAGTGAGTGAGTGAGTGAGAGAGAGTGAGTATGTGAGTGAGTGAGTGAGTGAGTGGGTGAGTGAGTGAGTGAGTGAGTGAGAGAGAGTGAGTATGTGAGTGAGAGAGAGTATGTGAGTGAGTGAGTGAGTGAGTGGGTGAGTGAGTGAGTGAGTGAGTGAATATACTCTGTCAGTTAATGAGTCAGTGTAAGTGAGTGAGTGAGTGAGTGAGTGAATATACTCTGTCAGTTAATGAGTCAGTGTGAGTGGGTGAATGAGTAAGATTGAGTGAGTGAGTATACTCTGTCATGCTGGCACAAGTGTTGTAAATTTAGACCTGAGAGTACAGGACAAGACAAGACAGAAAAACGGTGATAGGATGTCATTCTTTCCAATTCACGATGTGTTACAAACATTCCCCTCCTTATATTTTCCTCCATGGAGAGACGTGGATCTATAAGCCAACTGTGGGATGCATTGTGTGAAGTGCTGTGCGTGTATGTGTTGTTTTCTCTAAGAGTAACGGTTGTTGAAAAATATGCTAACAAGGCAAATTTTCCTTCTTCTTGTTCCTCCAGAGGGAGAAACGTGGATCTGTAAGCCAACAGGGATAAATTGTTTTTAAATTATTCTCTAAGAGTTTTAAAGCGCTCACAAGAAGTGAATCTTCCCTCTTCGTTTTCCTCCAGAGGGAGAAACGTGGATCTGTAAGCCGACGGGGATGAACCGCGGCCGGGGGATCTTCTTCATCTCGAGCCAGGAGGAGGTGTCGTCGCTCCAGGAGCGGCTCGAGGTGATGACGCAGAACAGCAAGCGGGCGCGCCTCCCCTACAAGGGGCCCATGGCTCGCGTCATACAGAGGTGGGACAGAGGGTGTTTCTATCTCCATAAAAAATGGAGATATTGTTTTGGGTGTGTCTGTCTGTGTGTCTAGTATGTTTATGTACTTTTGTAGTTAGCTTAACTTAAGAACCTCTTGGTGTATTGTGATGATATCTGGTATGGTGTTGGGAAGACGAAGGTCAAGGTCGATTTTGGGCCACCTGGTATGTGACCCTAGTACTGCAGCAGAACTTCCGTTTTTCGTATCTTTTGACCTGGATGCTGTGGTCTTAACCTCTTGGTGGCAGATAGCTTGTGATGTAAGGAAAAAGTGGTGTATGGTTGGGCCCCCTAGCAGCTTGCTCTGGAACTGCAGGGGCAATTTTTAAAATTCGTATTTTTGGTGTCCTGCTTGCAGTAAGAAAGAAGATTGAAATCTGATAGAAGGGATTAATGTTGTTGCTGCTTTTTTGCCTTGTTCTATTTGTTTGGGTAGCAAGCAATTCTTTGGAACTCTGTAAGAGATTAACTAAAATGTCAAAGTGATAGACCTCAAGACTTCTAGTAGGGGCCCATGGCTTGGGTCATTCAAAGGTGTTTTTAATTCATTTTTTGATTTCTTACATGCTGTAATTTCTAATATGATTATAGAAGGAAAAGAATTGTGCAAGAGGAATGACAGTTTTTTAATCTACTTATGACACCTTATGAAGATCACCAGTGGTAAAATTGTGAAACTACTGATCAGAAGCTTTTTCTTTCTATGAAAAAATTCAAATCTTTTTCAGTATTTTTACACTTTGAGAAGAATTATCTATGTTCCTCTTTTCCCAGGTAAATGAACAAGCTGCTGCCGAAAAACTGATATCTTTATCGCTTTTTGTCACAATTCATAAAAACTTGTCTAATTCATAGGTACGTGAACAAGCCCCTGCTGCTGGATGGTAAGAAGTTTGACATCCGTGTGTACATGCTCATCGCCTGCACCAACCCCTATGTGGTGATGTACCACCCCGGGTACGCTCGGCTCTGCACACAGGACTACAGCGCTGACGACCTCAACATCACAGCTCATCTAACCAATCAGGTACGTTCTTACAGAACACGGAACCAATCAGGTACATTATTCTTTCAGCACATGTGACAAATCGTCTTTGTTCATGAGTCAATTCAAATGACAGACTGAGTCTTGATTTAAAGAAAGAATCCCAGTGACTGTTGTGGCTTGTCTCAGACTTACACGCTAGTAGAGAACAATCTGATAGTTTTATATGCTTTTTAAAAGGGGAGAGCAATTTAGTTGCATGGTGTGTTTGTCTGCCCCTTTTGTTATAACCTGTGGTAAAAAAAAACATTCATAACCTAAAACTGCATTCGAACACTTTTTTCAAAAGTGAGATTACTATCATCCAAAGTGACCCAGGTAAGTCTAGTTCAGTAGATGATTTTGTACCTGTTTGCTTCCCCAGTGGATCCAGAAGAAGGACCCAAACTACGAGGAGGTTAAAGACGAGACGGTCTGGTCCATGGAACACCTCAACGACTACATCAACGACACCTGCGCCGACGACAAGGGGCTGCCGCAGGATTGGGTCTTCAACGGACTCACTGTAAGTCATCCTACTTTCCTTCATAAAGCCCCTATCTCACTCGACTGGACCCACGGCACGTTACCGGCGTTGCTGCATCCTGCCATGCCTTTAAGTATCAGACTTTTCAACCTAGGATTGATGTGTTCAAAAATTCATATTTTCCTAGAAGTAGTAGAACGATCGTAGAGTGGAACTCTACGCAACCAAGTACCGTGGAAGCATCCTCATTAGACAGCTTTAAACAATGCATGCAGTTAGATATGTGAAGGTTAGAGGTGACAGGTCGTTCGGTGTAATATAACCAGCTGCTGTCGTGCTGCGTGCCTGCGAAGCTGGTGTGTTATGTTGAATGGTGGTTATACCAGCTATACAGAATACAGATATGCTGCATCATTATATGCATGTTAAGAAATTGTTTACTTCCTGGGATAATTGTACCGTGGAATAGCTCACGGCGTCTACTTGTTACTGGGTCCCGCTTTAATCTTGATCCGGGCTAAAACAATTTGGGGTCCCGGCTGGGCAGCCGCAGGGTGTCCCATGGGGATACATAGGAAAAAAAAGTTAAAGTGACCCGGGCGTCTTGAAAAGACGCATAGGGGTGGCGCCCATCCCCGTTTCTATAGCCCTTGGGCCACACACATGTGTGCTAGTCACTACAGCAGGGGGCTGATCCGCTGGTAGTGATGTGTGTTTAACTTCCATACTCTTTCCCAAATGCTGAGTGCTAAGCAGAGAAAGCAGTATGTACCATTTTCAAAGTCTTTGGTATGACCCGGCCGGGGTTGGAACTCACGACCTACCGTGTACAAGGCGAACACTCTACCAACTCGGCCATTGCACCGGTTATAATGGCCTGGTTAGGAGCATACATAGGAGGCACGCCCGAAAGGAAAAAAAAAGGCTGTGAACAGCTCAGCGGGTCCCCTTTTTCCAGCATTAACTTATGTGAGACAGTCACACTTAATTGATGATAAAACACCAGTCAGTTTACATCGGGGAATACAGTAGCTATTTGGAATCTCCAGAAAAATTGATGTTCTACCATTAAGTTTCACATCAGTGTGTAGCTCTTAATGTAACAAGTACAGTGATGTAAAAATTATTATTCTGCAATGTTCATAACTGTAGATATCATTAATAAAAAATGTCAGCAGACTGCAGGCTAGTTGGTTAGCCCGCTGAAATGAAAAGCTAGCCCGGAGATGTGAAATCACAGAACTCGGGTCTAAAATTGTTAGACCGCGGCTCTAAACTTCTAGACCGCGGGGCAGAACTGTCCAAAAGCAGGAAGACCGCGGGGCAAACTTCAGACTGCTGGGATAACTTGAATGAAAAGCTGTGTCAGAAAGGTGTGAGAGGCGGGGCAGAGAGGTGGGAAAGAGGCGTGAATTGACAGTCTTACAGGAAACACTCCCAACTTAAGTCTGCAGGGCTTCGAAATTAGACCGCGGTCCTGCATCTCACACTTGAGGTCCAAATCAGTTGATGTGAAAAGTTCATATGATAACAGTTACAACTTACATGTACATTTTCGAAAGAGCAACAGATGCTAATAACCCTGACCAATTCATCATTCATCTGCTTGGAGATCAATACAGGGACCTGAGATTGTTTCCCTGCTATATACTAGAGATCAACTGGGATTTAAAATTTGATAACTCAAAATGTGCAAAGAGACAAATTACAGCTGTGTTGTGTGTTGGTCAGACAGTATATTGACCATACAATTGTCCTAGGTAGGTGTTGCACCTACCAGCAGCCTGTTTTCACACATTGGTGGTATCTTACAATATTCATTTATAGTTGGCCTTTTGTGTGCAACTGATTTCCAAAACCTCTGGCTCCCTGTTGGTGTAGGTGAGGGCAAGTACAAGATAAGTTCATCCAGTATAAAGGCATGTGGTTGCCATTTGACTGCAGTAGATTCATACATTATGAGTTGAGATGTGATTGAATGCCACAAGTTATTTGGTTACAGAGCATATCTAGGTTTTGCCTCAAATCCCTTTCATATTGGGACTGACAATGAGATGTATTTGGGATCTTCTTGCTTTTATACCGATCAAATCATGTCCTTTATAGCCAAAACACAATCACTCAAAACAACTGAATAAATTTCAAAATCATCAGACGTTTGAAACTTTCAGACCTTATCCAAGCAAGGAGGTTAAAATTGATCCAAGGTCCTTTGTCCTTTAAACCTAATTATTTTATGCTTTTCTTATGCAGGTTCAAACCTCATGTTTCGAGCCATGTTGGTGACATACCAAGGAGGTTTTATATAAAACCTCCTTGGACATACTTATCATTTTTGGTTTACATTCTACTTCAATGTGTTACATAGCTGAGGAGAGATGCCTTTAGGTCACTTTTGTAGTGCGGGAACTGGAAATACTAAGATAGGCTTAGCACATCTAATTCTATAGATTGTTCCATTTGACATAGGAAGTTATGAGATTCCGAATTAAATCTCAGAATTTTATCCACTTGTAGAGTTTGAATTGTCTTTACCTGAACGTCTAACCTTCATAAACGACATATGAAGTTGATATGAATCGAAAAATCAGGCTAGCTAGATCTAGAGTTTGTTCAAGCCTCGTTGGTTCTAGGTAATATTTTGGTTCCAAATCCTACAATATGGATCTTTAATAGGCAGTTAGGGGGAGAGCTCATATACCCTCGTTCAGGAAATTCAAGTAATTATTCGCTTCTTTGTTATGCGGCTTCAAACTAGCTCAGCTATTGTCCTGGACAAGCAGTGATGCTGTCAAATTATCAAGTTGATTCAGAAGTAATTATCACACAGGGAGTATACTGTGTGTGTCAAAGAGGCATTCATACCAAGAGATCTTGAGCTAAATGTTGGCCTTGCCTTGGGTCATGGGATGGGAGCCTGGAAATCCTGGCTGATCAGAATACAGAAATAACAATCTTCTACCCCACAACTGCTTGATTGAAAATCATGTTAGCCTTGGCCCTCAGGTCTTGGTATTACATGTACTATACATATAAGTCAGTGTGTATTTAAAGCAAGGAGGTCTAAACCTCCTTGGTATAAGCAAGGACATTATATATTGTCCTTGGTGTAAGCTGAGGTATGATTTCAAAGTACAGAAACCTGAAAATTCACTTCTGGGATAGATAATGTATTCAAATGGGTAAACCAGATGTTGGGTAATTAACCTAGTAGGTTGTATTCAACTTCAGATGAATCCAGGCAACATTTCTATGTGAACTAAAAAAAAATTCTTTGAAAACAATGTAAGACAAATTTAAAGTTTGATTTGTCTGCCCTACCCCCAACCAAATTAGTTCAAGTGCATCCCATATCATCCCTACAGCTCACTAGTGTCTGAACAAGATGATTTTAAACCTCCTTGGTCTGAAGGACTATTTTATTTTCGTGCCTTAGATTGGGTCACACCAATTTAATTTCTTGGTTAACTTCTTTTTTTTTGGAAAATAAAAATCCGTTAACCAAGAAATTAAATTGGTGTGGCCTTGGTGATCTCGGAACCAGAAATGTACTTTGCATAATACTGGCCAGCCAGCCAACCTCTCACTTCACAAAGCTGGCTTATGGCATGCCTGTGTTGTTATTTGTCTATACCCAATTGTTGTTTAGTTGAAGTAAGGGCATTATTCAGAATAATGTCCTTGGTTGAAGACGGCATTTGCTTTTCTTGTGAAGCCATTCATGTCAATTGTCTGTTGTCTCAACCAAGGAGGCTATAGAGTTTGTTAGCCTAGACCCTATGTTTATAGCACGACTACCAGGTCAGATCAACCAGTGGCACTTGGCTCCATTTATTGGGAGATTTTTTACTAATTTTAGTGGTTAATTTGTGAACATGACATTTATCATTTTTTAAATCTTTTTTCATTTTATTATTTTTTAATCATTTAAAAAATTTTTTTAGATTTTATTTATCATTCTTTTAAACTATCATTTATTGTGAGATTTTGTAGTTGTTAATTTGTGAAATGAACGCTCCAAGCCAGATTCAAATAGCCTCAAGCCAGCTTGTTCCAAGCTGCCTATTGAGTTGAGGTGATCTTATAATCACTAAGACAGTTCATCATTCTTTGGTGTGATTGTGACAGGGTTTGTTGAAACCTTTACTGAGTCCTCAGGCCATATTTTTTTTTTCATTCCTTAAAGTTTGTTTGACCAAATTTTAAACCAGGTTTTCTTAACCTCCTTGGTTTGACATACATGTACTATATACCAAGGGTCAGTCTCCATACAGATCAGCTCCCTTCCAGCAAAGATAAATAATATTATATTTCTATACAGAAGTAATGATGTACTAATGCACCTTGCTTCCCCATTACGACTGGGTAGCACACATTCCCTCGAGGTGATGTTGCAAATCGTGGACACAGCTCCTAGCCTCCCGACCAAAACCTCTGCTTTTTCAATACCCAGTCTTGATCCATGGTAGCCGAGAAATTCTATCTTTCCATGTACCAATTGTCTTTTGGCTCTATGCAAATCAGTGTAATTCACACCTTGACATTAATTGGGATATTCACAGCCAATACAGACATCCCTGAAAGAACAATAAATTCTCACGCATCCCCCCTGTGCTTGATTTAACTTCCTAAGAATTCCTTCCTTCCTAGAGCACTGGCATTTACTTTAAAATTAGCTAATAATGTCTGGAGATGTTTTCTTGGGTGCACAGTGCTCCCATCAAACTTAGCTGTACGTGCCTAAATGATGGACAGCTAAGCTGAACTGTCAATCTAAAAAAAAGAAAAATCAGTATTTTTAGCTTTCACAGGACCTCTGCTTTTACCAAGGAGGTTTTATATAGGTCCTCCTTGCTTTTACTTAGTTACGTCCTACCCAAGAGGTATTTTACTTCCCCTCTTTCTTGCAACAAGGAAGGCACATAAAGTGCTTTTCCACCTGAGTGTGTGAATTTGTTTCAGTATAAAATCAATTTGTTACATTACAAGTTTGATTAACACATTTGTCAACAGTTAACTTATCAAACATTCTAAGACATATTTTTCCACAGTTGACAATAGTCATGCCTGGCCATGGCTGCAGGTCAGACTCTGCCAAATAAAGCAGTTGGCATATTCTATAAGAGATGGTATGATTTGTCCTACTTCCCAAAGCCTAAAATCCCACATGATTCTTGTTTACCTATCAATGTAGGTCTTCAACTTTAATAGCTGGATAATATGCTCTTTCTGAAATCAGTCCAAGGTAATATAATCTCAGTTTTCTGTAGAGCAAAAAATAATGCACAACTATTGGAAAGTGGCTCAGCTGTGTTCAGTTCTGAGGACCTAACTATCAGCCCCTTCTACGTTTATTTTAGTATGTGGGGTTCTGTTCAGGACCGCGGCCTATCCCCCTTGCTTAGACTTTTCATAGAATTTATCATATATGTGCTAATTACACAGGCTGGCCAGGTGTGATTTCTGATTAATTCAGTCACTTTCATGGTGCTGTATGTAATGCAGTCTACATGCAGGCTGGTCTGTCAGCCCCGCGGTCTAACTCACCAAGTCTGGGGGGAAACTTCATAAGCCTGGGGAAACTCTTTCTACCCTGCGGTCTAAGCAATTTTTAACTTCAAATATATCGATAAGTTTATACACTATGGCAATAAAAAAACAACCTAATAATGAAGACAACATAATCTTTGAAATGGTATGTAAAAGTTTCCTGTACATCCAGGGAAAAAAAAGTTGAAAACTAGGGATTTCAGTCAGGGAGGTTCTAGCTGCCTTCGAATCCGGAAACTGTACTTCTCGATTTAAACTGACTGGTGTTATAACCATTTCCTGTTGTGTGTTAACTTTTCCAGCGCAGTATGAAGGACATCATGCTGCACTGCTTCCACAGTGTCATGCACAAGATCCAGTGTATAACTCTCTGGGGTACTGAATAGATGATAACACTACAAACCAGTCATACTAATGATAACTGTTTTCTTTTGTGTGTTTCACAGCGCCGAATGAAGGACATCATGCTCCACTGCTTCCACAGCGTCAGGCACAAGATCCAGTGTCGCCTCGGCTACTTTGACCTCTACGGCTTCGACTTCCTCCTGGATGAAGACATGAAGGTCAGTCCTGAAGGGTCAAGGACAAGTTTTCCTTAAGGAATTTTACAATTTGAACAAGAATACATAAGTTGCCATTAGGCGATTATTTCTGAAAGACTTTGAGTCCTATTATGAGCGGAATGTTGAAAGAGGTTGGTAGATAATGAACAGCCTTTTCAAGCTCTTTACCTTTTTGACCTTGGAATTAATTTGACCTTGAAAATGATCAGCAGAGGGCTACTTCTGAGTCAGCTGCTAGTATCCGTGACTTTTGTATGTAATGCAACTTCGCCCACTTAAAATGCACAGTGAGAGAATGAAATATGCTAGTATCATCTATTCTGCAAAGCCTTAACAATTTTTTACTACTCCCGTGACGTTATGCTTATAATTTTGTGGTCCCTCGTGTCATGAAGATGTTGCGTAGTCTTTGAATGAATGACGCACGCATGTCTCGACGCCCTGTGGCACTAAATATGCTCAATGATGTCTTTTTGAACCCAAGGTGACAAGAAACAGACAAAACAGCCTTTCAATGTGTAAAGTGTAAAGTCTGGGGCTTTTTAGCACTTCTCTTACATTGTACCTTATGACTAGCTCCTACACATCAACTAAAAGGAAGTCACCCGATCGCTCTCCTTCTAAGACTCTTAAGAAAAAAAACTTAAAGATTTCTCCAGGAAAAACCTGGTGACTGTGCTGTATTAGTTTTGATCAGTAAGTTACTGCTTTACTGTAATTCCCATCAAAATAAAGCGTCATGGTTTTTCATTTTAAACAATCTCTTGTAGTACCAAAGTTAGTGTATCATAAAGGTGTCAGCCCATCATTCCATTCTTCACAGAGACCAAACATAATGGAGGCAAATGAATACCAATGGTTTCCACGGGTGTGTCTGTTAGATAGATCAACACCTTGTAAGCAGCACTGTGCGAAGAGTTAGTTTGAGTATGAGTATGAGTGCAGTCATCAATCCACTCTTGACCAGACATATAGAAGTAGTCAAGTTTAACCCCCATGATTTACTGTGTTATTTTACCACTCAGGTGTATCTGTTAGAGATTAACGTGAACCCTGCCCTGCACACCAACTGTGAGGTTCTACAGGACATGATACCCCCTCTGGTGGAGGAGACCGTCCGTAAGTACAACATGTCATGTACTGTTGGACGTTGATAGTGATTCCTCTTAATTTTTAGTCATGAAAATTAAAAGTGTAAGTCTTTATTGTTGGTGTTGTTTGCAATGTTGTTTTGCAATCAAGTTCATTCATTACTTAATTTCAAAAATTCTAAATGATCCTTTCCTCATTATTTCGCAATTTATCTCTCTTACATGTAATAATGCTCTGATACAGGTTGGACATAATATTATGCCATTTTAATGTCTTTTTATGTCATTTTCAGGCGTGAGTCTTGAGACGTTTGAGAAGAGCCGTAAGAACCAGTCCATCCTGCCGCTCACCAGCATGAAGAACTTCCAGGTCATCTACAACGGCGACCCCACCCTGCACATGCCCAAGATTCCTCCTGCACGGGGGGCAGAGGCCCCGATCCCCAGGTCACAGGTCAGTACAGGTCATGGGTCAATTAAGGTCATATGTCAGTCATAGGTCAGTTACTTTAACCTCAACCTGCACCTACCCAAGATACCTCCTGCACGGGGGGCAGAGGCCCCGATCCCCAGGTCACAGGTCAGTACAGGTCATGGGTCAGTAAAGGTCAAGTCAGTACAGGTCATAGGTCAGTTACCTCAACCTGCACCTACCGAAGATACCTCCTGCACGGGGGCAGAGGCCCCGATCCCCAGGTCACAGGTCATGGGTCAGTAAAGGTCAAGTCAGTACAGGTCATAGGTCAGTTACTTTAAGTTAATCGCACCCTGCACCTACCCAAGATACCTCCTGCACGGGGGGCAGAGGCCCTGAACTTTTAAGAGGATGATGAGCTGCTTTTCTCATCTTTGAGAAGACGACGTCACCGTTAAAGTAACACAACAAAGCATCATTAATTTTGTAACATCATTTGTAATGTGTTCCTCATTAAAAATAATGTCCTATTTTTCAGTTCACACCAAGGAAGACCAAAAGTGCGGCTCCTCCCAGAAGAAGACCTGTCACCAAGCCCTCCGGTGACGGGAGCGCACCTGAAAACAGCTCCACCGACCCTAAAGCCACCACCACAGCACCAAACAGTGTTAAAAACACACAACCCACCACCACAGCACCAAATAGTGTTAAAAACACACAGCCCACCAGCACCAAATCTGCTGCATCATCAGCCACACAAGACACTACGTCCAAAACAACGGCTCCAGACGGACGAAGGTCAACATTCAAACCCGGGATCCTCAAGTTTGCCGCTTCTCCGCCCCCGAAAGGCTCAGCGTTACCCAAGGTCCCTCCCACGGGGGTTAAGACGCGCTACACGACGGTGAATAAGACAGTCCTGTTGGCTCCAGGGAGTAAGGCTGCGTCGGCTACGGTTAAACCTGTCGGTGTATCTACACAGACGACGGAAGTCGCACAGAACAATGCAGAGGGAGGTTTTGAAATAAGTGAGAAGGGTGAAGGTTGACTTTCGGGTTAGGGCTACATGTTTGCATATTGTGTATAAGTAAGGCCACAACAATTTAGTTTGTTGGTTTTCAGATTTAAAATAAAGTAAATTGGTAGATCAACATGGAAACAGAGTCTGAAGAGAAAGTCTGTACCTTGGTACACACAGTTTGAATGTCAAATTTGAATTTATTAGAATTGCAACAGTACAATACATGTGGGACACAAGCGGCTATTGATGTTGTCGTGACCCACACATGATATACTCGTTTTTTACACCTGGGTGGGGTGAGGAAAGTCGTGTAAAGTGCCTTACCGAAGGGCACAACATCAGTGGCGTCAAGGGACCCAAACCATGGGTGGAACAGTTGGGTTCTGGGCCGAAAACCCTGCCGTTGCGCCACACGACCCCACCCAGTTTCAGGGAATGAAAATAGTTTTCCTTCTATTTTCATGTACTCCTCTTGCTAGATGTATTGCTTTGCAATGTCTGAGAAACAAGGAAATTAATTTCTGTGGCCTTAGGGTTGAGTTAAATTTGTTATATTGAGTTTGTTCTGTACTATTCCTATGTTTAATTATCATTTTATGACCTTTATTTATCATCTGTATGTAAGGGCTCCCTTGGAAATCAGCTGCTGAGTCAGCTGAAGGGACTACCCTAAAGATGAATAAATAAATAAATAAACTAGTTTAGGGTTATCAGGTTAATATCAACTACATTTAGAAGTGAAAAAGGTGTTGTCGGGATGACGTGGTGTCAAAAATTACAAGGTGCTTAGCATTATTATTATTGTTATTTCAATGTGTGTTCATATTCCAAACAATCATGCAGTATTCCAAACAGGTCTGCCAAATACGATGTAGAGTGTATGTTGATAATATCATTGTTCCGTTAGTCAGTGTCTTCCTTTGCTGCTTGATCCTTGATACTCTCAGCGTTGTCAATCAGAAACAGGACAGTTTAGGAATGAGTAGGTGAAAGGCTGCTATAGTATTATGGTTTTGACTACAAGTTTTACGGATAGGTATTTTACTCAGTGTTAATTTGTGCTTAACCTTTAGCACACTAAAGTAGCTATTTGGCTCTCAATTCCCATTGGGTCAGGCAGCAGAGAGGTTAATTTGTTACTATTGCTGCTATTATGCTGTCATATGAGTATTTTGCAATGCAGCTTGTACCAATTCTATGTGACACATGGTTTCAGGAATTTACAGTATTGTTATTTCTATGTATTGAGATTGTGATTTAATTTCAGGTTGCTGCTTCTTGACCATATTTCCTTAAGTCGACTTTGTGACCCTTTCAGATTCTGTCAGACATTATTATCAAAAACGTCAGGAATTATACTGATAAAAATTATGTGTTTCCTTATTGCAATGATGTAGCCCCATGACAAAAGTGATATGAATATCACAGGTGTGATAGAAATGTGTGAGATTATACTCTGGGTGTTATGTGACAAGAAAGGAAGACTTATTTGGGAAATTTAGTACATTTGATATAGATATTCGTTGGTGGCTGCTTTGTACATTTTGAGATTAACGTTGTGTGCACAACTGAACGACACAACTGGTTTAGAATCCAGTAGCCTGGATAGTCGACTGAGATGTCTTTGTGAGATTGTATGTGTAGATTTATATTGCCAGACTTTCATGCCAGTGTTATATAGGAATCTATTATGTCATACCAATAAAAGTCTGATGTTTTTGTTGCCAGTTAATCTTGTCTTCCCATTGTTTGTTTGTTTGTGTGTGTGTGTGTGTTTCTTTTTATTACATTTGTTTGCACCCTTTCTTAAAAGTCACATTTTTTTCGCCCATCTCTGTTTGGACCTCAGTAAAAAATCAACTTCTCCAGTCTTTTGTAGTCTACAAGTATAACGGTCCCTATTGTAGGATAATAGTGATAAAAAATGGTCAATGTTTTCCTCATTTTTGAAATCACACAAGTAAATGAATGAAGCAGCAAAACCAACAAATTTTATTGGCATGGCCTAAAGGAAAGAGTGTACGAGGAGTGGTGGTAGGTAAACCCCATGCCCAACAGGACGGGTTATTTTATTCAGTTAACGTTCCGCCGGTTACAACTATATGTTACATGGAATGGTTCCGGCCCATTATAATGTGCAAGGAAAAATTGTGGTACTACATACTATACTATCCCAGAGAGTCTTTCCACAACTGGCACTGTGTTGCGCTGCAACGGTTTCCTCTTACACATAGGCCTCAGAAAAGTACATCTCTTTTGACAGAGGATGGATCATTTGCACAATGTACTAAGTATTTGCTACATAAACTTTGTAGGTATGTGTATTTAATTGCAGAAGATAGATACACTTGTAACGTTAGTCTTTAACAGTCGTGCACAATCTGTCTAAAATACGGATTCTTAAGTGACCGTTTGACCCTGAACTTCAATCCGATACAGTAAAAATACGTGTATACACCGGTAAAACCACAATGTAACTCGTATTCTATTTGTTTTCGATCTGCCTAAAGTGTGCGAAAGACGCTTTTTAATAGGAATCATGTTTAAGTGAGGGTCGCTAAGCTCAGTATATCTAGATCTTTATGAAGATTGCATCTTAAATGCAGAAATCTTCTTAATTTTTCTTATACAATCCTACAGTGTATCCATAGTATTCTATGTAACTTTTTCGTCATCAAATATACAGGAGAGGGTTCTCTTTGATACTAGTAGGCATATGGGTTCTTTTTCCCTGCCATAAACTCAAATACAGGTTCTGAGGTGGCCGAATGTTCCTGACAGTGTCTCGGTAAGTTCAGTCCGTGAGACTGCGGTCCCGCTTGCCCCACGGTTGCCCCCAGGAGTTCATGTTGGGAGGTTTCCTCAGGTCCCGCTTGCCCCACGGCTGCCCCCAGGAGTTCATGTTGGGCGGTTTCCTGCCCCGCTTGCTGAGGGCGCGCGCCAGAGGCCAGGGCAGGCGGATGAGTAGGGGCCGGCGGGCGGCAGGCTGTCCCGCGGGCTGCCGGGGGTGACTTTCGGACAGCGCCTCGAGGATCGGCTCCTGCACATCCAGTGCAAAGGGTTTCGGGTTTGTGACATCTGGAAGCAAAATTAACAAGAAACTAGACCATGTAACATTTGCCAGCAAATACATTATGGTTACCTTCACATGTTGTAAGCCTTACAAACTACTGCTCTGTTCATTCTTTAACTCAAACACATTGAATATATGGTGAGCAGCCCCCTCTAAAGCTTGTTGCTACATTATGTAATGGAACACCATGATGTTTACCAGTAACCATGGTGAGAGCCGTCTGGTTCAGGTCGTTGACCCTATCTGTGGGGAGAAGAAGACTAAGATGCGTGTTGCTACATTATGTAATGGAACACCATGATGTTTACCAGTAACCATGGTGTCAGCCGTCTGGTTCAGGTCGTTGACCCTATTTGTGCGGAGAAGAGGAAGAAGAAACGAGCAAAAACAATATGGTTACCCTTCTGTGAAGGTAACCATAAGAATACGACTTTATTTCAAGTAGAACATACTAGGCAATCAGAGATGCAACACTTGATTCAGATCTAATTTCATTTGAACTGATTTGTGAGCCGGCTAGCCCTGTCCTTGGTGCTGAACATATTATCAGCTTGGGATATCGGAGATTCCTTTTTACGCAACCAGTACATCTCACCTGCTGACGTTTCGGTGTCTGTCAAAAACCTTCCTCAGAGCTTCTGAATGGATTTTCGCTTCTCGCCGCTATAAGTAGCCGAAGCAGGTGGCGCTTTCGCGGTGAGAACATTGTCCCAAACGTGGCTAAGAGAAGCTCTGAAGAAGGCGTCTGACAGACACCGAAACGTCAGCAGGTGAGATGTAATGGTTGTGTAAACAGAATCTCCAGTATCCTATGTTATACCAGCCCGATATTATTATTTCGGACGTGATCAGCTTATAACAAAGCCAAAACTAAAGCTTACTCAGCTAGTATTACTGTCTTTCGACATATCACATGAGCGATAGTGCTACCTTCATATAGAGGCTGGTTGTCCGTTTGGGCGGGAACCGCGCAGCTCACGACGTGTGCGGCGAGATGACTGGTCACCATGGAGACTAGTAAAATTGACACAATCACCGCCCGTGACGTCACCTGTGCGTCAGCCGCCATGTGTTTAGCCTGAAACGGGAGGCATTTCAAATGTCGCTTTTCTAGAACTTGCTGGAAGCTCGAATTACAGAGCATCTTTGTAGGTACGCAGCTACACGTATGTACAAGCAACAATGGCTAAAAGTCTTATTCCTTGGAGCTTCTGGAAGTTACCGGCCCCTTTCTCCTCTTATTACAGCTTTCCATGACCATGTTTCACAATTAGCCTCTGGTTTCTAGATGATATTTGTTTGTTTTGCATAACCGGAAAAAGGCCTTTAAGCGTAACACACCAGTTTTGTACAGTAAGTACAAGCTGTGTAAGAACGGACTGCAAGGTTTGATCCACTCACACCGGGATGGGCCGATACAGCTAGCAGTGTTCGGGGTGTGTCGCTCCTCAAGCACGGGATATGTAATCATATTAGGGCTACAATCGCAAAGGCGCAAAAAAACACAATTCAAACGGACGTATTGGTGGCAAACCAGCATCCCAAACCTCTGATTCTCAAACAATTTGTATGATACACGTCAAAATTAGTAGACGGGTCATAACGGAAACAAAGATGCATTGCTATAACAGAGAAAAGGCACACTATTTCAAATGACATTATACGCTTTTCCGTATGAAGAAATGCCTTCTAATACGTTGACCGTAAAACTGGTAAAAGCGACATTTTCAATTCAAAGTGACAAGCGTAACGTTATTTTTTTGGTGCATCTTACGAGTTTATCATAATTTTTTCATGAACAGAGCTTCTCTCCTGGTTAGAATATATTGAATATACAACGGATAAACATTAGATCCTAGATGTTACGTAATTTCCCTTGATGACGGCTTTTATCAGACAGGAAGGAAAGGCTGAATACTGCAGCTTTGCGATATCAAACTTTGATATGAGTATTGAAAAACGTCTGTTTGTCAGAGGGTTTGTTGACTGGACTTCATGAACCTGGCATAACAGACTCAAGTTGCCACCGTGGCGTGAGCGGGAAAAGACCCCACTGCTTTGCCATATTCCGCGGATCCAGAGCTAGTTACGGCTTGCAAGTACGTATCTTTCGGAGGAGACGTTATAAAACGACTACGTGCAAAAGACCGCAACACGCACGTATGGAAAAGAGTCGGGTTGACACGGTGTGCTTTGCCTGAAAAACGCGAGCCGAAATACAGCAAAAGCTTATTTCTACGGACGGAAATACCGGAGTTATCAGCCAAGGATTGATGTGTTCAACAAATCTTATTTTCCGAGCACCATAGTAGAATGGAACTCGTTGTCATCAAATACTGTAGGAGCATCTTCACTAAGTAGCGTTAAAGAACGGTTGCAGTCGGATATGCAAAGACTAGGTATAACAGACCGTTCGGTGTAATATAACCAGCTGCCGCGCCGCGTGCCTGCGAAGCTGGTGTGTTACGCCTAATGGCGGTTATACCGGCTATATAGATACAGATACAGATACAGAAATATTACTGAGCTCTCTCTCTCTTTCTCTCTCTCTCTTACATAGAACTCTCTCCACGAATCAAATCCACAACCTTCAATCCAACGTTCACCATCAACTCCTAGCGGGCTATAATACTAGTAGTACCCTATATCTCCCATTAACTTAGTTCAGCGCCAAAAGTGGTCTCTTGGCCTTGCACGGAGTAAATACAGCATTAACAGCAACACGAAAAAGCATCATTCTTAATCTCATCAGAAGATAACTGCTCTATCTTTACTCATCTGAATGATGTTTCGGTTCTGTCCTTGGTGCTGAATATACAATCGACTTAACAAGCCGCTCAAAAAAAGAGGCTCAGGACCAGCTAGTAGTGCTGTCATTCAGGGTAACACATCAGTTTCGCTGGAACTGATTCAGTCATATATTTAACGACTTTAGAACTTAGCTAAGCCCTGCACATATCATCTCCAAGCATTATTTGCTCACATGGTGCGTTTTTCTCTTCTAATGAAGAAGAGGCCTGTGCGCGTATTTCATGGCCGGACAGGTTTCATTCTTCCATAGTTCGCAGGATCTAGGTAGAACGCGTTTTCAAATCTTTTAAATAAAATACATTACCTCCCAATTCACTACGAATAACAATACGTTTTCCTTCGCAAAGGGATAAACTATGTGATCTAAACTTGGAGAACGAAAAAGAAGCTCCCTTACCGGACAGAAGTACGTTATTCTTACTCTGAAGAAGTGTGGAGCCCGAACTGCGCCACGGAGCAGACCAGTGTGCGAGTGAAGCCCGGACCAGATCAGCAGACTGCTAAAAACCGGGGGTCGGGGCGTCTTTATGGTTGTTTTGTACGTTTGTAGTTTCTATATGCTATAGCAGTGCTGCGGATAGGGTTACACGCCATGACGAAGGTTTTTTGTCCGCTTGACGATGTTTTCCGGCCACGCGCCCAGAACCTGCGTCTGTCTGCTGGTTCCGTAGTTAACCAATTAGCCCGTTCGTTAGGGTGCATTGTGCGAGCCTCGCGCTGCGTTCGCCCCGCAAGCCGCGCAGAAAAGATAAAGAGCGTCCAAAAGCAGATTTATTTTTGCCGGGATTGTCGGCGACAGCGGTTGTAATTAGAGACGAACACACAGTCCCGTGTCGCCCGTCCCTTGATGTTTGGTTTGAAGGTTGGTCTATTCAGGTGAGCTGCTCGCGGCGAGGAAACTTTTCCCATTAGTTCTGCGAGTTTGTGTCTGTGAAGTCAGCTCTAATAACTTCACCGAGTTCCCTAAAGCGGGTATCTCTCACTGGGCCGCCTCTGGTTGCGACTACTTTGCGAATTTCTCGCAGATTTTCCCTTTGTGCGACACATTTGCGTATGAAGCCTAGAATAAAAATAAAATAAAAAAACAGATGCCAAAAAGATGTAACGAAATCATTCGAGATGGACAAATCAAACTTCTGAGCACTTGAAACGAGTCTAAGACTGAGAATATTGAAGAAGCGAGTGTAGTAATCGTATTTTCATAACAAAAGCAAGCTGCAAGGGGGTCCAAACCTACACCACTTTTTTCTTACATTAGAAGCTATCTGTCGCCCAAAAATTAAAATCATAGCATGTCCATAACAAGAGATACAAACACCGGAGGTTCTGCTCCAGTACCAAGGTCACACAAAAGCTGCTAGGTGGCCCAAAATCGACCTTGCCTTTCGTCTTCACAAGACCTACCCACGTATCAAATATCATCACAACTAGATCTAGACCATCTTACGTTATGCTACCTCAAATGTGTAGAAACACAAAAACACAGACAGACAAACACAAAACAATACCTTCATTTTTCATTGAGGTAAAAATGAAATGGACTCCAATCTGAATTTTCCGTCGTTGTGTTAAAGCGTGCCACGGTCCTAGCGACAAAACCCTCCTTAGCTACAAACGTGCGTACCGTGTCGTCCGTGAACAACTCTTGCACATGAGTTCCAATGTAAGAACGTGTATCAAGTTCGCTCTTGACTCCCAACACATTTTCGTAAGAATACTTGAACCACAAATGCTGAGGTTTAGTCCGTTCCCTTCGCCGCTTTAGTTGAGGAACCTTCACCTTAGAACCAGTACCCAACAAGCAAAGAGTGATGTACAAAACAAGAAGACCACAGCATATCCAGGACCACGGATAGAAAAACCAGACGTCCTAGTTCTGCTGCAGTACCAAGTATGGCCACCAGGAGGCTCAAAGTCAACTTGCAACGTCAGGCTTACAACGCCTACTTACATATCAAATACATATATCATCTCAATCGCTTGAACTGTTCTTGAGATTTTCCACCGTAACTACACACGTCCACGTTCCCAAAACTATACCCCCATTTTTATTGAGGTAATAAGAAAACCGTTATCTAATAGATATTATCTTATTCGTTCGGTTATATGAGAGAGAACAAAATCCATGGCTGCCCCGCCAGCTAGTACAAAGCACCATGATGACAAAGACATATGTGACACCGCATTAAAGTCAGAATTTAATTTGCCTGCTGAACATCTGCCAAAGCTAAGAAGTATTATTACTTTCTGTTACCTTGAATCTTCGAAGTTCTAGCTTGTTACGCTTTCAAAGACAGGGAATAGTTCATGTAGCCGTAATGAAGCTACGTGGGAGGAATAGTCAGACAACTGTATACAAAATACAGCACATTGTCTAAATATCTATACATGTTTTCGTTATTTTACTTACTGGTGCAGCACTGCAGCCGTAGCGGAACGGTTCTTATAGAGACGCTACATTGAATGGTACAGCTATGGAAAAGGATTATGTTCAGACGTAACAAGCTTCGTGCGACCACGGATCATTCCAGACGGTGAATTGTAAAAGCTCAATGTGAAAACGTGTGTATATGAGAATTTCTAAATGATATTATCTGTACATTTTTCTTGTAGGCGCACATTGTAAGAATTATTCCGTCTCAAAATCAAAAACTTAATATAGGACTGGTCCGTGTGTGAAACTGTATAGAAGATATACGGTATGATATATGTGTATACATGTAGCGCCGTTTCTAAATTCATGTATCTAAATATGTTTTCTTTATTTTTCTTTGCCAAACATTGTAAGAATTGTTATGTACATCTTAAGTTTCAACTGGCTTTGTTTATCAGATCAAGCGTGGTGGAAATTACATCAATCTCTGCCAGACGATGTAAGACGAGAGGTGTTCAAGTCTCCTTCCCGCCTCGATGAGTGGCTAAGAACTCCTGAGACAACATCCTTGTCTTAAGTGTGCGTGGGGTCAAAGGTCAAGACGTCTTGGAGTGGCTTGTTGCCCTGGAGACGCCGAGAGGTAAGACGACGTGGAGTGCGGCGCTCGATGGGTCGTTAGGGCGAACAAGCCGTCTTGGAGACGTGGTGTTTGTAACAACTTAAGGTGAGGAAACAAAAACATTGGGTGGAAACATCAAATGGTTTCGACAAGTCTCGTGTAGGTAAGTTGTTTGTAGCTTTCACTAATTTCTAATTATTTGCTATTTCTTCACATCGAATTCTTTCACTGAACGTCGAATTTGAATGTGTAGAATGGAGGGGTTAGAGTACCGGAAGTTTCTTTTGTAACAACCTAGAGAAAGGAAACAAAAACACAGGTTGAAAACATGAACTCATCTCGTCTCGTGTAGGTAAGTCGATTCTAACTTTCACTTATTTTGAGCTTTCGCTCTTTTTTCGGTGAATTCTTTCAGTGAAAGTCTATCTGCAAGGAGAGGTCAAACAAGGCGATGTACCGGAAGTTATCTTTGTAACACCTGCGAAGAAAAGAAAACACGGACTGAAAACATCAATTGAAATCATTTCGACAAGTTTCGTGTAGGTGAGTCGTTTGTGACTTTCACTCTTTTGCTCTTTCTTTTGTTAAATTCTTTCAGTGAATATCCAGCTGCAATGTGTAGAATGGAGGGGTGAAACAAGAAGGGATGCCGGAAGTTATTTTGCCGTTATTTTTGTAACAACTCGGAGCGAAACAAAATCACAGGGTGAAAACATTGAGTCATTTCGGAAAGTCTCCTGTATGTAGGTCAGCCGTTTGCAAACAAGGTTATTTCATGCTGTCTTCGGTGTTTTCTTTCCTGAATGTCAGATCGATTTGTGACGTGCGTGAATAGAGGAATGGGTCAACAAGCCGTCTTGCGATGTTATTTGTAGAAAATGTGTGGACATTTCAGAAACACTGGATAAAATATGAAATTATGATTACCCAACTTGGTTACCATTTCAGTAGCCATTTTCAGGTGAGTGATATTTGGCTGTAGTGAGTCTCACTTGCTTAGCAGCGTTTTTCTTAAATGGGAAATAGAGATCGATAGAAGGTCAACAAGTTGGCTTAGAAACTGTTATTTTTTGAGGAACCTTGTGTAAAGAAGAGGGGAACACAGTATTGGGTCAAGACGTCAAGTTATTTTTATGAAAGTTAATCAATGAAACGTGTTCTATCTACAGTCTTTTCCTAACACTTGAGAAGCGAATATTGATCAATGTTGTGCATAAAGCATGTGGGCTAGGTATGGTTATTTTGTGACTAGTTAACTAAGAAAAACCTTCATGTAACAACATCCAGTGACATCTCAAATGTAGCGTAGTCATTGAATGATTTTGTTGTAGCCAAGACTGTATTAATCTTATTTTTCAGGATCACTGTTAGAGGTACCATGACTGCCAGTGCTAACAGACCGGTTACTGTAGGTAGGTACCTTTCAGTCTGATTTCATTCTGAGTATTGATAATATACGACGAGCAGAAGATGAGCACCGGTACCATTTTGTAATAGAATGCAAATCTGACAATATAATATCGATGTATCTGTATACATGTACTATTCTTTTGCTGTGACCTGTACTTAACCCAGTGGGTATATGTGTACAATAAAGGTCTAATCCATTCATTAAAATGTCACACCGTCCAATTCGTTGGCACTGTAGAAACTGACGGGTTTTTTCTTGGTGGGTTTGGTGAATATTTCATTTACTTTGAGTCAATTGAATTGATTGATTGATTGGTTGATGTATCGATTGATAGGTGGAAAGAGAGACAACCTCCGCGTGGTTGTGCGCATGAGAGGCCCGCATGCGCAGACGACAAGCACCTCCACAGAGCCCGAGAAGGTCACAGTTCACGACAACAGGACGACCATCGGCGTGGTCCGGCCCAGCAAAGAGACTATAGAGGTGTCGGAGGACAAGTCATTCAAGGAGAAACTCTACTCCTTCGACAGAGTAAGTTGTATTCTTTCACATGACATTATAAATAATTAGTGTCAGAATGATTATAGCGTCTCTGAGGACAAGGAGAAACTCTTTCGACAGATCTAGAGTAAGTCGTCTTAATGTTTTTGCATTAAGAATTTTTGCATTTTGTTTATCAAAACGTTAAGAATGTGATATAATGTTGATAGCGTCTATTAAAAAAGAAGTCCTTTAAGGAAAAGTTGTATATAAGAATAGACTCACAAACGCCAGAATGATTACGTCTCATAAAACGCGTTCAAGAAAAGCTATACAGAGTCTGTTTGGAACGTTTTCATCCTAAGTGGAATGTTACAAATAGATATCGCCTGTGCCAGGGTAACGGTGACGTTATGGAAGAGGGTCCTTAGGTACAATTTGACGTGTTTTTTTCCCTAACCTTACCCATTAATTAATGTAACTTTTTCTCCTCAGGTGTTTCTGGAGGACAGTAGTCAACAGGACGTGTATGACGCCACCGGTGCTGACCTGGTCGGCAGGGTGTTCCAGGGGGTCAACGGCTGCGTGCTCTGCTATGGTAAACAGACATACATTTTTCTATAAGATTTGTGTCGAACTCGATCTAAGGGATGTAGTTTACAAGAACCTACCTGCGAGTGAATTCTAGTCTTTGATGATTGTGACTAGAGAGGACTAATAGTAACACTGTTTTTGTTACCGCCATGAAAAATTGAGTTTTTTTGTCCGTCTGTGTGTCTATTTGTCCTTCTGTCTGTTTGTGTTTCTGCATATTCGTAGTCAGCATAACTTACGAAACTCTGGATGCATTGTGATGATATTTGGTATTATGTCGGTGGGTGTTTAGAAAGACGAACGACAATGTTGGGCCCTCTGGTGTGTGACTTTGGTACTGCAGCAGAACTTTGGGTTTTTGTATCTTTTGTCCTGGACTTGACTTGATATGGATTAGGCGGCTCACATTAAGACCAGTGATGGTGCTTAATTGCCTTCAAGCTCCGTCTCTCAGGCCACACTAGCTCGGGTAAGACCTACACGTTGCAGGAACGCGGAACAGGCAGCCCACAGTAAGACCAGTGCTAGTACTTCAGCTTCTCTACATTTCCTTTAAATCTGTCATATTTTTCTCTCAGGCCACACGAGCTCGGGTAAGACCTACACATTGCTGGGTCCGGAGCAGGCCGCGCGCAGTCAGGAGGACCCGGCGGCGTCGGAGGGCCTGGTGCCCCGCACGCTGGTGCACATGTTCGCGGTGAAGGAACGCCTGGAGCAGGCGGACCCCAGCCGCACGGTGGACATACACATGCTGGTGTATGAGGTGTATATGGAAAAAGTAAGCTGTTCGGTTGTTAGTATGCTTATTTCTCTCTCTCTTTCCCCCTATCTCTCCTTTTTCGACCAGATGTAAACTGTTTGTCTATTTTTTGTATGTTTGTTTGTGAGTGATAGGATGGAGCAGGACAAATAGAACAGAAATGTTGATGTCCATATGTATGAGGTCTACATAGAGAAGGTAGGAAGATCTCTCTCTCTCTCTCTCTCTCTCTCTCTCTCTCTCTCACTCACTCACTTTGTGCGTGAATATGTTAATGTGCGTGTGCGCGTTGTGTTTGTGTGTGTATGCGTAATTGAATGAGAGGAAGAAAGTTTTTGTGTCTGTGTGTGTATGTGTTTGAGTTTGTGCGTGTGTATGTGTGTATGTGTGTGTGTGTGTGTGTGAGTGAGTGTGTATGTGTGCACGCGCGCGCGCGCGCGCGTGTGTGTGCTCTGTATCTTTACTAACTTCGATGGATTGAAGTTACATTGATTATGATGTCTCACTCTCTCTGATTCTCGTTTACAAATCAAAGATGAACTTAACTTTGTTTTCCACCTCTTGCCCTCTCCTCAGGTGTACGACCTGTTCAGTGCGAACACAGGTAAGAGTCTGGACATCCGGGGTCCTGACAAGAGAGGCTCGTTCTACCCGCACGGCATCACCAACCACTACGTGCTGCGTGCCGAGGCCGCCATGACAGTTCTACGGGCTGCCGCAAGGTCATTACTCAAGCTTGTTCATTTTGACTCTTCGATTGCCACATTATCATGATCAAATTTCATTACTCAACATTGATAGTTTTTATCCTGTGGGTCTCACTTTATCAGGATCAAATTTCAGGTTAATTTGCATATCTGTTGTATGCCTGACGGGGCGAGTGGAACGTTGTGAGACGCCATTGCCGCCGACTCATAGATCATTACCAAAACATTCTAGTGTTCCAAAAGTTCAAGGGCAAACTTTGGTAGCACTTAAACATTATATTTCGGTATAAAAAGGGAGGTACAGCTTCAAACGTAGTTATTTCCTCATTCCTACGAGTCACGGCAAAGTTGAATTCATGAAACATAAAGGTCACGGCGTCGCCATTTTGTTTCTTTTTTTGTTCTTTCAAGGTCACGGCGCGAGCAGAGGACGAAGCGGAACCAGCGCAGCTCTCGTTCCCACATGATAATCCAGATGGACGTCATTCAGACCAAAACCGTCCAATGGGAGGCCTCAAAACAACCGCTGGTCAGGCAGGACAGAGCAGGTATTCATTTACAGCAAAATTGTCCAATGAGAAGGCTATCTTTAAGTTGTCAAACTATATCCGAAATCGTTGAAGTAACTATCTCCTGTTAAATAAGTTGCAATACAGAGACAAGGGTAATATAGACTCAGTCACGCTTGGGACCGCTTCCTTGCCGCAACGCCGCCATGCGACAAGGAGCAGTACAGGTAGAGTGCACTCAGGCCGTGAGAAGTTGCCAAAAATCAGACAGGATGGCATATTTTAGGTTGCATGTAAAGATCTTTATTTTCATGTTTTCAATACACTTTCTATGATCTATGTCGCCTTCCCAGGAAGATATTCTTTTAAAGGTTTTGTATTGAGAACTTTATTTTCTTAATTTTCAATACACAATTCTATGATTCTTCCACCTTCCAGCCAGCCTGTTTATGGTAGACCTGGCGGGTAGCGAGACCGAGGATGATGCGGCGCTCTCAGACCTCACGCGAGCGGAGGGCAGGAAAATCCGCCTCAGTCTCTACACACTCAAACGCGTGGTCGCCGCGCTGTCGCACAGAAAGAGGGGGAAACACGTGCCGTACAGGGAGAGCGTACTGACCAAGCTATTGAAGCATTGTCTGGACGGGACGTCACAGACGGTCATAGTAGCGACCTGCGACAGGAACAGCGGCAGCATACTGGAGAACATATCAACCCTGAACTTCGCACAGTCCTGCAAGAAGGTAGTTGGTTATACTGTTACGTATTGGAAGCATTGTATTGTGTATTTCATGATACATGTATTTCCCTGAAAATGTTGTGCTCTGTTATTGTATTGTGTTGCATCTTATCGTATTTTACTATATTGAAATGTGTTCCAGAATACTATATATACTTGGTACTAATTCAGGTGACCTCAATACCACAGTAATTGGCAAAGTTGGGGCCTTGAGTCTACTGGTATAGTACCTGTTCTTCTTCCATCCACGAATTGTCATGGCGTCATTTTACTACGAGATACTACGAGACAAATTGACCAGGTTTTGAACCCCACCATTGTAATCAAGAAAAGAGATCATTAACCATTATCATTGCAGAAAAAGTGGGATCATACGTCTTCCACTGTCTTGGAAAAATAAGTCAAACCAACTAAGTTAGAATTTAGTGTCAGTATTTAGACTAGAATAGCCACATGCTATATTGTTACTAATTGTCTGTCCTGTCCGTCCTTTCATGTTACATGTACCTGCAATTAGCCTACGGGCAAGAACTTGCAATAAACGTTCTCATTAATCACTACCATTGCAGGTTTCCATCAGTCCGAAGGCGAACAGGAACGAACTATCGGAGCTGTTGGAGAGAACCATCCGGGAGAGAGACGCCTGGAAGAAGTTCGCGGAGGGACAGGGAGATACACTTAGACTGAAGGACGGTCTGCTCAAGGACATTCTACCGTATCTTGAAGAAGAGGCTAAAGTTAAAGGAGACGGGGAAAGCGGAGGTAGGTACCTCTCAATCATCGGATTACTTATTAATTCCTAAGAGGTTATCAAATTCAAGAAGAGGCGATAAAACTGAAGGAAATCCTGCCGTATTTTAAAGAAGAGGCTAAAGCTAAAGGAGATGGGGAAGGCAGAGGTAGGTGTCTTTTGCTTGCCTGATTCCTTATTGTTTTCTAATAAGTTAAAAACGGCAAGGAGAAGCAGTGAAGATGAAGGACAGTCTACTGAAGAATCTGCTATCACATCTTGAAAATTAAAAGTTAAAGGAGGTAAATGTATTTCTATTGTCTGATTCCTTACCTTTAACTGAACGTCACAAATACCAGCTTTATAAGAACTTTAAAGATGCATTGCAATTTCTATTTCTTTCAGAGCGAGAAGCTGTTTTCATCCAGCGGATCCAGGCGGCGTTAGGGGGCCTTACCGTCCAGTCTGGAGAGTCGGAACTGCAGACGACCGGGGACGATAGGTGAGCTAGTCACTGAGTTAGCTGATGGACTTGATATTTCGGGCTGCATACGAATGTTAGACTTGAGTCGTTTTCACACTGTTTTTCATATCGTATAGGTGAGATTTATTTCGGCAACATCAGTTGTCTGGACCGAGTCTCCCTCTCCCGAATTTCTGTTCTTTCATGATGTTTTAATCTATTTTTTGCTTCCAACAGATCCGAATACGTACCTGAAACGGAGTCGGATCACAAATTGCCTAGAGAGGTCAGTCGATTTTCCATCCACGAGATTCGTTTCTCTTTCTTTCTCTATTACAAACACGATACGCCCGATTACTACTGTATAGCACGAACTCACATTACTCTGAAATCAACGCCTGACCTTCATACTGAATTTGCTTCGTACAATACTGTTTGATTCTTAAACATGTGTACTTGTATGTCGCCTTGCAGGAGATGCAGAAGATGTTGCGAGCCGTTACTGAGCCCGCCATGCACAAACAATACGCGGACAGAAGGCTCTCACAGGTACACAAAACAAGTAAACAGGGACACAACACAAGACTCACAGTGATAACCTCCCAGTTTGCTATGCAGTACAAACTTCTTCCTAGCGTATAATGTGTCATCACAAGTACTGAAATTCAAACAGAGATAATCAAGTCTTAGAGAAGTCATTGACACTAATAATCACAACACCATACTTGACGCATTATCCTATGCTCACTATGCAATACAAACCTATTCCAATCATATAATTTGATCAATCTTTGATATAAAAAAAAGTTTAATCGCTGACACACTATTCAGTGTATGGGGTGGTCCCATCTCTAGCCCTTGTCTATAGCCCTTGTGCCACAGAGGGCTACAACCTTAGGGGGTTTGTCTGCTCTTTCGCATAATATGGATCTAATGTATTAGCGAGGAGTGCTAAGATTACATTTTGAATAATGAATTTTCACGCCATATTTCCCGACACTGCAGAAAACCTTCACGTTGAGCCGTGGCGAGGACGGCGGCATGGAGGACACGCAGGCGGCAGGGGACGGAGGTGGAGCCGATCAACCCACAAGGTACAGGGACGGGGCTAGAAAACAACATAACGTTAAAGCTACAAATGTCTCTGTCGACATAGACTCCGACCAGGGTGTTAGGAATGTGTTAGGGTGGTCTCCCATTTATGAATCTTAAATCAATGTATTGATCTGAAGTGACTCTGAAAAAAGCTAAGTTCTATATTTCAAGCAAAGATTTGCAGACTCCGAGCGGGATCACACAAGAGGAAAGGAAAGTGATCTCGAACCAGTTTAGCTCAAATGAACTCAATGAACAGATGAGCTAATCTTCTACTGGTCGTGACAGGAAGACAGACGCTATATGGAGTATTTACAGGTTCATTGTACCGGGGACATTCCCCTAGCTCTTTTCGACAAGCACAATGAACAGTGGATCACGGCTTAACGTCCCGTCCGAAGGACTGCGACCCTTTCCAGTAGCGTGCATGTGCAGGGACACTGCAGCTGAAAGAAAAGGAAGACAGACATTGAGTTCAGCACGGGCAAAAGTTGGTGGCAATTTGGTCATGGTTGTTGATTTGGAATCTAAAAGTTCTAAGTTAGAATACCTGGTAGACCTCATTCAAAATGTTTACAGTGCGTCAGGACATGAACATGTGACGTAGGTAAGAAAAAGACGTACGTAAATGGTCTTGTAGCTGTTTGAATATATCAAATGTCAGTAGCTTGCCCTTGAAGTTATCACGCTTCACAAATCAGTCATTTTATCATATGCTATGGCGTGTACCACCTGACGTCAAACGCTTGGGCCGAGACGTCATGCTTTGTTTCTTTCAGCAAACCCACTAACAAAGCACGGGAATCGAATCCGCACGCCAACCAACACAGACCTTGGAAAAATGAAATCTGTAACCTGATATCGTGATTTTGACGTGTTGGGTGCAATGCCGGTCTTTCGGAAGTACTTTGTTAGTCCACGGAGGAGAACCTCTTTGGTCACACGACACAACTCCTTCTGTGTTACTTCATCATTTCAATCCCTCTGAATTTTGGCCACAGCTTAAGAACTTCTCTTTGGTCGCAGGTAACATAATCAGAAGATGTCAAACTTTTGATCCATCACAAGCTTCAGAAAGGCGACCCAATTTCTTCTACTAGTAATTTCTAGTGATACTACTTTATAACGTTTGCTTGTCTGTTTGTTTGTTTGTTTGCCAGTGACCTGAAATACAAAATGCTATGAATTGTAGAAAATGATTTTAATCCTCTTCTTTGTTTTCTCAGTAGAAAGGGAAAGGGAAGTTTTCGCGAGGTTTTGTGTTCGCGGTTCAAACAATTATGTAGTGCAGTTACTGTTGTAATTCAATGGAAACGCATACAGTCTCACGCATTCGCGGTGGAGAGGCTATCGCGAAGATAAAACCACCGTGAGCTTTTCAAGATGCACACTGTATCAAATCTCATCTTCATCATCATGTCGGGCGGGTTGCCCGGACTAAGTCAACCCTCTTCCTCCAGTCGCTACGGTCCGCCATTAAGTGCTCTAGATCTTCGGCCCTCACCCCTACGTCCCCAGCAAGTTGGTCAATGTAGGTCCGTCGGGGTCGCCCGACACTGGAGTGTCCCTGAGTTGGTGTCCAGAGTAGGAGTTCACTCACAAGCTCATCTTTGTTTCTATAGCTATGCCCTGCAAACCTAGCCCTTCTCTCTTGTATGGTTGTTGATACAGTTGGTAACATGCCATACAGTTCTACTTTAGTCGGGTGGTGTTTCCAGGATTTGTTGAGCACAGCTCGTAGCATGCGGGGATACGTTTCCATCTAGCTTGTTCTCAAGTTTCTTAGTCAAATTTTAAAAATTGTATATAGTACAGTAATAATATGATGAAACACATACTGTATCATGACTTTGCAGGAGAGGTAAATGCTCAAATGGAGAGGCCATCGCGAAAATAAACCCACCGTGAGCTTTTCAAGATGTGTACTGTATTAAATCTAGCCTTCCTTTTTAATTCCTCCTTCAGAAGTAACCCTGTGCGCCGCCTGCTGCTTTGTTTCCGCAACTCCGTCACCAGGAAAATCTTCCCACAGTTCCGGGACGACAGAACGGAGGGAAAGGGCAAGGCCGAGAAACGTGGGTACCTCAGACTAGCGTCTCTAGAACTATTTCTATGATATTAGATAAAAAGGTTGGGTGTGACAGGTCGTTCAATGCAATAGAATCACGAAGCTGGACAGGTGTTTTAAAGCGAAAGGCAGTTATACCGACTGTATAGATACAGAAATCAATTAGTCAATCAACCAGTTGATCAATCAATCATATCTATTTATCACTCGACCAATCAGTCAATTAATCAATCATGCAAGCAAGCAAAAAATCAACAAACCATGCAATCAATAGATGGATACTAGTAGATAAAAGTTCCTGACTGATTTTGCGCTGTTTTCCCGCAGAGCCTCCAGCAGCGGAGCCCAGCCCGACCCGCCCCGAACCCGATGGCGCCTCCTCCGCCGCCTACCCGGCAGCCCCTCAACACGCAGATGAACAGCGGAGTATAACTATAAGCAAACAACCGGACCAATAGGAAATTCTCATAGAAATAGATACATGTATTAAAACAGTGTCAGAGGACATGGCGTCCATGGTGCACTCTGCATGGCGTCTTCTCACTTCTGCATGCCCGGCAGCCCCTCATCAACACGCAGAGGAACAGCGGAGTATAACTAAAAGCAAACAACCGGACCAATAGGAGAACTTTCATAGTCATGTAACAGTGTCAGAGGACATGACGTCCATGGCGTCTTCTGCAGTGACCCAGCAGCCCATCAAACCGCAGAGGAACAGCAGAGTATAAGCAAACAACTGGACCAATAGGCATGATAGGATTAAACTTTCATAGAAATAGATAACAAAGACTGGTTTTCGGTTTCGCATTGCAGCTAGGTGTCTCTGCTGCAGGGCGAAGAATGCGGTTCTGATGGGACAGTTCTTCGCGCTGCAGCAGCGACGCCTCCTAGCGGCTGCAGTCTGGAGTACAGCTAGTCGGTATTGCCAAGAGGAAGGTGACGGACGGTCACCGACACGTCGGCTTGGTAGTAACTCTTTGTTTGTTATGCTCACTATACTCAGACATGCGCAATCCCCTTTTAAGTTCCATACAACTAGACAAGAAATATGCGCATCTTACAAGTAACGAGTTATTCACATATTTTATGTCCTCTAGAAACTACGACATGATTAAAAAACTATGTGAATTTGTGTACAAATGTTTCAAGAAGAGAGAAGAGACTCTGTAGATTTAGATGGAATATGACACAATGTTCCTTTTCTTTTACTTCATCATATTACCTAATGCATTTAGCCCATTTTGGGCATGAATATGCAATAAAGTTCATCGTCATTGTCATTGTTATCCAGTACTACTGATACATAGGAATATTTGACTACTCCGGGATGCATCAAGAGACTCTGATCAAAGGTTCTGATTACATAAAAGGCGTTAAAGAACAATGACTGTTTGTAAAAGAACAAAGTAATATGTTCCTTTAACAGCTCTCAAGCTCAGAGATTAAATTTGCGAATTCAACCTCCGACCAACAGACTCTGTAATTGTTGCATGCCAGTCGAGTAGAATGATTACAAGTTGAATCTCCAAGTAGGTGTTACCGTGAAGGGTGATATCAAGTCTGTTTTAAACGCGTTTTTGCAGCATCTTGTACGCCATTCTAGTCTAGTAGTGACGGTGGTCGCTACTAAAAAGGTCTGTCTTCCAGTACAACAAGACGCAAAATGAGAAAAACACATGCAAGGTACCGTTTTACTGTATGACACCAGTTAGTTTTGTTTTAGATATTGAGCTACAAGTGTAGGTAATTAAGTTGTGCAGATATATGATTATGAGACCGTGTAAATGTACGAAAGGTACGTAATATACAACCATTAAAAAAGGGAATACAAAATCAATGTACTCCGTGAATCCAATTCTTTCTGATGTAGTTTTACTTGCACTACCAACAAGGCAAGACAAAAAGTCTGATAGTGATATTCATTATTGACATAACAACAAGGACGCACCGGGAAATGTGTCAAGAAAAAGCGCAAGTGAACCTTCTTGGCCCACTGCAGCGCTGTAGTGTGTAAAGAAGGTGACGCGCTACGTCAAGTCAAGTCAAAGCCTTTATTTTAGTTCGAATGCTTGTTCGGCCATAATATGGCCGCTTTTCGACAAGGTCGAAGTGAAACGGAGGGGCAGGAGTCACGGTACAAAAATAAACTTAACGTAAACTTAACGTAACCGATATCAATACAATCATAGAAAATACATCAAAATAGATAGTTGAATAAATAATTAGATGAATAAATACATGAATACATCATAATACGTTTTGCGTTCATGATACAGGAGCAACATTCAGTTTATTTCTTCTTCTATATGTTGCTTTTATCTGAAATATCATTTTGTATTTTTCTTATCCTAGTCGATATTACTGAGCTGTTACGTTTATTCTTTTTCAAACCGAGCTTCCCTACGACGCGCCATGGTTCGGTCCAAGACCGGATGAGACAGTGTGCATCCGCTAGTCAACAAAATAGTACGGCTTTGTAGTGGTTCGCTTCAGACAAAAACGGTTCACTCGTTCAATAAATAAACCCACACATTTGCGTAACTAAAAGCAACATACTTGTCTGAGATCTAACAAAAGATAGTTGAGGGTATTTCAGGAATGTAACCTTTGACCTGTGACGTTGCGCGTGGTGTCGGTGATCCGCCCAAACAAAGTGTACTGGACTACCTAACCACTACAACAACCATGTAAACCTTCAAAATGTACCCGAAACGGACGGAAACCATGGAAACAGACTTACACAAGACAGAAGAAACATCCTAGCAGCGTTCTAGCAGGAAAAAACGTCCAACAACATGGCGAAACCCGTGGTTTTAGACACGGTAAGTGATAGTTTTTAGTAAAGGGGGAGGGGGGCATAGCGTACCCAATATATCAGATGACCACCTGTAAGATTTGGGAACTTCAACGATATCGCTGAAGTGTATATATATCTTTATATGTACCTACAGGAATTACAAGTGTATATACAGTGTTTAGGGTGGTATTTTACCATCATTGATGATAATTTTACCAGTTTTGCAGTTTTTACACAGGCTTATGAATATTTGACAACTTACACCTGTCGCAAGGTATGTCAAAGTTCAGCTCACGAAATAAAAAGAAATTTAACGGCGCCGCCCAAAAAATTTCATGGTCCTATTTTCGCAAACGACTGATCCAAGCCAGCTGCACCGCTTTTTTATTTGTAGAATTTTCCAATCGACCTTTTTGTGACCTTCCTGCAAAATCCGGTTGTTTTCACGGCTATTGTTTCACCCCTATAGACATGGATTTATGTAACAAAGAGTTTTCTCAAGAGACTCCAAACTAACATACAGGTTTCCATTATTACTCACCTGGGGTACACCTGAATTATTATTCTAGTTCATTTAGCCCAGTGGTAGTGTATTTATTTGTGTTGCCATTTAAAAATACAACAACTTAGAATTAGACGTTATCCAAATGTTTTCTGAATTCTAATGGCTCCCAAAAGTTGCAAACATACCAATTCTGAGTACATAGCTGTAGTGCATTACTTGCAGTGTTACAGGGCTAGAAATACTTCTTTAGATATAAAATTACCTGCAAGTTAGACATGCTTTCAGCTATTATGTATCTCATCTGGCAACTGTTACAAGTCTTGAAATTAAGCAACAGCTATAGAATGCAGTCACAGTCCCAAACGTGATGTGTTTTTTTAAGAATTACTACTCTATTCAAGAACTGTGAGGAGGGATGACATAAACCAACCTCCTTTCATAAACTCAGTCATGTTTTGGAGTGTACCTACCCTGGAATCCAGAGCACATTGTACCAGTGCACGCCCCGAGCTTCCCCCGGGCCTACCCTGCCACTGGCCCCGACAATGTACCCCACCCCGCTCTCCGATAGCCCACAAGCTCCGCTAGCCGTACGCCCAGGGAAAGCTTGGGGCGCGCGCCGGTACAATGTGCTCTGGATTCCAGCGTAGACTGTACCCTTCATGCTGCAGCAGGGAAACATAGCTGTCTTACGAAGTAGAACCTCTCAGTACAGCCCTGAGAAAAATGACAGACGGTTACCCAAAAGGTTGACAGGTGATGATGTACTAGTTGTTTAACTTTATCATTTGTAAACTACTGTAAAATGCATTCAAGTTTGCGTGGTTTTAATTTCGCAGTAGGGAAAGAATGGAGTGTTCACAGTGGTTTTAAGTTCTTGGCAAAGAGTTTATCACGAAAACCTCGAACATAATACCACAGCAAATTTAATTAAACATTTTTGTATTTACTGTAATTTTACACCATGTTCTTCATCACGTTTGTTTGTTTATTTAGGACGGCGGAGAGCTGGAGGAGATCGGGCGGCGTCTCCATGACGACGGGCTGGACCCGACTGTGGACGATGAGCTGAAGCTTCGCCACGTCTGGCGCCTGTACCAGAGGTCAGAGGTCAGCCTGAAGTCCGCCCTCGCCGACATCCAGGACCTCAAGCTGCAGCAGGCCGAGGAAATGAAGGAGGTCAGGTGTCTTAAAGGATTTTACAATCGCGAGTAGATGTCTTTAAGGAAGTGAGATATCTTAAAGTATTAGACGTTTTTAAGGAAGGAAATGTGTTAAAGGAAATAAGATGTCGTAGACAAGGTGAAATGTCTTATAGGTAGTTAGATGTCTTGAAAGCATGAGATGCCTTAATGAGGTCAGATGTCATTAAGGATTTTAGGTGTCTTAAAGGGGGCCACTGTTAAGATGAGAGTAATGCACCTTACTTACATTTCTTTCAAAAGTGAGATGTCTTCAAGGATTTGAAATGTCCTAAAACATAAGGTTAGTAAGGTAGAGGATCTTCCAGTTCAACATTACACAGTAGTTTAAATCTGACAGATTAGAATAAGACTGTTGGGGCCTAAACTTCACCACTGTCTGGTAGGCAGCCAGGGACAGACCAGTACTAGTAATATGGAAAACCATCTGCCCAAGTGCTATGCTCCCCTCGAGAGCATGTAGACCTGAGTGAGTGACAGACCTTGTGGGGTCGTGTGGCACAACGGCAGAGCTTTCGGCTCAGAACCAAGTGGTCCTGGGTTTGAATCCTGTCATGTCACCGATCTTGTGCCCTTGAGAAAGGCACTTTACACGACTTTCCTCACTCTACCCAGGTGTAAATGGGTACCTGACTTCAGTTGGGGATGGTCGTAGTATATGTAACCACCTGGTGGCGCCGAACGGCAGCCGCCCAGACCCTTACGACAGTTCCACAAAGTGCAAGTGTGGATAAGATATTATATATGTTGTGTATTTTGTGAGACCTGTAAACCCTGCATCAATTCAGCACTAGAAAGGCTGCCACTGTGATTGGTTATTTCTGACCAATAAAAAACCTTGTGTGCCCCAGGTGGAGAACTATGTGGAGCACATCCGGAGTCTGTCGGAGGAGAGAGAGGCGCTCACCAGCGAGTTCGAGGCCGAGAACGAGATTCTACGCAACGAACTGGAACAGCGCAAGGTGGAGTGCGGTGAGTTTGACTTACGATTGAGTAACAGCCATAAGATTACTAGTAGCTTTAGTATATATATGCTGCAGTATCCTGTATTTCATTACGTATATACTGCAGCAGGGATGGGCAGCTCTGTCTATACTAGCCTGGAGTCCACTGCAGCCTTCTTAGCTTTAGTCCGCTACCCAAGCTCCGCTCCTCGCCAAGGCGTAGCGGACTAAAGCTTAAAGAAGGCTGGACTCCAGGCTAGTCCATAATGGTGAGATCGCACACTTTGATGTCATTCCTGAAGCAGCTGCAGCTGACTCTATTAAAGATTTCCTTGGTCTACCATGACCTCTGTTGCCTGGTAACTGCAACTAGAATTATGACTGAATATTTTTTTGGTGACCCCCTCGCATAAGCAGCCATGTTACTAATGATTGTAGGTCATAGCATTAAAGGGGTTATCTTCATGAAGCGTTTCGTTAATGAGATATAATTTTGATGAAGCAACAACAGAGATATACCAAAATTGAGTTTCCAAACTTTTGTGAAAGGTGTGTATATTATCATTCAATCAATAATGATTCAGTTACTAAGCACATATTGATTATGTCATTGTCTTTGCCACACCCCAGTCTTTTGTAACTGTAAACATTCTATGATATAGATATGAATCTGTGAATGTAACTTTGCACCTTGGACAGAAGGCTGACAAACAGTTCAATATCATGATTATTATGAAAATCAATGTCTGGGGCACATGAATGTACATGTATTGAAGGCTGCTTGCCTTTTTCTGGTCAGAACAGGCCAGCTCTGAATTTTTCTCCTCTCTGTTCATCTGTATAGTATGTACAGAATGGGTAAGAAATCTAGGAGTTTGGGGGGGAGGGTGCATATGCTGCCCTTGTTTAAATTGAACTTCTGAACCTCTGAAATATCATTGCCCAAATTTTGTGGGACAAATTTCAAATGGCTTCATCTTGATTTTGTGACAACTTGTGGCACAGTTGGCATCCATAGTGTCAATGAAATTTTAGTGCACAGCAATCGTAACAGTAAATGGCAAATGATATTACAACAAGAGGGCCTTTAGGGGGTGTCTGTAAAGCCAGGCTAAGTCTTGTTTATTTCTACAGATGCCATAGCAGAAGTACGAGAGATGTTACAACAGGAGGGCCTGCAGCAGGTGGCTGAGTCCGGGCTAAGTGAGCAGGTGGCCTACCTGCTGGTAGAGAGAGCCAGGCTAATGGATGAACTCGAGGTGAGCCCAGCAAATGGCCTGCAGAGCCAGGCTAATTGTGATAAGTTTGTTTTACACCTTCATCTAATTCTTTTCTTGGTACAATGTAGACTAAGTGTTTAGTACATATCAGACTGACAGAAGGTGGCCGTTCCCAGTAAAGGACACAAACCGGAAGTTAGGTCAGAGGTCTCAGAAAAATCCCAGAATGGGTTATCTCATTTCCTGTCTTCAGTTCTATTCTATTTGCATGTCTCAGTATGCCACCAATGCTGTGCACACCTAGGTGTAAAAATGGGTACCTGACCTCGGTTGGGGAGGTAAAGAGTAGTGGAAGGAGAGGGATGGGCTCCACCTTCCTATACTGTGCCCTAGACACAGTGGATAAGAACCCACTGCTCCTACGACCCCAGAGACTTTTGAGAAGGGCTATGGGACTAGCTTTACCTACCCTTTACCTTTTCTCAGACTGCAGCAGAGAAGAGACCGCCGCAGCTAGTGAACAGCAGTGCAGACGTGGACCAGCTGAGACAGCTGCTGGAGAGGGAACGGGCGGACCACGAGGAGGAGCTCAAACAGCAGAGGGAGAACATGATGAGGGTCAAGGAGAGCCTCACAAAGGTCAAGATGTCTTCTTGGACCTAATAAGATTTGTAGTATTGAGAATGATAGATTGAAGATTCAAGAATACAGTGGACAAAGAATGGTAGAATTGAAATTGGAAGGGAAAAATGGAGACAGTATGTGAGGAAGTTCGAAGAGAGCTACACAAAAGACAACTAGGTCTCAGCGAATTGGGATTGAGACTGCATTGAGATAATGTCAAAAAGGGAAATGGGGAGAAGATAAATGTAGTGATTTCTGTAAATCAGTATGTGTGCCCCCTAGGGATTTATATTGAAACTGCATCTATAACACGTTCATGACTATGAGCTGCACGAGTTGAGCCGGCCCATACATGTGTGCCCCCTGTTGATTTACGTAAAAACTGCATCTCCCACAGGTACACGAGCTGCGCGAGTTGAGCCTGTCCATACATGAGTGCCCCCTGTTGATTTACGTAAAAACTGCATCTCCCACAGGTACACGACCACGAGCTGCACGAGCTGAGCAGGTCCAAGGATGAGTTGGAGGAGGAACTTGGCCTCGCCAGGAGTCAGCTGTTTAAGTCTCAGGAGTTTAAGATGGACCAGGATAGTCTTGATGCAGGTGTGTTCTTAAGATATTCTTTTACTTCAATGATACTTTTACTTGTCTGGGTCGAATGGCTGACTAGCTAGTCTGGAGGACATGAGATTGAGAGGTGAACAGTTCGACTCCTGACATTTCCAGATGTTGTGTTCTTGGGACTTCCTCACTTCATCCATGTGTAAATGGGTAGTGACTTTGGTTGGGGAGGTAAAAGACGGTCAAATGCCTTCAAATACTGTGCCCTAGTAGACACAGTGGAACAACCCACTGCCCGTACGGCCTAACAAAGGCTACGGGACTACTTTTGCCTTTACCTTTTTTGAATTTGATACGCAATTTCTTCGTGTTGACTAGATTTGCATTTTCTTGTTACCAATAATTGCAGATGCTATGTACAGTTTTTACAGGACCTAGTTTATTGTGCTGGAGAATTTCCCCTAGCTTGTGTATCTTTGAATATGGATTAAATGATCACCAAAAATGTTTCCCCGTAGCCAAACTAACAGCCGAGCTGGAAACTGCGCGGGAAGACTTACAAGAGGATCTGGATCAGCTTCAGGCCAGGTTCCACCGAGTTGAGCAGGAGAGAGACGCGCTGCAGAAGGAGGTCTGGTTCTTTGTCAAATTTCTGTAATGCGTTTAAATTTGCAGCAATCTTAGTTTCGCAGTAGGGAGAAAATTTACAGTTTGCAGTAATTTTTAGTTTGTGGTTGAAACAAGATCTAAATTGGCAGAAGACAGAACTGGCATTTTTGCTGTGGTGTTTAGTTGTAGAGGTTAATGCAAAAACCGTGAACATTAAACCACCGCATATTTAGATGCATTTGGAATAATCTATAGTCTGTGATAAGAATTATTTTGTTCTTTTGTAAGACATGTAATTAGAGATGAGGTTCAAATAAAGAGCCCTAAATGAAATTTGTGGGATTTCTTTTTGAAAGTGAGATGCTCAATTTTCCTCAAAATCAAAGAGGGTTTTAACAATGTTTGAAAGCACCCGTGGCAGGCTATTTATCTAGATTCCCTTCGAATTAAACTTTCACTTTCAAACTTACACTTCCCCAGGTGTCCAGACTCCAGCTGGAGCAGAGAGAAGACAGGAGCAAACTTGACAGGCAGGTGTCATCGCTCGACGAGAGCACACAGAACCTCCGACAACAACTGGACAAGAGCAAGAGGGAACTCAGCGATTCACAAGTACGGTTTTCCTGACTTAGATTTCCAAAAAATAATCAGAACTTTTCCAAAATGTACGCTAATATTATGATAAGTGGAAAAAGGTGAAGAAAGACTGAATGCAGCTGCAGGACGTTTCAATGACTGCAGATGCAGAGACCTGTGGATGATGATGATGATGCTTTCATTTTTTAATGATTATGAATTTTCTATTCACTACATGTATGTACATAAGATGTGTTTCAGAACTGTAAACCCATAGTTGAGGATGTATTTGTGACATAATTGATTGGAAAATCTGTTCAAATCTTTTTACTCTTTTGTGTTAGATTTTGACTGCTCCATATATTTGATCCAAAACCCAAGAGAGCATGCCATATACACCTAATTTTGTATTCAATTTACTTTTTACTAATTTCCTTCAATTTTCACTTAACTGTGTTCCTTGATGTCCTGACTGTTTATTCACAACAACAGGCGTCCTGTCGGACATTAGAAGACGAGAAACGGGCGCTCGAGATGAGACTGGAGTTCGCAAAGAAGGACCTGGAAGCAGTGAAAGAGAGAGAAAGACAAGCTGTTACACAAAAGGTAACTTACATTGTTACAGTAACTGTATTATGGACTTGATGGAAATGGAAGGTCTTTGATAAAACTGCATTAAATTAAACTTTTCTTGGAAGCTTTTCACCAGCAAGTTTGTTTTCTAAAAAAGATTTGTACTATTCGTTACTGTATTGTGAGAAGAGTAAGCAAAATGTAGTACAAGTTTATTACTTCAAAAGTGTTATCGTTATTGAAAATGTACTTTCTTTTTGTTTCGTAATTCCTTAATTCAGACAATTCTTTATCAATAACAGGAGAATTGACCTCAACTGATCAGTATAGATAATGTTTTATCTCATTGTAAGTCCCACAAAACTGATAATCATTCTGTTTTGCCAACAGTTTTGTTTATCAACTTGGTATAACAGCAACTGACTTTGTGAATGTTTATGCTTTTGTCATGTTAACAAGGATTCTTCCTAATGCCACAGCATTCTGGATGGTAGACATTGTTGTCAGTAAATATACCAACATACAGTCTGCTTTTTCTCCACAGGAGAGTTTAGCTTCATCAGGGGAAGGTGCACAAAGAAGGTGGGTCGGTCACTTTTCAAGGCGTGTTATGATGTATAGGAATTGCTGGCCTTTTTGAATAGACATTGAACACAGGTGCAATGGTCTAGGTAGTGTTTGCCTTGTCGGTTGGGGGTTCAAAAATGGTATACATACTGGAAACAGAAAGTTTAACACAGATAGGCACTGACCCTATACACCAAAATGTGTTTGGAAGCAAAGGAGAAACGCAGTTCCAGTACTGATTATTACTGATCTGACTTATATTTTTCTTAAGTCCTAGTCTTTAAGAGCAGAATTTTGGAAAATGGGATTAGGCATTTTCAATCAAGGTGTGTGCTGTTTAGATATTGTTCCCTTTAGTACATTCCCTTCAATGAGAGTCATTTTTCTGGTCCTGTTGTTTTCAAACATTTGTTTTTCTGCGTTCCTCCCTAGGCTGAACATCCAGATATCAGAGATGCAGAGTGAAAATATTTTCATATTTAAGGAGTGGTTCAGGAGGAATAAGGGAAATAAACGTCAACAGAACTGAATGTATATAATGTGTGTGTTTGTTCCTAAGATCCTTAATAGACAACGTCTTACCATACATTTCTTGTACATCGGATTCTTTAGTACTGCCATTTTTATCTGGGGGACTAGAAGGGTTCTGGAGTAGTACCAGGGTAAGGGGGTGAAGTCTGCCCTCTCATTGCCTTGAAGTTCTTTACCTGTTGACAGGGCTCGAAATTCAGTTTTGGGAATAGGTGCACTGGTGCACCCAACCTAAAAAATTGGGTGCACCAAAAAATTTTTGGGTGCACCACATTAAATAAAGTAGAATGTAACTACAAATGTATTGTAAGCAAAATCTAATGACAAACCTAACTGTTCCTCTTCATGCGCGTTTGGCATGCGATCGCGGCACGCAGTTTTGAAGCTTTTAAAATCCAAATTAACTCAAATTCTAACATCAAAATCTTAAACAAGTACTACAACAAAAATTTTATTATTTTCTTGCATTTAGATGTCAAGAATATGCTGTCTACTAGTGTGCAGTGATACCTTTACACATCAAACCGTACAAAAATATTTGGGTGCACCAGTGCACCCACAGTCAAAAATTAGGTGCACAGCTCCAAAATTGGGTGCACTGGGTGCACATGCACCCACTATTTCGAGCCCTGTGTTGTATCCATTGGTAATTTATAAACCCTGTACCCTAGGCTGAATATCCAGATATCAGAGCTGCAGAGTGAAAACGAGCATCTTCAGCGGCAGCTGCAGGACACGCGGGGAGATCTGCAGAGGGAGCGCACACGGGGCCGCGAGATGAGTGCCCAGGTGTCGGAAACACAGGTGCAACTGGAGAGGCTGCACAGTCTGCAGGAGGAGGTGAGGGAAGGATGGAGGGAATGAGGGAGGGATGGAGAGAGGGAGGGAGCACACACAGGGCAGGGAGATGAGCACCCAGGTGTCAGAAACACACACAGGTCCAGCTGGGGAGGCTGCACAGTCTGCAGGAGGAGGTGAGGGAGGGAGGGAGGGAAGGGAGAGTAAGGGAGGGATAGAAGGAGGAAGGGAGGGAGGGAGGGAGGGAGCGCACACGGGGCAGGGAGATGAGCACCCAGGTGTCGGAAACACAGGTCCAGCTGGAGAGGCTGCACAGTCTGCAGGAGGAGGTGAGAGAGGGAGGGATGGAGGAGTAAGGGAGGGAGGGAGGGATGGAGAGAGGGATGGAGAGAGGGAGGGAGAGAGGGAGGGAGGGAATGCACACGCGGCAGAGAGATGAGCACCCAGGTGTCGGAAACACAGGTCCAGCTGGAGAGGCTGCACAGTCTGCAGGAGGAGGTGAGGGAATGAAGGAGTGAGGGGGAGGGAGGAATAGAGGGAGGGATGGAGAGAGGGAGGGAGGGAATGCACATGCGGCAGGGAGATGAGCACCCAGGTGTCGGAAACGCAGGTCCAACTGGAGAGGCTGCATAGTCTACGGGAGGAGGTGAGAGGGATGGATGGAGGAGTAAGGGAGGGAGGGATAGAGGGAGGGATGGAGGGAGGGAGGGAGGGAGGGAGGGAGGGAGGGAACGCACACGGGGCAGGGAGATGAGCGCCCAGGTGTCGGAAACACAGGTCCAACTGGAGAGGCTGCACAGTCTACAGGAGGAGGTGAGGGAAGGATGGAGGGAATGAGTAAGGGAGGGATGGAGGGAGGAAGGGAGGGAGGGAGGGAACGCACACGGGGCCGCGAGATGAGCACCCAGGTGTCGGAAACACAGGTCCAGCTGGAGAGGCTGCACAGTCTACAGGAGGAGGTGAGGGAGGGATGGAGTGATGGGGAGAGAAGGGAGGGATGGAGAGAGGGAGGGAGGGAGCGCACACGCAGACGGAGGATGCTGCTACAGATTCTGAAGAAGACTTATTTGTTTTGATGTGTTTTAAATCTTTGCCTTAGGTGAATTCCTTAGAGACAGAGAAGACGCTGCTTCAGGAGAAGACTTAAGTTTTACTGTCTTTACCTCAGATGAACTCCTTAGAGACAGAGAAGACGGTGCTTCAGGAGAAGACTTAAGTTTTACTGTCTTTACCTCAGGTGAACTCCTTAGAGACAGAGAAGACGCTGCTACAGGAGAAGACTTAAGTTTTACTGTCTTTACCTCAGGTGAACTCCTTAGAGACAGAGAAGACGCTGCTACAGGAGAAGATTTACGAGGAGTCCAAACACAGACAGCAGCTGCAGAGAGACCTGGACGACCTCAAGTCTCAGTTCCAGCAGGAGAAAATGGTACAAATCCTTTTTTCTTTTCACACGCCTGTCAAAATACTCGAATTTAGTTTATTTTCTGTCAGGATTTTGTCAGGAGGCAGAAGGGGAAAGGATGTTTTCGCATTGTTTAAGTAATCGAAGTTGAAACGATTCAAAGATGCATATTTTCAGTCTCATGAATTTGCTGTGAATGTATAGTTATTGATAATTTCTAGTTCTATAATGTAGGAAATGATTAGCCTTGCGGTATAATTAGTGTCGTGTAAATTTCATTAGCTATTAGACAAAGTAAATGACTATTGCAATGTGGCCTTGCTACCAATCACACATTTTTGGCCAAGCAAACCCCGTCACCCCTACTCTTCTAAGTGTGCTGAATTCCTTTACATGCAGAGGTTTTGACGCTCCCTCATACACAGAGCCGCCAGCTTTACATCACCATTCGATAGGACAATTAAAATCTTTTCCAGTCGAGTCCAAGCCCGCGTCTGAACTCGGGCCGCTGGCTCCACAGAATTTGAACCAGATGTGGTTAGAGGTAGAGTGCGCAGACATGAGACGCATCATGTAATACCATGTATGATTGTGAGTGATAAAGTTCATTCGTTCAATATTCATCCATCCATTCTGTCACTGTAGGAGCTGCAGAGCAAAGTGGAGAAACAAAAGAAGGAAACCCGAGACGCCCAGCTGGCTCTGGAGGCGGCCAATCGGGAGAGAGAACTGCTGCACATTCAACACAAGTCCCATGACCAGGGAGACAAGGTCGGCCAACCAGCAGTCACCTCAACCTTTCGCCTTTAATCCTCAACCTTTGACCTTTAATCCTCAACATCTCACCTTTAAACCTCAACCTATCACCTTTAAACCTCAACCTTTCACCTTTAAACCTCTATCTTCAGTCTTCATTCATTTGGACAAATTTGGGGGATTTCTTTGTCTGATTATGATAAATTATTCAAGGACAAAGAGGAATGTCAAATTTTGATAAATCATATATCGGAAATTAAACATCTTAAGACCTTAGTATCCATTGGTCCATGTCATCTCTTAAAAATGAACAAACATGCAAAAATAAGCCATTTAAAGACACTCAAATTCTCGGATTTCTCTTAAATGAAGCATGTTCAATTTTCCTACCCAAAAAAGATCTAGATGTATTTTCATGACAGTACCATACATGTACACCAGGTCCTGTAGTAACTAACCACAATGTATGATTCATCACTGTTTACCTCTCCATGGATCCACTGTACTGTAACTGTTACTGTAACAGTAACAAGTTTGTACACTGTGGGAAAGTGTTTATAGTTAAATAATCAGATAGGACAGCAGCATTGATCTGGCAGGAATGTTGTTTGTTTCTGGTGTCGTTCACTGTGAGAAAACCTGTTGGCAGTGCGGGTGGGCTGGAGACTGGTATCTGTTTCTTATACACCTAAAGTATGTCTTATTTTACTAGAGTTGTGTAATTATGACTAAGAGTTATGAATTCGTTGCTAAACCAAGTTTATTTTGTCCATGAATCTATAGACTCCATAGATGTTGTTGAAACATTTCTGTTTTGGGGGCTGGAGTACAGGACAATGTAGTACTACATTATTGTACATTTTGTTAGTTATTCAAGCATCTTCATTGTGAATTCATTATTTATCTCTTTCTTGCATTGAAATTAGTGATATTGCACATATATAAGTGTTCACAATATGTTGCTGCACTACATTGTTATTCTGTAGGATGATTAAAGCATTTCTGTAATCTCCAATCAGCTAACAACAAGTCATTTTGTATTCTATGTTCTCTGCTTTTGTTGTCAGGTGTCATTTGAACGGTTGTCCATAAATCTATGGACTATAGGTGGCATTGACACATTTCAATCTGTTTTGGGGCTGAGATACATGTAGTACATTGTGTTCTGTGAGTTATTCAAGACTGTCCTTATTCAAGTTATTGTCTACTTCGAATTCCCATTTGTTTCTTTTATTGAAATAAGGCAATATTATCTAGCCCATTCCGTAAGTGTTCACATTATGTTGCTGAACTACATTGTTAAAACCCGTGGTATGATTGAATCATTTCTATGATCTTCAATTTACTGCAACATGTCATGGATAGATTTTTTTGTTGGGTTTCATGTGTTTTTTGTTGTTGAATGTTTGCCAGGTATCGGAGCTCTCTGCTAGACTACAGGGCATGGAAGGTGAGAGGGAGGGTCTGAAGAGGACCAGTCAGCTGCTGGAGGACACAAACAAACATCTGGAGGAAAAGGTGCCTACTGTTTAGCAATACTTTTCAGTTTGATATCTCAATTCAGACTTTCAGTGTTTTAAAGGCAGGCTAAACTTAATTTCGTAAAGCATACTGCAGTATGTTAAATATACCACTAAGACCAGTTCTGACTTGTTGTACACTAGTCCATCATAGATTAGCGTTTTTACAACATTTGAAATTCGCGGTGTGGTGATGTAATACTGGCGATGTCCAAAGCCCTTTGACCTTTGTGACGTCAGATTCCGAGTCGGAGGAATGGCGTCTGGAGCAATTCCTATGGTGCAGGTGTGACCGACTCAGAATCTGACGTCACAAAGGTCAAAGGTCTTTGGACATCGCCAGTATTGCATCACCACACCGCGAATTTCAAATATTGTAAAAACGCTAATCTATGATGGACTCATGTAAAAGAAGTCAGAACTGGTCTTAGTGGTATATTTTAACATACTGCAGTATGCTTTACGAAATTAAGTTTAGCCTGCCTTTAAAGGCTGTAAAATGTAATATCATGTTGGTCCTGGTAGAGTTTGATAGATGTCCCTTGTTTTGTATACGCCAAAAATCGTTACTCAAGCAACTGGATAGAATTTTGAAACAGACGTTTCGGACAGCAGTTCTACCTTATTCTCACCTGCCAGGTAGCAAGTGCCACTTGACGTGGCACCAAGGAGTCAGCTGTGATCATCAGCCAGAGGCCCCTTCTTCACTGGACGTTTCATCCCTCGTACTCTGGTACGCCCTCGGGATGGGGGGGACGACAGGGAGGACGTCTCCACCCTGCCTCACTGCTGCTCCTTAAGCCTTTCCACTGTTGTACTTCTGCTGTCTCCTTCCCCCAGGCTTTTTCCCTCCTTCTAATCCACAGCCAGAACCTTTCTTTTAACTGACAATAGATAGCAGATGCTGTCTGAAACGTCTGACTGTTTCAAAATTTTATCCAGTTGCTTGAGTAACGATTTTTCGCGTGTCTTATTACCCGGATATCTAACCTTCATCAACCTTGTTTTGTATACATATTTGTCACGTGAGAGTAGTCAGGCCACCCCAATAACAGAAACAATTATAACATAATATACTTACTCTTCATGACGTAATTGGTGCATGTTGTTGAAACCTGAAAAAGCTTTTTTTGTTGAGTTAGTCCCACTTGAAAAATTTCCCCCAAATTTCTGTTATACCAATTGGTGACAGTTGTCAACAGGTGGTTGTACCACACAAAATTCAAGTTTGATATCATCACATTTCTAGTAAAAATCCATGATGAAATGCTCTAAACATCGACATGTTGTTTCTGTTTCAGCTTGCCAGTTCAGAACAGTCGTGTGATGACCTCAGGGATACAGTGCAACTGCAGAAAAACGTCAACGCAGGTGAGTTACAGGTCACAGGTGTAACAGGTTAGTTACAGGTGGTATGGATGCCTCGTATGGTTGACTCGGTGACAAGTGGGTTACAGGTAGTAGACTCACCTGATCTCTATCAATTTTGTGTACACTGACACTTCAGATTTGTTAGTGTTTATTTAGAATCTCTACTAGTAAAATACATCATGTGCCTACTGGTCTTCCTAAAGTCCTTTTCTAATACTATTATATTTAATGAATGCAATACAAATTCAACACATGACCCTACCTTAATCGACCTTAAATGATATCACAAGTAACAGAGGCTATGCAAATTCTTAGCAAATCTAACAAGTAGAACGAGCTTTAAGATAAAACATCACAGTGGGAAAGATGCCATCTATAAAAGATTATAATTTTTGTGCTGTCTAAACTTCAATCTGTCTCCGCCCTGTTCCCCAGACTTGTCCACACAGCTAGAGGAGGCGACGGAGCGCGCCAGTAACGCTCGGCGGGAGACGGCAAACCTACGGGACCAGGTCAGCCGTCTGAGTGGGCAGCTTCTGGAGCAGAGGGACGAAACACGCGATAAACTGGTGCGTAAAGTTCTGTCTGTTGTCTAGTTGTTTTATTTATGTATTTATTGTGTAACTGGAGACCTCACAGGACATAGTCGTTTCCTGCATCAGAGGCATGGACCATGCGACAAACTGGTGTGCACAGTTCTGTTCGTTGTTTATTTGTTTGATTTATTCGTTGTGTTGAACTGGAGACCTCGCTGGACACATTTTCTGCACCAGAGGAACAAAATACAGTCACGATAGTCGTTTATTTGTTCGTTCGTTCCTTTCCTTTCTTTCAATGCTGCTATTGTGTTGTATAAAGAACTTCCTCCAAATGAGGAATAAACTCAATGCTGACTTTTGGTCCTGTCTGGAGTAAAAAATTGCCGATCTTCAGTCTCGAGCGAGAGAAGAAAAGCCAGTGTGTTGATGTGGATGAATAGACAATAAATGTATTACTAATAGAATCATTACATTTCCTGATGGTGATCTTTAGTCATACATGTAGCAGGAAAATGAAGAAAATTCAGTTCTGTGTGAATGATGATAAACTTATAGCTCATTTCATAACATTTCCCAGTCCCGTCTGGAGTCAGAAGTTGCCGACCTTCAGTCCCAGCTGGAGAGAGAAAAGAGCCGGTCCAAACTTCAGACGGGCTCCGCACAGACACGACTGGAGGAGGCGGAGGCGCAGTGTGACTCCCTCAGGACTCAGCTGGACGCAAAGAACCAGGTTTGTTCATTTGTTTGTTTGCATTTATTTGTTTGCTTGCTTGTCTGTGTTTCTGCATTATGGATTTTCCATATGCTAGTGTGTGTTTACCGGTGTGTGTGTGTGGATGGTGTTCAGCACCAAGGACAGGTGTGTTTGCCTGTGTGTGGATGGTGTTCAGGTGTGTTTATGTTTGTGTGGATGGTGTTCAGCACCAAGGACAGGTGTGTTTGCCTGTGTGTGGATGGTGTTCAGCACCAAGGGCAGGTGTGTTTACCTGTGTGTGGATGGTGTTCAGCACCAAGGGCAGGTGTGTTTGCCTGTGTGTGGATGGTGTTCAGCACCAAGGACAGGTGTGTTTACCTGTGGATGATGTTCAGCACCACGGACATGTCTGTGTGTGGATGATGTTCAGCACCAAGGGCAGGTATGTTTACATTTGTAAGTTGTTATTTATCAAAGCCCATATTTTCCAGGAGCTGCACAGTGCCCATGTCCAGACAGGGAGGGTTCAGTCTGACACCTCCTCGCTCCAGGCTAAACTGGAGGCAGAAAAACGCCTCCGACAAGACACCGAGGACAGGAACAACATGCTGGAACAGGAGATCTCCAAGGTAGGCCACTCCGATTCACTTTGTTGGTTCTTAGATTGGGAAAAAAACTTTAAAAACTTAACTGGAAGATCAATATTGTCTCGAATAAAGTATGCACTTTTTAAACATTTCAAAATTCAAAAGGCACCACAGGTCATTGCTAAAGTCAGGGTGCGCACTTTATTTGAGGTTATTGCCAGGACAAATTGGAAAAGGACCTCAAACCCTTGCTTAATCAAACCAGGAACCCAGCTGCGATGCAACAATGCATGGCTCAATACCTGCCAATTTGCAAAATCCTCAAGTTTGCAGAGACAATGCTGGCGGAGAAAGCAAGAGAATCTTTTATGAATCTAAGGAATGGCATTACTCTACAGTATGTAGAAGTCCTTGATATAAGAAAAATGACTTGGAGATAATAGGAGGAACACCATAAATGTTAACTTATCCTGTTCAAAATTTGTTCAAGATCAGTGGAGAAGGGGTGCGTACTTTATTTGGGATTTTTGCCTTAACATTTCAGTTCTGCAAATTTGTCTAGAACTAGCCCCAAATCAGGGGTGCGTACTTTAATTGGGGTGCGTACTTTAATCGAGAAAATACACATGAAAACAGAGTCTGAGGGGGCAGTCTGTACCTTGGTACACAAAGTTTTAGGATGTTAATATAGTCAGATGTAAATTTCCCACTCAGATCTCTCTTTTCATGTTGTCCTCTGGCAAACTGTCTGAGACCTACGAAAATGAATTTATTGATTATTATTGGTACTGCCATAGATTGTTTCCTAGATTTTGTTACTTGAATAGATCACTGCCTACTGTAAAAGCATTTAAGTTCGTGTGGTTTTTATTTTGTGATAGGGAGAAATGGAGTGTTCGCGGTGGTTTTAAGTTCACGTTTGAAACAATAGTAGCACTACAGTCATAGGTGGGCAAAAAGTTTGCGTTGGTTTTGAGTTCGCGCGGAATAGTTCACTGCGAAAACCGCGAACATAAAACCACCGCGAACATTTCTGCATTTACAGTATTTCAAAATTGTCTATTTGTCACGTATATGTAAACTGCATGTCTTGATGATTAAGCCATTATTACGAAACAAGTTTTTTAACTGTCGTGTAATGTCAAATATGCCTCATGCTTTACTTAAATTTGGAAAAAAATATAAAAAAAGGTATCATTGCCTCTGAGTCAGTATTCACTTTTCTTAACTAAGACAGTTAGTGTAGCTATCATTGCTACTAAAGTCTTTAATACCATTAACATCACTAACCATAGAGCATTTCATGTTATCTTATATCTGACTCATCTTCCCTTCCCACCACGTGTTCCTTCCCACCCCCATTCCAACCCACAACTCCATGGACTTCTCTTCTGTTGTGTGTGGTGAGTTACCTTTAGGTAGAGCTTTTATTAACTTTCAGGCCATACACACCAACTTGGTTTGTAATCCACAGAGTTGAGTTTGTGTATGGTCTTTTCTTGTGTTAATTCCACTTTTCTTGAATGTGTTAATTCCATGAAACCTGATCAACGCAAGTCATGTAACATTTGGCCACATTTCCTTGTTAAGTTCAATCATTAAACACCTCATCCACACAAAAACATGACTAACTGCATGAACTGTACTGCTTTCTGTACTATTAGGTAATTTTCTTATGGTAAATAAAGAGCTATCTCAAATATTACGAACGTTTCTTGTGAATCGTAATTGTCTTACAATGCTAGGTTTTGGCTCACATTTGCATATCACAAGTTGAACTTTACTTTATTAAGTCAACTGGGACAAGTGCTACAGACTTCCAGGACCTGGTATTGTTGGCATGGATAGAGTTTCTCGTGCTGAGTTAGACTGTTTGTGTTTGTTTGTTTATTTATGTTTGTGTGTTGTTTATCCCTTTGTACATCAAGGTCTGGGGCCAGATGAAGGAGGGTTTGGAGAGAGTTTCCCGTGCAGAGTCTGAGAGGGACCAGCTCAAGCAACAGCTGGACATGGTGAGAACGTGACCTTGTCACGCCAATGACCTTCACCTGACCTTGTCACATTAATGACCTTTACCCTGTGTTATATCTGTTCTTAACTGAACATTGAATCCCCTATCCACTTGATCATCTTGTGGCCTAACAGTTAAAATCCAACTGAACATTCATCCAAAAGTCAGAAGTGCCAAACATCAAAGTATGAAATTGTACCAAATTGAATAATATATATATATATATGTAGCAAATAGAATGAACCAGAAGATAACACACTGCATTCTTCAGCGAAAACACAAAGAAGTTGATGTGCTGTCATGTGCTTGTTATTTTCCCCAGATCAAGAGCCGGCAGGCCAGTAGAGAGTCTGTGGAGGCCACCAGAAGTCGGGCAGAGGAGGCCGAGAGACAGGTTAGTGTGCTGGCTGAGAGATTCCTGACTTGAGAGTTTATAGTATAGTCTTGTTTGTTGTGTCTGCAAATATATATAGATGTCTTTTTTGCACTTGAGTGAACCTAAGCAGGAAGATTTTTGGACAGAGATCTTTGATAATTTAGTGTTCAAGTTAGCTCAAAGAATTAAGAATCAAGCTAATATGATTGAAACACAAACCAGACACAGTTTTCTTAATGATAGAGCTTGATTCATGACAATGCAAATTAGCCCTCAATTACATTCTTATCACCCCTCTTGATTGATATATCATAAGATTATATAAGTGATGATTTATGAAGGCACAAGATATGTTAGCTATAAAGATTACGGCCTTTCTAACTCTACGTGTTGTCTGCCAGGTGAAGGAGTCCCAGTTCAAGCTCCAGAGAGTCGCAGAGGAGGCCAGGAGGTCCAAGGATGAGCTGGAGAGGAAAAACAATGACCTGGCGGTGCTGAGGAGACAACTTCAGGAGGAGAAGATGGACAGGTTGGAAAATAACTTTGACCTTCAAAAATATTTAAAAAAAAGATATTGCTTTTATTACGTCTATGAAGATTAGACATCCAGGTAACCTGGTGCTGAACACCTTCATACAGGTGTATTTATCTGTGTGGATGTTCAGCACCAAGGACAGGTATGTTTGCCTGTGTGTGGATGGTGTTCAGCACCAAGGATAGGGGTGTTTCCTGTATGTGGATGGTGTTCAGCACCAAAGACAGGTGTGTTTTTCTGTGTGGATGGTGTTCAATACCAAGGACAGGTGTGTTTCTTTGTGTGTGGATGGTGTTCAGCACCAAGGACAGGTCTGTTTTTCTGTGTGTGGATGGTGTTCAATACCAAGGACAGGGGTGGTTCTTTGTGTGTGGATGGTGTTCAGCACCAGGGACAGGTGTGTTTTCCTGTGTGTGGATGGTGTTCAGCACCAAGGATAGGGGTGTTTCTTTGTGTGTGGATGGTGTTCAGTACCAAGGACAGGTGTGTTTTCCAGTGTGTGGATGGTGTTCAGTACCAAGGACAGGTGTGTTTTCCAGTGTGTGGATAGTGTTCAGTACCAAGGACAGGTGTGTTTCTTTGTGTGTGGATGGTGTTCAGCACCAAGGACAGGTGTGATTTGAATGTGTGTGAATGGTGTTCAGCATCAAGGACAGGGGTGTTTCTTTGTGTGTGGATGGTGTTCAGCACCAAGGACAGGTGTGATTTGAATGTGTGTGAATGGTGTTCAGCATCAAGGACAGGGGTGTTTCTTTGTGTGTGGATGGCGTTCAGCACCAAGGACAGGTGTGATTTGAATGTGTGTGAATGGTGTTCAGCATCAAGGACAGGGGTGTTTCTTTATGTGCAGATGGTGCTTTTTTGTAAAATTCTACACTCACACTTTATGCCTTGATGTGCCCTGATTTTTTACCAGTCCTTTATGTTGTCTAAGTACCGCTCTAAAATTGTTTCATGTTGCCATGGCAACAGGGTGCGGTCAGACCAGCAGCTGGAGAGTGCGCGGCAGGAGCTGAGTCAGCTGAGGGACTTGGAATCGAGGCTGAAGGTCACCAACTCCCAGCTGCAGCACAAGGTCATGTCCGTGGACGAGGAGAACAAGTCTGTGGCAGACATGGTGGGTCAAGGTCATTTATGTTAGGTCAAGGTCATTTACACACCATGTCAGCCCCATGTCATGTTCATGCCAAGTTAAGGTCATTTATATGTCAAGTCATTTTTTATAGTTCAGGTCAAGGTCGTGAGACAATGAGCTATTCTGCTGGAAGAATGGCAAACTTTTATTGCCTGCTTCAAGGTTATGCTTTCCTTACACTTTTTTGTGTTTGTGGACAGCTTAAAAAGTTATGAAATTCAATGTTAACTTGTGTGATGGTCTAACCATGACAAAGAACTGATTCATTTTGAGAAGGAACTGAATCCAGATCATCTAGTTGCAATTTTGTAACTATGTAATGTTGATGATTCTCTGAGCCACCTTCTATACTAGGCACAAACTTATTAATATTATCTGCCTTCTTTGCAAACATTCCATGCATTTTGCAACAGTCTTCAGGAAAAGTGAGTTATTAAACTGACGATCATATCATTGTTTCGTTACTGTTATCATGATAAAATACATGAAATCCACCATTTCTCCTGCCTTGTATGATATTTTTAAGTATTCTTGAACTACGAAAGGTGCACAATGTGTCTGTTGCACTTGCACACAATATTTTGCACTCCGGATTGCAAGGATGCTTCTGGTCCAGAACCTGTAGCTGGAGGTGGAAATCTGCAGCAACAGCTTGTTTACTTGTTTACCTCCTGTTTACAGCAGCACAATATCTCGGAGCTAGGTAAGCAGACTGCAAGCAAACTGCAGCAGGAGGTGGAAACCCTGCAGAAGCAGCTTGTTTACCTGTTTGTTTACTTGTTTGCTTACTTATTTGTTTGTTTCCTGCAGCACCAGCTGTCACAGCTAGGTAAACAGACCATGCTGCGTCAGGTCCAAACCCTGGGAGGTGGAAACTTTGCAGCGGCAGCTTGTTTGTTTACCTGTTTACTTGTTTGTTTACTGCAGCACCAGCTATCACAGATAGGTAAGCAGACCATGCTGCGGCAAGTCCAAACCCTGCAGCAGGAGGTGGAAACCCTGCAGCGGCAGGTCGTCGAGGCGACCAGCAAACTGGACCTGCAGATCCGGAGATACGACCAGCGCAAGCTCAAGTACAAGAACAAGATCAACAGGGCAAAGTAAGGCCACACAAGCTACCCAAAATCTTCTCTCTATTACTGTAGTTTTGCCATGAAAAGAAGCTAAAACTAAGCTCCTGTAAAAGGCTGTATTTAGCCAAGCACACCCGTCACCCCTAGTCTTCTCGATGCCTGTGTTTGGTTCTTTTACATGCAGAGGTTTGATGCTTGAAGCTCAGCCAGAAGCTCCCTCTTACATGGGGCTGATAACTTTACCTCACTGTTCAAAATGACAAGTATGATCCCTTGTCTGCGATAAAACCCTTGCCAACAGATCTAGGGAATTTGATCCACGGGGGGAAGACAGCAGGATTTTTGGGCCCACGGGGACTTGATTTGGTCCAGTCTTCAGAGGAAGAACTGTAAGAACAGTAGATGCCACACTGACTACTGTTTGTTTGTTGTAGGGACATTATCCAGCGAGGGAAGGGGATGAGGGAAGAAGTCTACTGTAAGGGAAGTGAAAGTCACATGCCTTGGACTAATGTTTGTTGTTTGTTTATCCCAGGGACATTATCCAGCGAGAGAAGGGGATGCGGGAAGAAGTCTACAGTAAGGGGGGCGAAATTTACATGTTTTTATTTATTATCATTATCCAGTGAGAGAAGGGAAGAAGTTTGTGAGAAGTGAAAGTTACCTTGACTAATGTTTATTTCTTTTTTTATTTGTTTCTTGCAGAGACATTATCCAGCGGGAGAAGGGGATGCGGGAGGAAGCGGTCCGGTCTACGGAGGAGGAGCTGTAAGAAGAGTCTCACTGACTACTGTTTGTTTACTTGTTTGTTTATTTGTTTGTTTCTCCCAGGGACATCATCCAGCGAGAGAAGGGGATACGGGAAGAAGTCGACTGTAAGGGAAGTGGAAGTCACATGGACTAATATTTGTTTGTTTTCTGTAGGGACATTATCCAGCGAGAGAAGGGGATGCGGGAGGAAGCGGTCCAGTCCACAGATGAACTATAAGCTGTCTCACAGACTAATGTTTGTTTGTTCACATGTTTGTTTCTCCCAGGGACATTATCCAGCGAGAGAAGGGGATGCGGGAGGAAGCGGTCCAGTCTACGGAGGAGGAGCTGGGCAGAGTGAAGTCCCAGCTGCAGAGGGAGCTCGAGTGGAAGAAGAGTCTCGACTCCGACCACAAGAAGCTTCTGCAGGACAAGAGAGATTTACTAACGAGGTAGGCTTGATTAACTGCTGAAGATTTGTGAGAAAAAGAAAAGATTATGACAGCAGTTGGCCTTATGGTTAAAGCACAGCTTTGAGAGTCATGAAAAACCTTTTCGTTGGGAAAATTGGTCAGAAAAAGTGTCTAACTTAGTTTAACAGTAAATTTCAACTTTCTGGATGACCGATAGAAAATGCTACCAGAGCAATAATATTCCAATAATTTCCATGATAACTTATAAAAGACAAACATGATTGTTTAATAACAATTCTTTCCATTCAACTTCCAGATTAACCGAGGCAGATGAATCTGTACGTGACATGAAGCGAACAGTGTCGTCCAGCGAGTATCGTTGCAGGTTTCTAGAACAGGAGAACTCCCAGATCCAGCCATCCATTCATTTTGTCATTGTTCCCTTCTCTGTCTCTCTCCAGAGTGATGGAGATTGGTCCGTGACATGAAGCGCTCTGTGTCGTCCAGCGAGAATCGCTGCCGGTTTCTGGAACAGGAGAACTCCCAGCTTCAGGAGAGATAATCCATCCATCCAGTCATTCATTCATTCCCTCCTTCTCTCTCTCTTCAGATTGACAGAGGCGGATGAATCTGTGCGTGACATGAAGCGAACGGTGTCGTCCAGCGAGTATCGTTGCCGGTTTTTGGAACAGGAGAACTCGCAGCTGCAGAAGAGGTGATCCATCCATCCAGTCATTCATTCATTCCCTCCTTCTCTCTCTCTGTTCAGATTGACAGAGGCAGATGAATCTGTACGTGACATGAAGCGAACTGTGTCGTCCAGCGAATACCGCTGCCGGTTTCTGGAACAGGAGAACTCGCAGCTTCAGGAGAGATAATCCATCCATCCAGTCATTCATTCATTCCCTCCTTCTCTCTCTCTTCAGATTGACAGAGGCGGATGAATCTGTCCGTGACATGAAGCGAACAGTGTCGTCCAGCGAGTATCGCTGCCGGTTCCTGGAACAGGAGAACTCCCAGCTTCAGGAGAGATAATCCATCCATCCAGTCATTCATTCATTCCCTCCTTCTCTCTCTCTGTTCAGATTGACAGAGGCAGATGAATCTGTACGTGACATGAAGCGAACTGTGTCGTCCAGCGAATACCGCTGCCGGTTTCTGGAACAGGAGAACTCACAGCTTCAGGAGAGATAATCCATCCATCCATCCAGTCATTCATTCATTCCCTCCTTCTCTCTGTCTCCAGATTAACAGAGGCTGATGAATCTGTCCGTGACATGAAGCGAACAGTGTCGTCCAGCGAGTATCGCTGCCGGTTCCTGGAACAGGAGAACTCGCAGCTTCAGGAGAGGTGATCCATCCATCCAGTCATTCATTCATTCCCTCCTTCTCTCTGTCTTCAGATTGACAGAGGCGGATGAATCTGTCCGTGACATGAAGCGAACGGTGTCGTCCAGCGAGTATCGCTGCCGGTTCCTGGAACACGAGAACTCGCAGCTTCAGGAGAGATAATCCATCCATCCATCCAGTCATTCATTCATTCCCTCCTTCTCTCTGTCTCCAGATTAACAGAGGCTGATGAATCTGTCCGTGACATGAAGCGAACAGTGTCGTCCAGCGAGTATCGCTGCCGGTTCCTGGAACAGGAGAACTCGCAGCTTCAGGAGAGGTAATCCATCCATCCAGTCATTCATTCATTCCCTCCTTCTTTCTCTCTTCAGATTAACAGAGGCAGATGAATCTGTCCGTGACATGAAGCGCTCTGTGTCGTCCAGCGAGAATCGCTGCCGGTTCCTGGAACAGAACTCCCAACTGCAGAAGAGGTGACCCTGATCCATCCATCCAGTCATTCATTCATTCCCTCCTTCTCTCTCTCTCTCTCCAGGTTGACAGAGGCGGATGAATCTGTACGTGACATGAAGCGAACAGTGTCGTCCAGCGAGTACCGCTGCCGGTTCCTGGAACAGGAGAACTCGCAGCTGCAGAAGAGGTGACTCTGATCCATCCATCCAGTCATTCATTCATTCCCTCCTTTTCTCTCTTCAGATTGACAGAGGCGGATGAATCTGTGCGTGACATGAAGCGAACGGTGTCGTCCAGCGAGTATCGTTGCCGGTTTTTGGAACAGGAGAACTCGCAGCTGCAGAAGAGGTGATCCATCCATCCAGTCATTCATTCATTCCCTCCTTCTCTCTCTCTGTTCAGATTGACAGAGGCAGATGAATCTGTACGTGACATGAAGCGAACTGTGTCGTCCAGCGAATACCGCTGCCGGTTTCTGGAACAGGAGAACTCCCAGCTTCAGGAGAGATAATCCATCCATCCAGTCATTCATTCATTCCCTCCTTCTCTCTCTCTTCAGATTGACAGAGGCGGATGAATCTGTGCGTGACATGAAGCGAACGGTGTCGTCCAGCGAGTATCGTTGCCGGTTTTTGGAACAGGAGAACTCGCAGCTGCAGAAGAGGTGATCCATCCATCCAGTCATTCATTCATTCCCTCCTTCTCTCTCTCTGTTCAGATTGACAGAGGCGGATGAATCTGTGCGTGACATGAAGCGAACGGTGTCGTCCAGCGAGTATCGTTGCCGGTTTTTGGAACAGGAGAACTCACAGCTGCAGAAGAGATGATCCATCCATCCAGTCATTCATTCATTCCCTCCTTCTCTCTCTCTGTTCAGATTGACAGAGGCAGATGAATCTGTACGTGACATGAAGCGAACTGTGTCGTCCAGCGAATACCGCTGCCGGTTTCTGGAACAGGAGAACTCCCAGCTTCAGGAGAGATAATCCATCCATCCAGTCATTCATTCATTCCCTCCTTCTCTCTCTCTTCAGATTGACAGAGGCGGATGAATCTGTGCGTGACATGAAGCGAACGGTGTCGTCCAGCGAGTATCGTTGCCGGTTTTTGGAACAGGAGAACTCGCAGCTGCAGAAGAGGTGATCCATCCATCCAGTCATTCATTCATTCCCTCCTTCTCTCTCTCTGTTCAGATTGACAGAGGCAGATGAATCTGTACGTGACATGAAGCGAACTGTGTCGTCCAGCGAGTATCGCTGCCGGTTCCTGGAACAGGAGAACTCACAGCTACAGGAGAGGTGAACCATCCATCCAGTCATTCTCTCCTTCTCTCTCTCTTCAGATTGACAGAGGCGGATGAATCTGTACGTGACATGAAGCGAACAGTGTCGTCCAGCGAGTACCGCTGCCGGTTCCTGGAACAGGAGAACTCCCAGCTTCAGGAGAGATAATCCATCCATCCATCCAGTCATTCATTCATTCCCTCCTTCTCTCTGTCTCCAGATTAACAGAGGCTGATGAATCTGTCCGTGACATGAAGCGAACAGTGTCGTCCAGCGAGTATCGCTGCCGGTTCCTGGAACAGGAGAACTCGCAGCTTCAGGAGAGGTGATCCATCCATCCAGTCATTCTCTCCTTCTCTCTCTCTTCAGATTGACAGAGGCGGATGAATCTGTGCGTGACATGAAGCGCACAGTGTCGCCCAGCGAGTACCGCTGCCGGTTTCTGGAACAGGAGAACTCCCAGCTTCAGGAGAGATAATCCATCCATCCAGTCATTCATTCATTCCCTCCTTCTCTCTCTCTTCAGATTGACAGAGGCGGATGAATCTGTGCGTGACATGAAGCGAACGGTGTCGTCCAGCGAGTATCGTTGCCGGTTTTTGGAACAGGAGAACTCGCAGCTGCAGAAGAGGTGATCCATCCATCCAGTCATTCATTCATTCCCTCCTTCTCTCTCTCTGTTCAGATTGACAGAGGCAGATGAATCTGTACGTGACATGAAGCGAACTGTGTCGTCCAGCGAGTATCGCTGCCGGTTCCTGGAACAGGAGAACTCACAGCTACAGGAGAGGTGAACCATCCATCCAGTCATTCTCTCCTTCTCTCTCTCTTCAGATTGACAGAGGCGGATGAATCTGTGCGTGACATGAAGCGAACAGTGTCGTCCAGCGAGTACCGCTGCCGGTTCCTGGAACAGGAGAACTCACAGCTTCAGGAGAGATAATCCATCCATCCAGTCATTCATTCATTCCCTCCTTCTCTCTCTCTGTTCAGATTGACAGAGGCAGATGAATCTGTACGTGACATGAAGCGAACTGTGTCGTCCAGCGAGTATCGTTGCCGGTTTCTGGAACAGGAGAACTCCCAGCTTCAGGAGAGATAATCCATCCATCCAGTCATTCATTCATTCCCTCCTTCTCTCTCTCTTCAGGCTGACAGAGGCGGATGAATCTGTGCGTGACATGAAGCGAACGGTGTCGTCCAGCGAGTATCGTTGCCGGTTTTTGGAACAGGAGAACTCGCAGCTGCAGAAGAGGTGATCCATCCATCCAGTCATTCATTCATTCCCTCCTTCTCTCTCTCTGTTCAGATTGACAGAGGCGGATGAATCTGTACGTGACATGAAGCGAACTGTGTCGTCCAGCGAGTATCGCTGCCGGTTCCTGGAACAGGAGAACTCACAGCTACAGGAGAGGTGAACCATCCATCCAGTCATTCTCTCCTTCTCTCTCTCTTCAGATTGACAGAGGCGGATGAATCTGTGCGTGACATGAAGCGAACAGTGTCGTCCAGCGAGTATCGCTGCCGGTTCCTGGAACAGGAGAACTCGCAGCTTCAGGAGAGGTGATCCATCCATCCAGTCATTCATTCATTCCCTCCTTCTCTCTGTCTCCAGATTAACAGAGGCTGATGAATCTGTCCGTGACATGAAGCGAACAGTGTCGTCCAGCGAGTATCGCTGCCGGTTCCTGGAACAGGAGAACTCGCAGCTTCAGGAGAGGTGATCCATCCATCCAGTCATTCATTCATTCCCTCCTTCTCTCTGTCTTCAGATTAACAGAGGCTGATGAATCTGTCCGTGACATGAAGCGAACAGTGTCGTCCAGCGAGTATCGCTGCCGGTTCCTGGAACAGGAGAACTCGCAGCTTCAGGAGAGGTGATCCATCCATCCAGTCATTCATTCATTCCCTCCTTCTCTCTGTCTTCAGATTGACAGAGGCGGATGAATCTGTCCGTGACATGAAGCGAACGGTGTCGTCCAGCGAGTATCGCTGCCGGTTCCTGGAACACGAGAACTCGCAGCTTCAGGAGAGATAATCCATCCATCCATCCAGTCATTCATTCATTCCCTCCTTCTCTCTGTCTCCAGATTAACAGAGGCTGATGAATCTGTCCGTGACATGAAGCGAACAGTGTCGTCCAGCGAGTATCGCTGCCGGTTCCTGGAACAGGAGAACTCGCAGCTTCAGGAGAGGTGATCCATCCATCCAGTCATTCATTCATTCCCTCCTTCTCTCTGTCTTCAGATTGACAGAGGCGGATGAATCTGTGCGTGACATGAAGCGAACAGTGTCGTCCAGCGAGTACCGTTGCCGGTTCCTGGAACAGGAGAACTCGCAGCTTCAGGAGAGGTGATCCATCCATCCAGTCATTCATTCATTCCCTCCTTCTCTCTCTCTCTCTTCAGGTTGACAGAGGCGGATGAATCTGTGCGTGACATGAAGCGAACGGTGTCGTCCAGCGAGTATCGCTGCCGGTTCCTGGAACAGGAGAACTCACAGCTTCAGGAGAGATGATCCATCCATCCAGTCATTCATTCCCTCCTTCTCTCTCTCTCCAGGTTGACAGAGGCGGATGAATCTGTACGTGACATGAAGCGAACGGTGTCGTCCAGCGAGTACCGTTGTCGGTTCCTGGAACAGGAGAACTCACAGCTGCAGAAGAGGTGACTCTGATCCATCCATCCAGTCATTCATTCATTCCCTCCTTCTCTCTCTCTCTCTTCAGGTTGACAGAGGCGGATGAATCTGTGCGTGACATGAAGCGAACGGTGTCGTCCAGCGAGTATCGCTGCCGGTTCCTGGAACAGGAGAACTCACAGCTTCAGGAGAGATGATCCATCCATCCAGTCATTCATTCCCTCCTTCTCTCTCTCTCCAGGTTGACAGAGGCGGATGAATCTGTACGTGACATGAAGCGAACGGTGTCGTCCAGCGAGTACCGTTGTCGGTTCCTGGAACAGGAGAACTCACAGCTGCAGAAGAGGTGACTCTGATCCATCCATCCAGTCATTCATTCATTCCCTCCTTCTCTCTCTCTTCAGATTGACAGAAGCGGATGAATCTGTACGTGACATGAAGCGAACGGTGTCGTCCAGCGAGTACCGTTGTTGGTTCCTGGAACAGGAGAACTCACAGCTGCAGAAGAGGTGACTCTGATCCATCCATCCAGTCATTCATTCATTCCCTCCTTCTCTCTCTCTTCAGATTGACAGAGGCGGATGAATCTGTCCGTGACATGAAGCGAACGGTGTCGTCCAGCGAGTACCGCTGCCGGTTCCTTGATCATGAGAACTCCCAGCTACAGGAGAGGTGAACCATCCATCCAGTCATTCTCTCCTTCTCTCTCTCTTCAGATTGACAGAGGCGGATGAATCTGTCTGTGACATGAAGCGAACAGTGTCGTCCAGCGAGTACCGTTGCCGGTTCCTGGAACAGGAGAACTCACAGTTGCAAGAGAGATAATCCATCCATCCAGTCATTCATTCATTCCCTCCTTCTCTCTCTCTCCAGATTGACAGAGGCAGATGAATCTGTACGTGACATGAAGCGAACGGTGTCTTCCAGCGAGTACCGTTGCCGGTTCCTGGAACAGGAGAACTCGCAGCTACAGGAGAGATAATCCATCCATCCAGTCATTCATTCATTCCCTCCTTCTCTCTCTCTTCAGATTGACAGAGGCGGATGAATCTGTGCGTGACATGAAGCGAACGGTGTCCTCCAGCGAGTATCGCTGCCGGTTTCTTGAACAGGAGAACTCGCAGCTGCAGGAGAGGCTTGACGCCCTGAACAGGCAGAAGGACCGACTGGACAGACTCGTGCGAGACTACAGGATAGAGAAACAGCGAGAGGTTCGTTGGACTTTAGACTTTTCTCTGTCAGTTACTGAGAAAAGATAGTGGATCATCCTGAAACGACTGAGTGACAGACCATTCACAAAATCAGTTGCTTGAGTATCTTTTGCATTGTGTACCAATTACATGTATTACCTGGATGTCTAACCTTCACCAACATAATGAGAAGTTTATTTGTTTATGACGTGTTATCTGACAGACTACTAAACGTTAGCCTGGGCACCATCCTCTGTAGTCACCACTGGCTCTCCTTTTTTTTTCTTTCTTACAACAGAAGGTGGCTAACTAAAATCATTTGAACTGAATTTAAAAGGATATTTTGTCATGACCGCAATGAAAAGTGGCCTGCAGACTGATTTTTATTTTTAATCAATTCGTAAGAGCCTGATGTTGCCATCGATTTACGAAGAAAGGCGGCTCAATTGTTACTGTTGCAGCATTTCTTCACCCTAGGTCAGAAATATCAATGCTTGAGACAAGTATTGACTTACTGACCCATTAGGAGAAGCAGGGGTTACGAAGGCTGCTTGGGAAATTCCCTACCCCATTTTTGCTGCTTGTGAAGAAAATGATTTTCAACAATGATGTATTTTGATATATTTTCTCCAGGCCATCACGAGATCGCTGACGTCCATCCCGCAGTCGATAGACTCGGAGTTCGTCTCAGCAAGACCCAGCAGCGGACTAGGCACCTCCCTTAGCTCACACATCCTTGACGGGCAGCCGGACCTGGGCACACCATACCACCACTCTTCCCCCATTCTCAACAGTTACCTGAGCCAGATGAACTACTCACCCGGTACTGAGGAGGATCTGGATAACTCCACGTACTGATGCACACCGTACCACCACTGTACCACCACTGTGCCATCACTGTACCACCACCGTACCATCACCGTACCATCACTGTACCACCACTCCTCCCCCATCCTCAACAGCTACATGTACCTGAGTCAGATGAACTACTCACCTGGGACTGAGGAGGATCTGGATAACTCCACGTACTGATGCACACCGTACCACCACTGTACCACCACTGTGCCATCACTGTACCACCACCGTACCATCACCGTACCATCACTGTACCACCACTCCTCCCCCATCCTCAACAGCTACATGTACCTGAGTCAGATGAACTACTCACCTGGGACTGAGGAGGATCTGGATAACTCCACGTACTGATGCACACGGTACCACCACTGTACCATCACTGTACCACCACTGTACCACCACTGTACCGCCACTGTACCACCACTGTACCGCCACTGTACCACCACTGTACCGCCACTGTACCATCACTCCTCCCCCATCCTCAACAGCTACCTTAGCCAGATGAACTACTCACCTGGTACTGAGGAGGATCTGGATAACTCCACGTACTGATGCACACGGTACCACCACTGTACCACCACTGTACCACCACTGTACCACCACTGTACCACCACTCCTCCCCCATCCTCAACAGCTACCTGAGCCAGATGAACTACTCACCTGGTACTGAGGAGGATCTGGATAACTCCACGTACTGATGCACACCGTACCACCACTGTACCATCACTGTACCATCACTGTACCATCACTGTACCACCACTGTACCACCACTGTACCACCACTGTACCACCACTGTACCATCACTGTACCACCACTGTACCACCACTGTACCACCACTGTACCACCACTGTACCATCACTGTACCACCACTGTACCACCACTCCTCCCCCATCCTCAACAGCTACCTGAGCCAGATGAACTACTCACCTGGGACTGAGGAGGATCTGGATAACTCCACGTACTGATGCACACTGTACCATCACTGTACCACCACCGTACCATCACTGTACCACCACTGTGCCACCACTGTACCATCACTGTACCACCACTCCTCCCCGATCCTCAACAGCTACCTGAGCCAGATGAACTACTCACCTGGTACTGAGGAGGATCTGGATAACTCCACGTACTGATGCACACCTTACCATGATGATGATGATGATGACAGGTTTATTCAGTCCAGTAGACAAACAGATACAGGCCTCAGCCCTAGGGCTGAATTAACAGGCTTGTTTACATTATCAAGAATCAAATTTACATATACATAAAAACATTTCATTGTTACCATCACAATTACAAAATTCTTCGGATTTAAAATCTCAATGTCATAATGTCTTACTAGTCAGTGCTGTTCAGCAGGGTTACCATGTAGTAAATGGGGCTCTTAGTGAACCTGACAGTATTTGCTCTAAAAGTCTGTAGCCGGCTACACGGCCAAGTCTTTCTGCCGGAGATCGCCTCGCAGCATGGTGGTAGCCAGTGTCTGAAGATCGGGGATCTCAGAAGGGAGCGGGCATAACTTCTGCATAGTTCTAGTCGTCTTTGGGCCAGTGGTGTAAGGGAGAGTTCTGTCAGGGCTGAGCTGTAGCAGGTGTAGTTCTGTCTCAGGATTATCTTACATGCCCTCCTCTGCACTGTCTCTGCATACCATGCATTCAGTGTTGTTTGCAATTAAGTATCAGTTGTATTCGATCAGGTGGTGTGGCTTATCAGGCCAAATTGAATACAGAAAAATGTTCTAAAAGACAAATTTTAATGTAAACTTGCCAGGGAGCTGCAGCCAATGACACATTATGTAGAGATGGTCACTTGCACAGGATGTACTTATTCCATGAGATTAGTTTCTTACTTAGAATCGGGTGAATCCAGTAAAATCAATGAATTTTATGAAATTTGTATGAATACTTATTTGATAAGCACCCCTGCTACCCGCAGTGGCAATAACTGGACAAAAAGCTTGTTGCAAAAATTCCATGGAGTTATAAAAGTTTATGCCACTTACACGGTAATGTTGGAGTAAGAGTTGCATTAAGAGAAATGCAAGGTTTTTCAAACTTCTCAATGATGTGACAAATAATACTTACCTGTAGTGAAAGTTCCAAGACTTCTCAAGGTAATCAGAAGGAACGTTTCAGATTACTCAAGATGACTGAATATGTATATTACCTTAGAACTTGTTTGTGAAGTCATATTATTCGTCTTGCCAATTTAACTAAGAAAATGGTGTCAAATTTTGAACTACTTATAGTGTACAAGAACTGTATTATGTATATTTCTGGTGTTTTTATTCTAAATCTTTAATAAATTATCGTTGATTGTGAATTATCAATGGCCTTGAATGTGATTATTATTATGATAACAAGTATTATAGTTGTATATATTCAGGTTCGTCACGGTGAATGCCTTTTATTTAATGCAAAATGACTTTGCAAAATGTTCTTACATTATAGTGAACAAATGGAAAAAAAGTGTGTACAGTTTCCTTTCTTCTGAGGCCGATTGTGAAGTGAACTACTTGTTTAGTATGTTTTCTGATTAACTTGAGGGGTAGAAATGTGTGTCATTCCCTCACTACCCAATGATACAATAATTGAAATTGTTACAATAATGTAGCAAAGTTACCACTTCTTTTAAGGACACTACTATTAATCTGGAATTCATGTGGGGTTTGACAGGAAATCTGTATGGAAGAAATCCAAAGCAGGATCAGAAAATGTGACGAGAATCAAGCAATTGGTTATGAGCATACAAAAGGGTTTGTCATGTAACATTAAGTTGTCACTTATGTCTTGCCAGATTGATTAAGAACTGGACAGTTGACAAAACTGTTTTCTGCTTATTATGAAGAGAAAGCCAGTATTGAACAGGTAGTTAACTTTGCCAGGCCTGACTCAGAAGAATTTGTCAACTTCTCATGTCACTAGTACACTGGCTGCACAGCCAAGAATGTACATTTTTAGTACATTTGTATGTACATATATGGTCAGATACTCAGGGTTTCACTGTTTTAGAATAATACAATGGTGAACATTTTATACGGACCTGACTCTTTCTTCTGATGTTTTTTATTCACTTTGCCGAAAATGTTCTTCAATGGTTCAATTTGAGCACTGTGTATGTGAGTGAGTGTGTGCAAAAGTGTACACTCAAAGTGTATATCTTGGTGCCCAACTGTTACTAAGTGTTAGAGCATTTTCTGATGTTTCTTGTTCATCTAATTACTATAAATACAGAGAAGAAAATTTCACACACACACACCCTCACTCCACCAGTCTTTACAAAACCAAATCTACACGTTATCAAAACAAAATCATGTAAACCTGTTAATCCCACGCAGTGCTGTACTGCCATTTTAGACCATTAATTGACAGTAAAAATTTTATCTGTTTATTTGTGTGATGACAATAAGAGTAGAGGCCCATCCAGGTATGAGGACCAAAGTTTACAGTACAGGTCTTCTGTAAAAAATGGTGTGATACCAATTCAACATTATGATGGTGTTCTTAGAAACATAACCTTATAAAAGATAGGGTTGTGTATCTACGAATGTTGAATAGATTCACCAACTTGATGAAACTACATGTATCTTTGGGTGGTGTTATCAGCTATGTAGAACAAAGAAACCTTCAAGTTTAAACTGAGCCAAAAACACGAGCACGATACGTCTATGTACACGTGATTTTATTGTACGTGCAAATCACCAATGTGTCTTCTACACCCTTCAGTGCGTCTTTAGTAAAGTTACATAACAGTAAAATATTGTAGTAAGAGACCTTATACTGCAACAGTTACTCAACTTTATCATGGGCAAAAAGCATGTTAAATCATTCTGGGCATTACCTGGTAACAAGGGGCTTTGAATGAAGAACTGAAATATGTCCAAATATCACTTGCAGTAGTGACAATATAGAAATGGGTAATACATACATAAAGTTTATTCACCGATTCATAAAATGATATATAATGTTTAACTACAAGTACTGAGATTAACCCTCGTTCACTAAAGCAACCCAGTGCTTGATACAAGTAGTGTCATCTGATGGTTAATTTCTATGGTGAAACTAGTCCCCAATTAAAACTAAAACAAGTTACAATTTTCACACGTGGATTAACCAAACAACAAAAGCCAATTTTCTCAGTTTTTCTTTCACTTCACTCTTCTTTATTTTTTTCCGTCTACACGATTAAATATTGCGGAAACACAAGTTTTATACAAGGGATAATGTTATGTAAAACCAGATACATATTCAGGAAAAAAACTGCAGCCGCTTTCATACACAAATCCAGCAAATATCTCTCTAAGACTCCCCAATCTCTCAAGAATTTTTATAGCTCATTTATATTACACCTACGGATTCTCTTAACGAAGATGGTATTATCATTATGCTAACGTCTTAAGCAGTCGTAAGTCCTGCTTGGTGTGTGTCTTAAGTGTGACTTGTGGGGCGTCGCCTACATTCCGTACACGCTCTCGTCGCTGTACGCTATGTACAGAAAGAAGTCTTCCTCGTGATGCTCCTGAAACAAACAAACAAAAATAAACAAACAAGGTAATCAGAGATGACAGGCTTCACCCCCTCACCCATGCTGTTTTGAGACTATTCCAGACACACAGACAAATGTATGGCTATGCTAAATTGCGTATATATTGGGAATCGCAAAAAACACAGACACACACACACACTGAGGATGCATTGGTACTGCTGCAGTGTGTATATCAAGAATCAAGAAACACACACAGACAGATGAACAGACAGACAGATGGGCAGATACACAGATATATATTAAGAAATCAAGAATCAAACACACACACACACACACACACACATGTAAACAAGTAAAAAAACAATACGTCACTCCCTTGTCTTGTGGTGAAGTCTACATATATATATGGCCTCCGTCGGTCAGTATTGACCATGGTAAAATCCTAATTCACAACAGCCCTACAGTATCGACTATGGCTAAACAGTCCTATACGAGAATGGCAGTCTCTGCCACAAAAATCACATCTGTAAGCTGACTCAGTTCTGTTGCAAAGCTCTTTTCTGCGGATCCGCTTTTCTTCTGGGCTGTGGTGAAGTAGCGTCACTAATAAACAAATGACACATAAATAATAGAAATGTCTTAAAGACATTGTAAGACCTTACCTGGTACAAGGACCCCATGGTCGCGCTGGTGGGGGGAATGACGTTGTTCACGAAGAAGAAGAGAGCGTCTTCTGGCCGCAGGTGGATCCGCTTCCGAATCAAGAAGTAGAACTGACCAACTGAGGAACAAACAGGCCAACAAACAAGAGTTGCTATCAATTCATTTCAACAAACAATTTGTTGGTATGGGATGATTAAAAAAAGGACTAATATCATTCTTATCTGGATACACATGGAATAAATTACTACTGTATGGAGGCAGTCGCAATTTAACTGTTGTTTTGAGTTGATTTAAGGAGGGCTAACATAGACATACATGTACAATAAGTATATACCACATCAAATCAAGTGATCAGATTTTAGTTTAATGCAAACAAATGTTGCTTTGTACCTTGATTGCAGAAGGTTACATTCAATATTTTCGCAAGCAATTTTTCCTTCTCCTTTGTATCTTACATAATTACATTACTGTAAATGCATCTAAGTTTGCATGTTTTTTATTTCGCGCTAAGGGGAAAATGGAGAGTTCGTAGTGGCATTTAGTTTGCGGCAGTGCTATAGTCTCATACTGCTACAAATACAATATTGGACAAAAATGTTCGCGCTGGTTTTATGTTCACTGTGAAACTGCCGCCGCGAAAACCGTGAACATTTTTGCATTTACATTACATTACTAGATTCTCAAGTGACCCTCCCACTTAAGACACTCTGTTTCCTTAAGACTCACCTGTGAGATCTGAGGGAACCAGGTACTTCTTCTTGTCCAGGTCTCCGATGCGAGCCTTGGGGGCCTTTTCTACAATCACCTGTAGCAACAGAGGGAGCAACAGCAGGTCGTTAACTAACGAGTTTCATAATGGACAACCTGCTACAACAATAGACGCATCCCAGCTGGCCAGCTAAAAATGCAGCACTGATGTTTTGCTCTAATAAAGGTAAAACAGCCAAACCTCGAACACTGCATGAAGCTTTTTAGTTAGCTAGTAGTGCAGTGGGGCTTCGCTACGACTCACACTTTCAGCCAAGCACACCGGGTCAGCCGTATTATTCTCCATAACTGTGTTGGGAACTTTTACGTTCAGAGGTTGCAAAATTGTAATGGAATTGAGTCATGTGTATTTTTCTTGGTATATAATTTTATTTTTTATTACCCGGCCGGGCCTCAGTTCAACATGATTCACTATAAACCCTTAGGGGTGAAGCAAACCTATCACTGCATCACCCTGCAGGCTTGCTTGTGGAATGTTCTCATTTGGCGAAGGGGGGGGGGGGGCACCTCCTTTATGCTGCAATGCTGTCCCATGGGAAGGTTAATAAGTAGTTTTACTGGCTTCCATAAAGACATGGAAAAATAGCTTTCTATGACAAAAACACACAATCTTTAACCAAGGAGGTCATAACGTTAACATGCTTTAACAAGTCTTCAGAGCTACAACTATCTGACAATGTAGCTGGTCATGGCATTCAAAGACATCAAATAACACCTTACTCATTTATCTACTGTGATGTACATGTATTTAGAGTAGCCTGGACTAAAACAAACAGAACACAATTTCTTAAGACCTTCTCCTGACAGGGTGAGTCTGAAAGAATATTGAGTAAAGAATCTTAACCTTTCGCACACTGAAGTAGCCGCTTGGCATCCCATTCTCTACTGGTTACAGAGTTAGGCAGCAGGGAGAAGGTTAAAGTGCTAGACCTTATCATACTTTATAGTTTACAAAATCTACATCCATTTAATGACTTCAAATGACACCATTTTCTGACCCCTTATCAGTGGGCAACACCCAAAACAAACAGAGAAAGACAAACGTTAGTATTTGGATAAGGCCAGTAAGTCACCCAGCAGTTGTGGGCAACATCAAAAACAACATCAGCTGACGCACAACAAGCTTAGCGTGAAAACTCGTTTGGTGGGTTGATGGACAATGGTCACTTGATGAAGCAAAATCAATGTTCCATGCCAACATACACTGTCCAATCTAGACCAAATTTCACCTTTTTAGTTACCATTGTGGTTGCCCAGAAAAAAATGAAAAGAACATGACACAGTCACAATGACAAGTTTTAGAGCTACAAAACTGGATTTCTGTTAAGAGTGTGTTCACAAGAAGAAGAGGGGTAATAATGGTTAATGGCTTTCTCACCAGATTGCTTCAAGTTTAATCAATGCTGTGAGTCAGAAATACAGAGTTGACAGTTACAGTGTGGGTGTGAGATCTGTGCAGTCCCCACTGTGTGCCTGTGAAGCTGGTGTTACACCCAGAAGTGGTTTACCGTTTATACTCTTTAGCCAAACAATTGAATAGATTATCCAAACCATATCTCCTACACAATGCAATACAGTGCTTGTGGCCTTCCAATGTCCTTTAGTCAGCATTGTTTGCTGTTAAGATTGATTTTGATTTGATATATTTGACTGTAAAGATGATGACTTTAACTCTCTCTACTCTACTTGCATTTTCTGTGGGTCATTTAGATTTTATAGCCTATTTAAAGTGATCAAGAAAATGATGTTGTTGTGAACATGCAGTTGTTGGATGGCAATATGGGATTGGCATATTTTGCAGCAACAACAGAATAGGTGGAGTGAAGCACAATATTCATCCAACACAATGAGCAGGGATGCTGTATTCTGACGGTTAACGTATGAAAGAACACAACACTGCGAGATTCGGGGGATCAGGTAACAAATAAACAAAGGACAAGCCCTCCAGCTCAAAGGGATGGGCTCAAATTGGACAGCCAGAAATAGAACATTGCACACAAAAAAAACTACTAAATTTGGAGGAATGAATATGTGTTAAAAATAAAAGTACCTAACTTGGTGAATGACGATGTTAAGTATGATTTAGGTTTATATTGTTACATGCATTAAAAAAACGCCACAAAAACTGCCATACTTAGAACAACAACATAAACACAACAGGTTACGTCATTCAGCTGAAATATTTTCCACGAATGCGAAACGTAGACTCTCCAACATTGCCACTATACTCCATAAAATCCTAACGTCTGACATTCCTAAACAGATTCAGAGAAGTTTTCAAACGTCGATCGAGGTAAGAAAACAAAATGACACGTCAAAAAAATGCAACACCAAAATGGCAGCAGGTCAAACGGAGGCTCGATCACAAAAATATCTCCCAAGACCTTGACACGAAAAAACATCTTACCGGAACTCTGTCGGGGTATTTGTTCCTGATCTTTTCACCCTCTGCTCTCCGCTTCTCGAATGGGTGCTCGTCCTTGTATTCCCACTTCATTTTGACAGGTAAAACTCTAAGTGTTTTTACTCGGACTCTGTGCTTTCTCTTCCGTTCCTGTTGGCAATATGGCCGCCTTTGTTGTGGTGCTGCGTCACTGGTGTGACGCAATAAGGCGAAACAAGAAATAGTTCTTCCCAGATTATCCTTTCAGATTCCTGATAATCAATCATAGAGCATTTATTCTGACATAAAAGATTATAACATACCTACTTCTGTCTATTTTACTACCACAAGTACACCAAATAGAAAAGATGAATGAGTTTTTATTGTTGTGCGGTTCGATATATCAGGGTTGTGTTATTGTGAGCAGGCACGGCATCACATGACACTGGCTCACAGAGATAATGACGTCATGCTAGTGGGAAATTACCACTCAGTAGCGACATTTAGCGGAATGTATCAGAACTGCAGGGCGTGGTATATACAAACCACCCCTGTTAGCAAATGTGATACCCCACTTCCAAGATGGCGGCGGCAGCTTAGATTCTGGTGAACAAGATCGAAGAACAAATTTTATCGTTATAACATCACAAATCAGGATCGGTGAGTCAAACCCCTCGAATCTACATCGATCTGTAAGTCTTTAGATTTAACACTCAGACTAGATCAGAGTTAGTTGTTGCGTTTTTCTGCGTGACGTAAGAGAGATGACCGGAAAAGAAAAGGCATGTGCGCAACGTAACGGCTTCGACCTACTTACATTTTTGGTAGCCTGCGGCTTGAAACGTGTGCGTATGTCCGCTTATGTCGTCTGTTTTGAAGGAGGGACAATAATTGTAAACAAAAACAGCCTTGTACTGAATTGAGTATCTCAAATATGTTGGATATTTGCTGAATGGTGATTTTTTTTTGTGATGTCGCAACTCCAAGGGCAAGGGCGTCTGATGTCAAGGGGGGGGGGGGGGGGGGTAACAACGTTCAAATTACACGTATTACTATGATAATAGTACTAATATATGTACTTGTTAAAGCCATATAGTTGTAGGTCTCGCACAGCGATTAGCAAAGTTTTATCATGGTGAACATTAAATTGATTAATATGATTCCCACTTGCACGAGTTGCAGACACCCAATTGTATTCAAGATGCTGACATAACAAACAAAACCTTACAATGAAATATCATAATAACGCATTCTCTTGGAGCTTTGTTTGTTTGTTTATTCATTGTTTATTTTCCAGGTTTCTCCATCCTTGCGCTGTGACCTGCCATGTCTGGAAGTCTGATTCGATCCCTCTCCACAGTAAACACACCCATGCATTCACTCGGAGCTGAAAAGAAGAAGAAAATCTCAGACAAAGACCCCGGCTCCCCTCTCAAACACTTTGTCACTGCGAAGAAGAGAATAAATGGGATATTTGAGCAGATTTCCGGGTATATCGATGAAAGTTCAGATTTTTTGAAAGGTAAGATTTTGATACCAACCAGTTTTTTAGAGAAAATATCAATTCAAGGAGATTATACCGGCTATACAGGTGTGGAATACTGATGCAGATTAGTGTTTATATATGTACCTCACAACTAGGACTGTGTCTGTGCACCTAATATACTTGCATGGCGACTGTACAGACAGTTCAACAAAGTACTAGTACATGTACATGTGAAACACTCGACTGGACACTATTCGAGCATAAATCTTCATACATAGATGACAATGTGCCACTAATAAAGACAGTTGGCTACTAGCTATTATATGTAATGATGGCGGCATGTACAAACTTGTTCAGGTCCAGGTCTGGCCTGTTCCTAAACGTCTGTACCTGTCCCTGAATATTTGTTTAGGTACACGTGTACAGCAGTCTAATTACAACATACGATAATCATTGTCTTTTCCCTTGCCTCCACACGTTTCCCTGTTGTCGTTCTAACGTCTCTCTCTCCTCTCCTCCCTCACACAAACTCACCCTGCAGTCGCGGAGAACTTCCGTAAGTACCAGACATGACTTGATCTGATTCAAGCTTTTCTGACTTCACAGCTGTCTGTTTGTCGCCCCGCTACACAACTCCACTGCTTCAGGCTGCCACTTTTCAGCTTTTGTCAAATACATAGTGCTTTTTTTAGAACATACACTTAGTTTACACATCTACACAGATCTGATATTACAATTTAATGCGCTCCTTATGATTATTATTTTAATTTTTTTAAACATCAGGGTTGGTTGTCAAGTTTGCAATCCCGCTCGCAACAAAGGAAGAAATAAGTAAAGAGAAAACTTTAAAAAGTACATAGGCGAAACTCAATGTTTCTGTCTTCTCCATATGTATGTAGCTTTTGTTTTTGTTTTCATATCAATGAAACACACAGGCTTTCATACTCCGCAGGCAACATATAATCATAAAGTAAGAATGTTTCAGTAATTAAATCAGATTTAACTCTTTACCATTATCATTTAACATTTCAACATGTGAGCATTGACTGAGAGAGCACTTGTCTTCATCCTTGGCTGGAATTTCACAACAATCAAATGCACTGTTGGATTGTCTAATCTCTCTCTCTAAACATCACCCACGACATTGACTGATTGAGCGTCATTTAAAACACACAACCTTCAGTCATTGAACAATACTGTTTTCCACCTTGATGTCACATTTCAACAACACAAAATCTAGTCAGAAAATGTAAGATTGTGTGTTAATGTTTGGTTTGTATTTCCCCCAGAATCCAATGCGAAGTTAGATGGGTTGGAGATCGTCAATGAGAACCATGTTAACCAGGTGGAGCAGTACAAGGGCAAGGTCGCCGGCATCGCCCAGGTCATCTCACGCGACAAGATGAAGGTCGCCTTCTTCGGCAGGTTGGTACACGGACGTCAGTTGAGGTCTCCTGTTTTTTTTCAAACTTTTGAAGTCATCCCCCACTGACGTGAAGCATGATGCTTTAAAGTAGCTCGTAGTTGTACAGGGCTTAAGATGAATTTTTGGGAATAGGTGCACTGGTGCACCCAACCAAAATAATGAGGTGCACAGAAAGAATTTTGGGTGCACCACATAAGATAAAGTTGAATGTCATTAAAACATGATTACAAAGTTTAACGCTACTGCCTCTCTTAAGAACTTCAATCTGTAATTCTACTGAGCTAACTTCAAATTTTAACCAAGTAATACATCAAATGAAGTACAACAAAAGTTGTATTGCTTTTTCTGATACTTACATTTCAAGAATATTCTGAATACTAGTGTCCAAGAGTTCCTTTACCCACCAGAGGAAATGACGAATGCAATCCGTACAACTTATAAAACCTTTGTTGATATCTATAATTCACTTGCTTAGTTGATGAAGACACATGGATTTTATGCCTCAGTGTGCCAAGAACTGCACGTTTTCCACCACAAACTGCAAAATCTCTTTTTCCCCCTCATCCCAGAACGAGTAATGGAAAGAGCACGGTAGTGAATGCCATGCTGCGGGACAAAATCCTCCCCAGCGGTATCGGCCACACGACCAACTGTTTCATCAATGTGGAGGGGAGCGATGGTTACGAGGCGTACCTGCTCACACCCGACTCTGACGACAGGAAAACTGTGCAGGTGGGAGTTGTTTGTTTGTTTGTTTGTTTGTTTATTACATGTAGAGAGCGACGGTTACGAAGCGTACCTGCTCACACCCGACTCTGACGACAGGAAAACTGTGCAGGTGGGAGTTGTTTGTTTGTTTGTTTGTTTATTACAGCGACGGTTACGAGGCGTACCTGCTGACACCCGACTCTGATGACAGGAAAACTGTGCAGGTGGGAATTGTTTGTTTGTTTATTACATGTAGAGAGCGACGGTTATGAAGCGTACCTGCTCACACCTGACTCTGACGACAGGAAAACTGTGCAGGTGAGAGTTGTTTGTTTGTTTGTTTGTTTATTACATGTTGGGAGTGACGGTTACGAGGCGTACCTGCTCACACCTGACTCTGACGACAGGAAAACTGTGCAGGTGGGAGTTGTTAGTTTGTTTATTACATGTAGGGAGCGATGGTTACGAGGCGTACCTGCTCACACCCGACTCTGACGACAGGAAAACTGTGCAGGTTGGAGTTGTTAGTTTGTTTATTACATGTAGGAAACAATGGTTATGAGAATCACCTGACTCTGACAACAAGAAAACTGTACTGGTGGAATTTTTTTGAGAGGAACATTTCGTTTTAACTTGTCTATAGCATTTATATTGATATTTTACTTACTTGTGAATTGTGCACCTCATCATTTAACTTCTCTGGGTTCTTTACAGAATGCCTTTGACTAGTATTATACATTATGTCATTGTCAGTGTGGCAGAACCTTCAGCAAGTTGAAGTTGGCCACCTATCCCCAAAGAAGAAGAATTATATATGTGTTAGAGGGAGATGATGCTTGCAGCCAATTTGCTACGATGAAAGAAGGAGAATTTTCCCAAACACTGACATTCACTATAAAGTGCTGGCAGTGTTCTCGCCAGGCCTTTTCAGCATAGGGGCCCCCTATGCTGTGATTTGGACCCCCTATGCTGTGATCTGGACCCCTATGCTGTGTTTCAACCAGCATAGGGGTGTTTTTCTTTCTGGGGAGAACCTTGTGACCCTTCATAAATCTTATAAAAAGTTCATATTTGGCTTTAGAATAAGGCTGTGACAGAGGAAACACTTTACTTCACCAAATTTATCCCTCAAAATGTAGAAAATAGTGCCTCATTGGGTCAATTTAAAGATTTTCCTTGGGAGCATACCAGACTCCCTACTCTTGTCATGTCTTCGGCACTCTGTGCGTGACTTGTGTTACGTAAAGTTGGCCTCCTTTACCTAACCCCTATGCTGTGAAAAGATTCTGGTGAGAACACTGGCTGGAGTTGTAAGTTAACTTGTTTCTTGATCCTGTTCTGTAGTCTGTGGGTCAGCTGGCCCACGCGCTGTGTGGAGAGCGTCTTGAGGACAGCAGCATGCTGGTGAAGGTGTTCTGGCCCAAGGGCAGGTGTGCACTGCTGAGGGACGATGTCGTCTTGTTAGACAGGTGAGACAAGAGAGGGACAGACAGGTGTACCTACCTGGCTGAGTCATAAGTTGCACCCGCGCTATAAGCTACATGTAGTAGGGTATCTTTAGGATCATTTATTTTTGATACTCTATACACATTATCTTGAATCTTTTATGAACAATAGTTTTTATCTACATGTACTTGGAATATGGTTATAGCTCGTTATGCTGCCCATGTCAACATTCCATTGGAATGTCTTGTCCTTGTCAGCAGGGTTTGCCCTTTGTAATAGCAATAGGCTAGTTGGGCAGCCCCGGCGGTGTGTGCTGAACAGCCAAGCCAATAGATAACAGTAGTGCGCCAAGCCATTTTCTGGATGCCCTATATTAAGAAAACAAAGAAATTAGAGACCCTCCTTTTGCATGGGACACCTAGAGGACACCTTGTAATGTGTTTTTTGCAATGTGATAAAATATGTTATATTTTTTTGTCCTGCAGCCCTGGTATCGACGTGACCCCTGACCTTGACTGCTGGATAGACGAACACTGCCTGGACGCGGACGTGTTCGTGTTGGTGGCAAACTCAGAGTCCACGCTCATGAGAACGGTAAGTCTTGGGGTTTGGTTCGTCTTTTTCTTGTTTTGAACCGTAAAGTGAGACTTCTGAAAAGTAGACTAGGAAAGGGTGCACTTTGTGTATCTTATGCAGTCTGCTGTGCCAGAAACATGCCTGTATGGGATCACACGTCAGGGCAGTTTTGCTCTAGGAATTAGCTTTTAACATATTAAGAAGCTGCAAGCATGATGTAAACATCTGTACATATGTAACTACCAGGCCTAGGGATACAGGGTGTCATCTGGGTGTCCCCTGCAAAAGAAAGGCATTTTATTTCTTTGTAGTCTTAGTGTAAGGCACCCAGAAGACGCCCTGACATCCTACTAGCTAATGCTGTAATTCACTTTATCTTCACGGTAGCAAAATTTCTCAGTGTAAGGAAAATGGATATTTTCACTGAATTTCAACTTCACGGTGGCGGCAAGTGATTTACAGAACGGATGTGTGAAGGAATCATAGATAATAACAACAGCTTTTTCACGGTGATGAAAAGTTCACGGTGCAGAGATGACTGTGAAAGCAGTGAACATAAAAGTTACAGTGAAAGAAACAGGAATTACAGTAGGCTGGTTGGAATGGTCTGGTGAATAAATGCTCTACTTTCCATCTACAGGAAAAGAACTTTTTCCACACGGTGAGCGAGCGTCTGTCCAAACCCAACATCTTCATCCTCAACAACCGCTGGGACGCCTCCGCCAGCGAACCGGAGTTCATGGAGGCTGTAAGTTTTACATTTCTTTCAATCAATCAATCAATCAATCAATCAATCAATCAACCAATCAATCAATTTTTATTCAAGTCAACTAGCTACTATGTAATACGCCTAATGTACGCAATTCAGCATCCTTTTCTGAGGACGCTGCCATGTACTTCAGCGATGAATGAATGATCGAATCAATAAACTTACTATACTAACTAGCTGTGGAATATATCACTATCCAAAATAGTTTGAATAATGTCTGGTTAAAAATGCAGGGCCTAGGTGTGACTAGTTATTCAATATAAATAGCCAGTTTGCTAAGTGTGTTAGTCCAAAGAGGTTCTATACTGGCAAGATACACAGAGAGAGAACGACTAAATGTAAATAAAGACAAACCAAGAAAAGTCTTGCTGCTCACTGATTATTCCACTGATGACTGGCCATTGATTGCAGTCTAGAATTTCAAACTCTGAACTACATCGTAGATCGGCTTCATACAAATTAGAGTGCTTGGAAAACTTGGAAACACTTTGCGCTCCTTTAAATGTACATATATCTGTAACTTCCGTCACCATTTGAAGTAAGACGTTCCTGACATTAAGATTTGCCACATATAAGGTGCCAAACTGTCGTTTTTATGACGACTTAAAACTTCTCTGGCTTTTAAAAACGACAGTTTGGCACCTTCTATGTAGCATATCTTAATGCCTGAAACATCTTACTACAAACGGTAACGGAAGTTACAAAATGTGTACATTTAAATGGGAACAAGCGTTTGATTTAAATGACTTCCTTTACAGGTGAAGAAGCAGCACCTGGAGCGATGTGTGAGTTTCCTGGTGGAGGAACTCGGAGTGGTGGACAGACTCCAGGCGGAGGACAGGGTGTTCTTTGTGTCGGCTAAAGAGGCGCTGCAGTCTCGCCTGCAGAAACAGCAGGGCATGCCAGAGGAAGGTCAGTAGGTCAAGGTTACGAGGTCAAGGTCACTAGGTTGATAGGTCACTAGGTTGATAGGTAAAAGTCACTACATGGGGTCAAGGTCACAAAACTACAGAACATTAAACTTTAACTTATCGAGGCGCTACAGTCTTGTGTGAAGAAATAGAAGGGCATGTCGAAGGAAGGTCAGTAGGTCAAGGTCACATGGCCAGTAGGTCAAGATAACATCACAGGGGTCAAGGTCATGGAACTTCAGAATTATAGAACATTAACATTTGATCCACACTACAGTCAGCCTGCAGAAACAACAGGGCACGTCAGAAGAATGTGAGTAGGTCAAGGTCACTACTGGGTCAAGGTTATAGAATTTGAGAGTCACAAAACATTAACCATTGATTTAATGAGGCGCTACGGTCTCCAGTGCAACAGAATGAGAAGCAGGACATGCCAAAGGAATATCTCTGTCAGTAGATTGTTGAACAGAAGTCACTAGACATGAACTCATATATATAATCTGGTACCATTCTCTCCAATGTAGTTCTAGTTTCTTCTCTGGTTTGTGTCAGCTACTGACGTTTTTGTGTTTTTCCAGGTGGTGCCCTGGCAGAAGGCTTCCAAGCAAGACTGTTTGAATTTGAGAACTTTGAAAGAAAATTTGAGGTGAATCTCTATAATCAAAGACAAGTGTAACATAATATGGTTATGTACAAATGTGCTAAACAACCAAAGTTTTGTTTTGAAAAGCTAAAGCATTACAGCCACTATTTGTCCTCTATTCGACAAAAACAGTTAGAGGCCTTATGAAATTTTCAGGCCTGCAAATCAGATTTCATTCGTAACAGTGACTGCAACACTGGTGTAAAGACATGTATAGTCCTCGGTAGATGCGACGTCTGAATTACCATGGTTACCGTTGCCTAGGAAACCATCTCTCACTCCGCAGTGATGACCAAGTTCGACCAGCACGCCAAGCGAGGCAAGACGATCTCCAGCGCGCTCAAGGAGGTGATGGAAGACGTCTTCCACAGGTCGTCTCAGCAGAGGTCAGAGTCTTCTCCTTACTGTAGATAACGATTATTCTTCGTACTATATGATATTGAAGATTTCTTTTTACACAACCAGTAATTTCTCGCCTGCTGGCATTTCGTTGTCTCTCAGAAACCTTCCTCAGAGCTTCCAATATCTTATGTTCTACCAACCTGATGAAATTATTTTCGGAATTATGCTTGATGTCTGCTTGAATCTAATCTAATCAATTTTGGCCTGGTGCAGGGAATGGAATTGGTGAGTATAGGCTGCAATAGGAGTTGCTATAGGGGGCAATCCAGAAGTCAGGATAGCAGGCCAAAGCCTTCAGTCTGCATGCTATAAGCATGATCAGTGAGTCTTGATACCAGCTAGGTTGTGACACATGCATGTTGACTTGTTTCCCTCCTGTAGAGCCATCTGCATCGAGCAGTGCAAGGAGCAGAGCGACCGTCTGGATGTGACGGAGAAACAGCTGGACCTGATGACTCAGGAGTGCAAGGACAGGATCAGGGACATGACGGACGATGTGGAGAAACAGGTGGGTCAAAGGTCAGGGGTTAGGGGTCATCTGTTAAGGGTCAGGGGTTATAGAGCGACGGCCTGGAGGTGACGGAGAAACAGCTGGACCCGATGACCCACGAGTGCAAGGACAGGATCAGGGACATGACGGACGATGTGGAGAAACAGGTGGGTTAAAGGTCAGGGGTTAGGGGTTAGAGTTTAAGGGTCAGGAGTTGCAGAGCGACCATCTGGAGGTGAAGAACTGAAACTAACTGAAAGGAGACAAATGAGAATGTCTTATACTATCCCTTTACAAGACAAGCTCAAGATGTTTTAGATTTCTGCACTCTTGCATATGATATTTGAGATCTCCATAGAACCCAAATTGCTTAGCGTGATGCTCTTCTCTCGTGCGGCAGGTCTCCAGTGCGATGCGGGAGGAAATCCGCCGCCTGTCGGTCCTGATGGACGAGTTCAACACGCCGTTCCACCCCAACCCGATGGTCCTCAAGGTCTACAAGAAGGAGCTGCACACCCACCTGGAGCAGGGGCTGGGCAGGAACCTGGCTACACGATGTATGCCTAACCTCAGCCAGACACTAGAGGTGGTACAGACGGAGATGACAGGTGAGTGTTAGTCTGTCTTAATCACACCTACAGCACACACCTATATTACACCTGTGTCACACCTGGAACAGGGGCTGGGCAGGAACCTGGCTACACGGTGTATGCCCAACCTCAGCCAAACCGCAACACACACGCACACACACACACACGCACACACACACACACACACACACACACACACACACACACACACACACACACACACACACGTTCACACAGAGACACACACAAACACGCGCACACACACACACACACAAACACGCGCACACACACACACATGTGCAATCACACACATACACACAGTCACACACACCACACAAACACACATGCGCACACACACAAAAACACAAACAGTCACACTCACCCCCACTCACCTACATAAAGGCACAGACACACAAGCCCAAAACAACACTTTCCTGATGAGAACTAATAGATTAAGTGTGACCAATCCTTTCCATGTCCCCAGAACGTATGGAGGCCTTGCTGCCCCCTGAGGTGAGACAACAGTGCCTGGAGCAGTCGTCAGCGATCCTGGTGCGCCGCGAGCCGTTCGAGGCCAACTTCCACCTGGACATCCACAACCTGTGCGCCGACTTCACGGAGAACATCGAGTTCCAGTTCTCGCTGGGCTGGCAGGCGCTCGTCAGACGGTTCCTCGGGCCGAAGACAGCCAAACGGGCGCTCATGGGATATGATGACACGGTATGTAGAAAATTATATAAAGACAATTCAAACTCTACAACCGGATGAAAATTCGGAGATTTATTTCCGTCAGTTTCACCAGTCAGATTTCGGAAATAAATCTCCGAATTTTTATCCAGTTATGGAGTTTGAATTGTCTTTATATATTGTTTACCTGGATGTCTAACCTTCACAAACGTTGTAGAAAACTGTTTGCTTTTCATAGCTGGTAAACCCCTTTTAGGCGAATTTTATCAGTTTTGTAAATACAAGCTGCAAAAGACCCAATTGTAAGGTTTCATCCACTCACACTGAGATGGTCCCCTACTCTTTTCAATACCCGTGGTGGGTTCTTTGATGTGCTCGAAATGTGGGTTCTACTTGTATTCAAAGGGCTTCCAAAGAGCAATGCAAACAATGCGCTTCGTATGTGCCTAGTATGAATACAAGGTTCTGATCACGATGTTGGATTTACTTGCAATGGATTAAAATGTTCTTGAACTTTTTTGTTTGGGGACATCAAATTTTGTCAACTTCTGTCTCATTTCACATTGGTGTGTTTTCTCGCCCTCCCATGTGTCGGTACCTTGGGCGATACAAAATTCCTATCTGTGTGTTACCGGTAGGACTTCCTGCTGACCCTTCTGTTGTGTTGCACAGGTGCCGCGACCTTTGCCCCCTGCGGAGGTTGCAGAGGTCGTGCTGGCGCCCCACGTGCAGGACCTGATGGCGCAGGATGCGGAGATCATGGCCAGGTTCATCACCAATCTCGCCTCTATCTACTCACGCTCGTCTGTAGGGGTCCTGGTCATCACGGGCGTGGTGAGTCGTGTTCTGTTTGTTGTTTAGTTACCTAGGCAACAGTAACCAAGGATGCGGAGATCATGGCCAGGTTCATCACCAACCTCGCCTCCATCTACTCACGCTCGTCCGTGGGGGTCCTGGTCATCACGGGCGTGGTGAGTCTTGTTCTGTTTGTTGTTTAGTTACCTAGGCAACAGTAACCAAGGATGCAGAGATCAGGGCCAGGTTCATCACCAACCTTGCTTCCATCTACTCACGCTCGTCTCTGGGGTCGTGGTCATCACGGGCATGGTGAGTCTTGTTTTTGTTTGTTGTTTGGTTACCTAGGCAACAGTAACCAAGGGTACATCATGGCCAGGCTCATCACCAACCTGACCTCCATCCGTCAATGGTAGCCCTGGTCATCACGGAGTGGTGACGTTTTTATAGCAAATGGTTTGAATACATTGTATTGTCTTTGTCTCTTTGATAGCCACAGGCTAGTCGAGCAACCCTGGCTGGCATCCTGAACAGCCAAATCAATAGATATAAATTAGATACACCCTAGACTCAAAAGCCTTGAAAAGAGTAATCTTCACAATCATAGATTAATTTTATAGATCTAGATCTTGATACGATGTTTGTGGTGTTTCTTTCTCCAGATCTGGAAGGCGGTTGGCTGGCGACTGATCGCGGTGACCGGAGGGTTGTACACGCTCCTCTACCTGTACGAGCGCCTCACCTGGACTAACAAGGCCAAGGAGCGGACCTTCAAGAAGCAGTTTGTGGACTACGCCTCCGACAAGCTGCAGCTGGTCGTCAGTTTCACCAGTCAGAACATCAGCCACCAAGTGCAGCAGTAAGTCAGGCTTTCATCTTTTTTCTAACCTCCACACTGCCGACTTTTGCTGTAGATGTACATGCCTGTTGTTGCTTGTGTATGGTTGTTGACCAAATTGGGGATTTGGGTGACCTTGAAAAAAGTTCTAATGCCCTTTGCACCCCACAGAGAGTTGTCCAATAACTTTGTGTTGCAGTGTCAGCATATTGAAGATATGGGAGGAGGGCGTCCTTGAAGGTGTATGTGTGTATGTCCTTGAAAGTTCTAATCCCTCTTTGACCCCACAGGGAGCTGTCCACTAATTTTACCCGGGTGTGTTGCAGTGTAATGCATAAGTAAGGTGGGAGGGGGTCGTACTTGAAGGTGTATGTCCTTGAAAACTCTAGTTTCTCTTTGACCCCACAGTGAGCTGTCCACTAATTTTGCCTGGCTGTGTTGCAGTGTAATACAAATGGAAGAAGGGAGGAGGTCGTCCTTGGAGGTGTATGTCCTTGAAAGTTCTAATGCCCTTTCCACCCTGTCCAGTAATTTCGTCTGGGTGTGTTGCAGTGTAATGTATCTGAAAGATGGTAGGGGGGGTGACCTTGAAGAGAGTTCTAATGCCCTTTCCCCCCCACAGGGAGCTGTCGGGTAACTTCGCCCGGCTGTGTTGCAGTGTAATGTAGCTGAAAGATGGGAGGGGGGTGACCTTGAAGAGAGTTCTAATGGCCTTTCCCCCCGCAAGGAGCTGTCGGGTAACTTTGCCCGGCTGTGTTGCCGTGTAATGTACCTGAAAGATGGGAGGGGGGTGACCTTGAAGAGAGTTCTAATGCCCTTCCCCCCGCAGGGAGCTGTCGGGTAACTTTGCCCGGCTGTGTTGCCGTGTAATGTACCTGAAAGATGGGAGGGGGGTGACCTTGAAGAGAGTTCTAATGCCCTTTTCCCCCACAGGGAGCTGTCTGGTAACTTCGCCCGGCTGTGTCGCCAGGTGGACGTTGCTAAGGAGGAACTCCAGCGGGAGATCAGCCAGCTGAACACGGAGATCGACCAGCTGGAGGAGGTGCAGCAGCGCGCCAAGCTGCTCAGGTCGGTACTGCAGTTTGTGGAATCTAAATTTTATTGTATGGCCATACTGCATTGTATTGATGATATCTTTGGGCACCCCAAAATTGACCCGAGCGTTAAAATTGGAGGGATGGGCAAAGAAAGTTGCCTTTATTGTATATCTAAGTATGAAGTCTAAGTAGTCAGGAAGGTTGAACAAATGATTGAACACACAGAACATTGTATTGGTATAGGAAACAAAGTTATTTTTTTCTTTTACATCCTCTTCTTTCACTTCGGAACTGGCTTTTGCATTCTACGACATGTCATGCATATTTGTACGAATTCTTTTATGGTTATAAATGTTTTATGCACGCACGGATGTCATTCTTAAAGTCAAGCCAGTGTAGCCTAATGTAAGTGAACTGAATTTTAATGGTTTTATTTCAGTTTGATACTAAGATTTTGGTGTACGATGAGAAAGGAATCATTTTTACAGATTTATTTTTAACATTTTTTTGCTTGACAGGAACAAGGCAGGATGGCTGGACAGTGAGCTGAACTCTTTCGTACAACAATATCTCCATGGAGGCAACATGAGTGGATAGAGCAGCAGTCGTCTACTTGCACTAAATAGGTCATCAGTAACTCCATATAGAAAATGGAGGGGGGATAAATGCATGCTCACAAGACAGTATCTCTGCAGAGGCAACATAGAGATGGGTAGTCCAACAATTAGCTCCATCGAGTCTAATAATAATGTTTCTGGATAGGCCAACAGACCTCAGCAGAGGAAAGCAATTTCTCCATGGAGGCATTCTGGGTCATAACTGATAGGTGCAGGTTTAACATGGTTACACATATCTTATAGAGGATAGGAAATAAGATTGGCAGCACCTACCGCATGGATAGAGTATGGGTCGAAGTTGGATTTGTTCGTGATACTGTAAACTTGTTTCTTTTCGCAGGGATTTCATTTCATGGTAGAAGGGAAGACAAAGATCGTTGTACTGCCGTACAATAGTAATGCATTCATTTGGAAACAGGCACTACAGTATTTGGGGTGTTGCAAATTTATGGTAGAGAAGTCACTGACCAGGAAAAAAAACTTTGCAAACGTGTGAAGATTTACAGAATTGTAATGTGAGGGAGGCCTGCTTGCATCAGTCTCGACCAAAAACACTTTCATAATTCATTATTGTCCAGGGATTGGGGTATGTGTTACTATACCATCTCTTACATAGGATCCATCTATTACAGATTCAGCTTGTTTTGAGCCGTTCAATGAATTGAAGTCTGAACTGTTTATTAATAAGCGGTAGTGTGCGATTTCTTTGATGAAATGTTATTGCAAAAGACTGCATCCACCAAAGTGTCTAACTCGTAGCATCTCGTGTACATGTAAATATGAATGTAGCTTACTGGTTTCAAGGATAGTTAGCTTGTCTTAGCAGTCTTCTCTCAGCCTAAACAGAGAATAAAGATGAATTGGCCAAAATGGGGTGAAAACTTTGCTCCTAAAGTTACTTGTAGCCAACCCATTGTTTATTTGAACCGTTGTTTATTCATGAGAAGCTCATAGAGGTTATGAGGAAGGAGGTATGGTAAGGGTCAAAGTATAGCAAAGAAACAGATTACATGACATAAGTCCTGATAAATCTGTGAACATAAAGTGTATAATTGTGTGTGTTCAGAGGGCTAGGGTACATCCGCATTGTACCCTCTGGTTAGTTACATACAACTTTTCTTGCTCATTATTCGCTTTATTTTGGCCAATTATGCTGACTGTATGTAGTCCAGAAGAGATTCTGGTGAAAACTAGCAAGAAGCTGAAATAAACGTTGTTGCAAGGACTGTAGGGTTTTAGGATAGCGGTCCTGTATGTTTTCTCATGACGTAATGTTATTTCTCACGACATAGTGAAACAAGTGTATTTGTGAGCTCAGTGCTCTCCTGTTCAAGTGTTCTGTACATGTCATTTGGAGATGTAAAAGTACAATGAATTCAGCATTTCTGCTGAGGCTGTGACAGTGTGTGATTTGGTTGGTTGTTATTTGTCTTGGAGTCATTTAGTTTCATATGGACTCGTTTCTTTGTGATGTACAGGGAGGCTTTGATTGTTTTAACATTTGGAACAACCAACAGGAAGCCTTCACATAATCCGTTTAAGATTCTTCTTCTTCTTTTCATCCTGACGGATGGTCGGTTAAGATACCATTTAAGATACCTATTAGGTACATGTATAATACACAGACACACACAAACAGACATACACACAGGCACACACACAGACATACGTTCTCACAAGCTCCTGTATTTATGAGTGTTGTGCATTAATTAAACTGCAGCACAACACCCAATATCAAGTGATGTTTTGTAACAGACTGATGTCATGGAGTTTGCCACTTCATTGCACATTTGCTGTTCTGGAGAAGACAGAGAAGGGGCCACTGATGTTCATCCCATCGTGCAAGGTTGACTTTTCTGTCTTCTGCTCAAGTCTTTAAAGACAGGAAAGTCATATGCGGCATCGTTATGTTTGGTTGTTTGGTTCAGAACTGGGTCCTGAGTTCGAATCCCCTGAAATGCGCTGATGTTGTGCCCTTGGGAAACACGACTTCACTTAGGTTAGGGACGTCCCTCGGTTTAGCCTGGTCCCAGTCTCTAGGGTCGGCTTAGTGGTGTTTTACCGGGCCAGTCAGTTTCTGATGGCCTTTCTACCTCTGGCTGCCATCCTACTTCCGCTACACCCCACTTCCGCTGCCTTCCTACTTTTCCGCCGCCCCAAGGTGCCGAACTAATTAATCCAAGGCCGTAAACAACACCCCGAGCGGGCTAAGCTGTCTGGGCGGGTGAGGGTCACTCACAGTGCCGTAGAGATATCGGGGAGGCACCGAGGGTATGGATTCCAGGCTACCCTCGGTTAAGACGTTTGATGCACATTTCGTGTTTGCGGAGAGCCAAACTTCCAGGACGTTGAAGAATCCACCACGTGGGCTCACTTTTTTTCATTAAATCTTTATAAATGTGCAGATTGCAGGGAGCAATCCTGCTTGACACTTAGCCCTAAAGAACAGCTAATGATCTGGTCACACACATTGCATATGGTGAAGGAAACCTTTAATGAATTCATTGGAGTACAGAGCAGTAACTGTACTGTATAGTACAGCCCTGGAATACTTACTTATATTTGTTTTCTACATTGTTTAATCATGCTTGGTTAATGATATTAGCGAAAGTTAAAAGTAAAATTGCGAGTATATAAAACTTACTATTACACGGACACTTCTAACTCATATCATGCAAAACTCACTTCGTTGTCAATACTTGTAAGTTTGATCAGGACAGCTACAAAGTAGCCATTTTCAGACTTTGGTCTCTAGTACTCTCTACACATGGATGTTTATCTTTCCTATCAGTAACAACGTTCATCATCGTCATCTTCAGTCTTCCTCTTACAGGGGTGAAGCATAGTCAACAACAAAAGTGTTACTAAGTTCGAACATTCAAAATTTAAAGCATTTCTTTTTCATTGGAGTACAGAGCAGTAACTATACTGTCTAGTACAGCCCTGGAATAATTACTTATATTTGTTTCCTACATTGTTTATTTATGCTTGGTAAATGAGAGTAACGAAAGTTGAAAGTCAAGTAATAGTCAAGTTAGTAGTGCATGAATAATTCTGATTATAACCATGGAAACTCACTTCGCCATCAGTACTTGTAACTTTGATTAGGACAGTTACAAAGTAGCCATTTCTGGAATTGGGTCTCAACATGGATGGAGATCTTTTCTAGCAGTAACAGTGTGCATCATTAACAACAACAGTGTTACTAATTTCAACATTCCCCTCCTTCAAAACTTACAGCATTCTACCTCATCTCTTTCTTCATTTGCTATATTGCTGATAATTGAAATGTTATTCAAGCATTTTAGATTTCTATCGGCTGTTCCAAAGGGCATTGTGGAGTTTTCATGTTAGACAGCCACATGCATGTGATACTCGACCAGGTAAATCATACAGCCAATCAACTGTTGGAACACATACCTGAATACATCACACAAATTGTTAGTACATCACAGGTATTATTATAGCTACATGCAAAAAATAGATTGAACTTTGCGCAAGTGAGCAAAGGCCTCCACACCGCCAGTACATGCTTAAACCACTCCTGAACTTCTGGCTAAGTGATGCTTCAGTTTTTACATACAAAGTTGTTTCAGCTTGTACTCTCTGTAACACATGGTCAGCGCACACGCATGTGGCAATCAGTGTTCTCACCAGAATCTTTTCACAGCATAGGGGTCAGGTAAAGGAGGCCATCTTGACGCAACGCAAGTCACGCACAGAGTGCCGAAGACATGACAAGAGTAGGGAGTCTGGCATGCTCCTAAGGAAGATCTTTAAATTCATAACCCAATGAGGCACTATTTTCTACATTTTGAGGGATACATTTGGTGAAATAAAGTGTTTCCTCGGTCACAGCCTTATTCTAAAGCCAAATATGAACTTTTTATAAGATTTATGAAGGGTCACAAGGTTCTCCCCAGAAAGAAACACCCCTATGCTGGTTGGAACACAGCATAGGGGTCCAGATCACAGCATAGGGAGTCCAGATCACAGCATAGGGGGCCCCTATGCTGAAAAGCTAAGGCCTGGCGAGAACACTGGGCATGTGTCTGCCTAGGTGCCAGCTACACCGACTTCGCACATATAGAACAGAGCATAATGGCATGCATAATCGTTCCACTTGTATTCTGTATATTGTTTCCACTGACCACAATCCTCCTTCCCGCCCTCATTGTTAGGTTCCCCCGGCCCCCAGTCGGACCAGCCTTTGAGCGGCGTCCCGTCGCCCCACACCCAGGTTCCCTCCTCAACTTGGTCTTTAACCTTGGCCAGACCTAACCAGACACCGGAGATGCTCCTGTCCTTGATCCTGATCTTGATACGATCGACCAGGAAGTCGTTTGTTGCCTGATTCTTAGGCATAGCCAGACGCCCGCCTGCAGCCTGACAGGCGGACTTGGCTTCTGTGTAGTTCTTCTTGTCGGTAGAGAGGCTGAAGCACCTGTCTTCGAACTGTACATAACCGTGGGGACATCCTGGGGTTGTTGGGTTTGAGACAGAAGCACACTTCATTATGCTATATTTTGAATGCATCACACGTCACTATTTCCAAGTAAAATAACGTGCCAGAAAGGTAGTGCGATTACGTCATCGAAGTAGAGCATGGAAGCATCAGCGAAGTATAAAGAGAAACACAAACATGGTACTTTTGAGAAGCAAAAGTAGAATCTGATATAGACTAATTAACACAGAAGTTACAAACACCAGCTCTTATGTAGAGTTAAAGAATGGCGGATAACGACCAGGCATGTGTTGATGTCTGACTGTCACCGAGACAGGGCTTCTCTGTAGGATATCCCATCTCCCTCCCGGAAGACTACCATGCGAGCGATCACAAAACGTACTGATTGCGCACTCGTCTGATATTTGACGATAAAATTGGCAGTCACTACAGGTCACGTAAAAACGATGCTGCGTGCCCCTCTACCATCTTGTATATGTGTTCTTGTTAATAGAATGTTATCTATGTACCAGTGAATGCCATACTTTGTACCTTGTACAATTGTTGTGCAATAAAGTTATTATCTACCTGGGAGTGGGTTCCTGTAGTCGACACAGGTCGGACAGTCACAGTCGGCTGCCGTGATGCCGCAGTGGTTGTTCGAGGAACAGCACGGGGCGACACCGACAGGGTCGCATTCAGCAGGGTAACCGTCTTCAGCGGGGTAGCCCTGTCCACAACGGCCGTCCGTACGCCACTTTTTAGGGGCTATAATTGTGAAAAATATAATTCATCAAAGGTTTCGCTATGCTATCAGTCACTAGTCATACGTACACCCAGAGAATACTCTTAATCGGTAGGTTCCTTACAATTGGGGTTCTCGGTTTAGTTCCTCATCTGTTATGAACAGCACATGATTCATTTTCATCTTAACATTAAAGGGATACAGGCGGTGGAGGCCGTCCAGCGCAGGCCCGCCCGAGTGACTCTGAATGACCACCGGCGGACTAGCAGCGTGACACAAATGCTCAATGACCTGCAGTGGCCCCTTCTCTCTGAAAGGAGGAGGAACGCCCGCCTCACCTTTCTCTATAAACTAGTCAATAACTACATTAATATAAACACAGACAATCTTCTGAAACCAGCTCAGGGGCGCACCCGGGGTAGCCACACTCTAAAATTCCAAACAATCAACGCTAAAACAGACTCATTTAAATATTCTTTTTTCCCTCGCACCATACCAGAGTGGAACGCCCTGCCTGGCGCGGTTGTTACGGCTCCCACCGTTGAGTCTTTCCGCGCCAGGCTGGAGGCCTGCCCGCCTTAGCCCGGGACCTCCTCCCCCCCTACTTTGCCCCTTGCGGGGTTATCTGGGGGCCCAATAAGTTGAAGTTGAAGAAGAGTTTCGCAGTGCGTGCCTCGATCGCTAGTCTGCCTACAGTCTGTAACTCGACCACTTGGGGAAAACGCAACAGTGACAGATGCAAACTTTGTGGTAAACTGGGAAACACTTCACCACTTCCTGGACCACTGCAGTGTCTCTCTCACAATGTACAGCATGCAAGTCTATCGACCTCTCACGGATTAACGCCACTGTCTATGCACTCTGACATCCATGGCTACACGACCCTTCCGGTCCATACAGCACCAACAACGTGATTTTTTAATCCACCTGCCATAACAAAGGACCTTCCACATAGAAGACTTGAAACTATACACCATTTGAACAGAACCAGAGATGTACATGACCTAGTGTCACTTTTAAGAACCGCACGCATCACCGTCACTCTCGCCTGTTTTGAGAACAGATCCAGCGGACTTACCACACCAGACAACAAACAAATGCAGACTGACAACATTGTTAAAGATAGTTAAGTCGAAATCAGCGAGGAATCTTTTTGAGACATTAGCCGCACAGCAATGCTGTATGGACTACACTTCACGGACCTCACCGGGAAGTAGAAACTCTGTTGTAGATACTTACAGGCCTTCTCTTTGAAATGGAATTCATCACGTTGTACTTGCTTCCATTTGACACCATCCGAAGGACGAAAACGTGAAGAATCATATTACAACTTACAAGTATATCATTCCTGTACGTTCAGTCAGCTGTGACAATGTGACATGACATGGGCTCCATTTGAATTTCTTATTTCGGAATAAATGTAATTTAGATAATCTAATATATAACTGCGAAACAGAAACAGACCAAAAACGATAGCTCCCGTGAATTAGTGTTCTCTTTCATTGAATGTCTATCATTTGTTAACAAGGGCGATAAATTACCAATTCTGACAACAATGAAGTCCACTTCTTCTCACTTTGAGCTGTGCCCTGTGATGAAACGTACCTAGCATATGGAAATAACTGCGGGAACACAGAGAAACGAACACACACCGGAAGAAATTCCTCTGTTCACGGAGGTTACAAATTCGTCTGCAAACATGCCAGGAAACTTACAACTGCTAATTTCTCAAACATGAAGAATATTAATAGATCCCTTCATTGATGCCTGCTGAATATTGTTTTGATGACCCAATCCCCGTTGCTGTTTCTTTTTCTTTTCAAACGTCTTTGCCTGTACTTACGAGGGGGTCTAATTGCTGTAATTGTGAGCCGAACTCTCAAAACGCAGACATAACCGCGTAAAATGAATGTACCTGAGAATACTTTGACTTCACACAGAGTCAGTGTTCGGCGGGGTCCGGGAAGATCGATGGCCACATAGCGTCCCCGCATCCCGTGACACGAGACAGAGATTGACGCCTCGTCCACGTCAATTTCATGATCGCCTCCACACTGCAGGTTCTCGTTGACCTGGTCGGAATCCCCGATGTGGATGTTAAAGGGGTTGAGTCGTTCCGCACTGTTGTCCTGGCGGTTGAAGATGACTACTCTGTAGATATTGAAGACAAAGCAATGGCACTTGAGTTTCATTTATATATATATATATATATTTACGTTGATAGATCCACAGTCGCTATCATCGTTAATGGCACTGTGAATTGTACATCGAGCCTTCCCTTTGTCAGTTATACATTAACACACCCACTAGAACCAAATTCAATTCAAATTTAAAGAACACTGTGCTGTTTGGCCTACACCTCAACTTGCTACTGGTTGTACACATTTTAACACTCTACTGACTTTATATGCTATGCACCTACCTTTCAACCGTATACGATTGACCGAGATCCACCCACCAGGTGGGATTATCTTCCTCCTGGGTGTGTGTACAGGTGCCGGCGTCAAAGGTGGTATTGGTGTCCCCGTCTACGGCACGACTGGCAGCCCCAGTACCATATGTGCTGGTTTGGTTCGCTGCCTTCCCTAGGGCGACATTTACAACTATCGCAGACAAGAGGACTTTCATTAGCTGTGTCATATTTACATGGATGACTCAAGTCAGAGAAATAGATCATATTTCCAAGACAACTGGTTTCGAGTGCCTGGGATGAGGGTACCATAGTCGTCCCTGTTACAACATCGCACACATATTTACACTTTTTTTATAGGGTATGGAAAAATATTCGGAAAGTTGATTGAGGTCGATCATGTCTCCATAGAAACTTAATCAGGTATACTACAATGCATTGAATTATGTATCATTAGAAATCGTCTTTATTGCCCTATACAACAATATCCTTCCCTTGAATGCCTGAAATGTTTTTTTATTCCGTTTTTGTCTTGAGCGTGCATGCAGCCAATACAGTGGAAAATCTATCACGGATATACGGACCCTGAAACACGTGTCATTGTTAATCATACAAGAAATCGAATAGGGGCTCTATATGTTCGATATGGTATTCGACGGGATCAGTCTATTGGCTGTGCATCATTTCCTTGTCAAAATACAGACACAAACTGTGTACCTTTTCCTCAATCCACGTCAAGTCACGGTGATACAAAATACATTACGTCCAACCCAGTACCAACGCATCTGATGTGACTACTGTACCTTGAATCGACATCTGTATAGGCTATAAAACAAGACTGATATTTCCTTTACCTTCAGAGATTCCGAAGAGGTTCAGTTGTGTGAGATATGATGATAGCTCGAGTGGGTCTGAGTGATGTCTGATGAGGAACCTCACTTACCAACTACACTTGAGCCTCCCACACAAGTGTCATTTCTACAACTACGCCCAAGAATACCACACTGATGCCATTGATTCAAGTACTCTCAATGCAACGGAAACTAAATTTCTAAAAGGAAATTCAGGAGCTGATTTGCTTAAGTTAGTAGGAAAGTTTGTGAATCCGCTTCATTTACCGATATGACTCTCAAACACGTGACATATATAGCTGGGAAAGAAAGGAATACAATGAATAGCAATGATGCAAGTGAAGACCTAACTTTCATAATTAATGAGAAAATGCTATAATTACATGGCCGTAAAGGGTAATTCTGGCGGCATTTGGAAGTCGAGGAAAGGTGAACATTATTAGATAATAATCGTGCTAATCAAGGTCTCATTTATATAATTTAGGAGGAAATGCCGCAATAGCCTTCTTTTCCAAAAAAGTACGACTTTCATACTCGTCTTATTTGGGTGGAGAAGATGTGATCAGCTGATTGAATTTATGCGAATGAAGACCTTATTTTCATAATTAATGAGAATCGTTGATTTTATAATACGTCACTCGAAAACGTTAACATCATTTGGCGAAGGTATGAGGTCGTCGAACTCCAATGTTTCGTTGTTTTTTGTGTATTCTTACCGCTCTCTTTATAGCCATTCCTTAGTTGGGTCCCCACTGGGGGCGTCGTGGCTGGGGACGTAGTGGCTGGGGGCGTAGTGGCTGGGGACGTAGTGGCTGGGGACGTAGTGGCTGGGGACGTAGTGGCTGGGGACGTAGTGGCTGGGGACGTAGTGGCTGGGGACGTAGTGGCTGGGGACGTAGTGGCTGGGGACGTAGTGGCTGGGGACGTTTGGGGGAGGGGGGACAGAAATATCTTTCATTATGCTATATTTTGAATGCATAACACGTCACCATCTCCACGTAGAATAACATGCCAGAAAAGTTATGCGTCTACGTCATCGAAGTAGAGCATGAACACATTATCGTAGTATAAAGAGAAACACAAACATGGTCATTTTGACTACCACGCGAGCGATCAGAAAACTTACTTATTACGTACTCGTCTGATATTTACGATAAAGTTGACAGTCACTACACGTCATGTGGAAAAGATGCTGCGTGCCCCTCTACCATCTTGTATATGTGTTCTAGTTAATAGAATGTTATCTATGTACCAGTGAATGCCATACTTTGTACCTTGTACAATTGTTGTGCAATAAAGTTATTATCTACCTGGGAGTGGGTTCCTGTAGTCGACACAGGTCGGACAGTCACAGTCGGCTGCCGTGATGCCGCACTGGTTGTTCGAGGAACAGCATGGGGCGACACCGACAGGGTCGCATTCAGCAGGGTAACCGTCTTCAGCGGGGTAGCCCTGTCCACAATGGCCGTCCGTACGCCACTTTTTAGGAGCTATAATTGTGAAAAATATAATTCGTCAAAGGTTTCGCTATGCTATCAGTCACTAGTCACACGTACACCCAGATGCAACTCATGTCTGAATACTCTTAATCGGTAGGTTCCTTATAATTGGGTTTCTCGGTTTAGTTCCTCATCTGTTATGAACAGCACATGATTTATTTTCATCTTAACATTCAGGGAAGATTTTCGCAGTGCGTGCCTCGATCTCTACCCGGCCTACAGTCTGTAACTTGACCACTTGGGGAAAACGTAACAGTGACAGATGCAAACTTTGTGGTAAACTGGGAAACACTTCACCACTTCCTGGACCACTGCAGTGTCTCTCTCACAATGTAAAGCATCCAAGTCTATCGACCTCTCACGGATTAACGCCACTGTCTATGCACTCTGACATCCATGGCTACACGACCCTTCCGGTCCATACAGCACCTACAACGTGATTTTTTTATCCACCTGCCATAAAAAAGGACCTTCCACATAGAAGACCTGAAACTGTACACCATTTGAACAGAACCAGAGATGTACATGACCTAGTGTCAGTTTTAAGAACTGCACGCATCACCGTCACTCTCGCCTGTTTTGAGAACGGATCCAGCGGACTTACCACACCAGACAACAAACAAATACAGACTGACAACATTGTTAAAGATAGTTAAGTCGAAATAAGCGAGGAATCTTTTTGAGACATTAGCCGCACAGCAATGCTGTATGGACTACACTTCACGGACCTCACCGGGAAGTAGAAACTCTGTTGTAGATACTTACAGGCCTTCTCTTTGAAATGGAATTCATTACGTTATACTTGCTTCCATTTGACACCATAAGAAGGACGAAAACGTGAAGAATCATATTACAACTTACAAGTATATCATTCCTGTACGTCCAGTCAGCTGTGACATGACATGGGCTCCATTTGAATTTCTTATTTCGTAATAAATGTAATTTGAATAATTAAGTATATAACTGCGAAACATAAACAGACCAGAAACGATAGCTCCCGTGAATTAGTGCTCTCTTTCATTGAATGTCTATCATTTGTTAACAAGGGCGATAAATTACCAATTCTGACAACAATGAAGTCCACTTCTTCTCACTTTGAGCTGTGCCCTGTGGTGAAACGTACCTAGCATATGGAAATAACTGCGGGAACACAGAAAAAACGAACATACACCGGAAGAAATTCCTCTGTTCACGGAGGTTACAAATTCGTCTGCAAATATGGCAGGAAACTTACAACTGCTAATTTCTCAAACATGAAGAATATTAATAGATCTCTTCATTGATGCCTGCTGAATATTTTTTGATGACCCAATCCCCGTTGCTGTTTCTTTTTCTTTTCAAACGTCTTTGCCTGTACTTACGAGGGTGTCTAATTGCTGTAATTGTGAGCCGAACTCTCAAAACGCAGACATAACCGCGTAAAATGAATGTACCTGAGAATACTTTGACTTCACACAGAGTCAGTGTTCGGCGGGGTCCGGGAAGATCGATGGCCACATAGCGTCCCCGCATCCCGTGACACGAGACAGAGATTGACGCCTCGTCCACGTCAATTTCATGATCGCCTCCACACTGCAGGTTCTCGTTGACCTGGTCGGAATCCCCGATGTGGATGTTAAAGGGGTTAAGTCGTTCCGCACTGTTGTCCTGGCGGTTGAAGATGACTACTCTGTAGATATTGAAGACAAAGCAATGGCACTTGAGTTTCATTTATATATATATATATATATTTACGTTGATAGATCCACAGTCGCTATCATCGTTAATGGCACTGTGAATTGTACATCGAGCCTTCCCTTTGTCAGTTATACATTAACACACCCACTAGAACCAAATTCAATTCAAATTTAAAGAACACTGTGCTGTTTGGCCTACACCTCAACTTGCTACTGGTTGTACACATTTTAACACTCTACTGACTTTATATGCTATGCACCTACCTTTCAACCGTATACGATTGACCGAGATCCACCCACCAGGTGGGATTATCTTCCTCCTGGGTGTGTGTACAGGTGCCGGCGTCAAAGGTGGTATTGGTGTCCCCGTCTACCGCACGACTGGCAGCCCCTGGACCATGTGTGCTTGTCTGGTTCGCTGCCTTCCCTAGGGCGACATTTACAACTATCGCAGACAAGAGGACTTTCATTAGCTGTGTCATATTTACATGGATGACTCAAGTCAGAGAAATAGATCATATTTCCAGGACAACTGGTTTCGAGTGCCTGGGATGGGGGTACCATAGTCGTCCCTGTTACAACATCGCACACATATTTACACTTTTTTTATAGGGTATGGAAAAATGTTCGGAAAGTTGATTGAGGTCGATCATGTCTCCGTACAAACTTAATCAGGTATAATACAATGCATTGAATTGTGAATCCGCTTCATTTACCGATATGACTCTCAAACACGTGACATATATAGCTGGGAAAGAAAGGAATACAATAAATAGCAATGATGCAAGTGAAGACCTAACTTTCATAATTAATGAGAAAATGCTATAATTACATGGCCGTAAAGGGTAATTCTGGCGGCATTTGGAAGTCGAGGAAAGGTGAACATTATTAGATATCAATCGTGCAAATCAAGGTCTCATTTATATGATTTAGGAGGAAATGCTACAATAGCCTTCTTTGCTAAAAAAAGAACGACTTGCATACTCGTGTTATTTGGGTGGAGAAGATGTGATCAGCTGATAGAATTTATGCGAATGAAGACCTTATTTTCATAATTAATGAGAATCGTTGAATTTATAATACGTCACTCGAAAACGTTAACATCATTTGGCGAAGGTATGAGGTCATCGAACTCCAGTTGTTATAACGTTATATGTTTCGTTGTTTTTTTGTGTATTGTTACCGCTCGCTTTATAGCCATTCCTTTGTTGGGTAGACCTGGATGTATACTACCACTCATCAATCACAGCCGAAACGGTAAATTAATAAATAAAACTTAGAAGTAATCCTTATATTATAAGACTCACCCTTTTTGTGGATAAGACGATTGACTGTATCTGTCAGAATTCCGACCTGCTTGTCCATTCTAACCTTGTCGCCCGTCAGATTGCCGACCTGTCCCTCCAACTCAACAATCCTATTTTCCTGGAACAGATGCAACGGCATTAGCTGATTACGTCTTATGCTACTTGGACAGCTCTGGCCCTGTTCCCACTAGGGTATTTTTTATCCGATCTGGATGCGTTCCCACTGGGATAAAGTCGATCCGGATTGAGTGGCGATCTGAATCGATTCGGATAACTTTGCCCTAGTGGGAGCTAAGTTTATAACCTAATCAATAAATATATGGAGAAAACTAATCATATCAGGCAAAAAACATGACTCACTTGTTCATGTGTCTTCCTCCACATATGGCGTAGAGCTTGCCGATCCTTGGTCGCATTAGCCTCCAACATGGAAAACTGTGATGGCGAGCACAGATTATTTCATTATTACCCGACAACTGTTTTAGACACAACGTTAGACAACTCCAGCATCAGTGCGGCTACACCCTCTCCCGGCATTAGATAGCCTTCGCCCAATCACGGACGACAGACAGTGGATGCTGCCTGAGACATCTGACCGTTTCCAAAATCATATCCATTTGCTTGAGTAACTGTTATTTGGCACATCTGTCTACTGGTCAGACACCAAGGAAGACAGACACAATGTGAAGCAAACATAGATTCAGTGTTGTTAGCTCCCTATGACAAGCTAAAGTGAAGTGATAATACAGTGCTAAACTTTTTTCCAACAAGATATTCACGGATCAAATTTTCAACGACCACTGTCGCCTTCTTCAGGATCAATAATGACCAATCACTGCCGAACGTAAACTCGCGAGAGCTACAGACACGTGATTTTATTGTCACGTGTCTTTACGGATACGTGACCTCAGCAATTGGTCAAACGTGCCAGGAAGTCTATAACGCCCACTGTCTCTGTTGAGTGATGGCTGGAGTGCCCTGATATATTGGGCCTCCTTTATCCCTCTCATAAATAAAGTAGTCCTGCTCAGTGTCCAGTATTCTGACTTTGTCCAGTGAAACTATATGGCCCGGAGATTCAATGAGGATGTGTTCAGGGGTGCCAAAGAATACATACGAATTTTACGGAATACATACGAATTTTACGGAATACATACGATCCATTACTAGAAACATACGATCAGTACGGAATACATACGATCCATTACGCAGAAACATACGATCCGTACGGAATACATACGATCCATTACGCGGAATACATACGATCCTTACTAATTTAGAAATGTGCCTGGATCACGTGACACCGGCGGCAAATTCAACATGGCGGACTCGGGATAACCAGTTCTTCGTACGATATCTTGGCTTTTAAGAGCTTGATAATGGCGTATCCCATCCGGCTAAACTATAAGAATCTCAAACTGCACTAAATCCAGACTGATGTAGGCTTAGACCAACTAGGAGGACAAGACAAAGCTAGATTCGGTGCTAGCGCGATGGCCAGCAAATTAGTAGGGATCGTATGTATTCCGCGTAATGGATCGTATGTATTCCGTACGGATCGTATGTTTCTGCGTAAGGGATCGTATGTATTTCGTACGGATCGTATGTTTCTAGTAATGGATCGTATGTATTCCGTAAAATTCCTATGTATTCCGTAAAATTCGTATGTATTCTTTGGCACCCCTGCTGTTGAGAGACTTCCGACGAATGCGAGCTGTGGCGTTTGTGTTCAAGGAATCTAGTTCTCAATGAGCGTTCTGTCTCACTGTAGAATTCTTCGCAAGTCCCTTGTCTAGTGGTTCCCTGACACGGAATTTGGTACACTACGCCGCACTTCTCTTCTCCTATTCATAAAGACACGTGTCAATAAAGTCACGTGTCTGTAACTCTCTGTAAATCAGGAACCTGCCCGTGATAGAGCCAACCAGTAAGAAGATGTAACAAGTTTGTAGCTGATGTCTGCAACCAGTCAAGATCTACAAGATCCTACAATGATAACCATTTCTGGCGAACAGGATAAGACATCCGAATTTCTCGTCACGGCGCAGCCGGAGGCAATTTACCGAACCTGCGGAAGTCACCAATACACCTTTCTCACGCGGCGGACATGATAGAATGAAGACGAGGCCAATGAGGCAAAGAAACAAAAATGATGTACAGATTTAGTTTTCCTCCAAAATCACATTAAGTTTTAAAATATGATGTCCAAGTATCAATATCATAACTAATGTAATGCACAAAGAAGATTCAGCAATTTAGAGCTTTATTGACCGATCCCATTGTCCCCGCCCTCCTCCGTCAAAACGTAGAAATGCAAAATAAAAACATAGAAATGCAAATATTTGACGGACATGCAGCCACTTCATCATTGGTTGATTCTCTAATCATCAGGTAATCATTGGCTAAACTGCTAATTGTGATTGACAGTTAGGATCGGTCTATTGTTTGCCACAAGGGCCTCGTTTTCATTCTATCATGTCCGCCGCGTGAGAAAGGTCTATTACAGCGGAGCAGGGGGCGGGAGGGTGGCATATCTGACTTGGACTGGTTTCAACTACGCGTGCGAGTAACGTTCCACCCTTCATAACCCGGCATAGCTGGGAATTGACGGAATTGTTTGCAACCAAATATACGATATAACTGTTTGGTGTGCTCCTGAAGCGTCGCCAAAAATCAAAATTAGATTGTATAGAAATCTTTATATTAGACAAAGAACATCGCTCACCGTATTATCTGTCTCAGCCTGCATCTTCATCAGGTCATTCTTCAGTTGGTCCAACTGTGGCAAACACAGAGCATAGAATTAGGTTATATGAATGAAACACTGTAGCTCTTAGTTGTGACAAACAATCATAATGATTATATCTGTATTACTCGATAAGTGTATCAACACAGCGTAAGGCAGCTAATGTAACCCCGCTGTGTTACAGAGCTCCCTAAAGCCCCCGTCACAAATCGAAAATTCACGGAAAAATTGGTATTTTCGGCTAAAGTACGGCCGACGTCCTGTCCATTACGCGGGCTTCTGGCGATTTTTGGGAGCTCCGTCGACGTTCGCGTGTCACTGCGCTTAAATTCAGCAGGGCCTCGGCGGCGACTTTTGAGCTCGGAGAGCTCGTCAACATGTTGCCCGTAGCTTGCCCGAGCAACGGCCAACACTCGGCCAATAGTTGGGCGGCAATCCGACGATTTTAGACTCGTTTTTTTGTCGGTCGGAGGTCGCCCGAGCACTTCGCCTTGTGCGAGCCTCGCTTGGGCTTCGAACAATAATCGGCCGACCGTCGTCGGTGTTCAGCCCGACTTTTGAAAAGTCGTGCTTCGGGCGAGCGTCGTGCTGGTGTTGGTGAGAGCTTGAACGGGCTCCGGCCGAACTCGTTCTTGTTTATATTTTGTACATAAAACCTAACAATAGTTTGGTTTATAACATAAGATGTTAAAGAATACTGTATTAACTTGTCAAAGAATGCTGTCAAACTCTTAGAATGAAATACAATTCAATTGCAAAGTTAAATCTTCATTGAAACTAATTGATTGTAAATGAAATGCGGACACCGAGGACTATACTTCCTATTTCTTATTTGCTGTTGGTTTGGATGTGTCAATTTGTATGTTCATAAACTGAGGCTAAAGTAACACTTGACTTTTTGACGTTTTTTTTCACGAAGGGACTAGTTCAAAGTCCAAATTAATAATTCATTCATTCATGTTTATTGCATGTTCATGCCCTTCCGGGCTAAATGCATTATAAGTAATACAATTGTGCATTGTAATAACAGAAAAAAAATGAAGAAAACTATTCTATGTTCTATCTACTTCTAAAGTTTACACGCTACTTCTCTCTTCTTGAGACATGTGTACACGAATTCACAGAGTTTCTCAATTACATATTGATTATTCGATGACATCAAGTATGTGAACAGTTTGTCATTTGTTAAGTTTGTATATCTCTGGTCTAGTTGTATTGCGTTAACCAAAGAGGTGCGTAAATCTTTGTACAGTGAGCATTCTAGAATAAAATGTTCTTCATCTTCTATAGAGTTCTTATTACAGAGTGCACATAGTCTATCGCTAGGAGGAGTCCGGCTGTATCTACCAGTTTCAATATGCAGTGGGTGGTCGCTAATTATAATTATAATTACAAATGTTCAAAAAACACTGTTTGTTTGCCGGAACACGTCCAAACGTCGGCAGGGCGTCCATGGGTTTATCGACGGTCCGCCGAAGCTCGGACGGCGTTCGCCCGAGCTTCGGTCGATTTCCGTTTGGTGAAAATCATAGCATTTACGTTAAGTAGACGGGTTTGTTGATTTTGTGGCTCTTGTGGTAGCATTTGAGTTGATCTATCACAAGATTTTTGTTTATGTTATTATTTTCACTGTGCCCGTCCACTCTACTCACGCACTCCATGTTTCCAAAACTCTGAAATCAAAGTTGATCCAAATGTTGGCTTTTTACCAGGTTAGTCGATTCCGACTTCGTCCGTGTCCAAGAGATGGTACCGTCTCATGGGAGATTTATAATTATCAGTGTTAAACGGACGTTGGGAAATCTACGGGAATCAGAAATTGTTCTACTCTTTTTGACAAGTGAAGTGATGTCAAACCAGCTTCGATCGAGAA